>NC_083889.1:6250000-7500000 GCF_032452875.1 Bos javanicus
GGACATGTGGGATCTTAGTTCCCTCACCAGGGCTCGAACTCACATCCTCCATTGGGAGCGTGGAGTCTTAACCACTGGACCGCCCGGGAAGTCCCTTTGCCTACCATGTTTATGCAACAGCACATCTATCTGCTTTCCCGTCAGAGCAGGACTGCCAGGACTCTTTTGGTACAAGGAATACTGATGAATCGGGCTGGCTGCTTAGGGCTCTGGGTCAATGTGAATTCGAAGCCTCTTCCAGGTTGCAGGAGGATGAAGGCCCTGATCCATCAGCAAAGTCAGCTGGGAGTTCAGGAGGGGAGACTGAGGCTGTCAGCACACCCAGCTCAGAGCTCCCTGAGGACAGGAGACTGTGTACCTTGGGTTTCCAATTCTAGAATCGCAGCACAGAGGCTGGTTTTGTAACAAGTGCTCAGTTAAAAAAAAACACACAAAAAAACAACCTGTAAGCACTGAATGAAGAAAACTAAAGAAAAATCAGAAAAAAGTAGAGCCTGCACGGACAAAATCCAGATTTAAATTGAAAAGGCCAGCCAATCAAAGAAGATTACCAATGCTACAATCTCGCTCATGTGAGATGCCCAGAACGGGTCAGTCTATAGGGACAGGAAGTAGATTAGTGGATGGTGGGGGCTGGGGGGATCTGGGGGTGACAGCTAGGAGCTAAGGTCCTTTATGAGGTGATGACAATATCCTAATGCTGACTGTGGTGCTGGGAGCATCCTGAAACACACTTGAAATGGGTGGGCTGACCTGGCCTGTGAATGATCTCAATAAAGGTGTCATTTTAAAATGACAATTAAAAAAATAAAAGACACGTGATGCCAAGTCAGACAAGGCCAGGAGGAAGGTGACTTGTGCGCTGCCAGACTCTGGGCCGAGTCTTGCCAAGAAGCAATGCTTAGGGCAGCAGAGAAAGAAGGGGCCCTTCCAACAGGAGAGACACAGCGGTTAGGGAGGTCTGGCTGAACCCAGATGATCCATGGCTTTGACCTTACACCTCGACTGGGAGAGCCCATGTGACTGACTGGCTTTAAAACCATTTGTACACTGATGGCTTCTAAACATACATCTCAGATCAGCCTTCTCCCCTGACCTCCAGCCTCGTGTGTCCAAAGGCCTGTCCATACCCGCCTGAGCAATTAGGCAAAACCATGGACTTTTAGACTCGTCCAAGCCCTCACCCTGGAACCTGTGAATATGGTACTTCACATGAGAAAGAGGCTTTACAAATGCGATGAAAGCCTGGAATCAGGGTGCTGGTCCTGGGATATCCAGATGGATCCAACAGAATCGTATTATCCCTAAAATGCAAGACTCTTTCAACTGGCTGTGGTCAGAAGGAGGTGTCCCCAGGAGAACTGGTCAGAGAGAAACACCACTGGTGGCTCTGTGGATGGGGGAGCGGGGCCACGAGCCAAGGGAAACAGGCAGCCTCTCACAGCTGGAAGGGCCGAGGGGACCGAGTCTCTGGAACTCCCCGGTGGCCCAGTAGTTAGGGTGTGGCTCCCCTGGTGGCTCAGATGGTAGAGTCTTCCCGCTATGCAGGAGACCCGGGTTCAATCCCTGGGTCGGGAAGACCCCCTGGAGGAGGACACAGCAACCCACTCCAGTATTCTTGCCTGGAGAATCCCACGGACAGAGGAGCCTGGTGGGCTGCAATCCATGGGGTCGCAAAGAGTTGGACACTGAGTGACTAACACTTTGACTTTCCAGTGGTCAGGACTCGGTGCTCTTACTGCACAGCCCACGTCCAGTCCTCGAAGGGGGAACTAAGATCCTGAAAGCAATATGGCCAAAGAAAGAAACTGAGTTTCCCCTACAACTGTCAGAAAAAATCCTTGGTTTTAGCTCCGTGAGACCTGTCTGGGACTTCTGACCTATGGAACTACAAGGTGACCCGTTTACATTGTTTTAAACCAATGAGTCTGTGCCAGTTTGTTACAGCAGCAATAGAGAACGAGCATACTAACAGGATCTCAACGTATCACGTCCAAAACACACCTTTCAGCTCCCACCTCCAAACTGTGCCCCTCTGTGGCTCAGAACGTGGCAACTTTGCTTTCCCAGGCTCTCAGCCGAAAGCCTCGGCAGCACCCCCGAGCCCACGCTTACTCATGTTCCCCCGACACCGCTCGCCCCAGCAAACCCTACAAGCTGCATCTCGGTGCTGACTGCTCTTACAGCCTCCACGCCCTGCCACCGGCCACCGTGAACCATCACTTACTTACTGCACTCCCGTTCCAGCCAGTCTCTGGGGCCCCCGCCCTCATGGCTCTGTCTCCTCTCGGCAGCCAGAAGGCATCTTCTGTCATAAGGCAGATCCTCTGACTCCAGTGCTCAAAACCCTCCCCGCTTCCTTCCACATTAAAATCCTCCCTGAAGCCCACGAGGCCCCCCTGCTTCCCTCCCCTTCCTTCCCAGCATGCCCCTCCTGCACCCTCCTTGGGCCCCACCATCCACCTCCTGCTCCTTGGGCACGTGCAGTGCACACCTACCTCAGGGCCTTTGCACCTGCTGTTACCGACCTCCCACCCCGCCCCGATTCCTGCCTGACTCCCTCCCTCCCTTCCCTCAGGACTCACTCGAGCATCACCTGACCTGAGTGACAGCCTCGTGGTCCTCTCCGCCTCCCCCTCCCCCAAGCTCTGCTCCAACTTCCAGCACAGATCACATCCCATACTGACAGATCACATCTCCCTGCAGAGAAGGCCCGCTCTCGGGAACCAGGCTGTGTTTTATTCACACTATCAACAAAGTCAGGACACACACACTGACGCTGACATACTCCTTGAAGGAATAGATACACTTGGCTTGGCCCCTTTGGAGGTGAGCAACTACTGAAGATCTCTAAGAGGCTGATGAACACACCCCAGGCCCCGGGGAGATGGCCTGTTCAAGCAGCAGTGTGACTGTCACAGGGCCGATGGGCACTGAGAACCACTCTAGAAGCTTCCTGCAGCCGCGGCCCAGCGTGAGGGAGCGTGGAGAGCAGTGGGGGTGCAGGAGGATGCCCCGCCCCTTCCCTTATCCAGACAGACCCGTCAGGCTCCGTGGGAGGCACAGGACATGGCCTGGGCTCCCCTGGACCTGCGTGGACCGGGGCTGGGCTGCGTTCCCAGCTGTGGGGTCAACAGGAGCTCTTGCCGGAGCCGTGGGGAGCAGTAAGGCAGCGGCAGGCAGTTCGGAAGGAAGGAAGCAGCGGGCCCTGGAGGCAGCAGATGGAACCGGCGGCCACTCTGGTCCCAGTGCCTGCAGGTGGCATTATTTTAGTCAACCAGGGACGGCAGAGGAGCACTTAAGAACTCAGACATGGCATCACTCAATTGGGAAAGAGCCGTTAGCATTTCTTCTCCCCTCTCAGGCCCACACGCAACTCAAGGGCCCCCCACCTTTCCTGCTTCACTCACCATCCTCCCCGTCACCCAGGCTGAGCCTGCAGGCTCACGGACACCTCCCCAGCACCCCAACAACCACCTGCTTATACACCCCCCTGCCTCCCCCACCTCTGCCATCACACTCAGGGCCTATTTGGGCACATCTCACAGAATCCCAGCTCTTCCCAGACTCTCATCTGCTCCAGACCCCTCCTCTCACACTCGTCTGGCACCACCAGAAGGTTCTTCCCTGAACACCCGCTTCTCCATTTAAAGTCTCCCACTGCCCAGAGACAATGATCTACTCGCTCAGCCCAGCATCTGGGGCCTTCCTCCCCCAGACCCCCTTACTCATATCCCCTCCTGCTGCTCACCTGACCCTCCTCCAGCCTAGACTTGCCCTGCTTGACGTGGCAGCCACCAGCACTAAGCAGATACGGGAATTAATTCGAACGAAACACACTTTACCGAGCCTCACTGGGAGTACTTGGGCTTCCCTACTGGTCAGTGTGCAAAGAAAACATGTTCGTCACTGCAGCAGGCTTTACAGTGACCGTCCTCCCAACTCATTTCCAGGGCTCCAGCATTTGTTATTTCTCTGCGGCAAGACCACGCGCATCCTGGCAAAGGTGCTGATGATCCCGGGGCTGAAGGAGTCCCTCTCTCCTCTCCTTCCCTCTCCCGCATGGAAGCCTCCCCAGGGTCATTCACAGGTTACCGCCGCCGTGCCTGTCTTTTCTTAACATTTTCACAACAAAAAGCTCAGTGAGAACAGATCGTTTAAAAAATCTAAAATGCTGACTGAAGCACAGAAGAACAATTTTACAAGGGCCTTCACCGCCAAAACGAAAAGGTGATGGAATGATGTATGGCGTTTTGGGCGGGGGGGCGGCGATAGAAAATGATTCTGTAACTACAGATTTCAAGGAGTTCTACTCTCTCTGATTTGCCTCTGTCACAACCACAGATGCACATCGAGGACAGAACTCTGACTTTCTGTATCCACAGTTATTGACTTGAGCTCTGTGCTGTATGATGAACTTCTGATTCGGCCAAGGTTAAGCACTTCTATTCAGAAAGTGAACACAGGAGACTAGACTCGATGGCGCCCCCAGAGTGGCTGTTTCAGACTCTACCCTTAATGCTGCTAACTGATGGATCACCTAGCTTTTCCTGCAAATTATGCACAGCCATGGGCTCAGCCTCTAAGGCAGGGATGTAGAAAAAAGACACAAAGCTAGGAGAGGCTGCAGGATGGACCGGGGGGGAGGGGGGGGGCGGGGAGCTCGGGATCTGGCCTGCCTAACCCACTGTCTCCAACCTGCAGCCCCAGCATCACCAGAACTTGATGGAAATGCCAGGCCTGGGACTTCCCTGGTGGTCCAATTGTTAAGAACCCACCTGCCAGTGCAGGGGGCGCAGGTTCAGTTCCTGGTTCGGGGAGATCCCGCGTGCCTCGGGGCAACTACGTAAGCTGCGTGCCACAACTGCTGAGGCCTGAGCTCCTAGGGTCTGTGCTTGGCGATGAGACGCCACACACGGCAACCAGGGAGCAGCCCCTGCTTGCTGCAACTAGAGAAAGCCCACACGTAGCAAAGGAGATCCAGCGCAGCCCCCTTCCCCCAAAAATGCTTAATAAAAGAAAGAAAGAAAGAAATGCAAAGTCTGGGTCCTATCCCAGACTTTCAGAACCCGGAACTCTGGGGACAGGCGCCCAGAGCTTGTGTTCTGTTTGCGTTCTGATGCTATTTTTGAATCGAAGCAGAATTTACATACGATGCAATGTACAGGCCTTACTGCATAGTTATGACAAATCACTTTACACATCCGACTACTGGTTTAACATCTTAACTGTTATTAAGTGTACAGTTCAGCTGTATCAATTCTATTCATGTTACTGGGCAATAAATTTCTGGAACTTTTTCGTCTTGTGAAACTGAAGCTCTATACCCCCTGAACACTCCTTGCTTCCACCCCTCCCCCTGCAGAGCCTGAGGGTTACCGAGCCCCCAAGTGATTTGGACACACGTTAGCACTTGAGGAAAGCACTGCTCCTATGAAGAAAGGCCAGAGGGACTCCAAGGACCAGCCCAGAAAAGCAGCAGGCGTGTTGGAGGGCTGGGCCCCAGGAAAGCCGGTAGCAGGAAGTGTGTCACGGTCTCTAACGCCTTTCCAAACTTAATCCTGAGAGCTCAGTGTGGACACAGGATCCAATCATGGACACACGGACAACTTTGCCCCAAATCTCAGGTAGGCACAAGTTAAAGAAGGAAATTATATTTCTCAACATTAGACCAGGTCCTGGAAATTTTTCTCAAGGACCCAAAAGCTGGGTGAGAAAGTTATAAGCTTGGACTGGAAGAGCATCAGCAGCTACAGCACGTGTTCATTTCATTCTGACTCAGGACTGTATCTGTCCAATTTCATCATTTCTGTCTCTCACTTGAAAATTCCCAATTGGTTCTCTCCAGGGAAATTTCCCAGGTGGCTCAGTGGGTAAAGAATCTGCCTGCAATGGAGTAGACTAGGTTCGATCCCTGGGTCGGGAAGATCCCCTGGAGGAGGAAATGGCAACCCACTCCAGTATTCTTGCCTGGGAAAGCTGGTGGACAGAGGAGCCTGGTGGGCTACAGTCCATGGGGTCACAAAGAGTCAGACATGATTAAGTGACTGAGCACACAGCACACACAGTGAAAATTTGGGGAGGGGATGATAAGCCAAAGGAGATAACTGGTGGTCCCACAAACTACAGAATAGCTTTGACTTGCTTCTGAGTCATTCGAAGCAAGAGGTATTTATTGTCCTTTGTAGGTAAAATGGGATCGCATCATGAATGGCAAAGTCAAAGTCCATTAAACTGTTCTGAAGATAACACTCTGTCCAGGCCATCAGGGATGACACCATTCGTGGGCGAGCTAGAAATTTTAGAAACGATCTGAAGCTTGGGCAATTTTAGACTCTACTTCTCTTAAAAGTCTCTAGGGGGCTTCCCTGGAGGTCCAGGGGTTGAGACTCCACGCGTCCAGTGCAGGGGGCACAGCTTCGATCCCTGGTTGGGGAACTAGGAGCCCACATGCTGCACAGCGAGGCCAAATAAATAAAAGCCATCCATTTTTAAAGAAGCCCCCGGTGTACATCTATCATGTCCTGATCTCTATAAAAACTAATAAACTTAGGGAAAAGCATCCGGGAGAAAATAGGCTCTATCTAGGGTTTCGGTGGGGGGTGGGGGAGAAAAAGAATAAACCAGAAACAAAACCACCACAGCTCTTAACTCCACAGTGAGGAAGCACCAATAAGCCTCCAGTGATGCTCCAATCTCTAAATCCCACTCAATACACTTTGGCTCAAACAGCTGGCATTTTCTCTGCTTTTTAATTTGCATTTTGTAAGACTATTTTTCTAGTCACAGTGATAGCAGATATTATTAAAGAAGGTTTCCCTGTATTTTTATCTGAATGGGAACCGATACTCGGGATCCAAGAGGGTAATTGCAACAGTGCATTTTTTCAGATTATTCCACTGCCATAAAATCCCAATGAGGCTTACTACATCTTCTACTTTGAAAACCATCACAGTATCATACTCTGCCTTGTCCCACTTTCAAATGCTTCATTCAGTGGAAACTTCAAGGGGAAACGTGTGAGACAGTTGTAACCATCCCAGAGGAATGAGAAAACTGCATGGTTACAGCTATTCATGATCAGAACTGTGGGTTTAAAACCAGATTTCAAAAAGATACATGCATCCCAGAGTTCACAGAAGCACTATTTACAACAGCCAAGACATGGAAACAACCTCTGTCCAGAAGATGGATACAGAAGATGCTGCGTATTATATATAATGGAATATTACTCAGCCACAGAAAAGAATGAAATAATGCCATTCGCAGCAACATGGAAGGACCTGGAGATGATCAAGTAAATCAGACAGTGGAAGACAAAATACCATATGATATCACTTACACGTGGAACTTAAAATACGGCACACAAATGAATGTACCTGTGAAATGGAAACAGACTCCCAAGACACAAAACCAGACTCGTGGCTGCCAAAGGGGAGGGAGAGTAGGAAGGGTCGGGAGTATGGGGTTAGCAGATGCAAACTAGTCTATACAGGAAGTGTAAACAAGGTCTTTCTGCACAGCCCAGGGAACTATATTTAATATCCTGCGATAAGCCACAAAGGGAAGAATATGAGAAATAACACACGTAAGTGTAACTGAATCCCTTTGCTGTAGAGCAGAAGTTAACACATTGTAAATCAACTACACTTCACTAAAATACCATTTTTAAAAAACTGGATGATATTTAGCACAAAAAGACCACAATGAATTTTAAGGTATGAATGTCTCAGGTAGGACCTACACTCTTTTAAACACTAATTCTTTTTAAGACCATTCTGAGGCACAGAATTTCCATTTCTCCAGCATAACAGAGCCCTGCGATGACTCTCAAAGCTAGGCTTCCTGTCACTTGGGTAGACGTTTGATAAATGCTCTATTCCTGAACGATAAATCTTCATCCCATTCATAAAGCATGATCATGAAACACATCCTTCATGTGAGTTTAAAAATACCCTGTGGTAGATGATACCTTATTTGAAATTGATATTTAACTGAATATTTTACCATGCTACCATCCAATGTCTTTAGAACTAAAAAAAAAAGAAAAAAATGTTTAACTTCTGACATTATGTGCTTCATTTTCTGAGAAATAAAACTATTGGGTTTTTTTTTTTTTCAACTTGATAAGTATCCTGCATAAAACTGTCTTAAGGGGCTTCTTTGGTGGTTCAAGTGACTAAGACCCTGTGCTTCCTATGCAAGGGGTCAGGGAACTAGATCCCACATACCGCAGCTAAGAGTTCAAAATGCAGCAGCTAAAGATCCTGAGCGCCACAATGAAGATCTGGTACAGCCAAATAAATACATTTCTGAAAAAAGACCCTTAAAGAAACTGCCTTAAAGCCAGCAACAATCAACTGTGGCTGGAGATGAAGGGTCAAAGCCAGGACCACTTGCAGAATGATGGCTACGCATTTTGACTTCTGCCTCTGAGTACGCAGGGGGCCCGGGGAGAAGGTCGCAGGCAGGAGGACCAATGCTCTCCATGGCAGGATGCTTGATTCTTGCAGATGGTGTTTCCCGGAAGGAGGGGTATACACAGCAGCTCAAGTACATTCCCACAATGTCGAACTCCCTATAATACTGCCACCACACACACTGCAACACAGCAGCTCATCCCAGTGGGCGACCCTAGATACCAATACGCAACAGTCTTCTGAAACGAGCGCTGACTTATGAAAGGATGTAAAGGGAATCTGACTCTCAAACTGACTCAAGGAAGGGGTCCTCCACGGGGTGAAGTTTTATGCTGGCTACTGTAACGATGACTGTGATCGTCATGTCTTAGCGCTCAAAGTACACCCAAGAGGAGTGCAAAACATTTTTCCCACACAATGAAGGATTGATTGGCTTAATACAAAAAGGATTCTTATAGAAGTCCGACTGAACTGAAAGAAAATACAAAGGCTATGACTAAAACATTAAAAGCAAGAGAAATACAAAGGGCTAATAAATACGCGATGCATATCCTTAACTTCATTCGTAATTATAAAAACAGAAATTAAACAAGAAACCATTTTTCTTCTTAAAAAGCACCGGTAAGAAAACAAGACCTTGCTACTCCTCCCTAATGGCAAAAGAAAAGGACAGTAGCGGCCCTCACACAGTGCCGAGAGGGTAAATTTGGTGGAGAGTCTTGGGGAGCAATTTGGTAACACTTTGCAACATTTTCAATTCCCACATATGCTGGGAATTCCCACATATGAATTCTGCTTAAATTTCACTACTCGACAGTTTCCCTATATAAGACATCTGTGCATTATGTGCCAAATATGTGTCAAGCACTATTTGTAAAAGAAACTGGACAATCTGAAAGTCTCTCGTGGAGTCCGGTTAAAGAAATTAGTGGTTCAATATTGATAAATTACAGTATGTGATTCCATGACTTATGAGACAGAGACTTGAATGCTTTGCGGCTGTTAAAAGGAATGCAAACAATATACCTATGGTCTATTGTTAAAAATGAAAGAGCCATGTTATCTATAGTGTGATTCCACTGCTGTAAAAACTGTTTAAAGCATGTATGTTTGCTCTGCAAACAGAATCCCCGGGAGAGAGACAGCAGCTCCTTGTAGGTGGTCGCGTTGGAAGAACAGTGGGCATTTCCAACTTCCTACAAATCCTATGCTGTATTTATGGAACAATTATGTTGTTTCACAGTAATTTTTCAAGTCCTCCTCCTCCTCCTCCCACTGACAAGCTCTGAACTGTGTGAACTGTCAAAGATGACCTCATGGGTCACATCTGACTTAAGTCTGAGGCTCCTGGGAGCAGTGGGAGTTGGGGGAGGGGAGCAGGGACAGGCTGGGAAAAAGCCACTTTGGAAAAGTTTCACTGTGTACAAAAAGCAAAGCCAGTCACTTTTCTCCTGATAATGCATCCAGCTGAGCTGACTGCTTTCCTTAAAGGGAGCAATTTAACCACTGTCTCTACCTCAAGCCAGAGGTCGATCCCAATTTCATTTCCTTGGTTTGTCTAATGTATTTGGTGACTGCCAACCAACTTGCCTGCTGTGTAGACTGAATAATGGCTCAAAGATGTTCTGTTCTAATAATCAGGACTCGACTGTGTTAAGTTATTAACTATGCTAGGTTATTAATGTTAGGCAGTGGGGAATTAAAGAGTGCTCATCAGCTGATCTTAAAGTAGGGAGATTCTCCTACGTTATCTGGGTGGGTCCAGTGTAACCACAAGGATCCTTAAAAGTGGACGAGAGAGAGGAGTATGGAAGCAGAGTCAAAGAGATGTAAGGTCCCTGGCCCTGAAGACAGAGGAAGGGGGACTTCCCTGGCGGTACAGTGGATAAGAATCCACCTGCCAATACAGGGAAAATGAGTTCCATCTCTGGTCTGGGAGATTCCACACGCCACTGGGCAACAAAACCCGAGTGCCACAACTGCTGAGACCACACAGCACGACTAGACAGTGGTCCCCGCTTGCCACCACGAGAGAAAAATCTGTGCAGCCAAAGAAAAAAATCATTTTTAAAAAAGATGGGAGAAAGAGGCCACAAGCCAAGGCAGGCAGGTGGCCTCTAGCAACTGGAAAAGCCAAGGGAACAGATTCACCCCCAGAGCCTCTCTCCAGAAAGGAATGCCATCCTGCTGACACCTGGATTTTACTCCACCAAGACCTGTATAAGACTTCTAACCTACAGAACTCGAAGATGATATATTTGTGCTTTACAAGCTGTTAAGTTTGTGGCCATGTGTTACAGCAGCAATACAAAACTAATACAGTCCACGTAATATTTCCTTTATTTCTCTACACTCCCGACTTCCTCTGCTGAGCAAGGCTGGGGTGTGAAAGTCAGCACATCTTCCAGATGCCCAGGGAGCTGGGCCCACTCTGCAGCTGGATGGATGGTTTCAGGACTTCCTCAGTGAGGAGCCTGGCAAGATGCCTGCCTTGCAACAAAAGTGCCTTCACAATTTCTTCAATCAGCTGGACAAGCCATATTTGAATAAGTGGAGGACCTTTGTAAATCGGGGCCACCAGATAAACAGATACATCTGTCATCACTTACACCCAGACTATTCTTTAGGAAAATGACATAAGAGAAATGAATCTCGTGTGAAGAACTCAAACTCGCTTAACAACAAATGCTCGGAGGGGTTTCTCAACTTGTATCTACAGCCAGGGATAAGAGAGGCAGGTCAAAGACGATCTGAACAGGGACTGACTTAGACTAATGAGTACCTACTAAGTGCAAGGGACAGAGCTGAACACTGACAAGGCACGGTCTCAACTGGTTCTCATGACGTTTCCACCAGGAAATTACTACGATCATTACCATTGATCACTGACACGCCCACATTCTCAAAAACAGTTAATAAACGGACTGGGGTTCAATCAACTCTGCCAGCCTCCACAGAGGGGACCCTAAAGACACATCGTGCTAACACCCGCCCCTCCGCATCAAGGGATGGCTCAACCTGACATCAACCCTAGACCAGAATGCCTAAGAGAAGACAGAGTGCCAGCTTCGGTCCTATGATCTAGGCAGGCAAACATCTAACCTCGCCTCTCCAAAACACTCCCACAGCTCTGAGACACTTTTTATTCATCTCCACAGCCAGACTGTCAAAAAGAGGCTCTCCCCTTCTCAAGTTAATGTTCTGGCTCTTACATTCTACCGATTGTTTCTTCCAGGAATCTGCATTCTAAAAAATTTATAAACAAAGATCCTGCTTCTGTGAGATGGGCACGCTGCTGCTTTATAAAGGGCTTCTGTTAAGGCTCAGGAAGAAGCCATTATGACATCTAACCTCACTTCTCCCCTCTTCTGGTGAAGACCCACTTATTTCACAAAACAGCATCTAACATGGGTGGGTATTTTCTCATTCTGGGAATTTCTACATAAGATTTCCTTCTAAATAAAGGTTTTAGCTCTAAAAATGCACCATAATGAAACAAAAAGGCAGGTAACCCTAAGAGCAGTCCCTTTCTCTTGCTTGCATTTCTTTTCTCACTTCAGTACAGGAAACTGGTTTCAGTCACTATAAGAAAACCTTATGTTCCCCAAAGGGGTTATTTTTTCCCCCAGTCATATAATTTTTTAAAACAAAACTACAAGCTGGCCCTGCATTTTAGTCCACAAGCCAGTGAAAAGAAGATATTTGGTGTCTGAAACACATTTTCCAAAAAAGAATGTCATTCATGGTGGGGTCCATTTCCAGAATGACCCACAAAACTCTTTCAAACTCAGAGTGTGGATTAAATACTATACATCTGCTGTAAGATCTGATGCCTTGCAGCATTACTTAAAGGCAATCAAGTTCCATACATGGCTAATTCTCTTTCAAGGAAAGCAATTCTGATAAGATCGAGGAAAACAGATTTGGGGGCAATCTGAAGGACAGTTCTAAGGCTTTAACAACTGATACAGCATTCTCACTCAGATTTAACTTCATTTCCAAAAAAGTTATGGTTTCTTTTTCCTGCAAATGGCTGTGTGTCTGCCCCTCTTATACTTATTAGTGATGAGGTCACGGGCTGGGATTACTGTAGCCAACAGAGAGAGCCACATGTGATGGAGGACAGTCCAGTGTCTAATGAGCCAGCTGCAGATGGAGAATGGCAGAGAAGTGGGGTCAGGGTTTTGGGTAAGCGATGACTACAAATTGTTCCCAGAGGAGAAAGAAGATGGTGGTGGCCAGGTGTCACGTGACACCTGACTGCACCTGTCACCTCACAAAGCCCACCTGCTTGACCCCTGCTGCTCTAATATCTGCAGGGACAAGGAGAGCTTTGGGAACAGGACAGACAGCCAAACAGCTGAGGGTAAAGTAGGATCAAGTGTCAGAGTGGCGGTCGTTTGAGTCCTATATCCGCAGGGAGAGAAATCTACCAGGACTTAGACAATTTCATTCACATACATACACATCATCTCTGCTCTGGTGAGCTGCTCATCTTTCATCATTACCAAAAAATTTAGAATTTAGAATTACAATACAGCACAGAGGCACTCCCTGTGCCACATGGCCCCATAATCTATCTACAAAACTCAATTTCACATCGCAAAAGGGATCCAAGAACTCATTGATTAATTCAGGCAGAGCCCAAAGTGGATGTGAGAAAAGACTTTCCTCGTTTTTTCCATAACATTGTTTTCCCAAGATCATAAATCTCTGAGCATCGACTTCCCATCTCCGGAAAGTGAACAGCATCAGAGGGGGCACATAAATCACCCTGGGAAGAGTTATTCATCGTGGGCAAATAAAAATGTAAGCCGGGCAGATGGTGGAGAGCTTCTTTCTGCTGGGAGCACTTCACAGGGCAAGGCGGGCCAGGGGGAAAGCGGAGGGAGTTGTGAAATTTGGGGCCACCTGGCTAGGAAGAGAATAAATAAACCCGAAACAACAGGACACTAAAAATAAGCATACCACCTGCATACACTCGCTTCCACTCTTCACGTCTGGTTCAGGTCAGGCTTTCCCTCTTTGTGGCCACAGGACTGGCAGGAAGGCAAAGAGGAGGAGGAGGGAGGGGAGAAGCGGGGGATGAGGAGGGGGCAGTGGAGAGGAGGAGAGGAGGGGTGGAGAGAGGGAGAAGCGGGAGGGGAGAAGGAGGGAAACCCACACGAAACACTGCATAATTCTAAGCCCTTTTCATTCACCAGTTTCAAAGCGCTTAATCCTTTGGGGGCTGCTGCAGGACGGAAGAGATTATACCACTTGGTGCTGATTTTTTTCATACAGCTCCAGCTCACAACTGGCAAATGCACGGCGGCTGCATCCCCAGTACTCCAGTGGGTGTTTATGTCACAAAGCCACAGTGGACTGGGGGGAGGGGAGGGGGGAGGCCGGCCACAGACCAGCTCGTTCCAGGGCTGCACCCGCTGCTTCAAGCCCCAGACACACCCTAGCAACCCCTGAGGAGGTGTGGCTGGGGACCTCCTAGTGTATTCCACCTGCTCTCATGAAAGCAACACCAGCCAAGAAAACAAAACTGTATTATCACCCACTAGAAGGGAGAGGAGAAAAAAGGAAAAGGAATGAAGGGAGGAACAAATCCTTGAAAAAGTAACAAAAAATTCCCCCAAAGCTGCTCAGGAAATGACACTGCTGCATCTGGTAGCCTCTGAGAGCTCATCAGTGCAGCCAGAGTCCAGGCTCAAGCAGCCCTTGGAATACGCACACAGAGCTTAGGTTGTGTGTGATGGTTATGTTTGCTGTTGATTGTTAAGAGGACAGAAAAACTTTTTCTTTTTTTTTTTTTTTTACAGACAGGAGCTCTCGGGAGGAACAGCCACGGGAGGAACAGCAATCGGATCCTATGAGGGCACCACCAAATGCCATGCGGCTCACACATGGTCATTTTAACTGCCACGGGCCACAGGCAGACCACAGCCCCAGACCCCAGAACCTTCACAGTGTTGGCAAACTAACCTGGAAACATCACTGAGCTAAAAACCATCTCTCCTGCTTCTAATCTCAAGGTATAAAGAGAGAAAAATAATTGTGACTATTGTGAGAAAAGCATGGAGTTAATAAGCTGAGTGTCTTAGCTTGGGCAAACAAAAGTCCATAGACTGGGTTGGGTTAAACAATAGGAGTTTATTTTCTCACAGTTCTAGAGGCTGGAAGTCCAAGATGAGGGGGCCAGCACGGCTGGGTTCTGAAGAAGGCTCTCTTCTTGGTTTGCAGACGGCTGCCTTCCGCTGCGTCCTCCCAGGGTGGAGTCAGAGAGAGTCCTCTTGGGTTAGGGCTCCACCCACATGACCTCACTTAACCTTAACTGCTTCCTAAGGACTCTCAGATACAGTCTGTAACTCTCAGATACAGTCCTACTAGGGGTAGGTCTTCAACATATGAACTTGTAGGGAGGGTTGGTATATGATTTAGCTCATGCGTACTAAGTTACTTCAGTCATGTCCAACTCTTTGCAACCCTATGGATCGTAGCACACCAGGCTCCTCTGTCCGCGGGATTGTCCAGGCAAGAATACTGGAGTGGGTTGCCATGCCTTCCTCCAGGGGATCTTCCCAACCCAGGGATCAAACCTGCACCTCTTAAGTCTCTTGCATTGGCCACCTGGGTATGACTTAGCTCACAGTACTGAGCTATGAAATCTGCTAAAGTAAGGAGTCTTCCATTCAACGTCCACCACATAGTAGCTCAATTAGTGTTTGATGAACAAACAAATAACCAAGAAGATGAATAATTACTATCTTACTCTATTGGGACACAGAGCAAACTTATGAGGGAAGGATCTTTTTTCAACACAATCAACAATCTGGATCCTTCTGATTTCTAAGTCCTGAGGGTCTGGTAACTAGGAGGCGTATCTTCTACATTTGCAGAGTGGATGGACTGCTGTCTCTGCAGACCTACAGCCAGAAGAGGAGAAGAAAAAATCCAGATGATTAAAACCCACTGCTCATTCCTATAATGTCAGGACCTAAATTGGAATGCCCTGCATGGATCTTCTGAAAAGGTCATAATAAGAGTTCCACATATCACCACCATCATCTAGTATGTGTTGGACAGGTCAAGGCCCATCATGAGAAATGGACTAATGAGTAGGCGAGCCTTCTGTTTAGGGAGGCCAGGACACTGGTCATTAATGAATTTCTTATTACAGCAGCATTCATAACTCACGTGCCACTCTGCAGGTTAGACTTACTTTTTTTTTAGGTTTTTGGCCATGCTGCATGGCATGTGAGATCTCAGTTTCATGGCCAGGGATGGAACCCATGCCTCCTGCATTGGGAGCACAAAGTCTCAACCGCTGGACCGCCAGGGAAGTCCCTAGACTTACTTCTATTGGGGCATCCAGACTCCTAAAGAGAGCAAGGGACAGAGATGAGGACAGGGAGAGACGCCCTCAGCACATGAACAGTGCAGACGGACCTTTCACTCACATTCACTCATCAAAGCACTGGGCCTATGAGATGAAATGGTAGGGCTGGAAAAGTCTTGTGGAAGCTGCAGATGAGTGCTGTAGGAAGAAAACCCGCTTGGGGCAGGTTTGGGGGGTCCAGTCACACCATCTCCATACCCCAAGGCTATCCCCACTTCTCCCCTGCTAATGGGGACCCAGTGTGGGGCCACCTAGGACTCAAGATTCACTGTGATTCAGCACCCTCCTCCACAGCCAGGGAGGGTGACTGATCACTGTAAAGCAGTCATGGAAACCCAGTTGCCAGGCTCGAGTTATAGGTCCTGGGTGGGGCCCCGGGGATCTAGTTCTGGTTGGGACATACAGGAGAAGTGTGCTGGGGCCTTCCCTTCCCACATGGAGCATCCTGGGAAAGCCTTCATCTCGTCCCACATTCTAAAGGAATGCCATGGGTTTCTGATGCTTGGGACTGCAGCTGGCACACCGCCACCATGACAAGCGTGGGGACGAAAAACCAACTCAAGAATAATGGAAGAAACCTGTTTTTATTTTATTTTTTTTTAAATAGAGGTAACTGATGTTTTGCATCATAAAGGACTCACAAGATCTACTCTCATAACAAATGCTGAAGTGTACAGTACGGTCGGTGTTAGTTACACGCACACGGCTGCACAGCAGCCCTCCAAACCCTTCATCTCGTACAACGGGAACTCTCCACTCACTGGAGAACACTCTTCATCCCCCTCTACCCCGGCACCATCATCCTACTTCCTGTTTCTATGCATCTGATAACTTCAGATGCTTCCTATGAGTGGAATCATGTATTTGTGCTTCTGTGACTGGCGTATTTCACTCAGCGTAATGTCCTGAAGGCTCGCCCCTTTTTTAAGACTGACTAACAACCCATCGTATCATACACCACAGTCTTTGTTCATTCATCCACTTAGGCTCTTCCCACCTTGTGTGGCTATTCAGGAACAAAGCTGAAATAAACGAACACTGGAGTGTAAACATCTCAAGATCCAGATGGCAATGCCTCTGGATAAAGATACACAGCAGGACTGCTGGATCAGGCAGTAGTTCGGTTTTAGTTTTTTGTTTCTGAGGAACCTGCATACCATTTTCTAACAGCCCGTATCTTCAAGGGCATCAGGACTGACTGCAACAAACCCATGACCGCTATCGGCAGAAGTCCAATTGTGGGAGAAAATTAAACAGTGTTACTGCTTGAGCTTCTAACTGGGTTCTCTGTTATTTGCAGTTGAAGATTCCTTCTGGACACAGGAAATGGTGTAGTCTATAGGAAAGGGCATTGGCTGGGGATAAAGGAGTCCAGACTTCTACCTTGCCTTCACTGCTCACCAGTCCTGTGACTCTTCACAAGCCAGTCATTCCCTCCAGTCTGGGGAGTAGCCACTGGACCCCTAAAGACTATTTTAAGATTTAGGGATTCAAAGGCATGGTTCACAGAGGAAAAAAGTGTTCTACAGGATCTGCAAAGTTTGATGCAATTAAACTCTCTGACTAAGGAAGGAGAGTGGGGTAGAAAACAGGTAATCATGTCACCCGTGAACTTTCTTGTTACAAAGTCTGGACATGATCGACAACATTTCCTACAGAGCAACCATTAAACTTTGTGGACCTATCACAGAAATCACAAAAGCAATTTTCCACCATTATAATGATGGGTTAGCTGTCTCACTCCCTGGTCAAACAGTTGCTAACAAACAAATGTGTGTCAAATATTTTGAGCAAATCTTCAAGGTTGAAAACGTATGCTAAAAGAATTAACCAGGACTTCCCTGATGGTCCGGTGGTTAAGAATCTGTGTACTAGTGCAGGGGACACAAGTTTGATCTTGGTCTGGGAACATCCCACACGCCACGAGGCAACTGAGCCCATGAGCTGAAACCACTGAAGCCTGCACTCTAGAGCCCACGCTCTGCAACGAGAAGCCCCTGCGATGAGAAGCCCACACACCCCCCTGCATCGGAGAGCAGTCCCCAGTTACCACAACTAGAGAAAGCCCGGGACAGCAACAAAGAGCCAGCACAGCCACCAATAATAGCTTAGTTACAAAAAATCATCCAAATGATCAAAATAGCATACCACCTTACCTTGAAAAATCTATCACCGTCCCATGCCTTATCCTTATGCTCAAATCTACACACACCTATACACTGATGCGTTGTGGAGGTGAGGCATGAAACACCACCAAAATGGCTTGAGATTAGACTGGCCAGGCTTCAACTTGAATTTCAGAGTATTTCAAAACTGACAGCCTTCTATGTTGAGTGAGTGGTTCAAAAGTTCTGGGCTAAAAATGACAGGTCAACCAAGGGCATGAAAATTCTTCTTGAGGCAACATTCAGCTACATCTTTTATATCTGTCTCCTCCCCTCATTGGTAAGACAATCCCCTCCACTGGAGAAGGAGGGATTATGACATAAGCACTTGAAAATTCAATTCTGCCATTTTCTAACCAAAGCCCACTTAGCTAATTTATATGCTGATCCAGTCCGTAGTAGGGACATTAGGAGAAGTCTTTCTGAACCTGCTAGACTTGGAGGATGCAGGGCATATGGTCTCTTGATGGCAGTGCTGACACTTCGATGCAGATGATTCACCAAGCAAAGTGTTCTAATGAAACAGTCAACCCAGGGTTGACAGGAGCTGACAGCGTGTTCCTGAGACATGGCATCAGGACTTTCTGCTGAAGGTACCCATGCATGCGTGCTAAGTCGCTTCAGTCGTGTCCAACTCTGTGACCCTGTGGACTGTAGCCCGCCAGGCTCCTCTGTCCGTGGGATTCCCTAGGGAAGAATACTGGCATGGGTTCCCATGCCCTCCTCCAGGGGATCTTCCTGACCCAGAGACTGGACCCAAGTCTTTTATGTCTCCTGCATTGGCAGGTGGGTTCTTTACCACCAGCAGTACCTGGGAAGCCAAAGGGGAGGGATTAACGAGAAGACTCCCCAGTTTCTCTCCAGGCCAGGGGTAGGTGTCTGGGCACCAAATAAACACCTCCAGTGATTAACACAACACACGTTATGCCCAACAAAGGAAGCCAGACTCATGAATACAGACTGCATGACTCCATTTAGATGGGTGTTCTGAAAAAGGAAAAACTACATGGAAAGAAGACAGGTGAGTGCTCACCAGGGACCAGAGGACAAGTTAAACATACAGGAACCCAAGGGAATCCTGGAAAGTGATGGAACTGCTCTAACAAATCAAAGGACAGAAGTGATAAAACTGCATTTTTAAAGGGCTGAGTTTTATTATTTATGAATTATACCTCTATAAACCTGACTTTTAGGACAAATGAGGGGTTTTACCCCTCAGATATATTGTCTAGAACAGTGGTCCCCAATCTTTTTGGCACCAGGGGCCAGATCCATGAAAGACAATTTTTCCATGGACCGGGGCTTGGGGTGGAGGTGGGAGATGGTTTCAGGATGATTCCAGAGCACTACATTTATTGTTATTACATCAGCTCCACCTCAGATCATCAGGCACTAGATCCTAGAGGCTGGGGACCCCTGCTCTAGAAAGATGGGTCAACATCCAGGATTGCCCCCATGCCATCCTCTGCTTCCTTATTTCAACAACAGCCCGACCAGTCCAGATCCAGTGCTGGGAATGGAAACCACTTCAGGTGTTTTGACCAGGAAGGGATGTGATACGGGAATTGGGCATGTACAGTATCACTGGTCTGGAGGAACATAAATCCCTCTTAGGCTTTTTAACTCAAGAGCCAGCACTGCAGGCAGCCCTGACCCCAGCATCTGGCTGCTGCTGCTGCTGCGGCTTCAGCAGCCTCTCCCGCCAGTGCAGCAGGGGGACTGAACAGAGCTCTGCCACTGCACCTGCCTCTGAACACATCCCTTCATGACCCTGTCCACCAGTTACAGCAGCAGAAGGAATATGGGCCCCATCTCAGCTTCTAGCTCCCACACAAACGCTCTGGGGAAACCGTCATGTGTTTAGAGACCTTACTGTGCAAAAGCAAAGGACCTGGGGACCTGGATTTGAGTTGGTGGGTTTTCAGTCCAGAGGATGGATAAAAGTCAAGAGCACCAGGCCCAACATCTCCCCTTCTCCTGTCCTAAAACAAGCTGTGCTTCAACAAAGAAAGCGCAACCAAAACCTTTTTCTGTCTAAACTTAACATTTCAAACACGTTAGGAGAGTTGAATTATCGTTCTACTAACAGGGGAAACCAAGATCCTAACTCGCTTCATTATGTGAGAGTATTTCATTTTCACATTTAGTTAGTTCCAGCCCCAGCAGAATAAAATTTTGAGATTTGATAACAAGGCCAACCGCGACTTTCTTGTAACTCACATTATTAAATACACACTGCTTTCTGAGTTCTGTTCTGTTGAGAATGAAACAGACTGAGCTTGAAAATGCATTCATTTTCTAGATATGTGTAAGTTGTTTTATGGTAAGCCAGAACCAGGGGAGGGGAGTGTGAAATTGTGATTTAGGGTAAGAAATGTACATTTGCTTTTTGTCTCTATTTCTGGCACAGAGTTCCTCAAACCCTCAGAATTTCCTAAGAAATGAGAGCTTTAAATGTGTCATTTGTTATGTTAGTGAGTGACTTTTGTAAGCCCCTGGTCGCCTAAGGATGGGAGATGGTGGTCCGTGGGGCTGACGCCCTGTGATGAGAGGCTTGGAGTTTTCAGTCCCACTCCCTTGTCTCCGGGGAGGGGAGAGGAGCTGGAGGTGCTTTAATCACTGGAGAATCATCAGTGGCCAAGAATTTCTTTACTCTTGCCTATGCAATGAGACCTCCATAAAACCCCTAAAGAACAGGGTTCAGAGAACATCCTGGTTGGTGAATAGATGGGGTGCAGGGAGGCGGAGGTACACTCAGAGAGGGCAGCAAAGCTCCAAGCTCCTCCCTACAGACCTTGCCCTGAGCTTTTCTTCCTTCCATTTCTGAATGACATCCTTCTGTAGGAAACTGTTAAATGTTTCTGAGTTCTGTGAGCCCCTCTAGCAAATCAATCACACCTGAGAGAAGGGCGGGCCTCTCCAATCCATAGCCAGTTGGTCAGAAGCACAGATGACAACCTGGGCTTGTGACTGGCATCTGGCCGAAGGCGGGGCTCGTCCTGCAGTCTGAGCCCTTCCCCTGTGCGATCTGGCGCCCCCTCCAGGTGGACAGCGTCAGAACTGAGTTGACTTGGAGGATGCCCAGTCTGTGTCTGATGGGAATTGGATTGATGAGTTAATTGCTTGATGCCATAAAAAGACACAAACAGGGACTTTCGTGGAGGTCCAGAGATCCCGCACTGCCACTGCAGAGGGCATGGGTTCAATCCCTAGTGGGGGAATAAAGATCCCGAGTGCCATACAACATGGCCAAAAAATAATAAAACAAACACCATAAATATACATCAGAGTGTTTATATCCTAATTTACGCTCCTAAAGACCTAACATGATCACAACAATAAGCCAGAAGAACGTATTTGTCTAAACCATCACAATAGCTACAATTCCTAGTCTCCCAATGACCACCCACTTAGTAACTATATTCTCAATATCATAAGGGATAAGGAACATTCTCATAAGGAACTTTTTAGCCTTCAGGAATTTCACCTCACTTCTTCTGGGGTTATTTCTCCAAAATTATACAAAAGGGAGACAATGAAAACACTCTCCTTTTTCTGACAAGAAAACTATTGGGTGGCTGATGCTAGCTTCTTCAATTCTTACAACAAGAACAACAAAAAAGACAAAGCACAATGGCCTAAAATAAAAATAGCGTCCAACCAACACTAGCTGTTTGGGTTGCAAAAATCATCTGCTAGCGGTGTCACTGGAAAAAATGAGGGAAGGCTTTGCAAAAGAACTCTTAATCCTTCCTTCTCAGAAAACCATCACACCCACATCACAAGCCGTAAGTCTTGCCTGCCGTAAGGGATTACCAGACAGGATCTCCTACTGGGCCCACAAAAGGAATAAGGGCAAAAATGACAAGAAATTAATGACTGTCCCTAACTTCAGGGGGAAAAGCTCTCCTTAGTGTTTCTCCTTCAAGGTCTATTTAAGTTGAACTTCGGAGCTAGTTATTTCATATGGATAATGATATACTATCGTCTGCCTGTGCTACTGACCAGAAAGCAAAGTGGGCAATAACTTTAAAAAAAAAACCCAGATCTCTCAAACTTTGGGGTTACAGGAAGCACCCATGGGAAAGCAGCACAGATGCAGGGAAGAACTCAGAATGCGGAATACCAGCAGCCCTGATAGTCAGCTTATTAGGTTACTAAACAGACATTTCTCCTAGAACACAGAGATGGCCAACAGGAACAAGAAAAGATGCTCAAGGCCACTAATTATTCAGTTCAGTCACTCAGTCGTGTCTGACTCTTGTCGACCCCATGGACGCCAGGCCTCCCTGTAAATCATCAACTCATGGAGTTCACCCAAACTCATGTCCACTGAGTCGGTGATGCCACCCAACCATCTAATCCTCTGTCAGCCCCTTCTCCTCCTGCCCTCAATCTTTCCCAGCATCAGGCTCTTTTCAGATGAGTCAACTCTTCGCATGAGGTGGCCAAAGTATTGGAGCTTCAGCTTCAGCATCAGTCCTTCCAATGAACACCCAGGACTGATCTCCTTTAGGATGGAGTGGTTGGATCTCCTTGCAGTCCAAGGGATTCTCAAGAGTCTTTTCCAATACCACAGTTCAAAAGCATCAATTCTTTGGTGCTCAGCTTTCTTTATAGTCCAACTCCCACATCCATACATGACCACTGGAAAAACCATAGCCTTGACGAGACGGACCTTTATTGACAAAGTAATGTCTCTGCTTTTTAATATGCTGTCTAGGTTGGTCATAACTTTCCTTCCAAGGAGTAAGCTAATGATTAAAGAAATGCAAATCAAAACTGCCACAAAGTACTACCTCACACTGGTCAGAATGGCTATCTTTAAAAAGTCTACAAGTAACAAATGCTAGAGAAGATGTAGAGAAAAGGGCACCCTCCTACACTGTTGTTTGGAATGTACGCTGGTGCAGTGACAGTGGAAAACACTACAGAGGTGCCTCAGAAAAAACTAAACAGAATCACCACACGATCCAGCCATCTCACTCCTGGGCGTATATCCAGACACGGCTCTAATTCAAATACCTGCACCCCAGTGTTCTTGCAAACAGCCTAAATACCCATTGACAGATGAATGCAGAAAGAATACACACACCACAGACACACACACACACGTGTGTGTGTGTGTGTGTGTGTGTGTGTAATAATCTCTAGCTGCATCCAGGTTGCTCATTCGTTAAGGCTGACTAGTATTCCATTATGTATATAATTATAATTATACATATATACACACAACTAGAGATTATTACATTTAGTGAAGTAAGTCAGAAGGAGAAAGATAAATACCATACGATATCACCTACCTGTGGAATCTAAAATATGATACAAATGAACCTATCACAAACAGACTCATGGACACAGAGAACAGACTTGTAGGTGGCAAGGCGGGGGGGACTGGGGACTGAGAGATTGGGAGGTTGAGGTTAGCAGATGCAAACTCTTTTATGGAATGGATAGCCAGCAAGATCCTACTGTATGGCACAAGGGTCTACTGATATATTCAACAGCCTGTGATAAACCATAATGGAAAAGAATATTTTAAAAAAGAATTATGTATAACGGAATCACTTTGCTGTACAGCACAAATTAACACAGTATAAATCAACTAGACTTCAATAAATAAATTTTTTTAAAGCCTATTAGATGACAGTCTCTGCTAGGATTTCCGTGATGCTGCTGTGCACAGGATTTAAACAATTATTTCTGAAGATCTAAGAATTTCTCTTTTCACTTCTTTCTAGAGCAAGTTTTAAGTATGTGTATTATGGTGTGAAGTCCCAAAGCTTCTTTCCCAATGGAATGGAAGGGACTGGAGTTCTCAGCCCCTTAGCAGCGAAGTACCCCTCCTCAAACGTGACCCCACCCAAGGCTCTCAAAAGAGCTACCCAACACCAAGCTCCAATCAACTTCTCGGTTGCCAACTTACCTTGCAAGGCAACTACATGTCAGCTGCAAGTGTTCCCCACCTGAAACTTGGTGCATGGCTAGAGGCAGAGGCCTTTCAAAACCTCACACCCCTATCATTTCATACTCTGTGAAGTCACCTTACAGATGCTGATGAAATGCTTTGTGGGCAGGCTAACCCTGCCTCTGGAAGACCTAGGCCCGGTAGGTCACCCTCGGAGAAAAGAACCACGTGAAGCTGGGAGGAAAATGCCAATGGAGAACCAACACCATCTGATCCAAGACGCTGCTTTGGGGCTTGCACCCTTACAAAATAGATCTTGTTCTATAATTCTGTAGCCGAAGTGATTTCAACTAAAACGAAGAACCACCTCTAACATGTGGTTACAGTAGGTCCCAGCCCAGTTCACGAGATCACGTCAACAGGAAACGTGCATGCAAAGAAACAGGGAAACAGAAATTCACTCGTGACACGGGAGAAATGAACCAAAGGCAGGCTGCATTGGCTTCTCTCCAGCTGCCACTCAGAGGCGCCGTCAGTCAAGGAGCATCGTGCAGGCAGATCACAGGCCCCGGGGAGCCTGTGGGGGTCTGGCTGGCCGCTAAGGTCGACAGAGCTGCTCGTCCCTGGACCTGAGCTGCAGTGCAGCACCTGGAAGAGCCCCAGCCACTGCCCGTGGGCTCGCCCGGTTCTGTAGCATGCAAGGAGTGAGAGTGGGAGGCAGGTGCTCACGGTATTAGCACAACCAATACAAAGAAGCCGCTATTTCAGGGGAGTGATATAATATATTGTAACTGCTCCCATCGTGTCAACAGGCGTCACGTCAGTGGGTGCATTAGAATCTCTCCTGCTCAATATGAAAATAACTTCCATTTCAATGAAAATAGGAGATTCCCCATAGGTTGCATCATAATTCGCCCACGGCAGCTGCCAGGCAGGAGAACAGGCATGCTCGGGGGTGATTTTGTCTCCCCTAGGGATGCTTCCATTTTATCATTGGTCTCCTCTTAAAATCCTGAGATGAGCAAGTTACAAATATAATTACTCTCTTTCCCAGCAAGCACTAAGACAAGCCATATGCGGTGCTAGAGAGGACAGGCGGCTCACCTCCGGCTCTGGCTCTGGCTCTGGTGGGAAGGCTTGCTCGTCCTCCGTGGAGTTGGGTAAAATGGCCCAGGTGATGCTGGCGCTGGCTGATGGCAAGGAGCCAAGTGTCCCATTTTTCAGCTGCTCTGTGGAGTGCGACTTGGGCCCGTGCCATCCCAGGATGCTTTCTGAAATAAAGACCGAGGATGATGCCAAGCATTTTCCAAATCCAACATTTAGAGGTCAAGAGGAATCACACTAGATAAGAAGCCCAACATGAAGTGGGCCCAGCTTTAAGTGGACAGTGGTGGATTTCAGTTGATTCAGTAGACTGAAGTGTAGATTCAGATCATCTATTCATAAACGGGTCTCTGCATAATGGCCATATCAGAATCACCATAGGCTGTGTCTCTCTCTATTCTTGGACAAAAACAAGTCTGCCACATTTCCTTAAGGGTGTTTTTATTAAATATAAAATTTTTTTTAAATCTGTTTAAAAATACTTTAAAATATTTACAATAAAAAACCAAAAGTCGAGGACTCCCCTGGTGGTCCCGTAGTTCCCAAAGCAGGGGGCATAAGTTCAATCCCTGGTCAGGAAAGATCCCGCACGACGTGGGCAAAAAATAAAAACAACGTAGAATTTTATCAGACACAGGCTGCTCAAAATGCAGTTTGAGTGCAATCTGATGACCAGAGCTGAGAAAAGACATCTGCAGTGTGATGACGTCACAAGCCCACAGCCATTAGATGCAGCCAGCGTGGCAGAAGTCAAGAAGCCACATCACTGAAGACAGATGTGGTCATGCCATTATAGCAAAAAACACTTTTGGGGTTACCAGATTGGTGTTTATAAAATGTTTATTTTCTTTCTCTCTTTATTTGGCCATGCCACGTGGCTTGCAGGATCTTAGTGCCATTATCAGGGATTGAACCCAGGCCTCCAGCAGCAGAATCAAGAGTCCTAACCACTGGACTGCCAGGGAACTCCCCATAAAGCATTTTTCTAATCTTCCCTAGATCCTTGAGAACAACAAGAAAACCTTTCTAACTCTAATACTAACCTTTGTAAGCATGTATGCTCAGTTGGGCCTCTTTGCGACCCCACGGACTGTAGACTGCCAGGCTCCTCTGTCCCTGGGATTCTCCAGGCAAGAGTATTGGAGTGGGTTGCCATGCCCTCCTCCAGGGGGTTTTCCTGACCCAGGGATGGAACTCGGGTTTCCTGTGGCTCCTGCACTAGCAGGCGGGTTCCTTAAGCACTGAGCCACCGAGGCATCGCCGACCTTTCTAAGAGTCATGGGTTACTGTAGAATAGTTGTATATGCTTCCTAAGGGGACAGGAAGTAACCGGAGGCAGATTTCTACACCCCACCGCAGTCCTGCCGTTAGAAAAAGAACTGGCCTCACACTCAGCTGAACCTGGGGATTCCGTCCTCAGCCTGAGAGCAGGAGTGAGTAAGGGAAGGTTGGCTCAACTGCCTCACATGAATGAGAACTCAGTCGCCCTTCAGTGCTCAGACACTGCCCGCCATCTGCTCTTCTCCCGCTGCTGTTCACAATGCCCAAGCAAGGCTATGTTTTTTCAAGCTCTTCAAAGTAATGAGAGTCTTGGTGGGCACTATTTCCCTGCTAAGACTGACATCCTCCATTCATCTACCTGGTGGAGGAGGTCTCCCACATAAATCCAGGGATCGACTCAACCATCACTCACTCAGAGAGGCCCCCTGCCCAGGACCATGGCGGCCAAGGCAGCACGCCGCAGGCTCCCCTCCATCCCGATAGTTGTTTTACTGTCTTCCGGCTCTGGAAAAGACCCTGATGCTGGGAAAGATTAAAGGTAGGAGAAGGAGACAAGAGAGGATGAGATGGTTGGATGGCATCACCAACTCAATGGACATGAGTTTGAGCAAGCTCCAGGCAGTGGCCGGGCATGCTGCAGTCCATGGGGTCACAAAGAGTTGGACACATCCGAGCGACTGAACTGAACTCACTCTGTTCATTCGTTTACTGTCTGCCTTCCTCTTCTCCCTAAAAACTCAGCAAAGACCAGGACAGGAAGGGAGGTGGCAACGCATGCTGGGAAATGTAGTTTTTTGTACATTCTACAGATTCCGAGCATTAAAGCCCAGTGGGTGAGGACAGGAGAGAAGCCCACCTCAGACCAACCAGTCCAGCTGCTCTGATCCCCAGTCACTGGTTTGGGAGTCTGGATAGGCCTACATTGTGTGAGGATACAGGGGGGAAATTCTAACAGAGTGAATGATAAAGGCTGTATAAATTGATCAATTCTGCACTGAAGATGGGTAGTGGGGGCTGCTGCACCTCATTTTCCTTCCTCTCAGCCCCAACCCTTCCCAAAGCCGAAGCCAAAGCAAAGGCCTTGAAGGCCAAGGAAGCAGCGTTGAAAGGCATCCACGGCCATAAAATGAAAAAAGAAGATCCATACATTACTCATCTTCCAGTGGCCCGAAACACTGTGGCTCAGGAGGGAGCCCACATATCCCCAGAAGAGTGCTCCTGGGGGAAACACAGACCACTATGCCATCAAGTTCCCCTTCAACCAGCAAGTCAGCCACGAAGATAACAGAAGACACAACACAACTGGTGTTCACTGTGGATGTCAAGGTCAACCAGGACCAGAGTAAACAGGCTGTGAAGACGTTCTATGACATCAACATGGCCAAGGTCAACACCCTCATCAGGCCTGAGGGAGGGAAGAAGGCATATGTCCAATTGGCTCCTGACTATGATGCTTTGGATGCTGCCAATAAAATTGGGATCATCTAAACTGAGTGCAGCTGGCTAATTCTAAAGTTTCCACTGTTTTTTTTTTTGTTGTTTGTTTGTTTTTAAAGGACTCTACAGTGCTTGAGAAAAGAAACAGTATCCTGAGAAGGATACTCAGAAGACTGAGAGGAACAATATATCTCTGAAATTCACTCTAATGGTAAGGTGTCAGAGAAAACATCAGGAGAGGTGTCTCCTTGAAACAATACAAAATAAAGTAACCACTATGAAACAAGAACACAGAGCCAGGAGAAGAAAACAGGCTGAGGTGAAGAAAGAGATGGAGGCAGGAAGGAATTATTATGAGGAAATGAAGCCATACTGTGGGCTTAATTAGCAGAATTAAGGTTAATACTGAAACAAGGTTTCAGTATTGAAACAAGGTTAAAACTGAATCAACACTGTAGAAAGTCAAGTAAGTAGTGTGTCAAGATGAAGTTCTACTAGTGAGCAGCTGCCAAGGGCACAAGGGTCAGCAATAAGACAGAAGATTCAGGGCTTCCCTGGTGGTCCAGAGATTAAGAAGCCATCTACCAATGTAGGGGTCATGTGTTCGACCCCTAGTCCAGGAAGATTCCACATGCCACGGAGCAACTAAGACCACGCACCGCAACTACTGAGCCAGTGCTCTAGAGCCCATGCTCTGCAACAGGAGACGCCGCCACCGTGAGAAGCCCGCAAACCACAGCTAGAGACCGGCCCCACTCACCGCAACTAGAGAAAGCCCGTGCACAGCGACGAAGACCAGTGCAGACAAAAATAAATAATAAAAATTGTTTAAAGACAGAAGGTACACAGCAGAGACCTTTAAGTTGAAAGAGATCACTGAGACAAATGGAAAAAAACAATAAACAATAACAGAAGAAACACACAGCCGGAGCTAAAGAGTGGGTTATGGGTCCTGTGAAAACAGCCCACCACAGTCCAGCAAAACCAATCAGAAAACACTCATATCTACACACAGCTTCCAATATTTTCTTAGGTTTTTTTCTTACTGAAATGTCAAACACACACAAAAATAGAAGAGTTTAATGAATGCCTGGCTCATGAAGTTTGGCAACACTTTTTAATTAAAAAATCAAGAGGAAAAATTTTCCATTCATTTAGGCAGAACAGTTAGACTTGCCTTAAAGGGGGAAAAAAAATCAAGCTAGTCTTGGCTTTTGCCACAACGCTAAATGCCAAAAGTTGACAGGTGAAGAGAAGAATGTAAATGAATATCTACATATTTCTGGGTGGGTGCGAGGCTGGAAAGATAATGCTTGTCTTCGGACAAATTATCTTTCCTCCGCTGAAAACAGTCAGCACTTGTTGAGCTCTTGCTAGGTGCCAAGGACTACTATGCAAAAAAATTTCTTTTTAAAATTATTATTTAATATTTATTTATTTGGCTGGGCCAGGTCTTATTTGTGGCATGCAGGATCTTCTTCCTTTTTTATTTGCAGCATCTTTAGTTGTGGCTTGCAAACTCCCAGTTGCAGCATACTGAATCTAGTTCCCCAATCAGGGATCAAACCTGGGCCCCCACACTGGGAGCAGAGTCTTAACCACTGGACCACCAGGCAAGTCCCTATCATGTGGAATTTTTGTGTGTTAACTCATCTAATGACGACCCATAAGGTAAGTCCTAGGACCTACCTCTTGACAGATAAACAAAAAGGCACGCAGAGCCAGTAAGTGTCAGGGGTAAATGGCAGATGAACACCCAGGCCACCTGTGCCTAGAACCCAGACTCTCAAACTCTACCCTCTATGCCTTCTGAGTACCACTGCAGGGACTCAGAAAATATCCCACTTTCCGGGGAAAAACTGACTTGAGGACATATCCCAAGACATGAAGAAAAGCACCAGGATAAAGAACTCAAGACCGGAGAAGCTGCATGAAAGGAGCGGCAGTGAGCGATGAACCCAGCTGAACTCAAGGCTAAGCAGGGCTGGGGCTCGGGAGGGAAAAGGCACTTGCCTCTGGGTAAAATTTAAACAGGCATCAAGACACTCAGTCATCAAGATAAATGTCACGTTCATGCAATATTATTTAAATCAAAATTAGTGTCAAAACAAAAAAATGTCTTAAAGGACTCAGTTGCCTCTCCCAGTCAAGTCCTGACTTTAAGATTTTGATATTTTGTTCATCCTGGATTTTTTTGCATTAATTTTGGTTTAAAGATATTGCATTAAAACATAATTTATCTCAATGACTTTGGTACCGTTAAATTTGTGCTCACAATAGTTGTTCCACTCATCACACCCCATCCTAGCCCTGGAACTGAATTTAAATACTTCTTGAAAACATGAAACACCACTGACGATTAAGTCAAAATTCTTTTAAAGAGATTTGTCAGGAAGCAACAGTTAGAACTGGACATGGAACAACAGACTGGTTCCAAATAGGAAAAGGAGTACGTCAAGGCTGTATATTGTCACCCTGCTTATTTAACTTATATGCAGAGTACATCATGAGAAACGCTGGACTGGAAGAAACACAAGCTGGAATCAAGATTGCCGGGAGAAACATCAATAGCCTCAGATATGCAGATGACACCACCCTTATGGCAGAAGTGAAGAGGAATTAAAAAGCCTCTTGATGAAGGTGAAAGAGGAGAGTGAAAAAGTTGGCTTAAAGCTCAATATTCAGAAAACGAAGATCATGGCATCCGGTCCCATCACTTCATGGGAAATAGATGGGGAAACAGTGGAAACAGTGTCAGGCTTTATTTTGGGGGGCTCCAAAATCACTACAGATGGTGACTGCAGCCATGAAATTAAAAGACACTTACTCCTTGGAAGGAAAGTTATGACCAACCTAGATAGCATATTGAAAAGCAGAGACATTACTTTGCCAACAAAGGTCCATCTAGTCAAGGCTATGGTTTTTCCAGTGGTCATGTATGGATGTGAGAGTTGGACTGTGAGGAAGGCTGAGTGCCGAAGAATTGATGCTTTTGAACTGTGGTGTTGGAGAAGACTCTTGAGAGTCCCTTGGACTGCAAGGAGATCCAACCAGTCCATTCTGAAGCAGATCAGCCCTGGGATTTCTTTGGAAGGAATAATGCTAAAGCTGAAACTCCAGTACTTTGGCCACCTCATGGGAAGAGTTGACTCATTGGAAAAGACTCTGATGCTGGGAGGGATTGGGGGCAAGAGGAGAAGGTGACAACAGAGGATGAGGTGGCTGGACGGCATCAATGACTCGATGGACATGAGTCTGAGTGAACTCCGGGAGTTGGTGATGGACAGGGAGGCCTGGCGTGCTGCGATTCATGGGGTCGCAAAGAATCGGACATGACTGAGCGACTGATCTGATCTGAATCATTATTACACATTATTAAGTATTAAATTAATATTAAAATATTGATAATATCTCCCACATTATATTTTAATCAAAAATCGGGAAGTCTACTGAGAAAAAAAGGAAATTAAAGTATGCTGAGTCTTCATCACTCTACACAATGTGTCATTCTTGATTTTGACAATTACAATAATACAAGTCAATGAATCTTTTCGAAGTCTGCAGTGTAACCACTACTATAATTTATATACATATTTCCCCCAAAAACGCTAAAGAAAAGGAAGTACAACCTGTGTAGCAAAATGAAAGGAAACAAGAAAAGCAGCATAGGAACACAGAAACAAAAAGCGTAACGGAGACTAACAGAAAAACAAGCATCAGTGTAAGGAAAAAAAATAACTGGCTGTATGATGTGTTTGAAAGATAAATTCTCAAGGTTGTGTCATAAAACAAAACACAAGTCTAAACCAGATTTCATTAATCCAAAGACACACCAATTTTCACATTTTAACATCTCTGAAATCAGAGTCCATCTTATGCTCAACGATGTGTCATAGATTAACTGGCACCTTTTTCTTAGTGGCACAGAGGCTCAAGGTGTGTTTTACTACAGATGTGTTGGACAAGTGAGAAAACCTACAGAAAGTGACTCAGAAGGTCTATGACAGAAAGATGATCACAGACATACCAGCAAGTACAAATGCAAAGAAAACCAGGATCTAACATTACCACGTGGCTGCTGACCGTAGCCTACTGGGTGTATGTCAATTACCTTTCACTTTCCAGTCCACCTTAAAGCTCCTGAGTGGCAGACCATCAGAGATGACCCAGTGGGAGAGAGGAGCAAGGCAATGGGTCAGGTGTTCACCAATGTGCAAACCAGTGCTTACCCCAGGTTTTGACGTATGCCTGCAGCTCCTCACACAACACGCCTTAGTAGACACAAGAAACCCAAGAAAAAAGAGGAAGGGGGGACTTTCTGGTTCTCTTAACCAACCAGAAGCAGAAAGAAAGCTACAGAAGATTTAACCACGGGCTTAAAGCTTTGACTGTGGGACTGTCTGACTCTGCGCTTGGCCTCAGCTTACCCCTTGCTGGAGCGCTGGAGGCTGCAGTACCCACACCAGCGCTGTGATACCTCTGCCCAGACAGAGGCCAGTGACAGGGGAGGCACTGGAAGGCCCCCCACTGTTCCTGTAACACAGTGAACTCCCGCCTCTGGGGTGCAGTCAATCTGAGAGGGCTTTCCCCAAGTAAGACTGACATTTACAAGCGTGGGGGAAAACATAGGGTGTATTTACGATGAAGAGCTGGTATGGTAGGATCTGACGGCTTTCTTTATGGAGGAAGTGCCAATCAATCTGTTTTGACCGCTGTAAAAAAATAAATAAAACTACCCATCTGAAATATTCTGCAATGGTAGTATTTCCAAATATGCTGCTTACTGAAGGGATCATCACATTTTTATCTTGACTTTTAATCACAAAATAAGGGAAGGTGACTTAAATGGGACACACTGCCACCAGAAGCATTGGGTGTCAGGAGAGAAAGATGGATAGAGAAAGAGAAAAGATAGACATTGTAGGGGCAGAGGGAAAAAAGGGGTCTGAGTGGGGAAAAGGGATGAAAGTTGAGAATCTGAAGTTGTTTCTGGGAAAAAGTGAAGCAGAACAGAAGGAAGAAGTCAACAAGTGGGAAAAGCCCAGAAAGGCCCCTACAACAGTCTCACCAGGACTTTCCTGATGGTCCAGTGGTGCCGGGGGCCGGCATATTGCATATTGAGTGCATATTGCATATTGCATATTGAGTGCAGCACTTTCCACAGCATCATCTTTCAGGATAGGGAATAGCTCAACTGGAATTCTATCACTGCCGGGAGCCAGCGTGAGGAACTCCGCCCATGACAAAGGTCATGAGGAAGGAGGCTCGGCATACGCAAAGGCGGGATGGAGCCTCAGGAGTCCCCCTGGAAATTCTCGAGCATCTACCCCCAAACCAGAGTCTGCCTACTTTCTGCTTTGTGCTCTCACCTACACCTCTGACTTCACAGGGGGGCTGTCCCCGACTACTTCTCTCTGAAAAAAGTTAGCTTACAGCTCCAGTTAATAATTCCTGGGTGTGACAGTGTTTCAACCTACAAACTCCTTTGGAAGTCCTCTAGCCTGCCTGAATAGGCTTTTCCGGCCACATGTTGGCTCAGAGCCTCCCAACTGTGAGAGGCAGGAGATGTTCTAAACTATCTAAACACAGATTCCTTTGAGTAGTTAAAAGATTGGTTAGAAATTGTATTGGTGAAGGGTTTTTCGCTTATTGAGCCAATGTTTGCTGCTAAGTCTCCATACTCCTTACCTATTGTGTCCTTGGCAGTGTATTGATTGATATAATGGGTGTATAGAAATGTAAGTAGTAGCCTCAATGTTTGTAACCTTGGACCCTTGAGTTAAGTCTTTTCTTGATTGAGCCCACCTCACCTTTGCCCTGTGGGAATGCAGTTTTGTCCAATGCTTTTTGGAGGCTGGTGCCTGACTTTAGAATAATCACCTTTAGAGAAAAATAAGTTTCTTAAAATGTTTACAGGCCTCCTGGCCAGAAGATGATGTAAATCACCTGAACTTTTGCATATGATAAGTTTGAAAGCCTGGCTTCGATTAGAACCAGGAACTGCTGTCCTTGCATGACTCCACCCCTTCCCCCATTATCCTCTATGCATAACTTAAGGTATAAAAACTACTTTGGAAAATAAAGTGCGGGCCTTGTTCACCGAAACTTGGTCTCCCCATGTCGCTTTCTCTCTCACTCTGGCTGAGTCTCCATCTGGAGCGTGGAACCCACCATGCTTACTAATTATGCCTGGGCTTCTAAGATCCGACTGGGGAGGCCTCAGTGTCTCCTCTCCTTCCGGAGAATGGAAGGACGCCTGCGGCCTACGTAAGTGGTGCAAACTTCTTGTCTTGAAGTTTTATTGGTCTCCCGCGTAAACCAAGCTACTCAGCCTCTTTTCTCCACTGAATTTCCTCACTGAGCTATCCTCATTCTATTACTCTTTATATTTTTGATAAATATTTAAATAAATAGGTCGCCTATGCCGTCTCTCCTTCGAATACCCTGGATCAGCCGGGGCTGGACCCCAGCACAGTGGTTAAGACTCCACACTTCCAACACAGGAGGCCTGAGTTCAACCCCTGATGAGGGAACTGGATCCCACATGCTGTGTGGTACGGCCAAAAGAAAAAAGTCTCATCTATTTGACCTCCAAATAGCAGGAACCAATGCAACTGGCTTATTAACCAAAAATCCTTATAAATCTTAAAAGAGAATGAAAAAGTTACTGGAAGGGCAAGTTAAGAAGTGCATATTAAATTCTGCTCTGGTTCCCCTCTCTTCAATTACATGTGTCTTGGTATCTAGCCCTGATTCATATCCAAGGGCATGAGCATTATCCATGCGGATTCCTCTGCCACCCCACTCCAGCAGCTCTAACCCCAGCGTTCTCTCCCAGCATGTCCTGCACCCACCATAAGGTGGTAGCCAGCTCTCACAGTGCACAGGAACATGCTGGTCTGATCACAGGTGTCTGTGCTACCTTTGAATCATGTTCCCTGATCAGATAAGGAACTCCCCAGAAGCACAGGCAGCAGACTGCTCTGCCCCCCTAGACTACTTTAAGGTCTGGAATCACCCTCCAGCACAAACTCCCAAGCAGCCCAGCCATCTCCAGCTCTGGTGCAGCCCTGACTTGTCACATCATGGAAAATCAGAGGCACATATCTGGACTCGGGAAACCAGATGCCCACCTGCCCCATCCCATCACACATCTGCCTCTATCAAAATGCTGGAGAAGATTCAGTCACCAGGACAGAGGAGAACTGGGGAACATAAGCCTGACCAAGAAGCCACGTTCCTTTATAAATTTTAGCTACAAACCTCTCCATAAACAGAAGTTAGATGAAGCATTTCAGCCCTGAATTATCTCAGAGGTAACATCGGAGACAGGACCCGAGCCTGAAATGTGTAGGTGGGCACAGAGGAGAGCTCAAGTAATTCTCCACCTTGGTCCAGTCACTCTGTTTGAAATGAAATTGAGGTCAGGGAGCAACATCTGCAGACAAAGGCTCTAGAGCCGCCAGGTTCCCCAGAAGATGGAACGAGAAGCTACAGAAGATGCTGAGAGATCACAGATTGGTTTTGATTCCAAAGAGGGGCAGAAAGAAAAAAAAAAAAAATCAGTGCAGAAGGGATCAGAAAGCAAAGAGATTTCATGAACAGTGCCTACAGATATCGGCTGTGCCGCACGATCTGCGCCCCACCCCTCACCCCTTGAAACTCTAGAGCAGGGGTCCCCAACCTCTGGGCCACAGACTGGTACCTCCTGTCAGATCAGTCGTGGCATTAGATTAGAAATAAAGTGAACAATAAATGAATTTGCTTGAATCATCCGGAAACCATCCCCCAACTTCCGGTCCATGGAAAAAGTGTCTTTCACAAAGCCGGTTCCTGGTGCCCAAAAGGCTGGGGACCGCTGCTCTGGAGGAAAGCCTGATAGAGGTTCGCTTTAATGAGATTTTTATTTCCATCACCCAGTCTGGCACTCCTTGGATATAACCATTAAGTTTTTATCAGCAGGAGTCAGGCTGCTACAGTCCCTATCAACCCAAAGAACCCTGAGGTTCTTAACAAATGCATTTTGAGATGACACTCCTGGGGTCGCCAGGTTCTTCCATTCCATTAGCTTGAGATCCTGGAATTCTGTTTTAACTGCAGGCAACTATGATGCTTTGGATGAGGATGTAATTCCACCTTTTTTCCCCTAAATGTGCTGGCATAGATTTAAAAGACATGTGCAGAAATGTTTTAAAATGCAAAGGGCTGTGTTATATGGAATGTAACTTTGGAAAGGGTTAGGAAGACAAAGAAACAGAATAACCTTTATGATGCTTCATGGTCTACTCTCCAACCTTCAGCCAAGTTCCCCAGTAAAAATGGCTAAAAGGAAGGGTAGATGGACAACGGAGTCAGGTCCCGGAAGGGATAGGACGACCACTCCCCCCAGGAGGCAGCAGGGTGGGTGGGGCAGTGTCCACGACATTGCATGGTGTCCTGCGTCCCCCACAGACAGTCCCCATTTCAACCTCTCACCACATCTGAAATTCGACCTCAAGCTTTGTCCTTCCAGCCCTTAAAAACCCCAGAGAAAGAATGAAAATCTGGAACGAAAATTCGAAATTTACTAGAAAGTCACCCTGAAGAAAAAGGTAAGGCATGAATTTCAGGCACAAGAAAATGGTTCAAGTTTCTTAGCCACCCCTTATTGGAATGAGCCCATTTGTTCGCAGAGCCTAGACGCAGGTTCTGGTGCAAGAAGAATTCTAGGAACTTTGAGAAGCACCCAGTCGAATGCTGAGGTGTGCCCAATGCCTAAAGCAGTCACTGAGGCTCAAACCAGACCAGGGAAAGTCAGGAAGTCTCAATTTTCAAGTAGAGAAGGAAAAAGCAAGGAGAAGAAGCACAGGGAGTGCCTTCACTCTACACCTGGACACACACGCCTCTCCCAAGCCCAGATCTGGCACCTGAATGTTTTTTCTTTCGTTACAGAAGACACGGGTAGAGCCAAAGGGAAACTTCTGTAAAGTCGGGACTTCCCTGGTGATCAGTGATTAAGAATCTGCCTGCCAACACAAGGGACATGGGTTCAGTCCTTGGTCAGGGAAGGTGACAATGCCACAAGGCAACTAAGTCCATGCAACACATCTACTGAGCCCACACTCTACAGAGTTCAAGAGCTACAACTACCGAAGCCCGTGTGCCCTAGAGCCAGTTCTCCACAACGAGAGAAGCCCCCGCAACGAGAAGCGCAGGCACCGCAACTAGAGAGTAACCCCTGCTCATCACAACTAGAAAAAACCCACACGTAGCAACGAAGACCCAGTGCAGGCAAAAATATAAACAAATACAATTTTAAAAAAATTTAGTAAGGTCTGCAAATTAGGAAGAGGACTGTATTTATGTTAATTTCTCGATTTGGACCATTGTACTGTTATTACAGAGAAGAGTACCCCTTTTTTTAAGGAAATTCACACTGAGGTATAGGAAAGTAAAGATACATATTGTCAGCAACTTACTCTTTAGTGGCTAGAATATTATAATAGGCTTATACATACAGAGAATATGGGGCAAACATTGTAATAGCATTTGGAGAATTTGGAGATTGATGAGAATTTTTCATACTATTCTTGTAACTTTTTTAGAAGTCTCAAACTATTTCCCAAACAATAAAGAAAAACTACAAATACCTGCCCTAAGAAAATGAAGATGTGAGCAGGACAGTGTCCCCAGTTCCAGTTTGGGGAATCCAGAGTCTACTGGATGGTCCGTTCTGGTTTGAACAAAGGACCCCAGGCACCTGCCACAGTGGGCAGAGCCCACCCCTGGACTTTGCGGTACCAGGGTGGCTTCGGGCAGGTCATTTAACTGCTCTGAGCCTCAGCTCACCCACATGATGGGCATAACGATACACACTTTGTGAAGATTTCATAAAATGTGTAGCAAAAGGTAGACACTGATAGAATCAGAGCTTAGTAAATGATGGCGGGTACTACAGAAGAAACTCACCCCCCCCACCACCACAGCTGCCTCTGAGAAACCAACATCACCCCTTAATCTTGGTGACAGAGGAGAGCAGTGGGGACCTGGAGGAAATGTGAAATATAGACCATTCATCATAACCTGGCTTGGCTTCCCATCACCTGAATTGCCTCATTCTTCGTTAATTAACTGAATCCTGGGCAACAAAACTCAGTGAGGCTTCAGTGCATCTCTTCTAATACTTTATAATTCTCTATGACATGACCCATCTCAAGCCATTTTCACCTTTATCATTTAATTTAATCTTCCCTAATATCTTTTTATCTGCTTATCGATGAAACCTCCCCTCAAAAGGACTGGCGCCTCTTCAGGGAGTTTATTATTATCTTGAACTTCTTGATAAACAACTAGAAATGCTTCTGTTATGTATCCCAGAGAAAATCTCACACCAGGCCCTGAGGAGACAGGAAAGAGGAGGGCATGGTGGCCCGGGGCAGAGAGCAGGAGGCAAGGCGGCTGCTCATCATGGGAGAGTGTGGAGGACACGCCCCACAGGCACAGTTAGAAAGAGCAGACCAGACGCTGCAGAGCAACGGATCTTGCAAACATAGCACTGAGTGCAAAATTCACAAACAGAAGGCAACGGAGAATTGAGTGCTAGCAAGTTTCAAAGGAGTTCTACAGTATTCATGAAAACGTTAAATTGTTGACAGGATGGCACACTGCTAACGGGCAAAATGAAAAAAATATAGACAGCCCAAGTGAGGTGGAGAAGGGGTAAACGGAGAAGCACTTGGATAAAAGGCGAGATGGAGCGATTTAAAGGAAGAAGGTCACGGCGGACAGACAAGCACATGCGCACACCAGACCACGCGCACTCGCAGACCCGGGCGCGCCGCCGCCGGGGAGGTCTTACCCGAGGCCCCTGGCCTGTGGCTGGACTGGCCGGCGTGGTGCAGGCTCTGCTGGAGCAGGCTCAGGCACTCCCCAAGGCAGCTGAGGGTGGCAGCGGAGGTAGCTTTCAGGAGCAGTAGGTCCTGGTCCAAGGCAGTGAGGGGACCAGACCCCGGGAGAGACTCGATGGCGTGCACCAGGTTCTTCTGCTGCCCCTCCACCTGGGTCATCATCTGCGGAAAAGGGAGACAGCCAGAGGTGAGAGTCGGAAGGCCTCACTTCCACCGTCCGGGAGCCAGCGCTTAAGCCATGGGAGTGGATCAAAGTGTGGTGCAGCTGTTTACAATAGCCAGGACATGGAAGCAACCTAGATGCCATCAGCAGATGAATGGAGAAGAAAGCTGTGGTACATATACACAATGGAGTATTACTCAGCTATTAAAAAGAATACATTTGAATCAGTTCTAATGAGGTGGATGAAACCGGAGCCTATTATACAGAGTGAAGTCAGTCAGAAAGAAAAACACCAATACAGTATACTAATGCATATATATGGGATTTAGAAAGATGGTAATGATGACCCTATATGTGAGACAGCAAAAGAGACACAGATGTCAAGAACAGTCTTTTGGACTCTGTGGGAGGAGGCAAGGGTGGGATGATTTGAAAGAATAGCATTGAAACATGTATATTACCATATGTGAAATAGACCACCAGTCCAGGTTTGATGCATGAGACAGGGTGCTTAGGAGCACTGGGATGACCCTAAGGGATGGGATGGGATGGGGAACACATGTACAACCATGGCTGATTCATGTCAATGTATGGCAAAAACCACTACAATACTGTAAAGTAATTAGCCTCCAATTAAAATAAATAAATTAATTAAAAGAAAAAAAAGTGTGGTGCAAGACGGCATCACCACCCAGACTACGGTGGCATGAAGATGCAGTGTGAGGATGCTTGGCGCACATCTGTCCTGGGATGCCGCAGGCCTGGGATAAAATCCATTCAGGTCCATCTACCCAAAGGTACTTGGCCTCTGCAGCTCTGCACACAAGAGAACTTTAGAACTTTAGACCTGAAGGGGACCACCAGGCCATCCAGGTGTATCTTTTACAGATCTTTGGAAGGTAAAAATAAATATCCTAAAAGTAGAAGTCTTGTGATCAACTTTAAGGTCCTTGGACCACAGGAAGGTTATCCGAGACAATGGGCACCCCTGGCTTTGTCTCAGAGCAAGGTTAATTCCTTGCTTTGCTTCCATCCCCTGTCCATCCCTAACTCCTTGGTGGTCCTCCTTGAAGTTCAGGAAATAAAAGTGAAATCTGGGGCTAGCATTTGTGGGGGTGAGACCACACACACAGCAAAACCAGTGCCAACCCACTCTGCCCCTAAAATGCTAGGAGAGCCGTCAACTTCCTTAACACCATGTGTGCAGGGAGCCAAGAGGAGGAGAAAAACCAGGAGTTCAAGAGCCAGCCCTGCTCCACAGCTAACGCTGTGACAAACCAGTTAACCCCATAGTGGCCTGGCTTCAATTCAAAAGCTACAGACAAGCAGTGTTTCCTTGGACAAAGCAAGGAGAAAGGAATTTGAGAACTAGAAAAGGACTTGACTGGTGATCTTGTGAAGTGCATCCTCCTCCTGTTTTATACCTTATCTTGCTAAACAAGATGATGAGCATAAATTGCATGGCCAGCAAATAAGCAGTCGAGCTGATGTGTGGAGGAGCAAAGGCAGCCCGCCCGAGGTCACAGGTCAGCATTCAAGGCAGGGACCAACTCCTGCTCCCTGGACTCTCACTGTTCTTCAAGCAGCTCCCACAAAAGCCATCCTTACTCTAAAGCAGTTGCTCCTGCTTCGTCACCATCATCCCCAGGAGGATCCTTGAGACCTTGAGATCATGATGCCACCACCCGGGGAGAAGCCATACCTCTGCAAGGACCGCTGAACCTGGACACAAAACCCATCCCATACTTGGGCTTCTCTTTCTATTTTCTTTTGAAGACAATATCTCCTATTTCCTATCAGTGTAGTCATCGCCTTAAAAACACATAGTTTGCCCATTGCAATCCTACTTAACCAAAATTGGTGCTGTTACTTCAAAAAGATTTTTTTAAATAGTGACATTAAACATATTACATGCTCATCCTCTGGCCATGTAAGTTATTTTCTGCTGATTACAGAGGTTATAGCTAGCCATTCTGGCGCCTCAAACAGTACCTGAGGCATAATAGGGGCTCAGTAAGAATTCGTTCCTTCTTCAGGTCTTTGCTGAAGAGCTGCCTTCTTGGGAAAGCTTCCTGCACCACATAATTTAAAATCATCGGTACTAGCATGAAAGCAGGAATCATTCTATCTGTGTGATTCACTGATGGATCCCAAGCAACTATCTGTTGAATGAATGAATGAACCCCCAGGGTCCCTTTCGTTTCACTGAGGTGCAAAAGAATCCATTTATGACACAGAGTCTGCAGGAATCATCTCAGTCAATTAGGACAACACAGCTGAAGATTCAGGAAAAATAATAACTCTGCTAACAGTTTAAGTTTGCCAAGAAAATGGTTAAATTTAACCTCAAAAAGATAAAATGTTTACATACTCATTGACAGTCAACTCTATGGAGAACTGCTAACATTTAGGGAGAAGTTGACGTCGAGCTACTTGTCGTAGTCAGCATTTCTGTAAATTCCTACCATAAAAACTTGTCTCAAAAAGTGATGTGTTGAAAGAGAAGAAGAAAATATAACACCAGAATGTAAATCATATGTTCTTGACTATTACAGAGGATGTCATAATGCTTAAGAGAAAAGGTAAGTAAAATGAAGCTATTAACTATGGAATCCACTCATTTTTTAACTTTTATTTTGTCTTGGACTATAACTGATTCACAGTATTGTGGTAGTTTTAGGTGTACTGCAGAATGATTCACTTATGAATCTACACATATATCCATTCTTTTTCAGATTCTTTTCCCATATAGGTCACCACAGAACACTGAACAGGGTTCCCTGTGCTATACAGTAGGTCCTTGGGGATTATCTATTTTCTATATAGTAGTTGGAATATACTCATTTTTAATCAACAAAAAGAACTATATTCCAATTATATAGCATAGGATAAATAATTATTTCACAAGCATAAAATATGATGCAAATCTCAGGTAAAAAAGACACAAAATTGTGGACCCCACCCCCTGGTGGTTCAGTGGTTAAGAATCCAATTGCAAGTTCAGGGGACACTGGTTCAATCCCTTGTCAGACAGGACTAAGATCCTACAGGCTGTGGAGCTGCTAAGCTCAAGCACCACAGCTACTGAGCGCTCACTCTAGACCCTTTGAGCCACAGCTACTGAGCCTGAGCATCTCAAGCTCGTGCTCTGCAACAAGAGAAACCACTGCAATGAGAAGCCTGCATACCACAGCTAGAGAGTATCCCTCTCGCTGCAACTAGAGAAAGCCCATGTGCAGCAATGAAAACCCAGCACAGCTAAAAGTCAATAAACACAAAGCTGACTCCCCGCATCTCCTACGCTATTACAAGAGAGGCACGCACCCAGAGATGGGCAGCACATACCTACTCTCTGGAAAATATCTGACAGTGTTTACTGAGAGCCTATTGCCAGTGTTAGAGACAGGATGGCCACCTGGAGGGGACGCCAGGACTGGCGGTGGGTGGATTTGTCAGTTACAGTGACTGCAGAACAGCTGGTGCTGAGTGGGAGGGGGCGGGGGTGCCACATGCCCCACAAGTCAGGCCACAGCCCACTCAAGAACTTTCCTGCTCAAAAATGCCAGTAGCACCCCCCTGAGTCACCCTGCGCTAAAGACATGCCAGTGACCAGGCACTGGATGGACTTCAGCATCCTTCTGGTAAACGGAGCACTGAAAGTAAAATGATCCCAGCACAGTGCTCGACATGTTAAGTAGATGCCTAGTGATTCATTTTCTCTCCCTTTTCCATGTGATGTGAAACAGAACTTTAGTCTTCACAGACACAACTGATGCCAACCTTCACTTTCTATTAGCATCATCAGGCTCCAAAAGGAACTGAATGAACTCTGCAAGCAACGCAGGACTGCCAGCCTCACGCTGATGTATCATGGTTATTGCTGCCCAAACATTCCTCAGATTGGGAGGTCCTGAGAAGAACCTCCCATCAGACTTGGGAAGAACAAGTTTTAACCCTTCTCATATCTGATTTTAATGAAGGGCACATTTGAGAAGATGTCACAAAGCTGTATATGCGACACCAAGTCTCTAAGCGGCTCACTCTGACCCGCAGGTTCCCACAACCTCAACACAAGAACGAAGCGTGGTCAGTGACGGCCACCAGCCTTGGAACAGCCTGAACCACGAATTACATGTATTTCAAATCAGGTTTCTGAATGCTTCTTTATTTTATTCTTTGGCTGCTCCATGAGGCATGCAGGATCTTAGTTCCCCAGGTATCAAGCCAGCGCCCCTGCATTGGAAGTGCAGCCTTAAGTCACTGGATCAACCAGGAGGTCCCTAAACACTTCTTCTGAAGCGCAATATGAACCATGCGTGGTGTTTAAAGACCAGGGCGAACAAAAGGCACAGGTTTCATTTCTTGCTGGCATTTCATTTCTACAGTCAGGGGCATCACACCTCGTAACATGGGTGCAAACAGGACCCTCGTCAAATTTCAGAGATCTACTCCCTGAACACATCAACTCCGAGGTTCTAAAATAGATTAACCGTAGGTCAAGTCCAATTTCATAGGGAAGCGGAAATTCTATGATCCATTCCTCATGGTGCAAATAATGGCATATGCTCTGCAAAATCAAAGTGTAGGTTAATGCAAAGAAAGTCAGTAGCCGCAGATTGTATTGTTCTCTTTCAGTGAAGCTGAAACCAAAGCTAAAGGCAAAGACCAAACCCCAATGACATCAGCTCAACAAGATGAGATCTAGCTAAAGGAGGACCGGAGAAGCACTGGCTACACTAGCCTCGATCACTTTAGACTGTTCTGACCTGCAAAGCTTGGTGTAGGTTTGGAGGGGAGCCAGAATGGTCCCGTCCTGACAGGTCAGACATCAACAAACACCAGCTCGTCACTCATCCATCCATCGGTAACAAAAGCATCAGCCTCACGCATGGCTTTCTTAACCTAATGTCACCAGAGCTGCCAGCCTTGTTGGCAGAACCTCCTGGGCTCCCAGACAACCCGGGGCCTTCAGCAATTCAATCTGTCCTGCTTGGGAGGAGACCAAACAATTCGATGTCAACCTCGAGGTGGCCTTGCTTTGGCATTTCTCCTCAGCCTGATGGAACCCCAGAGCCCCTGCTAAGTCTTATGTCTGGGTCACGGATCAGTCCTTGACCACCTTAGGGCAATTTTTTTCACTTGGCCAAAATCATCACCCAGGCTTACAAGCCAGGCTCCAAAGACCTTAGAACCCAAACTAACTAACCTACTAACTAGCTTGCCATCTCCATTAACATGGATTTACTATTCAACTACCTTCAGTAGCATTACTTTAGTATTTCAGACTCCCCACCCAGACATGACTCCACAGCTCATTACAGAAGTTTCCTAAAATATCCAGCAACATACAGCATGACCCTAAAACTCACTGCCTGCCTTGCCTCAACATCCTCACCTTGCTGTTTCTGCCAGTCCTGAGCCACTGTTCCTTGATCCCTGTCAAGTCTCTGTTTTGTCAACCAAATTTCTAATTCCCAGATTTTTAAAAAAAATTTCATTGGAGTATAGTTGCTTTACAATGCTGTGTTAGTTCCTGCTGTACAGCAAAATGAATCAGCTGTATGCATACATATAGCCCTCTTTTTTTTTTTAGATTTCCTTCCCATGTAGGTCACCATGGAGCACTGAGCAGAGCTCCCCGTGGTGTACAGTACGTTCTCATTAGTTATCTATTCTACACAAGTGTCAGTAGTGTATGCGAATCAGTCCGCATGTCCCAGTTCATCCCATCCCCCTTAGCTCTGACACCGCCCCCGCGGCCGGGAGGCACCGTCCCCCCCCCACCCTCCGCCCTCTCCCCGCGGCCGGGAGACACCGCCCCCTGGAGGTTTGTTTCCCCCACAGTGTGAACCATAAAGCCCCTTTGCTTTGCCACCAGAGGGCAGCAGTGACGCCTGGACAGTGACATTCCCCCCTCTCCAGCCTTTCTCCCAGGTGCAGAGTTGGGAACACAGTCACTCCTGGGCTCACCTGAACAATTTTCTCCTTCTTGCTGACTCACTTCCCTCTCAACCGGCCTCCTGTACTCATCTGTCCTTCTGGCTCTTGATACATCTACTGGAATGCTAACCAGCCGAGAGCCTCCTTGAGGCAGGGTTCCGGGTCCCCTTGCACGGCTCTCCATGGTCCCAGGCATGACCCCACGTAGGCTAGTCCTAAACATCTTATGGACTCCCAGCTCTCCCTCAAGGCTCATCAGGTGAGCAGACAAAGAAAACTCCACGGAGGCAGATCTTCAGACCCTCACTGCTCGGTAGGGGCAGGAGGGTGATGGTGACAGTAAGGAACAAAGATGAGCAGGAGGAAATCAGGTCCCTCTCCAATGGGGCGAGGCTGCCGGCTACACAGATGAGGTGACGATGATGAGGAAGAGCAAAACGACAAAACGTAGGTAGAGAAAGGAGAAACCAAGGTAAAGACCATATTATTCTATATTACAAACCAAGGGAAATTAAAAAATGGGAAAAAGAAGGAAAGATCTCCCCCAAATGGACCATTAGGTGTCTCATGCCCGACTGCACATGTCGGCAAACTTCTATAAAAGGTCAGAGAATAAATATTAAAGGTTTTGTAGACCACGGGGTCTCTGTGCTTAGCTCGGCCCCTGCAGCTTGAAGGCAGGCAGGGTCCAAGTGTAAACAGATGGCTGAGGCTGTGCTCAGCATTTAACATCTCGGTTTAGATGTCAGATAATTCTCTTTTCATTCAAGGTATACTTTTGTTGGCTCTTGGAGAGAGAGGTGATTTTCGAGCCAATCTCGGACATCTTGGCTATCATGGTAGGAGACTCCAGGTCCAGTGTGAATTTTTTAGGAGGCAGTCATATGCATGGATTGAGCACACAAGCCCTTGCCTACTTTTATGGCCTGTGGCTTCAATGGCGATCTAATTTCAAAGCCTTAATGCTGCTACTTTGATCTGCTTGGTTTGCCTCTTGTCCAAGGCCTCCACTGGTCCCTGCTGGTTGGCCTGAGAGCCCAGGCCTTCCGGACAGAGGACAGGTGCCTGTTTTGGCAGGATCCCCCTTGCCCTGGGCTCTGGGTCAGGGAGGGGAGCCTCAGGCCTGAAATCACTTTTATGCCTTTGGGCATAAGGAGACGTGGGTTCGATCCCTAATCCAAGAGGATCCCACATCCACGGAACAACAAAGCCCATGTACCAGAACTACTGAGCCTACGCAACAGAGTCCACATACACAACTACTGAGCCCGCGCACCGTGACTGCTGGAGCCCCCAGGAATCTAGAGCCCGTGCTCCACAACAAGAGAAGCTCCCCAATGAGAAGCCCGTGCAACGCAACTACAGAGTCTCCCCCACCCACCACAACCAGAGAAAAGCCCGCACAACAACGAAGAACCAGCACTGTCAAAAATAAATAAGACAAACCCATAATGTTCCAGAACTATAACATCATAAACAAAAAAAAAAAGCAATCAAAAAATGGGCAGAAAACCTTTCTCCAAAGGTTTCTCCAAATGGGAGAAAACATTTCTCCAAAGAAGACATACAGATGGCCAATAGGCACATGGGAAGATGCCCCACATCACTAGTTATTAGAGAAATGGAAATCAAAACTTCAGTAAGGTACCACCTCACAGCAGTTAGAATGCCCATCATTTAAAAGTCTACAAAAGAACCTGTGGTAGAGAAGGTGTGGAGAAAAGGGAGCCCTGCTACAGCATCGGCAGGAATGTGAGTTGGTGCAGCCACTGTGGAGGACAGTGTGGAAGCTCTTCAGAAAAGTGAAAACAGAATCACCAAAGGATACAGCAATCCCATCCTGGGGCACGTATTTGGACAAAACTCTAATTCAAAAAAATACCTGCACCCCTGCCCTCACAACAGCACTATTCACAATGGCCAAAACATAGAAACCACCTCAATATCCATGACAGATAAATAAAAACGATGTGGCACATATATACAATGGACTACTTCTCAGCCACATACAAGAACCAAATCATGCCATCTGTAGCCACATGGATGCAACCAGAGACGATCGTAACTAAGTGAAGTAAGTCAGAAAGACAAACACCGCATGCTATCATTTGTACGTAGAATCTAAAATATGACACGAATGAACCTACAAATGAAACAGACACAGAATCACGGGCATAGAGAACAGACCTGTGCTTGCCAAAGGGCACAGGAGGGACTGTGAGTCTGGGGTTAGCAGGTGCAAACTGTTATCTATAGGGTGGATAAACAAGGTCCTACTGTACAGAAAACTGTACCTAATACCCTCAGATAAACCATAATGCAAAAGAGTATAAAAAAGAATGTGTATACACATGCATAACTGAGTCACCATGCTGTACAGAGGAAATTAACACAGCATTGTAAATCAACTATACTTCAATTTTAAAAAAAGACCTACGAGATCATAGTATTCATGGCCAAAGGAATCTATGACTGTAGATTCAAAATCAAAACCATTTTTCAGGCAGGAAACCTGGGTTCAGAGAGGCTGGGGATCTGTGCTGAGGTCACACAGCTTCATCTGGAGTGGCAGCCCTCACTCTCCTCCTCAGGGGCCTCTTCATTACGAGGCACAAGCTGATGTACTTCCTCCTCTTTCCTTCTCATATTCTGAAAGCAAAATAGCCCTTTTGCCTCAGAAAACAACTACAGTGACTCAGCCCAGCCTTCTCACCACCTGGAGACACCTAGTATCTGTTTTTCTCATTAAAAAAAGGCTGACTTACTCCCTCAACCACTGTCCCAACAAAATTACACAGTAAATATAGTTCTAAAAAGGGAAGTAAACATTACCTGAAATCCTACTTCCCAGACATAGACCCTAACATTCTGGTATTGCTCTGACTCTCCCAATTTACACACACACACATGCAATGTTAATTTATCTATCAGGATCTTTAGATCTAATTTTACCACGTGGAATGCATCATTTCTTACAGCTGACAGTTACTTCAAAATACGCCACTGGGGGTTGAAGGCAGAGACAGTATGAAATGATACTGGGTTGGGAGATGCTAAAGCTGTTGATAGTGACATGGAGGTTTAATATTGCCGTCCCTAATATTTTTATGTTTGAAAAATTTCAAACTAATGAGATTTTTTTCAATAGGAGGAAAATACATTGTTATGGGTTGAACTGTGTCTCTCCCAACTTAGTATGTTGCCATCATAACTCTCATAGCATAAATGTAACATTTCTGCAAGGGGAAGTATAGCCTTTATTTAGTAAAAACTTTGAATTATAATCTATAAAAAGACTGAATTGCTGTGCTGTACACCTGAAACTAATATAACATTGTAAATTAACTATACCTCAATAAAACATGTATTAGAAAAATACAGGAGTTTCTTGAAGATTAAAGGTGTTGAACAACCAACTCTCGGAAAGGCCAAGAGCAAGGCTGAGATTAGGGGACACTCAGCGGCAGTTCTGCGGCAGTTCATGGGGTCGCAAAAAGTCGGACGTGACTTAGTGACTGAACCGCAGCGGCAGCAGCAGCAAAAGCCTGAGGAGCCCCGTCCAGGGCCTGCCAGGAAGGGCTCCAGCTTGCTTCCACATGTGCGTGATTCCGATCACATTTTTCTCAGGAAGGAAATTATTAATATGATTGGATGTTACCCAGGAGTTTCAATCCTTGCTGCAATAATTCATAGCAGTGAAAAAGTCTCTTTTTTTTTTTTTACAGAGGTCATCAGGTTAAAATCCAGTCATTACAGTGGGTTCTAGTCCAATATAGTGTCCTTATAAAACAGGTAAATTATGACAAAGACACACACAGAGGGTGAATGAGAGAAGCCATGGGAGACCTGGATCAGACCCTCCGAGGCACCAACCTGCCAATGCCTGGACCAGCAGCAGGAGACAAAGCAGCCAGTTTGTGGTACTTTGTTACTGCAACCCCAGGAAGCTGATACATCACAGATGTCTTAATTTAGTGGCTACCCCGTGGAAGAGCTTTTCATTCCAAAGGCAACGTCAACCCTGGCTCTGGAGCAGAGGCTCCTTGCATGCAATGTTACCCTCGTGTTTTCTCAAGGGATTTTTACTAAAGGAAACGTGAGATCGAGAATGCATTTTCAGAATGAGGAATCTAGAAAAATGGTACGAATAGACCTATTAGCAGGGCAGGAAGGCAGAAGCCGAGAACAGACGTGCAGAGGTAGGAGAGGGTGGGCTGAACTGGGGGAGCATCACTGACACATACGCTACCGTGTATAGAAAGGAGAGCTGGTGGGAAGCTGCTGTCTAGCACCGGGAGCTCAGCCTGGTGCTGTGATGACCTAGAGGGATGGCGTGGGTGGGGGTGGAGTGGAGGATGTTCAAGAGGGAGGGAATATATGCATACATACAGCTGATACATTTCACTGTACAGCAGAAACTAACACATTATGTGAAGCAATTATACTCCAACTTTTTAAAAAAGGTAACGGAAGATGGTGATACACAGGTTAAAAGCATTACTTTTTTGAATTCTATGTGTTTGCACTGAATGTTACCAAGTTGACAATGAGGGGTGCCAGGTATAAAAGGAATCATCTCTTGCTGTCAAAGAAACAGGCCAACAGGACTGTGAGTAGAAGGTAAGGGGTCAGGAAATAATTGTCTCATTCATCCCTCATTGCTTGACAGCTCCTGCCTCCCTCGCACAGACACGGCCCCGACAGGGTGCTAGGTGCAGTGAAGGCGTACAAGGCTGGCCTCCCCGGCACAAAGGCCAAGACGGGGCTCTGGTGGGAGATCCACCCACTGCTTTTCTTATAAATATCTTTTTTTTTTTTTTAACAAAAGCCATACTTATCCAGGAAAAACATTTACCCATAACACATAGAGAAATAAACTTTAAAATTTAGGCAAATATACTTACAACATTTTGATGTACAAATGTGTTCTTTGACTTTTTACAAAAGGGGTTGCATACCATAATACTGCCTTTTTTTTTTTTTTTTTTTTTGAGATGCCAGTCCAGGTTCGATGCACGATACTGGATGCTTGGGGCTAGTGCACTGGGACGACCCAGAGGGATGGTATGGGGAGGGAGGAGGGAGGAGGGTTCAGGATGGGGAACACATGTATACCTGTGGTGGATTCATTTTGATATTTGGCAAAACTAATACAATTATGTAAAGTTTAAAAATAAAATAAAATTAAACAACAACAACAACAAAAAAGAACAGAGTGAGAACTCCACAAACAGGCAATAAGTATAAAAAAGAACTGATTATAATGGAGGAATACAATAACTGACATGAAAAATACAGCAGATGAGTCAAGAGATTGGATGATTCAGAGGACAGATCAGTAAGCTGACACACAGAGCAGTGCCGGTGCACTGGGCGGACCCAGGGGGAGGGGGCGGGGCCTCAGGACGGGGAGCACATGTGCACCCGTGGCGGATTCATGTCAGTGTACGGCAGAACCACTACCGTACTGTAAAGTAATCAGCCTCCAATTAAAATAAATACATTTATATTTAAAAAATAATAATAATACTGCTTTTTAAATTCCATCTGCTCTGCTGCTCTGCTAAGTCGCTTCAGTCGTGTCCAACTCTGTGCGACCCCATAGACGGCAGCCCATCAGGCTCCCACCTAGCTAGAATCCTCCTAGCAGTGCAGGGGATGAAGTTCAGTCCCTGGTCAGGGAACTAAGATCCTACATGCTGTGGAGTTATGAAGCCCACACACCAGTGAAGATCCAGTGCAGCCAAAAACCCTGTGTATTCTCAGCAGTGTATGAGCTGTCTTCTTCCTCGACAGTCTCTAAAAATCTCCTTTTTCTCATAACCAATTGCTGCTGCTGCTAAGTCGCTTCAGTTGTGTCTGACTCTGTGCAACCCCAGAGACGGCAGCCCACCAGGCTCCCCCGTCCCTGGGATTCTCCAGGCAAGAACACTGGAGTGGGTTGCCATTTCCTTCTCCAATACGTGAAAGTGAAAAGTGAAAGTGAAGTCGCTCAGTTGTGTCCAACTCCTAGCGACCCCATGGACTGCAGCCCACCAGGCTCCTCCGTCCATGGGATTTTCCAGGCAAGAGTACTGGAGTGGGCTGCCATTGCCTTCCGTAGACCAAAAAAAAAAGAACCCCCCGAAGCTAAAACCAGTGTTTTGGGTTTTCTTTTTTTGCTTTAATCCACTGCCCATGTTCCTGAATAATCTAGGGTTTCAAAAAACGTTAAGGAATTTCCACATCCAGCAATGAATAGTAAATAAGCCCAAGAGACCTAATGTACAGTATAATGAATATAGACAATAATATTGTACCATAATCAACCTTGCTAAGTGACTAGAACTTAATTATTTCAAGCACTAAAAAGAAAGGGTAATTATGTAACATGACAGAGGTGCTAAATATTGCTACAATGGCAATGCTATTACCCCATACACATGTATCAAATTAACAGGAGATGCATTTTAAATTTACACCATGACATATACACATATGTCAAATATTTTGAACAGAAAAGCAGTTTCCACATCCAGTCAAGAAAATTCAAGCAAAATAAGATGAAAGGGAGTCCAGGGAGCACGTTTCCTTGGTGAGAGTGGAATCAGCCATGTGGATGCTGGGTGGGCACTCCAGTAGGGCGGAAGACAAGATGGTCCCAGCAATGGATGGAAAGTTACACACAGCCCTGGGAAGGGAGGGGAAGGATGACCAGGAGAATCCAGGGATTCAGAAAACTCAGAAGAGGGACCTCCTGGTGGTCCAGTGGTTGAGAGTCTGCCTGACAGTGCAGGCGACACAGGTTCGATCCTTGTCCGGGAAGATTCCACATGACCCAGGGCAACTAGGGCCGTGTGACTACAGCCCACACAAGAGAGGCATCACGATGAGAAGCCCGAGCCCCTCCGCAAGAGAGCAGCCCCCGCTCACCGCAACTAGAGAAAGCCCTCTCACAGCGATGAAGACCCAGCACAGCCAAAAATAAATTTTTTAAAAAACTCGTAAAGAAAGCTCATGAAGCAGCTATAGTTCTCTTCTAAAAAGTCAAGGATAAGGAAACAATAGGAAATAATGCCTGACCCTAAACCCTGTCCAGCTGCCTGCTCTGCTCCCAGGACCCACCAGATAAGGGAAGGACTGTGCACCTTTGCCAAGCTCGCCGAGGCCCTGCATCTGATGTGGATCCAGCCTCTGAGCTGAAGAGGAAAGCAGAAAGCAGCTCCTGGCTTTCCCACACTGTTCTTTCTCAACCTCTCCACCTACTTGCAGTACAGAAGCCACGCTGGTCACAGGCAGTAACATGAAATAGGCCCAGGGTCATTTCACCTCCAGGTCAAGGGGAAGGTGAACAGTGTACAAAGTGCTCCTACACTCATCGCCTCTCACCTCTGCCTCTGCCTTGCTCACCAGGCAGGCTGGTCGTTGTGGTACGCCACCCTGGGACCCAAGTCATGACCCACGCCGCTGGAGATGTGAGCACTGAAGTCCCCTGTCCCGAAGCCAAAATTCTCTGCCTGTCTGCCTCACTCCCAGGAGGCGCACAGAATGGCAATGCTCTAGACATCTCATGATCACAGCACATGCACACACGTGTACAGACACACACACACACTCTCATGGCGTGGCCTTCTGCCTGAAAGAAATTAGATGCAACTCCACTGAATTGAAGTAGAACAAGTTAGACCACATACTCTTCCTGGGTAAAACCCCCAGAAAAGAAATCGTGATTCATAAACAAAGCCTCAACAACAAAGCGTAAGCATGTATCCTGCAAGTGGTGTGAAGTTGCACGCAGAAGTCCTCTCATCAGAAACTTAAATATACATCATGTTTAAAGATACACATACACACACCCACACCCACACCCATGTAAAAACCAAAACCTAAAATGCCACTTTACAGATCCACACCGTCAGCCTTCCAGTTGACCCACCATTTCTCAGCCGTTGCTGGCTGGTGAATCAGGTTTCTATCTCTTGCAGAATGAAACCTTACAACCAAACATCAATGAGTATGAAATTAATGGAGTCTGCTCTACCTTTGTTTACACTCATATTCCATATCCATGCTCAACCTATCTCAAAGAACCTCTAAGTTTCTGAAGTATTCAGTCTTCATTTGGGGAAATCCTTTTATGTGGGGGAGAGAAGGTTGTTCTAAGAATTCCTGGGGGTGGGGGGGAAGCCAACAGATATCTATATCAGACTTCAGGATGGTAGCATATACTTATCTCAGACTGGGCCACCGCTCTACCTACTAAAAAGCCTGCTTCTTTTTTTAAAACTTAATAGTTGTTTTTAGTTCAATCATCTACCCAAACCAGCAGACAAGAACATGACAACACAGCTCTTTTCTAGCTAAAATTAATTTCACTATTGCCAACAACTTTCAGGAAAGAAATGTTTCTCCAAAGGGCACTTGAAAGAGGGGGAAAAATTGGACAAGAACTTCACGCCTCCAGGCAAATCCTTTATAGCATCTGAGCCCTGACATATGAAACTCTGGAGAGAGAAATGCATTTATCAGGAGTCTGCTTTCATTTTCTGGAAGAGAAATTATGGTAAGGGATGAGCCACCAGTAATTAGTATTAATTGTATCCCCACTGGGTAAGTGACATTGCAGCCACCATTCTAAAGAGAGGACACAATTCCTGCACACAACAGCTTACAATGTAATCCCCAAAGTGCTAAAATACGAACCAGAATATGACAACATACACTATGCTTTACTAAAGAGCCGACACCCCTCACAGGTGCCTGCCTGGAAATGGCTTTCATGTCATGGAGATGAACGGGCCTGGATCCATTTTTACTCCTTCCCCGCTCTTCATCACGACTCTGGCACCCACTTTTTAAGGAAGTGGAAGAGTGTGTAGTCCGTGGCCACTCTTAACAGGAATAAACACACAAAGGCAAACTTGCAATCATTTCCATACCTGCCCATCTTGAGATTCCGAGCGTACCAATGAGATTGATCACTTAATCCGTGACCATACGGCATCTCATTCATCAGAGGACTCCATTCACAGGAGATACCTGACGAATGCCGATGGACGGACAGATGGATGAATGGATGGGAAGGAGGGAGGGAGGGAGGAAAGGAAGGGCGGGATGGTGGAAGGATGGATGGGGGAAAGGAAGAGAAGGAAGGAAGAGGGCAGTGACAGGAGGAAGGAGGGAGGGAGGAGAAAAGGCAGGAGGAGAGGGGAGAAGGGGAATTGAGAGAACAGGGCGGGAAGGAAGGACACAGTGACACGGGTTCAGAAAGTGCGGACCCACTGGCAAGGCCCTCCAGCAAATCTGAGAACTCCCCTCAAGCGACCCTCATCTGGAGCTGCTCCTTCTGCCTGAAGGATAACGGTCATTGCCCTCTGCATCCTGCAATGTTGGAGCTACAGCCTGGAGGACAGGGGAAGCAGGACGCTTTAACTGCACATGAGGCATCTATCTCCAGGCACACGACTGCCCCACGTTTCTTACAGCCTCTAAATTAATCTGCACGTCCCTGGGAAAAACAAAGCCCTACCTGAGGGGGCTCTAGCCTCCACCACAAAATGTTGGTTTCCCGATTGTCTTTTTTTTTTTTTTTTTTTTGAGGTATAGTTGATTTACAATGCTTCAGGTGTACAGAAAAATGATTTGGTTATATGTATTTATATACTTTTTCAGATTCTTTTCCATTATAAGGTCATTGCAAGACACTGAATGTAGTTCCCTGTGCTACAGTGTTCTTTATTTTATATAATAGTGTGTATCTGTTCATTCCAAATTCATAATTTATCCCTCCCCCTCACATTTCCCCTTTGGTAACCATAGTTTGTTTTCTATGTCTGTGAGTCTATTTGTTTTGTGAATTAGTTCACTCGTATCATTTTCTTTAAGATTGCACATATAAGTAATATCATATAGTATTTGTCTTTCTCTGCCTGACTTACTTCACTCAGAATGATTACCTCAAGATTCATCTGTGTTGCTGCAAAAGGCATTATTTCATTCTTTTTTATGGCTGAGTAGTATTTCATTGTACCATATCTTATCCATTTATTTGGTGATGGACATCTAGGTTGCTTCCATGTCCTGGCTGTTGTAAACAGTGCTGCTATGAACATTGGGTGCGTGTGTATTTTCAAATTATGGCTTTCTCCAGATATATGTCCAAGAGGAGGATTTCAGGATCATATGGTAGCTTTATTTTTACTTTTTTTTTTTTTTTAAGGAAACTCCATCGTGTTCTCCATAGTGGCTGCACCAATTTATCTTCTCACCAACAGTGTGACTCCTGGTGGGAGATTCTCTTTCTTATGACCTCATCTTAGAGGTTGGTTTCACCAGGTAGCCTTCCACCATCTCCAGAAAGCTCACAGTGGTCATCGCCATAGAACACATCATGGTTGTATCTAAGTAAGGTGCTGTTATTAGTTGACTCCTCTCTCTGGCTCTTAGGGAGCTCTGATCTCCATAAGGATGAGGACCTTGGCTCTTTTGTTCACTGCTGTTTCTCTAACATCTAGGAAAGTTCTGGCAAACCTCAGGCAAAAAAAAATACTAGTGGAAAGAATGAGTGAATGAAGAGATGAAGGGGAGCACCCAAGCATCTCCTGAGAGTAGCGTTCTCCCCCCACAGGCACAACAGAAGGTGAGGATTTGAGACGCATCTACATGAAGAAAAGGTCTAAACACCTTCTGAGTGACAGCCATGAGCCTTCAGAATGGACACGGGAAGGAGGCACCATGCCAGTTCTGGGGACAAACAGGAGCGGGTGAACTGTTTTCCGACAACATCATGTCGGAGAACTGCAGTGGTCAAGGGACAAGGTTTCACCCTCTGCTCACGTGCCTCTCAGGTCTGGCGAGCATGGTCATAGAGAGCCTTTAGTAGCAAAGAGCAGAAATGCACCCATATTAGTTCAAGGAGAAGGGAACCCACTGGTTGGATACAGGGTAGAGGTGCCCAGTATCTACCAGAAAGGACCATCCTCTGCGGCAACATCACAGTTTCCCTTCTGTATCCCTCCGGTCGCCCTGGGCTCTGAGGTCTGCACCTTCTCTCACTCCTCCTGCTCAGCTGAAAACTTCCCGCACTTGGACTCATCCCAGGAGAGCCCCTGGAGTCACACTGACCCCATCTCACATGGCTGGCTTCTCGTCTCTCCTCATTCAGATTCAAGAGAAAGTGAATCTGGCCGTGGACCAGATGACCATCCTCGTCCAATCAGCAGATGCGGGGGATGTAAAGAATGATGCCATGTGACGCCACAGCCCTGCACGCATGGACCTCCCCTTCAGAACGGGCTCTCCCCTGGACTCACTTCTCCCTGATTGTGGTATAAGATTCTGATATGCATGATACAAGGATGTACACTATTTACAAATCCCCTAAAAACTCACTTCACAGGAAAATGTACATCTCAACTGGAACAGCAGTCAACGCTTTCATCCAAAACACTTAATTCAATGCTGAGGTGCTGCCCTACACTTAATGCATGCGCGACCTGACTGTCTCACCTGCACAGATTCCTGGAGGGTTCTAGACGTTTACTAACTCCTTCAAAGGCGTATGATAAAAACCCATCTCCAACTGAGCGCAGACCTCACCCCCAAGCTCTCTCTTATCTGTGACACCATCTCATAATGCAAGGTCAATAGGACCCCCCAGGTTAAAGGGGGTTTATCTATTTCTTTATTTTAAAATATTTATTTATTTAGCTGTGTCAGGTTTCAGCTGCAGCACACAGGATCTTTGATCTTCACTGCAGCATGTGGGATCTAGTTTCCTGACCAGGGATCGAACCCAGATCCCCTGCACTGGGAGCTCAGAGTTTTAGCCACTGGACCACCAGGGACGTTCCTTTAAGTTCTTGAGGTCAAGGGGGCAGCCCCACGGCCGTGTGTCCTCAGCACCTAGCTAGTTTTCGATGGTGCTCTGGCTAAATGCATCCCCAGGTTTGCGCCACCGCTTCAGTTTCCAGACTTGTGCTTTCACAGTGAAAATGCTCTGCCTCCGCTGTGTTTGTGTCAGTAGCTGGGGCTGCCTAATTTAGGCAAAACTGGGCATTTACAGAAGGAAAAATGCATTTTTTTCTTCAGTTCAGATAGTTTGAGATAACTATCTCCCTCTAGGCCTACCTGTGTACTGTTAATTTAACAGCTTTAATCTCATCTTTTAGAAATTGTACAGTATTAGCGACTCTTCATATTTTACCTCCAGTTTCCCAACTGTAAAATAAACAGGCTGTAATTCTTTCCACAGCTTCAATGTAAACACATATTTCATCCTAGGGATCAACTGACTTTACTTTCATGGGCTTCCCTGGTAGCTCAGCTGGTAAAGAATCCGCCTGTGATGTGGGAGACCTGGATTCGAGCCCTGGGTTGGGAAGATCCCCTGGAGAAGGGAATGGCTACCCACTCCAGTATTCTGGCCTGGAGAATTCCATGGACTGTATAGTCCATGGGATCACAAAGAGTCAGATATGACCGAGCGATTTTCACTTTTCGTGTACATGTAGTAGCAATAGTAGGAGCAAAGGTAGCCCTTGGCATGAAGAGATACTCATGCTTCTGACTGTATATGTTACCCTCCACCCTACTCCAAAGCAACAAGAAACAAAAAAGTGAGACTTCCCTGGTGGTCCAGTGGTTAAGACTTCACGCTGCAGGGGACAAAGGTTCCATCCCGGGTCAGGGAACTGAGATCTCACACCACGTGGCATGGACCAACAAAAGAAACAAATAAAACTATTTATCTAAAAGACGCCATTTCCTCTAGTACAAGAAAAGTTAAAGTATTGCTTCAAACTTCAGTACAGGCTAGATTCTAACAGAGCTGCATTTATTAACAACTTCCCCAGCTTTGACACTGGTGAAGCTGAAGAGCTCTGACCATTTTTACCCTCTCCAATGCTGCCCCCTGCTGACAAAGCATGGACACTTTGGCCAGACACACCCCTCCTGCCCCCACCCTAGAGAAAACGGTGGCTGCGACAGAGTAAGCCCACTAACCCTCTCATGTGGAATCTAGAACAGGGCACAAGCAAACATATCTAGAAAACAGGCTCACAGACTCAGAGAACAGAGCGGTGGTTGCCCGGGCGGGCAGGGGTGGGAGGAGGGATGCAGGGGGAGTTTGGGATTCGCAGATACGTGCTATTATGGACAGGATGGATAAACAACAAGGGAACTATATTCAATATCCTATGATAAACGATAACAGAAAAGAGCGTGGAAGAACATGTTAATATATAACTGAGCCACTTTGCTGTACAGCAGAGATTAACACTGTAAACCAACTGTACTTCAATTAAAGAAAAAACACTGATAACCAAAAAAATATTAATAATAAGCCCACTGGCCTAGAGGGTGCCAAGTCCCATGGAGGAGACGAAAGGGGCAAGAGACACAGCTCCCTAAGGATTCTAAGAATGAACAGAGAAGATACAACATGTTCATACAGAACCATCATAATAGATAAAACCATACTGTTGAGTAATGGAGTCAGGGCTGTCCAGACAAACAAGATTCTGAAAAGGGTGAGATGAGGCCACTGAAGACAAAGGAGGCACTCAGGCTAGTGGTTCTCAAGCTTTCATGCTAAGGAACCCCACCTTGCTCAGCATGGATTCCTTGCTGTCACCGGCGTGTCCATGTAAGAAAGCCAGAGCACCCAGCAAATGCTCATCTAAGCCCAGCCAAGAGCAAAGAAACATAGACAATTGCTCGGCTTCAGTTAGGGGTTTTAAAGTGGTAAAAAGAGGGACTCCCCTGGTGGTCCAGTGGCTAAGACTCCACACTCCAGATGCAGGGGCCCTGGGTTGGATCCCTGCTTGGGGAACTAAATCCTACCTGCCACAAGTAAGAGCTCACATGCCACAGCATACGGAGAATTCCACGTGTGGCAATGAAGAGGGAGTGCAGTCAAATCAATAAACTTTTTTTTTTTTTTTTTGATGAAACTGAATGGTAAAAATAGCTCACAGAATCCTGCAAGACAGAAGGTTCTGGAATCCATGAACTCTAAGAGGCCTTCTCACTGGGCTCCTGAGGAGGCCTGGTGCCCACAAAATGGATTCAGTGACAGAGTTATTTATGCCTGCAAGCATTTTACTCCCAAGAAAAGAGTCCTTTGCTTCCATGAGATTCTCAAAGGCGCTTGTGGCCACTGTAAATCAATTGGCAAGCAAGCAAAACTGAACTCTGCAGGCTGACAATGTCAGGCTAGGAATCCCCAGGACAGATGAGCTGAAGGGTGCAGAGCGCACTTGCTAGGGAGATGCCATGCCCTCCTGTTTCTATCCTGAGAGGTTTCCATTCAGATTCAATTAAAGAAAAAAAATATATATATATATATTTATTTTAAATAGAAATAAAAAGGAAATGTATATTTGGCTTCGTTTTCCTCAAAAAAAAAATCTATTTTTCCTTTCCATACTAACTCCACCGAACCTTAATATCCCATATATCACTTCCCTTCAACAATTTGCCAACTAAGAAAATCACAGGTCAATATCACTGATGAACACAGACACAAAAATCCTCAACAAAATACAAGAAACTGAACCCAACAATCAGTTCAGTTCAGTCGCTCAGTCGTGTCCGACTCTTTGTGATCCCATGGACTGCAGCATGCCAGGCTTCCCTGTCCATTACCAACTCCCAGAGCTTACTCAAACTCCTGTCCATTGAGTCAGTGATGCCATCCAGCCATCTCATCTGCTGTCATCCCCTTCTCCTCCTGCCTTCAATCTTTCCCAGCATCAGGGTCTTTTCAGAAGAGTCAGTTCTTCGCATCAGGTGGCCAAAATATTGGAGTTTCAGCTTCAGCATCAGTCCTTCCAATGAATATTCAGGACTGATTTCCTTTAGGATGGACAGGTTGGATCTCCTTGCTTTCTAAAGGACTCTCAAGAGTCTTCTCTAACACCACAGTCCAAGGCCATCAATTCTTCGGCGCTCAGCTTTCTTTACAGTCCAACTCTCACATCCATACATGACCACTGGAAAAACCATAGCTTTGACTAGACGGACCTTTGTTGGGAAGGTAATGTCTCTGCTTTTTAATAAGCTGTCTAGGTTCGTCATAACTTTTCTTCCAAGGAGCAAGTGTCTTTTAATTTTATGGCTGCAGTCACCATCTGCAGTGATTCTGGATCCCAAAAAAATAAAGTCTATCACTGTTCCCACTGTTTCCCATCCATTTGCCATGAAGTGATAGGACCAGATGCCATGATCTTCGTTTCCTGAATGTTGAGTTATTTAAGTCAACTTTTTCACTATCTTCTTTCACTTTCATCAAGAGGCTCTTTAGTTCTTCTTCACTTTCTGCCACAAGGGTGGTGTCATCTGCATATCTGAGGTTATTGATATTTCTCCTGCAATCTTGATTCCAGCTTGTGCTTCATCCATCCGTGTTTCTCATGATATACTCTGCATATAAGTTAAATAAGCAGGGTGACAACATACAGCCTTGACACACTGTTTTCCCGATTTGGAACTAGTCTGTTGTTCCATGTCCAGTTCTAACTGTTGCTTCCTGACCTGCATACAGATTTCTTAGGAGGCAGGTGGTCTGGTATTCCATCTCTTGAAGAATTTTCCACAGTTTGTTGTGATCCACAGACTCAAAGGCTTTGGTATAGTCAATAAAACAGAAGTAGATGTTTTTCTGGAATTCTCTTGCTTTTTTGATGAGCCAACTAATGTAGGCAATTTGATCTCTGGTTCCTCTGCCTTTTCTAAATCCAGCTTGAGCATCTGAAGTTCATGGTTCATGTACTGTTGAAGCCTGGCTTGGAGAATTTTGAGCATTACTTTGCTAGCATGTGAGCAGAGTGCAATTGTGTAGTAGTTTGAGCATTCTTTGGCATTGCCTTTCTTTGGGATTGGAATGAAAACTGACCTTTTCCAGTCTTCTGGCCACTGCTGAGTTTTCCAAATTGGCTGGCATATTGAGTGCAGCACTTTCACAGCATCATCTTTCAGGATTTGAAATAGCTCAACTGGAATTTCATCACCTCCCCTAGCTTTGTTCATAGTGATGCTTCCTAAGGCCCACTTGATTTCGCATTCCAGGATATCTGGTTCTAGGTGAGTAATCACAGCATCATGATTATCTGGGTCATGAAGATCTTTTTGTACAGTTCCTCTGTGTATTCTTGCCACGTCTTCTTAATATCTTCTGCTTCTGTTAGGTCCATACCATTTCTGTCCTTTATTGAGTCCATCTTTGCATGAAAAGTTCCCTTGGTATCTCTAATTTTCTTGAAGAGATCTCTAGTCTTTCCCATTCTATTATTTTCCTCTATTTCTTTGCATTGATCACAGAGGAAGGCTTTCCTATCTCTCCTTGCTATTCTTTGGAACTCTGCATTCAGTTGGGTGTATCTTTCCTTTTCTCCTTTGTCTTTCACTTCTCTCCTTTTCATAGCTGTTTGTAAGGCCTCCTCAGACAACCATTTTGCCTTTTTGCCTTTATTTTTCTTAGGGATGGTCTTGATCACTGCCTCCTGTACAATGTTACAAACCTCCATCCATAGTTCTTCAGGCTCTCTTGTCTATCGGATCTAATCCCTTGAATCTATTTGTCACTTCCACTGTATAGTCATAAGGGATTTGATTTAGGTCATAAAATGAATCCAGCAATACATTAAAGGAATCATACATGATGATCAAGTGGGATTTATCCAGAGATGCAAGGATTCAATATATGCAAATCAATCAGTGATACACCATATTAACAAATTGAAGAATAAAAAGCATATGATCTTCTCAATAGATGCAGAAAAAGCTTTTGACAAAATTCTCTCCACGAAGTGGGCAATGAGGGAACCTACCTCAACATAATAAAAGTCATATATGATAAACCCACAGTAAACATTCTCAGTGGTGAAAAACTAAAAGCATTTCCTCTAATATCAGGAACAAGATAAGGGCATCCACTCTCACCACTATTATTCAACATAGTTTTGGAAGTCCTAGTAACAGCAATCAAAGAGGAAAAAGAATTTAAATGGATCCAAACTGGAAAAGAAGTAAAACTGTCACTATTTGCAGATGACACGATACTATACATAGGAAATCCTTACGATCTACCAGAAAACCACTAGAGCTAATCAGTGAATTTAGTGAAGCTGTGAGACACAAAACTAATACACAGAAAAATCTCACATTCCTATACACTAACAAGGAAAGATCAGAAAGAGAAATTAAGGACACTATCCCATTTACCACTGCAACAAAAAGAATAAAATACCTAGGAATGTACCCACCTAAGGAAGCAAAAGACCTGTATGCAGAAAACTACAAGGTACTGATGAAAGAAATCAAAGATGGCACAAACAGATGGAGAGATATACCATGTTCTTGGATTGGAAGAATCAATATTGTGAAAATGATTATACTACCCAAAGCAATCTATAGATTCAATACAATCCTCATCAAATTACCAGTGACATAAAATTTTACAATTTTATGGAAACACAGAAGAGCCCAAACAGCCAACACAATCATGAGAAAGAAAAGTGGAGCTGGAGGAATCAGGCCCTGTGACGTCAGGCTATACTACAAAGCTACAGTCATTACGACAGCATGGTACTGGCACAAACACAGAAATACAGATCCATGCAACTGGATAGAAAGTTCAGAGATAAACCCAGGCACCTGTGGTCACCGGATTTATAACAAAGGAGGCAAGAACTTACAAAGGAGAAAAGACAGTCTCTTCAATAAGTGGTGCTGGGAAAACTGGACAGCTACATGTAAAAGAATGAAATTAGAACACTCCCTAATACCATACACAAAAATAAACTCAAAATGGATTAAAGACCTAAATGTAAGGACAGACACTATAAAGCTCTTAGAGGAAAATACAGGCAGAACACTCTGACGTAAATCACAGCAAGATCCATCTATGACCCACCTCCTAGAGTAATGGAAATAAAAACAAAAACAAACAAATGGGACCTACTTAAAAGCCTTTATATAGCAAAGAAAACCATAAACAAGATGAAAAGACAACCCTCAGACTGGGAGAAAATATTTGCAAACAAAGCAATGGACAAAGGAATAATCTCCAATATACATCAACAGCTCATGCAGTTCAATTAAAAAAAACAAAACAAAACCCACCAACCCAGGCAAAAAATGGACAGAAACCAAAATCAACATTTCTCCAAAGATGACATACAGATAGCCAACAAACACATGAAAAGATGCTCAGCGTCACTAATTACTAGAGAAATGCAAATCAAAACCACAATGAAGTATCATCTCAAACCAGTCAGAATGGCCACCACCAAAAAGTCTACAAACAATAAATGTCGGAGAGGGTGTGGAGGAAAGGGAACCCTCTTACACTGTTGGTGGGAATGTAAATTAGTATAGCCACTATGGAAAACAGTGTGGAGGGTCCTTAAAAAAACTAAAACAGAGCTACCATATGACCCAGCAATCCCACTCCTGGGCATATACCCAGAGAAAACCATAATTCAAAAAGACACATGAACCCCAATGCTCATTGCAGCACTATTTACAATAGCCAGGATATGGGAGCAACCTAGGTGTCCAACAACAGGAACAGATGAAGATGTGGTACATATATACAGTAGAATATTACTCAGCCATTAAAAGGAATGGAACTGGGTTATTTGCAGAGATGTGGATGGAGGCTACCATACAAAGTAAATCAGAAAAATTAAAATTTCATGTTAATGCATATATGTGGAATTTAGAAAAATGGTATAGATGATCTTATATGCAAAGCAAAAAGAGACACAGACAGAGAACAAATGTATGGGTACCAAGGGAGAAAAGGGAGAGTGCATACACACTTCTCTGTATAAAACAGTTAACTCATGAGAAGCTACTGCATAGCACAGGGAGCTCTCCCCAATGCTCTGTGGAGACCTACATGCAAGTTTGAGCAAACTCAGGGAGAGAGTGAGGAAGGGAAGCCTGGTGTGCTGCAGTTCATGTGGTCACAAAGAGTTGGACACAACTTAGCAACTGAACAATGACAGCAAATGAGAAGGAAATCCAAAAAGAAGAGATACATGTATACCTATGGCTGATTCACTTTGCTTCCCAGCAGAAACTGACACAGTGGCATATAGCAACTATACTCCAATTTTTAAAAGCAAAAACAATCTGCCAACTAAAAACTGACACTTGCCATTTTCCTCTATAAGGATTGGGTCCTTAGTCACTGCAGCCTCTGACCTCCAGCATCTCCTGAAAGGAGTTTAGGGTGGAGATCAGGAGTGAGGCACTCTGTGCACTGGGGAAAACTGAGATAAACATTTTCAAAAGATTTTATAAGCCCAATTCTTGCATATCCTCACATCTAGAAAAGCACTAAAAATCATTAACATTGATACCTGCTCCTCGTGACTAGTAGTAACCTTCTGCCTTCCGGTTGACTGCACATACCCACCTTCCCTAAAATCATACATAACACTAATCTTCTCCACCACCCCCCGCCACTCCCACCACACACCTTTTTGGAGTAGCTTCTATGAGGTATCTGAAATGCTGTCTCCCAGGCTACAGTCCTCACGTGCCCCAAACAAAACTTAGCTCACAATTCTCACCCCGTGCACTTTTTTCAACCAACAAAGTTTAAAGACCACAGCAGACCATAACTCTCAATCATTGATCTCATGTAGTGAAGTTCTCCTTGGCAAACAGGTCAGCCTCTGTTTACAAGTCTAGTTTGAGAAACAGGAGTTTATCACCTGACATTTAAGTTACAACCTATAGAAACCAATCAGCTGAACAGCCCACCAGTGCTAATCTGAGTTCAAGGCATGCCAAGTTAATAATATATAAATAAAAAGTGAGGGACTTCTCTGGTGGTCTAGTGGCTAAGACGGCATGCTCCCAAAACAGAGGGCCCAGGTTCAATCCCTGATCAGGGAACTAGATCCCACAAGCCACAACTAAGAATTTGTATACCACAATGAAGACTGAAGATTCTGTGTGGAGAGCACATTCCAGTTCCTACCCAGGGAATTGGTTTATTGGTGGAGGAAGCACATCCCCTAAACCCCTACTCTGGGAAGCAGCAGAATTAATTAGGATCTGAACAGAACAGACTCAGAGCCACTTATTAAGTGTGACCTTGGCCATGCAGTATACTCGTTTGGGGGCCTCAGTTTCCTCATCTGTAAAATGGGGCTCCTAGTTCTCCCGGCAGAGGCACCTTTGAGGGGTGAATCAGTCTATAACTGTGAACCGCTGACAGATGGTCCTAAGACACAGCAAGCGTCCCACAAAGCATCTGCAGCAGCTGCTGCGCCCACACCTTCCATGACCCCCACGACTGTTACTCCGCAGGTTTAAGGAGCTCACATACAACGAGCTGAATGGGAAAACAGGAAACACTGAACACAGGTCAGCAGCCACGCGATGGTGAGCGCCAGTGGAGAATAAACGCAGATACAGAATTTCCACCCTACGGCTTTCGCCAGACACCATGAGACTTATTTCAGAAGCAATGGCGTCGACATCAGACACATCGCACATCTCCACAGACCCATTTCCTTTCCTATCAGTGCTGCCTTCTGTATTTTTAAAATTAATTCACCAAACTGGTTTCAGTCGAGTCTCATTATTTGCAGTAGTTACATCTACAAAGCTGCTGCAAATGCTTAATTAGAGAATACTGGATGGACCATCGCTGCTAAGGGACGTACATTGTGAGAGTCCTGTGAGCCTGCTGTGACATTCTGGTCCACTTCTAGGCTTGTCTGCCAAGGTCCTTGTAAAACATGCTAGTTTCATTAGCATCGAAATCCAGCTTTTCCATATAATCCTTTTCTTGTAGCATCCTTTTCTTGAGCAGGTATAGTCGATTCTCATTATTCACAGTAATTATGTTCTATAGTCACCATGAAAACAGTCAATTACCAAATGCTGAGCTGTTATTTTTAGGATACGTGTGTATATGCACATATATATGTGTGTGTGTGTGTGTGTGTATCACATAGGTTATAATCTCAAATGCTGAACATATCTTAGTCTGGTAGATTCTATTTTCTCTGTTTACAAAAAAGAAAACGAGGTTCAGAGGTGTTAAGTCACCTAGGGCTGCCCCAATAACCCAAGCCAGAGCTGGGATCAACTCCCATGCAACTGACCCCAAATGTGGAGGCTCCAGCAGGAATCGCCCCTCTGTCTCCATCCCCAGGTCGCCTATACACTGAGCTCGCAGAGGGCTCAGTAGCCTGAGCCGGGAATGTGTGCGCTGCGGGACACTCTCCCTGCGTGCCTGCCAGTGACTGCAAAAGCACCACGAGCGTCCACTTTGGTGTTTCATCTCCATTTTAGCCAGTGGGAGAATTCATAAATACAGAATACATCAGTAACGAGGATCAAATACGTTTTTTTTTTGAAAGCCTATAAGATAGACTATTTTTCAAATTCTTCCTCAGTCTCTTGATCATTAGAATTTGTTCAACCAATAAACATTTAACATTTTCACACTGTATCACCGTTTGAGATTCGTGAGTCAGCCAGCAGTAGACAAGGAAGGGTTACCACTTTTCCGACCCTGGGGAACAAGACCAACAATCTTTGGCTTTCGGTCCCATGTCGAAGCTGCCCACTACGCTTTTTAACAATCAGCTGCCATCTCACAAACTCACCAATTTAGCCGCTTTTCCATTTTTTCCATAGTTTTATCACACACTCTAGATGTTATTTTTGCATTTTCCAGAGTGGCCTCACATACAGATCATCAGGTTTCTTCTTCCTTTTTTTGGATATACCATATTTTGTTCCATGAACACTGAACTCCCAGCCAACAGCGCTATAACTCACACCTGAATGAAGCTCACCAAATATGGATTTTCTCCGTCGGGCACATCACGGCCTTCTCGCACTTGGCAACCTACAGGACTTCAGCACTAACACCTGGGGGCCAGTTAACACAGAAAAATCACCAACAAAAGCATAAACATGCCCAAACTGTGGCACTAAACAGACTGTGAGAGGCACACTTGCTTATAAGGGAGAGCCCAGACGAGAAGGCCGAAGGTCGCCTTGTTCAACCTCAGCTGGGACCTGTTGGTCAAGGAACTCAGATTTTTTTTAGGGGGGCGGGGGCTCTGCAGTGCAGCATGCGGGATCTTAGTTCCCTGACCAGGGATTGAACCTGTGCCCCATGAAGGGGAAGCACAGTCTTAACCACTAGAACTCCAGGCAAGTTCAGGACTCAGAATCTTTTGCAGTGTCTCTGTGAATGACCAGGAAAGCATCCCAAGTATCGATTCTTGGGTTACAGATGCATTTCAGCAAGCAGACAAATTTGCAGATACAGAACCTATAAACAATGGGGCTCAACTATACGTTCCTTTGGTCTTGATGTTTTGGCCATGCCGCATGGCATGCATGATCCTAGCTCCCTGACCAGGGATCAAACCCACGCCCCCCCGCAATGGAATGGCAGGGTCTTAACCACTGGACTGCCAGGGAAGTCCCTCAATTATATGTTTTTTTAAAATTAACTTTTTAAATTTAAGGCTAATTACAATATTGTGGTGGTTTTTGTTATACATCGACATGAATCAGCCATGGGTATACATGTGTCCCCCCATCCTGAACCCCACTCCCACTTCCCTCTCTACCCCATCCCCCTGGGTTGTCCCAGAGCACCAGCGCTGAGTGCCCTGCTTCATGCATCAAACTTGCACTGGCCATCTATTTTACATATGGTAATATACATGTTTCAATGCTATTCTCTCAAATCATCCCACCCTCGCCTTCTCCCACAAAGTCCAAAAGTCAGTTCTTTACATCTGTGTCTCTTTTGCTGTCTCGCATATAGGGTCATTGTTACCATCTTTCTAACTTCCATATATATGCGTTAGTATACTGTATTGGTGTTTCTCTTTCTGACTTACTTCACTCTGTATAATAGGCTCCAGTTTCATCCACTTCATTAGAACTGACTCAAATGCATTCTTTTTTATAGCTGAGTAATATTCCATTGTGTATATGTACCACAACTTCCTTATCCATTCATCTGTCTTTGGACATCTAGGTTGCTTCCATGTCCTAGCTATTGTAAACAATACTAAAATGAACTTTGGGGTATGTGTCTCTTTCAATTCTGGTTTCCTTGGTGTGCATGCCCAGCAGTAGGAATGCTGGGTCATATGGCAGTTCTATTTCCAGTTTTTTAAGGAATCTCCACACTGTTCTCCATAGTGGGTGTACATTCCCACCAACAAATTATATGTTTTTAAAATATTAGTACATTCTGAAATCCTGGAGGTATCAAATTAACAGAAATAAAATAAAAAAGGAATATATATTTACTTGGCTGTACAGTAGAAACTAACAACATTGTAAATCAACTAAGCTCTAATAAAACTTAGCTTTTAAAAAAGAGAAAAAAGGACATATTGTGCTGTGTGTGAGCACATGTGTGTGTGTGTGTGATTTCATGAAACCACTGTGAGCCATTCACTTTTCAGGCAAATGTAGGTGGCTGATTACGGAGAAAAGATGCTTATTATTCAGTGCTATCTCCACTTCAAAACAGGTGGCTCAAGTTGACTCAATTATTTTAAAGTTCTGTGATGAATAATAAATTGGAACAATCATGACTGTTGCAGTTATCCAAGTTCAGAAAATTATGCTCCCAGACACGCCCCTTCAGCTTTAAAGGTATTGATCTGATGTAGAATAAAGCTTCTCAAATACTTTTTTTTTTTTTTTTGGTAAATCATTCTTGGGCAGCCCTTACACAACAGATTTTATTGGATTTCATAGTCCAGATCATCATTTTAGCTCCTAAATGATGTTCACCTATGGATCCCTCTCTGTTACCTCTCAGGGCTGTCATTTTCTTCACAGTTCACAAAGGCGAGGTGTTTTTAAGGCTATTTAAAGTTTCTGGGTAGAAAACCTGGGAAAACATCCTCTTTGACATTGGCAGGCTTAACTTGGCACTCTCCGAGGCAAGGGGGTACAGCCAGGAATGAAGCACTGAAATCTGTGCCCACATGATCCGCTCCAGGGGAGGAAGACGGCCAGTAAGTAAACACGCAAATGTGCGGCGTGCCAGGTGTGATGAGCGCTGTGGATAAGAAAACTGAGGCAGGGAAAAGAGCAGGAGATGGGGGCCCGGGGCGGCAATATTAAGAACACTTTACTGACCACAGATGCATCAATACGTCTTTTGTTACCCAAACACTACTGATGCACCAATACATTTTCAGAGAGTGATACAATTAACAACAACGTGTGAAGTTGTTAGAGCTTAAAGCTGATTAAAGGCTCATCACCCAGCTTATGACTGCTGTTATCATTCACATTTTGCCCCATTAGGTTTTTGTTCCAACCTTATGTATATTTTAAACAGAAAATTTTCAAAAATGATGTGTCATGAAATTTTGAGTAAATTAGAATTTCTCGGTGAATTTTATGCAGATACCTTCTCTGTCTGAGCGACATATACACTAGTGTTTCAGAAAATTATAGTTCTAGAATATAGTTCTGATTCAGACAATGTGAATATCAGACCAACAAAAAGACAAAAGCCTCAGTGATTGATTCTGATGTGGAAAGCAAACACGAAACTCGTGGTGTTGGAGAACACTCCTTTGCTTCTACAGAAGGGTGGACTGAAGACATTTCACAAAAATCACAAGACTTTACAGGTGTGGGAGGTGTAACTACTGAAGGCAATAATCCACAAAGAGCTAGTGAAAAAACAGAGTTAATTTTTGGCCAGCCAAAAGAAAAATCACGGGCCATGGGTGTTAGTTTCTGCAAAAAACCCTGATCAGTAGTGAGTTAAACAGGTGGGTAACCTAGGAAGGCCTCACTAAACAATCTTTGAGTAAACACCTCAAGGCAACAAGAGGAAGCCGCGCACAGATCCAAAGGCAGGCTGTCCCAGGAAGGAAGGAGAGGTGGAAGTGCGAGGGCCCCGAGGTGGGGGCAGCCAACAAACAAGAAGGCCGACAGGACTCGAGTCCGGGAGGGAGAGGGGTGGAGAGGGTCTCCAAGAGGCCAGGAGGGGCTGGCACATGTGGGGCTGTTTGGACTGGCTGTGAGGTTCAGATACCACTTCATGTGAGAAGGGGCACATTTTAAGTGGATTTTAAACTGTTTTTAACTTGTTTGGCTGAGCTGGGTCTTCACTGTAGCACACAGCATCTTAAGCTGGGACATGTGAACTCTTTGTTACAGCATGTGGGATCTAGTTCCCTGACCAGAGATGGAACCTGGACCCCCTGCATTGGGAGTGTGGAGTTTCAGCCACTGGACTACCAGGGAAGTCCCTAAGTGAGTTTTTTAAATTCTCTCTTAAAATTTAAATATTCATAAATTAAAAAAAAAAAATGGAAACCCAGGGAATTCCCCAGCGGACTGGTGGTTGAGACTCTGCACTCTCACTGTAGAGAGCCCAGGTTCAGTGCCTGGTCAGGGGAGTAAGAGCCCAAAAGCCATATGATGTGGCAAAATAATTAATAAATAAGGATATTTTTTAAAAAAAGAAGAATGGAAACCCACATACCCAGAAGCAAGATCCAGCAACTGCTCACGTTGCCATATTTGGTTTGTCTGTGTGTAAGAAGGTATGCACACCTCTCTCACATACCTGTTCTTCCTGAAATGTTTGCAGTTAAGTTACAGGCAAGTTACACTTCACTCCTAAATATTTCAGCATGTGTCTCCTAGAAGCCAGGACATTCACCTACTTGCCCACATTTCCGCCATCTCAATCTATAAAACTAAAAATCATCCCCAGTAAATTAACTAATACATAGTCCTAGGCCTTCACTGATGGTCCAGTGGCTAAGACCACACTTTCAGTGCCGGGGGCCCAGGTTCAATCCCTGGTCAGGGAACTACAGCCCGAATGCCACAACTAAAAATCCCACGTGCTGCCACTAGGCCTAGTGCAGTCAAATAAATAAATGAAATATATATTTTCTAAAAGCCAATAATCCAAGCCCGGACTGTCCAAAACATCAAGGTCCATGTGGAGAATTTGGTTGCTATGTCTCAGGAGTCTCCTTAAAACTACAAGGGCTCCTTTTATTTTTCTATTTCTTAAGATTCAGGACCTGTGGGTCTCCTAGGAAGTCCCACCTCCTGACTTTGTCCACCTGTGCCTTCCTCGTGCTGTTTAAGCGCTTCTTTATCCCTTGAACTTTCTGCAAGCTGGTAAGCGGGTCTAAAGGCTCGATTAGGTTCAGCCTGGGGAATATCTTGTATCTGTCACTGAGAAATGTCACACGACAGCCCATCAGCGGGCACACTGGGTCTATCTGTCCACTGATGGACACTAAGTGACGCCAGGGGTGAACAAACAAGGCGGGGACTGCCCGCTACCTCCCTGGATGTTAAACTTTCGCTTTTGTAATTAGCAAGTGCTCTTTGGCATCTTATAAGCAACACAAAAATCCCACAAGGACGCCTTATGAATACCTCGTTCCCCGACACCCTTCACCTAACGGTTTAGGCAGCCTCTAACGGTCTTTGCCTACGTCTATTATTTCTCTGGAATGCCAAAGTGATGATTTTCTAAGTCTCTTTGCTTTCTACGTATATTGGTTGACATCCTCTCTCCCCGCCACCTGCCACTTTTCATTTTGCTCCCACTACTGACTTGTGGGTTGCCTTTTCTATTTGAATGTTTCAAATCACCACCAAAAAGCATCTTTTTGACACTTACCCATGGGCTTTGAGCACTTCCGTTCAGGTACCATATGATGTCCCAGGCTTATTTTATACTTTCCCTATTCCAGACTGAATCAGTCATTTCAGAGTTGGCAGATTTTGAATAAAAAAAAGATAGAGACATTATCAGACTTTTTCAAGGATCCCTCCAGCTGCTGGATTGAGAATGGTGCTATGAGGAAAGTCAAATGAAGCAAGGAGACTAGTAACCAGGTTCCTCTCACTGGTGTCCAGGTGAGAAGCTCATAAGAGGGCCATAGGTGATACTTTGATGGATGAGGCAATGGAGTATTCTTACAATTCTGATGAGGAATAATAATTAAAAAAAAAAAAAAAAACAGAATAAGTGACAAGGTTTGGAGTATGACCTCCAGGTTTGGAGTCTGAGCCACTGAAAGGATGGAGTTTCCAATTATAAACGTGGGAACAGAAAAAGAGATATACAGACAGCCAACAGGCACACGAAAAACTGCTCAACACTACTAATTATTCAGTTCAGTTCAGTCGCTCAGTCATGTCCGAATCTGTGACCCCATGAATCGCAGCACGCCAGGCCTCCCTGTCCATTACCAACTCCCAGAGTTCACCCAGACTCAAGTCCATCGAGTCAGTGATGCTGTCCAGCCATCTCATCCTCTGTCGTCCCCTTCTCCTCCTGCCCCCAATCCCTCCCAGCATCAGAGTCTTTTCCAATGAGTCAACTCTTCTCATGAGGTGGCCAAAGTACTGGAGTTTCAGCTTTAGCATCATTCCTTCCAAAGAAATCCCAGGGCTGATCTCCTTCAGAATGGACTGGTTGGATCTCCTTGCAGTCCAAGGGACTCTCAAGAGTCCTCTCCAACACCACAGTTCAAAAGCATCAATTCTTCGGCGCTCAGCCTTCTTCACAGTCCAACTCTCACATCCATATATGACCACAGGAAAAACCACAGCCTTGACTAGACGGACCTTTGTTGGCAAAGTAATGTCTCTGCTTTTGAATATGCTATCTAGGTTGGTCATAACTTTCCTTCCAAGGAGTAAGTGTCTTTTAATTTCATGGCTGCAATCACCATCTGCAGTGATTTTGGAGCCCAAAAAATAAAGTCTGACACTGTTTCCACTGTTTCCCGCCTATTTCCCATTAAGTGATGGGACCGGATGCCATGATCTTCATTTTCTGAATGTTGAGCTTTAAGCCAACTTTTTCACTCTCCACTTTCACTCTCATCAAGAGGCTTTTTGGTTCCTCTTCACTTTCTGCCATAAGGGTGGTGCCATCTGCATATCTGAGGTGATTGATATTTCTCCCAGCAATCTTGATTCCAGCTTGTGCTTCCTCCAGCCCAGCGTTTCTCATGATGTACTCTGCATATAAGTTAAATAAGCAGGGTGACAATATACAGCCTTGATGTACTCCTTTTCCTATTTGGAACCAGTCTGTTGTTCCATGTCCAGTTCTAACTGTTGCTTCCTGACCTGCACACAGGTTTCTCAAGAGGCAGGTCAGGTGGTCTGGTATTCCCATCTCTTTCAGAATTTTCCACAGTTTATTGTGATCCACACAGTCAAAGGCTTTGGCATAGTCAATAAAGCAGAAATAGATGTTTTTCTGGAACTCTCTTGCTTTTTTCATGATCCAGCAGATGTTGGCAGTTTGATCTCGGGTTCCTCTGCCTTTTCTAAAACCAGCTTGAACATCAGGAAGTTCACGGTTCACATATTGCTGAAGCCTGGCTTGGAGAATTTTGAGCATTACTTTACTAGCATGTGAGATGAGTGCAAATGTGCGGTAGTTTGAGCATTCTTTGGCATTGCCTTTCTTTGGGATTGGAATGAAAACTGACCTTTTCCAGTCCTGTGGCCACTGCTGAGTTTTCCATGCTGCTGCTGCTGCTGTGTCGCTTCAGTCGTGTCCGACTCTGTGTGACCCCATAGATGGCAGCCCACCAGGCTCCCCCGTCCCTGGGATTCTCCAGGCAAGAACTCTGGAGTGGGTTGCCATTGCTGGCATATTGAGTGCAGCACTTTCACAGCATCATCTTTCAGGATTTGAAAGAGCTCCACTGGAATTCCATCACCTCCACTAGCTTTGTTCATAGTGATGCTTCCTAAGGCCCACTTGACTTCACATTCCAGGATGTCTGGCTCTAGGTCAGTGATCACACCATCGTGATTATCTGGGTCGAGAAGATCTTTTTGTACAGTTCTTCTATGTATTCTTGCCACCTCTTCTTAATATCTTCTGCTTCTGTTAGGTCCATACCATTTCTGTCCTTTATCGAGCCCATCTTTGCATGAAATGTTCCCTTGGTATCTCTAATTTTCTTGAAGAGATCTCTAGTCTTTCCCATTCTGTTGTTTTCCTCTATTTCTTTGCATTGATCGCTGAGGAAGGCTTTCTTATCTCTCCTTGCTATTCTTTGGAACTCTGCATTCAGATGCTTATATCTTTCCTTTTCTCCTTTGCTTTTCACATCTCTTCTTTTCACAGCTATCTGTAAGGCCTCCCCAGACAGCCATTTTGCTTTTTTGCCTTTCTTTTCCATTGGGATGGTCTTAATCCCTGTCTCCTGTACAATGTCATGAAACTCATTCCATAGTTCATCAGGCACTCCATCAGATCTAGTCCCTTAAACCTATTTCTCACTTCCACTGTATAATCATAAGGGATTTGACTTAGATCCTACCTGAATGGTCTAGTGGTTTTCCCTACTTTCTTCAATTTAAGTCTGAATTTGGCAATAAGGAGTTCATGATCTAGTTAATTATTAGAGAAACACAAATCAAAACTACAATAAGGTATCACCTCACACTGGTCAGAATGGCCATACTTAAAAAATCTATGAACAATAAATGTGGGAGAGGGTGTGGAGAAAAGGAAACCCACCTACACGGTTGGTGGGAATGTAAATTGGTAATAGCCACTGGAGAACTATGGGCTTCTCAGGTGATGCTACAGGTAAAGAATCTGCGTGCCAATGCTGAAGATGTAAGAGACATGGGTTCAATCTCTGAGTTGGGAAGATGCCCTGGAGAAGGGAATGGCAACCCACTCCAGTATTCTGGCCTGGAGAATCCCATGGACAGAGGAGCCTGGCGGGCCATGGTGCATAAGGTCACAAACAGTTGGAAACAACTGAAGTGACTCAGCACGCACGCACTATGGAGAATGTTGTGGAGGGCCCTTAAGACACTAAAAACAGAGCTACCATATGATCCAGAGGTGCCACTCTTGGGTATATATCCAGAAAAGAAACAATTCTAGTCTGAAAAGACACATGCACCCCAATGTTTACAGAAGCACAATTTATAGCAGCCAAGACCCTGAAGCAGCCCAAACGCTCATCAACACATAAGTGGATAAAGAAGATGTGGTACATATATACAGTGGAGTATTAGCCATAAAAAAGAATGAAACAGTGCCATTTGCAGCAACATGGACAGACCGAGAGATGATCATACTAAGTGAATTAAGTCACACAAGACAAATATGGTATCACTTATATGTGCAATTTAAAATATGATACAAATGAACTTATTTACAAAACAGATTCACAGATTTAGAAAACAATCTTACGGACACCAAAGGAGAAAGTGGGAAATAAATTAGGAGTTTGGGATTGACATATACATACTGCTATATATAAAACAGATAAACAACAAGGACGTGCTGTATAACATAGAGACTATATTGCAGTATCTTATAATAAACTATAATGGAAAAAATACAAAATAGAATATGCATGTTTAAAAAAACAGAGGAACAGAGAGGAGCAAGTTACTGTTATTGCTGTTTGTGGAGCATGGGGAAAAGACATGGAAGATGTTCAAAAACTCAGTTTTAGCTACATGAACACAGTGACTGTGACACAGAGATTAGACATCCAAGTGGAGATGTAACGAGGCATCTGGACATGTGACAAGCACAGGGGCTGTCGGCACATGGATGGTTCTAGAAAAGATCACCAAAGGGCAATCGAAGACAGGGGAGAAACTACAGCATTTTAGAGACAAGTATGTAAAATGAAACCAGCAAGAGAAACAAAGAAGAGTGAGCGACGTGTGCAACAGGATGAAAAGCAGGATAGTGTGGTATTGTGAATGCTCCGGCGGCGGGAGGGTGTGGCGGTGGGGAGGGACAGTGTTTCAAGGAGGAAGGGACCCGCTGGATCCAGAACCACTGACTGGTCAGTGGGATGAGGCCTGGGAGCGACCCCGAAGTCTACCAAGCTGGAGATCCCTGGTGAGTTCAAAGAGAGCTGTTTCAGTGGAAATTGTGGAGGAAAAAGGCCTTAGTAGCAAAGGGCTTAAGAAAGACTGGAAACGAGGTTAAAGGGAGCAGAAAAGTGAACCACAGTTGGAGAGAGTGTGGGATCAAGAGAAGGGTTTTAAGATGGAAAAAGTTACAGCTGATTTGTACACTGATGAGAACACAGCAGAATATGCCACCGTAAATCATGCCCCTCTGGCATAAGAAAGCAGTTAGGCTCAAACAAGATATTCTATGCCCTCTTCCTTTCCTCCAGGAAGGGCGAGAGGATTCTTAATTCTAGACACTCTAGACTCTCACCAGCCTTAGAAGGCATAGAGGAATTTACACAGCAAACCGCAACAACCATCCCTACTTATCCATCAGTTTCCTTCATATACTTTGACCTCTTGACAACGTGAAGCCCTTAGAAGCAGTTCTTTTCCTTTGCCTGTCACTTCACAAAAAACATTATTTTTCCTAAGTTACTTTGCAAAGCTGAGTTCTAATCAATCCTTAAGAGTTCCCAGTTGTGAGCACTCCTCTGTGTATGCAAGGTACGGGCTTTAAGATCCAAACTTTTGTTTTTCCCTTGTTAGTCTGTCTTTTGTCCTGACAAATTTAGGAGGGGGAATAAAAAAGTTAAGCTTCTCCTCTCTTACTGGAATAATCCCATAGACTGACATTATAGGAGGGGAAATTTCTAGAACTAGGTCTACAGCGGAGAGAGAGGGCAACAGTGAGCACGTGAGTGCTGGGACCAGCCAAAACTAGGGAAGGCAGAGTGTCTGCAACAGAGGCAGGTTTCGGGGCAGCAGTGGAGGAAAGAGACTGGTGTAAGTTCTCTGCTGGGGGCTTTTATCTTCTAGAGAAACAGAAGTAAGGTCATCACCTAAGAGCAAAGATGGGAAAGAAAGTACTGCAGGTTTGGGTGGGGGGGTTTCTGGGTTTTCTTAAAAAATTGGAGTATCATTACTTTACGACGCCATCATTAGTTTCTGCTGTACAACAAAGTGAATCAGCTACATGTGTACAGATGCCCCCTCCCTTCCGAACCTCCCTCCCACTGCCCCATTCCACCTCTCTAGGTCATCACAGGGCACCAAGCTGAGCTCCCTGTGCTACACAGCGGCTGCCCACTAGCTAGCTATCTTACACGTGGTAGTGCATATAAGTCAATCCCTCTCTCCCCACTCACCCCACCCTCCCCTTCTACCCACCCCCACGCCCACATATCCATTCTCAACATCTACGTCTCTGTTCTTGCCCTGGAAATAGGTTCATCTGTACCATTTTTCCATACTCCAGTGCTGTGGGTTTGAGGATTTTTGCCAGGCGAGTAGAGCCAAGGGAGAAAGGTAAAGAGACCTAAGGGAGGGTGAAAGGGCTTGACACAGAGAGAAGTCAGAAAATTTAAACAGGTTAATGAGGAAATGGCTGGAGGGAGTAACAGTAATTCAGGAGCTCAAACCATCAAGGGACGAAGGAAGGACAGTGGAGATGTGGTATTAATATAATGATGGCATGAGATTCAAAAGTAGGTTCTTTAAGGAAGAGGGAGCAAAATGATCCTGCAGTGGCAAAGAGAAACAAACAGGCCGCTTTTCCATCTCCATGTCCTGGTAGGAGGGAAAGAGACAGCCATGGCCACATGGGAGGGTTACCAGGGAGAACAAGGTTAAGGTAGAGAAGGTTAAGAGATTGTTTAGAGAACAGGCTGAGGATTCAGGGGCTTAAGTTTGATGATGGACCACGAACTCCAAGAAGCACAATGGAAGGGTTCCAGGAGCTGAGGAGCAGAGTGAGGGGGAGATGCGCAGAGTCACAGGAGGTGCCAGGCCGGGATGGTCTGGAGTCCCAGAGTCCTGTGATGACTGTCACCTTCTGGGTTCATGGGTGTGATACTAGAGTCTACAGTCTCAAGCAAGTGCCAGGACTTAAAGTCGAGATGAATTATTAATATACATAAAAGTTAAGTAATTATCTAAGAATAAGAAGCACACCGTAAGATGCTCGTTATCATTAGTCATGAGGAAAGGGCAAATCAAAACCAGAGTGAGACACCACTTCAAACCCACTGGGCTGGCTACAGTCACAAAAGCGGAAAAGAACAAGTTTTGGTGAGGATATATGGAAATTAGAACCCTCATCCATTGCTTGTGAGACAGTAAAATCATATAGTCATGGCAGAAAACAGTTTGGCATCTCCTCAAAAAGTTTAACGTAGAATTACCGTAGGACCCAGAAATCCCACTGCCAGACAGAGACCCCAAGTTACTGAAACTGATTTTTTAAAAAGTACATGTACATGCATGTTCATAGCAGCACTACTCGCAATGGCCAGAAGCAGAAACAACTCAAATGCACACCAGCAGATGAATGGGTTCACAAAAGGTGGTAGATCCATACAATGGAATATTATTTAGCCATGAAAAGGAATGAAGTGCTAAAACGTGCTACAATGTGGATTAACCTTAATAACATTATCTACGTGAAAGAAGCCAGATGCAAAGGTCACCTAAGGTCACATACTGTATGATTCCATGTACATGAAATATTCAGAATAGGCAAATCCAGGGAACTGAGATTAGAGACTGCCAGGAGCTAGGAGGATGGGGGAATGGGGACCGGCTGCTTGATGGGTGTGGGATTTCTTCTTGGGGTGATGAGAAAGTTCTGGAACTAGACAGAGCTGGTAGTTGCACAACATTATCAATATACTAAAAGTCATTGAATTGTTCTTTTTAAAATGGTCAATTTAATGTTATGGTAATTCACTTAATAAAAAAAATACTTTAGAGAAAAAATTTAAGCATTAATTCACCCATCTCAAGATCAGAGTATCAGTAATCCTGCACTAAAAACAAATGTTAAAAAAGGTATTTAATGTTTAAATTCATGAAGAACAAGGAATACCAAGATTTAGGAGCAGGCTGTCACTAGACTGGGCACTAGGCTCTCTCCACACCCAAAGCCTTCTAAAACCCACAGCTAAAAAGCAAACTGTGCGAGGACTCTCCCGACACATCCGTCCACACTTGTGGCTCATCTACTCATTGCTTCTGGATCCAAGGAATGTTGAATAATAGTGACACTTTCCAATTAGTTATTAGAACATAGTAGCTAATTTAAATTAGTACATGTTCCCCTCTGTGAGACAAGTGAGTGCCCTACAACTGTCCCAGTAGCCTGGTGGTTCACTAATGAGAATGTGACTCAAGTCAGTTGGTAACACAAGAGGAGTTATGGTCTTTTCTCTGTCACAGAGAAGGGCACGTTGTAGGTGTGTGATTGGTCTTTGTGGGAGGGAGAAAGGGAGACAGGGAAGGAGTCAAGATGAAACTCAGGTTTGGGGACTTCCCTGGGTCCAGTGCTTAAGACTTCAAGCTTCCACTGTAGGGGCACGGGTTCAATTCTTGACCAGGGAACTAAGTTCCCACATGCTACACAGCATAGCCAAAACATGCTATGCACGCTAAGTCACTTCAGTCATACCCAATTCTTTGCAACCCCATGGACTGTAGCCTACCAGGCCTCTGTTCCATGGGATTCTCCAGGTAAGAATACAGGAGTGGGTTGCCATTTCCTACTCCAAGGAAAAACAGAGAAAGGGAAAAAACCTCAGGTCTGGTCAGGTAATTGCAGAAGAAATAGTTCTCAGTGAAGAATTTCCAGACTTGCCTGCATCTGTCTTAAAGCTGTTTCTTTGGCCCCCAAGTCCCACTTATAAGCCCACAGCAGAGGACGGAGCCCTAGACTCATAGTAAAGAGATTCAACTCAACTATGAATAATTGTATGTGACTTCAAACACATCACCAACCTCTCTGAGCTGGGCTTTCTCATTGAACCAGACAGACTCCAACATGGCTCTCAGTTCTAACAAAGATCCATTCTGGGATTTTTTCTGCAAGGCATGTTCTCTAAGAACTGGAAGAAGCTGGACCATTCCTGTTCAATGACAGACAACCATCACAGGCAAAAGTGCTGTCCTTCCCTCAATAAACTGTCTTCTGAGCTTCAGAGAACTACATTCTGCTCCTAGCGTGGCTTTGAGACACTAATGACTGAAATTTCTGGACAAAATACAGTTATGATTCCCCGTGACTCTGAAGGGTCCCATCCACACCGCTCATCACTGTAGGTGCCGGCAGTGTGCTCTGTTGAAGGGTATTTTTTTTTTAATTTTATTTTATTTAACTTTGCAATATTGTATTGGTTTTGCCATATATCAAAGTGAATCTGCCACAGGTATACATGTGTTCCCCATCCTGAACCCTCCTCCCTCCCCATACCATCCCTCTGGGTCGTCCCAGTGCACCAGCCCCAAGCATTCAGTATCGTGCATCGAACCTGGACTGGCGACTCACTTCCTATATGATACCATACATGTTTCAATGCCATTCTCCCAAATCATCCCACCCTCTCCCTCTCCCACAGAGTCCAAAAGACTGTTCTATACATCAGTGTCTCTTTTGCTATCTCGTATACACGGTTATTGTTACCATCTTTCTAAATTCCATATATATGCGTTAGTATACTGTATTGATGTTTTTCTTTCTGGCTTACTTCACTCTGTATAATCGGCTCCAGTTTCATCCACCTCATTAGAACGGATTTAAATGTATTCTTTTTAATGGCTGAGTAATACTCCATAGTGTATATGTACCACAGCTTTCTTATCCATTCATCTGCTGATGGACATCTAGGTTGCTTCCATGTCCTGGCTATTATAAACAGTGCTGCGATGAACATTGGGGTACATGTGTCTCTTTCAATTCTGGTTTCCCCGGTGTATATGCCCAGCAGTGGGATTGCTGGATCATAAGGCAGTTCTATTTTCAGTTTTTTAAGGAATCTCCACACTGTTCTCCATAGTGGCTGTACTAGTTTGCATTCCCACCAACAGTGTAAGACGGTTCCCTTTTCTCCACACCCTCTCCAGCATTTATTGCTTGTAGACTTTTGGATCGCAGCCATTCTGACTGGCGTGAAATGGTACCTCATAGTGGTTTGATTTGCATTTCTCTGATAATGAGTGATGTTGAGCATCTTTTCATGTGTTTGTTAGCCATCTGTATGTCTTCTTTGGAGAAATGTCTATTTAGTGCTTTGGCTCATTTTTTGATTGGGTCATTTATTTTTCTGGAGTTGAGCTGTAGGAGTTGCTTGTATATTTTTGAGATTAGTTGTTTGTCAGTTGCTTCATTTGTTATTATTTTCTCCCATTCTGAAGGCTGTCTTTTCACCTTGCTTAGAGTTTCCTTTGTTGTGTAGAAGCCTTTAAGTTTAATTAGGTCCCATTTGTTTATTTTTGCTTTTATTTCCAATATTCTGGGAGGTGGGTCATAGAGGATCCTGCTGTGATGTATGTCGGAGAGTGTTTTGCCTATGTTCTCCTCTAGGAGTTTTATAGTTTCTGGTCTTACGTTGAGATCTTTAATCCATTTTGAGTTTATTTTTGTGTATGGTGTTAGAAAGTGTTCTAGTTTCATTCTTTTACAAGTGGTTGACCAGTTTTCCAAGCAGCACTTGTTAAAGAGATTGTCTTTAATCCATTGTATATTCTTGCCTCCTTTGTCAAAGATAAGGTGTCCATAAGTGCATGGATTTATCTCTGGGCTTTGTATTTTGTTCCACTGATCTGTATTTCTGTCTCTGTGCCAGTACTATACTGTCTTGATGACTGTGGCTTTGTAGTAGAGCCTAAAGTCAGGCAGGTTGATTCCTCCCGTTCCATTCTTTCTCAAGATGGTTTTGGCTATTCAAGGTTTTTTGTATTTCCATACAAATTGTGAAATTATTTGTTCTAGCTCTGTGAAGAATACTGTTGGTAGCTTGATAGGGATTGCAGTGAATCTATAAATTGCTTTGGGTAGTATACTCATTTTCACTATATTGATTCTTCCAATCCATGAACATGGTATATTTCTCCATCTATTAGTGTCCTCTTTGATTTCTTTCACCAGTGTTTTATAGTTTTCTATATATAGGTCTTTAGTTTCTTTAGGTAGATATATTCCTAAGTATTTTATTCTTTTTGTTGCAATGGTGAATGGAATTGTTTCCTTAATTTCTCTTTCTATTTTCTCATTATTAGTGTATAGGAATGCAAGGGATTTCTGTGTGTTGATATTGTATCCTGCAACTTTACTATATTCCTTGATTAGCTCTAGTAATTTTCTGGTGGAGTCTTTAGGGTTTTCTATGTAAAGGATCATGTCATCTGCAAACAGTGAGAGTTTTACTTCTTCTTTTCCAATTTGGATTCCTTTTATTTCTTTTTCTGCTCTGAGTGCTGTGGCCAAAACTTCCAAAACTATGTTGAATAGTAATGGTGAAAGTGGGCACCCTTGTCTTGTTCCTGACTTTAGAGGAAATGCTTTCAATTTTTCACCATTGAGGATAATGTTTGCTGTGGGTTTGTCATATATAGCTTTTATTATGTTGAGGTATGTTCCTTCTATTCCTGGTTTCTGGAGAGTTTTTATCATAAATGGATGTTGAATTTTGTCAAAGGCTTTCTCTGCATCTATTGAGATAATCATATGGCTTTTATTTTTCAATTTGTTAATGTGGTGTATTACATTGATTGATTTGCGGATATTGAAGAATCCTTGCATCCCTGGAATAAAACCCACTTGACCATGGTGTATGATCTTTTTAATGTGTTGTTGGATTCTGGTTGCTAGAATTGTGTTAAGGATTTTTGCATCTATGTTCATCGGTGATATTGGCCTGTAGTTTTCTTTTTTTGTGGCATCTTTGTCAGGTTTTGGGATTAGGGTGATGGTGGCCTCATACAATGAGTTTGGAAGTTTACCTTCCTCTGCAATTTTCTGCAAAAGTTTGAGTAGGATAGGTGTTAGCTCTTCTCTAAATTTTTGGTAGAATTCAGCTGTGAAGCTGTCTGGACCTGGGCTTTTGTTTGCTGGAAGATTTCTGATTACAGTTTCAATTTCCGTGCTTGTGATGGGTCTGTTAAGATTTTCTATTTCTTCCTGGTCCAGTTTTAGAAAGTTGTACTTTTCTAAGAATTTGTCCATTTCTTCCACGTTGTCCATTTTATTGCCATATAATTGCTGATAGTAGTCTCTTATGATCCTTTGTATTTCTATGTTGTCTGTTGTGATCTCTCCATTTTCATTTCTAATTTTATTGATTTGATTTTTCTCCGTTTGTTTCTTGATGAGTCTGGCTAATGGTTTGTCAATTTTATTTATCCTTTCAAAGAACCAGCTTTTGGCTTTGTTGGTTTTTGCTGTGGTCTCTTTTGTTTCTTTTGCATTTATTTCTGCCCTAATTTTTAAGATTTCTTTCCTTCTACTAACCCTGGGGGTCTTCATTTCTTCCTTTTCTAGTTGCTTTAGGTGTAGAGTTAGATTATTTATTTGACTTTTTTCTTGTTTCTTGAGGTATGCCTATATTGCTATGAACTTTCCCCTTAGGACTGCTTTTACAGTGTCCCACAGGTTTATGGGTTGCTGTGTTTTCATTTTCATTCGTTTCTATGCAAATTTTGATTTCTTTTTTTATTTCTTCTGTGATTTGTTGGTTATTCAGCAGCGTGTTGTTCAGCCTCCGTATGTTGGAATTTTTAATAGTTTTTCTCCTGTAATTGAGATCTAATCTTACTGCATTGTGGTCAGAAAAGATGCTTGGAATGATTTCAATTTTTCTGAATTTACCAAGGCTAGATTTATGGCCCAGGATGTGATCTATCCTGCAGAAGGTTCCGTGTGCACTTGAGAAAAAGGTGAAATTCATTGTTTTGGGATGAAATGTCCTATAGATATCAATTAGGTCTAACTGGTCTATTGTATCGTTTAAAGTTTGTGTTTCCTTGAAGGGTCTTAACCTGACTTCTGAATCACTCCCATAATGCTCGTTAGTGCAAAAGCCTGATGAGAACCAGATGTGGATGCAGGCAAAGACCCGGGAAGTCATTCTTCTCTCCTTTTCAGTGAACAGTATCCTCGTAATCTTTCCCTACTTCCCCACTGGGTCGTTGGCTTTTCTTCATCATTTCTAGGAGCTCCTTACGCAACTGAGGAATTGGCCTTTATCTAGGTTAAGAGTTGTATTCCTTCCCCAAATTGACTTTGCCTATAATATATTTTAGGCCACAAGAAAGTCTTTTTATTCTTAAGAAGTCAAATTCTTGAATCTCTTTTTGGATTTGGCTTAAGATTTTTTAAGTCATGTTAAAAGGCCTTCCCCATTCAGAGGCCAAAAGCAATTCTTATGTGGTTTAAGCACTTTAGTTTCTTTTTTCTTTTTTAATACCTAAGTCTTGGCTCCACTTAAAATTCATCCTGTAAAGAAGATATGGTATGTGTACACACACACACACACACATAATCAAATACTACTCAGCCACAAAAAAAATAATGAAATAATGCCATTTGCAGCAACAAGGACAGACCCAGAAATGATCATATTAAGCAAAGTTAGTCAAAATGAGAAAGACAGTTACCATATGGTATCACTTACATTGGGCTTCCTAGGTGGTGCTGCTACTGCTACTGTTAAGTCACTTCAGTCGTGTCCGACTCTGTGCGACCCCATAGACGGCAGCCCATCGGGCTCCCCCATCCCTGGGAGTCTCCAGGCAAGAACACTGGAGTGGGTTGCCATTTCCTTCTCCAATGCATGAAAGTGAAAAGTGAAAGTGAAGTCACTCAGTCATGTCCGACTCTCCAGGACCCCATGGACTGCAGCCTACCAGGCTCCTCCGTCCATAGGATTTGCCAGGCAAGAGTGCTGGAGTGGGGGTGCCATTGCCTTCTCCTAGGCGGTGCTAGTGGTATTAAAAAAAAAAAAAAAAAAACACTTGCCAATGCAGAAGACATAAGAGACTCAGGTTCAATCCTTGGATCAGGAAGATCCCCTGGAGGAGGACAAGGCAACCCACTCCAGCACTCTTTCTTGGAGAATCCCTTGGACAGAGGAGGCTGGTGGGCTATAGTCCATAGGGTCACAAAGAGTCGGATGCAACTGACAGACTTAGCACACGTCACTTATACGTGGAATCTGAAACGTGACACAGATGAATTTACTATGAAACAGAAACAGACTCACAGATACAGAAAACAGGCTTGCGACTGCCAAGGGGGCAGCGGGTAGGGAAGGGACAGATTGGAAGCCTGGTATTAGCAGATGTAAGCTATTATATTGGAGAAGGCAAAGGCACCCTACTCTAGTACTCTTGCTTGGAAAATCCCATGGACAGAGGAGGCTGGTAGGCTGCAGTCCATGGGGTCACTAGGAGTCAGACACGACTGAGTGACTTCACTTTCACTTTTCACTTTCATGCATTGGAGAGGGAAATGGCAACCCACTCCAGTGTTCTTGCCTGGAGACTCCCAGGGACGGGGGAGCCTGATGGGCTGCCGTCTATGGGGTCGCACAGAGTCGGACACAACTGAAGCGACTTAGCAGCAGCAGCAGCAGCAAGCTATTATATACAGGATGGATAAACAATAAAGTCTTCCTGTGGAGCACAGGGAACTACACACAATATCCTGGGATAAACCATAACGGAAAAGAAAATGAAAAAGAATGCATATATGTATAACTAAGTCACTCAGCTATACAGCAGAAGTTAACACAAAATTAATCAACTATACTTCAATAAAATACATTCTAAACAGTAAAATAAAATAATAAAAGAAAGGAAAAATGCATCCTGGCATACCTCTCAGGTTACCACCAGTTACTTCAAACCGTAGTATCCCAGGTATGAACTTGGGCCAAACCAACAGAAGTTTGTGAGACTGAAGCAGATTCAGATCTGAGCCAGTTCACTTCCTGACTACCAGAGATGGGAGGCAAACTATTTAAACCTATCCAGTTCTCAATTTCCTCCTCAATCAAGTAGAGATGACTCTAACTGTCTACCAGGTTTTTCTGAGATTAAATGAGACAACTGTGGAGAAGCACTCTGCACAATGCCCACCACAAAATAGGTGGTCAAGACACGACTGGTTGCCTCCTTTTTAGTTCTTCATTTTCCTTAATCTGTTTGCCTTTTTTTTTTTTTTTTTTTAGTAATTTACAGCTTATCAAAGGACATGGAAATATCACAGAGAATGAAATTTGTCAATTTTCTTTGTTTTTAACTGTGAAAAGAAGAGGAGGGATTTGATCACGGTTAAAATTAGGCCTCAGGGCTAGTTGCGGATTGATTTAACAACAGTAAGTGCAGTCTCTTTAACTGTGTATATAGTAGATTTGAAAGATAGTAATATATTAATATTGCAGGACCATTGGAAGCCAAGGAGGTCAGCTCATCAATCCTGTGGATCAAGAAGATGACAGATCAGAGCCAGACCACTCACTCCAAATGCACTCACGGACTATGTACCTTGCACAGTGCATTTGGAAATAATTTGAGATCTACATGCTGTGTATACACAGTTTTAGAATAATCTCCAAAACAAAGATGTAAAAATGGCAAGCAGAATACATACCCAACAATAGAATGATTCATTGAAATAAGTTATAAGGGAATTTTGGTATTTTTAAATAAATATACATAGTTTATTTTAAAACACAAATGGAAAGATACGTATTAAGTGGAAAAGACTATACATTTTCCTGCCAAACACAAGCATAATAAATGTATGAACACTATCTATGCAAAGATGAGAAAATGTTATAAAACCATTAAAATGGGGTTCTTTTCTTTTAATTTTCTTTCTCACTATTATAAGTTTTTCTCCCCAAGAAAAAGATGATTCTGGAATAAATTTCAAGGTTTTCTAGGGATCAGCCTATGTCTAGATTTCAGAGTTCTCAGTAATCTAACTCTGGCAAGGTTACAGAAATTATTTTTTTAGATCATCAATGTGCACCAAAAAAAAATGAAAGAACATTGCACCAAGTTTTATCCTATAAAGGGGTCACTCACCACAATGTTACTTAATAGAAGATAACTTTTATCCATGGGAAATAAATGTCAAAAGAGGCATCAAAGAAATGATAGAAGACACTCAAAACGGTTTAAAGACTTAAACATAAGACACAACACTATAAAACTCCTAGAACAGAGCACGGGCAAAACATTCTCTGACAAATAGTACCAACGTTTTCTTAGGTGAATCTCCCAAGGCAACAGAAATAAAACAAAAATAAACAAATGGGGCCTAATCAAACTTACAAGCTTTTGCACAGCAAAGGAAACCATTCAAAACATGAAAAGACCACCTACAGACTGGGAGAAAATATTTGCAAATGATGCACCTGCCAAGGGCTTAATTTCTAAAATATACAAATAACTCATACAGCTCAATAGCACAAAACAAGCAACTCTACTGAAAAATGGGCAGAAAACCTAAACAGATACTTCTCCAAAGAAGACATACAAATGGCCGACAGGCACATGAAAAGATGCTCAGCATCACTGATTATTAGAATGTAAATGTAAATCAAAACAACAATGAGGTATCACCTCACACCAGTCAAAAAGTCTACAAACAATACATGCTGGAGAGGGTATGGAGAAAAGGACACCCCCTCACACACACTGTTAGTAGGAATGTAAGTTGGTACAGCCACTGTGGAAAACGGTACGGAGGGTCCTCAGAAAACTAAAAACAGAATTACCATAACACCCACCAACCCCACTACTGGGCATGGATCTGCATAAAACTCTAATCTGAAAGAATACTTGCAGCCCAGTGTTCATAGCAGCGCTAGTCACAATAGCCAAGACACAGAAACAACCTCAACATCCACTGACAGGTGAATGGATAAAGACGTGGTGTACATATGGAATGGAGCATTACTCAGCCGTTAAAAAGAACAAGAGAATGCCACGTGCAGCAACATGGACACAACTAGAGACTATCACACTAAGTGAAGCATTTCAGACAAGGAAAAACAAATATCACGTGGTATCACTTATATGTGGAATCTAAAATAGGAAACAAACCTATCTCAAAACAAAAACGGACTCAGGGACCGAGAACAGGCTTGTGGTTACCAAGGCGGCGGGGTGGGAGATGGAACAGAAGTTAGGGTTAGCAGATGTAAGCTATTATATACAGAATAGATAAACAACAAGGTCCTAACCGTAGAGCACAGGGAATTATATTTAATATACTGTGATAAGCCATAATGGAAAAGAATATAAAGTATATACATATATAACTGAATCACTTTGCTGCACACCAGAAACTAACACAACATTGTAAACCAACTTTAATTTTTTTAAATTATTTTAAAAATTTTAAAAAATGACAGAAGAGTGGTTTTCCTCGATTCTTATTTCCACTTAGCCTTTGCCTGGTTCCATCTGCTGGTGACCAGTGTGCATACATAACTCTTGATCTAATTTTGCAAACTTGGGGTGAGGGGGGAGGAAGGGAGCTGAAAGAAAAAGGAACCTGAGATACTAAAAACCCCATAATCCAAATAGCATTCTACAGCTCATCACTCCTCAGCCCCTTTTCTCTAACATTTAAGGAAGTAAAAAAGAAAAAAACACCTCATTTTTAAATGGCTTTAGAGAATTATAAGAACATAATATAGACATGGTAGAAAATTTGGAAAATACAGAAAAGCATGAAGAAGAAAATAAAATTAACATTTACACCCATTAATCCAAAGAAAAATCATGTTGGTGTACTTCCTTCCAGTATTTTTTTAATATATTTTTAAATGAAATATTGTCAGATGTTCTTTCATTTCCCATAAATTGTGTGGCCTGAAAGGCCCCATCCATGGATTCAATGGAATGGGGGAGTGATGGGGGTGAAGGATAGACACCATCAAGGGGTCATTCTTCAGGTCTTATCTCATTCACAAAAGACAGTGGTGAAGTCAAGCATTGCTGAAGAGAGATCGATTCTGAAACTTCTTAACACACCTTGGAAGTCTGAACTGCAGACCTTCCCACAGGCTACAGGGCAGAGAGGACCAGAGCTGGGGAGCAGGGGGGCGGTCAGGGATGCTGCTGCTCTTCAGGGCAAGAGGACCGAGAGCCTAGCACCTGCCAAGAAAGGTGGCGTGGGGCCAAGTTGAGAGCCAGCAGCATCTCCAGGAGGGATCCTGCTTCAGGAAGGATGCTCCCAGGACCAGGGCCCACTCTGATAGAGGCGGATGTGACTGGGGGTCAGAGGCTGACTGTATCATAGGAAATTGAGGCCGGGTCGTGTTGCAGGAGGACCATGGGCCCTGGCTGAATCAAGAGTACAAACTACAAGTGATGAGGACACTCTGGAAAATTCTCTCCTCCCTCCCAGGATGGAGGCTCCTGAAATGACTGGACCAGTCACCAAAAATAAACACAACATTTTTTCCTTGTAATCTGAGTTGTAGGGCATATAAATTTGTGACTCCTAAATATGTGTGCTATAGTCATATATTTCATTAATGTTTTATTAAGCTAGAAGTATGAGACATTTTTACTACTGATTTTTTTTCACTTAATAAATTATGAAAATTTCACTGTAGTATTAAATACTTTTAAAAACATAATCTAAAGGGCTATCTGGTATCCCACCACGTGGGTATTCCTACTTTAGTTGAGTGGAAATGAGTGTGCTAAAACTGTAAGCAACGATTATCCCAAAAAATTATAAATTAACTCTGCTTCAATAAAATAAATTTTAAAAAAAACTGTTACATGATTACCAAAATTACAACATGATTGATAAAATGACATTTTTCAATCTCATTTTCCATCTCTAAGTAATTAAAGAAACTCAAATGAGAAGACAATCAGATGCTTTTACTATCAGCTGAACAAGTTGCAAGAAATTTTAAATATAATAAAAGCCAGTGTTGGCAAGCCTTCAGGAAAGCGGGCACTCACATCGACGGCTGGCCAAGGCTGTAAATTAGTATGACTTTTCTCTGGGCCATCTGGCAATACGTTCCCGGAGCCTTTCAAAGACCATTTGTGTGCGGCAGGACTGGCAAACCATTGAGTGTGTGCTCAATGAGGAACGTGTCCTGAATTACCCTCAAACAGTCAGGGGCTGGTCTACACATCACATGTATCAAATTCTTACGTCTCTGAATCCCAGATGTTAGCAGCGGCCATCTGCCGAGCACTAAATACTGATGCGGGATAAAGATTAAGGGGCCATGTGACGGCATTCTCCCAGCCACCTGCAGGCAGAGATGCCATGAGATGCTTGCAGAGCTGAGAGGGTCCTCAGAACAGGGATTAGTCCCTGGGGTCTGACCCCAAAGCTTGAATTTGAAGATCTGAAAGCCCCAAGCACCCACTCAAGAGGCAGGTCAGGTGGTCTGGTATTCCCATCTCTTTCAGAATTTTCCACAGTTTACTGTGATCCACACAGTCAAAAGCTTTGGCACAGGACTGCCCCCTGGGTGAACCTTGCAGTAAACAAGACACACTGACCCACGTGATGTGCCCTACACAACCGTCCTTCCCGGTAATAGGCTTACATCATCCAGAGCAGATCCCCGGCCCAGACAGGGAAGATCTACCACATATGTGTCTGAAGGCCAGATGGTGCAGAAAACACAGATCTGCTTGTTGGAATTCATCTGCGTGTTATCCCCAGATGGTTGAGGGTCCCCTGGCTGGCTGGCATATGGAATCGGGCATTTAAGACTCATAAACAAGTTACCGAAGTGCAGAGGGAGGGAGGGATGGAGAGGCTCGGGTCTGGTCCACTTGGCTCATGAAAATGAATGTCCTGGAACAAAACACCTGTGTGACCTTTGTGCGAAACGAAGCATTTTTTGTTTTAAAATAGAAGTTTCATTTTTCACACTGGAACAGCCTGCTCTTCTAAAGATCTGGCTCTTCAAGCAAGCTGAAAAATCTTGTTGTTTGAAAATCATAATGCATCTTTGCAAACCTCGGAGACTGGGATTACACGCACAGTGGCTTTGAGAGGAAGAAACGATGCACAGGACGCGTTCTTGGGCTAAAAACTCCCTTTCAGTAAAGGCCAGTCAGCAGTGGTATTTAGTACATTTCTGAAGCTGGTGGGAGTCTTGAGGACAGAGTTATAAAAGCAGGATTAACAGCAAATAAAAATACAGATGCACTTGCCCTGAGGTTCTGACATTTTTCTGATGGCCTTGCATTGTTTGTACTAGCTGCACAGCAGGAAAAACTCAATCTTACACCCCGGAATGGGTTTAGTTATGTTCTAATGTGCATTGATCTTAGAGCTTTAGCCCAGGGAAAATGTGAGTCCGTACTGGTTCATAGAAGCAAGGAGACTAGTTCCTTTGACTTCATAAAGCTTTGCTGAGCTCAGCTGTATGAAGCTTAAGTAACAGAGCTAGTTACCACCAACTGAGAAAAACAGATCATTCTGTGATTAATTATGATCTTAAAAGCACCCAGTGCTTAAATGAAAAGTTGCATTTCAAAGGCTAGCATTTATGAGAAGGAAAAAGGAGAAGCCAGCACACTCCAGTCCAATTCAACACTGACTGAGCATCCAACATGTACATGGCGGGTATAGGTGTTGTGAGGGATTAAAACACGAGCTAGGAACTTTCCTGGTTCCAGTGGTTTTAGGAATCCCCCTGCCAATGCAGGGGATACCAGTTCAATCCCTGGTTCAGGAAGATCCCACACCCCTTGGGGCAACTAAGCTGTGTGCCACAGCTACTGAAGCCCACACTCCAGAGCCTGTGGTCCGCAATAAGAGCAGCCACCACAGAGAGAAGCCCAGGCACAGCAACTAGGGTAACTCCCACTCTCCACAACCAGAGAAAGCCCAAGCACAGAGACCCAGCACAGCCCCAGATAAATACATTTTAACAAATACAAGCAATATGTATTATCACCTGGAAACATTACAGGAGCTTCCAAGCAATCAAACCTTATGCATTACTTTCAGCAAACATTCAGGAAGGGGAAAGAATCATTATCAAGTTGTAGGATTAATCATTTCAATGAAGTTTTTGCAAGTGTTTGAGAAAGCCAAGGGGGTAGCTTTCAAACATCCCAGTTTGAGCAAAGTACAAAGAAGTTCCTCTCCCCCTTAGTCAGCATATGAGATGTTAGAAAGGCTTGCTGCTGCTGCTAAGTCGCTTCAGTCGTGTCCGACTCTGTGCGACCCCATAGACGGTAGCCCACCAGGCTTCCCCGTCCCTGGGATTCTCCAGGCAAGAACACTGGAGTGGGTTGCCATTTCCTTCTCCAATGCATGAAAGTGAAAAGTGAAAGTGAAGTCGCTCAGTCGTGTCCGACTGTAGTGACCCCATGGACTGCAGCCTACCAGGCTCCTCCGCCCTTGGGATTTTCCAGGTAAGAGTACTGGAGTGGGGTGCCATTGCCTTCTCCGTTGAAAGGCTTATAGTTACCTAAAAATGAGAGACCACTGCAGCAGCTTTGTTTTGTTTTTGTATGTGTGCATGTATGTAGACAGTAAGTTCCCTACATACAAACATTTAAGTTGCAAACTTGCAAAGAGGCAAACATGTATTCACCTCTCCACGTGTTAGCTCACGTCTGCTGTACACTGTCAGATGTGTGCATCCTCCAAGCGGCTGTGCTTTTGTGTACTCTACAGACTGTGCAGCAGAACAGTGTATTTCAAGCCAAGGATGTCTGGGAGCAAGTGTAAAAGCAGTGCTACATAGCCAGTTATGTTAATCGGGTGCCAAGGCTAACTTTGTTGGACTTAAGAACAAACTGGACTGATGAATGCACTCTCAGAACAGAACTCATTTGTATGTAGTGGACTTACAGTATATTGTGTCCATGTGATTCAAACTCTCAGCTATCTAGACACACTGGCTGTTCCACAAAGTATCAGAGACTGCCTCTGTCCCCAGGAACTCACACAATTTGGATCTCCTGGAAGCTAAGCATGAAACAAGTTTTAGATTCCCTTTGTTGTAGCCGTGAAGGGCAAAGAGAAAATGTATTTCGATTGAGCCCATTTCACCAGCTCCCCAATTTCCCCCCAGAACCAAAGGTGGCGGAAACACCTTCCTAATCCCTGCATCACTTTCTGGCCCTGCCTCCTCCTCCTGCCAACGGCATCTGTACCTCCCGTGAACTCCCAGCCAGACTGGGAGCACGCCTGTCACTGTCTGTCTGCCTAAAATAGCTACGCCAGCAGAAGCAGCCAGACACTGCACTTCCTCCGCTTCACTGAAGTTTTCAGCACCAAGATCAAGGACCCGTTTGTAGGATCCCCGCAACACACATAATTTATGCAGAAATTATGCAGAAAATTAAAACATACAGAGAGGTGTTTTTTCTTTCATTTCTAAATTTAGACGTAATCTAATTAGCAATAAATGCCTGATAATATAGATGATATCAGCATCTTTATAGTGCTGTTACTCTGCAGCATTATGTGGGTTTAAGGAAGGGGGTAGCATGTCGGAATTATGCTAAGAAATCTCCAAATCCAGTCCCAAATACATGTTCCCCTTCTTGAAATCAGATAATCTCACAAACATGACTGTATCTCTTTTTAAAAAATTTTACTTCATACTGGAGCATAGTTTTTAATGTTCTTTTATTGATAGTATTTCGTTGTTTTTGTTCTTGAGTAACAGTTGATTAACAATGTTGTGTTCATTTCAGATGTATAGCAAAGTGATTCAGTCACATATATACATGTATCTCATCTCTTTCAAATTCTTTTCCCATTTAGGTTATTGCAGAATACTGAGCAGAGTTCCCTATACTACACAGCAAGTCCTTGTTGGTTGTCTCTTTCTCCTTCTTAAAAAGCTCCTCTGGTTTATGAAAAATACCACAGAATCATGAAGACTTCCTAATAAGCTTTCCAAGCGAAAAAGTCACTGTAATTAAATTCAAACTCTTACAAAACAACAGTGTTCAGACGTTTTAAAGAGAATACAGAGTTCGGGCATCTCCAGGTTTTGCCCCAGTCTCTTTAAAGTCAGGGCTTCGCAGCCTCAAAACTCTTGACATTTGAGCCCAGCTGACTGTACAGGACTGACCTGTGTATTAGAGGATGTTTAGTGGCGTAACCCCGGCCTCTGCCCCTGAGACGCCAGTCAGCAAATGTGTCCAGACAGCATCAAGCGCCCTGGGGCTGACAACCCCTGCTGCAAATGACGGCTCATAGCTGATCCTTTCCTGGCCAAGGAAGGCTGCCCAGGGTCCCAACTTAGGAGGTGTCCGCCTCATTCCTGATCTCTGCCAGCAGTCACTGACCCCCCTTCTCCAGGACGGAAGCACTTCCTCCCATCCTCATACCAGCTCCTTCCAGAGAGACAAATCTCACCAGCAACATCAGGGCAACAGGGAAACGCGAGCTGAATGCTCATAAGATCCTTAGCACTGAAATGGACTTTCCTCACTCTGCTCCGTGTTAAAGTTACGGGTGCCTGTAACACCTAAGGTCTCCCAAGGGTGAAAGCAAAACGACAGCTACAAGACAAGAGGCCCACCTCGCTAACCCCACACACACAACTTAGCCTCCCTGACCCTTGGGCCCAGGAAAGAAAATGGAGTTGGACCAGGTGATCTCAGGGAACGTTGCGAGTTCTCCATCTATCGTTTCTCTTTTGTGTCCCTCAGGCATGCCTGACACTTTGCGACCCCATGGACTGTAGCCCTCCAGGCTCCTCTGTCCATGAGATTTCCCAGGCAAGGATACTGGAGTGGGGTGCCATTCCCTTCTCCAGGCGGTCTTCCCCATCCAGGGATTGAACTCAGGTCTCCTGCACTGCAGGCAGATTCTTTACAGTATGAATCCTGCAAAGGGTCTCAGCTATTTTCTCACATAAGAGGGCACATCACACACACATATAGAGCTTCCTTGGTTGTCCAGTGATTAAGAATCTGCCTAGCAATGCAGGGGACACAGGTTCGATCACCAGTTCGGGAAGATTTCACATGCCGCGAGGGAACCAAGTCCGTGTACCACAAGTACTGAAGCCCATGCGCCTAGAGCCCGCGCTCCGCAGCAAAAGAGAAGCCACAGCAGCGAGGAGCCCGCACGCTGCGATGCAGAGGAGACCACGCCCAGCGCAACCAGGGAAAGCCTGTACAGCAACGGAGACCCAGCGCAGCCACAGCTAAATGAATAAAACTCAAAGTAAGCAAATCAAATCCAAACACATACACACAGGGAAGGGAGCCACGGTCCCTTTCGCCTTTTCCACAATACACCAGAAAGATCAACTGGGTTCGGGTCCCAGCAAAGCCAGCAACTCTGTGTGACCCCAGACAGCTTCCTCAGCAGCTGTGTCTCTCTGAAGGGTAGCAGATCATGTCACTCCAAAAGATGCCACTTTGGTGTAAGAATTATTATGAGCTGAAGGTAACTGGGAAGAAGCAGATATAAGAAAAACTGTCTGCTCTCCCATTTTCCAAGAAAGCCTTAAGTTGACAAGTGTTCCTCCTCCCCCTCCACCAAGGACAAAGGTTAACCCCCCGAGGCAGCTTCAGACCCTATCTACCTGGTGACCCCGGAGGAACCTACAAAACCAACTTTACTCCCCAGCCTTCATCTCCGCCCAGGAAACCCCAGAAGTGACTTCTTTTGTCCTGTCATTTCTCCACAGATTTACTGACCTTTTTTGAAGATGCTAAATAAACCAGAATTCTAAGCCACTTCTTAAACTCTGGGTAGCTCTCATGTTTACATGGGGTGTACTTGTTGATAGACTTCTGTTTGTTTTTCTCCCATTAATCCTTTTTTTTAACAGGGATCTCCACCCAAGAACTCAGAAGGGTGGAGGTAAGTTTTTCCTCGCTTATACCTTCATCTGTAAAATGGAGAGAGAGGTAAGTCTATGTTAGACAAAAAGGACAAAACTGCAATAGAGTCCTGACTCCATGTTGGATCTGTTTCTTTTACTTTAACCTTTTTATCCTATTGCTTTGGCAGTAAGAATGTTGCCTATAGCCTGAAATATACAAGTAGTCATTCTCAAAGCTCTGACCTTTAAAGGTATAACATTTGCCCATTCATATCCAGATAAAAAGTTGCACAACAGAGAATAACATCTGTCTGGTTGAAGGTTTGACCACGTGACTTGCCCTACACGGACACTGTGCTAACAAAGGCCTCCAAGAAGTTTGCAACAACCAATCACACCCCTCCCTCTTTCATAAAAGAAGATTTCATTCTAACTCTGGGAAGACGGTTCTCTGGGACAGTCGTCGTCCACCATCTTCTCAGTCTGCTGGCTTTCCAAATAAAGTCTCTCTTCCTTGCCCTAACACCTGGTCTCTCAACTTACTGACCTGTCATGCGGTGAGCAGTACAAGCTTGGACCCATAACAAAGAGACAGCAACGGTTTTACCTGATGCTCTCAACCAGACTCCATATACATTCACAGGCTACGGTATAAAACAGAACAATAAAGATTGCTTTTGCACAACTTGTTTCAGATTCTGGGTCCAGGCCCAAGAAGCTGCATGCAAGGGAGTCTTAACGTAATACATTTATCTACCAATGCAGGTGACAGCCCCTAGCCACATGTGGCTATAGGCACATGAAACACAGCCAGTCCTGGTTGGGACGTGTGTGCAGTGTGTGCAGAACACACACAGAGCTGCAAAAACCTGATATGGAGAAAAGACGTGCGGCATCTTACTATGTTTGAATATTGATCATATGTTGCGATCATACTACTTTAAATGTATTGATTAAATAAAATATATCATCAAAATTAATTTGACCTGTTTCTTATTACCTTTAACATGGCTAGAGAAATACCTGAATTACATCATGTGTCTTCCATTATATTTCTATCGGACTGTGGCAAATGGACAGAGGCTGGTGGGCTGCAGTTCATGGGGTTGCAAAGAGTCGGACACCACTGAGCGACTATCATTTTCACTTTTCATGCTAAGCTAACCGACCCCACTCCGAAGGCCATACTCAAAGGCAACTAAGTCAGTTTTTACTTATTGGTAGAAAATGGGTTTCTTCTAGTCCTCTGTACAGTTTGAGTCTGGAGTGTAGAAAACTGTCACTCTAAGGCGGATGTCAGCTGGTCTTTTACACCCGATGCCCTTTCTGGTGCTTCACGGGGGCGTCTGTCTGACAGGCACTGTCACTCTCTGGATCTGATTTTCAGATGTGCCGAGAGCAAGCGGAGGATGAAAGCGTATGCACGATACAGAGAATGGGGAGTCCAGAGGCCAGTGTGGATTTCAATCCCACGTTTTTTATCTATCTGACCGCTGTGCCTACAGCACCTCATCTGTAAGATGATGGCCCGTAATGGGGCAGAGCTCGCAGAGCCGTTGGTGAAGATGAATGAGTATTCAGCACAGCACCTGGTGCCTGGCTGACATTTCAGAAATGGTGGATGAAACCAACAATCAAACTCCATTAACAGATAAGAAGATGAGGGGTCCAGAACAGAAGCTGCCTGCTCTGAATCCCATGAATCTGAGGCAACACCTCCAGAAACTTATTAAACAAGCGAAAGATGCATATTTAATACTTATTGTGCGTGCGTGCTCAGTCGCTTCAGTCGTCTCTGACTCTCTGCGACCCCATGGACTGTAGCCTGCCACGCTTCTCAGTCCATGGGATTCTCCAGGCAAGAATACTGGAGTGGGTTGCCATTCCCTTCTCCAGGGGATCTTCCTGACCCAGGGATTGAATCCGTGTCTCTTGTATCTCCTGCAGTTTCTTTACCACTAGTGCCACCTGGGAAGCCCTTTAATACTCACTGTCTGGGTTCAATTCGGCCAAAGGGTAAAAGGGCAAGAAGTTCTGAGCAGAAAATGATCTTAGGAACTGTCCAACTTCTCACGTGAACTTGAATCACACTGATGACCTGGCTCTAGGGGCTGCACACTCTTGTGTAGAAACTATGGATGTTTCTAAAATGGAACATCTCCCCACATTCTCTGCTGTACATTTTAAATGTCCATTAACAGAGGAGAGGATAAAAAAGACTTATTACATACATACAATGGAATACTCAGTTCAGTCGCTCAGTCGTGTCCAACTCTTTGTGACCCCATGGACTGCAGCACACCAGGCTTCTCTGTCCATCATCAACTCCAAGAGCTTACTCATGTCCATCAAGTCGGTGGACATGAATACTACTCAGCCATAAAAACACAAAATAATGCCATTTGCAACAACATGGATGGAGCCAGAGATTATCATGGTAAGTGAAGTAAATGAGACAAAGACAAATATCATATGATATCACCCATACGTGGAATCTAATTTTTTTTAAAAAATTATATAGATGAATTTGTTCACAAAACAGAAACAGATCCACAGACTCAGAAAACAAACTTATGGTTACCAAAGGAAAAACATGGTGCAGGGAGGGATAAATGAGGGGCTTGGGATTGGCATACTATTACATGCTACTCTATGTAAGATAGATAACCAACAAGGACCTATTGTATAGCACAGGGAACTCTACTCAATATTATGAGAAAAAAATCTGAAAAGGGATGGATATATGTATATCTGAAGGACTCTGCTACACAGCAGAAACTAACACAACAGTGTAAAATAACTATACCCCAATAAAATTTTTAAAAAATTAAAAATCCTCAATAACCGTCCAGGTCAATGAATTTGTTCTGGCCCACCACAGGCAGGCAGCAAGATTTCAGGACGTTCACATCTTGCTGTGCCCATCACGCTCGGGTAACAGGGGGGACTCCTCTTGGGGAGGAGACAGTGAAAGTGTCAGTCGCTCTGGTGTGTCCAGCTCTTTGCAACCCCATGGTCTGTCCATGGAGTTCTCGAGGAGAGGAGAGAAGTTTTCATGACAAGCCTCAGTAAACCACTGAGCACACTGCCGATACCAGCCTACTTGCAGGGGCTGATGCAGTCATCGAAGTGTGTGTCTTCCAGGCCCTTCTGGATGCCCCAACAAAGAGAGCTTCAGCCCACAGACTGACAGCCCTGCTAATCCCTGTCCCTAAAAGATACTTTCCTTCTCCCTTCTTCCAACCACCTTCCTGCACTGAAAGCCAATGAGCAGGCAAAACAGCCACTATTTGACAATTCCTTCATGGTCCAGTGGTTAAGAGCCCACCTTCCAATACAGAAATCAAAGGTTCGATCCCTCCTCAGGGAACTAATATCCCACATGCTGCAGAGCAACTGAGCCCATGTGCTGCGACTACTGAAGCCAGGCCACTTCAACCAGAGAAGCCCACAGGCCACAACCAAGTCCCAGCACAGCCAAAAAAGACCACCACTGCTTATGGGGATAAATAATCAGCATAAAACCATTCAGGGATACAGCAAAAAAAGGCGTTTAATGGGCCATATTTGGGGGCAAGTTAAAATTCATAGCTATACCATGAAATTCAAGACGCTATAAAAACTTACAGTACACATTTTAATTTTAAAATGAAAACTGTGCTGATAACAGTGAATGAGACAGGGAAATTATATGCATCCCCAAGAAAAAAAAAAAGCATTACCAGGATTACTCAGTTTATAATGTCCTTTGGCTTTCTCTCTGAAGTTTTTCTGAAATATGCCTAACACAGGAACTGCACTTCATATTTTCTTACGTCTTCATTCAGCAACAAAATAATGCTTTACTGTTCCTCTGTCAAAAGAAAAAGTGAACCTTTCAAATGTTCTTGTCTTCCAAGATAAAGATAAGGCTGCTGATATTTGCAGAGCCTGGCTGCCTCCAAGGGGGCAGGAGTTAGGGGATTAGGGTCCTGCCACCCCAACCTTATTACAGGTCCCTGGGTGTTGGGGGTCAGGCGTGAGGATGAGTGACCTCACAGGGCATGGGATGAGGACTCTCTCTCTAGTAGAACTAAATCAGTCCACTTGAGACAGCATGGCATCTCCGCAGTGCAGTGATGGAACTGCAGTGCTCCCCGAGTCTCCGACATTTCCTACAGTGAAATGTCGTGCTCTTAGCACCAGGCACATGGAAAGACTGACCAGATGCGGAATGGCAACCTTGGCCTCATCTGAGAGAGTGAATTCTAGCCTCCTACCACCAAACACCTTAGGTGCCATTAGACACCCAAGAGCCACGAATGTCCTCAACAGTGTGTTACGCGAGGAAATCTGCATCATTTTCTGACATCACGGGGTTATGATCCGACAGACTACCATGCTCTCTGCTTGTAAGAGCCTAGACCTTACCTGCTCACAGGTAAAACCAGGCAGGGCTGCGGGCGTGGGGAACACTAATCCAGCTGCTCTGCACAGACCTCTCTGAACTAGACCACGAATGCAGAAGGGGCTCTCAGGCGGCAATGCTACCACCCCCCAGTATCCATCCCGCTTCATCCATCACCCTCCCCGGGCGTCAGCAGGGCATTCGGCCACCCAGCTGGGGACTGTGTTGCCAGCCTCACTTGCACAAAAGGCGTGACCGTGAGGTCAGGTTCATGCACGTGGTTCCTGAGCAGAGACCAGAGGTCTACATTCTCCATCTCACTACAAACTCAGCTCAGAGCCCGGGCCTCTCTTTCCCTTCTTCCCAACAGCTGGGGAAGGTGCTAACCAGAGAGCCTGGTGTGACGAGGATGGAAGCCAGCTGATGACCAAAGAGCCACCTGGCCAGCTCCAGGTGGGAATCTCTTGGACCCTCTAAGGGAGAACAAGGAGGAGAGGGTGGGGTGGCTTGGGAGAGTACCACTGACATGTATATGCTATCATATGCAAAATAGACAGCTAGTGGGAAGCTGCTGTACAGGGAGTTCAGCTCGGTGCTCTGTGATGACCCAGAGCGGTGGGATGGGGTAGGTGGGAGGGAGGCTCAAGAGGGAGTGATGTATGTACACATACGGCTGATTCACGTTGTTGTACAGCAGAAACCAACACAACATTGTAAAGCAACTATACTTCAATAATAAAAGAACCAACTTGGACCTTATTTAGACAATGGTATTTGGGGTCTCTTTGTTACAGTCTCTGAGCTCGACTAATACACTCTTTCAATTAACAAAATGGATTTCCTAAAAATCTCACATGACTCCATGAGCACCCCCTCAAATGATTTTTCCTGAACCAATGAGCATCATCTATAAACATCAGCTGCCACTTGGACATGATGCTGTCAGAAGATGGCAACAAGCAAGCAGGTTGTGGTGCTCCCAATGCCAGCTTCCAAGCAAAGCTCCACTGGGCCCGTGACCAGCTACAGCTCTGCTTCTCCCAGAGGAGCTCCGGCCTAAGGTCAACCTGGGGGCCTGAGCTTTCCCAGGGAGAGTCAGTGACAGCCAACCATCAAGGGATCCCACTGCCACACCTGTAACCCAGAGGTCCCCAGCCTCCAGGATTTGATACCTGCTGAGCCGAGGTGGAGGTGATGTAACGATAATAGACATAAAGTGCACAATACATGTAACGTGCTTGGGACTTCCCTAGTAGCCCAGGGGTTAAGAGTCTGCCTGCCAATGCCAGGGACACGGGCTAGATCCCTGGTCTGGGAAGATTCCACATGCCATGGGACAACTGAGCCCGTACACCACAGCTACTGAAGCCCACGCCCCAGAGCCCCTGCTCTGCAACAAGAGAAGCCACAGCAATGAGAAGCCCATGCACTGCAACTAGAAAAGAGCTCCCACTTGCTGCAACCAGAGAAAGCCCTCAAGTAGCAACAAAGACCCCAGCACAGCCATAAAAAAATAATAATTTTTAAAGATGTAATGTGTTTGAATCATCCTGAAACCATCCCCCACCCCTGGTCTGTGAAAAAATACTGCCTTCCAGGAAACCAGTCCCTGGTGCCAAAAAGGTTGGGGATCATGGCTATAACCCGATGACAAACAGAAGGGCACCCTCTCCATGTCACAGAGCCATGTTGAGCTCCCGGCAGAACCAGCAACATCTGTAACCACCTTCTTTCAAACCAAGAGCAGTGGCAAATGCCTCCATCAGGTTTCTGAGCACAGACTGTATGCAGGCACTCTGTCCAGTGCGTCACAGGTTTTGGAAAACACGCTACTTTCAAATAATTCTAGGCTTGCAGAAAAACTACTACAATTGTACATAGTGTTTCCGGAACCCCTTTTACCAAGCTTCCCTTCTGGTTTACATAAAAGCAGCACCTTTATTTTTGTGTATGGTGTTAGAAAGTGTTCTAGTTTCATTCTTTTACAAGTGGTTGACCAGTTTTCCCAGAACCACTTGTTAAAGGGATTGTCTTTAATCCATTGTATATTCTTGCCTCCTTTGTCAAAGATAAGGTGTCCACAGGTGTGTGGATTTATCTCTGGGCTTTCTATTTTGTTCCACTGATCTATATTTCTGTCTCTGTGCCAGTACTGTACTGTCTTGATGACTGTGGCTTTGTAGTAGAGCCTGAAGTCAGGCAGGTTGATTCCTCCAGTTCCATTCTTCTTTCTCAAGATGGCTTTGGCTATTCGAGGTTTTTTGTATTTCCATACAAATTGTGAAATTATTTGTTCTAGCCCTGTGAAAAATACCGTTGGTAGCTTGATAGGGATTGCATTGAATCTATAGATTGCTTTGGGTAGAATACTCATTTTCACTATATTGATTCTTCCGATCCATGAACATGGTGTATTTCTCCATCTATTAGTGCCCTCTTTGATTTCTTTCACCAGTGTTTTATAGTTTTCTATATATAGGTCTTTAGTTTCTTTAGGTAGATATATTCCTAAGTATTTTATTCTTCTCGTTGCAATGGTGAATGGAATTTTTTCCTTAATTTTTTCTTTCTATTTTCTTATTATTAGTGTATAGGAATGCAAGGGATTTCTGTGTGTTGATTTTATATCCTGCAACTTTACTATATTCATTGATTCGCTCTAGTAATTTTCTGGTGGAGTCTTTAGGGTTTTCTGTGTAGAGGATCATGTCATCTGCAAACAGTGAGAGTTGGTGGGAATGCAAACTAGTACAGCCACTATGGAGAACAGTGTGGAGATTCCTTAAAAAACTGGAAATAGAACTGCCTTATGACCCAGAAATCCCACTGCTGGGCATACACACTGAGGAAACCAGAATTGAAAGAGACACGTGTACCCCAATGTTCATCGCAGCACTGTTTATAATAGACACGACATGGAAGCAACCTATATGTCCATCAGCAGATGAATGGATAAGAAAGCTGTGGTACATATACACAATGGAGTATTACTCAGCCATTAAAAAGAATACATTTGAATCAGTTCTAATGAGGTGGATGAAACTGGAACCTATTATATAGAGTGAAGTAAGCCAGAAAGAAAAACACCAATACAGTATACTAACGCATATATATGGAATTTAGAAGGATGGTAATGATAACCCTGTATACGAGACAGCAAAAGAGACACAGATGTAAAGAACAGTCTTTTGGACTCTGTGGGAGAGGGAATTGGGGGGATGATCTGGGAGAATGGCATTAAAACATGTATAATATAATATATGAAACAAATCACCAGTCCAGGTTCAATGCAGGATACAGGATGCTCTGGGCTGGTGCACTGGGATGACCCAGAGGTATGGTATGGGGAAGGAGGTGGGAGGGGGGGTTCAGGATGGGGAACACGTGTATACCTGTGGTGGATTCATGTTGATGTGTGGCAAAACCAATACAGTATTGTAAAGTAATTAGCCTCCAATTAAAAGAAATAAATTTATATTAAAAAAAAAAAGCAGCACCTTTAGCAACACCAGGAAATGCACCGATACACAGCAAGCTCCTGACCCATCACACCTGTGTGCATCTCACCAGCTGTCCCACTCAGCTCTTTTTTCAGCATCCAGGATCCCATTTCACATTTAGCCATCAGGTCTCTTCACCTCCTCTAACCTGTGATACTTTTGAAAAGTCCAGGCCAGTTAGCTTCAAAATGGCCCTCTCATTTCTAACAATGACAATGAGGTTATGATACATATATTTGGTGTTATGTGCCATTGTGTTTCTGACTGATGCGTCATATTTGGGAGTACATGGTAACACAACATCTGATTACTGGTGATATTAACCTTGATTGCTCAGTCACCAGGGTGTCTTCTGCATAAGTCTGCTATCAAGTACTATCTTCTCTTTGTAATTATATATCTCTTATGAGGAGATACTTTGAAATTATGCAAATATCCTGTTTCTCATCATACTTTCACTCACTAATTTTGGTATCCTCTGACAGTTCTTGCCTGCAACAATGATTATTATGTATCTGGCCTGGTAGTGATCTTCTATTTCTCATCCTTTCTACACTTACTAATGGGACTTCTACTATAATGAAGAGTTGTTCCTTCTTTCCCATTGGCTTTTTTGTTCAATTATTTGTTAACACAGCCCAGATTGTGGACACTTTTATTCTAAGGGTTGTAACCCAATACTCTCAACATAATAAATCTTTGATCTTGATAATTCTGGTATTATCTCCATTGTACAGATTAGGAAAATGAGGCAGGATGTGGTTAAAGTCCTTGCCTAAGGTCGCTCAGCTAGTCAGGGGACTAGATACAAAGCCAGTAGAACTATAAAGCACACTTTAGGACAGAAGAGCTGGAAAAAAGAAAAAAACACCTTAAGCCTTGCATTTGGTTTTTTTTTTTTTTTTTTTTGGCTGTGCCGAGCAGCAAGCCAGACCTTAGCTCCCCAGCCAGGGATCAAACTTGTGCCCTCTGAATTGGGAGTCGGAGTCTTAGCCACTGGACCACCAGGGAAGTTCATCTTAACAAGTAGAATTACTTTCCCCAAATTAGTTGCCATCTTCCCAGCCAGCACCCTACCCCCACAGTGGACAGAAGCCATCGAAGGCGCTTTGTGAGGACTTAGGGCAATTCCACCCACACACTTAAGTGCTGATTGCCAAAGCAATGAACAGCCACATTAGTGATCTAAATGAAGCTTAAAAATGAAGCTGTTTCAGAGGTTATTCAACTTCAATAAGCCTTCACTTTCCCAGCCACCTGATCTGCTGTGGTCTGCAATTTACTGGGACTGTTTAACTGACCAAGGTTCTCACTGTGCATGTCTGCTCAGTGGGAATGTTTCAGATTTTAAATTCAACAAGAGAACTACCCCTGGGGATGCATCTTACTGCTTGATGACGCTTACATCTTCAGCATCATGCCCAACTTTCCTTCTGGTTTTCTACATCACCAATAAAATTCATAATAATTATTATTGTTTAATCTAAAATGTGTGCTGCTGCTGCTGCTAAGTCGCTTCAGTCGTGTCCGACTCTGTGCAACCCCATAGACGGCAGCCCGCCAGGCTCCCCGTCCCTGGGAATCTCCAGGCAAGAACACTGGAGTGGGTTGCCACTTCCTTCTCTATTGTGTGAAAGTGAAGTCGCTCAGTCGTGACCGACTCGTAGCGACCCCATGGACTGTAGCCCACCAGGCTGCTCCATCCATGGGATTTTCTAGGCAAGAGTATTGGAGTGGCTTGCCATTGCCTTCTCCGAAAATGTGTGCAGGGTCTGCCAACTCATTCTCAGTTTCAAGACTTATCTTTCACTGATGCTTTAAATGAATCAGCATGGGCTTCTATTTTCTTTAAAAATGAATTATGCATGTGATTTCGGCAAGGTATTTTAGGCTCTTCCTTTCAGGTGAACTTTCAAACAAAATCCCCAGTCAGCCAAGGTACTACAGATGTTAACCCTTTCTGGGAACTCATTCAATGTCTCCACACACAAGGAAATGACTGCAGTCTATGGGTACCAGGGAACCCACTAAACCTGGCTACGTCCACCGGTCCCTCGTCTTGGGTACCCTTCCTGAAGACCACAATGCTAACTAAACACAGAACTGACTTTTCTTCTAAGCTGAAAGACAATTAATCAACCTAACTGTAACTTGCCTCACATGCCTCGTTCTCAGTCCTATGTGCTTTCAGCCCTGAAATGGGGTGCCTGGGTGAGTGTGGAAGCAGCAAGTGGCCAGGTATCTCACACCCAAGAAAAGGGAAGGTGCAAATGGTCTGAGAAATGAGGTCAGAGACACAGCCAGGGACCTGGGCCCACAGAGCCTGGGGCCACAGATCAGATTGGGGGGGAATGATTGTAGGTGTAGCGGAAATCCACCACAGCTTCCTAACAGTTTCCTCATCTGATGTGGCCATGAGAAAGATTCAGTCCAGCCACTGTGGAAAATACAGGGTGGGCACCAACAGCAGGAGAGGGGGGAGTTAAGGACGACAGCGGCCTGGACCAGGGCAACGATGGCAGAGGTGATGAGACGTGGTTTGGCCAAATTTAGAACCAAACTCCTTGAGGACAGAGGCACTAAGGACACAAGAGATGCTCTAAGAATTAGAAAATACTTAACGATGAGAATACAGATGCTTGGCCATGATATGATGATGCATTAATAACCTTGTCTTTTTGTATGAAGACCACTACACAGGGTATTATGTTAAGTGAAACAGACTAGACAAAGAAAAACAAATACCATGACCTCATTTTTAGGTCGACTCTAAAAAGGGAAAAAAGAACTCACACACCAAGTTCACTGTATGGCTGTGAGCATAACTGAGCCATCCTGGGCCCATGCAGCTCCTCCTGTTCTCCCGTTGACCCCACCCAGGACTGTACAGGGCAGTCAATAAGTCGCTCAGTCATGTCCGACTTTTTGTGACCCCCGTGACTATACAGTCCATGGAATTCTCTAGACCAGAACACTGGAGTGGGTTGCTTTTTCCTTCTCCAGGGGATCTTCCCAACCCAGGGATCAAACCCAGGTCACCCACACTGCAGGCAGATTCTTTACCAGCTGAGTCATTAGGGAAGCCCAAAAATACTGGAATGGGTAGCCTATCCCTTCTTCAGCGGATATTCCCAACCCAGGAATCAAACCAGGGTCTTCTGTACTACAGGTGGATTCTTTACCAACTGAGCTATCAGGGAAGCCCTCTCTGTCATTAGGGCCTTTGTAATTAAGAGATACTGTTTAATAATCATTAGGAGCAGGTAGCCTGCAAGTGCTATTAGGCCACCAACAATGATGAATACCGGCATCCATGAGACCAGCTCAGTTCAGTTGCTAAGTCGTGTCTGACTCTGCGACCCTAAGGACTGGAGCACGCCAGGTGAGACCAGTTACCCATTCACAAACTTAACTTAGGAAGGCACATCCTGTTTCAAGCACCCACCCCACACCCTAGATTAACTACAAAACCGTCCCAATATCCCTTTGGAGGTGTGGAGTATAGCTGTGAATGCTTCTGGGTCACCATCCACCTGATCCAGACCCTACCCTGCAAGTTACCCTGTAATAACTTGGTCCATTGATTATACAGACCGGCCTGCCTTGCTTTTCTCTCTCAAGATGCCTTCTCAGTTCAGTGGGCACTTGTGGTTCCCTCCATCCTCCAGCACTCATAAATACAGAGAACAGCAATTGGTGATTGCTAAAGACAGTGGGCGGAGAAGGCAATGGCACCCCACTCCAGTACTCTTGCCTGGAGAATCCCAGGGACGGGGAGCCTGGTGGGCTGCCGTCTATGGGGTCGCACAGAGTCAGATGTGACTGAAGTGACTCAGCAGCAGCAAAGACAGTGGGGGAGATGGAGGAAGGGGGTCAAATGGAAGAAACTTCCAATTATATAAATAAGTCATGGAGATGTAAGGTACAGCAGGTGACTATAGCTCATAATGTCTGCATATTAGAAAGCTGCTGAAAGACTGAATCCTACAAGTTCTCATCATAAGAAAATAACTATGTATGATAACAGATGTTAGCCAGATCTATGGTGATTTCACAGTTTACACAAATATGGAATTATACACTTGGAACTAATATAATAAGTCCATTGTATCTCAATTAAAAAGGGGGAGGGGGGAATTATGTAGCATGAAGACGATTCCAAGGTGCACAGGTCTATCCTGATTTTGTCAAATGAGCAACTAGCTATGATAACCCTCATGTCACCCAGGATTGGCCACCGGCAGCCTGGGGGGTCCCTGAGAAGAGCAACCACCAGGAAGTGAAGACAAAACACAGAAGCCACCTGGGAGCAGCCAGAGCGATGCAGGAGAGCTGGTGGCCAGGGAAGCTTCAGGACCCCCAAGGTCCTGTCAGGTGGGGAGTCTGCAGCCGGCGATCTCGGGATGTAGCCGGTTGCCTTAGCAACACTCTCTCCATCCACAGTGATAAATTACCCTGCTCGCTTACACATTCAGTTCATTTCTTAAACAATCGGCATCCTGGAAATAAGATGAGAGCAAGCAAATACCAGCCAGTGGACTAAGACAGCATATCATGCGTCGGGTTTGCCCTGAGGTCCCTACAGCCCTGGTGAAAATGCCGGACTCTGGGATGGGGGCAAGTGTACCCAGGGTTTCAAATTAAATAAAAAGAAAAAGATAAAGCTAATGAAAAGACACCTGAAAAATTCTAAATCTCTTTCTGAGCGTCATAACTACATTCACCACATTATTCCCTATCTCTCTCCTCACTTGACTTATAGAACCTGACATTTATTAATTATTTGATTTCTCTCCTGTCCGTTCCACTAGACTTTCAGCTTCTTGACAGCAAAGGCTTTGTTTCATTTCCCACTGTGTCCTCAGAACTAGAATCCTGCCTAAAACACCATAGACCTGTAATAACATAACGTTTATCAAATGAGGAAATTAGTATCTCTCCTAGATTTTTAAAAAGCTCTTAATAAAGTGATGCACATATATTTTATACATCTTACATATACATTATATAATATGTATATTTTCTATAATACATATATATGTATTTTATGTTTATTGGGGAAACTAGAAGCATTTTTAACAAAATTAGGACTAAGGCACAAATGATCACCATAACCACTATGATTTAAGTTTGTTTGGGGATAAGTTAGGAGGCTAAGATTAAGATTTATACACTATACATTAAACAGATAACCAGTAAGGACCTACCATATAGCAAAGGGAACAACAGTCCATTATTTTGTAATAACCTATAAAGGGAAATCCCTGGTGGCTCAGATGGTAAAGTGTCTGTCTACAATGCGGGAGACCTGGGTTCGATCCCTGGATCAGGAAGATTTCCTGGAGAAGGAAATGGCAACCCACTTGAGTACTCTTGCCTAGAAAATCCCATGGACAAAGGAGCCTGGTGCAGGCTATCGTCCATGGGGTCGCAAAGAGTCGGACATGACTGAGTGACTTCACTTTCTTTCTTTATAAAGGGAAAACTCTGAAAAAGAATATATATGAATCACTGTGCTGTATACCTGAAACTAACATGCTATTGTAAATCAACTATACTTCAATTTAGGAAAAAAAAAAAACAAAACAGATACACTAGCCAGCATAATTATTAAAAGAAACCTGATAAAAATCAAGAAGAAGGTGAATGATCACTATCTATAACAGATAAGATTGTATACCTGCAAAACCTGAGATCAACAGAGAAGCTACGACAAACAAAATAATACAAGGTATTTAGATTTCTGGGAATAAATTCCACCCACAGAAAACAACAGTCTTGATATTTACAAGCCACCCAGTCAAGATGCCTTGTAAAGCAAAAAAATATAAAGGGGGAAACTGTCATTTGCAACAGCAATAAAAGGGATAAAATACTCAGCAATTAAAAGTACCATGTAGGCTAGGACTCAGAGCGTTCACTGTGGAGGGCCCAGGTTCAATCCCTGGTCAGGGAACTAAGATCTCATAAGCTATACAGCAGCTCCCCCAAAGAGGGAAGATGTAGCAACATGTTACTTTAATTCTCCTGAGGGACACAAAAGAATGCTGAAGTGAGTTGAAAGATAAATAGCTATGCTTTGATTCTTAAAAAGGACATCATTTAGACGTCAGTTCTCAAGGAATGTATAAATTTACTGCAAGCCTAGTTCAAAAAAAAAAAAAACCCAAGAGGTGATCATGGCCATGGAGTTTTTAAGAATTAAACAAGCTGATTCTGAAGTTCTTACAGAAACAATCACCCAGGAATAGCTGAAATGAAGCATAGCTAAGGTGCACTGGCCTCATAAGACACTGAAGCACACTCTAAAGTGGCAGTACATAAAATATAATTCTGGCATATTAACAGGCTGACAAATCAATGAGAAAGAAAAGGAAGACCACAGATGGACCCACATGCCGAATTTAGGACGCAGTTTAAGTGGCACTGCCTTATCAGTAGGAAAAAGACTATTCCAGAAACGGTGTTGGAAAATGAATAAGTACAAATGTTAAAATGTGGATGGATGCTGTTCTCACTGTTTGCACCAAATTCCAGATCAAACAAAAATTCCAAAATTCAAATAGAATAAATTTTTGAAATGTTTAAAACATAAAAACAAAACAGTGATGGAAGTGCTCTGAAGCAGGATGGTGGCCACGCATAAAAATTCGTTAAACGTCACTGAACTGTAAACTTAAATGACTCAAAAGTTTATGACCCTACAATTCCACTCCTAGATATATACTCAAGAGAAACAATATGTCCACAGAAAAGCCTGTACACCCATGTTTAGAGTGGCATTATTAATAATAACCAAAACATGGAAACAACACAAATGTCCATAAGCTGATGAATATAACAACAAAATGTTCAATGTTTGATGTAATATTATAATACAACCATAAAAAGGAAGTACTAATACATGATATAACATGGATGAATCCTTAAAACATTATGCTATGACTTTATTTTTCTGGGCTCCAAAATCACTGTAGATGATGACTGCAACAATGAAATTAAAAGACGCTTACTCCTTGGAAGGAAAGTTATGACCAACCTAGATAGCATATTCAAAAGCAGAGACATTACTTTGCCAACAAAGGTCCATCTAGTCAAGGCTATGGTTTTTCCAGTGGTCATGTATGGATGTGAGAGTTGGACTATGAAGAAAGCTGAGCACAGAAGAATTGATGCTTTTGAACTGTGGTGCTGGAGAAGACTCTTGAGAGTCCCTGGGACTGCAAGGAGATCCAACCAGTCCATCCTAAAGGAGATCAGTCCTGGGTGTTCATTGGAAGGACTGATGCTGAAGCTGAAACTCCAATACTTTGGCCACCTGATGTGAAGAGCTGCCTCACTGGAAAAGACCCTGATGCTGAGAAAGACTGAGGGCAGGAGGAGAAGGGGACGACAGAGGATGAGATGGTTGGATGGCATCACCGACTCGATGGACATGGGTTTGGGTAACTCTGGGAGTTGGTGATGGACAGGGAGGCCTGGTGTGATGTGGTTCATGGGGTCGCAAAGAGTGGGACATGACTGAGCGACTGAACTGAACTGAATTGAAAGAAACCAGTCACAAAATATCCATTATATTATTCCATCCATGTGAAATGTTGAGACTAGGAGAAATCTATAGAGACAGAAAATAGATTGGTGTTACCCAGACCTGGGAGAAAAGAATGGGAAATTGAAAGGGTGACAATTAAAAGGTATGGAGTTTCTTTTGATAAAAATGTTCTAGAGCTGACTATGGCAATGGTTACACATGTCCGTGAATAAAAATAAAAAATTTCCACATAAAAATGAAAAATTTCAACCAGAAAAAAACATCATAAATAAAGAACAACTGACTAATTATGAAAGGCAAATCTCCTTAATATATAAACAACTCCTAGAAATCAATAACACCTACTAAACAAAACAGGCCAAAAAATGAACTATTTTTATGAATATGAAATGATGCTTAGCCTCACTTAAAATAACATTAAAATTCTGAGATACTGTTTTCTTCAAGTATCTGGCAAATGCAAAAGCTTGAAAAAAGCAAGGAGTCCATAAAAGCATAAAGAAACCTCCTCTCACAAACATCGTGGGAGTGGTATAAATGGTTCTATCAAGCAACTCTCCACTCATGATCTTTATCTTCATTAAACAGCACAGGGCACAGACAGTTCCTATAGTGTTGTTCATAAGCGCAAGACATTAGAAATACCCTAAATTTCTCATATTGCACTCCATATGCCAAAAATTTTGAAAACCGAGCAGTGGCCACAGGACTGGAAAAGGTCAGTTTTCATTCCAATCCCAAAGAAAGGCATTGCCAAAGAATGCTCAAACTACTGAACAATTGCCCTCATCTCACACGCTAGTAAGTCAGTCAGTTCAGTCGCTCAGTCATGCCCAACTCTTTGCAACCCCATGTACCACAGCACGCCAGGCCTCCCTGTCCATCTACCAACTCTGGGAGTCCACCCAAACCCATGTCCATCGAGTCGGTGATGCCACCAACCATCTCATCCTGTCGTCCCCTTCTCCTGCCCTCAATCTTTCCCAGCAGCAGGGTCTTTTCCAATGAGGCAGCTCTTCCCATCAGGTGGCCAAAGTATTGGAGTTTCAGCTTCAACATGAGTTCCTTCCAATGAACACCCAGGACTGATCTTTAGGATGGACTGGCTGCATCTCCTTGAAGTCCAAGGGACTCTCAAGAGTCTTCTCCAACACCACAGTTCAAAAGCATCAATTCTTTGGCGCTCAGCTTTCTTTATAGTCCAACTCTGACATCCATACATGACCACTGGGAAAACCATAGCCTTGACTAGACGGACCTTTGTTGGTAAAGTAATGTCTCTGCTTTTCAATATGCTGTCTAGGTTAGTCATAACTTTCCTTCCAAGGAGTAAGCATCTTTTAACTTCATTGCCACAGTCACCATCTGCAGTGATTTTGGAGCCCCCAAAAACTAAAGTCTGACACTGTTTCCACTGTTTCCCCATCCATTTCCCATGAAGTGATGGGACCAGATGCCATGATCTTCGTTTTCTGAATGTTGAGCTTTAAGCCAACTTTTTCACTCTCCTCTTTCACTTTCATCAAGAGGCCTTTTAGTTCCTCTTCACTTTCTGCCATAAGGGTGGTGTCATCTGCATATCTGAGGTTATTGATATTTCTCCCGGCAATCTTGATTCCAGCTTGTGCTTCCTCCAGCCCAGCGTTTCTCACGACGTACTCTGCATATAAGTTAAATAAGCAGGGTGACAATATACAGCCTTGGCGTACGCCTTTTCCTATTTGGAACCAGGCTGTTGCTCCATGTCCAGTTCTAACTGTTGCTTCCTGACCTGCATACAGGTTTCTCAAGAGGCAGGTCAGGTGGTCTGGTATTCCCATCTCTTTCAGAATTTTCTACAGTTTACTGTGATCCACACAGTCAAAGGCTTTGGCATAGTCAATAAAGCAGAAATAGATGTTTTTCTGGACTCTCTTGCTTTTTCGATGATCCAGCGGATGTTGGCAATTTGATCTCGGGTTCCTCTGCCTTTTCTAAAACCAGCTTGAACATCTGGAATTTCATGGTTCACATATTGCTGAAGCCTGGCTTGGAGAATTTTGAGCATTACTTTACTAGCGTGTGAGATGAGTGCAATTGTGTGGTAGTTTGAGCATTCTTTGGCATTGCCTTTCTTTGGGATTGGAATGAAAAGTGACCTTTTCCAGTCCTGTGGCCACTGCTGAGTTTTCCATATTTGCTGGCCAGTAATGTAATGCTCAAAATTCTCCAAGCCAGGCTTCAACAGTACGTGAACCATGAACTTCCAGATGTTCAAGCTGGATTTAAAAAAGGCAGAGGAACCAGAGATCAAATTGACAACATCAACTGGATCAAAGAAAAAGCAAGAGAATTCCAGAAAAACATCTGCTTCATTGACTACACTAAAGCCTTTGACTGTGTAGATCACAACAAATTGTGGAAAATTCTTCAAGAGATGGGAATACCAGAACACTTTACCTGCCTCCTGAGAAATGTAGGTCAAGAGGCAACAGTTAGAACTGGAGATGGAAGAACAGACTGGTTCCAAACTGGGAAAGGAGTACGTCAAGGCTGTATATTGCCACCCTGCTTATTTAACTTCTGTGCAGAGTACATGATGCAAAACGTGGGACTGGATGAAGCACAAGCTGGAATCAAGACTGCCGAAGAAATATCAATAACCTCAGATATGCAGATGACATCACCCTTATGGCAGAAAGTGAAGAAGAACTAAAGAGTCTCTTGATGAAGATGAAAGAGGAGAGTGAAGAAGCTGGCTTAAAACTCAACATTTAAAAAACCGAAGATCATGGCATCCAAATACATTACTTCACGGCAAATAGACGGGGAAATAGCAGAAACAGTGACAGACTTTATTTTCTTGGGCTCCAAAATCACTGCCATTGGTGACTGCAGCCATAAAATTAAGACACTTGCTCCTTCAAGAGAAGCTATGACCAACCTGGACAGCATACTAGAAAGGAAAGACATTACTTTGCCAACAATGGTCCGTCTAGTCAAGGCTATGGTTTTTCCAGTGGTCATGTATGGACGTGACAGTTGGACTGTAAAGAAAACTGAGCACCAAAGAATTGATGCTTTTGAACTGTAGTGTTGGAGAAGACTCTTGAGAGTCCCTTGGACTGCAAGGAGATCCAACCAGTCCATCCTAAAGGAAATCAGTCCTGAATATTCACTGGAAGGACTGATGTTGAAGTTGAAACTGCAATACTTTGGCCACCTGATGTGAAGAACTGACTCATGTGAGAAGATCCTGATGCTGGGAAAAATTGAGGGCAGGAGGAGAAGGAGACGACAGAGGATGAGATGGTTGGATGGCATCGCCAAATCAATGGACATGAGTTTGTGTCAACTCCGGGAGTTGGTGATGGACAGGGAGGCCTAGTGTGCTGCAGTCCATGGGGTCTCAAGGAGTCGGACATGACTGAGCTACTGAACTGATGAAGATCCAACTCATTAGAAAAGACCCTGATGCTGGGAGACTGAAGGCAGGAGAAGAGGACAACAGAGGATAAGAAAGTTGGATGGCAACACCGACTCAATGGACATGAGTTTGAGCAAGCTCTGGGAGATAGTGAAGGACAGGGAAGCCTAGCATGCTATAGTCCATGGAGTCACAAAGAGTCAGACCGGACTGAGCAACTGAACAGCAACAAAATTGCTCATTAAGAGTATAAAGAGCTGAGCTATCCGGTGACAAGGAGGTCAATTAGGAGAAGAAGCCAAACTGAAAATAACAATTGAGAGTTTATTGACTTACTGTGACAGTACATTCTGCCTTCAGCATCCACAAGTTCAACCAATGGCAGATGATAAATAGCACTCAGCACTTCCTGGTGGCTCAGTGGTAAAGAATCCACCTGCCAATGCAGGAGATTCAGATTCGATCTCTGGGTCAAGAAGATCCCCTGGAGAAGGAAACGGCAACCCACTCCAGTATTCTTACCTGGGAAATTCCATGGACAGAGGAGCCTGGGGTACACAAAGAGTCAGACCTGACTTAGCGACTGAACAACAACAACAAATAGTACTCAGTGCATGGCTGGCTGAAGCCATGGATGTGCAACCTGCGAATAGCAGGATCCACTGTGGGCCTTGAGCACCCACGGGTTTTGGTATCCACAGCAGGTCCTGGACCCAATCCCCCACTGATACAGAGGGGAATACTGTATAAGCCAGAGGCAGAACAGGGGAAACAGGGACACTTTTCCCTATGGAATAGCACAAGGCGAGGGAAGGTCACATCTGTGTAGGTGGCAGGAAGAGATGGTCCTCTCACTGCCAAGGGGTTGGGGAAAATGGTTACCAATGGAGAAGTCCCAAGGATGAGTCAGAGTAGAGTGTCTTCAAGCCCCTCCTTTCACAAGGAGGTATCCGCAGAGGTGCCTGGGGAGGGTCGTGGCCAGGGCCCGTGGGTAAGGAGGCCTGGGGTGAAGGCGCGGGGACTAGCAATGCAGACGCGTGCAAGAGCACGGACTCTAACTCCCTCCAGGCTCCACATCCAGGCTGGTTCTGGGAGGGCAGCTCCCCTGACGAGGCCCACCAGGTAAAGCCCGTGTAATTGCAGTGCTAGAGCCAAGACATCACACGTGGGATTCCAGACTCCTGCAAAGTCTGAAAAGCAGACTCCTGAAAAGGAGGCGTCTTCAAGTGCCAGGGCTTATCCAGAACACTCTCTCGATGTCATATAGAAAGAGTTCTTACATGATCAATAAGGAGCCATTTCCAAATGAAAGAAGCAAAGTTCATAACAAGATGTAATAAGTCCATACCAATATGTACAATATAGTTGGAGTTTTTTAAAACAAGACTATTTTTTTAAAGAATATACATAAAGATATGGGTATATACAAATGTATGTGCCAACATATATACAGAACACACATGAAGCTAGTAACAGTTGTTGCCTTTGGCCAAGGTAGAAGGCTGAGAGAGAAAGGAGACAGAAAGGGGAAAATGAAACCCTCCTATGCTGTTGGTAGGAGGTAAGTCGGTGCAGCCAGCATGCAGAATAGTGTGGAGGTTCCTCAAAAAACTAAAAATAGAGTCGCCATATGATCCAGAAATCCCACTCCTGGGCGTATATCCAGATAAAACTCTAATTCAAAAAGATACACACACCGCTATTCACAACAGCCAAATGATGGAAACAACCTCAATGTCTATCAAACAAATGAATGATAAAGAAGATGTGCTACATATATATAGTGGAATACTATGCACCCATAAAAAGAGTGGAATCATGCCATTTGCAGCAACATGAATGAAACTAGAGTTTACATTAAGTGCAGTCAGAAAGAGGAAAAAAATACCATGTGATACCACTTACATGTGGAGTCTAAAATAGGACACAGATGAACTTACCTATGAAACACAATCAGGGACACAACCGCCAGGGACACGCTGGCAGGTGCCAAGGCGGAGGGGAGGTTGGGAGGGACGGACTGGGAGTTTAGGGTTGGCAGATGCAGACTCGGATGTACTGGATGGATAAACAGCAAGAGCCTACTGTTAGCACAGGGAACTATACTCAATATCCTGTGATCAACCATAAGGGGAAAAACATTAAGAATAGACCAGGAAAAATATTAGGAATGGACACCTTCCCCAGTGTCCAGACTCTCGTTCTCGAACCTCATCTGTCAGTGCCTTCCAAGCACAGGGTTTAATACGACTGTCACAGCTCCCAGCCTGGTCTATAACACTCTTCAGAATCTCAAGTGAAAGGTGCTGTGTGATTATGAAGTATTACGGCTGTGATTTCTATGCCCCGATGTTAGTAAATTCTAAGTAACACACCGTCCTGTGATAATTTCTCTGCCGGTGAGAAATCTTCACCTTACCTTCTCATCTCCCGAGTGCTAAGCTGATAGATGTTTATTCTGGAGGTATGCTTAGAACAGCTTGACAACAGGCAAAAAAAAAAAAAAAAACACACCAAGATTTACTCAACAGCATGTCAGAAGGACAATTATTTTTATGTTGGAGATAAAAATTTGTAGTAAAATGACATAAATTCTATTTTTCTCCCCCAATATAGGGCAGAAGTTTTTGTTTACTTTTAGGGTACTTAGTTTTCTTTTTTTTCCCTACACCGTGCAGTATGTGGGATTTAGATCCCTGACCAGGGATATTGCCTGCCTTGGGCGTGTGGAGTCCTAACCACTGGACCACCAGGGAAGGCCCTTAGAATTCTTATTTCAACACTGGACAACCAGTGTAAATAGCATATGTTTTCCATTGGAACCTCTCCAATATGAGGAAGGAAACATACATTCTGTGAAGAATCTCTCTGTAAATAAAAATACAGAAATGTTTCTTCACAGATCTATTTTAAGACTATATTCCTGGTGTTGCAGTGGTTAAGAATCCGTCTGCTAATGCAGGAGACCCAGGTTCAATCCCTGGTCTGGGACGATCCCACATGCTGTGCAGCAACAAAGCCCACGAGCCACAACTGCTGAAGCCTGCATGCCTAGAGCCCATGCTCTGCAACAAGAGAAGCCACCGCAACGAGAGGCTACACCCCACAACTAGAGATTAGCCCCCCACTTGCTACAGCTCAAGCAAAAGCAGTGAAGACCCAGAGAAGCCAAAAATAAATAAAGTACCATGTGGCTGAAATACACATTTTCTGAAAAGACTATATTCTTGCACAAGAAAGAGTAATCCTCAAAGAACGAAAGTAAACAGAGGGATGAAGAACCTTCAGAAAGAAACCCTATCGTGTCCTTTTCGCTGTGACACTGAGTTCTGGTTTACAAACGACCGGAGCATCTTTGAGCTGGTGACCCAGTTTGATGCCCTCATTTTCACAGGTGGCGGCCAAACTCAGATGACTCCCCCAAGGGTCACAGAGCAGGTCACAGACTCAGAACGCAGACCCACAACTTCACATAGGTATCCCCCAGCCCCACAGCCTCTGCCATGAACTCATTATCTACACAGGCAGGATTTTTCCTCTGTGAAATGACATATGAGACAAAGTGTTAATATATCAACACAGCAAAGCTATAAAAACCCACACTTCCTATCACTGCCTTTAGTACCAACTGTAAGCTGGGAATAACATGCATAAGAAGGTACCTGAGGGACTTCTCTGGTGATCCAGCAGCTAAGACTCCCGATGCAGGCGTCCTGGGTTCAATTCTTGGTCAGAGAACTAAGAGCCCACATGCTGCAACTAAGACTGGGTACAGCTAAATAAACAAGTAAAAATATTTTAAAAGGGAAAAAAAAAGAGAGTATCTGAGCCTAAGCAAAGCTAGGAGCCAAGAGCACTGTGCGTGCATGCTAAGTCACTCCAGTCATATCAGATTCTGTGCAACCGTACGGACAGTAGTCCGCCAGGCTCCTCTGCATGGGATTCTCCAGGCAAGAATACTGAAGTGGGTTACCATGCCTTCCTCCAGGGGATCTTCCTGACCCAGGGATTGAACCCATGTCTCCTATGTCTCCTGTGCTGGCAGGCGGGTTCTTTACCACTGGCAAGGAGCACTATTCCTGCCCTATTCACTATGTGGAAACGCAGGTACGATTCTGAGGCTGGAGTGGTCACAAGGAGCCTGTATGGATGACTCTAAGCCTGGCTGAGAGATGGCTCCAGGGTGGGGCTTCCGTGGGCTCAAATTTGGGCCCAGCTGCTTCTCTGCAGGAGCTGAGCACACGGCTCAGTCCCCGAGGCCTCGTGTCCTCACCAGTACTGCGGGGATGAAACCCACTTGACAGGGCAAGGACCCAGGACATACATGTCAGCTTCTGATAGGTGGGAGCTCCCTCCAAGAAGGGATGGGTGTACGTACTGAAAACCAGGGCCCATGTGAGGAATCAAGACAGAGGAAGAACACCCTAAGCACCACAGGCTGGGCCTTGCCACCGCCCAAGGCTTCAATAAACAACACTCAGAATCTCCAACAGAGCTGGTCCCATCAGCCATGCTACCCTCAAAGCCTCGCTCACCTCTCAGCACAGGCAACCCCAGGGGCAAGACAACTTTCCCCCCATGCCTGACAAACTCCACCTGGCCCAGAGCTATCCCAGGGAGCCCGCCCTTGAGGTCAGGAGAGCTGGGTTTGCAACGCCAGGCCTGCCATGTTGAAAAACAAACCCAAGAGCTTGGAGCCCACGTGGACTAAATGGGCTTTGTACTAAATCACCATCACACAGTGAAAAACAGAAGAAGAGCATTCAAGTGCTGGGACCAAACAGAACCTAAGTTCACGGGGATCTGTACTGGGTTCAACAGTGCTGCTCAAAATGTTAAGTTCAGGGACTTCTGTGGTGCTCCAGGGGTCAAGTCTCCATGTTTCCAATGCAGGCGACACAGAGTCAATCCCTGGTCAGGGGAAAAGATTTCACACGCCACAGGGCAACTAAGCCCAAAAGCCAGACTATTACAGGGAGAATGTCTGCACACCATCACAAAGACCCAGCACAGCCAAAATAGAAAAGAAAGTAAGCAACAGATTGCAGTTAAAAGGAAACAGGAGCTCTGTGGTACCATGTAGTATCCTTTGATTTTTAACTGGAAAAAAAAAACTGCTTCTCTACTGGTTTCCTTTGTAGCCTCTTAGGAAACTTGTGAACTGTCTTCTAACCCTTTTAGGAAAGTTTTAAAAAATTTTTTTCTACTCTCCTGACTGTGCCTGTTCACAGCCATTTGCAAACTGCTTGCCCCGGTAGAAAAAGGAATCGAAGTCCTTTGGAGCTTTGATTTTTCAATCCCTAATACGAAAGAGAGATTGCTCCATCTCTACTGTGAAAGTGGAAGCAAAAGATATTACACCTTTAAAATGAACTAGAGGGACTTCCCTGATCATCCAGAAGTTAAGAATCCGCCTTCCAACATGGGATGCGGGCTTGATCCCTGGTCCAGGAACTGAGATCCCACATGCCATGGCGCAATGCGCTCCAGAGCCCGAGTGCCACAACTAGCAAGGCCTTGCCAGGCAACAAGAGAAGCTCCTGCACCAAAAGCACCCAGTGCAGCCAAAGTTAAAAACATTCAAATAAAAACAAAATGAACCAGACAGAACTTGGATCAAAGCATGGAAAATGATCATGGTTCTTGCAGGGAGGCAGCTAAGGAAGGTGAGTACTTAAGGGAATCTTGTCATTTACATGCAGGTCTGTAGTGACCAAGCACCCAGTGAGGGTGGGAGACAGGCGTGACCACAGCTCCTCTGCTCACAGAATGAGATGACCGGCTTTTAAATGACGAAGGAGCCCTGTCTTATACCGAAACGCTACTATGAGCCACTAGGGGAAAAATAACATCCTTCATAAAAGAATCAGACTGTAAAGCACAAGTTTCAAGGATGGTCTGAGAGTCAAAGGGCGAACTTGGCTAACTTCCCTCTTTGTCAATATCCAAAATACGTTATTATCTTGCGGGCTGGAGGCACTCATAGGAAGGCTCCTTGTATTAAATTGCCACCTGGGGTAAAAACAGGCACAAGTCTTTTCTGTCACAGAGCTTCGACATAAAATAATCAGCCATTCTGCTTCCTTCTGAGGGCAACACTTCAAAGATGTCTGATCCACGCATTTTCTGTGTGCCAGAGAATCAGAGACAGACAGAGGGTCCCTCACCACCCATATAATTTTTCTCAGCAACAATCTAATGATCTAGGGTAACTTTTCCAGGGGTACCGGTGATGTGCAGAGCCCAGAGGTTGAAGGTCCATGTGGAGGGGGGCCAGCCTCCACTGGCTTCACCTTATGGTGAATTCTTACTGCCATTCAGTTCAGTTCAGTTCAGTCGCTCAGTCATGCCCGACTCTTTGGGACCCCATGAACCGCAGCACACCAGGCCTCCCTTGTCCATCACCAACTCCAGGAGTCCATCCAAACTCATGTTCATTGAGTCAGTGATGCCATCCAACCATCTCATCCTCTGTCGTCCCCTTCTCCTCATGCCCTCAATCTTTCCCAGCATCAGGGTCTTTTCAAATGAGTCAGCTCTTCACATCAGGTGGCCAAAGTATTGGAGTTTCAGCCTCAACATCAGTCCTTCCAATGAACACCCAGGACTGATCTCCTTTAGGAAGAACTGGTTGGATCTCCTTGCAGTTCAATGGACTCTCAAGAGTCTTTTCCAACACCACAGTTCAAAAGCATCAATTCTTCGGCGCTCAGCTTTCTTTATAGTCCAACTCTCACATCCATACATGACCACTGGAAAAGCCATAGCCTTGACTAGACAGACCTTTGTTGACAAAGTAATGTCTCTGCTTTTTAATACGATTAAATTAATAATTTTCATACTAGTTTAGCCAACCACCTAGACTATCTTGGCCCTGGACAAGAACCGGGGCTGATACATCATTCCACACTCACATCAGAGGCCAGCGGCTGGACCCACGGTCAGTGCAATAACTGAGCCTGATCTGACTGGTGACAGTCAAGTTCTGTGAGCTTCCCAGAAATGGGCTCCGGGACCTTAGCACAGACAAGCATAGGAAAACTTCAGCGGGAGTATGACAGTCTAGGGCCCTTGCGACAGTTCATTTCATGTGTCAACTCAGCTGAGCCACAGTGCCCAGATATTTGGGCAAACACACTCTGGATTTTTCTGTGAGGGACTTGGATGAGATAAACATTTAAGTTGGTTGACTCTGAGCAGAGCAGACTGCCCTCCACAATGTGGGTAGGTCTCATCCAATCAGTCAATGGCCTGAATAGTGCTAAAGACTGATCCTTCCCGATCAAGAGGAGATTCTGCCGGTACACAGCCTTCAGACTTGAGCCATGGCCCTGGCTCTACCCTGGGTCTCTGATCTGCCAGCCCACCTTGAAGATTTTGGACATGCCAGTGTCCACACTCACAAGAACCACTTCTTTAAAATAAACCTCCTTCCTTCTCCTGCACCCCCATCATCACCCACACCCCACTGGCTGTGTTTCCCTGGAGAACTCTAAAACAATGGCAACCTCTGGGAGTCTACCAGCTTCTGCTTTAGCTGCGTCCACTCTGCTGACGGCAGTTTGTTTCTCCACTAACTACTACTTCTCCACCACTCGGCATCTCTGGGCTTCCCATTCGCTCTCTAAAGGGGCATCTGATCTCTGTTCCCACTGAAGACTGCCTGCAAGTCCCATGGCCAGGCTAGAGGACAAGCCAGTGACAGCTGGTCTAACAGCTTTGTTCAGAATGGTAGTCACATGGCATGAAACTCAATAGGCTAGTCATCATTCATCACTCAAACCACCTCCTGTTTTTATTTCAAAATCACCAGTGACAAGGGTGGAGGTTGCTCAGAGAAATCAATATACTATTCATACAGGTATAGAATGTGAGTGTCTCCCATGTGGACCGACTGATGAATCAGGAATCCCACATTTTGCACAACTATCGACTTAGGAAGTGACACCTGGGTCAGAACCAACCACTCATTACCTGTGTGACCTCTTGTGGTGGCCTTTGTGGTGTCTCAACTTGGCAGTGAGTCAACTGCTCATCTAAATGTTTCTGTGAGGTCTTCTGTAAGGGTGATGACTCTTCACAATCAGTTGACTTGAAGTGAGAGAGATTACCTAGATAATCTGGGTGGGCCTGCTTCCACTAAGAGGCCTTAAGGGCAGAGCTGAGGCTTCTCTGAAAAAACAGTGTTGTGAGTAGAGAACTACTTGAGCCAATGCCTGAGAACCAGGCCCACAACTGCACAGAAGCCAATTCTTTGCAAAGATCCCTTCACGTGTATTTTCTACTGGATCTGTTTCGCTGGTGGAACCCTGGCTAACGAATACCCCTTGTCTTTGCCTTGACCTCTCAATGCCTCCGTTTTTCATCTATAAGACAGACAACAATATCTACTTCGCAGGGCTGACCTGAGGATCACACAGGTGAAGCTGAGCACAGTATGTGGCCCAGAGTAAGACTACAATGAGTATGAAATAGTATTGTTCATGCAACAGTCACTATGTTATTAATGAACCCATGCCTTTGGGGAAGAAGTTTATACACAAGTGGGGAGACTTTTAAAGACCATTACAACATAAAGACAATTTGCTAAAAATATAGCCAGATATAAACTGCACCGGGAACTAAGGAAAGAAAGACCTATGCATGTCTGGGGCATAGTAGAAAGCAGCCCATGGTAAATACAGCTCCACTGCTTCTGTTTGGAACCATAACTCTCCTCAAAATATGCAACAACAGGGCCAGAAACTCCTTTCTCACCAAAAGCTTTTAACCAAGTCTGCAGAGGAGTGTTACCCAACAGCTATGATTCCCTTTATGAAAAATCAGTCACTCCAATTTTTACTGACCACCTACTATGTGCCAGGTATTGTGCTCAGGGTTGAGGAATAAAGAGGTTTAAAAAAAAGTAAACCTCCAGGTGCTTCCCTGGTGGTCCAGTGAATAAGACTCCATGCTCCCAACACAGGGCTCAGGGTTCAATCCCTGGCTGAGGAACTAGATCCTGCATGGAAAACTAAGCTCACGTGCCATAATGGGAAAACCCAACAAAGTCAAAATAAGTTATAAAAAAGAAAGAACACAACCGTTAAAAACTCATCATGTTAATAACTTTAACTGGGGAAAACACACTTTAAAAGAAAAAAACCCTCTAGATGCATAAAAGGAGTCAGACAATAAATAAATAATTAAGTCAGTGGCTAATTTCTCAAGAAAATTAGAGATACCAAGGAAAGATTTCATGCAAATATGGGCACAATAAAGGACAGAAATGGTATGGACCTAACAGAAGCAGAAGATATTAAGAAGAGGTGGCAAGAATACACAGAAGAACCATACAAAAAGATCTTCATGACCCAGATAACCAGGATGGCATGATCACTACCTAGAGCCAGACATCCTGGAATGCGAAGTCAAGTGGGCCTTAGGAAGCATCACTAAAAATACAGCTAGTGGAGGTGATGGAATTCCAGTTGAACTATTTCAAATCCTAAAAGATGACACTGCTCAAGTGCTGCACTCAATATGCCAGCAAATTTGGAGAACTTGGCAATGGCCACAGGACTGGAAAACATCAGTTTTCATTCCAATCCCAAAGAAGGGCAATGCCAATGAATGCTCAAACTACGACACAATTGCACTCATCTTACATGCTAGCACAGAGAAGACAATGGCACCCCACTCCAGTACTCTTGCCTGGAAAATCCCATGGACAAAGGAGCCTGGTAGGCTGCAGTCCATGGGGTCGCTAAGAGTCGGACATGACTGAGCGAGTTCACTTTCCCTTTTCACTTTCATGCATTGGAGAAGGAAATGGCAACCCACTCCAGTATTCTTGCCTGGAGAATCCCAGGGATGGTGGAGCCTGGTGGGCTGCTGTCTGTGGAGTCGCACAGAGTTGGATATGACTGAAGCAACTTAGCACCAGCAGCACACACTAGCAAAGTAATGCTCAAAATTCTCCAAGCCAGACTTCAACAGTACATGAACCAAGAACTTCCAAATGTTCAAGCTGGATTTAGAAAAGGAAGAGGAATCAGAGATCAAATTGTCAACATCTGTTGGATCATATAAAAAAGCAAGACAATTCCAGAAAAACATCTACTTCTGCTTTATTGATTACACCAAAGCCATTGACTGAGTAGATTACAACAAACTGGAAAATTCTTCAAAAGATGGGAATACCAGACCACCTTACCTGCCTCCTGAGAAATCTCTAGGCAGGTCAAGAAGCAACAGTTAGAACCAGACATGGAACAACAGACTGGTTCCAAATCAGGAAAGGAGTATGTCAAGGCTGTATATTGTCACCCTGCTTATTTAACTTATATGCAGAGTACATCATGAGAAATGCCAGATTGGAAGAAACACAAGCTGGAATCAAGATTGCCGAAGAAATATCAATAACCTCAGATATGCAGATGACACCACCCTTATGGGAGAAGTGAAGAGGAACTAAAGAGCCTCTTGATGAAAGTGAAAGAGAAGAGTGAGAAAGCTGGCTTAAAACTCAACATTCAGAAAACCAAGATCATGGCAACCAGTCCCACCACTTCATGGCAAATAGATGGGAAACAACGGAAATAGTGACAGACTTTATTTTCTTGGGCTCCAAAATCACTGCAGGTGGTGACTGCAGCCATGAAATTCAAAGACACTGGCTCCTTGGAAGAGAAGCTATGACCAAGCTAGACAGCATGCTAAAAAGCAGAGACATTACTTTGCTGACAAAAGTCCGTCTAGTCAAAACTATAGTTTTTCCAGTAGTCGTGCATGGATGTGAGAGTTGGACTATAAGGAAAGTTACAGTCCGAAGAATTGATGCTTTTGAACTGTGGTGTTGGAGAAGACTCTTGAGAGTCCCTTGGACTGCAAGGAGATCCAACCAGTCCATCCTAAATGAAATCAGTCCTGGGTGTTCATTGGAAGGACCGATGCTGAAGCTGAAACTCTAATCCTTTGACCACCTGATGCGGAGAACTAACCCATTGGAAAAAAGCCTGATGCTGGGAAAGATTGAAGGCAGGAGGAGAAGGGGATGATGGAGGATGAGATAGTTGGGTGGTATCACCAACCTGACGGACATGAGTTTGAGCAAGCTCCGGGAGTTGGTGATGGACAGGGAAGCCTGGCATGCTGCAGTCCATGGGGTCACAAAAGAGTTGGACACAACTAAGCAACTGAACAGAATAGAATAGTGAAAGAAAGATAAAGCATAGCAAGAGAATCAACTGAGGGCAAAGAAGGAACTCTGGGAGAAGTTGGGATAGAAGCGGGAAAAGAGGGATTAGAACTGTAACCAGCAAGACCAGAACCTATCCTTCAGTTGGGTGCAGGATTCCTAAGGTGAAGAGCAAAACTGTGCACACCCTGAGCTTGCTGGGAGTCCAGGTGGTTAGTCCTTCTGTGGTTAGTTCTGCCCTCAGCCCCCTCCTCCAATTCCTCCCCCAATCCCCGCCACCCTCCTTCCATTTGTCCCCAGTGGTGCCCTGAGTGGGCAGAGATTCCTGCCCTCAGGGGAGCAGCTTGGGAGACAGCAAGTCAAGGGTTGACAGGGGATGGTCCCTCACTACTTTGCTTTTGTCATTATTCACCTGAAACGCTGCTAGTGCCCAAATCTCTCAAACTGGTTTCTTAGAGGATGTCCGAGGGGTTCCACGGACCACACCAATGTTTGTTTCAAACTGCACAGATACAGAAGCTGATAAAAAGAGACTGCAGTGGTGGTCATAAATACTCACGATTCCAAGGCTTTGTAATGAATGTCGGTGCCACCTTCTCTAGTAAATCTGCACTAATAAAGCACTGTTTTTATGTAGTGGGGATCTATACTATTTTTCTTGAAAATAATATTCTGCTACTTTAAAAATATTTGAGGATCACTGCTATTAAGGAAGTCCACGTTACCATTTTTTGAAAACTGAAGTCTGGGGCTGACTTACTTTGAGAGGTTGCAAATCACCACTCCAATCATGCAAGAGTTACTGGCTGTCACTGATTCAAAAAGTACACAGGAGAATTAATTTGGGATTTAAAAAAAAAATCATCATCCTATTCATACAAAGGAAAAATGCACTTACAACTCTAAATGTGGTTTCCCTGGTGATGCGACGGGCTGTGTTCAATGCTGCCAGCACTGAGTGCTACCTTAACACGGACTGACTAATAACATACTTCGGGGTGCTGACAGCTCCTGCTTCCAGATTCCTCCAAATCAATCAAGGTTTCTAAGCAGGCATTCACTATAACTGTGTACACCTGAATCAAACCGAACCATCCTGAAGAGAGAATACTGAGTCAGCACTGTTGCCAAAATCTTGGCTCCTTGTCCATTGATCCCAAACAGAAATAGAGTCTGGAGGAAACGGAGAAGAATAGCTTTATCCCTTTTGCTAGACAAAGAGGAAACACAGCAGGCTAGTTCCTCAACAACTGTGCTCACTCCTCTCAGGAATTTTTGTAGGTGTTCAGTCGCTCAGTCGTGTCCGACTCTTTGTGACCCCATGGACTGTAGCCCACCAGGCTCCTCCGTCCCTGGGATTCTCCAGGCAAGAGTACTCGAGTGGGTTGCCATGTTCTCCTCCAGGGGATCTTCCCAATCCAGCGATCGAACCCATGACTCCTGCATTGCAGGTGGATTCTTTGCCACTGAGCCGCCAGGGAAGCCCTCTCTCAGGAATAGGGAGAGGGTTTATGTCCTCATGAAGGTCTTCCATTTTTTTCTTTTGCAAAGTTTCAAAACGGCCATACCTGGCCTCAGGCAACTCAGTAACTGGGTCAGGTGTCCCCAAAGTTATGTGCCCCTGACGTTCATTTAAAACATAGACTGCTACAAAAGAGTACAGGAGGAGAGGAACGCCAGATGCAGAGGATAACTCAGATGAAGTCAGAAGTAATTAACTTTGTTTAGCTTTATGAAGAACAAGTCTAGCTACAAGTGTTTGTCAGCAGTAACAGCTAAAGAATAACCAAGATTGTTTAACTCTTGCAGACCTGTTTGGCTGGTATGTGCCAAAGGCTGTTTATTCATTTTTGGTTTTGCTGCAAAAGTACCATTTGTAAAGATGGCACTTCATTAAAGCATTTTTCCTTTTATGTTTTAAGTAAACATAGTGCAATTACATGAAGAAATATGTGTGTCTATATATATATGAATACACACCACTGGAACCACATAAACACACTCTGCTCCACATATTATATTCTGTGAAAGGTTTACTAATATTTAAGGCCACATTAAAGGACACAACTTCAATACAGTTTATCTACCCATTAAACACCAGGGCAGCACAAAGCCTTCTCATAAAAAGGGTATGTGGCTGGAAGCAAGCTATTTAACAATAAAAAAAAGTGTAAGACAAAGATAATTTCTATTGGTCAATAAATTATCACTGAAGGCTTAATTAAATCTAAATTTACGCCTCACATACATCCACTACAATTTCATAGCATGAGTTTTTCTCTCACCAAGCTACAGAATCCAAAGTCTATCTATTGAATTAGGTGTATTTAAGTCTCAAATGTCACAACAAAAAAAAATTATTTGGTCAAAACCACAAAAACCAGGCTCTACAAAGCTTATTCTGTTGCTCAAATATTTGTTATGTCTGGGCCGATTACCACATTTGGACTTAAAAGAAAAATTTTAGTAAGGACTCTCTTTAGAGAATGTTCTTAACTCTAAGTCAAGGAAGAAAATAAAACCTGCTGGAGATCACAAACAGCCCACACACACACACAGTTCTGAGCAGAGACACAAACACACACATGCTCTCATGTGTGCAGATATTCAGATCATTTCCTCAGTAGCCACTCCTGGGAAACAGCAATGAAGAATTAGGAAAGGGAGAAACCTCTGATTTTCCTACTTCTTGTTCTTCAATTCACATATGCAGGTGTGTACACACACACACACACACACACACACACACGTATAAACACGTATGAGGGGCTTTCCTGGTGGTCCAGTAGTTAAGAATCCGCCTGCCAATGCAGGGGACAAGGGTTCAATCCCTGGTCCAGGAAGATCCTACACGCCACGGAGCAACTAAGTCCATGGGCTGCAACCACTGAAGCCCTCACACCTGGAGCCCGTGCTCCACAAGAGAAGCCACCGTAATGAGAAACCCACGATCCACAACTAGAGAATAGCCCCTGCAGCAACAAAGACCCAATGCAGCCAAAAAAGTAACTAAAACAGGCATGAGAGATGTGTTCTCTCAGACAGCGTCTAGCACACAGGCATTTTATAAAAGTCACCCTGCACTTGTACCAACTGAACTTGTGCCCATTTAAACAAATGTGAACCACCTTAAAACCTGTTATAAAGGCACTAAAAGTATAAAAGGTAGAATACAAATGAATACCACACAGGTCAATCATAAAATGCTTACACAGCGAGAGGCGCAAATGGATCTTTAAGAACATATTAGAGTCTATTTAATAGACTCCAGCGGCACATCCAGAGGCTCACCCTCTCACTGCTCTTCCCTCGGTCGCATGGTTCCCCAGGTACCCCCCGCAGTGCCCTCAGAGTCAGAGAAGACCATGTCAACACCTGACTCAACCCTCCACCAATCACCAACCACCTCGTACGGTGACCCAAGCAACCCCCGATGCCTACGCAATACCATTTCTAAAGCCTTCTGTTAGAAAATGGGTCCTTAAATCAATGTGTCCAACTGACACACCCACCTATTTCTGCTAGGGCTAGAAGATGCAAAGATGAATAAGACATGGCTTTCAGCTTAAAAATCCAATGCGAGGCACATAAATGAAATGAAAATGAAATGAAGTCGCTCAGCTGTGTCCAACTCTTTGCGACCCCATGGACTGTAGCCTGCCAGGCTCCTCCATCCATGGGATTTTCCAAGCATGAGTACCAGAGTGGGCTGCCATTTTCTTCTCCAACATAAGAGATGCCCAGTTAATCCCTGAAGAATGAGTGGAGGCATGAACTGAATAAGCAAGTTCACAGTTCCTGGCGGTTCAGTGGTTAAGGTTTGATGCTTCCAATGCAGTGGCACGGGTTGGATCCGTGGTCAGGGAACTAAGATCCCACATGCCACAGGGAGCAGCCCCCCCCGCCATAAAAAGATGAACCTAGGGGCCATGTCTATACATTATTGTCTATCCTGATTGTCTCATTTTATATACACATGTCCAAGTGGAAATGATACTTATGTGACTTTTATCTTAAATTGCTATATAGCAATTCAGAGTGTTAAGTGTATTATTGTTTCTTCAGTCATTCCTGGAATGCTGTGTGTTGCATCTATCACTTTACTAGTATCAACAGCTTAACCCAAATTAACTTTCCTCTTCTACCCCCAGTTCTATGAGTTATTTCCTCAGAATACAGTTCCCAGCAGGGAATTTATGGGTCAGTAGCAACAAACAGCTTCTTTGTGCTTAGTTGTTCTTATTTATCACCAAACTGTAGCAAAAAAGAAAATATGCAATACTACCAATATTTCTTACCACCGTAACCTATAATTATTTCGAGTAATCTCGCAGACAAAATAAACTGGATTTCCATTTGCTGAACTGCTGAGGAGGATATCCCTGTTCTCCACAATGATGTCATGTCTCGGATTTTCTATCTTCATCTCTCCTCACCACTTCCAGAGAGAACTTTGTGTACTGACCTTTGGGATCTCAGTATTTTGGATGATAACCATTTAATCTTTTACACTGTCCCTTTATTTTTACCCATGTTGTGGCATTCCATTTAATACTTTTTCTGTTGCTTGTGGCTGGGCTATTTTTCTTTTGTTCTTTAGCTATTCGGGCCCATCTGTCTTGTGGACGATGATTTTCTGGCTTGCCTCAGTGGCTATAAGTTTATCTTCCTGGTACAGCTGGGTTAAAAATTCAATTCCATTTTCTTCTAGTTATTTTATGAATAAATACAGTGGAATCCAAAAGCCGAGGCACCTTTATACTTTGAGATTAACAGACTTTTAAAACTGCAGAACTTTCTGGTCAGAGTGAAATGTTCTCAGTTCCCAAGGTGGACTGGCCCATATCATGAAAGGACAGATGTCACACGACAGTTACCCGTCTCCAATCAGGAGGAAAGCTGGGCATGAAATCTGAGAATCAAAACTTCCACCTCCTTTTAGGTGTCTGCCACCCTCTAACCCTCAATTGCCAGTGTTTTATTGCCAGTCTCAACAAGCTGGCTCAGAATGAATATTCAGCAAGAAAGGTCATCACAGATGTAAAAGCAATCACCTGGAGAAGATACCTGGTTGTCGCCCAGAAGTACAACCACCAAATCAAAACAGCTATGGAGGCATGTCACTTAACTATCTTCCATATAATGAAACTCCCTAGTAAATTTCAATAATTTCCCTCCATTGAAAAAGCAGCATATATATATATATATATATATATAGTCATTTACAAAGTTGAGGTTATACTTCAGAATTTTTACTTAGAATTTTATACTTTAGAATTTGTATCTTGGACACAACTGAATGACTAACACATATTTAGCTTATATATTAAAAAAGAAGTAAATTCACCTGAAACTACTTCAATTTAAAAAATAAAGTAAAATAAAAGCTAAGAAAAGAAAATGGGTATGGCCGACTTTGGAATCTCACAAAATAAAGTGTTTTAAAAAAAGGAATAAATTCATTGAAAGATTAACAGTGCTTATGTGAAGGGAGGTAGGATTATGAGTTATTCTGATCTTTAGATTTCTTTTGCATTATATACTTCATACGATTAAATATTTCTATACACACATAGCCAAAGCACATACTTTTATCCTTTTAAAAGCTTGAATTTCTAAAAATGGATGTAGAGAAGATTTTGGCATTATACTGAAGCAAATGCTACTAGTAATTAAGCCAAATACCCTAACTTTTATTTTGGCTCAGTTCAGTTCAGTTCAGTCGCTCAGTCGTGTCCGACTCTTTGCGACCCCATGAATCACAGCACGCCAGGCCTCCCTGTCCATCACCAACTCCCGGAGTTCACTCAGACTCACATCCATTGAGTCAGTGATGCCATCCAGCCATCTCATCCTCTGTCGTCACCTTCTCCTCCTGCCCCCAATCCCTCCCAGCATCAGAGTCTTTTCCAATGACTCAACTCTTCACATGAGGTGGCCAAAGTACTGGAGTTTCAGCTTTAGCATCATTCCTTCCAAAGAAATCCCAGGGCTGATCTCCTTCAGAATGGACTAGTTGGATCTCCTTGCAGTCCAAGGGACTCTCAAGAGTCTTCTCCAACACCACAGTTCAAAAGCATCAATTCTTCAGCACTCAGCCTTCTTCACAGTCCAACTCTCACATCCATACATGACCACTGGAAAAACCATAGCCTTGACTAGATGGACCTTTGTTGGCAAAGTAATGTCTCTGCTTTTGAATATGCTATCTAGGTTGGTCATAACTTTCCTTCCAAGGAGTAAGAGTCTTTTAATTTCACGGCTGCAATCACCATCTGCAGTGATTTTGGAGCCCAAAAAAATAAAGTCTGACACTGTTTCCACTGTTTCCCAATCTATTTCCCAATCTATGAAGTGATGGGACCGGATGCCATGATCTTCATTTTCTGAATGCTGAGTTTTAAGCCAGCTTTTTCACTCTCCACTTTCACTTTCATCAAGAGGCTTTTTAGTTCCTCTTCACTTTCTGCCATAAGGGTGGTGTCATCTGAATATCTGAGGTTATTGATATTTCTCCCGGCAATCTTGATTCCAGTTTGTGTTTCTTCCAGTCCAGCGTTTCTCATCATGTACTCTGCATAGAAGTTAAAATAAGCAGGGTGACAATATACAGCCTTGATGTACTACTTTTCCTATTTGAAACCAGTCTGTTGTTCCATGTCCAGTTCTAACTGTTGCTTCCTGACCTGCATATAGATTTCTCAAGAGGCAGATCAGGTGGTCTGGTATTCCCATCTCTTTCAGAATTTTCCACAGTTTATCGTGATCCACACAGTCAAAGGCTTTGGCATAGTCAATAAAGCAGAAATAGATGTCTTTCTGGAACTCTCTTGCCTTTTCCATGATCCAGCGGATGTTGGCAATTTGATCTCTGGTTCCTCTGCCTTTCCTAAAACCAGCTTGACTATCAGGAAGTTCACAGTTCATGTATTGCTGAAGCCTGGCTTGGAGAAATTTGAGCATTACTTCACTAGCGTGTGAGATGAGTGCAATTGTGCGATACTTTGAGCATTCTTTGGCATTGCCTTTCTTTGGGATTGGAATGAAAACTGACCTTTTCCAGTCCTGTGGCCACTAAACACAAGCACCTCCCTTTTTTCATATGTACCAGGACTCCTATCAATAAGTCTATCCAAGATTCATTACTGCACATTTAAAAGAATTCTCAAGATACTACAAACTTGCTTTTTCTTTTCTTCTTAGGGTTCAAGTCTCTAAATTACTTGCAAAAAACAGCTTCAATGAGGTTTACATAAAAGCAACCTGATGGTATTGTGGTTATAGTTTCTTTTTAAGTCCTTACCCACTGGATAAATATTGAAACATTTATTGGCAGTAATAAAATATTTAAAATTCCCTTAAAATACTCAAGCCAAAAATAGTGTTGAGGGAAAGAGATCAAACAAGAACAAAAGAGGATTGAAATTATTTGAGTTGGGTGGTGGGGACCATTATTCTATTCTGCTTCATGTACATACAAGGTTTTCCCTAATAGAGCTTTTTGAAAATGTGCTGTAAATGAAGAGCCATATACACAAGTGCAGCAAATGATTCCTTATTTCATCCAAGGTAGCAAAGTTAAGCTCATAGATACTTCTTTTCCCCCACATCAGGGTGACTGTTTCAAAGGGTGCATCTGACTCTGTACCTTCTCCTTATTAGGCAATAAAAAGTATGCTACTGCTGCTGCTGCTAAGTCGCTTCAGTCGTGTCCAACTCTATGGAACCCCAGAGATGGCAGCCCACCAGGCTCTCCGTCCCTGGGATTCTCCAGGCAAGAACACTGGAGTGGGTTGCCATTTCCTTCTCCAATGCATGAAAGTGAAAAGTGAAAGTGAAGTTGCTCAGTCGTGTCTGACTCTTAGCGACCCCATGGACTGCAGCCTACCAGGCTCCTCCATCCATGGGATTTTCCAGGCAAGAGTACTGGAGTGGGTTGCCATTGCCTTCTCTGATAAAAAGTATATGCATGTGTAAATCTATCCAAAAATGTCTTTCATATGCACCTATAGACTTGAGTCAGAAGATTTCAGATTTTGTGTTCTGGGTCAGAATTAGAACAAGACAGCCAGCTGACATAGCACTCCTTGGCTTATGACACTTAAAAAATAAAGCAAGAGGCATGCTAATTCAGACAGCACCCAGACCTATTCTGGGAGCCCCATTCTCCTGCTTGACACAGTGAGGACTCGGCTGCTTCTCAAAAAGGACCAGCTGGTCTCCACATGAGATAGCTGCAGGGCAAAAAGCCTCAGTACTCAACACAAGTTAGATAGGCGAGACCACAGGGCTTCCCTGCTGGCCCAGTAGCTAAGACTCTGTGCTCCCGACGCAGGGGCCCAGGGTCCAATCCCTAGTGAGAGAACTAGACGCTGCATGCCGAAACTAAAGAAGATCCCACACACCACAACTGGGATCCGGGGCAGCCAAATAAATAAATGAAAATTTTAAAAATAAAGAAAAAGAAAACCAAGACCATGATCATTTATTTTATACTGTCAGTTCTCGGTAATAGTTGCAGAGGATGACATGAACACTAAAGACCCTCGGAGCCCCAAACTGATGACTTCCAGCCAATCAAAAGTAAAAACAAAACATAACCCCTAAGGGACTGTCAGCAGAAGGGCTTTCATGTACATTATCACATGTGATCCCTTGAGAGGCTGGGAGGGCCTGTGCCATTTCCATTTTGCAGATGCAGAAATGTGGGTTCCAAGCTTTAAGGCAACAGTCTTCTGCCTCCAAGGACAGAATTCTTTTCACTGGCTCACACCCCCTCGAAGTGTGTGAGAGGATAAGCACCTCATAAAGTGAAGGAGAAAAGGGGGAATCAGCTTTAGGTCCCACGTTTTCTGAATTTCAAAATGCCCTCAATTATTTCCTGATGATCCACTTTATGTTCTTTCCCTTTGTTATGAGCCTGGAGACTTCCCTGGACAGCCCTTCCACCTCCCTCAAGTTTCTATGGGCTTGTGTCCCCTGCTTTTTGAGCTTGGGTAGCAGAGGTCTCCTGACAACTCACTTAACCCATGAAACAGAAATAATTTTTTTTTTTTTAAACCAGGAGGAATCATGATGGCTATCTCTGGGAGGTTTGCTTCTGGTCCTCTCTCTCCATCCATCAAGACGGCGCTAAAGAAAAGGGGCTGGGGAGCGACATCGCAGCCCTCACCTTCCACAGACAACTCCACCTACAGGGAGAATGAGGCCTACCTCTCTGACTTCGTGAAGTTGGCCGGAATACTGACTCTTGGCTCTTCGGGCGGCGGCAGGCGACTTGTGATGCGTGATTGTGACGACGCCAGGGGCTCCCGCGCTGAGGTGTCTCTGGCTAGAGGGAGATGCAGAATTGGACGTTCCATGGGGGAGCAAAGTGAGACTTCGGCTTCGGGAGCTTGGAGTCGTCTAGAAGAAGCAACACGTGTCAAAACTCAACAACCGGCCTGCAGAACACAGCCAGGCATTGCCTTCCATCCAAGCTGGGCCTCTCGGGCTTTCCCCTTCATCTTCAAAGGAGATGAGGGCCTGGGGGTGCATGCTTTCATCTTACACTCTCTCAGGCCGGAGAGGCCATCCCCATTAACTATGCTTCTGGTCTCCCTTCTAGCAGGGTCTCCTGCCTCAAACTATGGCTATGGAGAGCTACTCCAAGGCCTTCAGACACCACAGGCTCTCAGGGGTCTGTGTTCCTCTTCCTAATACCCTCCCCTCCTGTGGTAAAGCCAGCTGAGTGCTCAGTGTTCTGTGAAGCATTCCCTGTCTGTCTCAGCCTCTCCACCCTCCTATTCTACTACACTGAGGCTATGTTTATTATCCAGCTAAACTATATGAGATTCTTTCAAACTCATCTTTGTACCCCCAAGACCTGGCACATCATGATTGTTTAATTCATTAAGTACTTAACACATGTTTGCTGCATGAGTACTAAGAATGAACTAAGTTATCCACCAATTAATCCTCATTTGTCCGTGCACTGCTGGTATTTCATCCTATTGTGACATATCATACAAACAGTAACTGGGTATAAGGACAGCATCTCAACTCAGTGGCAATACATTTTTCAATAATGTGTTGGGCTAACTGGGCAGCCAACTGAAAAACAGATTTATCTCTCAGATCACAGACCCCAAACAGATCAAAGACTAAGAAAAAAGAAAGAAAGAAAACAAATCCAAAGGTCATAACAGAAAAACTCAATAAATTTAATGACCTAAAAATTGAAAACTTATACACGGGGAAAAGTAAAAGTCACTCAGTTGTGTCTGATCTTTGTGAACCCCATGGACTATACAGTCCAAGGAATCTCCAGGCCACAGTACTGGAGTGGGTAGCCTTCCCCTTCTCCAGGGGATCTTCCCAATCCAGGGATTGAACCTGGATCTCCCACATTGCAGGCAGATTCTTTACCAGCTGAGCCACCAGGCAAGTTCAAGAATACTAGAGTGCATAGCCTATCCCTTCTCCAGCAGATCTTCCCAACCCAGGAATTGAACCAGGGTCTCCTGCATTGCAGGTGGATTCTTTACCAGCTGAGCTACCAGGGAAGCCCTCTGCACAGGAAACAAATTTCAAAAACCCACTCCTGCCACCAACAGAGTCAACCGATAAACCAGAAAAAATATTTTCAACTAGCTTCACAAATGGTTCATCATTCTAATTTGTAAGTAGGTGAAGAATTTCTAGGAATTGATGTGACTGAGCACAGTATTCTAATAGGGCAAGATATGAATAGATAGTTCACACACAAAAAACCCATAAATGGCCCTTAAGCCATATGAAAAGGTGTTCAACTGTATTCATATGATAAATGTAAATTCAAACCACATTTAGATATACCATCTTTTACCCATCAGATTGTAAAAACCCGAAAGAATCAGTATGCAGTCTGCTGACAGACCACGGAGAGACAGTGATGCAGGACTGTCAAGTGACAGACACCCTGAGGAGAGCAATCCAACAGGCCCTGCCCCAGTTACAGGGGCGCTTCCCCGTGACCCAGCAACATCCTATTGGAGAACGTCTCTTCCACACACCTGCACCCAGGCATAATGGCACCAAAGCCGAGTGTTTAATGGAAAGGATCGGAAGCCACCTAAAGGTCCCTCCATATGCGATAGGTTAACGAGACACGGCACACCTCCATGACGGAACACTACCAGGAGGCTAAGAGGATTAGAAGAAAGGCCTTCGTGAACTGGTTTGGGAAAAGAACCCTCTAAGGTGTGTAGTTAAGTGAAAAAGGCAAGGTGCCTAACTGTGCTATAGTATGCAAAGTTCTGTGTTAAAATGTGGAAAATGAGTATTTTTATCATTGTTTAAAACACAAAAATCATCTAGAAGGATACACGCTGAACTCCAAGTGGCTGCTTATTCCACGGAGGAGATGTGAATAAGAGTGTGAACAGAGAGGGAGAGAGATTCTTTCATTCTGAGCCATGTGAATGGATTATAGTGAATGGATTTTCTAAATTCTACATTAAAAAATCTGTATTCTAGATGTTTCTGTACTTCATTTCAGCTCGAGGAAAAAAGGCAGCTCGAGAAAAACTGGCAGATTTGTGCCATTTTCTCTATTTCAATTACCAAATATTTACTGAATACCTACTGTGCACCAAGGAAAATATCTGAAATGTGATGTGGAGGAAAACATAAGATGGACGAGGCCGTTTTTCAGCACAGATGCTTATACTGTTACGGGGGATAGAGGAGCAAAGACCCAGAGACAGCAAGACAGACAGACACACACACACAGAAAGGAAGACATGACAAAGTGCTAATTTGGCAATACAACCAGAAAATGCCAGAGTGAGAAAAAGCATGATCAAGGTGAACTGACTTCATCACAGGAGGCTGTTCTGAGGGCAAAGGACTTGAAGCTTGAGTAGAATTGGGAGAGACAGAGAGACACGTGTGGTGTACAAAGCAATCCAGACAGGAAGTTCAAAGTCTGCAGCCTTGGGTAACAGTCCCAGGGCTTAAAAAACAAACAAACAAACACAGGTACTCCAACGGCCACTGCAGCACTATTCACAGTAGCTAGAACATGACAGCAACCTAGATGTCCATCAAGAGATGACTTGAGAAGATGCGATACATACATACACAATGGAATATTTCTCAGCCATAAAAAGGAACAAACTTGAGTCATTTGCAGAGACATGGATGGACCTAGAGTCTGTCATACAGAATGACGTGAGAAATAGAAAAACAAACGTTGCATATTAACACATATATATATATATATATATATATATATATATATCTAGAAAAATGGTACAAATGAACCTATGTACAGGGCAGGAATAGAAATGCAGATGTAGAGAGCAGACTGGTAGGCTGTGGGATGAACTGGGATTGACATACACACACTACCATGTGTAAAATAGGCAGCTAGAGGGAAGCTGCTCTACAGCATGGGCAGCTCAGCTCAGCTCTGTGATGACCCAGAGGGGAGTGGGGTGGGAGGGATGCTCAAGGAGGGGATACATGTATACATACAGCGGATTCACTTCACTGTACACCAGAAACTAACTCTGTAAGGCAGCTACCCCTCCCCCAAAGTTGATGATTCATCATTTTACAAATCTCCAAGAGGGTGGGGAGCTGTGTAGGAGCCAGGGTAGAAACTAGAATTCTATGTCAGCATGCAGTACCATGGTAGCACACGCATTTCTCTGGATTTGAGCTTGGACAGAATTAGTAAGACAGATAAACTTGGGAAGCACTGTATTGCTTTCAAGTTACCTTATAAACAGGTAACTGGAGAAATCTCTGGTCTGAGAATTAAATATACTTTGATTATACTGAAATTCAATAGTCATCTACTTTCAACTTCAATCTTTTCCCTTGGAGTGAAGAGGAAGAAAGAAGCTATGTCTTTAACACTTTTTTTGTTTGTATATAATATATGTTTGTATGCGTGTGTGTGTGTGTGTGTGTCCTGCACAGTATGTGGGATTTTAGTTCCCTGACCAGGGATAGAACCTGTGCCCCTGCAATGGAAGCACAGAGTTTTAACCACTGGACCGCCAGGGAACACCCTCTTCAATCCTTCAACAGCAGCAAATTTGCCTAATCCACTGAAATACATTTTGATTGTTTGGGAGCCTTATTCCAACCCAAGAAAAGGCAGATTTTTCAACAGGCTTTGAAGCCAGACAGCCAGGTTTCACCCCCACCTCCAATCCTAGCACTACCAGCTTCAAGCTGTGTGACCTCAGGTGAGTTATTCGAGTTTTCTTATTAAGCAACAATTTCCTAATCTTTAAAAAAGGCATCATAATATTGACCCTTAAGAGCCATCATGAAAGTTGAATTAGCTCAGGTACAAAAAACGCTTAGCACAGGGGTTGCCGTGCAGGAGCCGTGTGGCCACAGTTCATTTCTTTCCTTACAGCCCTTAAGAGTTGATCGATGGTGGCATTATCAATTTTTAAAATGTTAAGAAGTCGCTTAGCACAAAATTGTAAGCAGTCATTGACCTGCTCCTTATTTTCTTTAGGATCAAAGTCGTGATGAAGTCCAAGATGTAATTAAATACTTACTGGAGAATCTATATGGTCAGCAAGACTGTAAGGAGAACCATACTTCTAGATTCTGAGTAGAATGAGAATCCATCAGAAATCAGAAAGGAAGGCCTCTCGCTGCCTGAAAGACTGTCCCATAGACAGCAATAAATCAGGAAAGTCACCCGGGAGCCAAGGAATTCTGCTGTGGATGGCCAACCCTATATTTATTATCTAATGGCTGTCATCTGAATTCACAAGCAGTAAATTTGAGGCGAAAAACCTTTAATTTCCCATTCACTGTGTGTTTCTCACGGTTTAATTTATACCCATGCCTCCTCCTGTGGGCAAACAGGAGCCAAAAAAAAAGTCTCCTGGTAAATCCCATAGGGCATCCGGAACTGGGAGGAAAAGGCAGAAGAAGAAGCAACAACTGCCACCCCTACAAACAAGCGGGCCCTTTACGACAGGCCAGCCTACTGGAGCTCGGCTCAATGTCAAGTGGCAGCCTAGCTGGGAGGGGAGTTTGGGGGAGAATGCTAAGTCACTTCAGTCGTTTCTGACTCTGTGCGACCCCATAGACGGCAGCCCACCTGGCACCTCCATCCCTGGGATTCTCCAGGCAAGAACACTGGAGTGGGTTGCCATTTCCTTCTCCAATGCATGAAAGTGAAAAGTGAAAGTGAAGTTGCTCAGTCGTGTCCGACTCTTAGCGACCCCATGGACTGCAGCCTAACAGGCTCCTCCGTCCATGGGATTTTCCAGGCAAGAGTACTGGAGTGGGGTGCCATTGCCTTCTCCGTGGTGGAGAATGGATACGTGTATATATGTGGTTGAGCCCCTTTTTGTCCACCTGAAACTATCACACAACATTGTGACTTGGCAAAACTCTAATATAAAATTAAAAAAAAAATTTTTTTAAGTGGCCTCTTGAAAATGTTCAGGTTGTGTTTGAAAATTACACTTAGGGAACTCCCTGGCCGCCCAGCGGTGAGGACTCCATGCTTTCCCGCTAAGGATGTGGGCTGGATCCCGAGCTCGGGAACTAAGATCCTGTAAAGCGTGTGGCACGGCCAAATTTCTTTAAAAAAGAATCACATTTAGGTGGCATACACACCCCTCCCTGCTACAAATTTAAAATAAAATATTTTCAAAGCCTGAGGTACCACATGTCAGGGTTTTGCTCCGAATACTGACTTCAGCGGGGCTGATGAGAAATGCTGAGTGTGCCATCTGCAGAAAATTCTGAGGCAAGAGTCACCACTTCTACCTGGGAATACGACTCACCCTAACCTAGGAAGAGTCACCCCACGTGTCCCCTCTCTTAGCCAGTAGCACCAGGTCAGTGGGGTGCCTGCATGAAAAATGGGGGTGAGGCCAAAGAGGGAACAGGTAGCAGAGAATGTGCGTTCAGACCGCGAACACAAAGATATTCAGACCGTGGCCAAGACTGCACACGTACTCAGGTTTTCTGAAATCCACCAACCTCCTGGTTTTCCCAGCTTTCTTCCTTGGATCCCTGGGCTCCCAAGCATTGGTGGAAGGGACACACAGACATTCTCTGTGTATTTACTGGCCAACACGGGCATGAAGGAGAGATGTGATTGCAAACGGAGAAGCAGCCCTGGAAAGAGTGCTTCCAGCCAGGGAAACCAAGCAATAAGCCAGACAGAGTCTAGTCTGAGGAGCTCATAAGAGAATCAGGGACCGCCTGAAGCTTCCCGCCATTGCTGCACCACCCAGAAGAGCAGCAGGGGAACTGGATACCACAGGACAGCCAGCAGGGTGCGGGGTGGTCAAGACCGCATTTTCTCAAGTCAGTGGCCTGGTTTCAAATCTGTGCCCTGCCACTCATAAGTTATGAGACATAGTAAACTCACCTAGCGTTTTACTTTCTAAAATTATATTACCTACCTCATGGGGCTGTTGGGGAATAACATGGAAAGACACAGGTGAAGCACGTCATGTAGAAAGCATGCAATAAGCGTCACCATTACCATTCATCAGATCAGATCAGATCAGTCGCTCAGTCGTGTCCGACTCTTTGCAACCCCATGAATAGCAGCATGCCAGGCCTCCCTGTCCATCACCAACTCCCGGAGTTCACTCAGACTCACATCCATCGAGTCAGTGATGCCATCCAGCCATCTCAACCTCTGTTGTCACCTTCTCCTTCTGCCCTCAATCCCTCCCAGCATCAGAGTCTTTTCCAATGAGTCAACTCTTCGCATGAGGTGGCCAAAGTACTGGAGTCTCAGCTTTAGCATCATTCCTTCCAAAGAAATCCCAGGGCTGATCTCCTTCAGAATGGACTGGTTGGATCTCCTTGCAGTCCAAGGGACTCTCAAGAGTCTTCTCCAACACCACAGTTCAAAAGCATCAATTCTTTGGCGCTCAGCCTTCTTCATAGTTCAACTCTCACATCCATACATGACCACAGGAAAAACCATAGCCTTGACTAGACGAACCTTTGTTGGCAAAGTAATGTCTCTGTTTTTGAATATGCTATCTAGGTTGGTCATAACTTTCCTTCCAAGGAGTAAGCGTCTTTTAATTTCATGGCTGCAGTCACCATCTGCAGTGATTTTGCAGCCCAGAAAAATAGTCTGACACTGTTTCCACTGTTTCCCCATCTATTTCCCATGAAGTGATGGGACCAGATGCCATGATCTTCGTTTTCTGAATGTTGAGCTTTAAGCCAACTTTTTCACTCTCCTCTTTCACTTTCATCAAGAGGCTTTTGAGTTCCTCTTCACTTTCTGCCATAAGGGTGGTGTCATCTGCATATCTGAGATTATTGATATTTCTCCCAGCAATCTTGATTCCAGCTTGTGTTTCTTCTAGTCCAGCGTTTCTCACGATGTACTCTGCATAGAAGTTAAATAAGCAGGGTGACGATATACAGCCTTGACGAACTCCTTTTCCTATTTGGAACCAGTCTGTTGTTCCATGTCCAGTTCTAACTGTTGCTTCCTGACCTGCATACAAATCTATCAAAAGGCAGATCAGGTGGTCTGGTATTCCCATCTCTTTCAGAATTTTCCACAGTTTACTGTGATCCATGCAGTCAAAGGCTTTGGCATAGTCAATAAAGCAGAAATAGATGTTTTTCTGGAACTCTCTTGCTTTTTCCATGATCCAGCGGATGTTGGCAATTTGATCTCGGGTTCCTCTGCCTTTTCTAAAACCAGCTTGAACATCTGGAAGTTCACGGTTCACATATTGCTGAAGCCTGGCTTGGAGAATTTTGAGCAATACTTTACTAGCGTGTGAGATGAGTGCAATTGTGCGGTAGTTTGAGCATTCTTTGGCATTGCCTTTCTTTGGAATTGGAATGAAAACTGACCTTTTCCAGTCCTGTGGCCACTGCTGAGTTTTCCAAATTTGCTGGCATATTGAGTGCAGCACTTTCACAGCATCATCTTTCAGGATTTGGAAAAGCTCAACTGGAATTCCATCACCTCCACTAGCTTTGTTCGTAGTGATGCTTTCTAAGGCCCACCTGACTTCACATTCCAGGATGTCTGGCTCTAGGTCAGTGATCACACCATCGTGATTATCTGGGTCGTGAAGATCTTTTTGTACAGTTCTTCTGTGTATTCTTGCCATCTCTTCTTAATATCTTTTGCTTGTGTTAGGTACATACAATTTCTGTCCTTTATCGAGCTCATCTTTGCATGAAATGTTCCTTTGGTATCTCTGATTTTCTTGAAGAGATCCCTAGTCTTTCCCATTCTGTTGTTTTCCTCTATTTCTTTGCATTGATCGCTGAAGAAGGCTTTCTTATCTCTTCTTGCTATTCTTTGGAACTCTGCATTCAGATGTTTATATCTTTCCTTTTCTCCTTTGCTTTTCACTTCTCTTCTTTTCACAGCTATTTGTAAGGCCTCCCCAGACAGCCATTTTGCTTTTTTGCATTTCTTTTCCATGGGGATGGTCTTGATCCCTGTCTCCTGTACAGTGTCACGAACCTCCATCCATAGTTCATCAGGCACTCTATCTATCAGATCCAGGCCCTTAAATCCATTTCTCACTTCCACTGTATAATCATAAGGGATTTGATTTAGGTCATACCTGAATGGTCTAGTGGTTTTCCCTACTTTCTTCAATTTAAGTCTGAATTTGGCAATAAGGAGTTCATGGTCTGAGCCATAGTCAGCTCCTGGTCTTGTTTTTGCTGACTGCATAGAGCTTCTCCATCTTTGGCTGCAAAGAATATAATCAATCTGATTTTGGTGTTGACCATCTGGTGATGTCCATGTATAGAGTCTTCTCTTGTGTTGTTGGAAGAGGGTGTTTGTTATGACCAGTGCATTTTCTTGGCAAAATTTTCTTTGCCCTGCTTCATTCCGTATTCCAAGGCCAAATTTGCCTGTTACTCCAGGTGTTTCTTGACTTCCTACTTTTGCATTCCAGTCCCCTATAGTGAAAAGGACATCTTTTTTGGGTGTTAGTTCTAAAAGGTCTTGTAGGTCTTCATAGAACTGTTCAACTTCAGGTTCCTCAGCGTTACTGGTTGCGGCATAGACTTGGATTACTGTGATATTGAATGGTTTGCCTTGGAAACGAACAGAGATCATTCTGTCGTTTTTGAGATTGCATCCAAGTACTGTGAGGCATTGTGAAAATGAAAGATTAAGTGGTCCCAGAATCAAATTAAGGATTTAAAGGTGGTTTTCATCTGAGTACTTTGTGCAGACATAGCCTTACCTTAACTGCCTTAACTTAAAAAAAAAAGGGTAAGTTAAGAATAATCATCCTAATAACTGAAAAACAGTTTGCTCCGGACAAAAAAGTACAAAGCACATCTACTACGATTGCACGTTTGTGAAAATCCATCTGCTGTTGAACACAAAGTGCCTGTAGACTGCTCCGGTGCTACACGGGTACTGACGGCAAAGAATTAGTATAAATAAGTAATGGGCTGTTTCCCATTAGGATTTTGGAATAAACAAAGCCCCAAATTGAAAAGATCATCAGCTGGTCCTAAAAATGCCATAAAACGTGTATCAAAAATTTATAACTAGGCTTCCCAGAGATGAAATTAAAAAGCTAAAAAGGAGTAAGGGAGGTGGTTATCTTAAATATACATCCGTGGCAACTGCTTCTGTAGAAAATTTTTCTGATGGGAAAAACTTCAGAGAGAAAATTATAACAGCCTTCAAATGCCGTTTAATTTTGGTGCCCATCTTCCTCACTTCCTTGAATTCTTCCACAGCAAAGGGAAAAAAAAAGACACTAGATTTCAGTCACATAGCCCCAGGAAGGCAGAGAAATCAAACCAGCCTGGTTACAATTTTGAAAAATAAATTCAACCAACTCAAATCATTTCATCACATTCTTTCCCTCTTCCTCTTAAAAAAAAAAAAAGAAAAGAATAATGTGCCATTTCTAAATATGTGTGTTAGTTGCCCAGTCCTGTCTGACTTTGCAAGCCCATGGACTGTAGCCCTCCAGGCTCCTCTGTCCTTGGAATTCTCCAGGCAAGAATACTGGAGTGGGTTGCCAGTTCCTTCTCCAGGGGATCTTCCTGATCCAGGGATCGAACCTGGGTCTTCTGCACTGCAGGCAGATTCTTCACTGTCTGAGCCACTAGGGAAGCCCAAAGTGAAAACTAAGCATTAAAACTATGGCTTATTTCTTTTCTTCCAAAAGTACACATACCTCAAAGTCAACCAAAAGAGAAAAAGCCTAAAGTTTTTAAAATATTACATTCAGGGCCTTAAAATTATTCAGAATTTTGATTTCCTGGCAGTCAGCATCTGAATAAATGTGGAATATTTTTAAATGAATCTATTCTACTAAATATTTTGCTTAATAGCTTCTTAGAGACAGTTTCATTTGCCCTTTTTATTTTTGTTTTTTTTTTTTTAATATTCTGTCACTTGAGCTTAAAACCTAGAGTAGAAATAAAATGTTTTAAACTGTTCATTTTTTGTTTTAAATGTTTTAAATGTTTTAAAAAGTTCATTCCCAAGATTAATGATTCAAAATTATACTCAGCTCTCTCTACTTTTTCAAACTCCTGCCCTCTTAAAGAAATAGGAGTTTCAACTTTAAGTTACCAAGCTTTGGAAATTTCTTCCATTGTCCTCTGTGAATCCTTCACACATCTTAGAGATGTTCCACTAAGATTCTCTTAAAAATACACACATAAAAACGCATGCAAACATGTGTGCAAAGGAAAAGTCATGGTTTTCCCCTGAAAGGAGAGTGCTCTCCTGTTTCTAAACATATCACCCTGATTATACATGCAAATGTTGGATCTCTGAAAAATCAGGACACGCAAGTGCAGTATTTCTAGTTCTTGCAGATAAAGGGAAAGAAAACTTGACATTTCCAGCTTGCCTTCTGTCTCTCAACATTTTCAGCCCCCAAATAAATTCTGCTGACTCTTCTCTCACAGCTAACCCAACTGTTTCAGAATCCCTAACCCATACTCTTGACCCAAACCTCCATCTAGATCAAGTTGAGGGTCCCAAATGGGCTGCAAGCATTGGTCTCATGCACTTGGCACCCTTGTCACACAAAATCCTTTTTCCCCACTTCCTCACCTTCTGCCATTCTCCAGATCCACCTAGAAAATGATTATATGCGATCTTACTTTTTAAATATTTATTTATTTATTTGGCTGCATGGGTTTTAGTTGCAGCACAGGCTTAGTTGCCCCACAGCATGTGGAAGCTTAGTTCTAACACCAGAGATCGAACTCACATCCCCTGTGTTGGAAGGCAAATTCTTAACCGGTGGCTGCTGCTGCTAAGTTGTTTCAGTCCTGTCCGACTCTGTGTGACCCCACAGACGGCAGCACACCAGGCTCCCCTGTCCCTGGGATGCTCCAGGCAAGAGCACTGGAGTGGGTTGCTATTTCCTTCTCCAATGCATGAAAGTGAAAAGGGAAAGTGAAGTCGCTCAGTGGTGTCTGACTCTTTGCGACCCCATGGACTGTAGCCTACCAGGCTCCTCCATCCACGGGATTTTCCAGGCAAGAGTACTGGAGCAGGGTGCCATTGCCGTCTCCACTTAACCAGTGGACCACCGGGGAAGTACCTATGCACAATTTTAAAACCATCCATACATCTACCCTCTCAGCTCTTGCTTCTTTCACCCATACATACCCTGTGCTTGGGACCTTTCGATTCCAGGTCCCAAGACTCCTGGTTCAGTGCTTTGTTCTAAGAGCAGGAGGATTCCCTCCTACTGTCCAAGTCCCATTCTCTCCATTCCTCCTCATGTGAAATCACAGAATTTCAGAGCTAGAAGAGACTTCAGGTCTATACCTCCCACTTTATAGACCTAAAAACTACAGCCTCAACGAGGCAGAATGAAACATACCAAAGGAGGAGCCAGAGTACAAGTCTCGTTCAACATTTAACCCAAAGAGCCTGAGACTCTGGAGAAGGCGATGGCACCCCACTCCAGTACTCTTGCCTAGAAAATCCCATGGATGGAGAAGCCTGGTAGGCTGCAGTCCACGGGGTCGAAAAGACTCGGACATGACTGAGTGACTTCACTTTCACTTTTCACTTTCATGCGTTGGAGAAGGAAATGGCAACCCACTCCAGTGTCCTTGCCTGGAGAATCCCAGGGATGGGGGAGCCTGGTGGGCTGCCGTCTATGGGGTCGCACAGAGTCGGACACGACTGAAGAGACTTAGCAGCAGCAGCAGTAGCAGCAGCAGCCTGAGACTCAGCCCATCCAGCTGGTCCTTCTCAATTAAACGAGGGCTTAATCATTAAAACAGAGTCTGGCAGAGGGGTGGGATAAATCGAGAGACTGGGACTGACATACATACACGACTACATATGAAACAGATAATTAATAAGGACCTGAATACTCATTGGAAGGACTGATGCTGAAGCTCCGATACTTTGGCCACTTGATGCAAAGAACCATCTCATTGGAAAAGACCCTGATGCTGGGAAAGATTGAAGGCAAGAGTAGAAGAGGGCAGCAGAGGATGAGATGGTTGGATGGCATCACTGACTCAACAGACAGAGAGTCTGGGCAAACCCTAAGAGATAGCGAAGGACAGGGAAGCCTGGCATGCTGCAGTTCATGGCGTGGCAAAGAGTTGGACATGACTGAGCAACTGGACAACAACAATAAGGACCTACTGTATAGCACAGGGAACTCAACTCAGTACTCTATAAAACTACCTATATGGGAAAAGAATCTAAAAAAGAGTGGCTATGTCTATAACTGACATTTCACTGTACAACAGAAACTAATCAGTTCAGTTCAGTCACTCAGTCGTGTCCAACTCCTTGCGACCCCATAAAACTAATCAACTATGCTTCAATAAAAATTTAAATTAAAAAAAAACAGTGTCTGACACAAGGTTGACATTAAAATATTTGATATAAAGGATGAAAGCTGATATCCATTATCCATTTTCACCTTTCCTCTTGCACATTCACCTGTTATAAAAATACACACGCCACACTCCTTTGAAAGCGAAATAACTGTGTACTATATTCTCTTAGAACTGCAGATCCAAGAAAATCATCTTATTTAATATATGTTTGTAAATAACATGAAACACTTTCTAAGGCTTTTAAGGCTTCATTAAGTCTTTAACAAAGACTTTCTTTTTAACAGAAAAATAACTCTGAAAACAAGAACCAAGTTTCTTTAACTTAATTATGTTAGAGCCACCGCATAAAACCCAGAGTAAACCCCACACTTAATATAAAAAGTTTAGTTTCATTGCTTTTAGTCTTACAAACAAGATAAGGATTCCAATATCATCATTACTGTTTAACAGTACTAGAGGCATGAGCCAACAAAATAGAAACAACAAAAAAAAGAGGCAGAAGAGTAAGAAGGAACAAAAACAGTCACTGATTGTACATGTGACCATTTTACAGAAAACAAAAATTAGTGAGCCCAAAGTTGCCAGATATACGATAAACTTAGAAAAGTCAACAGCGTTCCTCTGTATCGACAATAACCAGAAAATATAGTAGAAAATAAGATATTCATAATAACAATAAAAACTCTGATGTACAGGTATTAATCCAATCAGGAGTACATGAAACTTTCATTCAGAAATTCTTTTAATCCTGTGGAAAAAAATTCATGAAGGATTAAGAAAATGAAGACACACAGGCCAGGTGAATGAATGGAGCAACACCTTTATAGTGTTTATAGTTGACCTGGTGGCTCAGAGGATAAAGCATCTGCCTGCAGTGCCGGAGACCCAGGTTCGATCCCTGGGTCGGGAAGATCCCCTGAAGAAGGAAATGGCAGCCCACTCCAGTATTCTTGCCTGGAGAATCCCATGGACAGAGGAGCCTGGCGGGTTACAGTCCACAGGGTTGTAAAGAGTCAGACATGACTGAGCGACTTCACTTCATTTTATAGATGTCACATCTCCCAAATAATTATATCATTTTTCTAATAAAAATTCCAGTGGGATTTCTTGAGCAACTCAACAAATTCAGTATAATACGTGCTGCTGCTGCTAAGTCGCTTCAGTCGTGTCCAACTCTGTGCGACCCCATGGACGGTAGCCCACCAGGCTCCCCCATCCCTGGGATTCTCCAGGCAAGAACACTGGAGTGGGTTGCCATGTCCTTCTCCAATGCAGGAAAGGAAAAAGTGAAAGTAAAGTCGCTCAGTCATGTCCGACCTTCATAGACCCCATGGACTGCAGCCTTCCAGGCTCCTCCGTCCATAGGATTTTCCAGGCAAGAGTACTGGAGTGTGGTAGAAGAATAAAGGTTTATGAAGGGTCAAGTAAATTTTTCTCAGAAAAATAAGAGGGGATCACCCTCCCAACAGATGCAAATACTAAAAATAGCAAAACCACAGTGATTATATGTGGTATTCGTGCAGGAACTAGCAACTGCATTGAAAACTAGAAAAGAGGGTGTGAGATATGTTTATGTATACATGAGAATCTGGTATATTACCAATACAGCATCATAAATCAGTGATGGTGGTGGTTTAGTTGCCAAGTTGAATCCAACTCTTTTGTGACCCCACGGACTGTAGCCCACCAGGCTTCTCTGTCCATGGGATTCTCCAGGCAAGAATACTAGAGTCAGTTGCCATTTCCTTCTCCAGGGGATTTTTCTGACCCAGGGATCGAACCTGTGTCTCTTACATTGGTAGACGGGTTCTTTACCACAGAGCCACCAGGGAACCCCCTACCATAAATCAGTAGGACAGCACAAATGTTACTGGGAAAAGCAAAAATATGGTTGGTTTGCTGCCTTACAGGGTATATACAGAGGCAAAAATCTAAATGTAAAAAAGCAGAAACACAAGCTAACAAAAGACAGGGTAGGAGCACAACTCTGTAATTTGTAGATAAGCATTTCTGAATCAAGACCAAAAGCTCAAGTCACAAGCAGAACAATTTGATGGACTTGACTACACGGTGAATGAGTTTTGGTTCCATGAGGAAACTGGAAAGATCACAAGTGTGCAGAGACTGGGAGAAGACAGATTAATATTAGAATATAAAAGGTACTCCTAGAAAAAGAAGTCAGAATATACTGTAGAAGAGGTGCATATGATAAGACCAGGCATTATACAGAAGGAGACTCCTGAGTGGCTAACAATGTATCAAGATAATCAGAGAAATACACGTTAAAATAACCAGGAGATTCTACATCCACCAGATTTGCCCAAACATTCCCAAATAATGGAAAAGAAAGGAAGAAACTGGACCCCTGCAATGCTAGTGGGAGGACAGACTGGTACAGCCATTCTGGTAGCAATGCAGCAGAATTTTGTGAAAATAGAGATATATGTTCCTTACGATCCTCAAACGTTCTGGGCAGGCACCCAACGAACATGCTCCCAGTCAGGGTAGATACAGGGATACATACAAAGGCGTTACATACATACAGGGTATATACAGGGATACATACAAAGGGTGGAGAGTTTGAGCCAATGTAGGTGTACAGCAGTAAGAACCTATAAATAACAGACCTCACACAATAATATACATGCAACAGTTAGAAGACATGACTTTGAGGTACACAGAGCAACATCAGTAAAATTTAAAACATACTTTTGAGTTAGAAAACTGTAAGACAACAGTAAGGATAATACTACTCACGTTAAGTTCAAAACACAGACACAAGGCAAACAAAGACCTGGGTATATCCTAGGAATTGGTACCGACAGGGATGAGGGGAATGAAAGTGGAGGAAAAAAGAAAATAATTATAAGAGTTGCCTTAAAAAAATTTTTTAAGAGAAGACTTGTTTGGACTGATGAGCTTTCCATGACCCAGTAATGATGGTTTTAACTTTATTTACAAGTATATTTATAATAGCTAACACTTACATGACACCCAGAAACAGTATGGACTTAACAGAAGCAGAAGATATTAAGAAGAGGTGGCAAGAATACACAGAAGAACTATACAAAAAAGATCTTCATGACCCAGATAACCATGATGGTGTGATCCCTCACCTAGACCCAGACATGCTAGAGTGTGAAGTCAAGTGGGCCTTAGGAAGCTTTACTACGAACAAAGCTAATGGAGGTGATGAAATTCCTGCTGAGCTATTTTAAATCCTAAAAGATGATGCTATGAAAGTGCTACACTCTATATGCCAGCAAATTTGGAAAACTCAGCAGTGGCCACAAACTGGAAAAGATCAGTTTTCAATTCTAATCCCAAAGAAGGGCAACGCCAAAGAATGCTCAAACTACCATACAACTGCACTCACTTCACATGCTAGCAAGATAATGCTCAAAATCCTTCAAGCTAGGCTTCAACAGTATGTCAACAGAGAACTTCCAGATTTAGAAAAGGCAGAGGAACCAGAGATCAAATTGCCAACATCAGTTGAATCATAGAAAAAGCAAGAGAATTCCAGAAAAACATCTATTTCTGCTTTATTGACTATGCTAAAGCCTTTAACTGTGTAGATCACAACAAACTGTGAAAAATTCTTAAAGAGATGGGAATACAAGACCATCTTACCTGCCTCCTAAAAAACCTGTATGCAGGTCAAGAAGCAACAGTTAGAACCAGACATGGAACAGACTGGTTCAAACTTGGGAAAGGAGTATGTCAAGGTTGTATATTGTCACCCTGCTTATTTAACTTATACGAAGAGTACATCATGTGAAATGCCAGGCTGGAAGAATCACAAGGTAGAATTAAGATTTTTGAGAAGAAATATCAATAACCCCAGATATGCAGATGACACCACCCTTATGGTAGAAAGCGAAGAGGAACTAAAGAGCCTCTTGATGAAGCTGAAAGAGGAGAGTGAAAAAGCTGGCTTAAAACTCAACATTCAAAAAACGGAGATCATGGCATCCAGTCCCATCACTTCATGGCAAATAGATGGGGAAACAGTGGAAACAGTGAGAGACTTTATTTTCTTGAACTTCAAAATCACTGCAGATGGTGACTACAGCCATGAAATTAAAAGATGCTTGCTCCTTGGAGGAAAAGTTATGGCCAACCTAGACAGCATATTAAAAAGCAGAGATATTACTTTGCCGACAAAGATCTGTCTAGTCAAAGCTGCAGTTTTTCCAGTAGTCATGTATGGATGTGAGAGCTGGACAATAAAAAAGGCTGAATGTGGAAAAATTGATACCTTCGAACTGTGGTGTTAGAGAAGACTCTTGAGAGTCCCTTGGACAGCAAGGAGATCAAACCAATAAATTCTAAAGGAAATCAGTCCTGAATATTCATTGGAAGGACTGATGCTGAAGCTCTAATACTTTGGCCATCTGATGCAAAGGAAAGATTGAAAAAGACCCTGATGCTGGGAATGATTGAAGGTGAGAGGAGAAGGGGACAGCAGAGGATGAGATGGTTGGATGCCATCACCAACTCAATGGACATGAGTTTGAGCAAGTTCTGGGAGTTGGTGATGGACAGGGAGGCCTGGCATGCTGCATGCAGTCCATGGGGTCGCAAAGAGTCAGACACGACTGAGCGACTGAACAACATATGATACCCACTACACACCATAAACTGTTTTAAGTAATATACACCTTATATCACTTTATGATTTATAATAAAGGACTTAATAAATCTTCAAATAATGTAAATCGTTAAAGGTTTACAGTCCATCTTTATAACACCACGAGGTAGGTACTATGGTTTCCATTTCAGGAATGAGGCACAGAGAAACGCAGCAGTTTTCCTCCGGTCACACAGCTCAGAAACAATGGAGCTGAGACTCAAGTTCACATGAGCAGCTTCTGCAGCCCATTGTACTAGCTAGAGTGATTCATCATTCTCTTCAACTGAGGTCTGAAAAAGTCACCACCCCTCTTTGTAACCATAACTAATAGCTTAGTTAGCATTTGGGGGGAAACTTCTTTTTAATATCAAAGCCCTATACAGCGTGCCCATTCTCCAATACTTAAATACTCAAATATTTAAATAATAAGCTCCTTAAGGCCAAAACACACTAATTTAATCATGTTCAATCAATTACCCATAATAATGGAGGCAGTGTGGTATGTCTAGAGATGTCAAGGATAAAACGCAGCTCACATTCTTCACAGCACTTAGTGTGTTTTCCCCAGAGGCAGTCTGTCCAGGCCCCACTGTCCTCCCAAGACCGTGACCTCTCCCAGGCCCAGGACGGTGTCTCACCAGCCACTGTGCACCCCGTGGAATCTGATACAGGCCTCATCTCGGGAGAACTACGAATGCAGTAAATGAGAGCAATGAATCCCTCAAGCCCAATTTTCACCACGGATTACACCACTGCTCCCTGCCCAAAAACCTAATTTTAAAAATATCAACGACTCACTGAATATCTCCTCTCCTTTTCCAAGAGCCAGCAGAGTCTGGAAAAGATACCACTCCTGCTTAACTATACACAAGACCCAAAATGTTCAAAACGTAACCGCGTACAGCAGCAACCAACACACATCATTGAGAGATTCAACAGGTATGTATTGAGTGCCTACTATGTGCCAGGCAGGCTTCCCTGGTGGCTCAGACAGTAAAGAATCTGCCTGCAATGCCAGAGACCAGGGTTTGATCCCTGGGTAAGGAAGATCCCCTAGAGAAGGGAATGGCAACCCAGCACTCTTGCCTGGGAAATCCCATGGACAGAGGGGCCTGGCAGGTCCATGGGGTCACAAAGAGTCAGACACGACTGAGCGACTAAAACTTTCACTTTATTATGTGCCAGGCACTGCTCTGAGCAACAAAGACACAACAATAAACTAAATAGATGAACATCTCTGCCCTTATGGAAGCAGCCTTTTGGGGGAGACAAAGAGACAGTCATAAAAGGAAGTGTTATAGATATTACAGAATAACCTAAAACAGGAATAACAAAGCAATACACAGTTGTTGTTTAGCTAAGTCACGTCTGACTCTTTGTGACCCTATGGACTGTATCCTCCATGCTCCTCTGTCCATGGGATTCCCCAGGCAAGAATACTGGAGTGGGTTGCCATTCCCTTCTCCAGGGGATCTTCCCAACCCAGGGATCAAACTTGCATCTCCTTCACTGAAAGGCAGATTCTTTACCACTGAGCCATCAGGGAAGCCCAGACAAAGATAGGAGGGCTCTCCAATTTTAGACACGTGGCCAGGGAAGGCCTAGAGAGAGGGTGACATTTGATTTAAAGAGCTGAGTGAAGCAAAGGAGTGAGCCACGATGACAACTGGGGAACAGCGTTCTAGGCAGAAATTCGACAGGTGGAAGGTCCTGGGGCAGGAGTCTACCTGGCATGTTTTAGAAAGGCGGACAGCGTGTCTGGGGTGAAGTGAGCAAGGCCCAGAGCGGCAGGAGGTGAGGCCAGAGAGGGGAACGACTGGGAAAATGAGCTCCTGTACGAGACACCGCAGACAATGCCAGGCAAGCCACAGTACCTGGTGTCGCCTGGGCTGATTCAGACACTCAGAGTGATGAGCCAAAAGAACCCTGGGTTCCATTAAGCTCTCTTCCTCAGGGCCACATTCAGGCATTACGTGGTCATTTGCATAGAATTTGCATATGTCTATACAGCACAGATCACATCTATTGGATCATTTTCATAGTAAAATTGTATTACTACTGCCCTGCAGATGGGCACTTCATGATTTATTCCCTTCCCTATTTCTTCCCACCTCTCAATATCATCGACCCAGAAGGTGTTTTATACCAGAAATGAATCATGGAACAAAAGGAGACTGCAGGCCAAGAGATTCTATAAATGATCACCCCATAACATGTGGGGAAAGCAGCTCTTATTTTATGTTTCAACTTCTGTCATTTACAGCAGGTCAAGCCAGCAATGGGGATTAAAAAGTCCAGTGCAATTCTAAGACAGAACATTTCAAGAAGCAAATGTGATTTTTTTTCCTACAGTCAATAACTAATCTCTTGACAGACGCACTCCTATCTACTTAGAGATCATGACCTCCTCCCCAAATGCTCAGGGACAAAAGCATGAAGCTCAAAAGGGCACTCTTACTTGGGTTTCAAAATCCTTCCTGTAGAAAAACATTCAATCACACCATTGTCAACATGCCTCAGCTGCATGCAGAATTCTACAGGATTCATGAAACAAATCCCACTGATTATGTATTTCAAGTTCAGTATCACCATTGAAGTTAATATGGAAATGCAAGATTTGCTAATAGCTCAGGGAAGTTGGGTAAACAGCACCTGACTAACTCCACAGCGGGGCTTCCCAGGTGGCGCTAGTGGTAAAGAACCTCCCTGCCAATCCAGGAGACATAAGAGATGTGGGTTCAATCCCTGGGTCCGGAAGAGCCCCTGGAGGAGGGCACGGCAACCCACTCCAGTATTCTTGCCTGGAGAGTACTGGATACTGAATCCCATGGACAGAGGAGACTAGTGGGCTATAGGCCACAGGGTTGCAAAGAGTCCAGACATGACTGAAGGGATTTAGCATGCATGCACGCAACCCACAGGAAGCTAGTTTTCCTGAAAACGCTGTATCTGATCAGAAACTTTGAAGCTATTGGTATCTGGCCCTATCCTTGCCGATGGACTTATTATATGCATGTAACAGACACATGTCAATATCCTGCACCTAAGTGAAGTGCTTAGTTGCTTCAGTCATGTCTGACTCTGCAACCCCATGGACCGTTGCCTGGCAGGCTCCTGACTCCATGGGATTTCCAAGTCTAGAATGCTGGAATGGGTTGCCATTTCCTTCTCCAGGAGATCTTTCCAAGCCTGGGATCTTCCCAATCCTGGGATCAAACCTGTGTCTCTCACATTGCGGAAACACTCTTTACCACTGAGCCATCATTCCTCCTCCCTAATTTTCTGAAAAGCACTTCTTACCAAAGAGAAACAAACTGTAAGTTCACAAAGTGAAGTCGCCCTGTCGTGTCTGACTCTCTGCGACCCCACGGACTGTAGCCTACCAGGCTCCTCAGTCCATGCAATTTTCAAGGCAAGAGTACTGGAGTGGCTGCCATTTCCTTCTCCAGGGGATCTTCCGGACCCAGGGATTGAACCTGGGTCTCCCTCACTACAGGCAAATGCTTTACCATCTGAGCCATCAAGGTGGGAGGAAAGTTCACAAGCTTATGCTAAAACTAAGCTAGGCTTTTTATTATTTTTATTATTAATTTTTATTGGAGTAGAGTTGCTTTACAATGTTGTGTTAGTTTCTGATGTAAAGCAATGTGAATCAGTTATATGTTAACATATATCCCCTCTTTTGGGGATTTCCTTCCCGTCTAGGTCACTATAGAGCACTGAGTTCCCTGTATACAGTAGGTTCTCATTAGTTAATATCTGTTTTACACATAGTATCAATAATGTATATATGTCAGTCCCAATCTCCTAGTTCATTCCACCCCTGCCCTTTCCCCCTTGGTACCCATATGTTTGATCTCTATGTCTGTGTCTCTATATCTGCTCTGCAAATAAGATTTAAAACACAAAGGAATTTCAACTCTGTGTCTAGAATTTTTAAGAAGCCAGACACAAGACTTGACAAGTATACAGAGCCCAAAAGATTATTTTCCCTTGCAACTGATTTCTGTACCACAAAGGAAAGAACCAGACTCACTCTCGGGTCTCTCCATTTTTCTCAAAGAATCTGAGACAGGGTGTCATTAGAAGTATAAGTGGTTTAAGCACTTGGCCCCATCATTCCAATCAGTGAAATCTGCAGGACCTGGTCCAGCAAATAAGTATCTGGCAAAGCTGAAGAGCCAGAAGGACTCCCAGTGGGCACCAGTAATTTCCATGCAGAGAGGCTGTGGATGGAGTCATTAGAGGCAACCCAGAGAAAGGTTTAGGCAAGATTATACGTGAGGATTTTTGCAATGCCCAATCTCAGCATATCAGGTAGCAGAGTCAGAAAAGCTCCAGTTGATGTTCTCAATTTAACCAAGTAATTGAATTTCTCACCCTTTTCATTCCTCCCATCCACCCTCCAGCCCAGCAGGTGCTAACAGCTCCCAGCTCATATCACCCACCCCCGGCCCAGTGATGTCTGCACGCTTCTACCCGCCAGGTGAGCTGGGAGGGCGACAAAGAGCCAACTGGATGTAGTCCCTACTCTGTTGAGGTTGGTACATGTATTATTTTAACAGAATAATTTACATAGTAAACTGACAAAATATAAAGATGAAAAATAATTCAGACATATAATGAACTCCTTACAAAATCAAAGTCCTTATGAAACCAAGCTGGATAAGTTGAAAAATGTCAACAGAGCGAAGTTGCTAGAAACTGCTGTTGAATTAGATGTGCTCGTGGTAGCTGTAAAATATTAGAAACCATTTCAAAAAATCTAGGAAGATTCTGTAATTAGTTTGCTCTGTTCTTTAAAGAAACCAAAACAGATTACAGGTGACTACATTATAGACATGCTTTCTACAGAAGAGAAGAAGCAGGCTTCTGCCAATAAACACAGGCTTGGTGAAAGGGCCTTGGAACTACATCGGAAGATTGGGATTTTAAGTTAAAATGGAATACATGTTTAAGGTTAGATTCCTAGCTTTTAGCCACTTGTTCATCTGGGGCTTTTTTAATATTGTAAATTGAAGGTTTCCTTTTCTTTAAATTGAAGTATTGCTGATTTACAATGTTAAGTTTTAGGTGCACAGCAAAGTGATTCAGTTATACATACACTATATATGTGTGTATATATTCTTTTTCAAATTCTTTTCCTTACAGATTATTATAAAATACTGAGTACAGTTCCCTGTGCTATACAGTAGGTACCTGTTGATTATTTTATGTATATTAACGTGTACATGATAATACCAAACCCCTAATTTATCCCCCCATCCTTTGCCCTCTGGTAATCGTAGGTTTGCTTTCTAAATCTGTGAGCCTATTTCTGTTTGCAAAACAAGTTCATTTGTGCCACTTGTTTAGATCCCACGTATAAACAATACCATGCGATGTTTTCTTCCTCTGTCTGGCTTATTTTATTTAGTACGGTCATCTCTAGGGCCATCCATGTTGCTGCAAATGGCACTATTTCATTCCTTTGACGGCTGAGCAATATTTCACTGTGTACATGCACCACATCTTTATCCATTCCTCCATCGATGGACATTTAGGTTGCTTCCTTGTCTGGGCTATTGTATACAGTGCTGCAATGAACACTGGGGTGCGTGTATCTTTTCAAACGACAGCTTTCTCCAGATGCAGGCCCAGGAGTGGGTTTAGTGGATCTTATGGTAACTATTTTTAGTCTTTTACAGCCTCCATACTGTTCTCCATATTTAGCCAATTGCTGTTCACTCAGAGACAGCACCTCCAAGTCATCAGCTGAGAGAACTTCTCCTGGAGTGTCAGCCCTGGGGTTAAACCCTGCTCTCCAGTGAGCGAGCATGAACCCACTGGAGCCAACACTGGCTCAGCCAAGAGCTCCTGGTGCATCACAGGGGAGGCAGAACAGGCTCCAGGTGCGTCTACACCTGGGCAGGTCGGCTACACGTTAACACTCAGGGGACAGGGCGGAGGGCAGCCTGACCCTCGTGGGCAACGTGGATGCAAAGTTGTTGGGTGTTACAGACACAACAGGTCCTTCTAGGACTCAAACTGCTTCTGGGCTAATGTCTCCCTGTTACAACAGACTCGAGAGCACACGAAGGGGAGAGTTCAACTCTGACTGCTCCCCACAGGATGGTACACGAGAGATTTTCCTCCTCATTCCTCACTGTCTCTAGAGACCCCACTACCTGCTGAAAAGTTCAGAGCAGTCATTTTTAACAAGAGGGTTTTGTCTTGTATTAAAACTGGCTAATTGGCTTCCTGCTGTTTTAACACTTAGTAACTTGAAGAGATTAAGCGACTTAATTCCATCAAAATGAGTAACAGGAGAAAAAAGACAGGAAAGCACTGGGACAAGTACACGACCTTCACGGAACCTGACTGAGAAAATCCTCTGTGAGCAGATACTAGCCTTTCTTGGTATTCCTCAAGCTCTGAGAGACAAAGCAGCAGTGGGCACCAAACGCGAGATGGGGGATGTAGAAATGACATGTGCCAGACCCACATATGTCCTGCCTTCCTTCCATCCTCCCAGCCCACTTTTTCATTCCAACAGTTTCTGAGGCATCCAGCAGTGCCCAGATGCTAGTACCAGCCTTGGCTGAGCCATTTAAAACCTCCTACTCAAGACTTCCTTGGCGGTAAAATGGTTAAGCACACCCAATGCAGGGGGCCCAGGTTCGATCCCTGGTTAGGGACCTACATCCCACGTGCTGCAACTAAGAGCTCACATGCCACAAATAAAGAGCTCACATGCTAAAACAAAGACCCACTGCGGTCAAATTAATTAATTAAAATTTTAAAACTACTTTCTGACCTGGGGCTACTCTATGGGAGCCAATTCAAAAAGTCGATAGGAATCAACTTTTAAGAGGTACAAGGCAGGTTTCAAGAGCAAACTTAGAACTGCAGGAGAGGGACCTTTCTGGCTGTCCAGTGGTTAAGACTCCACACTTCCACTGCAGGGGATGCAGGTTCAATCCCTGGTCAGGGAACCAAGATACCACATGCCATGCAGTGCAGCTAAAAAAAGTGAAGAAACTTTCTGGTGGTCCAGTGGTTAAGAATGTACATGTCAATGCAGGGGACACAGGTTCGATCCTTGGTACAGGAGGATCCCACATGCCAGGGGGCAACTAGGCCCATGCTCCACAACTGCTGAAGCCCTCAGCCTGTGCTCTGCAAGAAGAGAAGCCCCCAGTGAGAAGCCCACACACCACAACCAGAGGAGGCCCTGCTCGCGACACCTAGAGAAAGCCCATCGCAGCAAAAATGAATAAATAATTTTTTTAAAGTGCAAGAGAAAATTCTTGATCACTGGGTTTTGGGAGCCAGTGGATAAATGATCCCATCCTCTAAACCTGGGGTGGAGTTGAGCATCTTTTCATGTGTTTGTTAGCCATCTGTATGTCTTCTTTGGAGAAATGTCTATTTAGTTCTTTGGCCCATTTTTTGATTGGGTCATTTATTTTTCTGGAGTTGAGCTGGAGGAGTTGCTTGTATATTTTTGAGATTAGTTGTTTGTCAATTGCTTCATTTGCTATTATTTTCTCCCATTCTGAAGGCTGTCTTTTCACCTTGCTGATAGTTTCCTTTGATGTGCAGAAGCTTTTAAGGTTAATTAGGTCCCATTTGTTTATTTTTGCTTTTATTTCCGATATTCTGGGAGGTGGGTCATAGAAGATCCTGCTGTTATGTATGTCAGAGAGTGTTTTGCCTATGTTCTCCTCTAGGAGTTTTATAGTTTCTGGTCTTACGTTTAGATCTTTAATCCATTTTGAGTTTATTTTTGTGTATGGTGTTAAAAGATGCTCAACATCACTCATTATCAGAGAAATGCAAATCAAGACCACTATGAGGTACCATTTCACACCAGTCAGAATGGCTGCGATCCAAAAGTCTACAAATAATAAATGTTGGAGAGGGTGTGGAGGAAAGGGAACCCTCTTACACTGTTGGTGGGAATGCAAACTAGTACAGCCACTATGGAGAACAGTGTGGAGATTCCTTAAAAAACTGGAAATAGAACTGCCTTATGATCCAGCAATCCCACTGCTGGGCATACACACTGAGGAAACCAGAAGGGAAAGAGACACGTGTACCCCAATGTTCATCGTAGCACTGTTTATAATAGCCAGGACATGGAAGCAACCTAGATGTCCATCAGCAGATGAATGGATAAGAAAGCTGTGGTACATATACACAATGGAGTATTACTCAGCCATTAAAAAGAATACATTTGAATCAGTTCTAATGAGGTGGATGAAACTGGAGCCTATTATACAGAGTGAAGTAAGCCAGAAGGAAAACACCAATACAGTATACTAACGCATATATATGGAATTTAGAAAGATGATAACAATAACCCTGTGTACGAGACAGCAAAAGTGACGCTGATGTATGGAACAGTCTTATGGACTCTGTGGGAGAGGGAGAGGGTGGGAAGATTTGGGAGAATGGCATTGAAACATGTAAAATATCACGTATGAAAAGAGATGCCAGTCCAGGTTCAATGCACGATACTGGATGCTTGGGGCTGGTGCACTGGGACGACCTGGAGGGATGGTATGGGGAGGGAGGAGGGAGGAGGGTTCAGGATGGGGAGCACATGTATACCTGTGATGGATTCATTTTGATGTTTGGCAAAACTAATACAATTACGTAAAGTTTAAAAATAAAATAAAATTAAAAAAAATAAAATAAACCTGGGGTGGAGAATTCTGAAGCACATTCCTACACCGGTGAATGGTGATTCTGGTTTCATCGCCCTCAGGGGTAACCAGCACAATAACCTGGTTTTTGGCTGCCTCTGTCAATTTCCATATCTCCCTCCTGCCGGTCTCCCTAACTCCACAATCCTGCACGCAAGCCTTCATCTCTCAGGCTCTGCCCTGTGGGAGAACCTACCAAAAACTAACTAAGCAAACTCCAGAAGGTAGTGAAGGACAGGGAAGCCTGGTGTGCTGTAGTTCATGGGGGCGCAGAGAGTTGGACACGACTTAGCAACAGAACAACAACAACCAAAAACAATAGCTATGCTCTGTTACATGGGACGGAGAAGGCGATGGCACCCCACTCCAGTACTCTTGCCTGGAAAATCCCATGGACGGAGGAGTCTGGTGGACTGCAGTCCATGGGGTCTCGAAGAGTCGGACATGACTGAGCGACTTCCCTTTCACTTTTCACTTTCATGCACTGGAGAAGGAAATGGCAACCCACTCCAGTGTTCTTGCCTGGAGAATCCCAGGGACAGGGGAGCCTGGTGGGCTGCCATCTCAGGTGTCGCACAGAGTCGGACACGACTGAAGTGACTTAGCAGTAGCAGTTACATGGGAAAAGCGGATGCTGGCTTTAATGTCATCAAACCTGGTATTTGCTGACCCTCTTCTTCTCTTTCCCACCCAGATTTACTCTCCTAGGCTGACATCAGCATGACATCACATTTCATTTCCTCCTTCCATCTTTAAAGAACTATATTGAGGAATACAGAGTTAAATTTCCAGACAAGGGCCCAATCTAGAGACTGTCAATAGAATATAACTAATTAAAAAGTTCATGGTAGGATACTTCCAGGACATGGGGAGCCACACATTTAATGGTCCCACAGTTGCCAACAGCCCTGGACCCTCAGGTGTGAGTCAAAAAAAACAAGGTAGCCTCTCAGAACTTCCCCAGTAGTCCAGTGGCTAAGACTCCAGACTCCCAGTGCAGGGGGCCTGGGTTCGATCCCTGGTCAGGGAACTAGATCCCTCATGCTGTTACTAAGACCCAGTGCAGTCAAATAAATTATATATATATATATATTTCTTTAAAAGGCAGACCCTCTCTGAAGCAATGGCAGGGACTGTGGGACCTGGGGCTGTGGGACTAAGATCTGCTGACAGGCAGAGCAGTAAAGGACTCGGTGAGCAGCTGTTACAAGACCAATGAGACTCTGTCTTCTATTTTCCATCACACATAGAAGATGCTGAACTAGGATTCCTGGAACAAAGTACCAATCACTCTCAATTGGGCAAAAGACTCTCCAACTTTGGGATGGTGACCAAAATCAATATGAAGCAGAGAAATGCTTTGCAGGCAGCAATATGTGTGGGTTCCCACAGAGAGCTCCCAGGATCTAAGTGGTCTTCCTCAATCTATGATTTTACTTTACAACCTAGGGTGTGAGGAGCAAGATGAAAGCCTCAACCAGAAGTGAAAACAAGTTCTCACACAAATACACATACACATCCACAAATATTCACAGTAGTGCTATTTACAAGAGCCAAAAGGTAGGGCCATAAGTTTTTATGGAACTTATTTTAAGGCTGATCTTACTTCCCCTTCATGCAGGCAGAACTGTAAACCCAGGAATAAAAACTGGAAGGCATTTACAAACCTCAGCTCAAGTTCTCGTAGTAAAACCAACACAAGAATAAAAACTATTTGCACAAACGATCACAAATTGCTAACAGTGGGAGTTCTACATTGGCAAAACTGTGTCATTCTTTCCTCTAGTTCCCAAGCTTTCTTATATCCCATTATACTACTTTCATAACCGAAGAACTTAAATTAATTCTATTGTCCTGGAATTTCCCCTGATGCCGACTGTATTACACATAGCACAGAAACTCAGGAGGAGACAGTGCAGATTTCAGCCCGTGATGCTGCCAGGCACAGGTTCCAATCAGCAAGGGTGAAGAGACACTCTCACCCAAGTCCAGGTACCCCAGAGAGAGGGAGGTGTGGGCCAACCGACTCTCGTCAGAGATCCCCACGCCTCCGTGGGCGCCCCAGGCAGGTTCCCTTGGTCCCAGCATTGCCCCACTGACAGTTTCCTGCTAATGTGAGCATCCCTTCATGACCTGAGAAGGATCCCGCGCCTCTGAGTGGGTCAGGGCCTACAGAAAATGTGATGGGTTGCCTCGCGGAGGGCAACTCTGGGGCAGCTAAACAGTGATACAGTAAGAAACGGCTATTTTTAAAACCCTACTTGAAACAATTCCTCTGACGCTGGTGGCTAAATATAAATATCCTGCTCTCTCGACCTTCCTCTGGGGCAAATCAGAAGGCTTTTCCCCAGTCACCCTTCTCCTCTGCAGCCTCTGAGGCCACCCAGCATTCCCGGCCTTTCAAAGTTTACCAGATGATACACCCTCTCCAGATACCTCCTGCATCTGCACACACAGCCTTTTTCTCATGAAGTCTTCTAGTCATCCTTGACCAGCAGCTGTGGGTGAACACTGAGGGCCAGTCCACAATTCTTTGCATGTACGTTTTAATCCCTGGGTCAGGAAGATCCCCTGGAGGAAGACATGGCAACCCACTCCAGTATTACTGCCTGGAGAATCCCCACGGACAGAGGAGCCTGACGGGCTACGTCCGTGGGGTCGCAAAGAGTTGGACGTGACTGAAGTGACTTAGCATGCAGACACCTTTCTCTACAAAGGACACTTTCTATCTGTGTCTTCAACTGTTGCCTTTACTCGGAGGAATTACAAATACCCAATGTCAGCCCTCAAACGAACTCCAGATTTCCAATCATCTATAAGATGCCTTCACTTGAATTTATTTACAAAACAGAAATAAGAGTAACAGAGACAGAAAACAAAGAGGGTTTCCAAGGGAGAAAGGGGGGATTAGTGGGAGACTGAGACTGACATATACACAGTGCTACATATAAAATAGGTAACTAAAAAAGGCCTGCTGTATAGCACAGGAAACTCTACTCAATAGTCTGTAATGACCTATATGGGAATAGAATTTAAAAAACAGTGGACACATGTATAACGGAGCCACTTTGCCTATGCAGCAGAAAAGTGTACAGCGCTTTTGTGTATAAATGCATATACAATGTACATTACATTGTATAAATGTACATTACATAATGTACATTAAAAATCAACTATACTCCAATAAAAATTAATTCCAAAAAAATGCCTTCACTTAAAGGACCCTTCTCTCTGCCCTGTTTCCCCCTTTCTTACATCATAATCCATCCATTTCTTACATCATCCATCACAGGCTGGCTTCTCCTGGCCCAGACGCCATTCACTGCTTCTGCTAAGTCACTTCAGTCGTGTCCGACTCTGTGCGACCCCTGAGATGGCAGCCCACCAGGCTCCCCTGTCCCTGGGATTCTCCAGGCAAGAACACTGGAGTGGGTTGCCATTTCCTTCTCCAATGCAGGAAAGTGAAAAGTGAAAGTGAAGTCGCTCAGCTGTGTTTGACTCTGAGAGACCCATGGACTGCAGCCTACCAGGCTCTTCCGTCCATGGGATTTTCCAGGCAAGAGTACGCGGAGTGGGGTGCCATTGCCTTCTCCGGACGCCATTCACAGGTCATCCTAAATCCTCCCCACTCTAGTTCTCACTATTCATGTCTAGTTTTCCCTGTTCAGAGTTCTCCATTCCTGTCCCACTCTCCGCCACCACCCCAGTCCACATCTGTGCTGACCCAAGGAAGTCCTCCAAACAGGTGGTCGGAACTGGGCCTCCTCCCCACAGAAGCGTGCATATTGGGAGATACAAAATTGAGCCCAATCAGGAAACTGGAGATTTCTCATGGGGAATTTAACTGGGAAAACTGGTTAAATAGAGAACGGAAGACCAGAAAGAACCACCAGAGAAGGGTGAAGCATCCTGGAGGTTCGCGCAACCTCTAGGTTGCCTTTAGGGTTGGAGGGATCCTAGCGAGAAGGTTGGGAGCAGCATCCAGAGAGGGCTGGACGCCATAGGCAGGCACTGAGCGGGGCCACGCCCACCTCTGGAGGCAGGACATGGACAGCCACGCCCATCCTCCTTGCCCAGACACTGAGCGGGGCCACGCCCACCTCTGGAGGCAGGACATGGACAGCCACGCCCATCCTCCTTGCCCAGACACTGAGCGGGGCCACGCCCACCTCTGGAGGCAGGACATGGACAGCCACGCCCACCCTCTTTCCCCAGCGCCGTGGCCCACCCAGCTTCCACTCCACAGGCTGAATTGGCTGGAACCCAGAGCAAGGCATCCCTTAAAGGCCTTCCTGACAAAAAGCCAAACAGGCAAATCTGTGCCCTGTGAGGTTATTCACAATCGTTTTACATGCCAGGACACCTGCCATAAATGTCTGGTGTTTGCTTGTTAGGTCCTGAGGGTGGGGTGGTTATAGAGACTGGCGTAAAAGTCTCTGTCATCTTTTCTCCAGGTCTCTGACCCTCCACCTTACCTCTTGCTGAACCACCCACCCTTTCCCAGGGACACACTGTTTTCTCTTATGCTGTCACTATTTGTTCTCCCTGCAAGAAATACCCATTCCCCCAACCCCTTGTTCAAGTAATGGCTATATGGCAGGCACAAGGTCATAGCTAAAAACTCTCCTTGGTACAACTCTCCTTCCAAAGGTGAAGATCCCAGCTTCCATCAGGCTGGTTTTAACTCCACCCAGGGACTTTTTTCCTCGGTTCTTTAAAAAAAAACAAAAACAACTCATGCTCTACCACTCTCAACTCACCTGCTGTGTTTAAAACAAAAAGAAGCCTACTTTATGAAGAACAACTAGGTCCCCTGCCAGAGCCCATTCTCTTAATGGTGCTTTTACCCCAGAATCAGTGGGAGCAATGCCTGCCCCCCACATGCCCACTCCTTGCTGTCACCTCTCTGCCCATGTTGTAGGTTTAACACAGAATAGTTGGGAGCATTTCTAGCCAAAAGCTAAGGATGCCAGGCCATCTAAAAGCATGGCAAAATGGTCTGTAACACTGCCTTCCCACACATTAAAGTGGAGTTGGATAAAGAGTACAAACAACCTGCTACTCTTCTTATTTAATCATATTCTTGATCATGACATTCTCCTATCATTTAGGAAAAGCTGCAGGTAACAAAATTTATATGGGCCTGAAATTTAGGGTCCTTTCAATAGCAAGAAATTCAGAGTTGAGTGGACCCAGAGTCCATTTGGTGATTCTTCCCACCCGTCTGCTCAGCCACCCTATGTGTAGTGGCTTTGGCCCAAAGCACAATCCCTCATGGTGACACACTGGCTGCCATTGCTCCAGGTTCCAAGTCATCACATGTGAATATCCAGAGTAGGAAGGAAGGGAGATGAGACTAAGGGACTTCCTCCTTCTGCAGCTTTCTTCTTTTACCAACCAGAATAAAAAAAATCCCCCTGCTGCCCACAGCAGCCTCCTCCTCACACCCCACTGCTCAAAATGGGTCTTGTGACCATCCCCAGCTACAGGAGGGGCTGGTGGGTGAGTATTGGCCATGTGGGGCTCAGACCAAGCACAATTCATCGCTGGGCCTGAGACCACTGGCTGTGGAGCAAATCAGGGTTCCAGTGGCAAGAAAAAAGAAGGAATGGCTATCAGGCTAGCACTAAACATCTATGATCCCAGGCAGAGATCATTCTCCCCAGAATCATGTATTTAGGCTGCTTGAAAGAAAGAACACACTTTGAGTACACAGTAAGATGCCAAAATTCTCTTCATTGGGCTTTTGCAGCTATTCTCATTTACCTCAAAGTCATCTAGGAAGCTTCACAGGTGGCGCTAGTAGTAAAGAACCCACCTGCCAATGCAGGAGACTTAAGAGACACGTGTTTGATCCCTGGGTCGGAAAGATCCCCTGGAGAAGGAAATGGCAACCCACTCTAGTATTCTTGCCTGGAAAATTTCATGGACAGAGAAACCTGGCAAGTTCAAGTCTATGGGGTCACGAAGAGTCAGACATGACTGAACTGAAGCAGCTAAATAAGAGATAAATCTTATTCCTTCATTGTAACAGATTTGGTATATGACATACATGTAATAGACTCAACAAGTGCCTCAGACATGAAGACACGGAAAAACAAATATGTTATCTTGTCTTCCAAAACACACAAGGACAAATTCAGTGGAAATGTTAAACTTCCAGTTCATTTTCACCATCTCAAAAAAAGTAAAAAGAGCTCACAAGCCTGTCTGGCTCCATCTTTCTCAGAGATGAGATGAGCATGATGTCACTGCATCATGTCTATGACACTCGCCACATCTGCTCCCTAAATTCAGACCTTACCAACCCCACCATCTCCTGATCCTGAATCCTTCTGTCCTTCCAGGACACACAACCTCCATTCACACTGTGTCTTTTATCTGCCAGCCTCTTCCCAAGCCCACTCCAGCCCTTCTCTCTGCTGTAAATACCAGCTCACTCATGCTGGTTGAATCAGATCCCCCTAAAACTGCTCTCACCCTCCAGATAGAACAGAGGGGCCCTTCCTTTGGGACTGCACAGCACTGGGTTTTTATTTCAACCAGAAACATTTGTTCTAGATTATAACTTATTGTTTAGCCATCAAATTCCACACTGAACAGTCTCAATGCAGCAGCCACATGGAATCTGTTCTCATACCCTGGTGCTTGGAAACGTACCTAGCATATACACAGTAGAAGTCCAAAGAAGGGCTTTTTGTTTGCTTTTTTTTTTTTTTTTAAATATAAAGGGCATTTACCCCTCACAGGAAGTCCTTAAAATCTCGGTGGCCGGCTTCTGCTTGCTTCTTCTTCCTTTTTCTACCATCTTTCATTGTTATTCTACGGCTCAGTTAATAGGGTATGCTAAACTATAAACATGGAGGACTTCCCTGGTGGTTCAGGGGCTAAGACTCCACACTCCCAGCGCAGAGGGCCCAGGTTCGATTCCTGGTCAGGGAACTAGATCCCACAAGCTGCAGCAACTAAGAGTTCACTGCTGCTGCTAAGGTGCTTCGGTTGTGTCCGACTCTGTGCGACCCCACAGACGGCAGCCCACCAGGCTCCGCCCTCCCTGGGATTCTCCAGGCAAGAGTTCGCATGCCCCAACTAAGACTCGGTGCGGCCAAATATATAAATTAAAAAAAAAAAAAAAAAAAACTATAAACATGTCCACGATCCTTGGCAGTTCCTCCCATGGCAGGGGGAGAGGGTTGGTGTCTAGCTGGAAGTGACACTAGGTCCGTTCCACTCCAAGGCTTCAAGAGGCCTTTCAGTTTCTGTTCTTGCTCCTTTGGGAACCCTGGCCAGCCACCTGTGACCAGAACCAGGGTGGCCTGCCAGGGGCTGAGAAACACTCTTCGACTCCCATCCTAACTGCCAGCCAGCAGCCAGTATTGTGAGTAAGGCCATCTACGAACACCAGGCCCAACCCACCTGCCATCTGACTAGACACGCAAGCAGACCGCACGAGAGCCACTGGGCTCAGCTCAGGCAAGACGAGAGGCTCAGCACGGCTGCAAGCTGAACAAAACGGTGGTGGTTTCAAGGCACTCTGTTTTAGGACGTCTGCTGTTTGTTACACAGAAGGAGGTACCTAGCACATGAGATCTCAGGATGAACTGGTAACACTGAAAGCTGGATAGGATCTGAGAACACCTTCCAGTCCAAATCTCTAAAAGGAAAAACGAAGGAGACAGTAAAAAAATATCATAAAACTATACTCCAATAAAAATTAATTTTAAAAAGAACAAAGGAAAACTGAGGCCCAGAGAAGCTGAACCACAAACTCCAGGCACACAGAGGCAAGAAAGACTGGGAGATCCCCTTGTTCTAGGACTCACAAGCCTTATCACTTCATAACACACATAAAGCAGGCCTTTCTCTACATTCAAGGGTCTATTATGTACCCAGAAAATGCTCACCAGGAGATTTATGAAGAGAATTATGACACATGCATTCCATTCCATGCAGCTGATTTTTTTTTAAAGACAGATTCATATACTGGCATGGAAAGATTTCCAGGACTATCATGTGACAAATAGAAAAGCAACTCTGTAAAATTCAAAACAGTTCATAAAAGAGGGCTTCTTTTCCCTGTCTTGTAAGAAGTTGACTTTCAGGATGGGAACTGAACAGAAGGGCCGAAAGCAAGCAGAAAGCTTCCAACATGTAAAAAAGCAAATCCAAACTCCACTTTCTGTCCACTCCCAACTGAAAATTAAGTGCAAAAGAAACATGCTTTCTTCTTTTCCGACAGAAATACAGAGGTCTGTAGCACACCCCCACCCCAAATCACCCTCGTGGGCACCCTGAACACACAAAGCTGACAATTAAACTATTCGTCATCATAATTACAATATGAATAGCTACTCTCATTCAGCCTCTCTAAAAGTACTCATTTACTATTCTTGCAGTATCTCTACAAAACACGAGGCAGGCGGGCTCCACCTCTGTTACAGAGTAAGACCCTATAGTATAAAAGAAAGCAAACGGCTCAAGGTCAAGGCCCAGGGTGGCACCACCAGAACACCCCCATTTCCTGGCTCTCGGAGCTCAGCTGTCCCAACTCACGTGCTGTGTGCACATCATCCCGTATTTTGAGATGAGCAGGGGCAACTAACATGACGACTCATGCTGGCTTCGAAAGCCTGCAAATCTAAGCAGCCACCTGAGGTCAGTAGCTGAAGCAAGCAGCAAGTCTTCACAAGAGAGAAGACAGGATTTTTTTTTCTTATTTCCAAGGTCAACCAACTCTAGGACTCTTTCATTTCAAAAATCAGATTCTAAAGAAACACCTCAAGTTCAGTTATCCTGGACTGTGTGCATCACACTAGCGGAAAGAATATTTAAGCTTCAAATGTGCAGAGAGAATTCCCTGGTGGTCCAGTGGCTAAGACGCTGCAGTTCCACTGCAAAGGGCAGGGGTTCAAATGTGCAGAAATCCTGGGGCCCTGGGAGCCTAGACCATGTTTTCCAAGGTAGACATGAAGGGGAGTTGATAAGTAAATGTGCCCTTCAAACCCCTCCCCAGTTCTCAGGACCGCATTTACCTTCGATGAGCAGGGGTGAGGGGTGGGCAGGAAACTCCCTCCACCCCCACCCACAGTGGGATGAGGCAGGAGGACATGCTGCCGGGGGTCCTGACAGTGGCCGAGTGACAGCAGCCCACGGGGAGGCCCAGAGCCCCCGCCCAGAGCCCAGCCCGGATCACACACAGGCTGCCAAGCCTCATTCTCCAGCAAACAATCTCTCCGCTTCTCCACCCACCAGTGCAGCACTACACGTCGGGGAGACTCCACTTCAGAAACACGTGCCAGGGTGCCACCAGCTCTTCTCAGGTTTTTTGAGCAGAATCCTGGCTAGGGTACAAGGCTGCAGAGTGTGGGGTCCCCTTCACTCCATGGCTGGGCCTGGGGAACCCCCCCAACCCAAGATGGCTTGGTGGAGCGGGACTGCCAGTGCACCTGTGCTCCACTATTAAGCTCTCTTAGTTCTTCACTGCATCCCTCGTGGTGGGAGCGGCCCAGGAGTCTCGAGATGTGATGGATGGGCTGTCTCATGCCTAGCAAGAGAACACGGGCTCTCCCAAGAGCAGAGGCTCTGGCCTGGCTACGCCCCATGCACTAAAGCAGCTTTCCAGCAGCCTCAGGCCCAGAAGAGTCTCAGGGGAAGAGGCAACCGTGTGGGCGTGGCTTCAGGTCTCACCTGTGATGTGGCCTAGCCCTGGGGCCACTGGACCTTCCTGAGCCTCAGTTTCCTCTTCGGTGAAGTCCTAGTGAGGTCGGGTGACACCTACCTCCTAGGACTGTTGGGAGAATTATACGAGGCAGCTGTTCTCAACTAGGGGGGATTTCCTCCCCCAAGCCCCCTCCCCAGCAAGAAGCATCTGCAATAAGCATCTGCAATCTGGAGACTGTTCTGGGTGTCAGCTCGTGTTGGGGGTGTTACTAGCATCTAGTGGGTGGAGGCCTAGGATACTGCAGAGTGTCTAACAGCACTCAGGATGCTCCTCACAACAAAGAATGGTGCAGCCAAAGATGGTGGCAGTGCAGATGCTGAGGAGCCCTGGCCGCAGGTGATTTGTGTAAAAGGAATTTAGGAATTTCGGGACACCACTTATCACTATGATCATAAGAACATGTTCTTTTTCGGCATCTAAACAAACCATTTCCATGGAACAAAAATAGTTTCCTGTTGTCGTTCTTGCCTTTTTTTTTTTTTTACTATAATACATGATGCAGATCTAAGAACTTGGAGCTACCCTATAAGCTGTAAAGGAGAGCGTGCCAGGGAAAGTGTACTGCACACAGTAGGAGCTCAATAAATGCCTGCCATCCAGGGAACAGAGGAAACAGCTTTTGAATTTAAAGAGGTCTGAGGGTCTGCCAAGTAGCAGGGCTGAGGGGGATAAAAAGATGATGCCATTAAGAGAAGCTGCCGAGGGATCTCCCTGGTGGTTTAGGGGTTGAGGATCCACCTTGCAATGCAGGGGATGAGGGTTCGATGCTGGGTCAGGGAACTAAGATCCCACATGCCAAGGAGCAACTAAGCCCATGCGCCATAAGTACTGAAGCTCTGCACGCCATACCTAGAGAGACCATGCGCCCCAATGAAATATCCTACACAACATGAAGAAGATCCCAAGTGCTGCAACTAAGACCCAACACAGCCAAATAAATAAATATTCTTTAAAGAATGAGAGAGTGAAGCTGCCAAGTAGGTGAATGAAAAAGATATATCTTAAATGCAGGTTTCAGCATCAGCAAACTTTTCCAATTGCCAACCTGGCTAAAGGGGGTTCCGAGGGAAGAAAGATCCTGAAGGTGAATGCCACCCTACTAATGGAACTCAGGGGTCACCGGAAATGTCCCTGTGTTCTGACTCCAAAGGGCTAGCCTCATAACCTCTCCAGCTGGGTGCCAAAGAGTCTGTGGGGGACTCTGAAAGCAGCTAAGAGTAGATGATGCTGGGGTAAAATTTGTGGTAGAGAACTAGGATCATCAAATCTGTACCACGGGCAAGAGAAGCTGGGGGTGTAGCTGGCTGGCAGAACCAAGAAAACTACAAAGAGGGGTTACACAGTCCCCCTGAGGACCCAAGCCCAGTGGGTGGGTGGGTTAGATGGATGCTCCAGCCCAGAACCAACTCCACTGACACCAAGGCCAAACTGCTCCATTCATTTTCCAAATACTTTCACTCTCCTACATTAACACACGAAAGATCTATTCCTTACATGTAAGATCTATTCCTTACAAAACCCTCTTCCCTCCTGGGCCTAAGATCACCCTCCTTGGTAACACTAACACTTCCCTTTTGGGCAAGGCAGGCAGCTTAATTTTAAAATTATGCTCAAGAAGGTATGCAAAATTGTTGCACTTTATTAAGACAATAAAAACTCCCCAAACTTTATCGTTTTAATAAAAGCTGTTCTTAAACTGTGTTTTATTTACTTAATTTGATGGTGTGTTTCGGAGGGTGATGCTTTTACACTTAGTTTTAAGTACATGAAGGGTAATTATCTGTGAAAAATTCTAAAAGAAAAATAGCACTGCACTTAACAGAACATGAAAGTAAAATTGCCCAACAACAGGAAACAGGAAGATGGAGCCAAGAAGAGTAAATCCTCCGGTGGGCTTGTCCAGCTTTACTTCCTGAAGTTTATCTAACTCAAACCCACCGTATTGGATGCTTCCCCATACAGACCTGCTACTGAGAAACACACACAGAACCTCAGGATGCTCTGCTTCTCAACCTGGGGCCGTTTCTACCTGAGGGTCTCAAAGGAAGATGACAGTCATCTCGCTTCTTACCCAACAATTTGGGGAAAGAAAGAAAACATGTTTAAATATTAAATCAAGCTAGTATATTTACAGAGTAAGATGAATGGGTTGAATTTTTTTTTTTAAATACATGGGATTTCTAAAAATGTTATCAGCTAATCAGCATGAACTCCCTTCAACCTCCAGTGGAGAAGCTCTGTTTGCAGAACTCTGAACCCACCTGGGGGCCCCCTACTCCTCTGCCAACTGCCCCAGCACCAGAGGTTTCAGCCAAAGAGGGCAGGCATGCTCACCCCTCATCACTGATAAATTCAAACACAGGGGTGGGGGAAAGGAATTCTTCTCCCAAACAGCATTAAACTTTAAACACCTCAAACCACAGCAAGTATAATCAATTCAGAGAAACAAAAATAGAAGCCTCATGTGAATTGGCAGGAATCTGGAATTATCGAATATCTTCAAGAACATTTGGTTTTTAAGACTTTCAAGGGCAGACTATAAAGAGAACCAGGTGAACCACCGGCTGCCTGGGAGAGTTCTGTCTGCAGACAAAGAGCCAACGTGACCGTGGCCCGAGAGCCACAGCACTTAACCACACAGCCTCAGCAACACTCTTTAAAAAGGAAACTTTCATGAAAATAAACTTTAACCATCTGAGTAACTTACACTTATATATGCCAACTAACAACATGAAAATTTCAAATAGTAATAAAATCCTTTCTTTCAACTCTAAATCTCCAGTTTTCCCTCTTCTCTCCCAGAGGCAACTGCTGCTACAGGCCCTCACGTGTCCTTCCAAAGACCGTACGTTGTGTATTTCTGCTTGCTCTGGCTTTTTCGGCAGGTGTTTCTTTTTTATTTAATAATTTTATCTATCTTTGGCTGTACTGGGTCTTCGCTGCTGCACGCAGGCTTTCTCTGGGTGCAGAGAGCGGGGACTCCTCTGCTGCGGTGTGTGGGCTGCTCACTGCAGCAGCTTCTGCTGTTGCAGAGCCAGGCTCTAGGGTGCTTGGGCTCCAGTAGTTGCAGAGCATGGGTTTAGCTGCCCCTCAGCATGTGGGATCTCTCTGGGCCAGGGACAGAACCTGTGTCCCCTGCACTGACAGGTGGATTCCTGTTTATAGGCCACACGGAAGTCCTTGGTATTTGACTGGTTGATTGGAGGAAGGTGTACCATTGTGGAACCAAAGTGTTTTTCTTCAACTTTCCATCCATTTTAATGTTGGCTATTAAAATAGGTAAAAATTTCTCTTCTGGGACTTCCTTGGTGAGCCAGTGGTTAGGACTCAGCACTTTCACTGCCATGGGCCCAGGTTCAAACCCTGGTCAGGGAACTAAGATTTCACATGCTGTGTGGCACAGCCAAAAAAAAAAAATTATTTTAATTGAAAAAAAAAAAAGAGAGAGAGAGATTAAGTTACTCTAAACAACAAGTCTGGTTAGTTGCTGCGAGTGGTCCAGGCATAGACAAAAACCAAGTCCTTTGACCCTAATCCCTACTCCACTATATCGATGTCCCATTTGTTTTCAAAAATTTTACTTATGTCAAAAAAGATGAGAAAAGTGAAGAAACAAGCAACAGAACAGGAGAAAACATCTGCAAATTATGTATCTGATGAGTCTAAGTAACCAGAATATATCAAGAACCTCACAATTCAACAACTAAAAATAAGTAATAACAAAGGATTTAAGTAGACATTTTTCCAAAGAAGATACATGAATGGCTGATAAGCATGTGATAAGATGCCCAATATCATCAGTCACTCAGTTCAGTTGCTCAGTCGTGTCCGACTCTTTGCGACCCCGTGAATCTCAGCACACCAGGCCTCCCTGTCCATCACCAACTCCCGGAGTTCACTCAAACTCATGTCCATCAAGTCAGTGATGCCATCCAGCCATCTTATCCTCTGTCGTCCCCTTCTCCTCCTGCCCCTAATCCTTCCCAGCATTAGAGTCTTTTCCAATGAGTCAACTCTTCGCAAGACGTGGCCAAAGTACCGGAGTTTCAGCTTTAGCATTATTCCCTCCAAAGAACACCCAGGACTGATCTCCTTTAGGATGGACTGGTTGGATCTCCTTGCAGTCCAAGGGACTCTCAAGAGTCTTCTCCAACACCACAGTTCAAAAGCATCAATTCTTTGGCGCTCAGCTTTCTTCACAGTCCAACTCTTACAGCCATACATGACCACTGGAAAAACCATAGCCTTGAATAGACGGACCTTTGTTTGCAAAGTACTGACATCAGTCATTAGGGAAATGCAAATCAAAACCACAATGACATACAACTTCACTCCCACTAGGATGGCTATAATCAAAAACTGACAAAATCAAGAGTTGACAAGAGGTGGTGAAATTGGAGCCCTAGTTCACGGGGATGTAAACTGGGCCAGCTTTGGAAAACAGTATGGCAGCTCCTCCAAGAATTAATCAGAGTTACCACGCAACTCAGCAATTCCACTTTTAGGCATATACCTGGGGAAAAAATACATCCACACAAAAACTTGTGCACAGACGTTCACAGCAACACCATTCATAACAACAAAAAGGTGAAGGTCAGCCGAATATCCATCAACCGACGAGTAAAAAATGTGGCATATCCAAACAACGGGATATTATCCAGTCATAGAAAGGAATGGGGATCTACGTATGCTTTCCGCTGATTCATGTTATTGTCCAGCAGATACTAACACAACATTGTAAAGCAATTAAATGCCAATTTAAAATAAATAAAAATCTTTTTTTAAAAAAGAATGAAGTCCTGATTCATGCTACAACATGGAAGAAGCTTAGAAACATTATGCTAAGTGAAATCAGCCAGACACAAAAGGCCACAGAGATAATGACCCTGTTCACATGAAATGTCCAGAACAGGCAACTCTATAGAGACAGTGGTTTCGGATTAGCAGGGGCTGGGAGAGGAGGCAGGTGGAGGAGGACGCTTGACTGCTGATGGGCACAGGGGGTTTTCCTTTGAGGGTGATCAAAGATTCTGGGCTGATAGAGTGCTGTGGCTGCACAACTCTGCAAATATACTAAATTTACACTTTTAAAGAGTCAATTTTACAGTATGTGAATTATATCTCAAATCTTTTTTAAAAGATGGCAGTCCTTGCTAGCTATTCAGCATGGGCAGGCATATTGTCATCCTTTCTGTCCTGACCTATAAAATGTGGTAATAAATTAGTTGTACCTGCCTTGCAGGGCTACTGGGAGAAATACCAAAGATCACCCAAGAAAAGCCCCTCCCTTAGTATCTGCCACATAGAAATAATGCTGATCGAGTCCATTTACTATTATTTCCTTTTCCCCAAAATGTGCTCCTTTTGATTGCTATTCTCTTTTCTTTAAAAAAAAAAAAAAAAAGTCAGGATACATATTGTTACTCTTGAATGATTTTTGGCTACAGGAAGCCCAGAGCTCTTTCTACATCCAAAAAAATAAAAACCTTCCACTACCATGTGTGAAATAGATAGCTAGTGGGAAGCTGCTGAATAGCACAGGGAACTCAGCTCCATGCTCAGATGGCCTCAAGGGGTGGGATGGCGGGATGGGTGGGAAGGAGACTCAGGAGGGAGGGGATATATGGATGCATATAGCTGATTCACCTCCTTGTACAGCAGAAACACACACGACATTGTAAAACAACTGTATTCTTAAAAAAAGAATCCTCAAATACTTAATATAAAATACTGTAATATTCAAGAAAAGTTAGACTATGATAACTTGAATATAATTTAGGAAACCCAAATCCAGCACCACTACCCTACTAACACTCCTGTGACTCACACACATGCCAGGAGGAGTGAGGAAGAGGAAGCAGAGCCGACATGATTATTAAGAGCTTCAAAAGCACTAAGTGCTTTATCTCCATCACGACTTGTCGTGACAGTGGTAGATACGGAGGCGGCAGCCCTGATTTCCCCACAGTCCTAGGTGTTAAGGACACAGCTGATGTGTGTGGGTGTGTGCACGTGCATACACACACCCTTACCGTGAGAAGCACGGTCATACAGGTGTGTCCTGGTACACACAGGAGCACTGGGAGAGCAGATCCACTCTGAGCAGGCAGGTCACGAGGGCATCAGAGAACTCTGAACCTGACGACCACATGGTTATTCACCCAGGAAGGAGAGGCAGAGGCGGTTCCTAGCACAGCAGACGCACAGAAGCAGGAAGGATGGGGTGTGCCCAGGTGTGGGGGGCAGGGGTGAGAGTCTGAAAGAGCATGTGCCTGTCGGTGGGGGGAGAAAGCAGACCTGACCTGGGAGGGGCTGCTCTGGACTGCATCTTAGGACAAGGGGGCAGTAAAGGTCGTGCGCCCCAGTGGGCAGCCCCACGGGCACCCTGCCCTTGCTCCTCTGTGCCTCGCAAAAGTGCAGACTAGCTTTCCCAGTACACAGCCTCGAGGTAACCACTGAAAACGGCTTGCTATTCACCTGACCCAGAAAAACCTCACAAAACCATGCAAATCAAGACCTTCATGCTCCGTTTAAGAACACTTGTGAAGTTACCCAGGCGGTAAAGGATACGCATGTTCAAAAAGCCACCAAGTATGTGAAGGATGTCCCTAAATTTACAGAAGTGATGGATCCCACTCTGTTGATGCAGTGAAAGAGCTGGTAGGTGTGCCCAAGTCCAACAGCGGACTGGATGCAGGGTGGATGGCCCCACACGAGTGCTGAGTTTTTCCTGCACATGTTCAAAAACGCAGAGTAGGACTTCCCTGGTGGTCCAGTGGTTAAGACTCCACCTTTCCAATGCAGGGTGTGTGCGTTTAATCCCTCATCAGGGAACATGCAACATGCCACAGGGCTCAGTCGAAAAAAAAAAAAAAAAAAACACAGACAGTAATGCTGAACTTTAGGGTCTAGATGTAGATCCCCTGAACAACGAGCACAGCCAGGTGAACAAAGCCCCCAAGATGGGGCGCAGGACTTTCAGAGCTCACAGTCCGATCAACCCATACATGAGCTCTCCTGGTCACACTGAGATGATTTTGACTGAAAAAGAGCAAACTGGCCCTAAACGAGGAGAGGAGGTTGTACAGAAGAAAAAGGATATTCCAGGAGAAACTGAAGAAGCAAAAACTTACGGCCTGGGAATAAATTCTGCAAAAAGATAAAGGCAAATAAAAGTTACAAAAAGCACCTAAAACTAGTTTTCCTGGTGAACAGCTGGAGTGCGGAGAGTATGGAGAGGAATCTGAGCACTTGAGAACACCAGTTCCTGCCTTCACACAAGGTCAGGGTCCCTGTTGCACAGACAAGGCCATGGGAGAACTGAGAGTGAATAGGATGTTCAGTGCCAAGGCCGGGGGGTAGACGAGAACTCCCGACCAGGAGGGTGCAGGAGAAGCCCTAAAGGAAGGACAAAAAGGTTGGGGAGTGCCGATCAACATTTTCAGATTTAAAGAAAACAAAACACTGTCTATGGCACAAGAACAGATTATACTGGACACTGGTAAGCTCCTCCTTGGAAACCATAAAGCCGTAACTGGAGCTTCATCAGCTCTGCCCTACAGAACCTTCTGTGATGATGGAAAACATTCTGTCCTTGTGCCGTATAGTACTGCAGCCATCAGCCAAGCGTGGTTCCTGAGCCCCTGCAAAGTGGCCGAGACTGAGAAACTGGATTTCAGATTTAATTTCAAATCATTTCCATTTAAACAGCCTCACCTGGCCTGAGGCCTCCGTGCTGGACCGCACAGATTGAGGACCTATGTCTTGTCTGAGCACGCACACACGCTGCTGCTGCTAAGTCGCTTCAGTCGTGTCCGACTCTGTGCGACCCCAGAGACGGCAGCCCACCAGGCTCCCCGTCCCTGGGATTCTCCAGGCAAGAACACTGGAGTGGGTTGCCATTCCCTTCTCCAGTGCATGAAAGGGAAAAGTGAAAGTGAAGTCCCTCAGTTGTGTCCAACTCTTAGCGACCCCATGGACTGCAGCCTACCAGGCTCCTCCGCCCATGGGATTTTCCAGGCAAGAGTACTGGAGCGGGGTGCCATTGCCTTCTCCAACGCACACACGCACGCTTGTCCTATTCCTTACAGCCACTCTAGACATGGGGAACAGAAGGAGTTTGGGTTCCTTTCCCACTTTTTAATCATTCTATTACTTTTGAGCTGTTCAAACAGTTCAGAGGAATCTCAAATTTGTTTACTCATAAAAGAGAAGTGTTTGATGTCCTGTCCTTTGTCATATTACTCCCCCACCTCTTGGCATTCTCTCAATGAGCCAGCAGCAGTGGCCCCTCTAGGTGAACAGAACCGGGGGCTGTTTTGAGAGGACCAGCTCGCAAGTCTTCATGATTACCATAAATACTCTGGTGTTTGTTTCTGTGCAGATGGCGGGATAAGGTGGGGCCAGGACCGGATGACATCTTAAGTCCCTCACAAGCACGTGGTCTCAGAGTCTACAGATGCCGCTGGTCTAGTTCAGGCAGCAGGTGCTTCCTGTAGTGGGGTCCCCAGCCAAGACAGCTAAGCACCTCCCCAAGCCCTCTGGCTCACACCCCACGGCAGCAGACAGTCGGGAGAGTTGCAGTCATTCGTCAACAGAAACCAGGTTTCCTGGGAGAACCTATTAAATAGAGCTTCACATCTCCTCATACTTCACCCGAGGCTGTGGAATTCACACAGTCCGATCCAATTACCCACCCACACCTCTCCAGAACAGATAAGCCTCCCCCAGAAATAGTCCACACATCCCCCACGCCTCCCCAGATAAAATCTCCAAAAGCCCCCCGCAACGGGATTCCCTGCACCTGGAAACATGGCTGCCAGGGGCGAGGTCACCAGCCCACCTATTCCTGTGCTTTTAGGATAGAAGGTATTCACAGAGCATGCTTTCCTGAGCCAGAGGGGACATGGAGGTGACCAGTGTGAGCCAGCGTGCCATCCCATCATTCTTCAGCCTCCTTTCTCCTGTCCAATAACCCTCCCATCTTGCCCTGATGGAAGCCCTACATCACTGAGACAGGGGAGGTAGACCAGATGTCCTGACAAAAGCAAGGGTGAGAGTCAGGAATTGTACCACCAGTGCCCACTATCACAGGGGGGTTATGTAAGATGGGTAGGTCCTTACTGGACACTAGCTTCCAGGAGAGAAGAGAAGTCCTGCCCAGTCCTGGGGTCACCAGACCCCAGCCACTCCCCATCCCATGGAGGAGATGGTGCTCTTAAACCAAGAAGTCTCACATGAATTGTACATCAACGATCATTCCGGGGGAAGGAAAAAAAAAAAAACAAAGGAAAAAGAAAGATACTTGTGAATCGGGCAGCTTCCACCATGAATATTTATATAAACACTCTCTGAAACTCAGCAGCTTTCCAGCTCATTCAAGGCTTCCCAAGATTTATAATTAATTTAAAATCCTATATTAGACAATCACATTCCTCCATTTCTAAATCAGCATAATCCTCTACCCCCAAATTTGTGTTTAAATTTAGAATTCTCTAGCAAGGATGAGGAGGCCTAACCATATACCTATCTGATCTAACCACAGTGTCTTCAAACGCTACCAGATAAAATTTCCTAGGACCTACTGCATTCCTGAGTGGATGTGTTGGCTGGGATCTGCTCGTGGAAGTCAGCCTGGGAACCAGATCACTGGAGCCATAAATAGTAATTTGAGGATGGAGCCAGAACTGGGTCTTGTGACCCAAAGAAAGGGCTTCAAATACAATATTATGAACTACTTCAAATGCCCCTGAATATCTACTTTTCCCTACTTAATATCCCCATAGATTTTTTAAGTTACATTTTCCATATTTTTTAGATGGATCCATCTCAGGCAAGATTTCCCTTTTTGGGCCTTCACTGGTGGCTCAGTGGTTAAGATTCCACTTGCCAAGGCAGGAGATATGGGCCTGATTTCTAGTCCGGGAAGATTCCACATGCCATGGAACAGCTAAGCCCATGTGCCACAACAATTGAACCAGTGCTCTGCAACAAAAGAAGCCACTGCAGTGAGGAGCCCAAGCACCCCACCTAGAGAGCAGATGCTCGCCACTACTAGGAAAAGCTCACGCAGCAACAAAGACCCAGCACAGCCCAAAATAAACAAATCTTAAAAAAAATAAAAGGAATCCGCCGTCTAATGCAGAGGATGCAGGCTCGATCCCTGGTTGGGAAACTTAAGATCCCACGTGCCATGCGGGCAACTAAGCCTGTGCACCGCAACTCCTGAGCCCAGGCAACTCTGGAGTCCACACAACTCCACGAAAGATCCCACAGGACGCAAAACATCTCCCAAGTGTCACAACAAAGACTCAACGCAGCCAAATTAATAAAAAAGATACATACTCTGCAAATATTAAAAAAAAAAAGACTTCCCTTGTTTCCTCGTTTCCATCTGGATCTAAACAACAGCAGGAAAACAAAGGATGACAACAGGACGATAAAAGGAAGAACCTGGAAATGCTCTGAGACCCAGGTCAAGATCACAACCTTGCACAGTCACTGTAAAGACAAACCAGCCCAAACACAGAGGACAGACCCGTGGACGAAGCCTGGTCTCAGAGCCCCTCCCCAGGAGAGGTGGGCACCTCACGGGCAGAAGCGTGTGCTTTGTGTGCACAGGCATGTGTGGAAAAGACTGGAAGGACGGCCCCACACATGGAGCCACGCGACCTGTCTATGTCCCTGAAGAGAAAAGGGTCTGGAAGGATACTCACCCACACAGTATCATCAGAGATTAGGTCTGCAGCTGGGATTGGGGGTGATTTTTTTCCTTCCTTATACTTTCCTATCTTCTGAATGTTTGGCATTGTGTATAGAAAACATTCACAAATTTTTTAAAAAATGCTACTTCCAGTACAGGGTTGGAAAGATGCTTTCACAAGCTGTCAGCGTTGAACTTGTAACAGGAGTATGTTTCTGGTGGGGATGGGGGCGCTGGTCAGAAAGGAGGCAGCTGAGCATCAAGGGAGCCCTGGGCACCCCCAGAGTTTGAACCCCACACCCCCTCTCTCTCCCTGTGGTGGGGGTGGTTGGAGATTCGACTCCAGAGGCAGCGAGAACCATCACCTCCTGTCAAGTGTTCATCCTTTTGGAGCCGAAAGGTAAGGGAGCTGGTGTGTGTGCTCAGTCGGTTCAGTCACGTCCGATTCTTTGCAAGCCTTTGGACTGTAGCCTGCCAGGCTCTTCTGCTCAGGGAATTCTCCAGACAAGAATACTACAGTATGTTGTCATTCCCTTTTCCAGACGATCTTCTCAACCCAGGGATCGAACCCGTATCCCTTGAGTCTCCTGTATTGGCAGGTTCTTTACCACCAGCGCCCCCGGTACTAACGTCCAGTTAGCATCAGAGGAGACTCATGAACTTAGTCTATGTGTCACCCTCACAAGCAAATACACCTTCCATGTCTGGATGAGAAAAGCCAAAGAAGTATTAAAAAATACCTTAAGTTTCCACCAAGTTGAGCCTCTGAAAATTCCTTTACCTGGCCAGAATGAAAGCTAGTAAAACTACAACCTTCAAAATCTGAATTTCCTTTAAACACTTTTCAATGGCTTGGCTATTGTCTCATCACCCCACTTCCCACACAGGGCAAAGTAACCTGGAATCTGTATTATTCATAAGTTCCTCTAACACGCCACATTCTCCAATATCTGCTTCTGTTGATTTTGAAGGACCCTAAGTTCTCTGTGTGACATTCTGAAAAAAAACACAGCCTATGGGAAAGCAGGTACACACCCCGAAATGCATCAGAAACACACCTGCTGTCCCTGAGGAGCTTGTCCAAGTGCCTAGGGCTGGATTGGTCATCCTTAAAGCCCTGTGCAGTCCCAAATAAATCCGATTTCTCTCGACACTCTCACCAGGTTGAGTCTGAATGTTAACCCCACTTCATCTGCCTAAACATTTATTCCAGGCAACAGTTGATTCTAAATCAAAAAAGCTTTTAAAAATTTTTATTAGAGTATAGTTGCTTTACAATGTTATGTTACTTTCTGCTCTACAGCAAAGTGAATCAGCCTCACATATACATATATCCCCTCTGTTTTTGGATTTCCTTCCCATGTAGGTCACCACAGAGCACTGAGTAGAGTTCCCTGTGCTGTGCACTAGGTTCTCATTAGTTATCTATTTTATACATAGTATCAATAATGTATATATGTCAATCCCACTCTCCCACTTCCTCCCACCCCTTGGTGTCCACACCTTTGTCCTCTTGTCCTCTATGTTATGTCCCTGTTTCTGCTTTGCAAATGAGATTATCTAAACCATTTTTCTAGATCCCATATATATGCATTAATATATGATATCAGGTGAAGTGTTTTTAAGTGGGTTTTCTTTTCATGTAGACCATTTTTAAAGCCTTTATTGAGTCTGTTACAATATTGTTTCTGTTTTATGCTCTGGTTTCTTTTTTATGTTCTGTTTTATGTCCCTGGCATGTGGGATCTTAGCTTCCTGAACCAGGGATCAAACCCACACCCCCTACACTGGAAGGCAAAGTCTCACCCACTGGACCACCAGGGAAGTCCCACAGTATTTGTTTTTAAAGGTAAAATTCCAAGCAGCTGTATGGAGAGTGTTCTCGGAGAGGATGAGAGGAACCCAGGGAAGGGAAGGCTTAACTTGCGTTCCCAGCAAGCACAGCACAAATTCAATAGCCATCCTTCAGTGAACTGGTTATCAAATTGATATTCACTTCAAGCCTAACTTAATTTTCACTACTTCTGCTTGAGCAGACTTGGACTTGATCATACTTCTGCTGCATTACAAGGTCTGTTCACAATTTAAAAATGATTCTTCCCTAATTGATCCCAGTTGCTATGCTCTAAATGAGCAGTGATGGCTTATCTTCTCTCCAGTTCTCAAGTCAGGAATCCTACAGGCCCTAACTTCTAATTTATTATTTATTTGGGTTTTAAGTTAACAGATCAATCCAGATTCTTAAAGCTACTCCTTCAGAAAATCTTCAGCTTCTCCTATTTCTACTAACACTGGGTCTGCAGTGATCTCTCAAAACATCAACACACTTAAAACTGGTTTTCCCACCTCAATTCTTACACCCAGAATAAATGCCAAATGAATCCATTGTTTACACATGATAATTAAACTATAAATTCACTGGGAGAAAACTGAAGAATGTTTTCTTAATTTTGGAACAGAGAAGCTCTTTCAAAACACAATGCAAATCCAAAACCCCAAAATGCAAATGTTTGTAAACTTGACTACAAAAATGTTCTACATGGCAAAAGAATATATTCAAAGTCAAAATACAAATTACCTACTAGGGGAAAATACCTAGTACAAATGACAAGCAAAGGACAAATAGACTTAACACACATACAGCTACTGCAAATCAAGAAGACAAGACAAATTCAACAGAAAAATGGGGGAAGGATATAAATAGGCAATTTACATAAAAGAAACACAAGTGGCCAGTAAACACCTGAAAATACACTCAAGCTCCAGTCATGATTTTAGAAGTGAAAATGAAAATCACAAGGGTCCATTTTTTTATCTGTGAGACTACCAAAAACTCAGTGTTCGTGAGAGCTACAGTTAGTGAAAGGGGGAATAAACGTCCTTACACACAGAACGGATGGAAGTGCAAATCAGGACAACTTTTGAAGAAGACAATTTAGCAATGACTATGAACATTTAGGAGACATATTCTCCATGACCCAGTACTTCCACTGATATAAATTCATAGACACACACCCTAGAGGCACTAGAAGATGAGTGTCCAAAGATGTTTATTACAGCTTCATGTACAACACCCACAATCAAATTAAGCATCCATCAGTGATGGGCTTAAAGCTCTGACATCCACCCCTCACAACAGCATCTTGCCATCCTAACAAGAGTGTGGTAGATGCAGATATCCAGCAGGGGAAAGTCTCCAAGATATGTTAGTAAATGAAAAGAACAAAATGTAGAACAGTGTGCATGACGGGATCCATTTGTATAAAAAACATCTGAGGTTTTTAACATCTGAGAACTACAGATCCAGACACACACATACTAACACACACCTAAATTTACTAGACTGATTCACCAAAGAACAGTCACCCCCAATGAGCAACAGGTAAAGGCACATCCTTTGTATCTTATCCCCTTGTGTTCTATTTTACAGAAAGTAAAACAATACATAGAAAAAGAAAATAACTTTATACTGCCCTGCCTAGGTATTTATAAAATATTGATGACATGCCCAGAACGCCTACTGTGATTGCCAGAGAATAAAGGAGGCCAGAGGGAGAAAAGCTTTAAAAGTGGGGCCCTACCATATATCCAGACAAAACCATAATTCAAAAAGACACATGCACCCCAGTGTTCACAGCAGTACTATTGACAACAGCCAAGATACGGAAGCAACGCAAGTGTCCGTAAACAGATGAATGGATGAAGAATATGTGTGTGTGCGCATTCACGCACACACACACACAGGAATATGACTCAGTCATAAAAAAGAATGGAACGATGCCATTGGCAGCAGCATGGGTGGAACCAGAGATGATCATACCAAGTGAAGTAAGGCGGACAAAGACAAATACCATATGTTATCACAGAGGTGAAATGTGAAATATGACATAAATGCATTTATCTACCAAACAGAAACAGACTCACTGACATAAGAGACTGCCCTTGCGGTTGCCAAGGGGTAGGGAGTGGGAGAGGGAAGGACGGGGAGTTTGAGATTAGCAGATGAGAACTATTACATATAGGATGGCTAAACGAAAACTGTCCTACAGTATAGCACAGGGAACTATATTCAATATCCTGTGATAAACCAGAATGGGAAAGAATATGAAAAAGAATGCATATATAATTAAATCACTTTGCTGCAGAGCAGAAATTAACACCACATTGTAAATCAACTATCCTTCAATAAAATACATTTTTTAAAAGAGAAGAGGCCCTCCTTATGGTTACCCAGACGCCAGTGGGGGCACGTCTAAAGGCATTACAGTGAATGCAATTGTAGTAAGCAAGTTAAGAAGAAAGAAAAAAATGAAGAAATCATTTCAGGTTGTATTTGGAGGCAGAACAGAGAGGTATACCTATACAAGACATTTCCACGAGCAGACAGGTTACAAGCAACAGAATCCTAAGATGTTTTAAGCATGGGTCTTCCTATCAGAAGCATGGAATACAGAAAAAGACTGCAACTGAATATCGTAACTAAGCTTGAACTAATGATATAAAAGGGGTAGCCCTTTGAATAGTAATTTTAACAAATATTTCCTGCCCTGAATAAATTCATCGGGCAATTATTTTTTATACATTTTAATTGAAATATAGTTGATTTACAATATTGTGTTCATTTCAGGTGTACAGCAAAGTGACTTTTTTTTCAGATTATATTCCATTTAGGTTATGACAAGACACTGAATTCCCTGTGCTACACAGTAAATCCTTGTTGCTCATCTGCTTTATGCGTATGTTTATACTCTTGAGAGTCCCTTGGACTGCAAGGAGATCCAACCAGTCCATTCTGAAGGAGATCAGCCCTGGGATTTCTTTGGAAGGAATGATGCTAAAGCTGAAACTCCAGTACTTTGGCCACCTCATGCGAAGAGTTGACTCATTGGAAAAGACTCTGATGCTGGGAGGGATTGGGGGCAAGAGGAGAAGGGGACGACAGAGGATGAGATGGCTGGATGGCATCACTGACTTGATGGACGTGAGTCTCAGTGAACTCCGGGAGTTGGTGATGGACAGGGAGGCCTGGTGTGCTGCAATTCATGGGGTCGCAAAGAGTCGGACATGACTGAGCGATTGATCTGATCTGATCTGATATCTCTTAATCCCATACTTCTGTTTTTTTTACTTTTTATTTCCCATTTTATTTTACTAGTCAATAAGTTTTCCTTACCATACTTCTAATATATCCCTTCCCCTCTGTCCTTCGGTAACCCCAAGTTTGTCTTCCAAGTCCGTTTGTTTCTGTTTTATACATATATTCATTTGTGTTATTTCTTAGATTCTACATATAAGCAATATCCGGCTTCCCAGGTGGTACGAGCGGCAAAGAACCCGCCTGCCAATGCAGGAGACCTAAGAAATGTTGGTTTGATCCCTGGGTCAGGGAAGACCCCGTGGAGGGCACCATGGCAACCCACTCCAGTATTCTTGCCTGGAGAATCCCATGGACAGAGGAGCCTGGCGGGCTATAGTCCCTGGGGTCACAAAGAGTCAGACAAGACTGAAGTGACAGCACGCACACATAAACAGTATCAGATGGTTTACTTTCTCTGACTTATTTTCTGTATTTAATGATAGGAGATCTTCTGAATAATCCGTGGGAATGCCTACCTCCTACCTCCTATACCCTGCACATCTGACCCAAGATCTCAGACTGAATCCTGAAGAGAAACTAAGCCCTACTGGGATGCCAAAGTACCCGAGACCAAGCAGACACACTTAGAGGCAGAAGCGCCTCAACAATCTGGGGTCTCATCTTATTTAAGGATCTGAGACAACGAGTCTTCGTGAACAGTAAACCAGACCCCTCTGCTGCCACCATGAAACCACCTGGCTCAAGTTCTCTGCAGACCAATGACCGGCTGCCTAAACGGACAACACAGAAAGCTCTACAAGTGTCTTTCCAGAATCAGCTCCCATCAAGTGTATGCCTGCCCCCTCACTCTCCGTATAAGCAAATCCTCCCACTTGTCTCTCGGCTTTAAATGTAAATGTCATGGGACATGTATGAATTCCTAATGGTGGTGAACTTTAAAGATAATATGGAAAACAGCTCCCCAAAGAAGCCGATCCTGGGCTGAAGGGGGGCCATCCTAGCTGGGGCAACCTGCCCCCGGTACCCCCCATTTCTGCAGTTACTTACCTTCGAATTCGTCTCCATGTGGTATTTGGCACAAGCTCGAAGCTGAGTCACCCAGAACTGTTTCTCTTTTGCATCAGCAGCTGAAACAGAGAAACAAAGGCTTGTAGCAATTGAGCCAAAACACATCCAACCTGTTTCTACACACACCTGAGGGCTTGGGGCCTGGAGATGAAGGAAGGCAAGCAAACACAGATTGTACTCACGCCAAAAAACAGCAGACACCAAGTCTTAACCAAAAATCTCCCCCTCTCTTTTTAAAGAAACTTTCTACAGTTCTATTGAGAAACTTAAAGGCATTTTCAGAATTTCATTTTCCTGGATGGAATTCACTGCGCCTATCTATACAGGTCAATTTCTCCAAAAGGAATCATTACATTACTCTGGGAGTTGATGATGGACACGGAAGCCTGGCGTGCTGCAGTCCATGGGGCCTCTAACAGTCAGACACAACTGAGCAATTGAAGTGAGTTGAATCAGTACACCTATATCATTTTTACAAAAATTCCTAAGGTGGTCCAGTGGCTAAGACTCCAGGCTCCCAATGCAGGGGGCTGGGGTTCGATTGTTGCTCAGGGAACTAGATCCCCCATGCCACAACTAAGACCCAACACAGTTAAATAAACAAATAGATATTTTTAAATTTCTAACAGATTTTTTAAACAGCTTTACTGAGGTAGAATTTACATATGTAAAATTCACCTGTTTTTAGTATGGAGTGATTTTGAGTATTAATATATTTACAGAATAGTAAATATAGTGGCAACCCACTCCAGTACTCTTGCCTGGAAAATCCCATGGATGGAGGAGCCTAGTAGGCTGCAGTCCATGGGGTCGCTAAGAGTCGGACACAACTGAGCGACTTAACTTTCACTTTTCACTTTCATGCACTGGAGAAGGAAATGGCAACCCACTCCAGTGTTCTTGCCTGGAGAATCCCAGGGACCAGGGAGCCTGGTGGGCTGCCGTCTCTGGGGTGGCACAGAGTCGGACACAACTGAAGCGACTTAGCAGCAGTAGCAGCAGCACAGAATAGTACAACTATGACCATAATCTTGGTTTAAAATATTTTCAGGATCCCTCAAAGAATCCTGTTCCCATCATCAGTCTCTTCCCATTTCTCTCCTCTCACCCCCTCTCCATCCCTAGGAAACTGCTAATCTGCTTTCTGTCTCAGAGATCTGCCTATTCTAGACATTCCATACGAATGGCATCATGCATATGTGGTTTTTCGTGACTGCCTTATTTTACTTAGCTTAACATTTTTTGAGGTTCATCCACACTGTAGCATTTCTATTACCCTAACACATTTTTTTAAATGTCTCTTTTCAACTAATAAGCACCAAACTCAGAAATTTCAAGCAGAAATAAAAATGAGTAAGATTTCTTGTCATTAGCAGAGGGTAAGAGGTGGAATTTGCTTTTTGGTGGGGCATGTCTAAGTGGCTGCAAAGATGCCCTGTTAAGACATCTTAACCTAGGACTTCCTGGGTGGTCCAGTGGCCAAGACTCTGTGCTCGCAATGCAGGGGCCCCGAATTCAATCCCCGGGTCAGGGGACTAGACCCCACATGCCACAGCTAAGACCTGGCACAGCCAAATAAAAAAAAAATACCTTAACCCACACATCTATGGTCAAATAATCTATGACAAAGAAGGCAAGTCTACATTAAAGTTGAAAAGAGTTTCTTCAACAAATGGTGCTGGGAAAACTGGATAATTACATGTAAAAAAATGAAATTAGACCATTCTTTTAACACCATACACAAAAATAAGCTCAAAATGGATTAAAGACCTAAATGGGAGACTGGAGACGAGAAAACTTCTAGAGGAAAACGTAAGCAGAACACTCTCGGATACAAATCGCAGCAAGAACTTTTTCCTCCCAGAATAATGGAAACAAAAACAAAAATAAATGGGACTTAAACTCAAAAGGTTTTGCACAGTAAAGGAAACAATAATCAAAATGAAAAGTAGATATGTGTGAGTGCTCAGTAAACCAGTCATGTCTCTTTTCGACCCATGGACTGTAGCCCACCAGCCTCCTCTGTCTGTGGGATTTTCCAGGCAAGAATACTGGAGTGGGTTGCCATTTCCTACTCCAGGAGATCTTTCTGACTCAGGAATTGAACCTGCTTCTCTTGTGCCTCCTACACTGGCAGGTGGATTTACCACTGAGCCACTTGGGAAGCCCAAAAATGAAAAGACAACCTCCCCACACACACACACACAAAACACCTTGCTTCATTATATAGTGGGGTACCTAATATAGTCCTACGACAAGTGCTTAAGGAAGGCTTCCCTGAAGAAGTAACCCCCAAATTCCCTCTTAAACCATGTTAATAATGTATTCTGAAATGCTTAAGAACAATGGCCAGTTTTTAACCTACTGTGCAAAAGTATTTTCTACTTCTTTAAAAAGCAGCAGAGAGGACCAAACATGATTGTTTTTAATGCTGCCACCACACGTGGCTAATAGGAAGATCAGAGAACAGTGTTTCAGGGCCCCTCTGTTATCTACTGAAGTTGTACTATGGAGCTATCAGCCTTTACAAAATAAGCTTTCAGCTGAATTATCATTTTAATATGTGTTCTCAAGGGTTACTATGATTGGACAGAACAAGGTACCAAATGCTGCCTCTGAGACCCTCAATTGTCCCCTAAAGAGACTTCTAAGGACAAGTCAACTGCATTGTCACAATCTTCCATCTACAGCCCCATCTCTCAAAATATACAAACTCATTTTCTTAAGACTATGGATACATAACAGGGTATCATAAAATCCAAATTAATTTAATTGCATAACTCACTGCATACATATTTTAAAAGAACACTGCATAAATGTTGAAAACATTTTCTATGCAGAAAACAGAATGATTCCCCTATAAGTCTGTACTTTTTACAAAAATGAACCTCAGTGTCATTTGTCAGTAAAACACAGCTTCAGGTAAAAAAATCTGGAAGTGTAGACCCGGTGAACCTCAACTCCAAAGAAAAAAGGATTTTTGCAAAAACTAGAGTCATTTTCCTCAGAAACATTGCTGGTTTGTGGCAGTACCCAAAGGCTCTGCCCCAAAAACATTCCTCAAAGCTGTGCATCTATTAACATCAAGATTCATCTCTACGTGTAGCAAGATGTGAAACGGGAAAATCGATCCCCAGATCCTTGGGGGATGGACGAAGGACCAGCCAGAAAGCAGCGGAAATGTATCCTGCATTTGCTGTAGTGGATAACTTTAAGCTAAATTTAGCCCTTATGATTAGTTCATGCAGATAATAAAACTTTTATGTTTGCTACTAAAACTACCCTAAAAAAAAAAGTTTGGGGCTTGATAATCTAGAGAACAACAACTAAAAGGCAAAATGATGTCTCCACTGGCAAACTGGTTAGACTGTTCTTCTGTATGGAGCTGTGTCATTTGTATAAACCCTGACAGCCCTGGGGTAGGGGGAGGGAATGCCATTAAGTTTTTCAGCTGCTATTATTTCTGCTTTGACAATTTATTAAGCAATAAACAGCAAAGCGAAACCAAGGACCATATACATGCGGGACATGCACTGCATGAATCTCCAAAGAAAACATGACTCTTCTCATGGTTCCCCCAAACTCAAAAACTTTCAACTAAAGGCATTTTTATTTCACAAGTTTTGGGGATTGTTTTATAGATCCTGAGATACGACTGGTATACAGATAATAAAGGAACCTCAGGGAATTCTCTGGTGGTCCAGTAATTAGGACTCTGAGCTTTCACACCCAAGGACTTGGGTTCAATTCCTAGTCAGGGAACTAATACCATACAAGCCTTGCGGCTTGATCAAAAGTTATCGTTCAGTTGCTAAGTCATGTCCGACTCATTGCAGCAACTCACAGACTGCAGCACACCAGACTTCCCTGTCCTTCACTATATCCCGGAGTTTGCTCAAATTCACATCCATCGAGTCAGTCATACTATCTAATCATCTCATCCTCTGTCACCCACCTCTCCTCCTGCTCTCAATCTTTCCCAGCATCAGGGTCTTTTCCAATGAGTCAGGCTCTTAGCATCAGGTGGCCAAAGGATTGGAGCTTCAGCATCAGTCCTTCCAACGAATATTCAGGACTGATTTCCTTTAGGATTGACTGGTGTGATCTCCCTGCTACCCAAGAGCCTTCTCCAGTCAAAAGTAAATAAAGTACAAATATAATAAAGGAACCGCAGCTAAGCCTACCCCTTGGTAGCAAAGCCTGGAGGAAAGTCAGCAAACACTGGCCTCTGAGCTGGGGAATCAAAGCCCTCAGTCTGGTTTTGCAAAGGCCAACCCACCACTATCAGCCCCCAGGTCAAGCACAAAGAATGAGGGGCCCTTTCTTTGTACTCAGCCTTCCCTTAAATAAATACGTTAAAAGGCATGGGTTTCCCCAATGGCTCTGCGGTTAAGCATCTACCTGCAATGCAGGAGATGTGGGTTTGATCCCTGGGTCAGGAAGATCCCCTGGAGGAAGAAATGCCAACCCACTCCAGTTTCCTTGCCTAGGAAATTCTATAGGCAGGGGATCCTAGTGGGCTATATAGTCCATGAGGTTGCAAAAAAGTCAGACATGACTGAATGGCTGAGCGCACACAAGAGGTGAGATTACCAACGACCTCCCAGCACGTAATACACACTTCTTTCCTCAGACCTTAACAACACTGACTGTATGTGTGCGCGCACATGTGACCAAATGTGCATCTGGGGGTCAGTTTTGTTATTCTATGAGAAGACGACTATTTTTCCAGCAATGCACCTATGACAGAATGCTGGTAGAATGGTCTAGCAATCAAATCACGTCACTGCAGACAAGTGTGCCCCATCTGAAAACCTGTGCAGTGCATATGCCTTGGTGCAGGTGGTGGCTAGTTCTTCCATGTGTGTGTGTGTGTGTCATTCAGTCGCTTCAGTTGTGTCTGACTCTTTGTGACCCTATGGACTGTAGCCCACCAGGCTCCTCTGTCCATGGGATTCTCCAGGCAAGAGTACTGGAGTGGGTTGCCAAACCCTCCTCCAGGGAATCTTTCCAACCCAGGAATCAAACCCATGCCTCCTGCATCTCTTGCACTGCAGGCAAATTCTTTACTGCTGAGCCACTGGGGAAGCTTGGCCCACAAGCTCCAGTTGTGGCCAAATGCTGGGCTCCTAGCTTTCAAGAAGCAAAGAGAAGGGGAGACAGTAGACAACAGGAAATAACACCAGTTGTCTTTTCACCAGGCTCTAGGGCCACAGAGGGTTAAATAAAGTACAAGTAGGGGAAATTCTCTGGCGGTCCAGTGGTTATGACCCAGCGTTACCACTGCTGAGGGCCTGGGTTCAATCCCTGGTCGGGGAACTAACATCCCACGAGTTGCTTGATGCAGCCCCCAAAATAAAGTACAAGTGAAGGGGGCCTTTACTAACAGCTGGTTCTAGAGAAACTCTGAGAGGAGGGCACCATGACCCTTTTCTAAAAAAAAATAAATAAAAGATTTGTTATTTTGCTTTTTATTTTTTTCAATTTTTTTTTTTTTTTTTTTTTTTGATGTGGACCATTTTTAAAGTCTTTATTGAATGTGTTACCATACTGCTTGTGTTTCATGTTTTGGCTTTTTGGCTGCAAGGCCTGAGGAATCCCAGCTTCCCCAGCCAGAGATCAAAACCGCACCACCTGCATTGCAAGGCAAAGTCTTAGCCACTGGACCACGAGGAAGGTCCCCACCATGATCCCTAAAAGACTTGTTTGGACTTTACTGGTTATTCCCTTGTTAAGCCACCATGCTTCCACGGGTTCCATCCTTGGTCCTGGAAGATCCCACATGTCATGCAGTGCAGCCACACAAAAAAAGTAGAAAGGAAGGGGGGGAAAGGTTTATTTTATCTTTAGAGCACAGCCTCATGGGCACTGAAGAGTGACTATATAAGGTACAAGCAAATATATACTGAGCTAATATGAAAAATCCGCTGAAGTCCTAAGGTTCAGCCAGCTTTGCGATCACTCACCTTGCATTTTCCTTAATTCCTTGGTTAATGAAGACAAATACTTCCTAATCTCAGCTCCTCTCCCCACCTCAAAAGGAGGAGAGGCAGTGTCTGTCACCAGAGTCCTCAAATACGGCAAACTGTTAAAGGTGATTTTTAAAAAACTGAAAAACCAGAGCGCCATCACCATGTTAACTGTGAACCCAAGAGGCCCATCTGCAAGCCTCCCGGGAGGTGAACATACCTCTCAGTTTGTACATCTCCCCATTGGCAGCGTACACGACCAGCATGTGGGGTGCTTCGTCGCTCAGGGACACGATGGCACCGGAAAGAGACAGGGCTCCTCGAGGCTTCTGGTGCTTGCTCTGCTCGTTCACAAAATACTGCAGGATGCCAGCCTCGAAATCCAGCACGAAGTACCTGGGCAGAGAGATCACAGGGTGTCTGTCAGTTTTCTCTCCAAGCAAAGGAGAAGAAGAACCGAATCCTTATGTTGACATCAAGGGTCCCAATCCAGGATGCTGGGAGCTAAAAGTCCCTGCCAGACACCCACACAAGCCAGACCTGGGTAGCGAAAGAGAGTCCAATTCTTAAGTCAGAATGGAGCTCGTCGTGGCTCCTGAACAAAGGCCAGGCCCATTCGGGATATGGTGTGATGCCCACAGATACACGTGAGCCTCAGGATGGTCAAGAAGAGCAAGGCGCTGGGATACAGAATCTGGTAACAGGTTCAACGTGACTTCACGGGAACACCTGAAATTCACACCCCGGAAGTAGCAAGCTGGGCTGGACTCTGGGGCAGCCTGGGCACTGTATCTGAGCCCCAGGGCTGGGCCAACCAGGAACTAGAGGTGCTCACAAAGCTCTCTAACCTCCAGCGGGTCCTTCCACAGAACACTTTTCACACAACAGGGCAAGAATTCCCTCCGCTCTGGGAGGCCACAATGCCACTGGAGTCTATAACCAGGGGAAAAACAGAGGAACCGCTAGTTGTCTGAATGGCTCAAACAAATCTTGGGAGCTGAGTACCTGGCCTATCGACACTCACAATCTATCAGCAGAAAGTAGTCCAGACAACTTGCGCTTCTCCACAAGCCGTCTTCATCGGAGACCCACACTCCTCCTGGAGCCCAGAGGCTCAGCATAGCCCCTGCCTGCTTTCCCCGCCTCCCACTGTCTGCTCCACCCACGCCAGCTCCCCCAGCTGCCTCCCACCACAGGGCTTTTGCTCATGCTGTTTCCCCACCTGGAGCAGTTATTCAAAACAACACTGAAACTATCTGTGCAGCTGGGTTTCACATCAGCATCCCACTGCACCATCAGTGGGTTTCTCTGATTAAAGAAAAGTCCAGAGGCTATCTGACCCACAGCCACACCCAAGCCACAGAACCAGTCTCAAATCAAATCACGGTGCAATTAAGGAGGGAAAAAAGTCAGTCCTTCATTAGCTTGAAAATACTTGCCATTCCTGTGTCTAGAACATGGTTCCTTCCCCTATTTATACTGCACGGTAACTTCAGGAACAACTCAAGTGCCACCAACTTGAGAAAGCTTCTCCTGACCAGGTCAAATCCTCCCACAAGTTCTCACCTGGAACTTGCCCCTCATGGCTTTGGCCCCCATGGGAATCTACATTTACAGGATTATCCAATTTAATGTCTGGTTTCGGCCCCCTCCCCCGAGACTCTACCCTATCCAGAGACAGACAGTGCCTGACACCTCACTGATAGTATATTTATTCAGTGAATCAATGAAGGGGGAAAACTACCAGATTCCTACCAGATTCCAGTTTTCAATCCATGCACCCAAGCAGCTGGGTCGCCACTGGGAACTCGCACAGGCACTTGAAAATACGTCCCATATTTGAGGGTTACACAGTGATGCTTGCAAGTCAGACACCAAGCACGCAGACAATCCAGCCAGTTTGGAATCTGCAGGCACACGCAGTCCATCAACATGTACCTGCGGTTCTTAACACAGAAGCATATTGTGCTTTTATGGTGATTACTTTTTCAAATGGCTACTGAGTTGTTAGAACATAAATGTACATGAAGCTGTTTGCAGATGACTGCTTTAATCAATGAAACCTCGGGGCATTATCTTAACTTCTAAGCACCACAAACTAAGAAAGTGTACAAACTGCCACCCTGATTCTCACAGTATCCGACAGACAGCCATCATTATCCCTCAGTTTTCAGGGGCTGGGACTCAAAGAAACTCCAAATCCAAGTCCTGCTTGTCTGTGTCCACATCCACACCTGGTTCAGTCCAGCTCGCAAACTCTCTCTCGAGTCTCCCACAAGTCCTCCTTCACCACCTGCTCCAGGTCACCTCTCCTTACCCACTTAGGTGCTTCATTCTCCAAACCTTCCTGCTCCGAGAGAGCGAGCGCAGCTGAAAGTCCTCCTGCCTGCCCACAGAGGCGCCACTGCATCCCCAGCCCACAGGGCAGGTCTCAACCCTCCAGAATGCCAGTTCCTCCAAGAAATCTTCCACTTTTAATTATTTGTAACATTCCAAATGTCCTGGACAAGACTATCATTTTTACCTCTGTCCTCCCCCCCCGCCCCGATCTCTTTTGGGTCATAATAATAAGGCTATACTTCTGGTCTCCACCACTACCATGGATAAATCAAGATACAAAGATGCCTTTGTGGGCCAGGACTCTTCAAAGTGTGGTCCCGGGCCCAGCAGTAGTATCAAGCTCACCTGGGAGTTTGTTTGAAATGTAAATCCTTGGGCCCCATCCAAGGCCGGCTGGATCAGAAACACTGGGGAAGGGGTCAAGGAGGCTTCCAGATGACTCTGATGCAGCTCAAGTTTGAGAAGCACTTAGTCTAAACTAACAGCGCATCACCAAATCCCTGCCCACTTCTTCCAAGAGACATGAGATGAAAGGACAGAATATATCTCCCAGTTTTCTTTGTCGGGATGTGTGGCCATGTGAGCTGTGGCAACAGAATGTGAGCAGAAGTAAAACGCAGGACAGGCACACAACACACACTCACACAGGTTGGAATGGAGACATCCTGTGGGGCCACTGGGGATCCACAACGAGTGTGCCAAGGACCCCCAGAGAGAGGAGCCTGGGCCCCCGAATCACCACCTGGAGGACAGCCACCTGCTAAAAAACACCCTTATTTCTACAAGGATGAGAAAGAGGCTTCTGCTTATCTTATGCTTCAGATCTGTGATGGCAGTCAGCCTGGCAAATTCACCAAAAATCTTTTCAAAATGTCTATTTTCATGTCCTTCTACTCCTCCTCTCTGGGATGTTGCAAGGAAAGTTACACAGATCAAAATAACCTGGAGTTAAAGCTCCCCTCTGGGTCCTCCCCACCATTCTATGCAAAACAAAGAACTCTCACCAGAAGGAAAAAAAAAACGGACATTAAGGTTGATTACACCCAGCTCCCAGCCGGTCCAGCCTCTGGCCGAGCTCCAGAATTCCTTGCCCCAGCCGTTTAAGAGATAACTACTCTGAACAACCTTGGAGAAGAACAGGCCCCTTAAGACAGTAGCTTTCCACATACATGCCTATATATACTTCCTCTTTTCTCGGGTCAGCGCAGCAGCTCACTAATCTGACTGCTGCCCCGTCTCGCCTCATTAAAGGTGATCTGTTCCTGTAAACTGCCAGTCTTTTCAAACCTCGCCTTCTCTAACTCCCTTACCCTACAGATGTGAAAACCAAATTCTATCCATGAGAGAGGAGTTGCGGTGATTTCTGAGCCACCAGGGGTCACGTTATTCAAGTGCTGACCCTGCCTTCTCTTTAGGAGTCCTGGTTTCAACGTGGCCTGGATTTCCTGTCACGGTGACTGCCGGTATGCAGACAGCTCCCGGCAGGTCAGAGCATTGAGAGCACTAATCTGTACAGTGTAGGGAAGGAGCCTCGTCTCCAACTACAGCATTGTGTGTCTCCAGCCCCTGCATCCCCCCGCCAAACCACCCTGGCAGAAGTGCACTGTTCCCCATCTATAAACACGCCCCCTTTACAGAGAGGAAAGCAGAAAAGGTAGCGTACAACCTCAACAGGCTTCAAGGAAAAGGCGTAAGCCAAGTTGCCGCCCACACCCTGACCCTCCCCATCCACCCTGTGCCCTTGTTGCAACGGAGAAAGACTCAACACCTCTTCCCTTTCTGCTCCGTCCGCTCATCACCCAGGCCCATCAGCCTTTCCAGCTCCCAGATGCAGCTTCACAAATTCATCTCATTCATACCAACCATACATTTGCAAAGGACATTACTAAGAAACTGGTACCAAAAAATGAATTGAATTCTGGTTTTTTCCCCCCTTAATCAGGATGACAGAATAACCCAATGAGCAGAAATCATGCAGGCTATGGGAACACATGAATGATTTTTCACATTACCTATTTCAAAATGACATCTTAATTCTAACCCCCTGCCTCAGACAAAAAACAAAACACACCTTTCCACTGCTTCCTAAAATAGTTTCAGTGAAAATACAGGTTTGAATCAGGTGCACTAAAGAAGGTTATCAATAATTTGCTTTTTTTCTAAAGACAGTTAAAAGTTCGATCCTATTTGGAAGGAAATGATGGGAGAATATCCGATTAAAAATTGCAACAGATTAAACATAAAGTGTTCTTCCAGGACTGCCTTTGAAAGTTGAGTTAGCAGCTGTCACGTGTAGGTAGGAGCTGCCCACCCAGCATTATGAAACTCATTGCCGTGGGGGTCACATCCCCTGGGAGGAAGGAAATTACATTTGGTTTCCTGCAGGGTCAGGGCTCTGTCAGACATTGCGGCATCAGAAATTTACGGCTTTCATCCTAAATGGAAAAGTTAAACGCATTTAGGGACAAGGCTTCACCAAATTAAGTGCAAACGCCAGATAAACTCCTGAAACTTTCCTAAAGGCCTTTCATTCTGGAGAAATGAGTAAGACGAACCAAATTCCTAGAGTGGGTTCAATTCTAATTAGCATCTCGAGCTTCAGTTTGCATCTTGACTGAGGAGCAAGTGAACCTAACTGTATATGAAGGGAACATACTTTAGGGGCTATGTTAACAAACCAGGGAGGGTGCGGGGTAGAGAAGAGAGAAAAAACAGAGGCGTCAAACCAACCCAGGAGACATGCCATCAGTCCTCATCAGGCCAGCCTCCGAGTGGCAACCTCGCTCTGTTCCAAAGCTGGGACCCGCGGGGAGCGGCAGGCCCACTTCACAAGGGCTGAGAACAAGCCACTGCTTCGGAAACAACACGTGAGCATGTGCTTGTACATACATACCTGCGTGCACACACACGCACATTCATCTGTACGCACACAGTCACACTCACTTGCGCATGCGTACATCCAAAGCAGCTGCCATTAGGCTTAACTGCTTTCCAATCCTGGCATAACGGAGTCATCTGTCAACACCTGTAGCCTTTAATTCCCACCCTCACCTGCGTTACAGACTTTCATGAAGGTTCAACTTCAGGATCTGAAAACTGAAAATCTGACATTTTTACTTTGGGAGGGGATAGACACGCCAATTGCCATCAGCATCCAGTTAGCAGCAGAAAAATAAAGGGAAAGGATTGGGGTGGGGGTGGTGGGAACAGGGTGGGAAGCAGCTCATTAATGCCAAGAGGCAGAAATCACAAGCAAACTACAAGAAAATTACAAAGAGGAAAATTGCAGTGAAAAAAGCTCTTTTGAAGAGGAACTTCGCCAGACAGGCTGCTACTGACAAAAAGTTAAGACATTTCATCTAAACTTAAAAGTGAAAATTAAAACAAGAGGAAAGGGCTTGAGAAGGGAGGTTGATTGCCCAGCTCTTGACACCTGAGCTAGTTCTAGAAGGGAGTAAGGACCCCTCCCATTCCGTGTGGGGCTCCCACTTCCTTCCACGCCAGGCTTGAGGCCTCGCCCACCGGGGCTCAGGACCCAGCTAGCGCTGGTGTCCCACCTGCTGGGATCTGCCTCACCTTCCCAGGCCCTCCGTTTTGTTTCTACCTCCAACCCCACACTAATTATTGATCAAGAAAAGCTAGTCTCCAGCCCAAATATTCACACGTCATGGTTCGGGAACACAGCTCAGTGACAAACTCCCATGGACCTCACCCAGACAAATTCTTTATATTCCAAAATCACTTTGTACTCTGAAAGGCGTGTCCTGGAAACCTTCCACAGAATCATAGTGTCTGTAGAAATCTGCATACTCCAGGCCCTCTGTCTTCTGAGAAGCTCCTGCTCAGACTCCTGGAGCCCACCTGTGCCTTGTTCTGACCATGGCAACGGCGGCCTTGTCTCCAGCTAAACACCCTTCTCTGGATTGAGTGACTACTTGAAATTTTCATCTGTACAAGAGGCAAGTGCGGAAAGGTCAACAGCACACCCCCGATCTTATAGAGAGGAAACTAAGGTGTAGATTTTAATCAGGCCATCTAGCCGTAAGGCCCAAGGCTCAAAACCATGCAGACAGTGTGTGTTGATTAAAGTACCGTTTTCACTGCAAAGATGCAAAACACAGGGTCGAAACTGACAGAAATATAAGAAAAAAATAAAACACAATCCGATTAGGAGACTTTTAGAATCCTTTTGCCCAGAGTTGGACAGATATGTAGAAAATGAATGGGGACATACAGATTCAAAACAATATATTCCCAAGTTTTATTTTAAATGTTACAAATAATTACATACCCAAATGAAAAATACACACACACAAACTTTTTAATATAAACTTTTTAAATGTGCATGGAACATTTTGCAAAATGTTGGCTAAAAACAGCATCAAAAGGTAAAAATTTTATAGGGCCAATCTTTAGACCTCACAATAACATCTGACATGTTAGAGACTTTAAAAAAACTAGTAGTATTTGTTTTAATAATACATTATATATATATATATATCATATAACTTAATATATTCATATTAGGAAAAATATGGGTGGGTATTTTTAAACAGTTAGCATGGGGAAGGCACCAAAACAGGAGAGGCAAAACCATAAATTTACACATATTTATAAATTTTAAGCAATCTCCAGTTAAAAATAAGCCATAAATAAAACAAAAGACAACCAATAAAGCAGAGTTTTAAAAAAGAGTATTTTTAACTGTCTTCTTGTAAAAAGAATGTTCTTACAGTTTGGGTCAGCTGTTTCCTGCTTCTGAATCAGCAGAGAAGTAGTTTAAAATGTGGATTCCAGACTGCCATCCCAAAGAGAATCGGAATCTTTGTGGCTCAGATCAGGAAATCAGGAATATGAATTTCAAAATTTCCCTAGTGTGTGTTAATCTCCCAGTTGTATCCAACTCTTTGGGACTCCATGGACTACAGCCCTCCAGGCTCCTCTGTCTGTGGAATTCTCCAGGCAAGAATACTGGAGTGGGTAGCCATTCCCTTCTCCAGGGGATCTTCCCCACCCAGGGGATCAAACCCAAGTCTCCTGCATTGCAGGTGAATTCTTTACCGTCTTAGCCACCAAGGAAGCCCTAGATAAGCAGAAAAAACCAGTGCAAAATTGAGTCAGAATAAAAACCTTAAGCGTGTTATTCACACCCCTTTTTTGTCCCCCCTACCCTTTCAAGCTTTTCCTCCTAATCATTCATTCAGCAAACATCTGAGCACTATGGGCCCATCCAACAAAGTGGAACGTATTGTTTAAATATGAGCTGACCTTATTTTATCATTGTGTGAAAGAGCTGAAGCCCTGCTCCTAAATCACAACAGCTCAGGCAGTAGGTATCTCGGCTCTGTCACTGCGGGAGTATTTTTGAGAAAGATTTAACGAAAAATTATGTCACTGGGAATGTTGTTTCTGCATAACTGGATCATCAGCTAGCATCATGTAGGTTCACCTGGGCACAGCGGCCCCAGAGACCAGGCCGAACGGCTGCTGCCTCATGAACCACCTCACCTGACAAAGCATGAGCGTTAAGTCAAAGCGAACTTTTAACACAAGACTGGATGCACTGCACTTGGATTTCATGTATGATGAGATTCCATCTGCCTTTGAAGACCAGATCATTACATACCGGGAGCAAGAACTGAGACCTTTCTAACAAGGGTTAATACAGGCACTTCTGAACTCCTATTCACTCAAGTTTCCAAGGCCATTGGCTAAGAACTTCAACTACTACTACTTTAAACTGTAAAATGTCAAGACCCATCTTAATGCTCACGGTTCATTTTCATTCTTGCCATCGACAACACAAGGAACTTACCTGGGAATCCTTGAGATGGGCGGAGTCTTGAATCAAGTCTTTGCTTTACACTAAAACCCTGAACACACACATCAAATCACACTGAAGAGAATACTGGCTAAAGCCCGGGGGCAAAAGTGTGTGGGCAGCCTACTGCCCACCAGGATGAAGAGAGATGGAAAGCTAGCCTGTGGAGACCAGGGAAGCAATTAGGATCAGAAGCAGGCCCCTAGGCTCAGGTTTTCTGCCCCTAAATATCCAACTGAATCAGCCTGGAGAAGGCAAGGCACCCCACTCCAGAATTCTTGCCTGGGAAATCCCATGGGCAGAGGAACCTGGCGGGCTACAGTCCATGGGGTCACAGGAGTCAGACACAACTTAGCAACTAAACAACACAAATCCAGTGAAATCACACCCTAAACTCCACTGTCCCTGGATCAAAGCACCCTTGACTTTTCCCTACAGGCTACATGGCAGAGAGGAAAGAGGTGTGATCTGGCAGGAAGATGGCTGGTTCGACCTGTGGTTTTCAAACATTTGCTACATCGGCATAACCTGCAAGTTTGTTAAAAACACAAGCTCCTGGGCCCCTCCCACAGATTTGGGAGGTCTGGGTGGAACCAGAGAATTCCAGCGAGTTCCCAGGTGATGTTGATGCCGCAGGTGGGACCACGCTTTGAGAGCTACTGGTCCTCACTCTGTGACCTTGGCCACGGCACTCATCCACTCAGAGCCCTGAGTCCTGCATCTGCAAAGCCAGAAAGCTGGCTCGTTCTCTTCTGAACTGCTGTTCCACCATCGCTGCGCCTCAAGGTCCGAGTGGGTATAAAACAAGAACTTCCCAGCGTCCACATCACTTTTCCAAATGCAGACAGTGAATTGGATCCCATGCTCATATTACACTATATCAGCGGTTTAATTAATTGGCAACAAAGCCAACAAGATAGAACTTAAAACAAGAGCCAGTGTTGGCTCTTTTCTTGGAGGTGCTGTGGCAATACGATTTGGCAAGGTTCTCAGATGTGGTCAGCTGGACCACATTCTGTGATATGGATAAAGCACTGTGGATACGTTTACTCATTCTATGGTTAAAGAAAAGAGAATTTACATAAACTCAGCTAAATTTTAAAGAATTTGGCTTTGGTTCCAAAACTAAGTCTTGTTTCTAAGAATTCACTCATTTCTTTAAAAATACATATATATATATATATTTTTTAATGAGTACCAAACTTGCTAGGCACTATATGCTAAACGCTAAAAATACATAGGAGGGGACTTCCCTAGTGGTCCAGTGGTTAAGAATCTGCTGCCAACGTGGGGGACACAGGTTCGATCCCTGGGCCCAGAAGATCTCACGTGCTGTGGGGCAACTAAGCCCCCGTGTGCCCCAACTACTGAAGCCCACATGCTTAGAACCCAGGCTCTGCAACAAGGGAAGCCAGCACGAGAAGAGGCCCAGGGGCAGCAAGGAAGATGACCCAGCGCAGCCAGAAATAAATAAAAGCAAATAAAATGAAAAAAAAATTTTTTAATGTAATCCATAGGAGGTGGGGGACAAGGTCTCTGATTTGATAGGGTTACGGAAAATGTGCCAAGAAACAATAAGGTATTTACAAAAATGAACACACAGCTTTAGCTGCGCTGAGAGTCTCGTGTTAAGAAGAAAGTAGAATGTGACCTAGATAGAGATTTCCCAACACAAAATGTCCATGAACTGGTGAATGGATAAACAAATTGTGTGATAGAGCCACACCACGGAATACTATCTAGCAATAAAAAGAACACAACATGGACATGTGCTATATGGGTGAACCTCAGAAATAACATGCTAAGTGAAAGAAACCAGATGCAAGAAGATTACATGTTGTATGATTTCATGTATACGAAGTGTCCAGAGAAGGGAAATTTATAGAGACAAAAGCAGAGAAAGAACTCCTCTGGTGGTCCAGTGTTTAGGGATCCATGTTTCCACTGCAGGGGGCACAGGTTCATCCCTGGTTGGAAAACTAAGACCCCACATGCTAAAAATAAACCAAGAAACAAGCAAGCAGACAAGTGACTGTTTGGAGCTGAGGATGAGAACAGTGTATTAACTATACACTGTACACTGTATATTAACTATACACTGTACACTGTATATTAACTATACACTGTACACTGTATATTAACTATACACTGGCTAGAAGGAATTATTTTGGTGATAGGAATGTTCTCAAACTGGATTTTGATGATAGTTGCACACTATAAATTAGCTAAATATTATTGAATTGTATGCTTGCAATGGGTAAATTTTATACTGTTCAAATTATACTTTAATAAAAGTGTTTTAAAAACTTCAGCAATCCTGGCAATATCCTAGACCAGGGTAGAGGTGTCAGAATTACTGCCAGGGTACAATTGACAAGACCTGATAATGGACTGGGAATTTCATTTGTGGGCTGTTACACTTCAGAAGCCTTTACAACTTCCAGGAGGTGTTGATTGGCAATTGGATGAATGGATCTGGAGTCCAGATAGGATCTGAGCCGGGAATTAAAGATGAATAATCTGACAATAAGTAGCCAAGAGAGCTAAAGGCACAACTGAGACTGCACAGAAAGAGAAGACAGGAAAGAGAAGGCCCAGCATCAAGACGTGAGGAACTCTTAACATTAAACAGGAAAAAGAGATGAAGAGAACAAGATGGAGAGACGGGAGGAAAACCAGAACCCCAGAAAGAGAACATTCACGAAGGCAGGAGTGATCAGCTGTGCCAAGTGCTAACAAGATGTCAGTAAGATAAGAACTGAAACATGTCTTCTCTGTGACCATACACAGATCTGTTTGTATATTTCAAGACTCAAGGATTCCCATGACCCTGACTTTACCATAAAGCAAATCAGTTCATGTTGGTATGCAAGCCCAAGGGAGACAGGAAAAGAACTTCTCTTTTCCTCCAAACATGTATTGTCTAAGTCCACCAGCTGCTTCCCAACACTCATGTTCCATTTTTACTGGGATCAGTGGAAAGACAGATCTCTGGGTTGAAACCAAGGGTTACAACCTCAGCTCTGGCTCAATTAGCTTGTGGTCTGAAACCAGATGTAGCGGTGACAGCTGACTATCTATCCTACCTATAAAATAATCATTTTCTCCCTCAAATCAAGAGAACTCCAATTGTTATCTGAGCCGATACACAATGCCAGAATACATTTCCCAATCTTCCTTTAAGCTAGATGTGGCCATCTAAGTTCTAGCTCATGAAGAATAGTGACGGATTGGACTCCTTCCCTTCCTCTACTTGCTTTGTTGGAAGGTAGACACAGTGGCTGGAATTCCAACACTCTTTTTGAACTTTGAGGACATGGCCACACCCTAGGGATGGTGAAGGAGAAAGTTAAAAGGAACACAAGCCTCTGAAATCTGTGGAACCCCCACACCAACCCTGAAATAATTAAGCAAAAAAAATCATGTATGTACAATGGAATATTATTCAGCCATAAAAAAAGAATAAAATAATGCCATTTGCAGCAACATGATCAAACTAAGAGCAGTAAATCAGTCAGAGAAAGACAAATCACATGATATCACTTCTACTGTGGGATCTCAAAAAAGATACAAATGAACTTATTTACAAAACAGAAACAGAACTACAGACACAGAAAACAAATTTAAGGTTACCAGAGGGAAAAGGTGGAGGGGAAAGGATAAATTAGGAATTGGGGATTAACAGATACACACTACCATAGATAAAATATAATCGACAAGGACCTACTGTATAATAGCACAGGGAACTGTATTCAATATTTTGCAATAACTCATATGGGAAAGAATGAAAAATAATAGATACAGATGTATGTATAACTTAATCACTGCTGTACACCTGAAACTAACATAGCATTGTAAATCAACTACACTTCAGTAAGATAGATAAATAAAGACTAAACAAGAAGGAGCTTAAGGTTAACAAAAACAAAAACACCCGCCTACCCTCTGAGGTAGGTACCATTACTACCCCTTACTAACCACAGGAAACAGAGAGGGTCTCTCTCTCAACCAGTCACACAGCCCATCAGCAGAGACGATGTGAGCCCAGGCAGTATTCCCCTAACCCCTGCACTACCCTGCCTGTCTCAGAAAGCTACCAGCACACTACACCCCCCACCTCAGGACAGGGTGCCTCAGCCTTCCAGCACCTTCTAAGCAGAGGTGTGGGCTAGGAGGGACATGCTGCTCAGGAAGTGTTGACCATTCAGACTTCACGTCAAAGGTGGGATGTCCGGCTTCCCTGGTGGTCCACTGGTTATGAATGTACCTTGTAATGCAGGGGACACGGGTTCGATTCCTGGTCTGGGAATATCCCCACATGCCATGGAGCAACTAAGCCCATGAGCTACAATGACTGGAGCCCGAGCACCAACAGCCCACGCTCCACAACCAGAGAAGCCACTGGGACGAAAAGCCTGAGCACTGCACCTGGAGCGTAGCCCCCTCCTGCCGCAACTAGAGAAGGCCCACGCGCAGCAACAGAGACCAGTGCAGCCAAAGATGGGAGGTCTACTCAAACCAGGGAGCTGCCTGGGGTCCAGTTCTCCTCACAGGATTATGCAGGCAGCTAACACCTAGGAGATGGGAAGGAGAGAAGATGAAAGTGGTAAAATCTAAATGGGATGGTCCAAAGAATTCTCACCAGGCTGATGGGTGTCACCCCGGAGAGATCACGCCTCCTGCTTCTTCCAACCGCAGTGGGCAGCCACCCCGCCCACTCTCTCCCTGGGTCCTCCACACCTGCTGTGATCCTGCTTACACCCAGCTTACCTTCCCCAGCATGAGATCCCAAGGCTCCCAGCCCTGCAGGAAACCGAACACTCAGCAGGAGCATAGTAGTCGCCTGCAGATCTCAGGGCCAGGGAAGGACAGGACCAGCCTGGCAACTAGTCTCAGGCACTCATGCAAAAAGAGGCTCACGTGACCAACGGGCAGATCAGATCCGGCTGCCGCCAAGGGCCCTGGAAAAACACACATTCCCAAAGGGAAATTGCACGCTGGCTAGCTCTACCTGGCATGTCATTAAGCTAACGTGAAAGGGTCCGACATACCCAAACACGATTAAAGTCTCAGCTGCTTCTCCAACACATGCTCCAAGGCCTCCCAGCAACATAAGTCACCATGAGCACAACATCAAGGCCACAATAAAGCCGAGAGGTCACCAGGTCCTCCTGCGAGTTGTGAGCCCAGGACGCTCTCTGGGGACACAGTCCCAAGCAGGGGACACAGAGGCCCAAGTGTCCACACATGCCCACTCTCCACACGCGCTCTCTCAGGGAGCCTGAGTCAGTATCATTTCCCACCTGGTCTGACCTTGTCAAGATCTGCGCCTGGGGAAGTCACCGGTGTTCATGGGACCTCCCCGATTTTCTGGGGAAGAGGCAGTGTCGGTGCCAACAGCCAGTCAACATGAATGCTCAGTCGTGTCTGACTCCTTGTGACCCCATGGACTATAACCCACCCGACTCCAGGCAAGAATACGGTGAGTGGGTTGCTGTTTCCTTCTCCAGGGGATCTTCCCAACCCAGGAATCAAACCCACGTCTCCTGCATTACAGGCAGTTTTTTTAACTCGCTGAGCCATCAGAGTGAGCGGACAGAATTCCCAGTTTGAAGTTTTTCTTTAAAGAATTTTTCTAGCGGCCACTACCAACATGTCTACAGTGGCCAAAAATCAAACATACATGGACAAAAGAACCAGGTTAGAGAAGTTTTTATCTCGCAGGGCTTTTCTAAGAATTAAGTTATTTTCTGTAAAATGCTGAGAACAGTGTCTGACACATAGCTAGCAACATATATATTACATATAGAAATTACATATACATACAATTATTTCTCAAATAATATATTAAGGCAATACTTAGCAATTACCTTAAAAAAGTGTGGTCTTATTTTTTTCATTTTACAATTAAGGAAAGAGCTTTTATTGTTTTTGTTGTCAGAAACAGCAGGTTATGGAATTTAATTTACTCTGTTCTATTTGCTAACAGCTCTGTGACGTAGATATTATTTCTATTCTATCTAAAAAGAAGCATTCCCAGGTGGCACAGTGGTAAAGAATCTGCCTGCCAATACAGGAGACATCAGAGACGCGGGTTCGATCCCTGGGAAGGGAAGATCCCCTGGGAAGGAAATGGCAACCCACTCCAGTATTCTTACACGGAGAATCCTGTGATCTCGTACTGGATACACACAAGTCACGTGACGACAGCAAACCCGGCCGTGTCAGAGCACACGGCATCCCATAAAGAGCACCCATCCCAAAGCCTCCTGGCTGCTCATCTCAATAGTGAGATTAAGGCCTAATGAGAGGGGAGCATGGAGACTGCTGCTGCTGCTGTTGTGTCTCTTCAGTCGTGTCCGACTCAGTGCGACCCCAGAGATGGCAGCCCACCAGGCTCCCCGTCCCTGGGATTCTCCAGGCAAGAACACTGGAGTGGGTTGCCATTTCCTTCTCCAATGCATGAAAAGTGAAAAGTGAAAGTGAAGTTGCTCAGTCATGTCTGACTCTTCGAGACCCCATGGACTGCAGCCCACCAGGCTCCTCCATCCATGGGATTTTCCAGGCAAGAGTGCTGGAGTGGGGTGCCATTGCCTTCTCCGATGGAGACTAGTAAACATCAACCAAATCCCAAACGTCAATGATATTTTCTGAATCTACTTTGAAATCACCACTACACCATCTCCAAGATAAACACCTGCCGGGAGCCGGCGTGAGAAGCTCCGCCCATGGCAAAGGTCATGAGGAAGGCGGCTTGGCATACGCAAAGGCGGGATGGAGCCTCAGGAGTCCCCCTGGAAATTCTCGAGTATCTACCCCCAAAACCAGAGTCTGCCTACTTTCTGCTTTGTGCTCACCTACACCTCTGACTTCACGGGGGGCTGTCCCCCACTACCTCTCTGAAAAAAAGAGTTAACTTACAGCTCCAGTTAATAAAGTTCCTGGGTGTGATAGTGTTTCAACCTACTAACTCCTTTGGAAGTCCTCTAGCCTGCCTGAGTAGGTTTTTCGGGCCACATGTGATTGTTCAGAGCCTCCCAACTGTGAGAGGCATGAGATGTTCTAAACGGTCTAAATACAGATTCCTTTGAGCAGTTAAAAGATTGATTAGAAATTGTATTGGTTTTTCACTTGTTGGGCCAATGTTTGCTGCTAAGTCTCCATATCCCTTACCTGCTGTGTCCCTGGCAGTGTATTGATTAATATAATTGGTGTAAGTAGTAGCTTTAATGTTTGTAATCTTGGACCCTTGAGTTAATTCTTTTTCTTGTTATAGCCCACCACACCTTTGCCCTGTAGGAATTCAACTTTATATAATGCTTTTGGAGGGTGGCGCCTGACTAATCACCTTTAGAGAAAAACAAGTTTTCTGAAGAAAGGGTCTTAAAATGTTAACAGGCCTCAGGGCCAGAAGATGATGCAAATCACCTAAACTTTTGCATATGATAAGTTTGCAGGAAGAAAGCCTGGCTTACTGCATGACTCTACCCTTCCCCCATTATCCTCTATGCATAACTTAAGGTATAAAAACTACTTTGGAAAATAAAGTGTGGGCCTTGTTCACCAAAACTTGGTCTCCCCATGTCGTTCTTTATCTCACCTTCTGGCTGAATTATTCAGCCTCTTTTCTCCACTGAATTTCCTCACTGAGCTATCCTTATTTAACCACTCTTTATATCCTTAATTAACATTTAATTAAGCAATTGTTTCCTGATCCTCGTCGACACCGACCCTGCTTCGAATTCCCTGGATCCACCGGGGCTGGACCCCGGCAAACACCGAAGCCTTCTCAGCAAGACAGCCTAGGCTTCCTTGCCAAGAAACTGCCACTTGATTTCCTCTTCTGACCCCTCCCATCCCCCAAAGAGGGGGAAACAAGACGTGTATTCTCCACCTACTGGTCCAGCCTGAATTTTGACCACCAGTGGCCACTGTTCAACCTTATTTATCTCCTCTCCTGTGGAGACAGCATGAGTTTGGGGGTGGCCCTGCTAAGCTGTGTGAGATTTCACAAACACACAGAAGACGGATGGAAGGACCAAGGTCAGGCAGCAGCACGCCAGCTCCTTCTCTCACCCCGTCCATTACCTGCCACTTCAGTGTGCCCAGCAAGAGCAAACGAAACAGTCCACTTCACGAAAAGCCAATCTCTGTTCACTGCATTCTTCGAGCTTTTTATACCCTCCCTCAACCACCTCTTAAACTGTTTTTCATAAAAGATATATGACCCACCTGCTCCTACCACTCCCAACCAGAACGAATCTCTTTCATCAACCTCCTACCCCCACCCCGCAGCAGACCGATGGGCCTGAAAAAGTGGGAAACCGTTTGGCTTCCTATTAACTGTTACTATTATTATTACCATCATCACCATCATCGGGTTCCATGACTGTCTCTGACACCTAACCTGGAAACTCCTTCAGGGCCACATCACTTGATGGGAGAATCCCTCTGGGCTCAGCACAGAATCTCATATATTGAGGACTCTAATACATGTCCCCTGTTGGGCCAGGGTGACGGTCAGTAAACAAGAAAGTGTCCCTTCATTATCATTCCCTGTCCTCATTTATCTATTGTCACCACCATCACAACCATAATATAAAACTCTCTAACATCAGTACCATTCTCCATCATCAAGGACATTTTTAGGTCTATGAATATGCCTAAGATGCCACACGAGGATCGGAAAGTTAACATCATTGACTCTGCCTCTTCCCCAGTGTACTTATCCCTGATTAAAGACCAACCAGTCAGCAGAATAATCAATCCCCAACCATTGAAGACCTAGTTCATCCGGGGACCACCCTGAGCCCCTAGTCCCCCGACTACGAGCAGATCGGATTCGAGTTTCAGGAATAAGAGCGGCTGCACCTGATGACGACGATCGTGGTGTCAGGCCATCATCCATGGCTAATGGAGAACTCCCTCACGTCAAACTTGATTCTGAAGACCATCACTCATTGAAGACAGCTTGCCTGCCAAACCCACTTGTGTAGAAGATTTTATGTTGAGAGAATGCTCACAGCTGTGGGAAGCTAAACATTTCCCCAACCCTCTGGAGAAGCAGGGAAACTGCCCAGCCTGCTTCTGAATTACTGATGTCATAATTTATTGAAAGGTCTCTGCTAGGTCATAGATCACACCCCCTATGCAATGCCAGGTACCTACTCCAGGGTCTCTCCCTGCGGGGAGCGGGGGCAAGCAACATGGAGACAGTGGTCCCCGAGAATCTACCTTTCAAGGATCTTATAGCCCCGAACCTGACCAGCACTCAGCATCAACACACTCGTCTGGTGACCTCATTTCATCATCTCCTAAAGTAGGTGGGGTACTCTTCACTCTATTTTACCAATATGAAACCTAAGGCTGGTAAATTTCCCCGATTTCCAGCTAGTTGATAGAGGGACCAGGACCAGGACCAGCTATTAGAACTTTTGGTCCACTGCTTGTTTCATTCAGTCATGAGGTTGCCCCAACTCATGTTTACATTCACTGCCAGGCATTCTTCTAGATGCTGGGGACAGAGAAGTGAACAAAACAGATAATTCCTGCCTCACCGAGCTGACATTTCAGTGGGAGGAGAGAAATTACAGACCTATAATATGTAAAAATACAGTGTCAGAAAGTGAAAACCAGGCTGCCATTTGGCGCAGTCTAATTTCCCCAGGTCAGGGAAGGTCTGTTTATATGGAGGACTTGAGCGGAGACCAGAAGGAAACGGGAGGTGTGTGTCAGCTGAAGGGAAAACTGTGTTCCAGTCAGGAAGTACGACATCGGAGGCGGGAGCAGGCTGGGCACGCTGGAAAAAAGCAGGAGAAACGCAGACATGACAGGAGCAGGTGAGTGAGGGGGCCAGAAGCCAGAGGGCCTTGCAGGCTGTGCTAAGGACCCCAGATTTTACTCCCAGGAAGACGGGAGGCCTCCAGAGGGCACTGACACTAGAGGGTCACTCCAGAACAATGCTTAAGCGGGTGACTGGAGAAGCTGGGAGGTCCATTAGGAGCTAACTGCCAAAGTCCAGGCAGAGATGTACCCCAACGGACCACATGTAACATGTATACATAAGCCACGTAGAATTTTCCAGCACAACTTAAAAAACAACCCTTTCTCCTCTACCTGCGTCCTGATAACTTGTTCATCTATTAGCTGACTCAGAGACAGGGTGTCCAGCCCGGGATACGGGTGCCAGGCATTTCCACTGTGTCAGCGGCCTACTTGTACTGGCCATGGTCCACAGTGAGGATGAGGTTAAGGAAAGGACCGGCACTGACTTTGGTTTCTATTATTTTAAGATGTTTGCTTGACTCTCCACAGTCTGTGATTCTCTGGATTGCAGCCATCAGTTCTCTGATTCGATACTCTGTTCCCATAGGCCAGGATGTATTTTAAGAACCAGAAGATATTGATCTCAAGTAGGTGACAGAGGTACTGGGGACAAAGAAACGGAATCGAGGATGGGCAGCAGCTCCCCTCGGGCACTGCACACAGCTTGGCTCTCACCTAACTCGCGATCTGTAACCGACAAGAAACCGGGGGTCACCTCTTCAACTGCGTCAAGAGCCATCCAATAACACTGACTTTAGGTCGCTGGAAAAAAGTCTCAGCATAGAATGAGGTCTCTTAATGTAACCTTGGGACTTACCTGGTGGTCCATTGGCTAAGACTCTGCACTCCCAATGCAGGGTTCAACCCCTGGTCAAGGAACTAGATCCCACATGCCTCACCAAAGATCCTGTGTGCTGCAACTGAGACCCAGCACAGCCAAATAAATAAGTAAAAAAAAAAACCTAAGCATACAACTGTATGGCTGTGAGCATAACTGACACCATCTTGGACCCAGGCAGCTCTTCCTGCCCTCCTGCTGACCCCACCCAGGACTGTACTGAGCGATAAATCCCATGTCTGTCGTTAGGGCCTTTGTGGTCAAGAGGTATAGTTTAATAATCACTAGGACCAGGTGGCCTCCACGCTCTGTTAGTCCCCAAACAATGATAAGAGACCTTGGTTGACATATTCCTGGCGCCCATGCAAACAGTTACCCTTCATAAACTCGATTCAGGAAGGCATGTGCTGTTTCTGAGCATCTACCCCATCCCCAAGTTATCTAAAACCGTCCTAACATTCCCTTGGAGGTACAGAGTGCTTCTAGCATTCTAGGAATGCTTCTAGATCGCTGTCTGTGGGGTCTCCACCCCACTCTGTAAGTTCCCCGTAATAACCTGGTCCCTGGATTATACAGAGCTGCCTGCCTCGTTTCTCCACCTGCAGACACCTCCTCAGTTCAGTGGGCTCTCTTCATACCCTCCACCCTCCAACAATAACATCAGGACTCTTAGTGACACTGGGCTTCCCTGGTGGTTCAGACGGAAAAGAACCTGCCTGCAATGCAGGAGACATGAGTTGGACCTGGGTCAGGAAGATCCCCTGGAGAAGGGCATGGCACCCCACTCCAGTATTCCTGCCTAGAGAATCCCATGGACCGAGGAGCCGGGAGGGCTACAGTCCATGGGGTTGCAAAGAGCCGGACACGACTGAGTGAGAATGCTTCTGCTTCTTAGTGATGTTAATTTTCCTCTCTATAGGCTGACCTAAGGAACCCTTGTTCGAGGCCAGTGAAGAAAGTAACCTGAGGCTCAATGGCCTCCTCCAGCAGCAGGGCCTGGCCTCCAGCGGCCTCTCACGGCTTCCTTTCCACACCCACTCTCCTTCATACTAACGGCCTACATCCTCTTAACACCATGACCTCCCGTTCCTAACCAGTGTTCTCCACCCAAAGGAAATGCACTGGCATTCAGCCAGAACACCTCTCAATTTGGTTTCTGGTCTTGTGCTCTGTTTGTGAAGCTGTTTTTGAGGCACCTGGAAATTAGTCCTGGGGAAAAGAACATACATAATGGAAAATAAAAGATTCCATTAACTTGATGACTCTTGTGGCTGATGAAAGCTATGCCTGGTGCCGCTCAAGGTTAAAAAAAAAAAGGGGGGGGGGAGCGGGGAGTGGGGAATGGCTTACTAAATAGCCTCCTCTCAGCAAATTATTTCATTAGCAAAAAAACACAAATTGCATTCCTACAGTGACTGACTGACTCAGCAGAGACTCTGGTGCCCGGCAATTTCCGGTCCAACAAGCACTGCGATTCCACAGACCCTCAGTGTCCCCATCAGCTCTTGTTCCCCAGCTGTTCTCCACATCCCAAGTGAGACACAGGCTACTCGTGGACCTCACATCCATCTCCCTGAACTGCCGCCACTCCGAGCAGCAGCCTTGAAACCAACCACGTAACATCCACTTAAACAAGAAGAAAATCTGATAAGTTAGAGGCACTGAAAAGCAAAGCCTGAGCAAAGCAAGTGATCGCTGCCCTGGAGAGATGAGGACCACCGGTAGCATCCTCGTCCTCTGGCCTTTCAACACAGGGACATGGGCTTCCGGCAGGGACAAGGCAACTACAGAATTCAGAGGGAGGCCAGGACTCCAGAGATGCGCCCCAATCTGCTGTTTTTGGCAAACACAGAGTGGCCCAGATCAGAGGCAGTACTGTTGAAATACAGCTTGGTCTTCCACTGCAAAATGTCACTTCCTTCAACAGCAAGCCTAAGTCTCCCAAGACTTACCAATATTTATAGCATGCTTCAATTGCCTTCTACTTCAATTTAATCCACTTCATGAATTAAAGGCCCTCTCTTTCCTTTCTCCCAATCATTCTGTAAGCCAGCAGGCTCTCATTTCAAACACAGACCAGAATAAAATGTTCTCCTTAATCAAAGAACATGGTTTCAAGGTCTGCCACACTTGGGCTATTACTTTGATTTTGGTATCACAATGGCACGGCCTTTCAGGACACCAAAGGAAGGTTCCTATTAAATGCAGCGTGGAGCCTGGCCAGCACCCCACTGCCCCTGCCCCTTACAGCCTTTAGAGCTATACAGACACTCACGGCTGACCTCAGGGCCAATGGCAGAGGCCCTAGAAAAGGAGTCGCAAACTTTTTCTGGGAAGGTCCCCAAAGTAAGTATTTTAAGCTCAGTGGGCCACAGGGTCTCTGCCTTGACTACTTAGTTCGCTGAGTACCTGTAGACGAATGTAAATTGATGCAGCCACTCAGGAGAACAGTATTGATGGTCCTTAAAAAAACAAAAATAGAGTTACCATGCTGCTGCTGCTAAGTCGCTTCAGTCGTGTCCGACTCTGTGTGACCCCATAGACAGCAGCCCACCAGGCTCCCCGTCCCTGGGATTCTCCAGGCAAGAACACTGGAGTGGGTCGCCATTTCCTTCTTCAATGCATGAAAGTGAAAAGTGAAAGTGAAGTTGCTCAGTCGTGTCCGACTCTTCGCAACCCCATGGACTGCAGCCTACCAGGCTCCTCCGCCCATGGGACTTTCCAGGCAAGAGTACTGGAGTGGGGTGCCATTGCCTTCTCTGAGAGTTACCATCTGATCCAGCAATCCCATGCCTGGGCATATGTCTGGAGAAAACCATACCTTGAAAAGATACATGCACCCAAATGTTCGCTGCAGCACTATTTACAACAGCCGAGACCTGGATGCAACCTAAATGTCCATCGACAGAGGAATGGATAAAGAAAATGTGGTGCACATATATATAATGGAATATTACTCAGCCATAAAAAAGAATGAAATAATGTCATTTGCAGCAACATGGATGGAATAGAAATGATCATACTAAGTGAATTAAATTAGAGAAATACAAATATCATAGTATCACTTACAGGTGGAATCTACAACCAATACAAATGAACTAATTTACGGAACAGAAAACAGACTCACAGACATGGAAACCAGACTTGTGGTTGCCAAGAGGGAGGGGAAGCAGGGGAGGGTTGGATTGGGAATTTGGGATCAGCAGATGCAAACCAGTATGTCCAGGATGGATAAAGAGCAAGGTCCGACTGTAGAGCACAGGAACTATATTCAATATCCTGTGGTAAACCAGGATGGAATATGAAAAGGAATATAGGTACAAAGAGATGTGTGTATATATAAACAGCTCAATCACTTTGCTGTACACCAGAAACTAACACTTATAAATCAACTATGCTTCAATAAAAAGTAAGTAAAAAAATAGTGACAACTGATGTATATACTACAATCCAACCACAATTTTGTTACCACCACATGGACTGAGATATCCTAGACTCTCTGCTTTTAATTTACAACAAAGCAGATCAGGGAGCATAAACAAAAGCCAGGAGTCCTCTGTAAACCAAGGCAGACAGCAGAAATGGTCACATGAGTGGTACTAATTTATAAACACAAACAGAAAAGCAAAATCAAACTGTTCAACATTTCTATGCACGTATTAATTTAGGCTATCTTAGATCACAAGCTTAGAAAACTGACTAGACAGGAACTTCCTCAGCATTCCAGGAAGACTCTGCTTTCCAAAGCAGGGGTTCAGGTTCAATCCCTGGTTGGGGAACGAAGATTCCACGTGCCGCAGAGTGTGGACAAAATCTTTTTAAAGAACTAAAGCATGGGCTCCAGGGTGCATGGGCTCGGTAGTCGCAGCTCCCCACCTTTAGAGCACAGGTTCAACAGTCGTGGTGCAAAGGCTGAGCTGCTCCATAGCATGTGGGGTCTTCCCAACAAGGGACCGAAGTCATGTCTCCTGGATTCTTTACCACTGAGCCACCAGGGAAGCCCCCAGTACAGTACTGTGAACACAGCATTTAATAAATAGTTGTTGAATGAGAACAGGGTAAAAATTATCACGAATGAGACTTGCCCTGCTCTGCCGTTACTGTCTCCACACCCTCTGCCCTCCCAGCTCTTGTCTTGCAGCATCCCCTCAGCACAGAGGGACCTTGAGGGCATTATGCTAAGTGAACTAGGTCTGGGAAAGAGAAATCTGTACGATGTCACTTCTGTGTGGAACCTAAGAAAAAGCAAACTCACAGAAAGAGAGAGTAGACTGGTGGTCACCAAGGCTGAAGGGGTGGAAGATGGGAATGCTGGTCAAACCCCCCAGGTACATGTTTATACCTCAAACACAAACTTCCAGTTGTAAGATGAGTAAGTTCTGAGGATCTAATGTACAACATGGCAACTATAGTTAACAATACTATATCACATACTTGAAAGTTGCTAAGGAAGTAAATCTTAACCGCTCTTACCACACACAGTAATTATATGAAGTGATGGATGTATTGACTAACCTTATTCTGGCAATGATTTTGCAATATATTCATGTATCAAATCATCACTTCTTACACCTGAAAGTTATACATTGACATACAGGTATGTCAATTACATCTCATAAAGCTAGGTGAAAATCTCTTCAACATGGATCCAGCACTGTCTCCAGTAAGTCAATAATTAATGCACAATAAGTTTTTATGTACTGTGTGTGTGTGTGTGTGTGTGCGTGCGTGCGCATGAGTGCACTTAGAAGCTCAGTCATGTCTGATTCTTTGTGGCCCCACGGACTATAGCCCACAAGGCTCCCCCGTCCGTGGAATTTTCCAGGCAAGAATACTGGAATGGATTGCCATGTTCTTCTCCAGGGGATCTTCCCAACCCAGGGATCAAACCTGTGTCTCCTGCGTCTCCTGCATTGGCAGGTGGGTTCTTTACTACTAGCACCATCTGAGAAGCCCATTTACTCTGACATGGTTCAAATTCTATCAAAAAGTCTAAAACCCACATTGATAGATACTAAATTTTTCTCAGAGGGCCTCCATCCTAGAACACCAGAGAATTAGTCAAAATGCAAAAAGCAGTGTACAGATTTTATACAACTTCTTACCCACATATTTCCTCAATGGTAGAGCAGCCATAAAATGTTCCTTCCTGGTTTTTCTTTCTGGTTGGGTGGATCTGGCAAGTTTTAGAGAGTGGCCATTCCCCTGCCTCTAAAATCAGGGGTCAGATGTGACAGGATTCTTAGACATTACGCTGCCTTTGTTCTCGTGACCCTACACCTTCTTCAGACACCAGCCTCCCTCTAAACTGACTCAAAGTCAATTTTTTACCACCATGGCCCAAAATGATCATTTCCCAGAATCCACCGCTCACCATGGATTACGTTAATCCATGCAATAAAAATGCAAATGTTTGTTCCACTCAATACTCTTAAAAGACTAAAGTGGATATTTTCACAATCACCTTTCCCCCCAACATAAAAGCTCTACAAATCTGTGATTAATTACTTCTCAGGCACCTGTTAATCTCCCTTCCTCTTTTCAATTAACTAAACCAAAATCAGTGGGTTTTCATATTCATGCTGAAGAACCCAACTGCGTTGATTCATCGACCTGTCCCTTCCCTGAAAATGACCACTTATCTCTCCTTCTGTATCTTTAACTCTTCAGCTTAATACTTTTTAAATTCTTTTTCATATTCTTTTCCATTATGACTTATCACAGGATACTGAATATAGTTCCCTGTGCTATCCAGTAGGCCCTTGCTGTTCATCCATTCTCTATATACCAGCTTGCATCTGGTAATCCCAAACTCTCAACCCACCCCTCTCTCACCTTCCCTCCCCCTTGGCACCCACCAGTCTATTTGTCTGTGAGTCTAAGAAGCAGATTATTTAAATGTGTGATTACAGTTTAAAGTATTAAAGGATTCCAAATTAAGCCTGTAAAGTGCTAAAAGTCCTAAGAAATGTAATGTTACATTTAGAAGTAAAGTGAACGGTAATAAAGAAGTGAAACAATTTTTAACATAAAAGTTACTAGTTTATAAATAAAATGATCTCCACAAATTGATCTTGGGTTTACTAGATGTAAAATTTTACAATTTTAATAAACTGAATAATCATTGAAAAAGATAAATTCCAATTGACTGTCAGTGTTTCTTTCCAAGTATAAAAGACATCCTCTGTTACTAAAAACACACTGTCAATTCACTTAGCCATTATGTTATGATTTTAAACCTTCTTTCTGGGTTTTTTTAAAAATAGTAATAATGACAATGTAAAAAGACACCAAGACAAGTCTCCTGGAAAATTACATGAGCCCTCTTAAGAGGCACATGCTGGAGATGTCCTTGATCTAAAATCCTTGTCAGGACTTCCCTGGTGGTCCAGTGGCTAAGACTCCATGCTCCCAATGCAGGGGACCTGGGTTCAATCCCAGGTCAGGGAACTAGATCTCGCATGCTGCAACTAAGACGGAAGATCCCACACACTGCAACTAACCTGGCACAGCCAAATACATTTTTTTAATGTTTGGAATTAAAAATAACCTCAGAAAGGAAAAAGGTTAATGAGATGGTAAGGTGGTCATTATTGGCAGCCCTGCCAGCTAAACAGAAAACAACAAGGAGCAAGGCAGCCATTCTGGTCTCAAGGCCTCCGGCTGGGCGGCCGAACCTGTAAGGACGGAGATGAGTCAGGGGATGGAGCAGATCAGTTAAGAAAGGGCAACAGGGGCGCGCACACTCTGTTCTGTAAGGCCAGGGGAGAGGCAGACCTACTACTGCTAGATCACCTGATTCTTCAGAAAGTTTTGAATAGTTACGCTTTATATATCCAGATTTTTGAGTGAAAGCATTTGACTTTTAAATCGTGGCAACTGAACGTCTAAAAATATCTGCACGAGCAAGACAAAACATAGAGACCGCCTCCACACCAGGAGCCTGCTCGTGACTCCTGGTCGCCAGGGCAAAGTCCACAGCATGAAACTCTCAGAGCCCTGCTCCCACCTGCCCGTCAGCCCCCACCAGCGCCAAAGGAGGCCAAACGCCCCACACTGCTGAGATCACTCCACTCCCTGAGTCTGCACCTCGGCTCCCACCGCACCGTCCATGCGGAACACCCTGCCCCGCCCACCAGACAGACCCACCTCTGTCCTGAGTTATGCGCTGGCCCTCTGACTCTTCCACAGACTAGTAAATAACACCTTACTATCCATGTAAGTCTGACACATCAAACACACTCAGCACAGCGCCTGGCAGAGAAGAAGACCAAACTGAAACACAGACGGCTCCATCAGCGCTCCTTCACTGCAAATAACATGCCAATCTGAACTTCCTTGAGCGAAACCAGGGGTGACTGACTGATGGGTTCAAGACATCTCACAGAAGACGAGGGAGGTGGCCAGGCCTCAGAAGGCCCCAGGAGCCAAGAACCGGAAACCCAGCCAACAGAAAGGATGCGGTCTCTCTCTGATTCTAATGTCTGCTTCTCCAGAGATAAACATAACTGTTACAGCTCCCAGGGTGGCATCTTGTAGAATTCCACCAAGAAGCCACCTTGGTCGCCTGTCTCTCCAACTTAAAATTTCCAAGAGAGGGGAATAAACAAGGGCATGGGAGACAGTCCTCAAAGCAGGAGGAATGGCTTCCAGAATGTGTCTCCAGTGGGGATTCCTATCCTGGGCTGGAAAACAAGGCTGGAGATACAGGCAAGGCAGGACTGCCCCCCAGACGAAGCCACACAGAAAGTCTCATCAAACACGCTTTTTTTGTTGTTGGTGGTGGTGGTTTCTTTTTTGTCAATTAAAATACAGTTGATTTACAATATTTCAGGTGAACAGCAAGATGATTCAGTTATATTTGTGTGTATATTTATATATACACATATATGTGTTCTTTTTCAGATTCTCTTCCATTTTAGGTTATTACAAGGTATTGAATACAGTTCCCCCTATGTTATATAGTCAGAGAAGGAAATGGCAACCCACTCCTGTATTCTTGCCTAGAGAATCCTGTGGACAGAGGAGCCTGGTGGGCTGCTGTCCATAGGGTCGCAAAGAGTCGGACACGACTGAAGCGGCTTGGTATGCATCATGCATTGGAGAAGGAAATGGCAACCCGCTCCAGTCTTCTTGCCTGGAGAATCCCAGGGACGGGGGAGCCTGGTGAGCTGCCGTCTGTGGGGTCGCATAGAGTCGGACACGACTGAAGCGACTTAGCAGCAGCAGCAGCAGCATGTTATATAGTCGGTCCTTGTGTTTTTAATCCATTTTATATACAGTAGTGTGATCCCACATTCCCAATTTATTCTTCCATCCCCCAACAGAGATGTAAATGTAACAGGCTTTTTTTTATTTTGCTCATTTGTTTAGGTTTTTTGGTCATGTCATGTGGCTTGTGGAGCTTTGGTTCTCCAACTAGGAACTGAACCCAGTCCTTAGCAGTGAAAGCACAGAGTTCTAACCATGGGACTACCAGGGAACGCTCAGGTAGAGTTTTTATAACAGAAGGAGGAAAAGGTAGAACTATGGAGAAAGCAAACAGATCAGTGGTTGCCAATAGTTTGGGAGGAAAAGGGAAGAAAGCAATGGATGGAGCACAGGGCATTTCAGGTAGCGAAGGCGTTCTGTGCACCATAATAGTGGATACAACAGGCATTTGTCAAAACCCAAGGAACATGCAACACAAACAAGGTAGCTTGGTGTGTGCAAATTAAGAAAGAAAATCATTCAGGATGTCAGGGGATTTCAGGAAAGAAGCCAGACCGTGACAAGAGAATCTAACTATACTACAAATGAATCAAACAGCCTCACTGAAGGGAGTGGGAAGAGGCGCTCTACCTAAGTAACTTTGGAAACGAGTGACATCTGTAAGACTAAAGACAAAGGAAACACACCTGAGCACTGTATTCTGCTTGATAAAGTTGTTTCCCATAGAGCTATTCGTTAACAATTCTGATACCGCTGTACATGTACAATGGAAATGAATAATTAAGTACACGAATGTCAGAAGGTAAAATCCAAGTTTCTCACTGTTAAACTAGGGATTTACAGATAAACAAGAGGATGAGTCTAGAGTGATCCATATGGTGATTATAGAGTTGGAGATATCAGTAATGTTAAACCAGGTTCAAACTCATGTACAGATACAGATGGTTACAGAAATATATATGTATACACACACACACATATACAGCTTAGCACACACAAATAATTTTTTCTTCTGTCAGCTGAGAAGTCCTAAAAGAAATGACAGCCCATTAGCAACAAGCACACCTAGCACCTGGATCTTGGTTTCTAACGCCATAAATTCTCCAATAAAAGAAACCCGGGCTCCTCAGAGAAACGGCTGATTCTAGGATGGGAGCAGGAAATACACAAGAGGAGCCTGGAGGGTCTTGTAGTGCCAGAAAGGAAGGAAATGCTCCAAAACAAACAGAAAAGTCCCCAGGATGGGGGGCGCTTTAAGATGACAAAGAAGCCAACCGAAAGAGGTCAACATTGGAACCATTTTAGCAGCAAAATAAAGTAATACTGGACCATAACCCAAAGCTAAAAGTAAAAACCCAGGATTCCACACTGATATGAATACATGATTAAATGGAGATCAGATAAATCACCCATGCAAAATAATTTTAAATTTTTTATGTAGATACACTTCCCTTGAGGAAGTAGAGCGTAACTCTCTACTTAAGTGTAGGCTGCACACGGTGACTTCTTCTAAAGAGCACAGGATGAGAGGGTGGAAAGAGAGAAGCTTTACAGCAGAGAAAACTGACAGTCACTACTTCCTAGCCTGGCAATCAAAGTTAACAGCAACAGTCACAAATCACGTTCATACATGGACCCCCTCGATATGATGGGATGAAAATGGCTCTTCACCTCTGTGCTCTTCCTCTCAAAACCCACCACCCCAGTCTAACCAGGAGGAAAACATCAAACAAATTCCAGCATGGGACATTGTACAATGTATCTGACAGCACTCTTCAAACTTGTCAAAGTCATCAAAAACCAAGTTGACGAAACTGTCACAATCAAGACAAGACTAGTAAATGAAACGTGGTCTCTAGAATGGGATTCTGGAGCAGAAAAAGGACAGGAAGTAAAAAAAAAAAAAAAACCAAACTAAAGAAATCTGAACTAACTATATACTTCAGTTAATAATGGGGTGTCGACGGGACTTTCCTGGTGCCAGCGATTAGGACTCCATGCATCTACTGCAGGGAACAAGGGTTCAACCCTTGGTCGGGGAACTAAGATGTCACATGCTACATGGCAGAGCCAAAAAATAAATATATAAATAAGGTATCAATACTGGTTCACTAGTTGTAACAAATGTACCACATTAAATAAGATGCTAATTATAGAGAAATTGTGGGGGTGGCGTGGGGAGTATACAGGAACTCTCTGTGCCAGCTGCATTTCTGTCAACCCAAAAGTGCTCTTTAAAAATTCCATTAATTGTTTAAAAGTGGGAGGAAAGGGAAGAAAGGCAGACGAGGACCTGGGCTATCAGCGTTCGGAGTGTTACAGTGACCTAGTCCCCAGTCCAGCTGGCTTCACGTGTAGCTCCGTCTTGCTGGGGTGGAATGCTTTTTTCTGTGCGACTGAGTGTTTTTTGTTTTGTTTAATTTTTGGCCTTGCCATCTGGAGTAGGTAATGGCAGCCCACTCTAGAATTCTTGCCTGGAAAATCCCACGGTTGAGGAGCCTGGCGAGCTACAGTCCATGGGGTCTCAAAGAGTTGGACATGCCTGAGCACACACATGCTATGCCGTGTGGTTTGAGGGATCACAGGTCCCCCACCAAGGATCGAACCCGTGTCCTCGGCAGTGACAGCACTGAGTCCTAACTACTGGACTGCCAGGGAGTTCCTTTGAGGTGGAATTCTTCATCTCACAAACGCACCCATATCTGGCCAAAACTCCTTACCTTGAAGATACAGCTACCAGGCATCAGCAGCAAGAACTTCTAGGAGCGCAGAACAGAAGCTATTTTTAGCGACACCAGGAATTTCCAGAAAAATCTCAAGCAGTTAATGTGAGGGGTTCACAGGGTATAAAAATCACTTGGAACTTTAAAGGAGCAAGTGTGAGATGAAGGAAACCCTCATGTGAACACTTCCCAGAGAAAGAACAAGGGGCAAAGTCCACAAAGGACTGAATAAGCATTTTGCGTTTATCTGAACTGCTTTCCTTGGGTAATCACTCTCCTTTTATTGGCGAATCCTTGCAGGCAAGCAGCCAAATCCCACAAAAAAACTAAGCTATCCAGTCTGGAAAGGGAGCAGGAGGCCACCAGTTTTGCTTAATTAACATTGTCTCTGGCTAACAGCTAGCTGTCCCTGGCTGTCCCTTCAGAAGTCCTCTTTCTAGCCAACACCACTGTGTAACCTGTTATGAATCAGAGTGCAAGTGTCACTTTGAAAGGCAGTAAACAAATAAACATGGCCATTAAAATGAGGGGAGACCGGAAGATTGTGAGGAGGAAAGGCATGAGGCCCTCAAATACTATATATTTTTCTTTTGTATTTTTAAAAGCCAAAAATATTCTCTATCACACAAATTCATGTAAAATAACACTTTTAAGAAAAAAAAAACTTGAAAGTGTGAAATATACTGGTCCTTTATGGCTTTAACTCTGGAGTTTAAAAAGAAATGCTGCCAGACACGCGCCAAAGCCAATGGGGCAGGAGTGTTAGAGACCTCCAGGATGGAGAGAGCCCTGGTATGCGCACAGCCCCGGCAGGCACGCGTCCATCAGCATGGGCTCAGTAGCAGGAAGGGCGAGTGCATTCGAAACTTCCTGAAGACAGCAACGCCAAGCTCTAGAGCATTATGGCTCTCTCAGGTAAAATCCTGGATAATACCATTTCTACTGTAAGACTGCAAACACAAGCCTCACTTGGAACAAACACAAGTACCAAAAACAGCCTAATTTAGTCTATTTGGAAATTATCTTCGACAGAGTGAAGATGTGAAAAATACTTGAGTGATTTGGTGATTTGACAAGAACAGTTAACCTTATTCAGTTGGATCAAACTGTTTCTCTTAAGGGCCAGATGGTAATTTCAGGCACTGCAGGCTGTAGGGCATCTGGGACAACTACTCACTGCCTCTGTAGCACTCAACAGCCGTAGACAATAGTGAATGAATGACCACGGCTCTGTTCCAAGACAACTTTACTGACAACAAGCAGCAGGCTAGATTTGACACACAGGGTGTACTCTGCCAACTCCTGAATTAGACAACTCATTCTCATTCTCTCTCTCTCTCTCTCAAATAGTTGCCATCCATTCAAATTTCAGTAACAGAATGAAACGTTTTTGTTCATAAGTCAGGAAGAAAAATCTACATGAATCTGCTGTAAGTCTCCTTATTTCTTAAAGAAACTCGGTTGAAAGTCACATAACTGTAAACAGTCCTGTAACAGGTAACAAATGTGACTCCATATGGGACCTGTTCCCTTAGCTCTAACCCTTGCACTCCGTTCTCTGTGCTTAGTCTGCACCTTTTGTAAAAGAATGTTGCCTACCACCTGAAATACACAGGCCAACCCTTTTTCAAGGCTCTGCCTCCTAGACTTGACCTTTTAAAGGTATTAACACTCTTCCATTCATACAGAGATGAAAAGTTACAGAATAGAGAGTAACATTTGTCTTGGTGCTGGTTTACAGGAACACTGTGACCAGACCTACCTGCGTAGCAGGATTCCTGCACCAGGAAGTTGCAACTACCTGCCACTCCCTCTCCTTTCAGTCTGAATTCTAACTCGGCTAAGACGGTTCTTTGGGACATGAGTCTACCACCTTCTCAGGCTGCTGAGTTTCTGCATAAGGTCGCTATTCCTTGCCCTAACACCCTGTCTCTCGATTTACTGGCCTATCATGCAGTGAGCACTATGAGCTTGGACTCAGGAACAGTACCTGGCTGCAACCAAGCAAAACGTGGCCAAGAATCACTTCTCGGGGTAACTATTTTCTCTAAGAGGAAGTGTTTGGGAGATGCACAGCCCATCTGGATCACACTGAAATGTCTCAAGGGCTCAGAAAGCTTATCTTCCCTGCGGCTGTCTTCCTAACACTCTGCCTCATGTGGAAGCTTTGACATGGTTCCTAGAATGTATGGAGCAAATCCAATCTCCATAATATGGCATACAAGATCTCCCAGGGCCCTCTGCATCTGGTCTCAACTTCATCTCCAGCCATTCTTTACATCTCCTTCCACCCCCAAACTATACTCTGACAAATCAGAGGACGCATTACACCTCAAATACATCACTTGTCCATGAGTGTTCAAGTCTCCAAGCTCTTATCAGAGTGACCATGTGTTGTTCAAAACAGAGCATTTCTGAGAGTAAGAGGAATGCTATTAATAGCATTGCTGGGACAAGAAGCACAGTAAGGCAGACTGTGATAGAGTCATTGAACCTTCATTCATGATGAACTTCTCTTGTGAAAACCATTGCCAACTCATTCCTCTCCGCCATTTTCATGCTTCTGCTGACCTCTTTCTTGCAGAGGTAACCACTCCCTCATTTTTTTATCTATGATAGCCTTTATCACATAGTATTATATTTACTTTTTCACCTATATGTTTTCTTTGAAGAATGTTTCCTCTGTACACTTGGCTTTATGCTGGAATTCTCCTACAGTTAGCAGTCTCCAACTGCTTGTTCATTTTCTTACAATAACAAAAAGCCATTCTTTGTCTATCATAAACCAGTGGTTCTCAGCTCCGATACTTTGGCTTCTCAGGGGATATTTGCAATGTCTGGAAACATTTTGGTTGTCATAACTTAGGGCAGAGACTACTGGCATCCAGTGTGTGGAGAGATGCTCCTAAACATCCTACAACACACACATCACACCCCCCACAACAAAGACTTACCCAGCCCCAAATGCCAATCGTGCTAAGGTTGAGAAGCTCTGGAATAAATTTAAAACTTCAGCTCACTTCCTCATAAAGTTACTACAAATTCTGGATGACAGAAGTAAGAGGTCATGAAAATTTTCAGCCCATTTGCCATAAACATATTCAGAAAGCCAACACACCCAAGGAGTCAGGATAATGTAAAACAAGGAAAAATACACAGGCATACTATAAAGATTCATGAATTGGCTTGAAGAGCAGTATGGATACAGTGTTCCACAGAGCACGCTGAATGTGACTCTCAAGCAGAAGTTATTAATCCAACGTATGAACAGTACCAAAGTAGACAGCAGGAGAAATAAGGAATAATCTCAACTGTATACAAAACCAAAGATGAAATAAAAGCCACAAATTCTGGACCATTCCTGAGTCACTGACATTGGATATCTGTAGTAGATTAAAACTAAAGAATCTCTTTCTGTCATCTTTCGGTGACGCCAGAATGGTGCACATGAATGTCCACTGTTGATATTTCAAGAATATCAACAATGCCAAAAAGAGAGGCAGACACCAGGTACTTATTAGGCCGTGCTCCAAAGCCATCATCAGGTTTCTAACTGTGATGATGAAGCATGGTTACACTGGTGAATTTGAAATCATTGATGATCATGGACTGGGATAATTGTTGTGAACCTCACAGGCAAGCTAAACAAGTGTGGAGTGAGCAGCCCCAGGTTTGATGTACAATTCAAGGATCTAGAAAAATGGCAGAACAATCTGCTCCCATTCCGTCAGTTTGGTTTTCCTGTACTGACAACCTCAGCTGGCATCATGGACCCTGAAGAAGCAGGACTAAAACACAGAGGAGGAAAATCCTGGGATTCTTTTTCCAGCGATGTAATACATAAAAATAAAATGCCTCAGGGGTGGGTAAGGGGGGAGACTAAAGAATCTTAAAAAAAAAAGTGGATATATAAATATGTATGAAAGTGAAAGTCATTTAGTCGTGGCCACTCTTTGAGACCCCATGGACTCCATGGAATTCTCCAGGCCAGAATACTGGAGTGGGTAGCCTTTCCCTTCTCCAGGGGATCTTTCCAATGCAGGGATCGAACCCAAGTCTCCCACATTGCAGGCAGATTCTTTACCAGCTGAGCCACAAACGATTCATTTTGTGGTATACCTGAAACTAACACAACATTGTAAATCAACTTCAATAAAAAAAATTTTTAAAGAATGAAAATAATAATAATAAAGTAGATTAACACTGTATTCTTTACAGAAGTTGAACCTAAAACTTCTTCAACTATCATCAGAACCAAGGCCATTTATATGTAAGAGAAACTCCAGAATATTTAAAAGATATTTTCAACCACAGAATCTTTTTAATTCCTAAAGAAAAACTTGGCCACCAACTACTTAACTGCTTCCCTTAAAACAAATCTTTTATGCTTCCTTATTCACAGGAATCTGCACTCTCCAATCCTTGCTTGAGGACTTCCCTGGTGGTCCAGTGGCTAAGACTGTGCTCCCAGTGCGGGGGGCCTGGGTTCGATCCCTAGTCAGGGAACGAGACCCCACGTGCTACAACCAAAGATTCTGCGTGCTGCAACTAAGACCGGCTGCAGCCAGATAAATAAAAACTGAATCCTTGTTTGGTAAAATTTCCCAATAACTGAGTCTAAAACACCCTACATACCTTTCTGCCTTCATAAACTGAACAAACTATGTCAAATTTGCTTCTCCTGATTGCCCAGAGTCACCTTAACTACTTTATTATTGTACTAATATAACTCCCTCAGCCTGTTTAGAAGGGACAGAAGACCAGCACTTCATGAAACGGCCCCTGATGGCTGATTTTCTCCTGTGATCATTCCAGGGTCACCCACTAAGCTGTAACCATCATTCCTGCTGCAGTCGGTATACCTGCCTGCCCCTTCATCTCCAGCCTTTTCTAATTCATCTCTTCTGGAAATTTTGTATGAAGCAATTAACCAGAAACACCTATCTGGATAAGAGTCTGAGTGAATGGATGATGGAGGAATTCTTCCACTAATTAAGTCCCTAACATACGAACAAGTTTCTTTATAGAATGCTTCTGAAAGTCCAATTTATTCATAAATTCAAGAAAGTTGAGGGCTTTCCAGGTGGCACAGCAGTAAAGAATCCAACTACCAAAGCAGAAGATAAGCAGACATGGGTTCGATCCTTGGGTCAGGAAGATTCCCTTGGAGTAGGAAATAGCAACCCACTCCAGTATTCTCGCCTGGAAAATTCCATAGAGGAGCCTGGTGGGCCACAGTCTATGGGGTCACAAAGAGTTGGACATGACTGAGCACACTCGCACCAACAAAGTTAGCTGCTGCTGCTGCTAAGTCGCTTCAGTCGTATCTGACTCTGTGTGACCCCAGAGACAGCAGCCCACCAGGCTCTCCGTCCCTGGGATTCTCCAGGCAAGAACACTGGAGTAGGTTGCCATTTCCTTCTCCAATGCATGAAAGTGAAAAGTGAAAGTGAAGTTGCTCAGTCGTGTCCGACTCCTAGCAACCCCATGGACTGCAGCCTACTAGGCCCCTCCGTCCATGGGATTTTCCAGGCAAGAGTACTGGAGTGGGTTGCCATTGCCTTCTCCGAAAGTTAGCATAAGTATCCAATTAAGACAATCAGCTTTATAGCACTGTACTGCAATAGGTTTATAATACTTTTCACACAAATAATACATAAAAACAAATACAAAAAAATAAAGAAAACATTTTTAATCTTAGAGTACAATACCTACAGTACAGAAGGACAGTCCAGCGGCTTGCCTACAGGGGCTGGCACCAAGTGAACAGGCAAGAAGAGTTACTGACCGGAGGCGGGAGAGGAGGCGGGAGAGGGTAGAGCTGAAGGATCATCAGCAACAGGAGACCGAGGGCACGCTGCAGTTTCACTCACACCTGACCTTTGCACCTTTGAGAGTTTGCAACTTGAAGGTTTGTATGTAGGGCACTTGCTGTACTGAAGCAGAGATTTGCACCTGTGAATTCTCATATCTTTGTATGTTCATGCCTTGGAGTTCCTCTCATTCACCACAACCCCTAACCCTTGTTCAAGAACTGGGAGAAAGCCACACAGGTGAGGGGCGAAAAGTTTTAAAAGCCCCAAAGGGCTATGCTTCATAATCAAAATGAAGAACAAAGAGAGAGAATAAATTAAACATGAGCCACAACCAGTAAAATAAGGTCATGAAACCCCTGAGGGATGAGATCACGTTAGTTACATTTATAACATCACCTCTATCCTAAAGCGCAAAATCTTTAAGAAAAATAACAGACTTGCAGACGTTATTGAAAACCCTACAGAAAAATGAGCACTCAGGTCCTTACAAAACTTTGATTCAGAGGTACTGATTTAAAAAAAAAAAAAAAACAGGCAACACATAACCAAAGCATCCTGTTCATTTGGCATCTATCTTAACCTGCCTGGGGCGGGGAGGGGGTTGCGGAAAAACCACTAATTGAGAGTTTCAGGAATGACTCATACATATATTAAGGTGACTTTTTAAAGTTTATCTGCATGCTGCCAGCCAATAATTATTGTGTGAACCACCCCTCCCCACACCCCAGTACTCTGCTCTTGACTTAGATGACACATGCCCTGGCATCTACCTCAGACTTGCACAACAAAGCCCAGAATACACATTCACACCCACATAACTCCATCAAGACTGGAAGTTTAACTTGAAGGTACCAAAGGATGCTGAAAGGAGAAGACAGAAATATAAGAACTATTGTTCAAAAGTCAATCCATTATCAGGTCTGTGTTTATGGAATACTGGTACCATCTGATCAGACATAAGAAAAAAAAAAACAAAATTCAAAACATACATTCCACAAAGAACATCAGAAAATTCATACCTGTAGAAAAAGGGCTAAATATCTATGACTACCTTTGTATTCATATTCTTTTGTTCCTTTATTTTTTAAATTAAAACACGCATAGTTGATTTACCATGTTGTGTTAGTTTCAGGCATATAACAAAGTGATACATACATGTGAATGTATTCTTCTCCAGATTCTTCTCCATTATAGGTTATTATAAGATACTGGATGTAATTCCCTGCACCATACAGCAGATCTCTGTGTTTTTCTGTCTTATACACAGCAGTGTGTACATCTCAATCCCAAACTCCTAATTCACCCTCCCCACCTCTCTTCTTGAAGGCAGCATTTCCCAAAGGGTCTTCCATACAGTTTCAAAAACAAAATAAGTCCCCACACTCTAAACAAGTTCAAAGACTGCTTCCTACGTCACCCTCATATGCATTAGGATTGCATTCAGCTACATCTTGTGAGTCTCTCCGAGCGCAAAGAGATCAAATCAGTCAATCCTGAAGGAAATCAACCCTGGATATTCACTGGAAGGCCTGATGCTGAAGCTGAAGCTCCAATACTTTTGCCACCTGATGCAAAGAGCTGACTCGTTGGAAAAGACCTGATGCTGGGAAAGACTAAGGGCAGGAGGAGAAGGGGGAGACAGAGCATGAGATGGTTGGATGGCATCACCGACTCAATGGACGTGAGTTTGAGCGAATTTCGGGAGATAGTGAAGGATAGGGAAGCCTGGCTTGCGGCAGTCCGTGGGGTCACAAAGAGTTGGACACAACTTAGCAACCAAACAACACCACATCATAAAAACTCAACTACAATGGTTTAACAAATAGGGCTTTATTTTTCGACCAGAACAATTCGTCCAAGATGGAATGTCTAAGGCCCGTGGAGTAGCTTCAGGAAGCCATCAAGAACTGCTTCCAGCTTCCTGATAGGCCACTCCTAGCACATGGCGGCTGTTCTCCTGGTACAAGTTGGCTAGAGTTCATTCCAGCAGGAAAGACCATGGCACAGGCGTGTGTCAGTGTCCTGGTACCTTGTTTATCGAGAAAGCAATGGCTTTCCTTGGAAGACACGCCCTGCAGACACTTGACTGACATCTTATTTTGGCCAACACTGGGTCACTTTTAATGGCAAAGGAGTCCAGGGAGGTGAAAATTTCTAACTAGGTACATTGCTACCTACAGCAAAACCAGAGTACCAGAAAGAAACAAGAGATTGAATGGTTATTTAGAAATTTAAAAGATTCACCCCATACATCTTAGAAATTCAAAGATGCATGTTTGATATGAAAGTCGCTGAGAAATTGTGCTGTAAATAAACCTGTTTAACTTGTTTTAACACAGCACTTCTCAAACTTATTTGAACACAAAGTTCCTTATTTCCTTAAACAGCCTGTTGAAACACCATTCGGTGCAACGGATCTTGGAACACACTGCTTTGGAAACAAAAAGAAGAAAAAATACTTGTAAGAAAGAGTCTGTTTTCATACTTAAGGTAGAGAAAATATGCTGCATTAAAACAAAGCACTCTGGAAATAAAAAATGAAGTGACAGAATTCTACAATCAGGAGCTGACGTGTTTTCATTTTTTATGTGAAGTCACAATTCTGGTGAGAAAAAAATCTCTTTTCCCTTTATGCCTTCAAAGACATCTCCTTTCTACCATCCCTTCTCAACTCCAAAACTTTTTTTTTTTAATTCTGTAACTTCCCCCATCTGAACATTTCAACCTGGCCTTTAAAAGCCCATTCTGGAGTTTCTCCAAGATCTCACTTCTCCTTTGGTTCCGTTTCTCATGCTTTAATTACTTTTCTTTCTTCTGCCATTTTCTTACACTAACAAATCAATTTGAGGTTTCGCACTGAGTGAGCTCTTCCTGTATAATTTTTTTAATGTATATTTATCTATTTCTGGCTGTCCTGGGGCTTTGTTGCTGCATCAGCTCGTCTCTGGTTGCAGCAGGTGAGGCTACTCTCTAGCGGTGGTGCACAGGCCTCTCACGGCAGTGGCTTCTCCTGCTGTGCAGCACAGGCTCGAGGGCACGCAGGCTTCAGTAGCTGCAGCTTCCAGCCTCCAGAGCACAGGCTCAAGAGTTGTGGTGCACAGGCTTAGTTGCTCCATGACACGTGGGATCTTCCTGGATCAGGGGTCGAATCCATGTCTCCTGCATTGGGAGGCAGACTCTTTGCCACTGAGCCACCACTGAAGCCCTTCTATACAATTTTTACTCAATTTTTTCAACCACCATTGTAACAGGGAAGAACAAAACCTGACTCCATGTTGGATCTGTTTCCTTCAACCTTTGCTTTCTGTTGCTTTTGTTACTACAACCACTAAACGGACACTGTCTGTAGCTATAAGCATGCACAGTGGCCTGTGTGGGGAACCCTGCCCCTCTGCCAGAATGTTCAACTAAACTGCCTTTGTTCAGCTCACAGGGAGACATTCTGACCCTGCCCACCTGTGAATGGCTGCCAGAAGGAAGAAATGAACACATCCCCACATCCCCTCCCCGAGGCTGGCCACGCCAGGAGATATTTTGCAAGACTTACGGCCATTTAACTTTACTTCCTCACCACCTACATCTCCCCTCCTCTGTTCCATAAAAGAAACTGGCATCCAGACCCTGATAAGATGTACTCTAGGACTCTACTCCTCCATCGTCTCGGATGCCCAGCTTTCCAAATAAAGTTGCTATTCTTTGCCTCAACACCTATCTCCCGATTACTGGCCTGTCATGCAGTGAGCAGACAAGAGCTTGGACTCAGTAACACCATTCTTTGATAACCGACGGAGGTTGCTGTTAATTAAATGCTGTTGCAGATGCCAGTGCTGTTTCCAAGAAGAAATGTTCATATTTTTAAGAAAAACACAGGAGAAGCATTCAAAGCATAATCTTTCATCCTGATACTATAGCTTTTGAAAGAAAGCCACTCAGTCATACCTAGTTCCATTAAAATAATCATTTCTTTTAATTCACTTTGATTTTTTTTAAAAAAAAGGGGGAAAGACTACATTTTTCTCATTTTTCAAAGCCCATCAATTTTCCACAGAACCCATCATATTTCCTTGCCAAAAAATCCAATGTTTCTCTTTTCTGGAAGAGAGGTAAGAAAATGCCATCTTTTACTTCCTGAAAGAAAAAAATTAAATAGGTCAAATATATAAAACTTTCATGGAAAAAGGCAACACTTCATTTAAGCCATTAAAGGAAAATGTGTTGCAACTCCCCAGTGGAACTCCATTCTCTATAACAGGAAAGGTCTATTCACTGCTGAGAGAACCAGACATGGCTCACACACTGTTAGGAGAAGCACACTGTCTGAAACTGCCCACCCAGGCCAGACACCACAGTAACCATTTGCATGAGTTATTTTATGACAGGCTGCTGCTGCTGCTGCTGCTAAGTCGCTTCAGTCATGTCCGACTCTGTGCGACCCCATAGACGGCTGCCCACCAGGCTCCCCCATCCCTGGGATTCTCCAGGCAAGAACACTGGAGTGGGTTGCCATTTCCTTCTCCAATGCATGAAAGTGAAAAGTGAAAGTGAAGTCGCTCAGTCGAGTCTGACTCCCAGCGACCCCATGGACTTCAGCCTACCAGGCTCCTCTGTCCATGGGATTTTCCAGACAAGAGTACTGGAGTGGGCTGCCATTGCCTTCTCCATGACAGGAGGTCCTAGTAAGGAACACGAAACTAGTAAGCCACCACCAATCAGAAGAGTTCTGGAAAGGTCAAAAGGAGACATCATGTGTCTGACCACCTCCCAGAATCCTTCTCACTGCCATCCATCTTGGCTGAGTAATGCATGCGCCGCCAGGACGGACTCTGTCAGAATGATTGGCCAAAGACAACCTGGAAATTAATCCAATCAAAATAAAACCCAAGACTGTGAGCCATGTGGCAGAGCAGTTCTCCTGGGTTCTCCTACCCTATCACTCTCCTCCCAGGCACCTTTCCAATAAAAGCTTTTGCTTTGTCAGCTCATATGTCTCCTTGGACAATTCATTTCCAAGTGTTAGATAAGAGCCCACTCTCAGGCCCTGGAAGGGGCCCCCTTCCTGCAAGAACACCACTTTACAGAGACTCTGAATGGAACTGAACCCTTAAACCAACTGAACTGAGCTGGTCTTCCTGTGCTCCTATTTTCTAGAAACCAAGTTAAAAAAAAAAAAGCAGTTGGGAATATTCACATCTCCAGTAGACAGGCCTCTAGAAAGTCAAAGGACCATAAAACATTCAGATGCCATCAAAGACCTTTGAGTGCCAAGTCCTGGCCATATGGATTCTCCATCCTCTTTAGAGGCTCATCACTCACAAAAGGGAGAAGGACATGGCCACCCACTCCAGTATTCTTGCCTGGAGAATCCCATGGACAGAGGAGCCTGGTGGGCTGCTGTCTATGGAGTTGCACAGAGTCAGACACAACTGAAGCGACTTAGCATGCATGCATGCGTTGCAGAAGGCAATGGCAACCCACTCCAGTATTCTTGCCTGGAGAATCCCATGGACAGAGGAGCCTGGTGGGCTGCTGTCTATGGAGTTGCACAGAGTCAGACACAACTGAAGCGACTTAGCATGCATGCATGCGTTGCAGAAGGCAATGGCAACCCACTCCAGTATTCTTGCCTGGAGAATCCCAGGGACAGAGGAGCCTGGTGGGCTGCCGTCTATGGGGTCACACAGAGTCAGATACGACTGAAGCGGCTTAGCAGCAGCAGCACTCACAAAAGAGAAGGCATAGCCAACTCGCTCCAGGTCAGAAATTAGGACAGTATCACTTTAGGTCCAGAAGAACACTTCCCAAATTGCTTCCAGAGAGGAGACATGATCCTCCCAACCACCAGGGGAGCTAGAGAACCATATGGCTACTTGCTCCCATCATGCCTCTCTGCCCCACACCAAGCTGAAGCTCCTTCCTGCCCCCAGCCATCCTTTCCCACAATCTTAGACCCATATCCCCATCCTGATTCCCATCTCAATTCCTGTTCCCATACCCCTTAGAACCACCTCTTATCCCAACCTCTCCTCCTATATTGGCTGAAATGGCCACTTTTGATGGCAGCACACCATACCGTCTTCTTCCTCCACAAAGCCAAACGAAGAGCTTCCACCCTTGGGTGACACTTCCTTCTACCTCTAACAGTCCTTCTCTCCCATCAGTTGAAGACCTTGTCACCTGGCTCATCTTCTTTGAGACACCAAGTCCAGCTGTCATTCTTTCTGAGTGACCTTAGAAGTCCCCAAGCATTCTGCCTAGTTGACTCCTTGTCCTCATTCTGTAAGCTTCTTCTCTGCATTACTGCTTTCCTCCCAAAGATCCATCCTGGACCTTCTCCTCACCACTTAGAACTGCTCCACCTCTGGCTAGACCTCCAAACACCTCACTCCACCTCTTTTCATCCTCTATAAACTCCTTTCCCTTCAGACCTCTCTCTCAGAGCTTCACTGACTACACCAATGCCCCCATTTAACCTGATGCTCCAATCTGCTGGTCCCTCTGTTTCCCACTTCTCTTGAGTCCTTTGTCTCTATTTCTTTCCTCCTCCATTTTCCATTGACCACTGATTGGCCAAGGATCTCAATTATGTTCTGCTCCATATACACTCACCCAGCCAAATCCCATCACCTCCTCTGTGCCCAAACCCAGGACATTCAACACCAAGGAGAAAACCACAGATTTGCTAAAGCTGATGGTGTAACAGGTTCATGGGTCTTCATTCTCAAGAGACCCTCAGAGCTGCCAGAACACCTGCTCAGTATTTCTCCTAGACCCTTCAAAGGGTCTTTTCAAACCTCCTCCACCTTACACAAACCATGGAACCCACCACTTCTGCCTTTTCCCTCTCCACCTTCAGAAAACGGCCTCACTTCCTGCTTCGCAGAGAAATGAAGCAAGAATGGCTTCAATTTCCTGCTCCACACCACACGCTCCTCTCCTTCTGTGCCCTTTTCCCTCCCTCCTAGCCTGCCTGGGACTCCACCCACTCCTGACTTCCCAGGCATGCGCTTGCCCTCATGCCCTCAAACTGCTCTACCATCCTCCCCTCCGTCATCACTTGAATGTGCCAAGACTACCATCTTGGGAAAAACATCCTGCTTCCAACCTACAATCTGCTCTAATTATCATTCTCTTCTTCACAGCCAAGCTTCTAGAGATGTTTCTGCCATCTTCTCTCCCCTCTGCTAACTCTGGCCTCCCTCCCCGCACCTCCGGCAAAACTCACACCAGCCTGGTCTTAGCTGCCAAACTCCACCAGCACATTTCAGACCGACCTCCCTTATTCCTCTCTCCACTTCCTAGTCCCACACACACTCCTGCTTGTCCTTGTATCTGGCGGACCCATCTTTTTCCCCTGCCTCCATCACTGCTTTTCAAACTGTAAGTCTTCAACCTTCAAAAAATCAACTCAGAGCAGAGTTTCTCACTGGTGTTACTTACATTTTAGCCACATGGTTCTTTGTTGTGGGGGCCACCCTGTACCTTAGAAGCTGTTTAGCAGCATCCGAAGTATCTACGCACCAGATGCCAGTCACACAGAGCAAATATGTCTCTAGACATCATCAAACCAGCATCACTCCCATTTGAGAACCACTAGCATAGGGAGTTGCAACCCAGGTTTTTTTGTTTTTGTTTTTGTTTTTAAGAAAATGAAATAAAATAGAAACTACTACGATATATCTCCTAAGAAAGAATAAAGACCTTTCATTAAACATTGGTCTCTGCATCTTGTTGGAACTTGTCTACATGTGTACATGTGGAACAGAAAATATTTCTTTCTGTAAGTCAGAGTCAGAACACTTTAAATTGGGAATTCCCTGGTGGTCCTGCGGTTAGGACTCTGCACTTCCACTGCTGAGGGCCCAGGTTTCAATCCCTGATCTGGAAACTAAGGTTCCACAAGCTCTGCGTCACAGCCAAAAAAAAAAAAAAAAATGAACACTTTAAATTCCAGTGCTGTACATGTGGGTGCTCCCAAGGTTCTGTCCTGGGTTCCCACCCTTTCAAAATCACCCAGCAATGCAAAAAAGGCAAAGACACACACAATAACCACTCAAGGACTCAGCACCCATCAAGAAAACAAAGCATCATCGACCAGATAAGAGCGGGGAACTGCGAACGCACCCCTCCCAGACTCCTGGAGGAAACCACAACTCCAATTTAACATTTCCCCCGCAATTTTACTGTGTTTGGATGTGAATCCTTAAGCAATATATAATACATCACTCAAGTTTAAAATGTTCTACATGTTCTTCTGCAACTTGCTTTTGTCCCCTTATGTTTGTGGGATTCGTGCATCCTGTTCTACACCACCATTCATTCATTCTGTAGTTGGTGGGCCCTACTACAGAATGAATGAATGGTTCATCCTCTCTATAATAATGAACATCCTCTCTAGAAGGTCAGTAATTCTGCTCCTGAGCACAAATCCAAGTGGATCTGTCACACATCTGCACAGAGTACACACACACCATTTATCCATTTTCTATTAGACTGTTATCTTTGTCTTATTGATATTAAGCAGTTCTTTCATATACTCGGAAACCAAGTGCTGCACCCTTGGTGATATGTTACCATATCTTCTCCCCGTCTTGGGTGGGTCTTTCTCCCATACCCAGTCATCTCCTCTACTCCCATGGCCTCTGCTACCGTCCCCATGGTGACCACCGTCTGCTCCTCCCCTGCTGCCAGGTCGCTCTTCCGGCCTCCAGATTCACAGAGCCCATGGCCTCTCGGCCCCCTCTCCTCTGCCAAGTATCTCAAACTTAACTGTCCCAAATGAAACCTGTTGCCCCGCCCCGACTCTGCCCCTGCTGCATTCCTTCACTGGCTCAGAGAAAACACTGTCATTCCCACAGCCAGTGAGCCTCTCCTCTCGTCTCCATCTTGTTCATCACCTCCTCCTGTTTATTCAACTTCCTCAGTACAGGGATTTTATTCACCATGCTCGGCCTCCAGGATTTATTTCTGGACACTTCCATCTCTCAGTTGGACCATACACCATAGCCTCCCTGTTGCCCTTCAACTCATAATATATTCTTTAGAAGATAAGCAGACCTAGAAATCCCACTGTTATTTACCCGAGACAAATAAAATAAAATTCTCCCAAAAAAGGACTTGCATAAGAACATTTATAGCACCTTTATTTATCAAAACCAGTAACTAAAAGCAACCCAAATGTCCAACTGAAGACTGGATGAACTAACTGTGGTTCATCCATACAATGGAATCAGCAGTAACCAACTGAGCAATAACTAATTCAGCAATAAAAAGGAGCTTCTACTTACAAATGCAATGATGTGGATGACTTTCAAATTATGTTGACTGAAAAAACATCAGACACAACAGAGCCTCTACCATGTGACATCATTTATGGGAACTCTAAGAAAGACATAACTGGAGATGAAAGTCAGAAAGTGGCCAGGGTGGGGGTGGGGGGGAAGTTGGGTGACTGAATGGAAAGGGACATGGAGGAACTTTCTGAAAGAATGGAGATGTTCCATATCTGGTTTGGGGTGGTGGTAACATGAGTGTATATGATTGTCAAAACTCATCAACCAAACTGGCCAATGACTAAAATCTGGCCATTTTACTTACATAATTATATTAACACACACACACACACACACAGACACACACACACACACATATGTATTTATTTATTTATGTGTGTCTCCAGCTAGAGTAAGTTTGCTAAAATTAAAATCTGGAATTAAAATCGGAACTCCCTGGCAGTCCAGTGGTTAGGACTCCATGCTTCAACTGCAGGGGGCATGGGTTCGCTACCTGGTCAGGAAACTAAGATCCCACAGGACCGCACAGAGTGGGGAAAAAAAATTAAAATCTGATCAAATTATTTCTCTGCTTACATTTTTTCTGAAAGTCCTGTGACCTTCAGAAGGTCGTACCTACCCACCTCTCCAATATTCACTCTTAACCCTTCTTCCCTGACCCTCCCTTATGGGCTATGCTACTCTCACACTGAAGTTCTTAAATCTTCCCAAGTGAATAATGTCCCCTTTCACCTCTGGCCTCCTCCACTTTGCGCAACCCCACAACCCTTGATGTGGCTGACTCCTATTATCTTTCAAGACTCAATATGGGGGACTTTCCTGCTGGTCTACTGATTAAGATTTTGCCTTCTAATGCAGCAGGTGTGGATTCGATCCCTGGTTGAGGGCTAAGATCCCACATGTGTTGTAACCAAAAAAACAAAAAAAAGAAGAAGCAATACTGTAACAAATTCAACAAAGACTTTAAAAGCAGTCCACATCAAGGAAAAAAAAATACTTAAAAAAGGACTCTGTGGATGTCACTTCCTCCAGGAAGTCCTCCCAATCGCTCAACATTAAATTAGACACCTTTCTTGGGCTCCTATTACACCCTGTGCTTATTGATAGCACAACCCCTTTGACTCTGAAATGCACCTGTCCATCTGCTTCCCCAGGACATAAACTCCCTGAGGACAGAGCCTGAAAGCCTGTCACTGCTGGATGGGCTGAGAACTGAGGAGGGCAAATCTTCAATGTTTGTTCAATGAGAAAGTGAAATACTCAAAGCATGTTTTCTCCTCAAGCTAAATATGGAGAGATGGGAACTCACAATATCAATACTGAAGGAAAAATAACTCCAAAACCAAAAAATAAATATTTTATATTGAACACGTCAATAACCACTTGGACACAGAAGACTGTATTATATCAGGGTCTGCTGCAAACAAAACAGAACAGTAACACACACAGACCCAGCCAGCTCTTACCCGAAAGCTAGGAGAGAAAGAAAATGAGAGTCATCTTAGGTAAATAAATAAATCTCAGGGAAGGCATACTGAAGACACAAGACGCTTTGATGAACAGAAAAGTGGTCACTTGTTCAGTTGACTTAAGGGAGCCGAGCGTTCGTCCAACAGACCTCTGCGAACTGTGTAAATTCCAACAGAAGCAGCGAAGAGCTGAACAATGATCTGGAAATGTACCCAGAGTTCAAAAGCATCATGTCTAGACATGTCAAACTCCCCTGAGAGGGATCTGGCTGCTTGCCTGCTGAAGGTCCCGGCTGACCCCAACTTCTTCCTTTCCATAAGCATTTTTAGATGGATGGCTAAGAAGTCACCTTTAGGAGAAGCAGCCTCTGCCACCCACCTTCTCTCGTGTCTCGGCAGGGCGCCGCCTCCCCTTCACAAGGGAGAGAAAACACACTCATGTGAAGCTGCAAGTGAAATGAATTCCTTAAATATCAGGAAGCAGAGAATATAAGTAAAGCTCTTCCTTCAGCACTTCTTGCTGCCAAATGAATTTCCGAAGCAAAATCGCACTGGCTGTATTTCTTCAAGGGCTGTCTGATTTGCCAGAATACTTTTGAATATTCCAGAACTGTTATGGGCTGCCAGTTATCACCAAACCTTTCCTTTCTTCCTTCTCCTCCCTGGTAAAAACTCAATATATGGCCCGAGATGAAGAGTAACACCTTTCCCTTTATAAATCTCTTAAACCCTCCTAGATGCCGCATGAACCCCCTGCTCCATTATCTAGACCTGAGCCTGGCACCCGAAACCTTCAAAACAACACATTTACAGCACAGGGATATTTGTGGCGTCAAAGTGAAGCACAAAAATGGAGATAAATGAACCATGATTGACAGCCACTGTCAATCAAAGCAAATACATGGTCCAATCAGCCAACACAGTTTTGTCTTTTCTGAATATTTCTATTGAGATGGGTTAGATATCATCACTTATTCAAAGGACATGAATCTGAGCAAACTCCAGGAGAGAGTAAAGGACAGGGAAGCCTGGTGTGCTGCAGTCCATGGGGTCTCAAAGAGTCAGACACTACTTAGCAGCTGAACAACAACAATTCATATTATAAAATTTTCTATTTAACAGTTTGTAGGTGTATAATTATATGGCATTAGTTATGTTCAAAATCTTGTGTAACCATCACTACTATCTATTCCCAACACTTTTCTGTTTTCAATCTTGTGGCTGTGCTTCAGGGCATACAGGATCTTAGTTCCCCCAACCAGGAATAGAACCTATGTCCCCTTCACTGTCAGCGGAGTCTTAACCACAGGACCACCAGGAAAGTCCTCCAAAATTTCATCACCCCAAATGGAAACTCTGTACCCATTTAGCAATAACTCCCCATCCCCATTCCCAAGCCCCTGGTGGCCTCTGTCTCTAGGAATCTCACATAAGTGGAGTCCTATCGCATTTGCCCTTGTGTGCCTGGCTGACCTGACTTAGCACAGGGTACTCAAGCTTTATCCACCTTGTCCTGTGCATCAGAACCGTACCAGCCTGTGGTGAGTCACGGCCCATTGCATGGAGGGACCACATTGTGCTCATCCAGTCATCGGTGGGACACGGGCTGTTTCTACTTTTTGGCTCTTGTGACCAGTGTGCAGTGAACACTGTCACGCAAGCATCTGTTTAAGTGCCTGCTGCCAATTCTTACGGGTATACACCTTGACGTGGAACTGCTGGGTCACACAACAGATAGTTTTTTAATAGTTTAAAAAGAAAAAATTAATTTTTTACTGATTATAAAAGCAATAGGCATTCATTGAGGAAACTCTGAAGAATAATTATACCACCCAAAGAAAACCACTGCTAATGTTTTGGAATATGCCATTAAAATTTTACTGTCTAGTTAGACACAGATGGATATTTTCACTCACACCAGCTTTTTCCTCCTTAACATTATTTTAGGAGCATAAACTCTGCTGTCATTAAAAGTTCTTCAGAAGCATCATTTAATATCCAAATGGTATTTCATCAGGTGGAGCATAATTTTCTTAACTATTCCCCTATTTAGGCTTTTCCCCATTTTTCATGGTTATAAATAACATCAATGAACATCTCCATGCATTATTAATATTCTGGTGGACTTCTCTGATTGCCATCAGATGATATATTAGAATCACTGGGTCAAGCTACAGGAACATTCTTAAGGTTGATAAAGACTGTACGTCTGGGACTTCCCTCATGGTCCAGTGGCTAAGACTCTGCACTCCCAATCAATGCAGGGGACCCAGGTTCAATTCCTGGTCGGGGAACTAGATCCCACATGCTGCAACTAAGAATTCATATGCCACAACTAAAGATCTCACAGGCTGCAACGAAGATCAAAGATGCTGCATGCTAAGGGTCTTCGGCAACTGAGGCCCAGCACGGTCAAATGAACAAATGAATGTTTTTTTAAAAAAGACTGTACATCTGTCTTCCCTCAGTGTCATATCAATCTGCATTCCCGCCAGGAATGCTAAATGTCATGTTTTAATGTAAAAAGAACATAAATTATTAAAATTAAAAATGGTAAAAATTATAATAAAATATTAGCAAAATTAAAAGTGAACAGAAGAGTAGAACCCTTTTTTACACTGTGTGGGGTAACAACTTTTTTTGCAGGAATGCAGACACTGGGGGAAGGGGACAGTGGTTCAGAGAGCAGCATGAAGCACGCCCATCACAGTGTAAGGCAGACAGCGGCGGGAAGTGTATGTAGAGCACAGGGAGCTCACCCCACTGCTCTGTGACAGCCTAGGGGGCGGCACAGGAGGGAGGCTCAGACGGAGGGGACATAACACACTTGCGGCACTGCTGTACGGCAGAAACCAACACAACGCTGAGAAGCAATTACCCTCCAACTACAAGAAATTTAAAAAAAGAAAGTGATCAGACTGGACGACCTGAGAGGTGAGCTTCTATCAAAATAAGTTTTCAAATGGAAAGCCCTATTCTGAATTAACAGACCTGCTAAAGCAGCAATATATTCACATAGAGACACATGGAGAGAAAGATTTGCATAAAACCACCTTCTTCCTTATAGCGGCCCTCACTTCCCAAAGTTCCCCTGTCATTTTCACCCAACCATGGATAGATTTAAAGGCAACTCTAATGCCTACAACATATTTACCTAGAAAAAATCCAGAGCTTGGGTTTTAGTAGAAAGGGCAGGTCCACCCTTCACCTCTTCACCAACAAACATCAAGAAACCAAATGGGGATTTTAAAATAAATCCCATGAGTGACACCCACTTGTCACTTAGAGACAAGCCCCATCCTGGCCAGGGTGGGGGCTTCACATGAACAGGGGACAAGCCACACCCACAGAGCGGACTTGGGAGTCACTACGCAGAAGGTGGTTCCCTAAACTGCCCTTCCACATCAGCCAGCGAGGGGTTGAAACCCCACCAGGGACTCGGGCCTACGCTACGGTCCCACTGGCAGCACCAGTGCCCAGGGGGCCCAGAGCCCCCACAGACGTGCTCTGGGGACCATGCAGACCAGAGCTTCCAATGACAGGCAGCGGGCGACACAGGATCTGGAACTCAAGTCCGCTACTGCTCTTGGTTTTGGCCGGAAAAACAGCGTTTTGTTTTATTTTGGGTTTTTCATCCTCTTTTGGTTTGTTTTTGAATTTTGAACCAGATGCCTATCTTTAAAAAATAAGAGCTTCTCACAAAAATCCACACCTGGTTCCTCTTAAAATACCCGAGGACGTCAACCTTAGGCCCACACTGAAGCCGTGGCAGTGAGAGGCCAGAGCTGAGCAGCGGCTCCCCTGTCCGATGTGGGGTGTGGACCCACAGCCTGTCTTCCTGACCACTCAGGACCCCAAGACCACCACCCTTGACCTGGAGCTGGAGGGCCTGAGCTCTGCAAAACGTTTGCTCTTATGACCCTTGTCTGATGGGAATAATGTGTTATTATACATGGTGGGATTTCTTTGGAAGGAATGATGCTGAAGCTGAAACTCCAGTACTTTGGCCACCTCATGCAAAGAGTTGACTCATTGGAAAAGACTCTGATGCTGGGAGGGACTAGGGGCAGGAGGAGAAGGGGACGACAGAGGATGAGATGGCTGGATGGCATCACTGACTCGATGGAAGTGAGTCTCAGTGAACTCTGGGAGTTGGTGATGGACAGGGAGGCCTGGCTTGCTGCGATTCATGGGGTCGCAAAGAGTCAGACACGACTGAGCAACTGATCTGATCTGATACATGGTTATTTTTCACAAGTCTGCGGATCCCACGGCAACTAATAAAATCCAAATTACTGAAATGCATAACTGAATTCAGACTACCTCGTGCTGTGAGGTATCTCCTGAAACAGCAGACACTATCAAGTGTTAAGTAGGGAGGAGGAACTCAAAATTTTTATTTTACTAATAACTAATAAAAGATTAGAGACCACTCAATTATAAAGTCTGTAGGACATCCCTGGTAGTCGAGTGGATGAGAATCCGCCTGCCAATACAGGGGACACAGGTTCAATCCCTGGTCCAGGAAGATCCCACGTCACAGGGCAGCTAAGCCCATACGCCTCAACAAGAGAAGCCACCACAGTGAGAAGCCCACACACCTTAATGAAGACCTAGCACAGTCAAAGGTAAGTGATTTTTTAAAAATCATTTTAAAATCATTTTAAAAAATCATAATCATTTAAAAATCAACTATACTTGAATAAATTTATTTTTAATTGAAGTAGAGCTGATTTGCGGTGTTGTGCCAATCTCTGCTGCTGCTGCTGCTGCTGCTGCTGCTGCTGCTAAGTCGCTTCAGTCGTGTCCGACTCTGTGTGACCCCAGAGACGGCAGCCCACCAGGCTCCCCCGTCCCTGGGATTCTCCAGGCAAGAGCACTGGAGTGGGTTGCCATTTCCTTCTCCAATGCATGAAAGTGAAAAGTGAAAGGGAAGTCGCTCAGTCGTGTCCGACTCTTAGCGGCCCCATGGACTGCAGCCCACCAGGCTCCTCCATCCATGGGACTTTCCAAGCAAGAGTACTGGAGTGGGGTGCCATTGCCTTCTCCGGTGCCAATCTCCACTGTACAGCAAAGTGACTCAGTTATACACATACATTCTTTTTTTATATTCAAACTAAATTTTTTTATTTTTATTTTTTTTTACTTCCTGCCTCCTATGCACAAAATATGGGGCTTCCTATTATGGACACAATAATAAGTAAGACATGGCTTCAGCATCATAGGCAGATGGACAGACCTGCCATGTGAAAAGTACCACCACAGAGGGGGACAAGGTGGTAACACCTCCTGCCTGTGTGTAGCACATGAGCCCTTATCAAAGGACAGAGCGCCTGGGACGTCCCTGGGGGTCCATGGTTGGGATTCCATGCCTCTACTGCCAAGGGAACTAAGATCCCACAAGCTACACAGCACAGCCAAAACACACACACACACACACACACACACACACACACACACACACACAGCACCTGCCAGGCTGGAAGGGCGGGGGGTCAGACAGGAAGCGAGATGGGGGTGGGACATTGGGGCTGAGTATTGGGTACCACTGTACTAGAGCATGTATTTGATTGGAGATCATGGAAAGTTGCTAAAAGCTTTAAGGATTCCATTGGCTTTGGGACGGTCCCCATGGAGATGGTGCTGAAGAATACAAGCTTGGGTTCAGGGAGGCCAGTAATACCATATGTGAAACGAATTGCCAGTCCAGGTTCGATGCATGATACAGGATGCTCCGGGCTGGTGCGCTGGGATGACCCAGAGGGATGGTATAGGGAGAGAGGTGGGAGGGGGTTCAGGATGGGGAACACGTGTACACTGTGGCAGATTCATGTTGATGTATGGCAAAACCAACACAATATTGTAAAGTAATTAGCCTCCAATTAAAATAAATAAATTTATATTAAAAAAAAGATGACCATGAGTGTCCAGGCCAGGGTGAGGAGCATCTAAACCAAGGTAAAGGGCAGGAAGAAGGGTAGAGAGGCAGGGAGGGCTCAGGTGGCTGTTTAAGTATTGGACAGAGAATGAGACAGAGTCACAAAATTTCTGGCTTCAGCAATTCAGCAGATGTCATTGCCATGAAGCCAAGACAAGAAATATGAGTACAATGATTAAGGAGTGAGGGTGAACAGGGCTTGGAGCTAGGAGGATAGTGGAAATCTAAAGATGGGCAAGACACGAAATCAGCCCTCCGAACAACCTCATGGGGCAGAAGAGACTCAATGTAAACATTCCACGGATGGAGCCGAGTGTGATGGCCAGAGAGGAGAGACAGACGAGTGTGTCTTGGGTCGTGCTCCCTAGAAGAAGAGCCTGATGTGGCAACTCTTGCACCAGTGGGTGCTGGAGAAAGGGCTCTGAAGAGAAACTTGTAGCAAAGTGAGGGAAGTTGCATGGACAGGGAAAGGTGAGGGCTGACAGCAGGCCAGCTGCGGTCTGATCTGGCAGGGAGCTCCGGAGTTACCTGGACTGTAGACTTTGTGCTGCCCGGACGCTAAGGGCTGGGTTTTATTTCCCAATCACTGACATCAGTCACTGATGTCAACCGCTCAGTACAGGGCACCCCAAGGTAGGGAATGAGATGTTTCTTTCCAGTCGTCTCCAGGGTACGGAGCTGCTCTCCAGCAAGGCAGTGAAGGATCCTTCCATGAGGTGTTAGCAACTGGCCCTGCTGCAGCCAAGCGAGGGGCACACAGGGCCAGGAGAGGGGATCCAGGCAGAGTACCAACAACATCTGCTACAGAATACACTCCAGAAGTCCATGAGAACACCGCCGAGGGAGAAGAGGGAAAGATCCTTCTTGATCATAAATCTTTCCATCTTTCCAACCTCCCTGGAAATTGGCAGGAGGTTAACAAATTTATCTCCACAAGATGCTTGAGCACCTCTGAAAAGCCTTGAGCATGCAGTGCAACTTTGCAACCTGGGCTGAAGGCTGCTCTCCTGGGCACTGGGGTGTCTGTTCCCTGGTACAAACAGCAGCCCGTGGTTCCACCTGCCTTCTGCCCAGGAGCCCTCCAGCCTCAGAGTGGTTTTCCCTGACCACACCCAAGCAATAAACGGGCAGCCATCCTCAGCCATATAACTGACAACATTCCTCCAATTTTTACAGTGCTTTTTATGCTCACCTTATAAAGTTTCATGTTTTACTCTCCAGATTTCATTGTGTGCACTCAATGTGTCCCAGGAGTACAGCCAAGAAGTTTTAATTTTCCAAGAAGTACTTCTCTGCCTCTCCTTTCCACTACAGCACAGCTGAGAAATTGGAAAAGGCCCCCAAAGCAAGATTTCCGGGCAACCTGAACAATTTGCTCCAAGATATTCAAGCAGGAATGAACTTCAGGAGAGCTTCCAGCACCCTGGCTGAAGCCCCAGCCCCTGACTTCATGTATTTAGAGGGTACATCTCTGGCAATACAAAGCTGAACAAGCAAATTCCAAAGGAATGAGATGAACCTTATAAAAAAAAGACTATCTGATTATCCGAGGGCAGAGGTAGAAGGTACTCTGTAAGATGCCAGAGAAATTCTGAATCACCAACCACATCCAAAAGGAAATAGATGCTCAAATCAACTAATTCATTAATTATGATTTACCCTTTGACTAAACTCACAGATCAACTTTCTGACAATACTAGGTCAGAGTTTTGTGGAGGACAGGTTGGTTTCTTAACCAACACAAATCTGTTTCCTAAAATACACGCATTAATGACTTCATGAAGAAATGCACTCATCAACAGAAAAACCAGGTGACTGAAGGTTATAACAGCAATAACCTACCCTTACAGAACACCTTGCATGTGCCCAGAACTGTGTAAGGAGCTGGAGTGTTTACATTCCTCCTCATGCTTGGGACCACAGTGCAGGAAACACTAAAGGATATTGAGTCCCTACCTCACACCACACACACAAAAGTCCAGAAAGACTACGGACTTAATTCAGAAAGGTAAACATCTGGAACTTTCAGCAGAAAATAAAGAATATCCTTCTAAGGGGAACCCTCTTACACTAGTAGTGTGGAGGTTCCTCAAAAAACTAAACACAGAGCTACTGTATGATCCAACAATCCCACTCCTGGGCATATATCCAGACAAAACTATAATTCAAAAAGATACATGCACCCTTGTGTTCACAGAAGCACTATTTACAGCAGCCAAGACAGGGAAGCAACCTAAATGTCCATCAACAGATGAATGGATAAAGAAGAAATGGTACATATACACAACAGAATAGCACTCAGCCACCAAAACGAGAAATAATGCTATTTGCCACTACACAGATGGACCTGGAGATGATCATACAAAGCGAAGTAAGTCAGGCAAGCGACAAGAGACAAATACCATATGGTATCACTTACATGTGGAACCTAAAATATGATGCATATTTAAAATGAACGTATATATGAAACAGAAACAGACTCATAGACCCAGAGAACGGACTTGCGGAGGGGGTGCAGGGGAGGGTTGGATTGAGAATTTGGGATTAGCAGATGCAAACTATTATATATAGGATGGGTAAACAACAAAGTCCTACTGTATAGCACAGGGAATTATATCCAATACCCTGGGATACATTATAACAGAAAAGAATATGAAAAAGAATATTTATATAACTAAGTCACCCTGCTGTACAGGAGAAATTAACACAACATTATAAATCAACTATACTCCAGTCTTTTAAAAGAGTGTATTTCTAACCAGGAAAGAAAATACAGAAATCCTGTCACAGTAAAATTAAGCACCTTTTGACCTGAGGTTGCCATCTGTGGATTGACTGTGTTTAGATTGGAGCTGGGAGTTACTCTTAGGGAAAAATCTGAGTTGTCAGTTGTGCTCTGGGTTGATGCAGTGATCTGAGAATCAGCAGTTTTTAAAAAGTAGGTCTCTGCAGGAAATTCTACTTATGTTTGTTTGTGTTTGTATCCCAGGCGTCTGAGATGAGCCTGCCAGAAGTAATGGCTGTTTCTGTCAGTGAAGGGAGCAGCTGTCAGCATGGGGAAGCATAATAAAGATAATACAAAAATAATAAGAATTTGTTTTCCAAATGCATCACAAATAAAGTTAAAAGACAAGCTACCAACTAAGAAAAGATATCTGTAGCACATACATTCAACAAAGGATAAGTATTCAGAATATATAAAGAACTCATAAACTGGACTTCCCTGGTAGTCCAGAGGCTAAGACTTCATGCCCCCAGTGCAGGGGCCCAGGTTCAATCCCAGGTCAGGGAACAAGATCCCACATACCACAACTAAGACCTGGCACAGTCAAATAAATAAATTTTAAAAAACAAAAACAGAAGTCATAAACCAACGTGAAAAACATAAATAACCTACCAGATAACTGAGCAAAAAGACACAAGCTGGAATTTCACAAAAGAGGAAAAAAAATGATTCTTGAACAAATGAAAAGCTACTCTCTTTCTGAGAACCACGTATACACAAATTAAAACATCAAGGAGCTACTATTTATACCCAGTAGCTTAGCAAAATTAAGAAGTCTAATCACAGACATAAAGAACAAATGCATGGTTACCAAACAGGAAAGGGAGAGGGAGTGGGGCATAAATCAGGAGTTTGGAATTGACATAAACACACTACTACATATAGATACATAAAAAGGTCCTACTGTATAGCACAGGGAACTATACTCAGTATTCTGTAACAACCCATAATGAAAAAGAATCTGAAAAAGTATATACATATACTTTATATATGTATATGTATATATATATATGTACATGTATATATAACTGAATCACTGTGCTATACATTCGACACTAAAACAGCATTGTTATACCTCAATTTTTTAAAAAGACAAGAAAAATAATCACCTATTCATTCTGCTGCTGCTGCTAAGTCACTTCAGTCGTGTCCGACTCTGTGCAACCCCATAGACGGCAGTCCACCAGGCTCTCCCATCCCTGGGATTCTCCAGGCAAGAACACTGGAGTGGGTTGCCATTTCCTTCTCCAATGCATGAAAGTGAAAAGTGAAAGTGAAGACGCTCAGTCGTGTCCGACTCCTCGCGACCCCATGGACTGCAGCCCACCAGGCTCCTCCGTCCATGGGATTTTCCAGGCAAGAGTACTGGAGTGGGGTGCCTATTCATTCTATGACAGTATAAAACTGCAAAGTGGAAACAAACAGCGCATAAATGATTTTTTGGATTATATGCAGTATTACCAATCTCATTCTACTGATGAGGAAACTGAGGTTTAGAAAGGTAGGATCACTTCCAAGCAAGCAGGTAAATGAAAGTAACAAAGCTGGGCTTTTAATCAATGCCCAGACTTCTAACACTATGCTAGACTACAAGGTTTCCACCAGGAAGAAAAAAAAATTACAGACAATTCATAAGACTCAACTCTTCTCACAGAACACCTGTGCCTTCCTGGAGTGGTGGGACGTAATCTCAGCTCTACAGTCACAGTTTCGGGGGTTTTTTTAACATCTTCTTAACATGTGGTTATACTGAACAAAATCTTTCTTAAAAAATAGCAGAAAAAAATCCTTTAAAATTCAAGGAAATTTGCAATTGAAAGAACACCTATGATAAAGCATCTTCATTTAGTTCAAACGCAGAGAGGACCCTGGTACAGGTGAGAAGCCATGCCATAGTGCACTGATGGTTGGGCTGAGAAATCATTCTATGAAAAAGGTGATAAAGTAATCAGGTCCTGGGTCTTCTTTCCTGGCTGGCTCTCAGCTTTTGAGCTCTCTCTCACACCTCCACAGTCTAAGCAGATGTGCTCCCTCCAGAAAGAATTCTTTGCCTACCACATCCAGAGCTCCCCTCCACCCTGCTCCCTCTGTGCCCCAGGACTCCACGCCACGTCCAGGGTCTCTTTCCCAGTCCACTGCTCCCCAAGGGAGGGACCCCCCCAAACACCTCCAAGTCACATGTGGCAGATGGTGAACAAGGAACGAACAACCATCCTGCCATGACACCCATCCACAGAAAGGGAGGGTGGTAACGGGAAGAGCGTGGCCACTGCAGTCAGACTGCCCCCTGCTCCAATGTCCATTTTGAGATCAGCTGGCTCAGCTCAAATAAGAAGATCTTACTAAAACCTGCCTGCCTTTGGTGATTATTAGGATTAGCAGCGATAATGTATGTGAAAATGGGTCCCCATGTGATTTTAAGCTGCGGCTTCCCATTTAATAATGGGGGTGGGGAGTGGGGGGCTTCCCCGATGGCTCAGCAGGTAAAGAATCCACCTGCAATGCAGGAGATGCAGGTTTGATCCCTGGGTCAGGAAGATCCCCTGGAGGGAATGGCAGCCCACTCCAGTCTTCTTGCCTGGAGAATTCTATGGACAGAGGAGCCTGGCAGGCCACAGTCTATGGGGTTGCAAAGAGTAGGACATGACTGAAGCGACTTAGCACAAGCATGTGGTGGTGGGGTTGGGGTCACATCCTGCTTCAACTGGTCCAGGACAGGAAGGATTTGGTAACATCTTACCCAACACGTCTCCTGTATAGGCAGGTTCCAGAACCCCTGTGAAGGAGAGAATGAGGCAGGTGCCAGCACGTACCCTTGCTGTATCCAAAACTCATCCACATCAGTTAATAACCTGGCCCCAAAGAGTGGGCACTGGCTCCTTATCATCAAGTCACACCAAGCTTTCCCCACCCTCTTCCTTCTGCCCCTCAAACATCTCAATGACCTTGAAAAAAGATCTGCCTGAATTTTCAGATAAGTCAGTATATGTAAATATACAAACGTGAGAGTGTGTGTGTGTGTGTGTGTGTGTGCGCGTGCGTGTGACAGAGACAGAGAGATGGAGGAGGAGAAAGGAGGAAGGAAGGATGGAAGGGAGAGACAGAGCAAAAACTTAGGGACAGGAAGCAAGAAAGTGACTCTTTTTTCTATCAGAGAATTTAGCAACTTCAGGTTCTGGTTAATTCATTAACAGAAAAGCTAAACAGGAATTTGTTTTCAACTCCAGCTGTTGCACCCAACTGGTCTTCTATTTCTAGCACGTACTTAACATAACGAAATCCTCAACAACAAAAATCATTCAGATTTTTTTGGGGGGCAGTGTGGCATGTGGGATCTTTAAGTTTCCTGACCAGGGATCAAACCCACGCCTCCTGCTTTGGAAGCATGGCATCTTAACTGCTAAACCACCAAGGAAGTCTCATCCTTCTTTTAAGCCTAAGACAGTCAAATGTCAAAGGTGCCCATCCACCAGCCCTCTCATTCCTCCTGCACATAAACCCCCACTGACAGTAGTCTCAAGATGGTAGGGAAATGGATCCAGAGAGAGGATGCCCTGGCCAAGATGCTGAGACTCTTAAAGAGAGTGGGCCCAAAGGCCTCTGAGCCCCTTTAAATCTAACTGGCTACAAAGAGCCTTTGTGCATTGATGCCACCTGGCTGGAAATGAGAAATAAGAAAGACCTCCAAATTCCACGAGGAAGGCTCATCATTGCTTTGCAGCAATGATTTTAAAGCTGCTGACTCAACGATGAGAAGCAATCAGTGCCCGATAAGACACAACTACACAGACGAGCCCCAACATGTTACGCTGACTAGAGGAAGCCAGGCAGTAGCGACTGTACTCACTGTCTGGTTCCATTTATACGAAATATTAAACTAGGCAAAACTCATCTCCAGTGGGAGAAAACAGACTGGTGGCTGCCCGTGATGAGAGGGGCTGGGGCACCAGAACTTTCTGGGCAGGTGGTGATGTTCTGTACCTTGAGGCCTTCCAGTAATAGGTGTAGGCAGCTGTCAAAACTCAGCAAATGTACACTCAAGATTCATGCATTTCACTGTGAGGTTTTACATCAAGAAAAAAAAAACAGCAAACAAAGATCATTAACGATATTTGTTCATGATAGGCATGTTAAAATATTTACAGGGCAGTGTACTGACATTGGAAATTTACTTGGAAATGTATAAATAGATAAAAAGGGGATTTCCTTTGTGGTTCAGTGTTTAGGGCTCTGTGCTTTCACTGCCAGGGTGCAGGTTCAATCCTTGGTCAGGGAACAAAGATCTTGTAAGCTGCACACCACAGTGGAAAAAAAGACAAAGAAAGAAAGATAAAGAAGATGGATTGATGAATGGATACATGGGAAGCTATGTGCTAAAGCAGGTATAATCAAACGTTCCTTGTAGGGATTTCCCTCATGGTCCAGTGGTTAAGACCTTGTTTTCCAGTGCAAGGGATGAGGATTTGATCCCTGGTCAGAGACCTAAGATCCCACATGTCTGGAAGCCATAAAACTAGAACACAAAACAAAAGCAATATTGTAACAAATTCAATAAAGGCTTTAAAAATGGTCCACATCAAGAAAAAAAAAAAACTCTGAAGAAAATTAAAATTTTAAAAATGTTCATTATAGAATTCAAATGATCACTATATGTGTGTTCCCTGTACAACTCTATAAAATTCCCTGTATGTTTGCAATTTTTCATAATAAAATGTTCAGGGAGCAAGGGGAAAGTTAGACATACAGGAGGTGAAAAAGGTAAACTAAGAAAAAGCACAGAAGCTACTGTACTTATTGGGGTTTAAGGCAGCTGTGAGCTGCTCAGGCAAATGAAAAAGAGAAACAGGGCAATGCTGAGCACAAGAGCAGTCATTCACTGGGCAACCACCATACATTAGAAGTGTGTGTTAGACAGTCTGCTGATTTTGCCATCACCATCTCCCTGCAAGGTAAGCATATTATCATTTTATAGCAAAGCAGATTGAAACTCAGAGTGGAGTAATAACATACCTGTGGTTATGAGGCTGGAAACTGGAACTGGCTCTGCCAGCCTCAAAACTCCAAGGCTACAGAGGAAAAAGCAACATGAACTCGGCATCTCTTCCCTCTTTCCAAGGTCAGGACCACACCAAGGGCACAGACATGGCCAACGGCCACTCCTAGCCAGCGGTGCCACCTGCCACACAGTGGGGTAACAGCGCTGACAGCTGCCCTGAGTTCCAGTCACTGAATCCTCCCAACAGTCCCCATGAGCCTCCCACACTCAACTCTCCTTCTGTTCTTTGTACTGCGAGAATCTATCTACCCACCAGAAGTTTAGCCATCACCTCTGTGCATACACCCTGGGTCACAAATATTGCAACGTTCAGCACCATCCAACAGCTTTCCAGCCCACCCACCTTCCTACTCTACAGAGGTTAGAAAGTTAGACACTCCCTTCACTGACTCCCTTGCAGCTAGATTCTTCCAAGGAAACACACTTATGCAAGATTTTTTTGGGGGGGAGGAGGGGAGGCGGGAATGTGGATCATTTTAAAAGTCTTTATTGAATTTTGTTACAATATTGCTTCTGTTCTTTTTTATGTTTTGATTTTTTGGTCACAAGGCATATGGGGTCTTAGCTCCATAACCAGGAATCAAACCTGAACTCCGTGCATTAGAAGGTGAAGTCTTAGCCACCGGACAGCCATACAAGATTTAAAAGGCAGAGGGGAATGACAGGAGACAGCAGCTACAGGTTAGGTCAGGACTTCCTGCAAGACAGTGGGAGGGGTGTCTGATGCCTTGGAGCAGCTGCGCAGAGGGTTTAGTGTTCTGCCTCTAGTGTCACAGGTACTGGGGCAGAAGTGAGTTAGAATCATGTTACAGTTGCAATCTGGACCTAAGCTGTGTCATTGCTGAACCTGAAGCATCAAAGCCTGGTTCTCCCAGAGATACTTTAAAACTGTCCAATAAATCACCTATTGCTTAAATGACTTAGAAGGAAGCTACCATCTGTGACAAAGATCCTAACCTTGCCTGTGAGCAGCTCTGAGAGCTGTGAGCAGCCTCCCAAGTTACAAGCCTACACCACTGCCTGCCAGGCAAGAAAACCCCCAAGAACAGGATGTTAGCTTCCCACTTTCCATGTTGGAGGGACAGTAGGAGAGGACAAAAGGAATGAATAGAAGTCTGTCAGCTTCTAGGAATACATGCACAAACTCCCAGAAAAGCAAACCTAGAAGAGACTTTCAAATATCCCAGGGACAAGAGAGCACACACAAAATGAAGGCCTTTCAAGGACCCTGGACTGGGATCTGGAATAAAGCAGGTCATTCTTGGAGGCCACTTCAATGGGTAAGGATGATCTCATTCAAAAGCCATGTTGGCATGGTGATTTGAGGATAGTCTAATGATCTACAAAGGCATGAGATTTTTTTTAACAGTCACAGTTTACACAGATGTAAATTGTTTTTTCCCCTCCAAAGAAATACCCTCAGGGGCTCCTGGTTTATTGCCATTACCCAAAACCTTTAGCTCTGTTGAGACAAATCCATCTGCTCCAAGCATGGTTACAAGACTGGGAAATAGCTGAAACCAAATCAGGGCCATTTTTAGTCAAAAATGAGGTAAGACCACAAAGCAGACAGAATTCTTTTCTGTGGCGGCTTGTCACTGGTTCTGAAGGCAATTCTAGGAGTGAAAAGGAGCTTTCAAAATAATTTGAGCAATGGCAGCACTGTTGTAAAAAGGACTCCTGCCATTCTCGCATATACATATTTGAGAATTCATGTTTAGGAAAATACATCTTTAGAGTCACATCGTATAGAGGGAAACTGAACTGTGGTCATTGTTTCTTGGTTTCTTTTGTGTGCACCAAGAAGGAAAAAAAAAAAAAACCTGCTACAGTCTAGCTTCTGGAACTGTTGGCAAGGGTGCAGGCAGGCTCACGCCACTCTGAAACCTGGGGACCACAAAAGTGACTTAGAGCCACAGGGTGACTTGGCATTGAACGGCCCTGTACCTGAGTCACTGTGATCCTGGCTTAATTTCTTCCAATAGTTGGCCCTGTTACTACTGCTCTTTTGCATGGCTTAAGTAAAGAGTGAATTATAACTCTTTTATTGAAAAAATCAAAAACAAAGAAAATGATACTGCTCCTCACATACCCTTGAAAAATCTTCTCTGGGGAGGCGGTCCTAAGATGGTGGAGGAACAGGACGGGGAGACCACTTTCTCCCCCACAAATTCATCAAAAGAACATTTAAACGCTGAGTAAATTCCACAAAACAACTTCTGAATGCTGGCAGAGGACATCAGGCACCCAGAAAAGCAGCCCATTGTCTTCGAAAAGAGGTAGGAAAAAATATAAAACACAAAAAAAGAGACAAAAGAGGTAGGGATGGAGTTCCGTCCCGGGAAGGGAGTCTTAAAAAGAGAGAAGTTTCCAAACACCAGGAAACACTCTCACGGCCCAGTCTGTGGTGAGCCTTGGAAGCACAGAGAGCAACATAACAGGGAGGAAAAGTAAACAAATAATTAAAGCCCACAGATTACGAGCCCAACGGTAACTCCCCCAGCGGAGAAGCAGCGCAGACGTCTGCATCCGCCACTAACAAGCAGGGGCTGGGCAGGGAGGCGTGGGCTGCATTGCTTAGAGTAAGGATCGGGCCTGAATGGCCTGAGGGTAATCAGAGCGAACTGACTTGGGCTAGCAAACCAGACTGTGGGATAGCTACCACGTGAAAAGCCCTAAGACACCATCAGGCCCATGCACAGAACAAAGGGCTGAACAGAACTAGCCGGCTGCAAACCATCCCCCTCTGGTGACAGGCAGCCAGAGCCAGAAGGGGGCAATTGCAGCCCCAGAGAGACATTATCTACCAAACTGCAAGCAGGCTTCTTTGCTAAGACTTCTTGGGGTTCTGGACAGTCATCATCCGCCTGAGAAGGTGCACGGGTTGTACACCCAGAAAACCGAGAAGCAGGGACGGGAGAGGTGATAAGTCACAGCAACCGCGCTCACCAAACACCTCATCACCCAAGCTGCTCGGAGCTGGGAAGGGCACAAAACGCAGGCCCAAAGGAGTCTGCACCTCTGAGGACTACCCGAGTGCCTGAACCTGAGGGGATTAGACCTGGGAGGTGCATGCAGCCCAGGGCCGGCCTTGGATGGTTCCCAGCAGAGCAACCTAGAGCCTGAGCAGTGTGGGCAGGGAGGGCACACACGCCGTGCGCGGGGGCAGGCCCAGTGTGGCTGAGACACTGTGAGCACACGCTAGTGTTATTTGTCTGCAGCATTCCTCCCTCCCCACAGCGCGACTGAACAAGTGAGCCTAAAAAAGTGTCCACCACCGCCCCCCTTGTGTCAGGGTGGAAATCAGACACTGAAGACACCAGCTAACAGAAGAAGCTAAAACAGAGGGAACTGCCTTGGAAGTGACAGATGCAATAGGTTAAAACCCTATAGTTAGTACCGACTACATAGGAAGGGGCCTATAGATCTTAAGAAATATAAGCTGGATCAAGGAACTTTCCGAAAATGAACTGACCCCACACTGCCCACACCACCACCAGAGAAAGTCCTAGATATATTTTTACTATTTTTACGATCATTCTTTTTTTCTTCTTCTTCTTTTTTTTAACTTTTTTAAATTTTTAAGTCCTCTCTTACTTCTTTAATTTTAATTTTTATAACCTACTATTACTTTTCCAAAAAAAAAAAAAAGACCCTATTTTTTAAAGCAAACTTCCTATATATTTTTTTAATAATTTTTGTGACTTTGTTGTTTTTTTTTCTTCTTTTCTTTAATATTGTATTTTTGAAAATTCAACCTCTACTCTAGATTTTTAAATCTTTGCTTTTTGGTATTTGTTCTCAATTTTTTACCTTTAAGAACCCAATCTTCAGTACCCATTTTTACTTAGGAATGAGATTACTGGCTTGACTGCTCTCTCCTCCTTTGGACTCTCCTTTTTCTCCACCAGGTCGCCTCTGTCTCCTCCCTCCCCTTTCTCTTCTCTACCCAACTCTGTGAATCTCTGTGTGTTCCAGACGGTGGAGAACACCTAGGGAACTGATTACTGGCTGGATGTGTCTCTCTCCTTTACATTCCCCCCTTTTATCCTCCTGGCCACCTCTGTCTACTTTCTCCCTCTTCTCTTCTCTGTATAACTCCATGAACATCTCTGAGCAGTCCAGACTGTGGAGTGCACATACGGAAGTGATTACTGGCTAGCTTGCTCTCTCCTCTTTTGATTCCACCTCATCTTATGCGGGTCACCTCTAACTCCCTCCTCCCTCTTCTCTTCTCCAAGTAACTCTGTGAACCTCTCTGGGTGTCCCTCACTGTGGAGAAACTTTTCATCTTTAACCTAGATGTTTTATCAACGGTGCTGTATAGAAGGAGAAGTCTTGAGACTACTGTAAAAATAAGACTGAAAACCAGAAGCAGGAGGCTTAAGTCCAAATCCTGAGAACATCAGAGAACTCCTGACTCCAGGGAACATTAATCGATAGAAGCTCATCAAACGCCTCCATACCTACACTGAAACCAAGCACCACCCAAGGGCCAGCAAGTTCCAGAGCAAGACATACCAGGCAAATTCTCCAGCAACAGAGGAACACAGCCCTGAGCTTCAATATACAGGCTGCCCAAAGTTACTCCAAAACCACTGACATCTCATAACTCATTACTGGACACTTCATTGCACTCCAGAGAGAAGAAATCCAGCTCCATCTACCAGAACACCGACACAAGCTTCCCTAACCAAGAAACCTTGACAAACCACCGATACAACCCCACCCAAAGCAAGGAAACTCCACAATAAAGAGAACTCCACAAATTGCAAGAATACAGAAAGGCCACCCCAAACGCAGCAATATAAACAAGATGAAGAGACAGAGGAAAACTCAGCAGGTAAAGGAACAGGATACATGCCCACCAAACCAAACAAAAGAGGAAGAGATAGGGAATCTACCTAATAAAGAATTCCGAATAATGATAGTGAAAATGATCCAACATCTTGAAATAAAAATAGATTCACAAATAAATAGCCTGGAGACAAGGATTGAGAAGATGCAAGAAAGGTTTAACAAGGACCTAGAAGAAATAAAAAAGAGTCAATATATAATGAGTAATGCAATAAATGAGATCAAAAACACTCTGGAGACAACAAATAGTAGAGTAACGGAGGCAGAAGATAGGATTAGTGAAGTAGAAGATAGAATGGTAGAAATAAATGAATCAGAGAGAAAAAAAGAAAAACAAATTAAAAGAAATGAGGACAATCTCAGAGACCTCCAGGACAATATCCAATGCTCCAACATTCAAATCATAGGAGTCCCAAAAGACAAAAAGAAAGACCATGAGAAAATACTTGAGGAGATAATAGTTGAAAACTTCCCTAAAATGGGGAAGGAAATAATCACCCAAGTCCAAAAAACCCAGAGAGTCCCAAACAGGATAAACCCAAGGCGAAACACCCCAAGACACATATTAATCAAATTAACAAAGGTCAAACACAAAGAACAAATATTAAAAGCAACAAGGGAAAAACAACAAATAACACACAAGGGGATTCCAATAAGGATAACAGCTGATCTTTCAATAGAAACTCTTCAGGCCAGGAGGGAATGGCAAGACATACTTAAAGTGATGAAAGAAAATAACCTACAGCCCAGATTACTGTACCCAGCAAGGATATCATTCAAATATGAAGGAGAAATCAAAAGCTTCACAGACAAGCAAAAGCTGAGAGAATTCAGCACCACCAAACCAGCTCTCCAACAAATGCTAAAGGAAATTCTCTAGACAGGAAACCAGAGAAGGCAATGGCATCCCACTCCAGTCCTCTTGCCTGGAAAATCCCATGGATGGAGGAGCCTGATAGGCTGCAGTCCATGGGGTCGCTGAGGGTCGGACACCACTGAGTGACTTCACTTTCACTTTTCACTTTCGTGCATTGGAGAAGGAAATGGCAACCCACTCCAGTGTTCTTGCCTGGAGAATCCCAGGGATGGGGGAGCCTGGTGGGCTGCCGTCTATGGGGTCGCACAGAATCGGACACGACTGAAGTGACTTAGCAGACAGGAAACACAAAAAGGGTGTATAAACTCAAACCCAAAACAATAAAGTAAATGGCAACGGGATCAAACTTATCAATAATTACCTTAAACATAAATGGATTTACTGCCCCAACCAAAAGACAAAAACTGGCTGAATGGATACAAAAACAAGATCCCTATATATGTTGTCTACAAGAGACCCACCTCAAAACAAGGGACACATACAGACTGAAAGTGAAGGACTGGAAAAAGATTTTCCATGCAAATAGAGACCAAAAGAAAGCAGGAGTAGCAATATTCATATCAGATAAAATAGACTTTAAAACAAAGGCTGTGAAAAGAGACAAAGAAGGACACTACATAATGATCAAAGGATCAATCCAAGAAGAAGATATAACAATTATAAATATATATGCACCCAACATAGGAGCACCACAATATGTAAGACAAATGCTAACAAGTATGAAAGGGGAAATTAACAATAACACAATAATAGTGGGAGACTTTAATACCCCACTCACACCTATGGATAGATCAACTAAACAGAAAATTAACAAAGAAACACAAACTTTAAATGATACAATAGACCAGTTAGGCCTAATTGATATCTATGGGACTGCTGCTGCTGCTGCTAAGTCGCTTCAGTCGTGTCTGACTCTGTGCGACCCCATAGACGGCAGCCCACCAGGCTCCTCCATCCCTGGGATCCTCCAGGCAAGAACACTGGAGTGGGTTGCCATTTCCTTCTCCAGTGCATGAAAGTGAGAAGTGAAAGTAAACTCGCTCAGTCGTGTCCGACTCTCAGCGACCCCATGGACTGCAGCCTATCAGGCTCCTCCATCCATGGGATTTTCTAGGCATGAGTACTGAAGTGGGATGCCATCGCCTTCTCTGATCTATAGGATATTTCACCCCAAAACAATGAATTTCACCTTTTTCTCAAGTGCACATGGAACATTCTCCAGGATAGATCACATCCTGGGCCATAAATCTAGCCTTGGTAAATTCAAAAAAATTGAAATCACTCCAAGCATCTTTTCTGACCATAATGCAGTAAGATTAGATCTCAATTACAGGAGAAAAACTATTAAAAATTCCAATATATGGAGGCTAAACAACACGCTTCTGAATAACCAACAAATCACAGAAGAAATCAAAAAAGAAATCAAAATATGCATAGAAATGAATGAAAATGAAAACACAACAACCCAAAACCTGTGGGACACTGTAAAAGCAGTGCTAAGGGGGAAGTTCATAGCAATACAGGCATACCTCAAGAAACAAGAAAAAAGTCAAATAAATAACCTAACTCTACACCTAAAGCAACTAGAAAAGGAAGAAATGAAGACCCCCAGGGTTAGTAGAAGGAAAGAAATCTTAAAAATTAGGGCAGAAATAAATGCAAAAGAAACAAAAGAGACCACAGCAAAAATCAACAAAGCCAAAAGCTGGTTCTTTGAAAGGGTAAATAAAATTGACAAACCATTAGCCAGACTCATCAAGAAACAAACGGAGAAAAATCAAATCAATAAAATTAGAAATGAAAATGGAGAGATCACAACAGACAACACAGAAATACAAAGGATCATAAGAGACTACTATCAGCAATTATATGCCAATAAAATGGATAACGTGGAAGAAATGGACAAATTCTTAGAAAAGTACAACTTTCTGAAACTGAACCAGGAAGAAATAGAAAATCTTAACAGACCCATCACAAGCACGGAAATTGAAACTGTAGTCAGAAATCTTCCAGAAAACAAAAACCCAGGTCCAGACGGCTTCACAGCTGAATTCTACCAAAAATTTAGAGAAGAGCTAACACCCATCCTACTCAAACTCTTCCAGAAAACTGCAGAGGAAGGTAAACTTCCAAACTCGTTCTATGAGGTCACCATCACCCTACTACCAAAACCTGACAAAGATGCCACAAAAAAAGAAAACTACAGGCCAATATCACTGATGAACATAGATGCAAAAATCCTTAACAAAATTCTAGCAACCAGAATCCAACAACACATTAAAAAGATCATACACCATGACCAAGTGGGCTTTATTCCAGGGATGCAAGGATTCTTCAATATCTGCAAATCAATCAATGTAATACACCACATTAACAAATTGAAAAATAAAAGCCATATGATTATCTCAATAGATGCAGAGAAAGCCTTTGACAAAATTCAACATCCATTTATGATAAAAACTCTCCAGAAAGTAGGAATAGAAGGAACATACCTCAACATAATAAAAGCTATATATGAAAAACCCACAGCAAACATTATCCTCAATGGTGAAAAATTGAAAGCATTTCCCCTAAAGTCAGGAACAAGACAAGGGTGCCCACTTTCACCACTACTATTCAACATAGTTCTGGAAGTTTTGGCCACAGCAATCAGAGCAGAAAAAGAAATAAAAGGAATCCAAATTGGAAAAGAAGTAAAACTCTCACTGTTTGCAGATGACATGATCCTCTACATAGAAAACCCTAAAGACGCCACCAGAAAATTACTAGAGCTAATCAAGGAATATAGTAAAGTTGCAGGATACAAAATCAACACACAGAATTCCTATATTGTAGGAATATAGAAATTGTAAGATATATACAATATATATACAATATATACAATACAATATATTCCTATATAGTGTATAGTGTAATATTCCTATACACTAATAATGAGAAAATAGAAAGAGAAATTAAGGAAACAATTCCATCACCATCACAATGAAAAGAATAAAATACTTAGGAATATATCTACCTAAAGAAACTAAAGACCTATATATAGAAAACTATAAAACACTGGTGAAAGAAATCAAAGAGGACACTAATAGATGGAGAAATATACATGGTTCATGGATCAGAAGAATCAATATAGTGAAAATGAGTATACTACCCAAAGTAATCTATAGATTCAATGCAATCCCTATCAAGCTACCAACGGTATTTTTCACAGAGCTAGCACAAATAATTTCACAATTTGTATGGAAATACAAAAAAAGCATGAATAGCCAAAGCAATCTTGAGAAAGAAGAATGGAACTGGAGGAATCAACCTGCCTGACTTCAGGCTCTACTACAAAGCCACAGTTATCAAGGCAGAATGGTACTGGCACAAAGACAGAAATAAAGATCAATGGAACAAAATAGAAAGCCAGAGATAAATCCACACACCTATGGACACCTTATCTTTGACAAAGGAGACGAGAATATACAATGGAGAAAAGACAATCTCTTTAACAAGTGGTGCTGGGAAAACTGGTCAACCACTTGTAAAAGAATGAAACCAGAACACTTTCTAACACCATACACAAAAATAAACTCAAAATGGATTAAAGATCTAAATGTAAGACCAGAAACTATAAAACTCTTAGAGGAGAACATAGGCAAAACACTCTCTGACATAAATCACAGCAGGATCCTCTATGACCCACCTCCCAGAATACTGGAAATAAAAGCAAAAATAAACAAATGGGACCTACTTAAAATTAAAAGCTTCTGCACACCAAAAGAAACTATAAGCAAGGTGAAAAGACAGCCTCCAGAATGGAAGAAAATAATAGCAAATGAAGCCACTGACAAAGAACTAATCTCAAAAATATACAAGCAACTCCGGCAGCTCAATTCCAGAAAAATAAATGATCCATTCAAAAAATGGGCCAAAGAACTAAACAGACATTTCTCCAAAGAAGACATACAGATGGCTAACAAACATATGAAAAGATGCTCAACATCACTCATTATCAGAGAAATGCAAATCAAAACCACAATGAGGTACTATTTCACACCAGTCAGAATGGCTGCGATCCAAAAGTCTACAAGCAATAAATGCTGGGGAGGGTGTGGAGAAAAGGGAACCCTCTTACACTGTTGGTGGGAATGCAAACTAGTACAGCCACCATGGAGAACAGTGTGGAGATTCCTTAAAAAACTGGAAATAGAACTGCCTTATGACCCAGCAATCCCACTGCTGGGCATACACACCGAGGAAACCAGAATTGAAAGGGACACGTGTACCCCAATGTTCATCGTAGCACTGTTTATAATAGCCAGGACATGGAAGCAACCTAGATGTCCATCAGCAGATGAATGGATAAGAAAGCTGTGGTACATATACACAATGGAGTATCACTCAGCCATTAAAAAGAAAACATTTGAATCAGTTCTAATGAGGTGGACAAAACTGGAGCCGATTATACAGAGTGAAGTAAGCCAGAAAGAAAAACACCAATATAGTATACTAACGCATATATATGGAATTTAGAAAGATGGTAACGGTAACCCTGTATGCGAGACAGCAAAAGAGACACAGATGTATAGAACAGTCTTTTGGACTCTGTGGGAGAGGGAGAGGGTGGGATGATTTGGGGGAATGGCATTGAAACATGTATAATATCATATAAGAAATGAATCACCAGTCCAGGTTCAACACAGGATACAGGATGCTTGGGGCTGGTGCACTGGGATGACCCAGAGGGATGGTATGGGGAGGGAGGTGGGAGTGGGGTTCAGAGTTGGGAACACGTGTACACCCGTGGCGGATTCATGTTGATGTATGGCAAAACCAATACAATATTGTAAAGTAATTAGCCTCCAATTAAAATAAATAAATTAAAAAAAACTCTTCTCTGCCAAACCTCACTTATATCTTTTAGGGTTAGTTTACTAGATCTCAATGTACTTGTACCTGTCAGATATGTGGGTGCATCTTGCTCTTGAATAAAACCAACTGATCTGCATATACATCGAGGCTTTGCAAAAGTAAAAGCACAAAATGACAGGACTCAAAAGAAATGTACAAAAATGAAAATCCAGTGGTATGATCCCAAGAGCAGTGAGATTCGGGGAGATTTTTTTCCAAAAAAAAGCCACATGGTTATAATAACTGAGAAGTTATTGAAAAATGATACAAAAGCATCTTTCCAACCATGGATGCTAAATCTCAACTGAGATGTTTATGTCCTGAGGACTGGATTCTCTCTCTTCTCCATCACCCATAGAAGCCAATGGGACTTCAAATCTTGTTTTCTAGAACACCACTAAGCCAGAGATCAGCAAAAAAAATGACCCATAGGCCAAATCTGGCCCACCATTTGTTTTTTGTAAATAAAGTTTTATTGGAACACAGCCACGCCTGTTTGTTAACGTACTGTCCATGGTTGCTTTCATGCTACAATAGCACAGTTGAAATTACTTACTATCTGGCCCTTAACAGAGTCTGCCAACCCCCACAATAAACCAGAGTAAGAGCCACTGTCCTACATGAGAGCTCATTAGTGCACCACGAGAAATGTTCCCCAAAGGTCAAATACCATCATGGGGAGCCAAGACACCATTCTTCAAGAGTGGAGGAGTGTGGGACTTTCCTGGTGGTGCAGAGGTTAACTATCTGCCTTCTACTGTAGGGGGCACTTGTTCAATTCCTGGCCTAGGAACTGAGAGCAACATGCCTCAGAACAGCTAAGCCTGCAAGCCACAACTAAAGATAGCCATGCATCGCAACAAAGACTCAATGCAGCCAAAATATAAATAAAGTTTGTTTAAAAAAGAGTGGAGGGGTGTACAATAGAAACAAACATGTCACATTCGCCAGCACATCAAGGTCAGGGTAGAACCACTGCCAAATGACCAAAGAATATTCTGTCCTAAAGACCTGGGAGGAAACACCAGTCCCCAGGGAAAAGTCTCAAATGTGTAATGCAACATAATCAGATTTAGCTAGGCACCTTTCAGAATTCAGAAGTGCATCTTCTATTTTAACATCACCAGAAAGAGTGCATCTATCTACAGATAGATTTGAAGCAGCTTTAAAATCTGGTTTATTCATAATTTGGAAAAACAAAAGCAACTATTAAGCCCAGTTCTCTTTGCAATATAAGGAACTCCCTGGAAGTTCAGGGGTTAGCACTTAGCACTTTCACTGCTGAGGGCCCAGGTTCATCCCTGATCAGGGAACTAAAATCCTGTAAGGTGCAAGCCCAAAAGAAAAAAAAAAAAGTGACTTATTCTTTGCAATATATTAGAGGAAATTAACATCAGGTTCAGAGATAAGATATCCCAACACAATCTTTTAATACCCCGGGAACACAGGGTTCAAGAATAGCTGTCTTCACATTTTGAAATCGTTCTCCATCACTCAAAACAGCTAATAAATAAACCAGAACACTGAATGAATTTCAGGGCATCAGCCAGATAATGAGAAACCAGTGGGTATTCTTTGCTGTATAACAAAAACCACAGGGCAGAAAGATCCTTTTTAGCATCACTTTTCTAGAGTTTTTCCAAAATTGTCTGAGGAGCAGAGAGCCAGTTTCTTATTCTATCCGTCACAAAGCCAGAGTATAACTTTGAACTAAATGTCATCTCTTTGGGGCTGCTTCCTTACCTGTGAGATGAGGGCAAGTTCATTTGAGGATCTTCAGGGTCCTGGAATGATGCCCTGAGAAGGAAAATGTCAGCCTCCGCCTGCCTTTTATTGTTTATTTATTTTGGAAAATGCTTCCAGAAAAAGACAGTGGTAAAACGTCAGGATTGTTTCTGAGTTGTAACATGTGGTCACAGAGTTACTTACAATCAGGTTCTCTTAAATGCAGAGAATGAAAAAGTTGCATATCAGTTAAAAAGACCAAAACTCTCCCCTCCTGGGGATCAGATGTATTCCACTGTAAAAACAGTTCTTCCAAACTCCCTGGCACAGAGGGGACCATCTTAGTGTCCAGCTGAAAATTTTTTAAATTACACAAAAAGCTTCCATGAGCAACAAACAGATCAAGATCCAGTGATCCTGCAAATCGGGAGCCTTGGAGATTCCTTCCTGAGCTTGCTTTTGGGTTTCATCAACCTAACCAAGCGCTCTCTCCCTGGAACTTCCCTGGTGATCCAGTGGCTAAGACTCTGTGCTCTTGATGCAGGGGATCCAGGTTCAATCCCTGGTCAGGGAATTAGATCTCACATGCCACAACTAAAGATCCCATGGGCCACAACCAAGATCTGGCACAGTCAAATAAATAAGCAAATATTTTAAATAAATAAATAAAACACCCTCCTCATGTCGCTCAGGATGTCAGAGGTACCACATAAAGTAAGGCTGGCACCAGCCACACCCTACTGGTCATTCAGACCCTCAAATACCCTAATCAAGTTTAACAACATGATGTAAAATTTTTTTCCACTTTTAATACAGTAAAATTTATAATGTAGTGTTAGTTTCAGGTATGCAACTATATACATATATATATTCTTTTTCAGATTCTTTTTCATTATAGGTTATTACAAGATACTGAATATAGTTCCCTGTGCTATATAGTAGGTCCTTGTTGGTTATCTCTTTTATATATACTAGTGTGTATCTGTTAATCCCAAACTCCTAATTTGTCCCTCCCTACCCTATCCTCTTTGGTAGCCATAAGTTTGTTTTCTATGTCTGTGGGTCTATTAACATGATATAAAATTAAATTAGAACCCTGCATTCAATTCACATTCAGGATAACAAGAGCATTTGCATCAATTAGGATCCTAAACAGACTATGGAAATGAGATGCAATAGGGGAAAACAGTTTAAATATTCTGTTGTCTGGCCAAATTTCTAACTCAGATCCAATTGACCTAAATGAGAAAGCAAGGCTACAATGGACACCAGAAGGTTGCAAGTTAGTTTACAAAATATAGCACTGCCTCCCCTACCCCGCAGCTTGTAACTATTCAGTTCCCAGTAAGACTGGGAGTTTTGCCGCTCTGTTTCCCCTTCATTGGCTCAGAAACCAAGTGTCTCTGAACCTTCCTGACTTCTGGAAACAGCTACAAGAGACTGTGTGACCACCTCTCTCCCTCTCAAGGGTATAACCCACATTCACTCACACACACACACACACATACACACACACAATGTTGCTCACCACTTGGGAGAAATTAACCACAAACCATCCTCTTTAATCCTTCTTCCTCATTTTGAAAGGAAAATACACTCCAAAGTCCAAAAAAAAACTCACCCACAAAGAGTTGGAACACAACCTGCTTGTACACAAAAGCTGTTTGAAAATTAGCATAAACCACCTCATAGCTCAAAAATACCCAGGTGCCTCTCTTGGTTAATCTTTCATCAGGAAACCAGAGCTTTATTTTTTTATTGTCCAGAGCTGTCTTAAAAGTCTCCATGTAGAACTCAGTGCAAAAAGAATACTTCTAAGCAAATCTATAACAAACAGAATTCTCAAGCTGTTCCAATCACCTGTTGGCTCAACCATCAAATACAAACCAGGCAAACACAAACCCCGTGGCTGCCTTCCTGGCAGGACATTGTCACGAACCACCAAAAGGTAAGGAAGAACCCAAGTGCCAGCAAGGCTCTGGGAGAAAAGTGGACCCCCCCACCCGCAGGAAGCTTGGGAGGCTGGTAGCTCTGAACTGTATCTTAGCAGGCAGATGTCTCTTTATAATTTAAAATGTAATAAGAGAGGCTGGGGGGACGTGCAGAGAGTATACGGGAACTCTGCAGTTCCACTCAATTTTGCATGATAACCTAAAGCTGCTTTTAAAAAAAGAGCTTATTTTTAAAGAAAGAGAGGAGATCATTCTTGATGGTCTTGAATTTCCTCTTTACTCTTTTCTGAATTTTCTAAGTTTTGTATAAAGAACATGAAATAATACTTTTATAACTGGACAGAAAAGTCATTAAAGTAGAGAATGAGGGAATTCCCTGGTAGTCCAGTGGTCAGGACTCAGCATTTTCTCTGCCAAGAGCCCAGGTTCAATCCCTGGTAAGGGAACTAAGACCTCAGCACTGCCAAAAAACCAGGATGCAATAGTATCTGTATTAAGAAAACAAAAAAGACACAAAAGTCATCAAACTATACACTGAAAACAGGTACATCTGTCTGCTAATTATGCCTCCATTAGGTTAATTTTAAGAAGTATTTTAAAAAGCCTTAGAGCTCTTATGTTTCACTTTAAACAGTATATATTATAGTGTATGTTATAATCTTTTTAAAATTTTTATTGACGTATAGTTGATGTATATTATTACATAAGTTACAGGTGTACAGTATAGTGATTCATGATTTGTAATGGTTATATTCCATTTAGTTATTATAAAATACTGGCTGCATTCTCTGTGCTGAAAATATATTCTTGTTCAGTTCAGTTCAGTCGCTCAGTCGTGTCCGACTTTTTGAGATCCCATGGACCGCAGTACACCAGGCCTCCCAGTCCATCACCAACTCGCACAGTTTACTCAAACTCATGTCCATTGAGTCGGTGATGCCACCCAACCATCTAATCCTCTGTTACCCCCTTCTCCTCCAGCCTTCAATCTTTCCCAGCATCAGGGTCTTTTCAAATGAGTCAGTTCTTTGTATCCAGTGGCCAAAGGATTGGAGTTTCAGCTTCACCATCAGTCCTTCCAATGAACACTCAGGACTGATTTCCTTTAGGATGGACTGGTTGGATCTCCTTGCAGTCCAAGGGACTCTCAAGAGTCTTCTCCAAAAGCATCACAGTTCAAAAGCATCAAGTCTTCTGCACTCAGCTTTCTTCATAGTCCAACTCTCACATCCATACACAACTACTAGAAAAACCATAGCCTTAACTAGATGGACCTTTGTTGGCAAAGTAATGTCTCTGATTTTTAATATGCTGTCTAGGTTGGTCATAACTTTCCTTCTAAGGAATAAGCATCTTTTAATTTAAATATATTCTTGTAGCTATTTTAAAAATAATTTTAGTGGAATATAGTTGCTTTACAGTGTTGTGTTAGTTTGTGGCATATTTTCTACATAATAGTTTGTACTTCTTAATTCCCTACCCTCTCTTGCCCCTCCTCCCATGTATGTTATAATCTTCAGGGAAAGTTAATTTCTGTAAACCAGCAGTAGATGTTCCTGTTAAACTTGTTAGTGTCTTCCTGCAAGATAATTAATTAAAGTAAATTCTCTAGTCTCGGTGCCATCAATTTGAGACTTGGGGTCCTGGAGCCTACCATCACTAACAATTATAATTCTGGAGAATAAATGGCTTGTTAAGCAAATAATAAGTTATTGTGTAATGAATACAGAGTTTCAGTTTAGGGGGATGGAAACCTTCTAGAGATAAAGAATGGCCATAGTTTCACAACAGTTTGAGTGTCCTTAATGCGACTGAACTGTCCATTTAAAAAAGGTTAAAATGGGGACTTCCCTGGTGGTCCAGTGGTTAAGAATCTGCCTGCCAATGCAGGGGACACAGTTTCAGTCCCCTGTCTGGGAAGGTTACACATGCTGCAGGGCAACTAAGCCCGTGTGCCACACCACTGAGCCCACGCTGTAGGCCCGTGCTCTGCAACAAGAGAAGCCCCCGCAACGAGAAGCCCGTGCCCCGCACCTCGAGAGAGCCTGCACGCAGCAGCCAAGACCCGGGACAGTCAAAAATGAACAACAAAACAAATACTTTTTTTAATGGTACAGTTTATGTCATATATATTTTACCATAAAAAAGTAACTCCAGCTTCTCCCTAAACAGTTTTTTGGAGACGTCACACTGTAATGGGAACCAATACGGCAGGAATGTCACAAGCGCTCTGCCAGGTGCCTTGGGTGCCTCTCCCAGCAAGAAGCCTAAAATTAGGGTTTCAGTCTCTTCCGTATCACTCGCTGCAATGCAACGTTCCTGAGACAAAGCCTGTCCATTTGGTGATTTTCACAGAATTCACAGAGGCACGGAGAGGTGTGTCCAGGGAAACACGTGCAAACCAGGGCAAGGCGAACTCCAAAATCATGCCATTGCTGCTGTGACTCCATTCATCCTAACAAATACTTACTGAGAGCCCACTACAGCCCTGCGTTGTGCCAGGACTTGGAGCAACATCTGCTCCCCAGGATCATGCGATATAGTGACATTTTACTCAAACTACTCATTGACTTGACAATTTCAAATAATATTATGGGGCGGGGGGAATGGACTGGGAGTTTGGGATGAGCAGATGTCAACTATTACATATGAATGGATAAACAACGAGGTCCTACTATATATAGCACAGGAAACTATACTCCATATTTTATGGTAAACCATAATGAAAAAACATACGAGAAAGAATATACACATATAACAATAATTTTGCTGCACACCAGAAATTAACACTACATTGTAAATCAACTATATTCAATTAAAAAATATAAATCAGTAAACCATCAAATTAAATAACATCACAGGACACATGTGACTCATGTTTCTCAAAGAAGGCAAGTGCATTCTTGTTTACTTTTCAACTTTTTTTCTCTGTACTCTGAAACGATTCAAACTTACAGAGAGTTGAAAAACTTTACAGAGAACTACTGTGTACTGGGTGTGTGCCAAGTCGCTCATTTGTGTCAACTCTTTGCAACCCCAAGGACTGTAGGCCGCCAAGCTCCTCTGTCCAAGGGATTCTCCAGGCGAGAATGCTGGAGTGGGTTGCCAAGCACTCCTCCAGGGGATCTTCGTGACCCAGGGATCCAGTCCACGTCTCCAGCACTGGCAGGTGGGTTCTTTACCATGAGCGCCACCTGCATAGCCCAACATCTTCACCCATATTCAACAGTCACTGATGCTCTGGCACCTGCTTTTGCCTAATTCTGGCTCTCTCCCTCTCCTCTCCTCCCCTGCCCCTGCCTTTCTGCCCCTCCATCCACAGCTAACCAGCTCCTCCCTCCTCCCCTTCCCTCTCCCTCTCTCCTTACAGACTGGTTTTCTGGAACCACTGTGAAGCACAGACATCGCCTTTTATTCTGAAATACTTTATTATGTATTTCCTAAGAACATTCTCTTATATAACCACAGTGCAATTATTAATTTCTGACAGTTAACAGTGATTCAATAGAACTACCTAATACACACTCCATACTCTAATGTTGCCAATCGTCTGAACCGCTGGGAGAATGGGTGGTAAAATACGGATACCGGGTCTTAAAATACTGATTTGAAGGCTCCTTCCTCAGCCACCCAGTGGACTAACAGCCTCCCAGGAGACCTGGTTTACTTCCCATAGGACCTTTCCTAAAGGACTCCAGGCAGAAGGAAATTCTCCTTGTGTTATTTAATAAAGCTCTTAACAATCACCTCACATTTAACCTGAATTCATGATGTAACTTAGGCCTATTTTCCTTTTGTTTCAGTCGCTGAAAGTCTCTGGATAAAAATATTTCTTGTAATAAAATTCTGAAGCATCACTCTCCACCCCGCTCAATTAGAAATTGTTCAAATCCCAGTAGCCCTTCTGCTCAGTGCCTCTCTCAGCATCTTCAATTTAAAGCAATATTTCTCAACCTCTGTTATCATCGTCAGTTTCCTAGGGCACCTTTTCAGACAAATTTCCTTCAGTATTCTCCCCCTGCAATGAAATTAATACAAAAGATAGACTGTACATCTATTTATGAACTCTTATCTATATCTGCATTTTATACATTAAAAACTAACACATTTTTACTACCATCACCCCAGGAACCATTTTCTATCACCCCCATTTAGAATGCATGGTCTGACATCATTCACAAGCTGGGATGGGGAGAAAAGGAGAGAGATCAAGGTGTTGCCCGTGTGAGACCAGACCCCAGTCCAGCCTAGGGTCCTCAGATGGGGGGTCTAACGGAAGGCTCAGAGGTCTAATGACCCCTTTTCTACAGATGTGGTCTGAGGTTCACCTCGGCCCCAAAAGAGGCTCAAAATATTTTGAAGATTTTGCATATTCCAAGCTGGAGTCGAAGCCTTAGCGGATACAGGTAAATGCCCCCTTGTTAAGGGGGGATGGATGAGCCTGGCTTATCTAAAGGCTCCTTGCACAGATGTCTCCCCAGGACTCAGTCTACTTGGCACTCTTAACGGGGGAGTTCTGGTCTGAGAATATCTTCAGTGGCCATTCACCCACTCAGTAGAATCAACACACATATTTTGTCTTCTGGCTGTGCCACACAGCTTACAGAATGGAAGCCGAGCCCATAGCAGTGAGAGCACCAAACGCTAACCACGACTGCCAGGGAATTCCCAGAACCAATGCATAATTCTGTATATCAATCTGCGGTTGGTAACCAATATATTTACATTAATTCCCAATTGGACTGAGCTAAACTGTCCAAAAACATTTCCAAGTAGCTCTAAAACTGTTTTTTCAGGAATTTACCTAAAATAACGGCAGGTGCCAGACAGTCAGGGAGAAGACCTCATAAAATAAAGTGAAGAACACCCTGCCCCATAATGTTTTATGTGCTTTCCCCAAAAATGGACAAATATCAAGCTCCTATGACTTTATGCAGCTTATATTCAAGAAAATTAAATATACAAATAAGGCAGTCTGTGAAGGAACATAAATTAAGGGGAAATTTTGAATACATATGACATTGTATTCAATGTCAATATTCAATATTGTCATATTTCAATGTCAATATTCAATGTCAATATTCAAGCAGGAGTTATGCTTTCTTTCTAGACCACAGCTCTAAAATCATAAAATAAAGACTTTTTTTAAAGTCAATCAGGACATAGAAGAACTGAAAAAATAACAATGAACTGGATCTAATTGACATTTACAGAACAATTCTCCCAATGACGAAAGAATGCCTATTACTTTCAAGTATACATGGAATATTCACCAAGATAGAACATAACCAAGGTCATAAAACAACCCATATAAACATTAAACAACTGAATTAATTCAAAGTATGTTCTCTGACCATAATGAAATTAATGAGTAACAGAAAGATAACAGAAAAATCTTCAAACACTTGGAAATTAACACATTTCTAAATAATTCATGAGTCAAAGAGAAAGACTCAAGGGAAACGAGAAAATACTTTGAACCAAACTAAAATGAAGATTCGACATACTAGAACATGTGAAGGCAACTAAAGCCGTGTTTGAGGGAAACTTAGAGCATTAAATATTTACACTAGAAAAGATGAAAGAATTCAATACTGTAAGCTTCTGCTTTAAGAAACTAGGAAAAGAAGAAACTAAACATAAATCGCAGAAGGAAGGAATTTAAAAGATTAGCACAGGAGTAAAAAACTTAAAAATAGAAAACAATAGGAATTTCCTAGGGGGTCCAGTGGCTAAGACTCCATTCTCCCCATGCAGGGAGCCTGGCTTCGATTCTCGGTCAGGGAATTAGATCCCACAGGCTGCAACTGAAGATTCCACTGCTGCTAAGTCACTTCAGTCGTGTCCGACTCTGTGTGACCCCATAGATGGCAGCCCACCAGGCTCCCCCATCCCATGCCACAACAAACATTGAGATCCTGTGTGCTGCAACTAAGACAAGCTCAGACAAATAAATAAATATTTTTTAAAAAATAAAATAATAAAAACTACCAATGAAACAAAAAGCTGGTTCTTAGTAAGATCAATAAATAAATCGCTAGCAAGACTGTCAAAGACATAAAATTATCAATATCAGGAAAAGGAAAAAGGGAATATCACTATAGGCTTCAAAGATATTGAAAGGATAACTGGGAATAATAGAAGTAACTTTATACATCCTATAAATTCAACAATTTATAAGAAATGCACCAATTCCTCAAAAAGCATTTACTACCAAAACACACCCAAGATGAAACAGATAATCTGAATAGCTTTATGACTATTTTTAAAACGAATCTGTAGTTAAAACCCTTCCAAAATAAGAAATCTTCAGGCCAGATGGTTTCCCTGGTGATTTCTACCAAATATTTAAGGAAGAAATAACACCAACTCTACACAATTTCTTCCAGAAAATATAACAAGAAGGATACTTCCCAACTCATTTTAAGGCCAACATTACCCTGATACCAAAACCAAAGACAGTATAAGAAAACTGCAAACAAATACTTTTCATAAACAAAGATGCAGAAGTCCTTAACAAAATATTAGCAGATTGCATCCAGCAACATAAAAAAGTATAACACACCATAACCAAGTGAGGTTTATCCCAGAATAGCAAGGCTGGTTCAAAATTCAAAAAGCAGCCGATGTAATTTACCACATTAATAGCTGAAAGCAGCGATTAGAAAAGGGCCGGACAGTAACCATTTCAGTTTGTGCTGGCCTCAAAGTCTCTGCTGCAACTACTTAACTTTGTCATTGTAGAGTGAAAACAGACACGGGCAATGTGCAAACAAGTGGGCATGAGTGTGTTTCAGCAGCACTTTACAAAAGCAGGGGGCAGACCCTTCCATAATAAAGACACTCAACAAACTAGGAATAGAAGGAAGCTACCTCAGCATAATAAAGGCCATTTATGAAAACTCCACAGCTAACATCATAATCGATGGCAAAAGACTGAAACTCTTTCCTCTAATATCAGGAACAAGGCAAGGACACCCACTCTCACCATCTCTATTCAACAGAATATAGGAAGTTCTGGCCAGAGTAACTAGACAGGAAAAAGAAATCCAAACCAGAAAGGAAGAAGTAAAACTAGCTTTGCAAATGTCATGTATAAAAACTACTAAAGACTCCACAACAATTTTAAAAACCTGTCAGAAGTAATAAAAGAATTCAACAAAGTTGCAAGATAAAAAAATCAACAGAGCAAGGGAGGCAGGAGGGAGGCTCAGGAAGAAGGGGACGTGTATATACTTACGGCTGATTCATGCTGATGTATGGCAAAAATCAACAAAGCACTGCAAAACAATATACTCTAATTAAAAATAAATTTTAGGGGGAAGGGAGGAAAAATATATAAATAATTTTTTAAAAAATCAACAGAAAAAAACCAGTTTTTGTTTACAATAGCATCAAAACGAATACTTAATAATAAATCTAAACTATTATATTCAGTACCTTTCACTCAACAACCTATAATGGAAAAGCTGAAAATACATACATACATACACACACACACACACACACACATATATATACACACACACACATATATATATAACTGAATTACTTTGCTGTACACCTGAAACTAACACAATATTGTAAATCAACTAAACTTCAAAAAAAAATTTTAGAAGAATAAACCTAACCAAAAAGGTGAGAACCTTATGCACTAAAAACTACAATACATTTCTGAAAGAAATTAGAGAAGATATAAATATATGGAAAGCTAACCCACATGTCTTGGATTGAAAGACTTAATATTTTTTTAAGACAACATCTTAAAGAGGTTCATACCAGCCAAAGTGATCTACAGATTCAGTGCAAACCCTAGCAAAATCCCAGTGACACTTTTTTTTTTTGCAGAAATAGAAAATTAATTCTAAAATTCATACAGAATCTCAAGGGACCCTGAAGAACCAAAATAATTTTAAAAAAGAAGAAGGCTGAAGGAGTCACAGTTCTAATATCAAAACACATTACAAAGCTACAGTGATCACCTTACTGTGGTGCTGACATAAAGACAGACAAGTGGGCCAGTGAAATAGAATAGAGAGCCCATACAGCATGTGGTTCTCTATGTGGTCATAAGATCTCTGAAAAATACTCAGCAGGAAAAAGAGAGTCTCTTCAACAAGTGGTATTGGGAAAACTGGATATCCACATGCAAAAGAATGAAGCTGGGCCCTTATTTTACACTGTATGCAAAAATTAACTCAAAACAGATTAAATATCTAAATATAAGACCTAAAACTATAAAACACCAAAAGAAAACACAGTAGAAAAGCTTCATGACATGGGACTTGGCAATGATTTCTTGACTATGACACCAAAAGCGAAGGCAGCAAAAGCAAAAACTGACAAACGGGACGACAGCCAACTTTAAAACTCTCGGGCCTCAAAGGACACAATCAACAGCGTGGAAAGGTAACCAGCGCAAGAGGAGAGACGCTCTGAGCCCACGCCCAGTCCCAAAGCCTCCATCTACAGCCCCGGAGTCACGGCCATCAACGAGCCCAGAGCTGCTGCTCCCAGAAGCAAGTGCATCATCACACAAAACTCCCGGGACACACTGCCTTTGTCCTCTTTAGTCAATGCTTACAGGTAATTTTACAACAAAGATCACCATAACTCTAGGTAATAGAATGTATTTCTTAAATAAAGTTGTAGGTTTAAAGTGGTTATAAATGATCATTCATTCTTTCTATGTCACAGAGGGAACAAGCAATATATCTCCCACTTTGTCTTGTTTACGGATGGAAAACAAATTGGTTGACATTCAAAGAAAATTAACAACTAAACAGGAAAGGGATAAAAACACAAATTGTCCAAGCCTTTGGTTGAACGTTCTTTCCATAAGCTGCAAATACTGCAGCTTTACCTAGCTTCATGGACAGCTGCTCACAGGCAGGAACAATTTCCACCGGTTAACATCTGGAACTGTCTATCTTACCACACCTGAAGCAGCTTCCAAAAGTAGTGGATGAAGACCACAGAATGGCTGCCTGAGTGGCCACTTGAGAAGATTAAAGTTAAGGCAAACTGGGTAATTTTTATTAGCTGCATGCTACATTCACCCAAGAAGTATATGCTGCATGCCCCATAGTCTTTTTTTAAACATAGGCCAGGAACCTCCCTGGTGGTCCAGTGGTTAAGAATCTGCCTTGTACTGCCTGGGATGCAGACTGATGCCTGGTTCAGGGAACTAACATCCCACATGCCACAGAAACACAGTCCACGCAGGGCAACCGCTGAGCGCACGCAGTCTAGAACCCACGCTCTGCAACTGGAGCCGCCTCCACATGCTGCAAGCGGAGAAAGCCTGACCACAGCAGGGAAGACCCAGTGCAGCCCAAAGAAGTGGAAACGGGCCAAACAAAGGCTTGCTAACTTTTTAACACAGTTCCAACAATGACACAAGGTTATCTTTTCTCTCTAAAAATATATTTTTCCAGAACCACATGAGAGGAAGTTGCCAAAATAATGCCCTTTGACCCCTAAATCCTTCAGGGTACAAATATTAAAATCAAACAATTAACATGGATACTGTACTGTTAGCTATAGACTGCACACAAATTTTCTGTCATAATAATGTCATTTACACACACACAAAGAATCAGATCACAAGTTATATTTAGTTAGTACAAAATGTACACTTTGTAGTTTTCAAAAGCAATTTACAGCTTCAAACTAAAAAAGCAAAACTAAAGATGGAAACAAAACAAAAAACACTAAGAATACCAATAACTGCTACATTGCTGGAAAGGAAAAGGAAGCCAGTTCTAGATAAGCAGAAATTCAGTTTCATGACATAAGCAACTGCGATTTAGTCTCTTTCTAGATAGGTTATGCTTTGCTTATGTTCCAAAAGATGACTCCCCCCAGGCTTAAGCTTGACTCCATAAGTTTAGTCCTGTTTCTCTGACACAGAGATTTTCTAAAGCACTTTTATGTCAATCCTATCTTGTGAGAAAAATGTGAGAAAAAAAAAATGTAGAGTTTTGGCTTTCAATACTCTTTTCCTGAATTTCAGCTCACTCCAAGGGTATCACAGAAACTGATGTTTAACAAAAAGTTCAGTTACAGGAAACTCCAAATTAATTAAATGACTAAAACAGTGTTACAATGCACTTTGGGCCAAGGTTTCAAGGGCAGACTTCTCACAAAAAGGAAAAAGGCGCAGATTAGCTGGGAGAATAAAAATGACCACAAGAATATTGCTAGTATAAAAAGTGACAAAACTGCTAGTGTAAAAAGTGACAAAACGCAATATGATACAGATACAGATAAATAAGTGTGCAACAATACTCTCCCAACAGCATTCTCAGCACACACTGGCTTTCGTTCTGCTCCATTTTTTAGGGCTCAATCCATGAAATGAGTCAGCTGGAACATGTACACAGTAAAGCTCTGTAAAGTTCGCCCAAGTTCACCAAAGGGGTCGGGAGGCCCATTTTTAAGGTATTAGTAATAGGGTGGAACTCAGCTACATAAGAATCCCAGAAGCAAAATGCATTCAAAACATGTGATCCCACTTCACCCAAAGTCCACACTCTGATTTGGGAGTGTGGATTTGGGAGGCCTCCCTGGCAATTAAGACTCGGGCCAGAGCTTCCTAAGACTCACAGGGTCCAAGAGCCCCCTCAGCCTGTCCTGGGAGCCCGAATGAAGACAGGACAGGACAGACATGGAAAGATCTTCCGAAGGACTGCAGGAGGCAAGAGACGAGGCTGTGAGAGCTCTGAACACACAGCCCGAAAAAGTGCCTGCTTCTGACCGGGAAAAACCCACCAAACATCATCTACTCACAGAAAGAGATGCCACCCAACGCTGGGCGAGAAAATCGCTAACGACAGCACAGGGGCCCTTCCCAGGGAAGGCCAGGGCTAGAGAGAGCGAACAGGAATAATGCTGAGCAATGACTGCCTTGCAGTGGAATGCGTGGCTGCTTTACCCTGAGGCAAAGCCCTCAGTGATCTCATCTATAAAATGAGGGGGGAGAAGGTCTCCAAGTTCCTTCCAGGGCGGTGAAAAGAAAGCAAGCCCCAGAGTCAGACCAATCCTGACTCCCCAACTTACCAGCAAGGCCATGTAGGTCACTCTGTGCCTCAGTTTCTACACCTGCAAAATAGAGATCCCACCTGCAACAGTCAGGGATAGATTTGGCTGTGAACAGTGGCTTAAAAATGAGGCTTATTATGCCCATCATAAAAAATTCCAGAAGATAGTAGCCCAGGATTTGCGAGGTGATCAACTGAGGCTTCCCAGGTGACTCAGATGGTAAAGAATCTGCCTGCAACGCAGGAGACCTTGGTTCAATCCCCGGGTCAGGAAGATCCCCTGGAGAAGGGAATGGCAACCCACTCCGGTATTCTTGCCTAGAGAATTCCATGGACAGAGAAGCCTGGCAGGCTACAGTCCATAGGGTCGCACAGAGTCAGACACAACTGATCAACCAACACTTTCACTTTTCTGATCAACAAAGTCCTCAGAGGTGTCTTCTGTCTTTATGGCCTTCATTCAAGTTGCCTAAAGACTCAAGATGACTGCTGCAATTCCAGACATCACGTCTATATTCCAGTTTTGGCCACATGTCTTTATTTTAAGAAGAAAGGGGAAAAAGGGGGAAAGGTACAAAAGGAAGTTCCAGGAAACTATTATGTGACAACTCTGTTCCCCTGTAAGGGGGACTGTGCGGTGCAAAGATAGTTTTCTCAAGGATAAAGCACGTATACAGCTAAAAACTAGGGATCTATGACTATAGAAGGGAAGGCCGGATAGATCTGTAGCACCTCTTATCTCATGTTAAGGATTAAATTGTAAATCTAAAGCATCCAAGGGCCCCTGGGCCCACAAAGGTATCCCTTCTGATTCTGGTAGCACTGACATTTTATGACCTGTGGTGTCGGTGGCTTGAGAGTCCTTCAGGAAGCAGGTTTTTCCAACACAATCTACTTTTACCATTTGGTCTTTGGCCACAGCCTACATACCACCTGAGTTCCAGCCGTACCAAACCATCTCCCTCACTCCACACTTCCCAACCTTTGTACCCACAGAGCTTCTACCAGGGAAGCCCTCCCCAAGCCCCAGGCTGCACAATGAACCCCTCTGTTCAATATCCTAGGTCTCCCCTCACCTGCTTGTCTGCTATCCCCAGGTGGAGATGGGGCTCTCCCCTGGAGCTTCTTCTCGGGTAGCATCACCACCACCCACCACCCCATATCATAAAAAAGTGTTAGTTGCTCAGTCATGTCCAACTCTTAGCAAGCCCATGAACTGTAGCCCACCAGGCTCCTCTGTCCATGAGATTCTCCAGGCAAGAGTACTGGAGTGGGTAGCCATTCCTTTTCCATGTGCCATGCCCTATTCTAAGCCCTTTACATGAAGTTTGGCCGCTGATCCCAACAACCCTATGACACACTCAACTGTAACATCCCCATTTTACAGATGAAGAAATCAAGGCACAGAGAGGTTAAATAGCTGGTCAAGGCCACACAGGTATTAACAGTCAACAGCAAGGTTGGGACGCAAGCCCAGGCTGCTGGACCGCAGAATCCTTACCCTTAGCCACCACACTCAGCCGCCCCGACTACCTGAGTAAGGGGTCCGCACGTCATCTCAGACCAAGGATGGTCAAACCACAGCCTATAGGCTAAATCCAGCCCACCACCTGTTTTTGTAAACAAAGTTTTATTGGAACATAGACACACCCGCTTGTTTACAATGGAAGAGTAGAGGAGTTGCCATGGAGACTGTGGAGCCCACAAAGCCAGATATTAACTGTCTGACCCTTTACGGGAAAAGTCTGCCACCCCTGATACAGGCTGCCAGCCCTGTAAGGCAGGACCTGTGCTGTTTTCTTTCGTCTCTCACATCTCACATGGCATTTATTTATATTTTTTTAACTGAAGCATGGTTAATGTACAATGCGTGTTCATTTCTGCGTACAGTAAAGTGATTCAGTTAAACATACATATATTCTTTTGCATGGTCTTTTGCATTATGGTTTATTGCAGGATACTGAATCTAGTTCCCTGTGCTATCCAGTAGGACCTTGTTGTGCACCCATCCTGCATGTAAGAGTTTGCATCTGCTGATCCCAGGCTCCCAGTCGCTCCCCTCGTCTCCCGCTGGCAACCACAAGTCCATGTCTGTGAACCTGTTTTGTTTTTTTTTTTTCCTGTTTCGGTTTTGTAAATTTGTCCATTTGTGTCATATTTTAGATGCCACATATAAGGGTATCATACGGTATTTGTCTTTCCCTGTCTGACTGACTTCATCTTGAGGTCCATCCCTGTTGTTGCGAATGGCATTATTTCATTCTGTTTTATGGCAAAGATTCCATCATGTATATGTACCAAATCTTTATCCATTCAACTGCTGACAGACATTTAGGTTGTTTCCATGTCTTGGCTCTTCTGAACAGTGCTGCCATGAGCAGTGGGGTGCACGCATCTTTTTGAATTAGAGTTTTCTCTGGCTATACTGCACGGCATTTGGCATATACACACAAGGCCCTCAGTAAGTACGTGGGTGTGAACCTTCCGTCAGGCCTAACTACACACAGAGAGGTGTGTGCATGTCTGGGGGCTGCAGCCCCCAGCTCACGCAGGACTTGGAAAGTCTCCCACTTCTGTCTAGACTCTAGTTAGCAACAAAGGGCCCAGGAAAACCTTCGTGGTGGCATTCCCTGCACGGTTCACAGCCCACCACGGTTCTGATGACGTGACCATCACCGGGATGCACCTATCACCTAATCCACCTAACTCCTCTGGAACAAGGGACTCACACAGAGCACCGAGTCCCACCTGCACTTGGGAGAACCTGAATCCCATGGCGTCCTGGGCGGTTCCCAGTCCCTGCTCGTGGTTCACCGGCCACGTGACCAGCACTGCCTAAACACTTAACACATCCTGGGAAAGAGGTACTAAAAACCGATGCTGGGGACTTCCCTGGCGGTTCAGCAGTCAAGAAGCTGCCTGCCAACGCAGGGGACATAGGATTGACTCCTGCTCTAAAAAGACTCCACCTGCCTCAGGGCAACTAAGCCTGTGCCCCTGCGCTCTAGAGCCTGCAAGCCACAACTACTGAGCCCAGGTGCCCTGACTATTGAAGCCCACACGCCCTAGAGCCTGTGCTCCGCCAACAAGAGAAGCCACCACAAAGAGAAGCTCACGTACCACAGCTAGAGAGTAGCCCCCACTTACTGAATCTAGAGGAGACCTGTGCACAGCAACGAAGACCCAGTGCAGCCGAAAAAAAAAAAAAAAACTGATGTCGGGGCCTTTCAACTTGTTATATTTTCATCAAAAGATTTCTAGAAAGGGACCAAACCACATACAAACACATTCCTCTGAAAACTACCGCCCAACGTGAACAAGTTATTCATGACTCAAATGCCTTCAAAGAACAGAATCGTGCACATTTCCTGATTGCAGTGCTGTTCTTGGTATCATTGTACAAGGCACAAATACAGCATTGGGTTGTGACCAAATCCCATCAAGTCTGGGTTATCAACCAGCAAATTCTGGACGGCTTTCTTTCTAATTCTGTCTTGGCCAGCCCCGAAACTCATCAGGAGCCACCAAGAGGAAACATGCAGAGAGCCTCCCATGTTTCCAGCACAACCATCTCAATCCTGCTTTCAGGACACAAAGGCCGTCTCTCCTCTCCTCCCAGGGTTCTCAAACTGCTGTCTGATGGGACACACCCTGCCAAGCCATGTGATGGACAGCCAGTGGAGACCAGCATCCACTACACAGATAAAACCGCTTGTCACCTGCCCCAGCGCAGGGGGAGGAAGGTCTGAGAAATACCTGTATACTGGGTCTAAAGTGGCCACCAACTCAGCCCCAGGTTCCACCAAGTCACCCACTGGTCTAAAGCACGTATGTCTGTTAAGTCGTTCAGTTGTGTTCAACTCTTTGCAATCCCATGGACTATAGCCCACCAGGCTCCTGTGTGTGTGTGCGTGTGTATGTGTGTGTATGTGTATGTATGTGTGTGTGTTAGTCATTCAGTCATGTCTGACTCTTTGCGATCCCATGGACTGTAGCCCATCAGGCTCCTCTGTCCATGGAATTTCCCAGACAAGGATACTGGAGTGGGTAACCATTCCCTTCTTCAGGGAATCTTCCCAACCCAGAGATTGAACCTGGCTCTCCCATGTTGCAGGCAGATTCTTTACTCTCTGAGCCACCAGGGAAGCCCCCTACAATACTGGACTCCTAGAAAATAAACTATTGTATGCCAGGCCTGATGCTGGGCCCGATGCCTGCAGGAGCTCACAGCAACGCTACAAGGCTGGCATCACGCACAGAGGAGGAAACCAGGCTCCACAGAGGTAAGCGAATTGCCAAGGTCATGCAGCAAAAACGAGGAAAAGCTGGACTGGCAAGGGGGTCTAAGCATGTCACCAGCCTGTGGTCCTGCAGGCTGTCCCCTCAGAAGCAAGGTGACTCCAGGAGAAGGAGGCAGTCTCAGGTTCCAAAAGTTCCCAAGAGGCATCACAGAAGGTGTCCGGGACGGGGAGTGACCCACTCACTTATACACTGATAGTGGGGGTGGAGAACGGTCCAGCCATTCTAAGTTTCTACACGTACCTCTCCTAGGATCCTGCGATTCCAATCCCAATACTGACCCAAGAGAAATGAAGCTCACGTCCACACACAGACTTGTACACGAACAGCAGCTTGGTTTGTAACAGCCAAAAACTGGAAACCACCCAAACATCCACCTATGAGTACACAGATAAGCAAACTGTGGTATATTCACAAGTACACTACGACTCAACAACAGAAAGAAATCCAGTATAAATGACTGATACGGCGGCAAAGAGGACCAAACTCAGATCTTTCTGAGTTAAACAGACCAGACTCTGAAAAGGATAAGCTCTAATGGTTCCACCCACTGATACATAAAGCCCAAAGAGACAAAACGAATTCATGGTGATAAAAATCAGAAATAGATTGCAAGGGAAGGGGAATGGACTGGAAAGAAGCACAAGGAACCTTCCTGAGGGGATGGAAATGTTCTGTACCTTTTGAAGCAGTGGTCATATGCTATAAACAAGTATCAAAATTCAAATGGAACATCTAAGATAATCGTATTGTATGTTTATTAGGACTTGAAAAAGAAGCCTTTGGACTAATGAGTCATTCTGATGATAAAATGGAAAGCACAGATTATTACCTGTATTCTTCCAAAACTAACTGCTCAATTAGTACTTAAAGAAACCCCAAAGAAACTCTGATTGGCCCGTCAAAGGAAATTAGGTTTACTCATGGGTATTAGAAACAATTTTCCACACAATATTACCTACTTAATACTTGCCCGAGAGCTCTGTCCAGGCAGACAGAGATGAATGAGCCCACCAATCTGGCCTAACAAGCCCACTTACACTCATGACAGCAGCCTGTGTCTTTCCCTGAAAGAGATGGCTGTCTCTATGGCAACCAGTGGAAGGTAGGCACGGTGGACAGAGAAGGGAGCCAAAGAGCTTAAGAACCACTTTGGACTCATGACTGCGGGAATGCCATTCCCCACCCCCAAGATGTTCACATCCTAATTCCTGGAACCTGTGACTGTTAATTTATATGGCAAAGTTTTTGGCACAGGCTAACTCGCTTCAGTCGTGTCTGACTCTTTGCAACCCTAACGACCCTAGCCTGGAAGGCTCCTCTGTCCATGGGATTCTCCAGGCAAGAATACTGGAGTAGGTTGCCATGCACTCCTCCAGGGGATCTTTCTGACCCAGGGATCAAACCCTTGTCTCTTATGTCTCCTGCACTGGCAGGCAGGTTCTTTCCCACTAGAGCCACCTGGGAAATCCTAATGGCAGACTGATTAACTTAAGGATCTTGAGATGAAGGGATTCTTTAAGCAGACCCCAAACACATTCATAGGAGTCCTTCTAACAGGGAGGCAGAGGGAGATGTGACACACAGAGATGAGAAGGAAACACGAAGACAGAGGCAGAAATGGGAGTGATGCAGTTACGAGCCAAGGAATGCTGGCAGTCACCAGAAGCTGGAAGAAGCAAGAAGAACTTTCCCTGAGAGTATCCGGCGGGAGCACGGCCTTGCCAACACCCTGACTTACATCCAGTGAAACTAATCTCAGACTTCTGGCCTCCAGAACCATGAAAAAAATACATTTCTATTGTTTCAAGTCACCAAGTTTGTGGTCATTTTTTATAAGAGCCATAAGAAAACTAACACAGACTGGAAGCCTTAAAGTCATATTGCTTCTGCCAGCAGTCCACATTCCCCCAGTATCAACTCCAATGTCTGAGAAATTAATTTATTATTTTAAAATTAATGAAAGCTTGTTTCTTAAGACAAAACGTCATAGAGACTTCCCTAGTGGTCCAGTGGATAAGACTCCATGCTCCCAACACAGGGGGGCTGGGGTTCAACCCCTGGCCAGGGAACTAGACCCTGCAAGCTGCCACTGAAGAGTTTACACGCAGCAACTAGAGATCTGCACGCCACAGCGAAGACAGAAGACCCCACGTGCTGCAACTGAGACCCAGCACTGCCAAATACACAGATAAAAATAAATATTTTAAAAAAGGAAAACATCACAGACCATCTCATGACCATGGGACAGGTAAAGATTTCCTTAACAGGGCTCAAAAAGAACCCAACAAAAAGGGAAAACATTGACAATGTGACTATGTTAAAATTTAGAATTTGTGTTTATCAAGACACTAGTAAGAGAAGAACTCGCAAACCACAGCATGAAAGAAGCTGCTTTTTCTGTATATAGAACACCTGTGCCCACGTGTGCAGAAACCTATCAGTGAACTCAGACCCAGAGTACACAGGAAATTCCACAATAAGAAAAAAAGCAGATATTAGAAAGCTAATAACTTCGTTAGCCATCAGAAAGGGCAAATTAAAACCACAAGGAGATACCGCCACACACCCACCAGATTGGCTACGACGAGAACAGACAATGTCAAGTATGGACGAGTCTGTGGAGCACCTAGAACTCGCTCACATTTCTGGTGGCATACTAACAGACACAACCACTCTGGAAAACTCTCTGGATGCCTCTCGTGAGTGGGACATCTGTAACACCTCCACACCTAGGTACCCACCCACAGACAGGTATGCGTGTATTTCCCAAAACTATTCATATGAGCCCCAAAACTGGGAGGAACTCAAATGTCAATCTATAATAGGTACAAATATATTCTGTACATTCATACAACAGAATACCAAACAGCAGTGGAAATAAAGAGACCACAACATGAATGGGGCTAAGAAGCCAGACATAAAAGATCACATTACAATATGAAATTAAAAAATAGGCCTAATAATATATGGTATTGGGAGTCAGAATAGTGGCACCTACAGGGGCCGGGGATGACAGTAAGGGATGGGATAAAGGGGCTGCTTTTTCTTGATCTGGTTGTGTGTGAAAATTCACTGAACTACGTATTTTTATGAGTTGTGTATTTTTCTGAACGAATATATAAGACTTCAAATTTACCCTCAAAAATTCAGTTATTCAGAGATTATGTGGAAAGGTATGGGCAGCTTTCCTTTTCTCGATAATATTTTCAAACTGCAAAATGGATGCACGTTCACCTTAGGGGGAAAAGATAATGGGAAGAAAGAGAAGGAAAATCATGCTCACCATTCAGGGTGTGTGTGCAAGCATGCACACGCATGTCCATGTGTGTGTGTGTTAGTCACTCAGTTGTGTTCAACTCTGCGACCCCATAGACTGTAGCTATGCCAGGCTCCTCTTGCCATGGAATTTTTCAGGCAAGAATACTGGAGTGGGCTGCCACATCTTCCTCCAGGGGCTCTTTCTGAGCCAGAGATCGAACCTGGGTCTCCTGCACTGCAGGCAAATTATTTACCATCTGAGCCACCAGGGAAGCCCACTGGGTATAAATATCAAATACATGTTCACTTTAAATAAGGCAGGGGTGAGAGGACAGCCAATCCCACAGAGGGTGATTAACATATGGCATACATTACATATATCATATATAATGTATTATATACATGTATGTGTATAGTACAAATCATATACAATATAATGTTGTCATCACCAGTCGTGTCGGACTCTTTGCAGCCCCATGGACTGCAGCATGCCAGGCCTCCCTGTCCCTCACCATCTCGTGGAGTTTGCCCAAGTTCATGTCTACTACATTAGTGATGCCATCCAGCCATCTCATCCTCTCATGCCCTCTTCCCCTTGTATACATTATATAGGATAATATGCTATGCATATATTATTATATATTTTATACATATATAGTTGTATATATTACAATATAATACATAGATATAATCAGCAGCTTTGTGATCTGAGCAATCATCTTTTATAATTATTGTCAATGAAGCCATCTAAGGTCCCTAAACAATGTGAGTGGGGCCTCAGAACAATCTGACAACCCAGACAGCAAGACGTGCAAATCCTTCGGAGCACAAGGAGACGAGACCATTAAACCAGAACAGTGATTTTCAACCCTGGTATCACCACCAACTGTCTCTAAAACTACTGGAATTCTCGAAAAGCATTCATTTTAATGCAGTATTACTTTTGAGGTCAATATATGCCCCTACTGACTTTGCTAAATGGACCAAGTGACCCCAAAACCCTGGGAAATCATGCCAGAGGCTACACACTGTCTTCTCAAAGTCTGTTAATACAGATCGAGTGAAAAGCAAGCCCTGGATATCTGGTTCCTAAAGGTCCACCTTGGGTGGGTGGTCATGGGTCTGAGGTCAGGATGGGCATGTCTGCTGATGACATGTTGCAGAGAAGAGGGCAAACGATAAACATACTAACTCAAGGACGAGGCTTTAAGCTGGTAGAGCATTAAGAATTGCAAGAACAGTGGTAAACGCTGGCCAAAATAGAACTAAATCCTGGCTTGTCTTTTCTGTCATTCATTTACTTGCTAACTCATTTGGTAATACTTACTGAACCCTTATTATATGCCACGTCCTATTCTAGACTCTAGGGATACAGCAGTGAACAAGACAGGCAAAATTACTCTCTGTCCTCAGGGAGTTAATACCAAGTGCAGAAAGACAAAAGAGTAAAATACAGAGCATGTCAGCTGGTGGTAAGGGTTGAGGAGGAGAAAAAGCATGAAAGGGAGATGGGGTTTAGAGGCTGGAGGAGGAAGGAAGTCACTTCCGACAGAAACGTAAATGCCTGGTTCCAAGTTTTAAATGACCTCTTGCCCCTCAAAGAACCCATCATCTTCTCTGCAAAGAACTCTGTGATAATTATGCGAATGGGACCCCAGAGCCATCACAGCATTCAAAAAAGAGACCAAGAGTTTTATGGACCGGAAAGGGTCCGCTAAAGTAGGGGCAAACTGAAGATCCAAAAACAGCTCCTTCTTGAGATCCTGAACTATTCTCAGCCCCTTACACATCAGGTCTTCATTTAATCCCCACACTGAACTAAGGAAAAGAGCAGAGGTTACACCATCTTCAACATTTAAGCAAGCAGGAAAGCGGAAGCCCAGGGCAATTACGGAACTGGCCCAAGGCAACAGGTGTGCTCAGTACTGAGGTCAGGACTTGACCCAGAGTCCGCACTGCTCTAACTGTCCAAATGCATGTCCACTGGCCTGAGGTTTTCATATGCCCGCACTCGTCCGCTTCATCCTATTCAAGATTTGCCTTTCAGTGTTTTCCTGAGTTCTTACAACCTCACCAATCACCCAAGAAAGAATTAGAGGCTGACGCCACATTTGCAGTCTTTTTTCCTCCAAATATCAAAAACTGAATGGCGATGAAAGCCCTCAAATATTTAAACATCACTTCCCAGATCTAATGAGAAATTATTTCCCCTAAAACACTAGAAGCTAAAACCAACCCCAGAGCAGTTCCGTTCTGGCCAAAGACTAAACTCAGCCTTAGGGCAAATGAGAGTCCATACTATATCCTTGCTAGATCTACCCTTCTCAAACTGAACACAAGCAAACAGAACTCCTGAGTGTCCCCTATCCTACCCACAGGCAGGTGCGTCCCCTGTGACCCTGGGATCCATAAAGGATGCCTCAGCCTCCCAGCCTACATACTCAAGAAGAGAACATTAAAAAAAAAAAAAGTAAAACTGAACCACTTTGCTGTACACCTGAAACTAACACAACACTGTAAATCAACTATATTTCAATTTTAAAAAAGTTTAAGCTATCCTTGGCCCCTCTTGCCTTCTCATCTCAGCATCCAACCCCTCAGCAATGTCCCTCCTCCCCACTCCAAATGTGTCCCTTTCTGCATTTCCCTTGTCCCCAACGTCCAAGCCCCCAGCATCTCTTGCCTGGACCGCCATGCTGCGCTCCTGTCTGCTTCCTGACCTGCTCCTGAAAATCTCATCTCCACACAGGAGCCAGAGTGAGCTCTTGAAAGTTGCAGACCGGGTCACCTCCCTGCCTAAAATCCTTCTGTCAAACTGTAACAGTCTTCGATCTTTCCCCTGCCTACAAGGCCACGTATGATATGGCATCTGCCTGACTCTCCCCAGTCCCTGGGGTTTACTCTCCCCGTGGTACACTCATTCCATATGAAACTCAAAAAGTGGGTGAAAAGATTGTGCACTAGATTAAAATGTGAATATCAGCAAAGACATTAGAGCCACACAAATTTCCACAAATACATGCCTTTATTTCACCATCTTTTTTATATATATATATATGTATATATATATATGATATATGTATCATATATATGTGAGAAGGAAATGGCAACCCACTGCAGTATTCTTGCCTGGGAAATCCCATGGACAGAGAAGCCTGGCAGGCAAAGGGGCGCGTGGGATCACAAAGAGTTGGATATGACGAACACTTTCACACTTTCATAAATGTATATGTGCCATGCCCTGTTGCTCGTGGGATCCTAATTTCCCAAACCGGAATCGAACCCAGGCCCACAGCAGTGGAAGCATGGAATCCAAACCACTGGACCACCGGCAAATTCCCTAAATATATTTTTAATCTATGAGCACCTACCTCCTTCTGAAACTATGTTCATTTGTTAGAGGTATTTACACTTTAATGGGGCTTCCCAGGTGGTGCTCATGGTAAGGAACCCACCTGCGATGCAGGCAGTGTGAGACAAGGATTTGATCTCTAAGTCAGGAAGATCCCCTGGAGCAGGGCATGGCAACCCACTCCAGTATTCTTGCCTGGAGAATCCCATGGACAGAGGAGCCTAGTGGGGCTACAGTCCATAGGGTTGCACAGAGTCGGACATGACTGAAGCAAGTTAGGATACATGCACTTTTTAATGCCATCCTACAAATCTCTACCATGCTATAATGTCTGAAATATTTTCTTCAAAGAACTATACTAATGCATTATAGAAACTCCTTCCTTTGGCCCATTTTTTGATTGGGTCGTTTATTTTTCTGGAACTGAGCTGCAGGAGTTGCTTGTGTATTTTTGAGGTTAGTTCTTTGTCAGTTGCTTCATTTGTTATTATTTTCTCCCATTCTGAAGGCTGTCTTTTCATCTTGCTTAGAGTTTCCTTTGTTGTGCAAAAGCTTTTAATTTTAATTAGGTCCCATTTGTTTATTTTTGTTTTTATTTCCAATATTCTGGGAGGTGAGTCGTAGAGAATCCTGCTGTGATTTATGTTGGAGAGTGTTTTGCCTATGTTCTCCTCTAAGAGTTTTACAGTTTCTGGTCTTACGTTTAGATCCTTAATCCATTTTGAGTTTATTTTTGTGTATGGTGTTAGAAAGTGTTCTAGTTTCATTCTTTTACAAGTGGTTGACCAGTTTTCCAAGCAGCACTTGTTAAAGAGATTGTCTTTTCTCCATTGTATATTCTTTCCTCCTTTGTCAAAGATAAGGTGTCCATACGTGCATGGATTTATCTCTGGGCTTTCTATTTTGTTCCATTGATCTATATTTCTGTCTTTGTGCCAGTACCATACTGTCTTAATGACTGTGGCTTTGTAGTAGAGCCTAAAGTCAGGCAGGTTGATTCCTCCAGTTCCATTCTTCTTTCTCAAGATTGCTTTGGCTATTCGAGGTTTTGTGTATTTCCATACAAATTGTGAAATTATTTGTTCTAGCTCTGTGAAAAATACTGTTGGTAGCTTGATAGGGATTGCATTGAATCTATAGATTGCTTTGGGTAATATACTAATTTTCACTATATTTATTCTTCCAATCCATGAACATGGTATATTTCTCCATCTATTAATGTCCTCTTTGATTTCTTTCACCAGTGTTTTATAGTTTTCTATATATAGGTCTTTAGTTTCTTTAGCTAGATATATTCCTAAGTATTTTATTCTTCTCGTTGCAATGGTGAATGGAATTGTTTCCTTAATTTCTCTATTTTTTCATTATTAGTGTATAGGAATGCAAGGGATTTCTGTGTGTTGATTTTATATCCTTCAACTTTACTACGTTCCTTGATTAGCTCTAGTAATTTTCTGGTGGAGTCTTTAGGGTTTTCTATGTAGAGGATCATGTCATCTGCAAACAGTGAGAGTTTTACTTCTTCTTTTCCAATGCGGATTCCTTTTATTTCTTTTTCTGCTCTGATTGCTGTGGCCAAAACTTCCAAAACTATGTTGAATAGTAGTGGTGAAAGTGGGCACCCTTGTCTTGTTCCTGACTTTAGGGGAAATGCTTTCAATACTAAACAGACATTTCTCCAAAGAAGACATACAGATGGCTAACAAACACATGAAAAGACGCTCAACATCACTCATTATCAGAGAAATGCAAATCAAAACCACAAAGAGGTACCATTTCATGCCAGTCAGAATGGCTGCTATCAAAAAGCCTACAAACAATAAATGCTGAAGAGGGTGTGCAGAAAAGGGAACCTTCTTATACTGTTGGTGGGAATGCAAACTAGTACAGCCACTATGGAGAACAGTGTGGAGATTCCTCAAAAGAACTGGAAATAGAACTGCCATATGACCCAGCAATCCCACTGCTGGGCATACACACTGAGGAAACCAGAAGGGAAAGAGACACGTGTACCCCAATGTTCATTGCAGCACTGTTTATAATAGCCAGGACATGGAACTAACCTAGATGTCCATCAGCAGATGAATGGATAAGAAAGCTGTGGTACATATACACAATGGAGTATTACTCAGCCATTAAAAAGAATACATTTGAATGAGTTCTAATGAGGTGGACAAAACTGGAGCCAATTATACAGAGTGAAGTAAGCCAGAAAGAAAAACACCAATACAGTATACTAACATATATGGAATTTAGAAAGGCGGTAACGATAACCCTGTATGTGAGACAGCAAAAGAGACACAGATGTATAGAACAGTCTTTTGGACTCTGTGGGAGAGGGAGAGGGTGGGATGATTTGGAGGAATGGCATTGAAACATGTATAACATCATATAAGAAACGAATCGCCAGGATGCTTGGGGCTGGTGCACTGGGATGACTCAGAAGGATGGTCCGGGGAGGGAGGTGGGGGGCGGTTCAGAATGGGGAACACGTGTATGCCCGTGGCGGATCCATGTTGATGTGTGGTAGAATCAATACAATATTGTAAAGTAATTAGCCTCCAATTAAAATAAATTAATTAAAATAAATAAATAAAGTAAATAAATTTAAATTTAAAAAAAAGAAACTCCTTCCTGAGGATTCCCCACCCCACTCCGATTACGTGGCACCCTCTCAGCCAATGAGAGCACCAAGTGTCCTGGACGTGCGCTCCTAGGCGAGTCCCACACATGTAGCTTTCCCTCCTGCCATCCCTCTTTATGTCACCGGTCTTGTGTTCTGGCCACAATGCCTTCCTCGGGACGTGCAGATGAGGGTAAGAGCACTACAAATAAATTAAGGCAGAATATGATACTGAATGTTAAAATATAAGCTTTACTTGGGGATGTGCAAGCAGACACCAGAGTAAAAACTGTTGGTGGGTGGCTGGTGTGTTATCAACAGACAGCAGCCTCACCAAGGACTTCATGGCTGGAGATCCATCACTAGCTGCAGACAATTTGGAAAAAAAAAAGCGCAAAGGAACATGCCATGAGGCCCCCAAATGCAGGGAGCTTGACTCAGCCCAACTACTCACACCAAGGCGTTTCCCCTGGGGGGTGGGTGGTAAGATTTCCTTCCACTTTTGAATCCTGTGTCCCCCTCCACTATGTGATGAAAAGATGCCTATGTGTTTTGCACACAGCAGGAGCTCCAAAGTAGCTGACCCAATGCCTGGCACATAGTAGGGCCTCCATAAAATAGTTCCTGAATAAATGACTGATAAGTGAATATTTTTCAAAGTTTCCATCTTTGTTCTCTTCCCTGTTCCTTTTCACTGGTCCAGATCCTCCTTTCTAAGACCCCTTGAGGAGGGAGAAGCATGCAGGCACAGCCATCACAGACGTTCTCCGGATCACTGATGCACCCTCAGCCACAGCTGGAAACAAACCCCAACGCTGAGACCCTGACCACTAGGAAGAGACGATGCTTTTGAAGGCAATGGTAGGCTTTGAGACCAATGCGTCTACTGTGGTAAGAACAAACAGTGGCAGCCAGCTATAACCCACAGTAAACAAATTCGATAAAGATGAGACTTCAGCAGTATACACAGTACATTTCACCTGTGTAGCCTGCAATCAAGTATGTGTTGTTGGTGCTGTTATTAGTATTATTATTGTTATAAATTTTGCCTCTTCGCAATCTGGCCTTCAACCTAAATACTCCAGAGGATTTAATTACACAAAAGCATGAGTTACTCCAATTTCCCCTAAATCCACTCCAAAGAACAAATCCTTTAATATACATTGCAGGTAAAATGCCATCCCCAAGTGAAGTAACTAATCCAGGGTAAAAGCTCTGTTGGCCTCATAAATCACTTCAGGGGGGAAAAAAACGGAATTAAAGGTGATTGTCCAACACACAAACCAAATGCTACACAAGCAAGGCACAGCCAGGTACCATTAACAAGGCAATTACCAGGACCTGAAATCAGATTCAGTCCTCTCATCTGTCTCCTCTTTGGCACTCTACCTATTCCCTTTTCAGCTTTCAAGAATTGACACTGGGGCTATTTTGGGAAATAAAAGGATTCAAAAGTTAAGGTGCAGCTTCCACTAACACAGTAGTAGATCCCCAAGGAAACTCTGGGGAAAGTTCTCTGCCTAAAATATCAACTCAGTTTCCTTACTTAGGAAGTCACCCTTCTCCACCTGCAACGCAGGAGACCCTGGTGCAACCCCTGGGTCGGGAAGATCCTCTGGAGAAGGAAATGGCTACCCACTCCAGTATTCTTGTCTGAAGAAGTTCATGGAAAGAGAAGCGTGGCGGGCTACAGTCCGTGGGGTAGCAAAGAGTCCAAACAAAACTGATCCACTAACACTTTCTCCTAGTAGAGCTTCACGTAAATAACTGCCTGCAGTTTCAGCTGGAAACAATCTGAAACTTACACAGGGAGAGACCGCCAAGTACTCTAGTAACTAGCAGAGATAAGCAATAGCTCCCGGGATGTGATGAAAATCTCGCAAGCATCCTTAAGAACCACAAGACCTCATATTCAAGGGCTATTAAGGACCTGACACAGATCTCATCAACAAACTCTCCAAAAAGTCCCATTCTCCTTGCATGAATATTGGTATTTTTGACTTGTTTTTAAAAAACTATACACACACACACACACACACACACACACCTACACATAAATGCTGTGCCCCGTCTGCTCCTTTCAAGTGTTCCTTACTACCTCGGTCCACACACACCGCGACCCCTTGCCCTGGCACCCCTCCTTCCACGTGTCCCAACTGGGAGAGTAGAGTGAGCAGGCAACTTCAGGAAACACCTTAAGGGAGAAAATAACTTAAACAGCGAACTGCCCATTTCGAAAGGGGAGAGAGTGTCAAAGAAAAAACCACACTAAACTTCCGTCGCAGTGTCTCTCGGCCACCAACTGGGCGGGGGGCTAGCGCGCGCCCCGGAAACTGCCGAGGATAACTGGCTGATTTATGGGGGTGGTGGCGTCTTTAAACAATAAAGTTTTAAATGAACTAGGATGTAGACAGAATTGCTGTGATGGGGCCAGCTCTTACGTACAGGCATCGCGCACGCCCCTCTGCCCCCTACTCTCAGTCCTTCTCCAAGGGTGCCGGAAGCCGCTAGCCTGCAGGGCCCGGGGACCAGCGCGCTCGCCTGTCGCTCCAGTCCCTGCAGGTGCCAAGGCTCTCCTTCCTTCCCCACTACTGCGATGTGGGCCCGGGCTGGGGTCGCGGCGCACCTAGGGTAGCGGGGACGCGTGGTGGGCCCGGGTGCCGAGGCCGCCCCAGCTTGCCGGCGGCGCGATCGCGCGCGCACACTCACACAGAGCAGCGCGCAGGGAGGGGCGGACGGCGGGCGCGTTACCTGTTCTGCCAGCCCTGGAGGAGGTTGGTGTATTTGCTGAGCACGCCCTCGAGCGCCGGCTCCCTCCGCCGGCCGCTGCCCCCGCACGGGCTAGCGGCTACCGAGCCCGGGCTGCTGCGGCTGCCCCCGCCTCCGAGCCCGGCGGCCGCCGACCTGCCGGAGACCCCCCGGCCAGCCAGAGAGCAGGAGGGTGAGGAGCCCGCCGAGGTGGCGCGGCTGCTGCTGCGGCTGCTGCTGTTGCTGCCCCCGCCGCTTTCCGCGCCCTGGGCTGCCCTCTCCATGGTCCGTGCGCGCCCGGGACGCGGGGGCCCGCCGCGGTGGCGGCCCCGGCGCTGGGGCTCCTGGCGCGGCGGCGGCGGCTACAGCTCCGGGAGCCCGGGCCGCGCGTGGCTGCTCCAAATCCCCGGGAAACGCCTGACTCATACAGGAGGAAGAGGAGGAGGAGGCGAGGAGCGCTGGGAAGGAAGCCAAAGGGGCTGGATGCAGCTGCGGCCGCCCCTCCCCCGTCGCGGCCCCGGCCCCTCCCTCCGCACTAGTTTGCCTGGCAAGTTCGGAGCGGGTGGCCGGTTCGGCCAGCCCTCCTCCAGGTCTTCCTTCTCTGCTTTCCAGTCCCCGGGGCCGCTCAGGCCCGGGGCTCGGGGCGCTCTTGAAGCCGATCCGCAGGGTGGGCACGCCCGGAATCCACACCCTGCCGCCCCCTCTCGATGGGAAGGTGCGAAAGGGAATCTCCGCGCGTTACTCCCCACCCCCGCACCCACCTCGGGACCTGGCGGGAGGAGCGGCCCCACCCACTGGGTCCACCCGGATATGGACCCGCCCGGCCTAACACCGGTCACACGCAACTCCTCTCCGTCTTCCGCACCGAGCCTGGGCCGGACACACGTACACGGTCACCTGGACATCGACCTCGCTGGCCGAGAGGAGGAACAGGGCTAGGAGGTCCTCCGGGCTCTCCTGCGCGTCTGGGAGGGGAGGGGAGAAGCCAGGTAAACTCGCCCGGGGCGTTTTCACCCATTGGAGTTATGACAAATGCACAGTGGACACCCGGGCCAGGATTTGAGTGGGGCAAGAGTACTCGGATTCCTGCAAGCGCCTCCTTCAGTTGAGTGTCCTGGACGCAGCTCTGGTCTCACCCTAATCCCTACACTGATGGACACACGTCAACCTAGCCAATCCAACCATATCTGGTGTTATCAAGACAGCACGATGCACTTGGGAATCAGAGGCTCCGAAATGGGTAAGACTGCACGGAAAGCAGGAGAGATCACAGATACCTACAAACAGAGCAAAGTATTCTGTGTATTGACTGTAACTTCTGCCCCCACCCGCAATGGAGGCACACGGAGCTGCAGCTGGGTTTCTAAATCTAAAGTTGAGTTGATGCTCTTCTGCAAAATTAGATGGGTTACACTCTCCACTGCACTCATCATTTTTGTGCATATAAATATCCAGTGCAATCTGGAAGTTTCTAAAAATTACCTAGAAAAGAGCTTTGAGGATCTTACCCTCCCCCAACACACACACACACACACACACACACACACAAACACACACACACGAAAACAAAAAGATTGATAGGTGGTCCCTATCTAGGAACTCATAACACAGGTAAATAATTCAACAGTTAAAAAATTACTAAATGGAATAGAGTCAGCTCTCATGGGGCCAGTTCTCCAAGCCTGACCCTTTTCTAGCCCCATATCCTTCCAGGAAGCTTTCAAAGGTGGTTCAGTTCTAGAAATTTTCATGGAGAAGCTTCTGGAACTGGTGAGACATGGTTGTGCCCCCAAATAAATTACAATCCCAAGTGTCCACACAGTATAAAAAGAGATAGCCGCGCCCCACCCGCCATGAGACTGCATGGTAGAAAGGACCAAACTTTGAAGCCAGACTGGGCTGAATTCAAATCTATGACCTTGATCAAGTGACCTCTTTAAGCCTTAGTCTTCTCACCTGCAAAAATGGAACTAATGTTACTAGTGGCTGGGATGAGAATGTTTATTTGGTTCAAAATATCATCTCTTCCCATGGGAGGAATATGTTCCCTCCATATGAACCTCAGGCTTGGCCACGGAATTCTTTTGGCCAGTGGACGGAACAGATGTAATAGATGCTACATCCAAACATAAGTCTAAGAGCCATCGTGTGGTTCCACCATCTTTCTCCCCCTCCTACTAGGGGAGCAGTGTGTCTCAGTTCAAGGCTGTCCTTCAAATTGGGTCCTGGATTAAGGAAATGTGTGACAGAGCTGGCCACATGCACAAAATCTTTGCTATCAGCTGCTGAGATTTCAGGAACCATTTTGTTACCACAGCATAACATTGCCTGAGCCAGCTGGTCTGTGTATGAGTGTGTGTGAAGCCCTTCATTGATATGAGGACAGGGAAGTGGGCACATACTGAGCCACATGTCAGTCATTACACCCCTAAACAGCACCCCTCATGGGGGCCTGCCACATGCAGGCTACAGCAGGGAGGTGCCATCATCTTATTTCATATCACTGAACCTCAGCCACTACCACTTCATCCTACCCAGTCCACCTGTGACTGGATGAGCCATTGCAGCCAAGTTTCACTTTAGACTAAAAAATGAAGACCCTTGAGACAGCCCAGTTGCAGGAGAGAGGAGCTACTGCTGAAAGAAGTAGTCCAGGCCTGTGTCCTAGTCTGTGCAGGCTGCTAGAACAGAATACTACAGACTGGGAGCTTAGAAACGACGGAAATGTATCTCTAACAGTTGTGGAGTCTGGAAGTCCAAGATCAAAGAGCTAGCATAGTCAGGTTCTGCTGAGAACCCTCTTGCAGGCTTCAGATTTCTCATTGTGTCCTCAAGTGGCAGACGGGGCTGGGGAGGTCTGTGCTCTCTTTTATAAGAGCGCTGACCCCACCCTCATGAACTAAGCACCACCCCCCCAAAGGCCCCACCTCCTCATATCATCACATTGGGCATTGGGATTTCAGCCTAGGCATTTGAGGGGACACAGATATCAGACCATAGCAACCAGGATGCACCGAGAGCAGGCCAGCTGTGTGGGATCAGACATGGCCAAGGAGGTAAGTTAGTGGCAAGAGGTGAATGGAACAGATGTGCTGCAAGAAGAAGCAAGGCCGTGACCAAGATGGGAGCACACATGTCCCCACTCCTCTCTGCCTCTTCACCAGGCTTGAGCTTCTCGCCCATGGAATTGGGGGTTTTGTTATTATTGTTTTTTTTTAACTGAAGTATAGTCTATTTGGAGGGCTTCCCTGGTAGCTCAGTCAGTAAAGAATCTGCCTGCAGTGCAGGAGACCCGGGTTCGATCCCTGGGTTGGGAAGATCCATTGGTGAAGGAAATGGCAAACCACTCCAGTATTCTTGCCTGGAAAACCCCATGGACAGAGAGGCCTGGCGGGCTACAGTCCATGGGATCGCAAGAGTCGGACACAACTTAGCGACTAAACCACCATAGTCGATGTACAACGCTGGGTTAGTTTCAGGTGATTCAGTTTTACATATATATACATATTCTTTTTTGCATCCTTTCCATTATGGTTTATTACAGTATATTGAATATTGTTCCCTGTGCTACACAGTAGGGCCTAGCTGTTTATCTATTTTATTGATTTTTGTTATTTATTAATAAATTTTTTAATTTATTATTGTATTAATTTTTATTGGCATGTGGTTGCTTTATAATGTTGTGTTAGTTTCCTCTGTACAGGATGTTTGTCTATTTTATATATAGTAGTTTGTATCCACTAACCCTGAACTCCTAATTTATTCCTTTCCCACCCCGTTTTCCCTTTGGTTACCATAAATGTTTTATGTCTTTGAATCTGTTTCTATTTCATAGATAGGTTCATTTGTATCATATTTAGATTCCACATATAAGTGATATCATATGATATTTGTCTTTGTCTGACTTATTTCACTGAGTATGATCACCTCTAGGTCAATCGATGTTGCTGCAAATGGCATTGTTTCATTTATGGCTGCTGCTGCTGCTGCTAAGTCGCTTCAGTCGTGTCCGATTCCATGAGACCCCATAGATGGCAGCCCACCAGGCTACCCCGTCCCTGGGATTCTCCAGGCAAGAACACTGGCATGGGTTTCCATTTCCTTCTCCAATGCATGAAAGTGAAAAGTGAAAGGGAAGTCGCTCAGTCGTGTCCGATTCTTTGCGACCCCATGGACTGTAGCCCACCAGGCTCCTCCATCCATGGGATTTTCCAGGCAAGAGTACACTTATGGCTGAGTAATATTCTATTGTGTATGTGTGTGTATGTATGTATGTATATATATATACCATGCCTTTTTCTCCATTCACCTGTTGATGGACATTTAAGTTGCTTCCATGTCTTGGCTATTGTGAATAGTGCTGCTATTAACATTCGAGTACATGTAACTTTTCAAATTAGAGTTTTCTTCAGATATGTGCCCAGGAGTAGGATTCTTGGATCATTGGAGTTTTAAACAAAAAGTCACTTCTTCCAGAAAGTTTTCTTGACCCACTATAGTATAACAAATTGAGAAAAGATACCTGCAGAATTCTTTTCACATGAGAAAAACAGCTTGAGAACAAAAGACAATAAATTGGCAAACATATCTGTAAAGCTTACATACCCAAAACAAGGAATTTATTTCCTTAACTTACCCAGACTGCATAAATCATTAAGAAAAATACAAATGTAAATAGAACATCTGGAAATCTAACAGCCATCTTGGGCCATGTGAAGAATTTGGGAATGAAAGCCATACATGATGGGAACAAAAAGACAAACACCACACCTCTTCAAATAACAAGCAGAAACAGTCACCACCAGGAGGGAACCGACTACTCTAGCTTCTCCACATGGACCCAACGAGCTGGTCTGGAGTTTCCAGTAGTTGTTTTCAGAGCCCCTCCTCTAGCTGGGACTACCATTCTTGCCAGTGGCACATAAAGTCTTGGGAGAATGTTCATGGACCAGCAAGAGTAGGTAGTCACTAGAAGTTAACACAACACTGGAAATCAACTATACTTCAATAAAATAAATTTGAAAAAATAAAGAGTAGGTGGTCACTGACGTAGTCGGTCAGATGACATAAATGAAGCCACAAATGGAGAGAAATTTGTTGTAACCAGATAACCCTCTGTTTCAACTTGCTCACATTTGTGTTAGCAGCAACTGATCTAATGTGTTCTCTGTACCGAGTAATAACAGTAACAGCTACTATTTATTGAGCAGTTAGTATGTGTCAGGCACTGTGCCAAATGTGTAATACACAGTAACTTGTTTAATCTTTACAACAACCACAAGAGTTGCATACAGTTACTGCTCCTGTGTTACAGGTGGAGAAAAACTGAATCAAAGAAATGTTAAGCAACACCCCCCTATAATGGAAAAGAATCTAATAATATATATAATGCATACATAGTAAAACTTGGTCGTTTTGCTGTACGCCTGAAAGTAACACAACAGTGTAAGTCAACTATTAATATATTTCAATTAAAAATTTTAACAAAAAACTTAGGGACTTACCTGGTGGTCCGGTGGTTAAGAATTCACCTTCCAATGTAGGGGACATGGATTCAATCCCTGGCCCAGAAACTAAGCTCCCACTTGCCCAGGAGCAACTAAGCCCTGCACCACAACTAAGGCTTCTCACCACAACGCAGGTCCTGATTGCTGCAACTAAGACCCAGTGTGGCCAAAAATGAATAAATAAGGCTATTAAAAAATAAGAAAGATACATAGGAACAAACTTAAAATGTTACTAAAATATGTTTACAATATCTGGATTAAACCACTTTAAAAAAATAAAAAGCTTCCCTCCACTTTGCTGGAGCCAGAATTTGAGCCCAGACTGTTTGGCTAGTGAGCCTGAGTTCTTTACCACTGAACTGTTCCGCTTGCTTCATAATGGATCCAGTCTCCCTTCTTCTGCTTAATGAAGCCACTGAAAGCACAGCTCAGTGCCTGGAATTCCATTTCCTGTTATGTACTTTTGTTCATGTAGGAATTGCCTCTCCTGTCACCACTGGGAAGAAAAGCAGGGCAGGAGCTTGGGCCCCTAGCACCTAGCCACAAGGCCTGCATGCAGTAATCCTCAATAAATGCATATTGTTTGATGAATGCAGCCTGATTTTACTGCGGAAGAAACAAAAAGGAGGAGCCAAGGGACTTGCCTGGCAGTGCAGGGGTGGAGACAGGCCTGGCGTGCTGCAGGGGCACAGGTTCGATCCTGTGGGGAGCTAAGATGGCACGAGCTGCAGGGCACAACCAAAACAGAAAAGGAGGAGCCAGTACTAACCCTGAACCCAGGTCTTCTGACGCCAAGTCCACTGTTCTTGCAAATACAGCCTGCTGCCTGGGCTTCAGCTCTGGCGTGTCCACACAACATTACCATCTGGTGGGAAGATGAAAACACCCCAGTGAGAGCAGGGACAGCCCGCCACCCTGTAAATCAGCAGCTCCCTGAGGACCACCCTGAGGGTTACATCCAGGAAAATCAGATCACTACAAGGGTCACATGCAGCTTAGCATGTCATTTTATGGACATTCTTCCCAAATGGAAATTATGTCGTTTTGATGATTGATTTATTAAAATGGACGTTCATTTGTAAAGATTCATATACACAAAGAGACATTGTGGAAAGTGAAATATACCTGTAACACCTTCCCAGAGGAAACCACTGTTAATAATTTATATGTATATTCTTCCAGACACTTTTCTATGCAGAAATATAGCTACAGACTGTCTTACTCAAAAACACGGTCATACTGGGAATTCCCCGGCGGTCTGATGGTTAGGACTCTGAGCTTCCACTGCAGGGGAACTGGGTTCAATCCCTGGTTGGGGAACTAAGATCTTGCAAGCCACACAGTGTGGCCAAATAAATAAATAAAGACTCATGCTGTAAAATACATGCTTTCTAACGTGCTTCGTTGACTAAAGTATATGATATAGAGAGGTCCTGTTAGAGCTCTATCATCTATATGTATCATCTACATATCAGCTGTATATTTGTAAAAGTTTCAGAGTATTATTCTGTATATGTGCACCCTCATTTAATCATCCCATTAGTGAGGCACTCTGTAGTGTTTCAAACTTTTGCTATTATAAAAAAAAAAGTTCCTAAAATAACCTTGTACATTAGTTAAATTATTTCCTTAGAGTAAGATACTGGAATTGTAATGACTGGGTCAAACTGCCTATTATAAACATGGCTCATGTATGACAAAATTCTCCCAGAAAGTCTGAATCAGTTTTCATTCTGCTGCTCATGTCTGGATCTCCTCGAGTGTTTGAGCAATGGCTGAATGGTCTAGGTTGGCCGTGGCTGGGACAGCTGGCTTCTCTGTCTTCACCAGGGTCTTTCATTCCCTGGGAACCTCACCTGGGCTTGTTCTCGGGGTACGGAGAGGGTTCCAGAGACAGGAAGCGTGCAGAGCCTCTGGAAGCCTGGTCTGGGGACTGGCACAGGGTCACTTCTGTCGAATTTCCACAAAGGAGCTGACTTTCCGAGACATCCAGGGAGGGGTCCACATGGCAATGTTCCAGGTTCCCATGGTAACTTAAAGGAAAACTTCCACCTTGTCCACATCCCTTCAGGTCCTACAAGTAAAAGAGGAAGATATCTTCATATTCCTTGTAACAGGAACCCAAAGAAAGCTGTTCTTCCTCAGACTCTTAGAAAATAAAAAAAGGTCCATGGAAAATAAACAGTTTCTTTAAAAACAAAAAACAGTGCTGAACAATTGGACATTTGTATGCCAAAAAGTCAGAACTGGACATGGAACAACAGACTGGTTCCAAATAGGAAAAAGAGTACATCAAGGCTGTATATTGTCACCCTGCTTATTTAACTTATATACAGAGTATCATGAGAAACGCTGGACTGGAAGAAACACAAGCTGGAAACAAGATTGCTGGGAGAAATATCAATAATCTCAGATATACAGATGACACCACCCTTATGGCAGAAAGTGAAGAGGAACTCAAGCCTCTTGATGAAAGTGAAAGTGGAGAGTGAAAAAGTTGGCTTAAAGCTCAGCATTCAGAAAACGAAGATCATGGCATCCGGTCCCACCACTTCATGGGAAATAGATGGGGAAACAGTGGAAATAGTGTCAGACTTTATTTTTCTGGGCTCCAAAATCACTACAGATGGTGACTGCAGCCATGAAATTAAAAGACGCTTACTCCTTGGAAGGAAAGTTATGACCAACCTAGATAGCATATTCAAAAGCAGAGACATTACTTTGCCAACAAAGGTCCGTCTAGTCAAGGCTATGGTTTTTCCTGTGGTCATGTATGGATGTGAGAGTTGGACTGTGAAGAAGGCTGAGCGTCGAAGAATTGATGCTTTTGAACTGTGTTGTTGGAGAAGACTCTTGAGAGTCCCTTGGACTGCAAGGAGATCCAACCAGTCCATTCTAAAAGAGATCAGCCCTGGGTGTTCTTTGGAAGGAATGATGCTAAAGCTGAAACTCCAGTACTTTGGCCACCTCATGGGAAGAGTTGACTCATTGGAAAAGACTCTGATGCTGGGAGGGATTGGGGGCAGGAGGAGAAGGGGATGACAGAGGATGAGATGGCTGGATGGCATCAGTGACTCGATGGACGTGAGTCTGAGTGAAACTCCGGGAGTTGGTGATGGACAGGGATGCCTGGCGTGCTGCGATTCATGGGGTCGCAAAGAGTCGGACACGACTGAGCGACTGATCTGATCTGATGCCAAAAAAATCAAGAAACCCATACTTCACACTTTATTCAAAAATGACCTCAAAAGTAATCAAAAACTAAAAGGTGAAACATAAAAATGTTAACTTTTAAAAGAAATCATAGGATGGACTTCCCTGGCAGTCCAGTGGGTAACAATCCAGCTGTTAATGCAGGAGACTTGGGTTCAATCCCTCGTCTGAGATGATTCCACATGCTGGAGAGCAGCTACATGCAGCGCAACCACTGAGCCCACACACCACAACTGCGGAAGCCCAGGCACCTAGAGCTGGTGCTCCCCAAGAGAAGCTGGTGCTCCCCAAGAGAAGCCACTGCAGCGAGAAGCCAGCACATCGCAATGAAGAGTAGCTCGGGGCAACTAGAGAAAGCCCACGCAACACCATGAAGACCCAGTGCAGCCAAAAGCAAATAAATAGAATTTTTAAAAAGGAAAAGTATAGAAGAAATCTTTATGAACTGGGGTTAGGAAAACAGAACAAAGAAAGTCGCGTTACCTTTTATGAAGAGTGAAGGTCTATGGGGAGGCAGAACCAAGGGTTTGGAGGAGGAGTCGGGGACCAAAGAAGATTATTCCCAGGTCTAGAGAAGCAATCAAGGAACTTGAAATGGGCTTACAACTTGCTGACTGGATTCTAGAATCGCCGTGGACCACTGGTTCCTTCCTGCCTCCCATTCGCCGTTTTTGAACAGGAGTATCAGGGGAGTTATCCTGTGTCTGGTGTCTTTTGACCGCTGTGGAGGAGGGAGAGGGCAGACAACCTTTCTCCAGGTGCACAGGTTGCAGGAATGAACTCAAGGAGCTCATCTTATTAGGGAGCTACCCTAATCACCCTCTCCTTTCCTAGACCCAACTCAGAGGACACGATTCTGGACTTCAAGCCGGTGCAGCAATGGGAGGAGAGTCTTGGAGGTCCTTGAGTGGATGAGTGTATTCTGCATGTGGGAGGAATATAAATAACTTGTGGCCAGACTATAGTGGTTTCAAAGATACGTCTACAAATTCTGTAACAATAGGACTTCCTGGTGGTCCAGTGGCTAAGACTCTGCCACTCCCAATACATGGGGCCCAGGTTCAATCCCTGGTCATGGAACTAGATCCCACATGCCACAACTAAGACCCAGCACAGCTAAATAACATTTTTTTTTTAATTCTCTCAAGAGGTGGAGCTTAATTCCTCTCCCCTTGGGTGTGGAATGGACTTAGTGACCCACTTCTAGTGCAGAAAACATTGGCAGAAGTGATGAGCCATCAAACCCAAGGTTATGTTATAAAAAGGCAGTGGTTCTTGTCTTAGGTGAATGTTCTCTCTGTCTCTCTCATCACTCACACTAGAGAAGCCAGCTGCCATGTCATAAGGACACCCAGGAAGCCTACAGAGAGGAATTAAAGCATGCCAGCCACTATGTGAGTCATCTTGGAAGCAAGTCTTTGGAGGCCAGCTGACCGCCACATGAGTGACCTTGGAAGTAGGTCCTCCCTGGCCAAGCCTCAGGACGAGTATAGCCCTGACAGGCAGCTTGGCGGCAACCTCATGAGAGACCCTGAGCCAGAACTACCCAGCTAAGCCACTTCCAGATTCCTGACCTTCAGACACTGAAAGACAATAAGACTTTTTACTTTAAGCCACTAAATTTGGAATAATTTGTTACCCAGCAGTAGATAACTAAGACAGATGGATACCTTGAAACTTGTCATTTTCTGATGTTTATCTCTGTTTCCTTCTTGCTACTGTTGACCAAATTTTCCATATTCTGAAGCTATGAAGCAGGGAAAATAACAGAATTCAGGGCAGACTAAAAGAAAATAAAAAGATATATCCGTGGCAAAGGCATAGACACATAGAAAAATGCAACCAAATAGAAAATCTAGAAATAATACTACAGAATAGCCAATTGACTTTTGATAGAAGTGCAAGCACAATTCAGTGGTGCCTTCTGTATTAGTCTCCTGTTTCTGCCATAAAATATCACCACAAACTTAGTGGCTTTAAAACAACACAAAATTATTATGGCAATCAGAAATCAAAAAATGGGTCTCACTGGCTATAATTAAGGTGTTGGCAGACAGGAGCATGTTTTTTTATGAAGGCTCCAGGAGAGAATCAGTTCCCTGCCTTCTCCAGCTTCTAGGGGTCCCTGTATTCCTTGGCTCGTGGCCCCTTCCAGCAATGGCCTCACACCAACCTCTGCCTCCAGCATCTCACTTCCTTCTGATTCTGACTCTCCTGCGTCCCTCTTAGAAGCATCCTTGTGATTAAACTGAGCCTACCTGGGTGATCTTTTCAACAAATGATTGAAACATTTGTTGGAACAACTGAACATTCATATGCAAAACAATATATATGAAACTTACCTACATCTTATACAAAAGTTAACTCAACATGGATCATAAACCAAAGTGTGGAAGGTTAAACTTTTAAACTTTAGAAAGAAAATATAGGAGAAATCTTTGTGAACCTGGATTAGGAAAATAGTTCTTAGACACCACATTGAAAGCACGATCTGTAGTTAAAAATTGAAAACTTGACTTTATCAGAAAAAAGTCTGCTCTGCAAAGACACTGATAAGGGAACTTCCCTGGTGGCCCAGTGGCTAAGACTCCTCACTCCCAATGCAGGGGACACAGGTTCGATCCCTGGTCAGGGAACTAGATCCCAAATGCCGCAACTAGGAGTTTGCGTGCTGCAACTAAAAGATCCCCCATGCGGCAACTAAGACCTGGCACAGCCAAATAAATAAACACATTTTTAAAAAGGCACTACTAAGAGAATCAAAGGACAAGCCACAGGCCGGGAAAAATATTTGCAAGTCACATATCCACGAAAGGACTTGTCTCCAGAATATGTAAAGAATTCTCAAAATATAGAACTAAGAAAATAAACAGCCTTATTTTTTAAATGGTGAAAGATTTTAATAATCATCAAATAAGGCACACAGATAGCAAATAAGCACATTAAGAGATGCTCAACATCATTAGTCATCATTAGTTGCTCAGTAACGCCCAACTCTTCCCTGTCCATGGAATTCTTCAGGCAAGAATACTGGAGTGGGTAGCCATTTCCTTCTCCAGAGGATCTTCCCGACCCAAGGATCAAATCCCAGTCTCCTCCACTGCAGGCAGATTCTTTACTGTCTGAACCACCAGGGAAGCCCATTAGTCATTAGGGAATGCAAATTAAAACTACAGTGATATACTACATGCCTATTAGCATGGCACACACACGCATACACACTCACACCACAAAAAAACTAATGATTCCAAGTGCTAGTGAAGAATTAGAGTAATTGGAATGCTTGTACATTGCTGGTAAGAATAGGACCGCCACTTTGGAAAATATTTTGGCAGTTTTTTCTAAAGTTACACTTATCAAGTGAAATAAGACAGAGAAAGACAAAGACTGTATGGTTTCACTCGTGTGTATAATAAAAGAAATTTTCACATATTGAGTTATAGGGATGTCATGCGAACATAAAAATAAAACATGAGTTCACTTAAATGTCATGCTGACTGAAATAACCTGTTTTGGAATACTAAACATACATTGTACATTTTCTTTAATTACTAAAGGAAAGGGCACATAGACTAGAAGTAAAGAATGTCCATGTTAAAAATAAAGATTAAATGCCCGCTTTGCTTGGACGCAAATGCTGGTTCTCCTTTGGTGATAAGACTCGTTTCCCAGGCACCAAGGCCATGCTGACTCCCTGTGCGCATGCTGACCTGTTGTTCTGGAACCTTGAAGGAATGTATCCTTGACTTGTTTGATGTTCTTCGTTCTGACAAGATATAAAACTGTGCTGAAAACCCAGCTTCTCCAGAGAAGTTTCTCAGAGTTACCTCAGAGTCTGTTTTCTGGGCTATAGTCCTCAGTTTGGCTAAATAAAACTCTTTTCTATTCCTATTACAGATTGTTTATTGGTTACTGTCAACAACATGTGTAATATTAAAAAAAAAAAACAAAACCTAACAAACAGCAGGGTTCTACTATACAGCACAGAAAACTATATTCAATATCCTATGATAAACCATAATAGAAAAGAATCTTTTTAAAAAGAATGCATATCTATGTATAACTGAATCACTTTGCTATACAGCAGAAATTAACACAACTCTTTAAATCAACTACACTTCAATAAAAGAATTGGTTTAAAAAACTAACAAAACAAAATACATGAATAAATCAAACCAAACAAAAACAAACAAATGCATACAGAGAACAGAGTGATGGCTACCATGGTGGGAAGCGGAGGCTGGAAGGGAGAGTGAAATGGGTAAACAGGATGGAAACCAAATTTTTGGTGGGGAGCACATTGTGGGGCATTCAGAAGTAGAAATACAACGTTGCCCACATGAAACATATAATATTATAAATTGATGTTATTTAAAAAATAAACACATACATAAATAAGCAAGTAAAAGAACAACAAAAACAACATACAACCTAGTTATCCCACTTCGGATATTTATTTCGGTGTAACAAAACTCTATGTTCACAATAAAACCTCTAGATGAATGTTTACTGCTGCTTGATTCATAAACATCAAAACATGGAAACAACCCAACTGTCCCTCAACTGGGGAATGAACTCAAAACAAAACTGATTCTTTCATACAAGGAACAACTAACTACTCAGCAATAAGGGAGAGCAATTATTGATCCCTGCAACCGCACAAGTGAATCTCAAATGCATTCTGCTAAGAGAAAGAAACCAGACTCACATACTGTGATCCCATTTGTAGGACATTCTGGAAAAGTCTAAATTATAGGGACAAGAAACAGATCAGTGGTTGCCAAGAGGTAGGGGTGGAGCCAGGGCCTGGCTACAAAGAGGTAGCTGGAGAGAAATTTTCTTGAGGGAGGTGGGGTGATGGGACTGCTCTTTATGAGGATTGGTGGTGGATACAAGAACTCTATGCACTTGTCAAAGCTCATAGACTGTCCACCAAAAAAGAGTGAATTTTATTCAATGTAAAAGTTTTAAGCAAATTTTTTAAAAGAAGGAAAAAAAGATATATGAGGTCAAGGGTCACCCTCATGTCGGGGAATATGTTCCCTATGTCAGAGAATAGAAGGACAAATGGATGGAAGGAAGGACAGATGATGGATGGATGAAATGAAGGAAGGAAGGATGGGTGGATGGATGGATGGATGTCTATCTACGGGCATATTTATTCACTGCTCAAATTGTTAGGTTTCCCAGGCCTTTTAGGAAGGAGGGCCAGTGTCTTTTCTACACACTATCCTCAGTTTACAGTACAGTGAGTGTCTGAGGATAAATGAGATACCAAATGTGAAAATCCTTTATAAATTGAAATTTCAATACAAATGCCTGCTGTGTTACTGCTAGAGAAAGAAACAATCTAGATATTCATTTTTTCTGCAACAATATTGAGGCTCCTGAAGGGCCACGAAACAAATACCCCAGGTTAAAAAATCCATAGACCATACACAAAAATAAACTCAAAATGGATTAAAGATCTAAACGTAAGACCAGAAACTATAAAACTCCTAGAGGAGAACATAGGCAAAACACTCTCTGACATACATCACAGCAGGATCCTCTATGACCCACCTCCCAGAATATTGGAAATAAAAGCAAAAATAAACAAATGGGACCTAATTAACCTTAAAAGCTTCTGCACAACAAAGGAAACTCTAAGCAAGGTGAAAAGACAGCCTTCAGAATGGGAGAAAATAATAGCAAATGAAGCAACTGACAAACAACTAATCTCAAAAATATACAAGCAACTCCTACAGCTCAATTCCAGAAAAATAAATGACCCAATCAAAAAATGGGCCAAAGAACTAAATAGACATTTCTCCAAAGAAGACATACAGATGGCTAACAAACACATGAAAAGATGCTCAACATCACTCATTATCAGAGAAATGCAAATCAAAACCACTATGAGGTACCATTTCATGCCCGTCAGAATGGCTGCGATCCAAAAGTCTACAAGCAATAAATGCTGGAGAGGGTGTGCAGAAAAGGGAACCCTCTTACACTGTTGGTGGGAATGCAAACTAGTACAGCCACTATGGAGAACAGTGTGGAGATTCCTCAAAAAACTGGAAATAGAACTGCCTTATGACCCAGCAATCCCACTACTGGGCATACATACTGAGGAAACCAGAATTGAAAGAGACACATGTACCCCAATGTTCATCGCAGCACTGTTTATAATAGCCAGGACATGGAAGCAACCTAGATGTCCATCAGCAGATGAATGGATAAGAAAGCTGTGGTACATATACACAATGGAGTATTACTCAGCCATTAAAAAGAATACATTTGAATCAGTTCTAATGAAGTGGATGAAACTGGAGCCGATTATACAGAGTGAAGTAAGCCAGAAAGAAAAACACCAATACAGTATACTAACGCATATATATATCGAATTTAGAAAGACGGTAACAATAACCCTGTATACGAGACAGCAAAAGAGACACTGATGTATAGAACAGTCTTTTGGACTCTGTGGGAGAGGGAGAGGGTGGGATGATTTGGGAGAATGGCATTGAAATACGTATAATATCATATATGGAACGAGTCGCCAGTCCAGGTTCGATGTACAATACTGGATGCTTGGGGCTAGTGCACTGGGACGACCCAGAGGGATGGTATGGGGAGGGAGGAGGGAGGATGGTTCAGGATGGGGAACACATGTATACCTGTGGCGGATTCATTTTGATATTTGGCAAAACCAATACAATATTGTAAAGTTTAAAAATAAAATAAAATTTTTAAAAATCCATAGAAAGATGCAGTGATATGAAGGGGGTGCGATGAATGCTGAAGGCACCTGCAGTAGAAAGCCACCATTAACGACAATCCACGACATCCCCTTCAACCTGCCACCTGACAAAATGCTCTATGGAGCCTTGGAAACAGAGGATGAAGCCCATCTTAGCATTTTCTTGAAAAGGAAAATGAAACCCAGAAAGAGGAGGAGACTTTCCCAGGCTCACACTGTGAGATGGTGATAGAATCGGAGCCCCAGTCTCCTGCTGAATGTTCTTCACTGGAGTCATTTCAATTCAGTTTTATTAATAAGTGGTATGCAAAATCCAACTTCCCAGTGGCTGAGCCTTTATAACCAGACTGGCAGATCACTGAAACAGGCAAAATATGCCAGAGATGTAAAATAAGATCAAACAATGTAGCATTCGTATAAAGAAAACATCTATCCCAGGAAACCTTCTAACTGAAAATTGTGACTTTCTTTTTGCTACAATCTGTCCGGGAGGATGTGGTTTCTCTCTGCGCTCCCATGTAAGAGAACAATGACACGATTGTGGGCTATTTTATTAATACTTGGAGAGTTTCTCAACCTCCTAACTTGAGCCCTTCTCTGCCTCTAAATATAAGCCAACCTATGTTCTGATCTGAAGAATTTTTTCAAGATACAAATTTCTGAGGAATAAAGGGGGTCGGTGGACATTAAAGCTTTTATCCACAAATCTAAGGATTGGTTTCCACAAAGTTTCAGAAAGAAAGAAGACCACTGTCCAGGAAATCTGTAATGTATCTTTGTACTCCCCAGTCATGGGAAAGAGAGGCATTCTAGACAGGAAGTACTGCCACGTACTGACGTTTCTTTTTGGATTAATCTTAACATTCGAGTGGATCTCAGTAGGTTAAAACTACCGAAGAAAGAACACAAATGTGCCTGAAGCAGAACACCAAAAAGCAGTAAACAGAAACCCCCGCACGCCACTCCAGAGGGTGCAGAACTCTGAAAATAAAAACCAACAAACATGAACCTAGAGATTACCACACTAAGCTAAGTCAATCAGGAGAAAGACAAACACTGTAAGATACCAGTTACATGTGGAATCTAAAATATGACACCAGTGAACCTACCTGGAAAACAGAAACAGACCCACAGAAATAGAGAACAGAACTGTGGTTCTGGGGTGGGGGTGGCAGAGGGAGTCGGCGATTAGCAGATGTAAACGAATACATACAGGATGGATAAATGGCAAATTCCGACTGTACGGCACAGGGAGTTACATTCAACATGCTAAAACAACGACAAACAGAAACTTGACAAGTATCTCTGGACAGGTAGAAAGCTCATTGTGAAAACTTCATTCCAGATAACCGTGAACTTGTGAATCTTGGAGAACTGAAGCAAAACCAAGGGCTTCTTCCCTTCTCTGCACAAGACTCACCATTTACAATGGGACAGGAGCCCAAAGCAAAGAAGTGATCATGGAGAGTCATCTTGATGCAAAGGCAGGTGCTGTTATTTATAGATATCATGCCCTTTCTACAGCTGAATGGTTTACTTCCTGATGAGACACATTTAGGATCATCATATGCTCGAATTTACTGGCAGACATTATGCAGTAAATTATTTCTGGCTATAAAAGCAAGCCTGATTTATGTGCCTAGCACAGCCCCATAAGTATGACTATTACAGTGGCAATAGACAGTGTTTAAGTCCTAATAGTCTCTTCATAATCACTTATGAACATCACTCATTTTTAGAGACAGGAGTTAGTGAATTGGCAGATGTCAGACAGAAGGAGAATTCTGTATTTTGCTTCCCATATCAAATAGCCTGCTTATAACAGATTCATTGGACAAACATCTTGGGATGGGAGCTCAAAGGGCTGTGGCTTATTGGCACCTGGGGTCCAGAGGACTTGCGTGTACGTGCAGCTTTGCCTCTTCCTTGCCACAGAGGGAACCAACCCTCTCTCTCGGAGCCCCAGTGTTTTCATTGGAAAAATATGGATGCTGTTTTAAGGTTCAAATAAGGTATTTTATGTTATGCTTTGTGAACTGTAGAGTATTGAAAAAAATAAGAGGACATGTTTGGGTTTTTGTTTTCCTTTCAGCATCTCCCCCGCAATGAAAAGGAAGATGGAATCAAGTGACACCCCCAACAGCACACCTCTCCACTGGTGGTTCAGCCCAGCGAATGAAAACTACTCACAAAATATTCCACATGAGTGCTGAGGCAGTTGATGACTTGCTGCCAAGAGAGAACGGTTAATGGTCAGAACCGGAGCAGAGTTGTCTGTTTACAACTCAGAAAGAGAACTCCACAAGTATATGAATTTGGGATTGCATGCATTGAGATACTTCATTCTCACCAGCAGAACCCATAAGGAGTCTGGGACTTCCCTGGTGGCCCAGGGGCTAAGACTCTGTGCTCGCCATGCACAGGGCCAGGGTTTGATCCTGGTCAGGGAACTAGATCTCACATGCTGCAACAAAAGACCCGCATGCCACAACAAAGATCCAAGACCCCGTGTGCACAACAAACCCTGCACAGCCAAATACATAAATAGGTATTTTTTAAAAGAGCCCATGGCAATTTTCAGTCACCTTATCTGATTCACTGGGTATTTTCCAAGAATTTTGATACAGAAATGACAAATGTGGTTATTTGGATTTCCTGTTTTACAGCTGTTATTTCTAATTGGCTACCCATTAATTCAGTCCATATTGGGAACTCTGCCTGTTCCCTCTCTGGCTCTAGTCTCCTTTCTCTGATTGTTCTTTAATGACCCAACTCTCTCATTTTTTCTGCTCTTAGAGTTCTTCCCCCTTTGGGGGGAAAAAAAAATAAAATTTATTTTTCCAAATGAGGGTACCTATCAGCTTTGGATAGTCATTCGCACTTTAGTATAAATGAACTTTTAATGTCTATGTAGCTCCTTTGCATTTATAAGAAAACGCAAGGTCGAGGAAGGTGCATGAAAGAGAAAATAGGGCATAATTTGCAAAATTCAAATCAGTCAGATGTGGATGATAATCTCCTGGAGAAGGTCTAATTTTTACTTTTCATTTAGTCTCTGCTCTGCTCTCAGTGTTGCTCTGGGTCTTACAGCCTTGATCACCTCTCTCTCCTCTATTCTCTGGATGACATTATTTTAACTCCAGCAACACTCTGTGTCTAGGCCTCAGTAGCTACCTGGGTGTGGCACCTGGCAAAAGTCTCCTTTTCTCTGCCTTGCTGGCCTCCCCCCACTGCGTTCCACATCAATGGTGATGACGTGACCCCCACTGTTTTCTTTCTCTTCAATAAATGTGATTATCTATGTATGCTCTAAGCGGTTTTTTGGTTTTTTTCCCCCAAAAAAGGGTACAAAATCCTTTTTAAAAATCATAAGCCATTCATCTATCTTGCTGTGGGTTTCAGAAAACCCGGCTTTCTCAACTATGTCCCAGTGTCAGGAATAGGTTCACTACCCTGACAGCTTTGCACTTCCCAGGGCACACCCACTTGCCAGGGAAATAAGACCCACACAGCAGGCTATTTTATAAGGGAACTCGCCAATTTGACTCTTTAATTTTACTGCTGTCACAAAGGCTGGCCCTAAAGACAGGGCATCAAAGGGATCGTTCGATTCCCTCACTGGAGATCAGTGCTGAAATACTCTTGAGAGGCCTCTTCAAGACTAATTCTCTTTCCCTTTAAACAGATAAGCTGTGGCCTCAGCTGTTTCTCAAGGTCTGAGTCACATGGTCTAATGATTATCTTTGTGGGAGAGATTATGTCCCTATCAGAAATTTCAGCCTTCATTCTGCCTTCCCTAATTGTACCACGTTATTCTATTTGAGGCTTTCTTCCTGTTCCTGGTGAGTGGTGTTCATTTTCCTGGGTCTTATTCAAGCATCGGCCTCCCTCTCCACCCTCTCCCTTTTCACTGTGCCATGGTCGTTCTGGTCAGATGACTTATCACTCAAGATACAGGAGGAAAATTAAGATCAGAGTTATTTACAAACTTCCATTATAAAATGTGCTTACAAAACCAAAGGTCATGATACAATACATAGATAATCCTAAAGATGACCGAGAAAACTACTAGAACTAATCAATGATTTTGGCAAAGTTGCAGGATACAAAAGTAACACAGAGAAATCTGTTGCATTCCTATATACTAACAATGAAAGATTAGAAAGAGAAATTAAGGAAACAACCCCATTTACCATCGCAACAAAAAGAATAAAGTAACTAGGAATGAATGTACCTAAAGAGGCAAAAGACCTGTACTCGGAAAACTATAAGATACTGATGAAAGAAATCAAAGATGACACAAACAGATGCAGAGATATACCATGTTCTTGGATCAGAAGAATCAATATTGTGAAAATAATTATACTACCCAAAGCGATCCACAGATTCAATGCAATCCTTATCAAATTACCAATGGCATTTTTCACAGAATTAGAACAAGAAATTTTATAATTTATGTGGAAACACAAAAGACCCCAAATAGCCAAAGCAATCTTGAGAAAGAAAAACAGCTGGAAGAATCAGGCTATGGACTTCAAGCTATACTACAAAGCTATAGTCATCAAGACAGTATGGCACAAAAACAGAACTATAGATCAACAGAGCAGGATAGAAAACCCAGAGAAAACCCAGGGCGCCTGCAGTCACCTGATCTATGACAAAGGAGGAAAGGATACACAATGGAGAAAAGACAGTCTCTTCAATAAGTGGTGATGGGAAACTACATGTAAAAGAATGAAATCAGAACACATCCTAACAGCATACACAAAAATAAACTCAAAATGGATTCTTTAATATAAATGTAAGGCCAGACACTATAAAATTCTCAGAGGAAAACACAGAACACTCCTTGACATAAATCACACCAAGATCTTTTTTGACCCATCTCCTGGAGTAATGAAAATAACAAAAATAAACAAATAGGACTACTTAAACTCAAAAGCTTTTGCATAACAAAGGAAAAACAATAAACAAAAACAAAAAGATAACCCACATATTGAGAGAAATATTTGCAAATGATGTGACCGACAAGGGATTAAGCCCCCAAATTTGCAAATAGCTCACAAGGCTCAGGGCTTCCCTGATAGCTCAGTTGATAGAGAATCTGCCTGCAGTGCAGAAGACCCCAGTTCAATTCTTGGGTCAGGAAGATCTGCTGGAGAAGGGGTAGACTACCCACTCCAGTATTCTTGGGCTTCCCTTGTGGCTCAGCTGGTAAAGAATCCACCTGCAATGCGGGAGACCTGGGTTCAATTCTTGGGTTGGGAAGATCCCCTGAAGAAGGGAAAGGCTACCTACTCCAGTATTCTGGCCTGGTGAATTCCATGGACTGTATAGTCCATGGGGTCACAAAGAGTAGGCCACGACTGAGCACTTTCACTTTCACATGAGGCTTAAAATCATCAAAACAAACAACCCCATCAAAAAATGGGCAGAAGACCTAAACACACATTTCTCCAAAGAAGACATACAGATGGCCTAGAAGCACAAGAAAAGATGCTCAACATCACTAATTATTCGAGAAATGCAAATCAAAACTACAATGAGGTATCACCTCACACTGGTCAGAATGGCCATCATGAAGAAATCTGCACACAATAAATGCTAGAGAGGGTGTGAGAAAAGAAAATCCTCTTACACTGTTGGTGGGAATGTAAATTAATACAGCCACTATGGAGAACAGTATGGCGGTTCCTTAAAAGACTAAATAGAACTCCATATGATCCAGCAGTACTATTCCTGAGCATATAACCAGAGAAAACCATAATTCGAAAAGACATATGCACCCCAATGCTCATTGCAGAACTATTTACGATAGCCAGGACATGGAAGCAACCTAAATGCCCATCAACGGAAGAACGGATAAAGAAAATGTGGTACATATATACAACGGAATGTTACTCATCATAAAAAGGAATGAAATTGTGCCATTTTCAGAGGCATGGATGGACCTAGACACTGTCATATAGAGTGAAGTAAGTTAAACAAATATTGTATATTAATGCATTATGTGGAATCTAGAAAAATGGTACAGATGAACCTATTTGCAAAGCAGAAAGAGAGATGCAGACGTAAAGAACAAACATATGGCCACAAGGGGGCAGGCGGGGTTGGGATGCATTGAGAGACTGGGATTGACATATATACACTACTGATCTGTTCAGTTCAGTTCAGTCACTCAGTCGTGTCCGACCCTTTGTGACCTCATGGACTGCAACATGCCAGGCCTCCCTGTCCTTCACCAACTCCTGGAGCTTATTCAAACTCATGTCCATTGAGTCAGTGATGCCATCCAACCATCTCATCCTCAGTCATCCCCTACTCCTGCCTTCAATCTTTCCCAGCATCAAGGTTTTTTCAAATGAGTCAGTTCTTTGCACCAGGTGGCCAAAGGATTGGAGTTTCAGGTTCAGCATCAGTCCTTCCAGTGAATATTCAGGACTGATTTCCTTCAGAATGGACTGGTTGGATCTCCTTGCTGTGCAAGGGACTCTCAAGAGTCTTCTCCAACACCACAGTTCTAAAGCATCAATTCTTCAGCGCTCAGCTTTCTTCATAGTCCAACTCTCACATCCAAACATGACTACTGGAAAACCCATAGCTGTGACTAGATGGACCTTTGTTGGCACTATTGATACTATGTATAAAAGAGATAACTAATGAGAACCAATTATATAGCTCAGGGAACTCTACTCAATGGGTCATGCAGTCTGATCACTGCCAGGTAGGTTACACTTCAGTTTCCAACATTCTGCTTCTCTGCTCAGCATCTCTCCCTTCTTCCTAGAACTGCTCCCTTCCCGACTCCAGCCAAGGGGTTTACATGACAAAGACCCTTTTCTTACACGGTCACACATGAATACTCTGAGGTGGACAACTTCCTAAAGCAGACCACTCAAAGTCATCCCTGGAAATCCTTGGAACTGAGATTGCGGACAGACCATCCTTCTTTCCTGGGGGGTGGCCTTGGGGAGGGGAGTCTTGGCAACTATGGTGCTGACGGTGTGGACAAGGCCAGTGGCAGGAACAGAGAATCAAGGCAACAAACAGGAAGAGTTGAAGGGCAGGGAGAAGGCATCTTGTAGCACTGGGGCCCTTGAGTACAGACACCTTCAGATCCAAGTAGGTGTCTGTTCTTCCTGAAGCCTGGCTCTCCTTCTCATGCTTCCAGGCATGAGCTACCCAGGTCATTCCACGTGGGATTCTGTGCTTGAAACCAAGGAGCACCCAAGATAAGGGGCAAGCCTAACCATCCGGCCAGGATGTGTCCCAGGAGAATTATCCCTTCCAATTAGGAGGTTGGGATCAACATATATACATTACTATACATAAAATACATAAAAACTTCGCTGGTGGGCCAGTGGCTAGGACTCCATGCTCCCAATGTAGGGGGCCCAGGTGCAATCCTTGGTCAGGGAACTAGATCCTACATGCCATAACTAAAGATCCTATCAGATCAGATCAGTCACTCAGTTGTGTCCGACGCTTTGCGACCCCATGAATTGCAGCATGCCAGGCCTCCCTGTCCATCACCAACTCCAGGAGTTCACTCAAACTCACGTCCATCGAGTCGGTGATGCCATCCAGCCATCTCATCCTCTGTCGTCCCCTTCTCCTCCTGCCCCCAATCCCTCCCAGCATCAGAGTCTTTTCCAATGAGTCAACTCTTCCCATGAGGTGGCCAAAGTACTGGAGTTTCAGCTTTAGCATCATTCCTTCCAAAGAAATCCCAGGGCTGATCTCCTTTAGAATGGACTGGTTGGATCTCCTTGCAGTCCAAGGGACTCTCAAGAGTCTTCTCCAACAACACAGTTCAAAAGCATCAATTCTTCGACGCTCAGCCTTCTTCACAGTCCAACTCTCACATCCATACATGACCACAGGAAAAACCATAGCCTTGACTAGACGGACCTTTGTTGGCAAAGTAATGTCTCTGCTTTTGAATATGCTATCTAGGTTGGTCATAACTTTCCTTCCAAGGAGTAAGCGTTTTTTAATTTCATGGCTGCAGTCACCATCTGTAGTGATTTTGGAGCCCAGAAAAATAAAGTCTGACACTGTTTCCACTGTTTCCCCATCTATTTCCCATGAAGTGGTGGGACCAGATGCCGTGATCTTCGTTTTCTGAATGTTGAGCTTTAAGCCAACTTTTTCACTCTCCGATATGTAGCAATAATGACCAAATACCCCCATGCCGCCACAAAGATCTGGTGTGGCCAAATAAATAAATTAAATAAAAAATAAAAAAACAAAGTTATGATAGCCTTGGAATGTCATGTCCAAAAACCTCTTATCTGAAGCTCAGCACCTGGGTTGTAAACTGTATACCTGGTTTGTATTGAGACTCTCCTCTCTGTCATGACTTAGACACACACCCCAGTGGGATGTTTCACTTTTTTAAACATCTTTCTTTATAACTAATATGTAACATTGTGTAAGTTTAAGGTACACAGTGTGTTGCTCTGATACATTTATGTATGGCAAACTGATAGCTACAGTGTCCTTGAGAGAAATATTAATTTTTGTTAACTCTGGAATGGGTTTTATCTGTGTCTTTTACCCTGGCCTGATGAGTGGCCGGGCAGATTTTAAAAGTCTGTGCTAACTTTTACTTTCTCATGTCTTGCTGAGGGCCACAGACAATTGGGTCATCACAGCACAGTGCAGAAAGGTGCTCTAGTAAGGGGTTTCATTTATACGTAGGTTAAGGAAGAATGCCTGCAGGAGGTAGACTTCCATCTGGGGAAAGTCGGAGTTGGCCAAACAAAGGTGGGAAAGAGGGTCAGGACTTGGCCAAAGGCCTAAGAGAGAGAGGGTGGCCAGCTGGAGGAGGTGAATCAACGATACACCAAGGGAGTTCCCTGGCGATCCAGGGGTTAGGACTTCATGCTTCCACTGCGGGTGATGTGGGTTTGATCCCTGGTCGGGGAAGTTCCACAGGCCACATGGTGCAGCCAAAACACACACACACACACACAAACACACACACACAGAGTACACCTAGTATGGGGGGAGGAAGGAGGCAGGCGGCATATAACACAGTTCATTAAAATTTACACCCGACTCTTGCCTTTGAGAGGTGGAAGGCGCAGTCACCTTGGAGTTGTGTGTTCTTGGTTCAGAGAGGAGTTCTTCGCATGGTCTTCCTATGAATGCACAAGTGAAGGGCAGGGGGCCCTCATGGGGCTGCTGAGGGGACCCCTCAGGCTGCCCTTTCCTGAGGCCCCTGGTTAGGGGCACAGCTCATCCTTGCAGAGCAAGTAAAGCCTTTTTGTTGACTTGGCCTTGAAGCATCCTATCCTACTTCCTGAGAACATTCAAGGTATAAGAGGGAAGAGCAAAACCTGACTCCATGTCGGGTCTGTTTCTTTCACTCTGACCTTTGCTCGCCGTTGCTTTTGCTACCACACTCTCTAAAAGGTTGCTGTCTGTAGCTGTAAGCGTGCACAGTGGCCTGCCTCAGGGAACCCTGCCCCTCTGCCTGAAGGTTAAACTAAAGTGTCTTTGTTCAGCTCACAGGGAGACCTCCTGACCCTGCCCACCTGTGAATGGCCACGGGAAGGAAGAAATGAACACATCCCCACATCCTCTAACCGAGGCCGGCCAAACCAGGAGATGTTTTGCAAGACTTACAGCCATTTTACTTTACTTCCTCCCCTCCTCCCCATCTCTGATCTGTTAAAGAAACGGGCATCCAGACCCAACAAGATGGCACTGAAGGACTTTAGTCCCCTATATGGCTTTCCGAATAAAGCCGCTATTCCTTGCCTCAACACCTCGTCTCCCGATTATCGGCATGGTAAGCACAGCCAGCCTGGATTCAGTAACGGGGGAGCCGGGCTGGCCTTCAACCAGTGCTGAGTTGTAGGGGAGCACAATGAGACTGCAGACGAAGTGATACAGGGAGTAGGGCGGCCTGCAGGAGAGTCCTGGGTTTCGCTGTGGGTGGCATCATTCCTAGAGGGCACAGACTGCCCCCTGAAACAGGCCAGTCCTCCTGCTGGTCTCTTCACTGCGGAAGTGAAGGGCCTGTGGAGGCTGTCTGCAGAGGTGGGCCTCCCAGGGCCCAGAGAGGGTGGAGAAGGGAGAATCATGGGTCTGGAGAGACGTGGTGGGAACTCCTAGTGCAGGGGTTAATGCTGAAAGGGCTTTTCTAACCTGCTGACCCTGCCAAACAGCTGAGTTTGAGAAAGTAAGATAAGTGAGTTGTTACTTACTGCAGAGCAAAGAGGGGCAGACCCAAGGTCGGTGGAGCAATCAACTGCCTCCTCAAGCACCAGGCCCAAGAAAAGTTTATTTAGTTTTAATTGTAACTGTTTTATTTAAAGTCACTTATTATTGAATTTTAAAATCTAAAAAAGAGTGACCATGGTCTTCCCTGGAGGCTCACTGGTAAACAATATGCCTGCCAATGCAGGAGGTATGGACTCACCACCGATCAGGGAAGATCCCACAAGTCACAATCGCAATTAAGCCCATGCGCCACAGCTCCTGAGCCTTCACCCTAGAGTCTGGGGGCTGCAACCACGGAGCCCACCTGCCGCAATTACTGAAGCCTGAATGCTCTAGAGCCCACAACAAGAGAAGCCGTGGCAGTAAGAAGCCTGCTCACCGCAGCTAGAGAAAAGCCAGAGCAGCAATAAACACCCAGCACAGCCCAATAAATAAATAAAAGACTGATCACAGCTGCACCCTTGGTTAAAGAAGCAAATCATACCAGTTCAAGTAGCAAAAGCTGAGGCCCGGATGGCTGAGCAGATCTGGAAGGACTTGAATGTCAGGTAGAGACTTTACCCCCAGGACAGAGTGGGTCCCTGGAAGGCCAACGAAGGGGTCGGGGTGGGAAGCAGGAGAGCACAGTTCCCTGGCCCACCTTGGCTGGATGATCGCCGAGATAGACAAACTTCTGCCTCCTAGCTTCCATCACCAGGAAGGACGGACAACAATGCCACCATCAGCTGACTTTCCCACCTAGAGAGAGAGAGCACGGCTGGAGAGAGGTGGGGACCCAGAGGAGCAGGGGGAAGCCAGTCAGGGAGACAAGACACAGGGATGGAGGCGAGGACCTGCTTCTCAGCCCTGAGTCTTGAAAATATGCGGGAGGAGATTTAGAAAAGCTTAGTTCAAAGCGCCACATTCTTTGGTTTGACTATGTTTCTAAGCTTTTGAGGGATCTATAAGCTGGTTTCCAGAGTGTTCTGAGTTTTCAGTCAACAAAACTATTTATCACCAGCTTGTGCCGGCTACCCAGAGAATGGCAGAGGGTGACTGACACGGGAGCTCCCCAGACCCTCCCAGCTTTGAGCAGCGACATATGCAGGAACCACTGCTTCAAACTGTGCCAAGGCCTGAGAGCAATGCAGGGCATGTTGTAGACAAAACAACATCAAAAAAAAAAAAAAAAAGGAGAGCTACAATTTTTAATTGTTTTTTTAAAACAGATGCAGAAATTGAGTTAATCATACTCCTCAGCTCATAGCATCTACATCAGTCTCCTATTTTATTTTCTCCCTTCAGTTCCCACCCCTATTCCCTCCCCTCCTCCTGGGATTTAATGGACTTGGTAAGTATTCTTGCATATGTTGGTTAAAATATGTTAAAATATACAGGAGTCATATCATGCCAGATATCTGGATCTGGTTCTTTCAGTCAACACTCTGATTTTAAGATCTGCCCAGCACGATAGCTGAGACATGGAAGCAATCTAAATGTCCATCAACAGACACACGGATAAAGAAAATACGGTATGTATATACAAGGGAGGACAGGGAAGCAGCCTGAAGTGCTGCAGTCCATGGGGCTGCAAAGAGTCGGACATGACTGAGCCACTAAACAATATACAAAGAAATGCTACTAAGCCTTAAAAAAGAATGAAATAATATTATTTTCAGCAACATGGATAGACCTAAAAATTATTATACTAAGTGAAGTAAGACAGAGAAAGACAAATATCATATGATATCACTTATAGGTGGAAAAAGTTATAAGTTCATTTGTATCACTTTAAAAAGTGATCTTTTTAAAGTGATACAAATGAACTTATACACAAAACAGAGACGGACTCACAGACTTAGAAAACAAACTTATGGTTACCAAAGGGGAAAGGTAAAGTGGGGAGAGACGAATTAGAGGGTTGGGCTTAATATATACACACTAATATATATAAAATAGATAATCAACAAGGACCTACTGTACAGCACAGGGAACTCTACTCGATTTTTTTAACAACCTGTAAGAGAAAAAAATCTGGAAAAAAATACATACATATGTGTATATAAGTGAATCACTCTGCCATACACCTAAAACTAAATAACATTGTAAATAACTATCAGTTCAGTTCAGTCGCTCAGTCCTGTCCGACTCTTTGCGACCCCATGAATCGCAGCATGCCAGGCCTCCCTGTCCATCATCAACTCCCAGAGTTCACCCAAACTCATGTCTATCGAGTCAGTGATGCCATCCAGCCATCTCATCCTCTGTCGTCCCCTTCTCCTCCTGCCCACAATCCCTCCCAGCATCAGAGTCTTTTCCAATGAGTCAACTCTTTGCATGAGGTGGCCAAAGTATTGGCGTTTCAGCTTCACACTTTGGTTTAAATAAGTAAATAAATAAGATCTGCCCAGGATGCACTTGCATATCGAGTTTATATCACCTAACTGCTGAAAAGCACCCCATAGGCAGATCTATCCCATAGCCCTACTCCATCACCCTCTTGTTAAATTCTGGTTGCTTCCACCTACTCAATACCTCAAGAATGCTGAGATGAACACCCATGAACCCACCCATTCGTGGGCTATGAGCAAGTTTTCTCTTGAATGCTTAGCCACAAGCATGATGGCTAGATCCTGGCATATACGTGGCATCCTTAAGTGTGGGCACACTGCTCTCCAGAGGCCCACACTTGGAATTGTCTGACTCTAATGTGTGCTACCCCAGAAGCTATAAAGTGATACCCCATCCTGTTTTGCATTTCTCGGTTACCTAACCACGTTGAGCACTGCGGGCCATTTGGATAGTCCCTGTAAACATTTTTCATTAGATTTGCTTTATAATCTAGATAGTGTTTGTGTGTGACTTTTTGAGGGTGTAAAAATCTCCCTGTGAGCCACCTGTCAACTTTGTCACTTGTATCATATTTTAAATAAATTCTATTTATTTATTTGGCTGTACAGGGTCGTACTTATGGCATATGGGATCTAGTTCCCTGACCAGGGATGGAACCAAGGACCCGTGCATTGGGAGCATGGAGGCTTAGCCACTGGACCTCGAGGGAAGTCCCTAAAATAAATTCGTAATTGTTATGTACCTGTTAACACCTCTATTACCCACTTTTAACTTTTTCACCTTTTGGAGTCTGCATTCTGTGTCTTGCTTATGAAATCCTTCAACCCTACTCACATGACAAAGTCAGTCTCCTACATTTTTTTCCTGTAACTTTATACTTTCATCTTTCCAGGGCACCTTAGTTCATCTGTAGTCCAACTTTATAAATGAAGTGAGGTAAGGACCCAATTTAATTTTTCTCCAGTGCTAAGGCAATGGCACCCCACTCCGGTACTCTTGCCTGGAAACTCCCATGGATGGAGGAGCCTGGTAGGCTGCAGTCCACAGAGTCGCTAAGGGTCAAACACGACTGAGCGACTTCACTTTCACGCATTGGAGAAGGAAATGGCAACCCACCCCAGTGTTCTTGCCTGGAGAATCCCAGGGACGGGGGAGCCTGGTGGCCTGCCATCTATAGGGTCGCACAGAGTCGGACACGACTGAAGCGACGTAGCAGCAGAAGGCACTATTTCCTTTCTCTATTGATTTGTGCCAACTTCATCATCTTTCAAGTTCTCCTATACTCAAAGGTTTGTTTCTGAGCTCTCGGTTCTGTTCTATTGGGCTAGCATGTTCATCCACAATTACCATACTGTTTTTGTTACAGTGGCTTTGTAGTGTGTCTTAATATCTGGGAAGATACCTCTTCATTCTTGATTTTTCTATTTCAAAATAAACTTAGCAACTTATTGACGTGTATCTTTCCTTAGACACTTTAAAGGAAGATCTGATTTCTTTTTAAAAAACAATCCAACTGAAATATTGTGTGGACTGCATTGAATATATAGACTACTAATCAGAAGGGAATTTTATCTCTATAATATTAAATCATCTAGTCCATTATTTGTGGACTGTCTCTTCATTGATTCAGATCATTTTCTATTTCTTTTTTTTTTAAGTTTTTCAAATTTTCTCCAAAGAGGTTTTGAATACCTTCTTGATATCTTACTTCCTAGATACTTTCTTTTTTTTTTCGTATGAAAAATATGCTTTCTGTTATATCTTATACATGTTTATTGCTGGTATAAGAAATGAATGCAATTGAGTCTTGTAAGGTAGTCACTTTTGCAGAGACCTTGTTAAACCCTTATATTTTTATGGTTTTTGTTATTGATTGTTAGGTTTTCTAAAGTTGAGCAAGTAATGACAATTTTACCTCTTCCCTTGTTATCTTTTTACCTTTAGTTCTTTTTTATGTCTTTTTGCATTGACTAGAGCTAGCAGTACTGTGTTGAACAGTAGAGGTGATATCAAGTATCTCTACCTTATTTCTTTTTTCTTTTTAAAAAATTTTTATTGATTGATTGATTGATTTTGGTGAAGCCATGTGACATGCTGGATCTTAGTTCCCCAGTTCAGTTCATTTCAATACGTGAACTCAGTAGCTCAGTCATGTCCGACTCTTTGTGACCCCATGGACTGCAGCGCACCAGGCCTCCCTGTCCATCACCAACTCCCAGAGTTTACCCAAACTCATATCCATTGAGTCAGTGATGCCATCCAACCATCTCATCCTCTGTCGTCCCCTTCTCCTCCCACTTTCAATCTTTTCCAGCATCAGGGTCTTCTCCAATGAATCAGCTCTTCCCATCAGGTGGCCAAAGTATTGGAGTTTCAGCCTCAACATCAGTCCTTCCAATGAACACTCAGAACTGATCTCTTTTAGGATGGACTGGTTGGATCTCCTTGCAGTCCAAAAGACTTTCAAGAGTCTTCTCCAACACCACAGTTAAAAAGCACCAATTTTTTGGTGCTCAGCTTTCTTTATAGTCCAACTCTCACATCCATACACGACTACTGGAAAAACCATAGCCTTGACTAGATGGACCTTTGTTGCCAAAGTAATGTCTCTGCTTTTTAATATGCTGTCTAGGTTGATCATAGCTTTCCTTTCAAGGTATATGTATGTATGTATGTATGTGAAGTTGCTCAGTCATATCCAACTCTTTGCAACCCCAGGGACTGTAGCCCACCAGGCTCCTCTGCCATGGGATTCTCCAGGTAAGAATACTGGAGTGGGTTGCCATTTCCTTCTCCAGGGGATCTTCCCAACCCAGGGATTGAACCCGGGTCTTCTGCACTGCAGGCAGATGCTTTATCCTCTGAGCCACCAGGGAAGCCTTCCAAGGAGCAAGCGTCTTTTAATTTCATGGCTGTAGTCACCATTTGCAGTGATTTTAGAGCCCCAAAAAATAAAGTCTGACATTGTTTCCACTGTTTCCCCATCTATTTGCCATGCCATGATCTTAGTTTTCTGAATGTTGAGCTTTAAGCCAACTTTTTCACTCTCTTGTTTTACTTTCATCAAGGGTCTCTTTAGTTCCTCTTCACTTTCTGCCATAAGGGTGGTGTCATCTGTATATCTGAGGTTATTGATATTTCTCCCAGCAATCTTGATTCCAGCTTGTGCTTCATCCAGCCCAGTGTTTCTCATGATGTACCCTGCATAGAAGTTAAATAAGCAGGGTGACAATATACAGCCTTGACGAACTCCTTTTCCTATTTGGAACCAGTCTGTTGTTCCATGTCCAGTTCTAACTGTTCCTTCTTGACCTGCATACAGATTTCTCAAGAGGCAGGTCAGGTGATCTGGTACTCCCATCTCTTTCAGAATTTTCCACAGTTTGTTGTGATCCACAAACAAACTAGGCTTTGGCATAGTCAATAAAGCAGAAATATACGTTTTTCTGGAACTCTCTTGCTTTTTTGATGATCCAGCGGATGTTGGCAATTTGATCTCTGGTTCCTCTGCCTTTTCTAAATCCAGCTTGAACATCTGGAAGTTCACAGTTCATGTACTGTTGAAGCCTCACTTGGAGGATTTTAAACGTTACTTTACTAGCGTGTGAGATGAGTGCAATTGTGCGGTAGTTTGAGCATTCTTTGACATTGCCTTTCTTTGGGATTGGAATGAAAACTGACCTTTTCCAGTCCTGTGGCCTCTGCTGAGTTTTCCAAATTTGCTGGCATATTGAGTGCAGCACTTTCACAGCATCATCTTTTAGGATTTGAAATAGCTCAACTGGAATTCCATCACCTCCACTAGCTTTGTTCGTAGTGATGCTTTCTAAGGCCCACTTGACTTCACATTCCAGGATGTCTGGCTCTAGGTCAGTGATCACACCATCATGATTACCTGGGTCATGAAGATCTCTTTTGTACAGTTCTTCTGTGTATTCTTGCCACATCTTCTTAATATCTTCTGCTTCTGTTAGGTCCATACCATTTCTGTCCTCTATTGAGACCATCTTTGCATGAAATGTTCCCTTGGTAGCTCTAATTTTCTTGAAGAGATCTCTAGTCTTTCCAATTCTATGGTTTTCCTTTATTTCTTCACAATGATCACTGAGGAAGGCTTCCCTATCTCTCCTTGCTATTCTTTGGAACTCTGCATTCAAATGGGTATATCTTTCCTTTTTTCCTTTGCTTTTTGCGTCTCTTCTTTTCACAGCTATTTATAAGGCCTCCTCAGACAGCCATTTTGCTTTTTGCATTTATTTTTCATGGGGATGGTCTTGATCCCTGTCTCCTGTACAATGTCACAAACCTCCATCCATAGTTCATCAGGATGAACTCTTTCTATCAGATCTAGTCACTTAAATCTATTTCTCACTTCTACTGTGTAATCATAAGGGATTTGATTTAGCTCATACCTGAATGGTCTAGTGGTATTCTCCACTTTCTTCAATTTAAGTCTGAATTTGGCAATAAGAAATTCATGATCTGAGCCACAGTCAGCTCCCGGTCTTGTTTTTGCTGACTATATAGAGCTTCTCCATCTTTGGCCACAAAGAATATAATCAATCTGATTTCAGTGTCGACCATCTGGTGATGTCCATGTATAGAGTCTTCTCTTGTGTTGTTGGAAGAGGGTGTTTGCTATGACCAGTCTGTTCTCTAGGCAAAACTCAATTAGCCTCTGTCCTGCTTCATTCTGTACTCCAAGGCCAAATTCGCCTGTTACTCCAGGTGTTTCTTGAATTCCTACTTTTGCATTCCAGTCCCCTATAATGAAAAGGACATCTTTTGCTGGTGTTAGTTTTAGAAGGTCTTGTAGGTCTTCATAGAACCATTGAACTTCACCTTCTTCAGCGTTACTGGTCAGGGCATAGATTTGGATTACTGTGATACTGACTGGTTTGCCTTGGATATGAACAGAGATCATTCTGTCATTTTTGAGATTGCATCCAAGTACTGCATTTTGGAGAAGGAAATGGCAACGCACTCCAGTGTTCTTGCCTGGAGAATCCCATGGACGGAGAGGCCTGGTGGGCTGCAGTCCGTGGGGTCACACAGAGTCGGACACGACTGAAGCGACTTAGCAGCAGCAGCAGCACTGCATTTTGGACTCTTTTGTTGACTATAATGGCTACTCCATTCCTTCTGAGGGATTCTTGCCCACAGTAGTAGATACAATGGTCATCTGAGTTAAATCCACCCATTCCAGTCCATTTTAGTTCATTGATTCCTAAAATGTTGACGTTCAATCTTGCCATCTCCTGTTTGACCACTTACAATTTGCCTTGATTCACGGACCTAGCATTCTAGGTTCCCATGCAATGTTTCTCTTCACAGCATCGGACTTTGCTTCCATCACCAGTCACATCCACAAATGAGTGTTGTTTTTGTTTTGGCTCCATCTTTTCATTCTTTCTGGAGTTTTTCCTCCACTGATCTCCAGTAGCATATTGGGCACCTACCGACCTGGGGAGTTCATCTTTCAGTGTCATCTTTTTGCCTTTTCATACTGTTCATGGGGTTCTCAAGGCAAGAATACTGAAGGGGTTTGCCATTCCCTTCTTGGTTTAGTTCCCCAACCAGGGATCAAACCCAGGCCCCCTGCATTGGCAGCATGGAGTCTTAACCCCTGGACCACCAGGGAAGTCCTATCTCTCCCTTATTTCTAATATTAATGGAATGCATCTAAAATTCTTCCTTAGAGTAAGATGTTTTCTATGGATCTTAGATGTAAAGACTCTGGCTGTTTACCGTAATCCATCCTTCCTTTCCTCATTGACGTATCAGCCCAGCTTCCCTAGAAAATGGACTCTAAGGTAAAAGTTTATGTGATGACACTCTACTGGGGAAAAGAGCAAACCCAAGGAAGCAAAGTCATGGAAGTAAAGCAGGAAATCGGGGGGAAGCAAACAGGGAGTATGTTCCCAGGCTGGCAAGAGCATCACACAGTGATGCCAGGACCTTGCAGTATGGCTCCAGCGAGGCTGCGTGAGATGACTGAGTCATAGAACCGTCTGAGGAGGTGGTAAAGGGAGAATGGTTTCTGCTGGATCCTGCCTGCCCTGTCTCCCAGGGCTGGATGTCAGCCCCTCACAGCTTTAACCTCCTTCATGTTTGGATTCATCCCTCATCCCCGTTGATAGCTTCGAGATGATTAGAGCCTCCGCAGGTCCATTCTGGGTGTTGCAGGGAGGGACTCCCTGGACCGTGGAAGCAGTGCTGCCACCATGTATGCATTCTAGAAACACCAGATGGTGACTCATGATGACCCACTCAGGTCTTCTCCCCCGACCTCTAGGTCTCTAAGGTCCCAGGAATGGCATGAGCTGCCACCAGGGGCACCCTCGCAAACGACTAAAGGTAGGCACAGCCACGCAAAGCCAGAGCTGTGTACACAAGGCGGCAGAGCTAGACCCTGGCATGCTTCCTAGACGTGTCTGCAGCCTGACGAGGCCATGTGTCTAAACTGTCATTATTGGAATGTAAAATGATATGGGTCATTCTGCGTCTGGAACTTAAGACACTGGGCATGCCTCCTTCGTGATGTCTTTTCACAGCTGGAACCTGGTCATGGCAGCCACCTATCTTTCACTAGAGACAATGACACGCCCAGGGGATGCTGGAACTACGACACAGGAGAAACTTGGAATCTTGAACGATGACATGAAGAGGGCCATCCATCCCCTAGACCAGGACTGCTCACAGTGAGAGGGTTAAGTGAGAAAGAAATAACGTGTTTGTTTGAGCCACTGTTCACACCTTTTTGTTTTAGCAGGTCACTGTACCCTAATGTAATAGCCTTTATCAAGAAAACAAAATGACCACAGTCTATTCCTAAGTTTCTGAGTTTTTATCATGAATTGTTTAATTTGATTAAATGCTTTTTCTATATTATGATAATTTTGTGATTTTACTCCTTTAATCTATTAGCAGGGTCAGTTGCATAGAGATTTTCTAAGGTCCTTGCATTATGTATGTATACGTCTGTGTAAGTGTGTGTATAATACACACATCCATATCTATGTATAATTACCAGTAGGTTTAACTAATATTTAATTCAGAATTTTTGTATCTGTAGTTGTGAGGTAGACTTGAAACTAGTCAGGGTTTAATTGCTTACGACAGGTCACAGAGGGCTTCCCTGGTGGCCCAGTGCTAAAGAATCTGCCTGCCAGTGCAAGAGACGTGGGTTCAGTCCCTGGGTCGGGAAGATCCCCTGGAGAAGGAAATGGCAGCCTGCTCCAGTATTCTTGCCTGGGAAATCCCATGGACAGAGGAGCCTGGCGGGCTGCAGTCCACGGGGTCACAAAGAGTCAGACACGACTTAGTGACTAAACAACAACAACAACAACAACGAGGTCACACAAGCAGGAAGTATTTAAATACAGGCAATTGGGAAGACTTCCCTGGTTGTCCAGTGGCTAAGACTCCATGCCCCTAATGCAGGGGGCCCAGGTTCAATCCCTGGATCGGGGAACTAGATCCCACATGCTGCAACTAAGACCCAGCGCAGCCAAATAAATAAATACATTTTTTAAAACATTTAAAAAATAAAATAACTAAATAAATATAGGGAATTGGGTGCTTATAAAGTCATAAACAGCTGACTCATTGGAAAAGACCCTGATGCTGGGAAAGATTGATGGCAGAAGGAGAAAAGGGCGACAGAGGATAAGATGGCTGGATGGTTTCACTGATGTAATGGACATGAACTTGGGCAAACTCTGGGAGACAGTGACGGACAGGGAGGCCTGGTGTGCTACAGTCCATGGGGTCTCAAAGAGTCGGACTTGACGAGGTGACTGAACAGCAACAACAAAATCATAAAAGGGATGGAGAAGCAGGCGCTAGGGTGGGTCTGCAGGGATGCCTCTCAGAGCAGACCTGGGGCACTGTTTTCACGGTCTCAGTTGCAGAGGAAGAACTGAGAGCTGCCACGGAGAAGCAGCTGGCAGCACCCACCCGGAGCCATGACCCACAGAGCAGGGGGCTGCCGCACTGTCACCAGAACTGCCTCTTACACCCCAGAGCTAGTGATGGGACCCAAAAATGCAAACGCCAGGCCCTCATGCTTCCCAAGTGGTTTCTCAGCACTCACAGCCAGGGACTTCCCTGATGGTCCAGCGGTTAAGAATCTGTCTGCAATGAAGGGCATGGGGGTTCAGTCCCTGGTTGGGGAACTACAGTAAGATCCCACATGCCGCCGAGCAACTAAGCCTGCTCACTTCAACTAGAGAGCGTGAGGCAACCATCCCGAGTGCGGAAACCAAGACCTGACACAAGTAAATAAATATTAAAAAAAGAGCACTCCCAGCCTGTGGCTGGGCTCCACAACGCTGCTCCAATGAGGAAGGCGGCAGTAAGAGCGTTGGGAAGCATGCTCCATGGTCGGCACATCCACCTTTTATTCAAGTGCGGCTGCCACACCCAGAACTCCAGCAGCAAGGGAGCGGGAAAGGGTTGTGTTTTGTTTTCTAGGTTTGGCAGGACTGGTGGGCTCACTGCTGGCATTCCTTGGTTGTGGCCGCAACACTCTAATTTCTGCCTCTGTCTTCACATCACCCTCTTCTCTGTGAGTCAAATCTCTGTCTGCCTTTTGCTCCTTCCTTTGGCTGCACCACGTGGCATACAGGATCTTAGTTCCCTGACTAGGGATCGAACCTGCGACCCCTGCCATGGACGTGCAGAGTCTTAACTCCTGGACCACCAGCGAGTCCCTGTTTGCCTCTCTTTTAAAAGGACACTTGTGATTCACGTAGGGCACACCCATATCTTTCAGGATAATCTCCCCATCTCAAGATGCTTAACTGAATCACATCTGCAAAGACTTTTTTTTTTTTTCCCAAATAAGGTAATGTTTACAGGTTCCACGGATTAGGATACGGACACTGAGGGGAGACACTGTTCAGTCTATTATTGTTGTTTAGTTGCTCAGTCGTGTCTGACCCTTTTGTGACCCCATGGCCTGTAGCCCACCAGGCTCCTCTGTCCATGGGATTTCCCAGGCAGTAATACTGGAGTAGGTTGTCATTTCCTTCTCCAGGGGATCTTCCTGAGCCAGGGATCAAATCCCCATCTCCTGCAATAGCAGGCAGATTCTTTACCACTGCGCCACCTGGAAAGCCCTCAGTCTATTACAGGAATAATTAAATAAATCATGGTATATACCTACAGTGAAATATTTTGCCATTACTAAGAAGAATGAAATGAAACTACATATATTAATATGAAATGATGTCAAAGATGTACTGTTAAGGATTAAAAAAGTATATTACTGAACAATTATAGTCTTCTCCTACACTATAATTTACATATATTAGATATCTGCTTATGTGTGCTTAAAATATATTTCTGACTACATGCATGAAAGTAGTAATAATCACCTCCGGAGAATGCAGCTGAGGATGGAACAGGAAGATGAGAAAATGCATTCTTCCTTTATACTTTTCTACATTGTTTGGATTTTTAAAAATCATGGACAGGTTATTTTTACCATCACTGTAGTTTTGGTTACAAAGTATTCTGTAGCCCATCAGCTTATTGGGCCCTGGCCCTGTCATGCAGAAATTATTTGTTTTCCCCCCTCAATCCTTTTCTACATGAGAAGCAAAACAAAATAATCATTTTCCAGTGCCCTGTGAAGGTCTGCAGTTGCCCTCTTTCGCTGCCTGTTGTTGAACCTGAAGAGATAAGTCAAATAGGATCGGAGAAAGAAGCTGGTGACTCAGCTTTCAGAGCTGGCAAACACATAAGCTATTCAGTTCACCAGCACATAAACCTTGAACTCCACATCCACCTCAGGCTATGTCTTTTATTTGCTGGAGAACCTTGAGCAAGGGACTTAATCTTTCGGACATCCTTATCTATAAAATGAGGAAATGTTATGGTCTATCTACGGAGAAGACTAAATGAGACACTATATTTCCAAGTAAAATGCTTGGCAGGAGCAAGTTGCTATCTGCCTAGGCATAAAGAAAGCGTTGGTGAAATTCAACGTGGTAAACTAAACAGCAAGAACAATACCACATACAAAATCAGATTTGAAATAGCCTGGTGCACTGCAATCGAGTGAGCCCAATTCCACATGGGAATTCGGGGTTCCAGTATGGGCGCCAGTGAGTCCCAGCTGTGTGACCTACACACAAGACTCATCCCCACCCGGGCTCCAAGTTTCATCAACTAAAAACTGAAGGCACCAAAGTATGATCTGTAAGGTCCCCTCTGGCACTCACATTCTATGATTTTGCAGACTTGGACACAAAATTCATGACTGTGCTTGTCAAAGTGTTTCTGCAAGTATTTATAGAAAACACTCTTATTACTTTAAGGATAAAAATTGGGATTTTTTAAATAAGCTGAATTGTCCCCCTCTCCCCAAATTTTCATACATTGAAGTCCTGACCCCCGTGAAGTGATTATATTTGGTGACATGGCCTGTGAAGAGGTAATTAAAGTTAAATGAGGCCAAAAGGGTGGGGCCTGAATGCAATAGGATTGGTGTTCTTATAAGAAGATGAAGAGGAGCGGCATCAGTAAGATGATGGAACCGGAGTCCCAGCCCTCATTCTCCCCACCCCCTGCCACACACATAAATCTTTCATGACTGAAAACTCAAAAACTAATTATAGAAAGCATTTACCTTAACCTAACAAAGACCAGATATAAAAAGCCCATAGCTAACATCATACTCAACACTGAAAGACTGAAAGCTTGTCCTCTAACATCAAGAACAAGGCAAAGATGCCCAGTCTCATCACTTCTATTCAACATAGTATTGGAAGTGCTCATCAGAGCAATTAAGCAAGAAAAGGAAATGTGAGTCATTCAAATCAGAAAGGAAGAAGTAAAATGACCTCTGTCACACATGACATAATCTTATATATAGAAAATCCCCAAAATTCCACCAAATACTCTTAGAACTAATAAAGGAATTTAATAAAGTGACAAAACACCAAATCAGTATACAAAAATTACTTGTGTTTTCATTTCATTTCATTTCATTACTGTATCCAAAAGAGAAATTAAGAAAACACTCCCAATTATAATGCTTAGAGATACATTTAATGAAGGAGATGAAAGACTGGCCTACTGAAAACTACAAAACATTGATGAAAGAAATTAAAGAAGACACAAATAAATGGAAAGACAGCCCATGCTCATGGCTTGTAAGCTGTGGTACATATACACAATGGAGTATTACTCAGCCATTAAAAAGAATACATTTGAATCAGTTCTAATGAGGTGGATGAAACTGGAGCTGATTATACAGAGTGAAGTAAGCCAGAAAGAAAAACACCAATACAGTATACTAACGCATATATATGGAATTTAGAAAGATGGTAACGATAACCCTATATGCGAGACAGCAAGAGAGACACAGATGTATAGAACAGTCTTTTGGACTCTGTGGGAGAGGGAGAGGGAGAGGGTGGGATGATTTGGGGAGAATGGCATTGAAACATGTATAATATCATATAAGAAACAAATCACCAGTCCAGGTTCAATGCAGGATACAGGATGCTTGGAGCTGGTGCACTGGGATGACCCAGAGGGATGGTATGGGGAGGGTAGTGGGAGGGGGGTTCAGGATGGGGAACACATGTACACCCGTGGTGGATTCATGTTGATGTGTGGCAAAACCAATACAATATTGTAAAGTAATTAGCCTCCAATTAAAATAAAATAAATAAATAAAATAAAATTTTAATTCTGTTAAAATGTCCATACTATCCAAAACTATCTATAGATTCAATATTATCCCCAATGACATTTTTAAGGGAAATATTAAACATAATCCTAAAATTCATGTGGAACCACAAAAGATCCCAAATAGCCAAAGCAATAGCAAGAAAGAAGAACGAAGCTGGAGGTATCACATTTTCTGATTTCAAAATATAATACAAATCTACAGAAGTTAAAAGTATGGTACTGACAGAAAAACAAACATATTGACCAAGGGACAGAATAGAAGGCCCAGATGGGCTGGGACCTGGGACGCTTCACTGCAGTGCTTACACCTGGACAAATGTCTCCTCGAGCAACAGAATATGGTTTCTCTGGGAAACCATAAGGGATTAAAAATAACTGTGTGCATGCACCTTTAGGGTAAATTATGAACAAGATACAAGAAGACCAAAAACCCAGCTGCCGCTTCTGAAGAGCCAGAAGGAAAAGCAGGGTCTTGTGCATGATCCTGACACGCAGTACCACCAGGGGGGTGGGCAGACCTCCTCAGCCACCCCTCCCGCTTGATCTACCAAGCTGCTCCCACCCTCACCCCATGTAAGGAACCAGCTCACCCCGCCTTGGGGAGCAAGCAAGGGCACCACTTACTTGTTTTTGCTCCCTCCTGCTACAGCATGAGTCCCATAAAGCCTTGCCTAAACTCCCCTCTGGTCTCTTACCAATTCCTATTGAATAAAGAGTCCAAGAATAAGGGTACCAAATACACAATGGGAAAAGGACGGTCTCTCCAACAGACGGTGTTGAGAAAACGGAATCCACAGGCAAAAGAATGAAATCGCACTTCCCTGGTGGCTCAGACGGTAAAGAACCTGCCTGCGATGCGGGACACCTGGGTTCGATCCCTGGGTTGGGAAGATCCGCTGGAGAAGGGGAAGGCTACCCACTCCAGTATTCTGGCCTGGAGAATTCCATGGACTGTATAGCCCATGGGGTCACAAACAATCGGACACGACTGAGCAACTTTCACTTTCATGCACAACCAGATCAAGAAAAAGCAGCCCCTTCATCCCATCCCTCACTGTCATCCCCGACCCCTGTAGGTGCCACTATTCTCATCGACCGGACCACCAGCGAAGTCCCTGTTAATAAAGATTTTAAATCATCTGACCACCTCTAATGCTCTTGTCTTTAACATTCTATTATGTCAGGGGAATTCTGAGCAATTACATTAACTGTATCTCCAAACTTAAAGAAATAAGTGATTACAGACTCTTAAAAGAGTTGTTAAAACTTTATGATAAAGAAGTTTGATCCCGGCACTTTGGAAATCAGCTTTTTACATGGGTTTGTGCACCGGTAGATGGGCAGTGGGAACAAAGATCAGACTGAGGCTCAATATTAAAGAAAAAAAAAACCCAATCAAAAAAAAATGGGCAGAAGACCTGAACAGACATTTCTCCATAGATAACATACAGATGGACGACGCGCATATGAAAAGATGCTCAACATCGCTAATTATTAGAGAAATGCAGATCAGAATGACAATAAGGCAGTTCTCAGTGTGACTATTCTCACACCAGTCAGAACAGCTATCATCACAAAGCCTGAGTAGCATGGAAACATACGTTTATTACACATGTAAAATTAAATAGTCAGTGGAGAGTTTCTGTATGATGCAGGGAGCTCAGATCTGGTGCTCTGTGACAACCTGGAAGCGGTGGGATGGGGAGGGAGGTCGAGCGGGGGAGTTCAAGAGAGAGGGCCATATGCATACCTATGACCAATTCACGTTGATATACGGCAGAAACCAACACAATATTGTAAAGCAATTATCCTCTAGGACCAGGGATCAAGCTCGTGTGCCCTGCACTAGCAGGTGGATTCTCGTCCACTGTACCTCCAGGGAAGTCCCCACTGTGTCCTCTGCGTGCTAAGTCACTTCAGTGCACGACCCTGTGGGCCACAGCCCGCCAGGCTCCTCTGTCCATGAGATTCTTCAGGCAAGAATACTGGAGTGGGTTGCCACGCCCTCCTCCAGGGGATCATCCCGACCCAGGGATCAAACCAATATCTCTTATGTCTCCTGCATTGGCGGGCGACTTCTTTACCACTAGCGCCACCTGGGAAGTCCTTTAAACAAAACGAAAAGAAAATAATGCTTCCTGTGTGTTCACATTGGGAACAGCTGAATATAATAAATAGGCAGAAATCAAAAGGAAATCACAATTTCAAATAACTGAGTAGTGAAATGTTGATAACAAGAAGTGAAGGGTGCAAGACATCAAAATTGGTGACAAGGGTGGGGGAACGTCCATAAGGGAGAAAAGGGAAAAGTGACAGAAGGAGTAGCGAGCGGGGGAGAAATGCAAAAAAGGTCATTTCCACCAAGAAAGAGTCCAAGCCGCTCTTGATTTGAGGGGGTCATGCAAACATCACCACATTCCAATTTTAGAACATCGCCCTCAAAACTCTTGAATTGATTCCCACAAATTTTGAGCCCTCTGAAGTCCACAGGAGTTGGAAGAAATGGGCCATCCTTCTGAAAAGTTGAGGTTGTTTTTCTATTTGGCCACTAGGGGGTGGTACATTCCATTCAATGCAACAAGCACTTAGAGGTGCCCTAGGAAATGGCAACCCACTCCAGTGTTCTTGCCTGGAGAATCCCAGGGACCGGGGAGCCTGGTGGGCTGCCGTCTACGGGGTCGCACAGAGTTGGACACGACTGAAGCGACTTAGCAGCAGCAGCAGCGTCAGAGGCAGGACCAGTAAGGCACCCTTCTTTGTGCACAAGCATGCTTGATCATCTATTTACACAAATAATCATAGCTCTAGGATGAAATAAGCTATGGAGTAGTATTTGAGTTAGGTCTTTAAGAAGAGGCGAAAATTCAAAATAAGCAGATATGTGTGGTAGGAGGAAAAGTTGTAAGAAAGGAAAACACTTGCAAAGAAACACTGATGACAAAGATCATGCAAGCTTTGATTATATAGTAGGAATAGAAAGCATTTTCTTATCTTGATGTTTTCGTACATTGAGTATCTACAGACCACTTAATGGGGATCAGCCCCATATGTTAATAACTGAATAGAAGTGAGTTATACAAAATTATTCAGGGACTTCTCTGGTGGTCCAGTGGCTAAGACTCTGCGCTATCAAGGCAGGGGGCCTGGGGTCGATTCCTGGTCAGGGAACTAGATCCCACATGCCACAACTATAGCACAGGGAGCTCAGCTTGGTGCTCTGTGATAACCTAGACAGGTGGAGTAGGAGGGTGTGAAGGAGGCTGCAGAGGGAGGGGATACATGCATACATATGGTTAATTCATGATGTTGTACAGAAAAAACTACCGCAACATTGTAAAGCAATTATATTCCAGTAAAAATAAAATAAAGATCCCACATGCCGCAATGAAGATAAAAGATTCAAAGATGGGAGACTCCATGTGCTGGAACAAAAAGCTGGAGCACCCAGATAAATATATGCTGCTGCTGCTGCTGCTAAGTCGCTTCCGTCGTGTCCGACTCTGTGTGACCCCATAGACAGCAACCCACCAGGCTCCCCTGTCCCTGGGATTCTCCAGGCAAGAACACTGGAATGGGTTGCCATTTCCTTCTCCAATGCATGAAAGTGAAAAGTGAAAGTGAAGTCACTCAGTCGTTCCCGACTCTTTGCGACCCAATGGACTTCAGCCTACCAGGCTCCTCCGTCCATGGGATTTTCCAGGCAAGAGTGCTGGAGTGGGTTGCCATTGCCTTCTCCGTTATTGATGTACAATTTATATATCACAAAATTCACCCATTGTAAATTCATTCACCCAATGATTTCCAGTAGACTTACAAAGTTGAATGATCATCACATTCAAATTTTTTTTTTTTTAAGAGTGTTTCTTACTCACTTTATTTACTTATGAGTGGCATATGGAACCTTATTTCCCCAAACCACACTTCCTGCATTGAAAGTGTAGAGTCTTAACATTTGATTTTTAGAACACCCCTTCAGCCAATTCCCTAGAGCCCTTTTGCAGACAATCCCATTATCCATATCTGGCCCCAGGCAGCCACTGATCTACTTTTTTTTTTTTTTATTTTTAATCAAAGGATAATTGCTTTACAATATCATGTTGGTTTCTGACATACATCCACATGAATCAGCCATAGGTACCATATGTCCCAAGTTTGCCTTTTCTCAACACTTTATATAAATGGAATCATGCTATGTATAGTTTCTTGCATTTGGCTTTTTTCACCTAGCATAATGTTGTCAAGATTCATCAATTCTGTAGCACATCTCAGGATACTGGTATCCTAACTGGCATAATAATACCTTTTGCATATTGGAGCTTTAATAAGTTTTGAGATTGAACAACATAAATCCTCCAATTTTGATTTTCCTTTTCAAAACTGTTTGGTTCTGCAAGGTTATTTGTATTTCCATATACATTTTCTGATCAGCTTATCAATTTCTACAAAAAATAGTCTGTTGAGATTTTGATAAGAATTGTATTGAATTAAGTCAGTTTTGGGGAAATTGCCATCTTAACAATAACAAGTCTTCCAGCCCATGAACTTTGATGTGTATTTATTTAAATCTTCTTTCATTTCCCTCAGCAATATTTTGTTGTTCTCAGTGTATATATCTGGCATTCAGTTCAGTTCAGTTCAGTCGATCAGTCGTGTCCGACTCTTTGCGATCCCATGAACCACAGCACACCAGGCCTCCCTGTCCATCACCAACTCCCAAAGTCCACCCAAACCCATGTCCATCGAGTCAGTGATGCCATCCAGCCATCTCATCCTCTGTCATCTCCTTCTCTTCCTGCCCTCAATCTTTCCCAGCATCAGGGTCTTTTCAAATGAGTCAGCTCTTCTCATCAGGTGGCCAAAGTATTGGAGTTTCAGCTTCAACATCAGTCCCTCCAATGAACACCCAGGACTGATCTCCTCCAGGATGGACTGGTTGGGTCTCCTTGCAGTTCAAGGGACTCTCAAGAGTCTTCTCCAACACCACATTTCAAAAGCATCAATTCTTCACTGCTCAGCCTTCTTCACAGTCCAACTCTCACATCCATACATGACCACAGGAAAAACCATAGCCTTGACTAGACAGACCTTTGTTGGCAAAATAATGTTGCTGCTTTTTAATACGCTGTCTAGGTTGGTCATAACTTTCCTTCCAAGGAGCAAGTGTCTTTTAATTTCATGGCTGCAGTCACCATCTGCAGTGATTTTGGAGCCCAGAAAAACAAAGTCAGCCACTGTGTCCACTGTTTCCCCATCTATTTGCCATGAAATGATGGGACCGGATGCCATGATCTTCATTTTCTGAATGTTGAGCTTTAAGTCAACTTTTTCACTCTCCTTTTTCACTTTCATCAAGAAAAAGGAGACTTCTTTTTCCTGTTTATCCTTTCATACCTTTTGAATTTTGTACCATGTACAAGTAAGTATTCCTATACACACGCACATGCACATACTTTTATTTTATAAAAATGCTTGTATCATAAGGAAACATAGTCACAAACAAGCTGAGAGTCACAGAAACAAGCTTTGTGTTGGAAGAAATGCTGGGAGTCGGGCATTGTTCCTGGCTCCATGGCCTTTAAGCTCAAGGAGTTGGTCCTCACTAAGATTCTGTAAGAACTTTAATAGTCTTTAAGGAATTCTTTTTCTTTTTTAATATTTATTTTTATTTATTTACTTGGATGCACCAAGTCTTTGTTGCGGCATGCAAGATCTAGTTTCCCGACCAGGAATAGAACCCATGCCTCCCGCACTGATAGGCTGGAGTCATAGCCACTGGATCACCAGTGAAGTCCGTAAGGGGTTTCTATTCTGCTTAACATAACTTCAACGTAGAACCCAGATTGATGTTGTCAGCTACAAATTGGTACTTGTCACGGGCACTCACCATGTACCTCTACAAAGATTAAGTCAGGTAATGCAGCAGTTGCTGATTTTCAGCCCCCTCCCTCCCCCCGCCCCATAGTAGGTGAGGCTGGAGAGAAGGAATGAGGCACTTTGTGCTCTGGGAAAAACTGAGAGAACAGGTCTTTAGACAGTTAGATATTTTCAGGAGCTGATTTTATCAGCCCAGTTCTTGTATCTCCTCATATCTAGAAAAGCAGTTAATCCCTGCATGATGACATCAGCTCCTCCTGACTAGCAGAAGACTTTTGCAAAGATAAATATTTGTTGCATGAACTCCCCCTTCACCAAATCATACATACATCGACTTTCTTCTCACCCCCCACCTCTTTGGAGCAGCCTCTCAGAGCGACCTGAGGTGCTGTCTCCCGGGCTGCAGTCCTCATTTTGCCCCCAGTAAAGCTTAACTCACAACTCTCACGTTTTGCATTCTTTTTAAGTGAAGAATGTGATTATAGGAATGCCTAAAGGGACAGCTGAAGGAAGTGTGTGTGTCTCAAAGGTCCCTTAATGACTATTACCCCCGGGGGCTTCCTACCACACACGGCACTGGTCATTAAAGAAAACCCTGCATCAACTGGTATCTGCAGCACGTTTGGCATCTTGAACAAAAGATTGTTCTTGGAAAATGGCCAGCGATGCTGCTAACGTTCTCTCCTTTCCAAATAGGAGCCCTCACAGCTGAACTTCGCAGGTGGTGCTCAGCTTCTGCTATATTTAGCCAAGCGTGCTAAGCGGAGGAAGCAGGCAGGACTGAAATTCCCCAGAGGTCCCCCTCACTTCCTCAGTGACACCCTCACTCCTGGGCCAGAGACACTGCAACTGCATCCACAGATCTGCCTCAGACCCCAGACAGGCTACTGTCATGCCCAGAGAGGACAAACTCTGGAGTTCTAGGACACAAACTTGAGTGAGAATAGCCATGGCTTGCGGAGCCATACTTCATTAATAAAACAGTATGTGAATTAATACCCTACACTGGCTATTATGTATGAAAATTATAAAATATGGATTGGAAAACACAGATGAAACTCATCAGGGCTGACTGAAGTCAGGGCAAACAGAGGAGAGGAATAGGGGTGGGACTCCAGCTTCATCTATAATGCTTCATATTTGTTAATAAGAAGATGATATGCATATCAGACAAAACAGGTAAGTTATTAATTCCTGATGCTGGGGAACTTCCCTGGTGGTCCAGTGGTTGGGACTCAGCTCTCTCACTGATGAGAGCCTGAATTAGTGAACTAAAATCCTGCAAGCCGGGCTTCAAGGTCAAAAAAGCAACCAACCAACCAACCAACAACTTGGTGTTGTAAATGGGAATATTTGCTAAATTTTTCTCTACATTTTTCAATACGCTTAGCTCAAAAAACTAATAGAAAATTGAATGTGTTCAGATTTTGGTTTTTGGTTTTTGGTTTTGTTTTTTTTTTTTTTGGCTGTACCATCAGGGATCAAACCTGGGCCCAAGGCAGTGAAACCCTGAAGTCCTAACCACTGGACCTCCAGGGGATTCCCACCCCTCCCTCCTTTTTTTAAGCTCTTTTTGGAATGTGTTCAGATTTTAACCAAGAGGATGTTGTGCAGAATCCTGCAAAAAATGGAAACGCTCCTTCAGGCATCATAATTTATTTTCTTCTCACAGCAAGACTCCAGTACTCATGTATGGATGTAAGAGCTGAACCATTAAGAAGGCTGAGCGCTGAAGAATTGATGCTTTCAAACTGTGGTGCTGGAGAAGACTCTTGAGAGTCCCTTGGACTGCAAGGAGGTCAAACCAGTCAATCCAAATGGAAATCAACCCTGAATATTCACTGGAAGGACTGATGCTGAAGCTGAAGCTCAATCCTTTGGCCACCTGATGCTGGGAAAGATAGAAGGCAGGAGGAGAAGGGGACAACAGAGGACGAGATGGTTGGATGGCATCACCGACTCAACAGACATGCGTTTGAGCAAGCTCTGGGAGATGGTGAAGGACAGGGAAGCCTGGAATGCTGCAGTCCATGGGGTCACAAAGAGTCAGACACAACTGAGCGCCTGAACAACAGCAATAACACAGCAAGACAAGACCTAGAGTTTCGTCCTTCCTATTCTGCTCCCGGTGTAGCAAAGGGAAGAATGGAGAGCCATCTTCCATCCTTCAGCCACCTTGGCCGTCAGAAAATACCTAGTCACTGGGTTCTGGAAGTGGGTCCTGAATGTGGATGCAGGCTCAGCCTGGGATGAGGGAAAACACTTAAGAATCTTCCTCCCTGTTCATGACGGCCCCACTGCTTCACCCAGTCATCTCTTTAGCTAGTATCTCTCAACCCACCTCTCAGCCTAGAGCTCACATGGTCCTGCTCAGGAAGGGGGAAATACAGACGGCCTCTCACATGCACACACGCTCACACAGGTAGATGTGGGGGGTCAGCTTGGTCTTGACTTCAAATATCTGTCTAACTGTGGGTCACAGCCAAAATGTGTGAGTGCTGCTATCCTAAGCAACGCAAACATCATGTGACCAAGTCAGAAATCTTCCTCTCATTCATTTTCTTCTCTCTAAATGTCTGAAAAACTCCCTCTCTGACTGTCTCCATCTTGGTAAATGATACCAGCATCCAATCCAAGTGCTTCATCCAAAGACCAGGGGGCTGTCTTCTCTTACCCTCTACATGCCAGCCACCGGCTACAGAATAGATGATACGTAATATTTGCACTGCAAGTACCGGTTTGTAAAACTTGTGTTTTGGACACAGACATGCACGTCCACACACATAATATGCACACTGCACTGCAATATAAAATGTGTTTCTTCCTTTCTCTTGAAAAGGAAGGACTGTTACAAAGATGCAGTTTTTATATTTTAATCCTCTTTAAGGTGGTTGGAAGCAAATATCCAGCGCTCCGAGATGCCTCCTCTCCTCTTTTGTATTGCTAAATGTTTGGTATCCTCTTCATCTGTTGCCTTTCCTTTTCCACTGCTAAGAAATATGCTCTTTTTGTAAGAAAGAACTGATGGAAAGTAGGAGCAAAGAGAGACTGAGGAGAATAGCGTGTGTTTGTGGGCTTCCCTGGTGGCTCAGTGGCAAAGAATCCGCCCGCCAGTGCAGGAGACTCAGGTTCAATCCTGGGTCTGGAAGATCCCCTGGAGAAGGGAATGGCAACCCACTCCAGTATTCTTGCCTGGAGAATTCCATGGACAGAAGAGTCTGGCAGGCTACAGTCCATAGGGTGGCAAAGAATTGGACACGACTTAGCGACCAAACAACAGCAACGATGCATCTGTAGGCTGCTGTGTCCCTGTTGATAGTGTGAAGACCAGCTAGAAGTCTCCTCCGTCCTCTGGATTCCCCAGCACTCCACCTAGACCCTCTGTGCCACTTCCCGCTTTTGACCTTGTGCTGTGCGTATGGAACACATGTTTTATCCTCTCTAATTATCTATACTCTGGTTGGGGAAGGTTCCTTCTATATTTTACCTGTTTTCCCCCCAACCCTGCCTCGCCACCAGAGAGCCTAGGGAACTCTCCGACACCGTTTGGTGGAAATGTAAGTTGGTGCAGCTGCTGTGGAGATATGGAGTTCCTTAGAAAACTAAAAATAAAGTTGCCATGTGGTCCTGCAATATACCCTGATGAAACTGTAAGTCAAAAAGATACACGCACCCCTATGTTCATGGCATCACTACTTACATTAGCCAAGACGTGGAAGCAACTTCAATGCCCATGGACAGATGACTGGATAAAGAAGATGTGGTACATACAGATAACGGAATATTACTCAGCCATAAAAAGTGAAATAAAGTCACTGACAGAAACATGGATGCAATTAGAGATTACCATATTAAGTGAAGTAAGTCAGAAAGAGAAAGACAAATACCATATGCTTTCACTTATATATGGAATCTAAAATATGACACAAAATGAAAAATAAACCTGTCTATGAAACAGAAATAGAATCATGGACATAGAGAACTGACTAGTGGTTGCCAAGGGGGAGTAGGTTGGGGGAGAGATGGAGTGGGAATTTAGGGTTAGCAGATGTAAGCGCCTATATACAGAATGGATAACCAACAAGGTCCTACTGTATAGCACAGGGAACCATATAGTCAATGTCCTATGATAAATCATAATGGAAAAAAATATTTAAAAATGTATATGTATGTACGTATAACTGAATCATTTGCTATACAGTAGAAATTAACACAGCATTGTAAATCAACTATTAGTCAGTTCAGTTCAGTTGCTCAGTAGTGTCCGACTCTTTGTGACCCCATGAATCGCAGCACGCCAGGCTTCCCTGTCCATCACCAACTCCCAGAGTTCACTCAGACTCATGTTCATCGAGTCGGTGATGCCATCCAGCCACATCTCATCCTCTGTCGTCCCCTTCTCCTCCTGCCCCCAATCCCTCCCAGCATCAGAGTCTTTTCCAATGAGTCAACTCTTCACATGAAGTGGCCAAAGTACTGGAGTTTCAGCTTTAGCATCATTCCTTCCAAAGAAATCCCAGGGCTGATCTCCTTCAGAATGGACTGGTTGGATCTCCTTGAAGTCCAAGGGACTCTCAAGGGTCTTCTCCAACACCACAGTTCAAAAGCATCAATTCTTCGGCTCTCAGCTTTCTTCACAGTCCAACTCTCACATCCATACATGACCACTGGAAAAACCATAGCCTTGACTGGACGAACCTTTGTTGGCAAAGTAAGGTCTCTGCTTTTTAATATGCTATCTAGGTTGGTCATAACTTTCCTACCAAGGAGTAGGCGTCTTTTAATTTCATGGCTGCAGTCACCATCTGCAGTGATTTTGGAGCCCCCAAAAATAAAATCTGACACTGTTTCTACTGTTTCCCCATCTATTTCCCATGAAGTGATGGGACCGGATGCCATGATCTTCGTTTTCTGAATTAAGTTGAGCTTTAAGCCAACTTTTTCACTCTCCACTTTCACTTTCATCAAGAGGCTTTGAGTTCCTCTTCACTTTCTGCCATAAGGGTGGTGTCATCTGCATATCCGAGGTTATTGATATTTCTCCCGGCAATCTTGATTCCAGCTTGTGTTTCTTCCAGTCCAGTGTTTCTCATGATGTACTCTGCATAGAAGTTAAATAAACAGGGTGACAATATACAGCCTTGACGAACTCCTTTTCCTATTTGGAACCAGTCTGTTGTTCCATGTCCAGTTCTAACTGTTGCTTCCTGACCTGTATACAAATTTCTCAAGAGGCAGATCAGGTGGTCTGGTATTCCCATCTCTTTCAGAATTTTCCACAGTTTATTGTGATCCATGCAGTCAAAGGCTTTGGCATAGTCAATAAAGCAGAAATAGATGTTTTTCTGGAACTCTCTTGCTTTTTCCATGATCCAGCGGATGTTGGCAATTTGATCTCTGGTTCCTCTGCCTTTTCTAAAACCAGCTTGAACATCAGCAAGTTCACAGTTCACATATTGCTGAAGCCTGGCTTGGAGAATTTTGAGCATTACTTTACTATCATGAGAGATGAGTGCAATTGTGCGGTAGTTTGAGCATTCTTTGGCATTGCCTTTCTTTGGGATTGGAATGAAAACTGACCTTTTCCAGTCCTGTGGCCACTGCTGAGTTTTCCAAATTTGCTGGCATATTGAGTGTAGCACTTTCACAGCATCATCTTTCAGGATTTGAAAGAACTCAACTGGAATTCCATCACCTCCACTAGCTTTGTTCGTAGTGATGCTTTCTAAGGCCCACTTGACTTCACATTCCAGGATGTCTGGCTCTAGGTCAGTGAGCACACCATCATGATTATCTGGGTCGTGAAGATCTTTTTTGTACAGTTCTTCTGTGTATTCTTGCCATCTCTTCATAATATCTTCTGCTTCTGTTAGGTCCATACCATTTCTGTCCTTTATCGAGCCTGTCTTTGCATGAAATGTTCCCTTGGTATCTCTAATTTTCTTGAAGAGATCTCTAGTCTTTCCCATTCTGTTGTTTTCCTCTATTTCTTTGCATTGATCGCTGAAGAAGGCTTTCTTATCTCTTCTTGCTATTCTTTGGAACTTTGCATTCAGATGCTTATATCTTTCCTTTTCTCCTTTGCTAAATAAACAATAAATCTTTTTGCTGCTACTGCTGCTGCTAAGTCGTGTCAGTCGTGTCTGACTCTGTGCGACCCCACAGACGGAAGCCCACCAGGTTCTCTGTCCCTGGGATTCTCCAGGCAGGAACACTGGAGTGGGTTGCCATTTCTTTCTCCAATGCATGAAAGTGAAAAGTGAAAGTGAAGTCGCTCAGTCGTGTCCAACTCTCAGCGACCCCATGGACCGCAGCCTAGCAGGCTCCTCCGTCCATGGGATTTTCCAGGCAAGAGTACTGGAGTGGGGTGCCATCGCCTTCTCCATGAGTGACTGCCTAATTCTAACTGCCTTCCTTCCTTCCTCTGGTCCTTCCTTCTTTCTATGCTTCTGTCCCTTTCTCCTTTCCTTCTTCCTTTCTTCCTTAGCGAGCTGGAAAACTGTGCTTTAGAAACTCCGTTTTCAGCTGGAATCAGAAGGGGCAGGGCCCTTGGTGCCAAGAGCAGCCCCTCCATGGCACCTGCCCTTGTCTGTCCAGTAAATGGGCCTGCAGAAAATAAAGTGTACAGCAAGCACAAACAAGCCTAAGAGAGACAGTGGGACCTCCCAGGTGATGCCGTGGTCAAGACTCCACTCTTCCAGCGTAACAGGAGAAGGTTCAGTCCCTGGTCCAGGAACTAAGATCCCACACGCTGTGTGGCATGGCCAAAAAATTTAAAAAATAAAATAAGAGAGACAACTCTTATCAACCTGGGCACAAGCAGAGTTTGTCAAGTGTCCTTGCCAATGTGAGGGAAGAAATCCCTTTATCTCATCCCTGTGGGGAAATGTCTCTTCCAGTCAGTTTTGAGTGACTCTGACCTCTATGGTTATCTCCAACACTCACTCGCTGACATGGGCAAGGCAGCATAAGGCTCATCTTGGCATCAGGAAGCAACGTGATCTGCAGGCAGAGGTCACTGGTACACCTTGACACTGCAGTGCTTTCTCTTAGGGAGTTCAACTGGACTGCCATGGAATCTAATACTTGTGGGAAGAAGGTCAGTGAAAATAAGGTGAAAAGACATCATCTCACACTAAGCAATATCCATTCCCTACCGGGGATATAGCTCAGATAGAGTCAGAGAGACCATATGGAGACACATCGCTTTTATTTGCTGGATAATGGAGCATAGGGCGATGATTACAGCTTCTTTATGTCTCATGTGACTCCAAGCACAACCACCAGCAATCAACAAATAATTTTTAATAACAATAATGACGTTAGAGCTGAGAGCCATAAATCCTCTAGCACTGCCCATTAAAAGTAGCCTGTAAACCATTTCTTGCAATTGCTTTCCAGCCAGTTCCAAACATGATTCTATTAAACCATTAAATAAAACAGAACAGACTGTCATAAAGTGAGAGTGAGGATTATGTCAAAGAAGGTTAGAGGCTAAATTGATAGTATCTAGATTTTCTTGAGGAAGCAAGTAATAAAATTTTACTAACCCTTAAGTTACATAAAATATTCTCTGGCTGGAATCACATTTTGTCCAAAAGTACTTCTTTATCTCAAGGGGGTGATAAGATAATATGAAATATTTTAACAAGGGAAAGATTGAAAATAATCAAGGAGAACTAAAGTGAACTTCACCTACCAAAAAATAACAAACACTTCACAATTATAGAATTTCAGGGAGAGCAGCAAGGTTTGTCCTGTCTGAATATACCATAAGCTCACAGATGAAGCCAAGGTCATTGGTATTTAGAACTTTTAATTTTTCATATAATGAACATAACTTTTTTATTTTTATTTTTTTTTTGTTTCCAAGGCAAACCATTTATTTATTTATTTATTTATTTTTCTTTTTTATTATTTTTAAAAGAAAATCCATCCTGAACCCTCCACCCTCCTCCCTCCCCATACCATCCCTCTGGGTCGTCCCAGTGCACCAGTCCCAAGCATCCAGCAGTGCACCAGTCCCAAGCATCCAGCATCGTGCATTGAACCTGGACTGGCATTTCGTTTCATACATGACATTTCACATGTTTCAATGCCATTCTCCCAAATCTTGCCACCCACTCCCTCTCCCACAGAGTCCATAAGCCAGAAGGACAAACACCAATACAGTATACTAACGCATATATATGGAATTTAGAAAGATGGTAACGATAACCCTGTATACGAGACAGCAAAGAGACACTGATGTATAGAATAGGCTTATGAACATAACTTTTTTAAAAGATGTGATTTGGACCAGAAGCTAACTTCTTGAAATAAACAAGTTTTTTAGATTGTCTTCCATTATTTAATCCGAAGAGCTTTGAATACACTGAAAGAATCCATAAAATTCTAATGTTAGTAGCTTTTACAAATTGTTTATTAATTTAATTATTTAAAAAAAATTTTTTAATTGAAGTATAGCTGATTTAATGATATTTAAATGACTCTTAAATGACTATTTGGAGATGGACTCAAGAGAGAAAAAAACTGATATAGGAAAAGCATATATGTAAAAGCAAACAATGAAAAATAGGAAATAGGAATACAATGGGAAAGTGAGCTGGAAATCTTAGCGTATTTCAGAATCCAGTGCCACATAGAATTGCATGCTAACCTTCAACCCAATGGAACTATGTTTCAGATTCCTGTTAATTAGAACAGGAGAAACAATCCATGGAATTCTCCAGGCCAGAATACTGCAGTGGGTAGCCTTTCCCTTCTCCAGGGAATCTTCCCAACCCAGGGATCAAACCCAGTTCTCCCACATTGCAGGCAGATTCTTTACAAGCTGAGCCACAAGGAAGCCCAAGAATACTGGAGTGGGTAGCCTATCCCTTCTCCAGGGGATCTTCCCAACCCAGGAATCGAACCAGAGTCTCCTGCATTGCAGGCGGATTCTTTACCAACTGAGCTATCAGGGAAGCCCAGGAAAAACAATAGGAAAAGTTAACCTCTGGCACAGTCCCAAATGAACTCACCATTAGCACAGAATTGCAAAAAATAAGATTTGTTGTTTGTGGAGTTTCATTGAATAAAAATTCATGTCTTTACTCAAGAATATCCCATTTACTTCTAGTGATAACATGAAAAAAAAAATCAGTCTTCTGAATTATTAATGCCTGTAGTCGGTAGTAATATTTAAGGGCTTGTCAAACTACAATTTGATGGATTTCCTAAAAAGTGCACTTAGATTTTACAAGTTGTGTGAACACATCTGTAATTTCCAATACCATAAAACAATTTGCAATGTGTATTAAAGCTCATAGGAGTTGGTTGGGGTTTTGTTTGTTTCTTTTGGTAGAATAATTTTGGCTCAACTTGTCAAAATTTGAGGATCTTAAGAGCTGTTTCAGATATAGGAAGGCTTTCAATTATCTGTATTAATCTTATACGATTAATTTTCATCTTAATAGGAATTCTTATTTTTTAGCTAGAGTTAATTAACTTGAAACCTAGTTATCCAGTAGAATTTAAAATCTGGCAAACCATGAACACCTGTCCTCAGGCTAGAAATTTAATGATAAAATGTGCTTGGTTGCTAAGTCATATCCAACTCTTTTCAATCCCATGGTCTGTGGCTCTCCAGGTTCTTCAGTCCATGGGATTTCCCAGGCAAGAATACTGGAGTGAGTTGCCATTTCCTTCTCTAGGGGATCTTCCCAACACAGGGATCCAACCCACGTCTCCTGCTTCGCAGGAGGGTTCTTTACCACTGAGCCAGCAGGGAAGCCTGATTATAAAATGCCTAGCATCTGAAAGGCACTCAAGGCATGTCTGTAGATGCAGTGAATGAGGCCAAGGAATACCTCCCTGCTGGTCAAAGCGTGACAAGGTCTGAACTGCAGCAGAAGAATGCTGTAGAAGAAAATACCTAAGAATCTTCAGATTCACATTTCATTGTCAGCTACAAGTGACATCAACTTCCACAGAAGGCCAAAAAAAAAAACAAAAACAGACAAGATTCCAGTAAAGTTACTCATACCCTTTATGATGGGGGTTACAGGGCATTTAGACCAGAGTGAGATGAGCTGCCCTCAAGATGGGAAGGCAATAAGAGCCCTTGTTATTATAAGACTTTCTTACTCTGTCTCTAGCGCCAAGAAAGAGGAGCAGCAAGGTGAGAAATAAGGCTTCATATCAAACACAAATGTCCTCCTCTCCAAAAGCTCTGAGGCTTCCTCAAAGAAAACTAATCAAGTTAAGAGTCCAGTCAATCACAAGCTCTGAGACTGATGAAAATTCAACACCAAGATTCCCCTCAGTAAAGAAAACAAAGCTTGGGACTTCCCTGGTGGTCCAGAGGCTAAGACTCTGCACTCCCAATCAAGGGGTCCCAAGTTCGATCCTTGGTCAGGGAACTAGATCCCACATGCCTCAACTAAAGATCCCACATGCCTCAACTAAAGATCCCACATGCCTCAACTAAAGATCTCACATGCCTCAACTAAAGATCCCACATGCCTCAACTAAAGATCCCACATGCCTCAACTAAAGATCCCACATGCCTCAACTAAAGATCCCACATGCCTCAACTAAAGATCTCACATCCCTCAACTAAAGATCCCACATGCCTCAACTAAAGATCTCACATCCCTCAACTAAAGATCCCACATGCCTCAACTAAAGATCCCACATGCCTCAACTAAAGATCTCACATCCCTCAACTAAAGATCCCACATGCCTCAACTAAAGATCTCACATCCCTCAACTAAAGATCCCACATGCCGCAATGAAGATGGAAGAGCCTGAGTGCCGCAACTAAGACCTGGCACAGCCAAATAAATAATTAAAAAAAAAAAAAAAACACAACTATGGAGCTTATTGTAGTTATTTCAGGGAAAACAAATACCTGTACTGCTCCTAGTCCACAGAGTGGGAGACTTGCATTGGTCTTCAGGGCAACACCTACTATGCTGCATGCATTCAACCTTGGTCAAGACACTGCTTGCCAAGAGGCAACAATTCCAGGCTCAGTCCATGGCTTCAGTGTCCTCGAGCTCACATCTATTCATACTACATCAGACAGGTGTTATGAGAATCAGTATTCATCAATGCATGGTAAGTCAATTTCAAACTACAAAAATCCATAAAACACATCAAAATAAGTATAGTGCATACAACTATTCCACAGTCTAAGAAAAAGAAGCCGACATATACATATATATATAAACTTACAGAGTGATGATGCTGGTAAATATGAAGTATTTTTTTTAATATTTATTTATTTGGCTGCACCAGGTCTTAGTCGTGGCGAGTGATATCTAGCTCCCTGGCCGGGGCTCAAACCTGGGGCCCCTGCTTTGGGAACACAGAGTCTTGGCCACTGGACCATCAGGGAAGTCCTGTGAAGTATTTTAATACATGACCGACAGGTCCCCTCCTATCACTGAGGTTGTTTTACAGAAACAGCAGTGTCTACACTCAGTTGCACCAAGTACACAATCACGGCCCCCCACCCCATCCCCCCACCTAGAGAGAACCTTGAGATGGAAAATGAGGAGGCAGGATATACCATGGAGGCTATTTTATAGAAAAAATATGTTAAGTATCATACTAAGTGAAGTAAGTTAAAAACAAGTATTATATGATATCACTTATATGTGGGATATAAAAAATAATATAAATAAGTCTATAAACAAAACAGGAATAGACCCACAGTCATAGAAAACAAACATATGGTTACCAAAGGGGCGAGAAGGGGAGAGATAAATTAGGAATGTGGGACTAACAGATACAAACCATTATACATGAACTAGATTAACAACAAGAACCTAGTATACAGCACAGGGAACTCCATTCAGTATCTTGTAATAACTTATAATGGTAAAGAATCTGAAAAAGATGTTATATTTATATGTGTGTGTGTGTGTATCTGAATCACTTTCAGCTGAATACCTGAAATTAACACAGTATCGTAAATCAAGTTTGTATGTATATGTGTTGAGTGGCTCAGTCGTGTCTGACTCTTTGCAACCCCATGGACCACAGCCCTCCAGGCTCCTCTGTCCATGGGATTCTCTAGGCAAGAACACTGATGTGGGTTTTCATGCCCTCCTCCAGGGGATCTTCCTGACCCAGGGATCAAACCTGTATCTCTTGCATCTCCTGCATTGGCAGGCGGACTCTTTACCACGGCACCACCTGGGAAGCCCATGTAAATTAATTATAGATCAATTTAAGAAAAGGAAAAAATACGGTACAACAAAAACTCACAACAGATGCGTCATCTATATAAAAGGAACAGATACTGATGTTCTTTTTTAATGAATAAAAATATTGAGAGAAAGAATGCTTGTAAGAGCCCGTAAGAGAATATCCATTCATTCCTCAACCTTCTAGCAGGAAAAGAACTAAAGCTATGTTCTCAGATTTAACAAAAACAACAACAACAAAAAAGAGGCAAATCCATAGACAGAAAACAGAGGATGAAAGCCTGTGTTATAAAATGTACCACCTCGAGCCTTTCTAAGCATACAGTCCAGTGGCGTCAAGTACGTTCACAGTGCTGTGTAGCCCTCGCCACCATCCATCTCCAGAACTCTTCACCTTGTAACTTTTTCATTTAATATTTATTTTATTTATTAGGCTCCCCTGGTGGCTCAGATGGTAAAGAATCTGCCCATAATGCAAGAGACCTGGGTTCAATCCCTGGGTTGAGAAGTTACCCTGGAGAAGGGAACAGTTACCCACTCCAGTATTTTTGCCTGAAGAATTCCATGGACAGAGGAGCCTGGTGGCTCCAGTCCCTGAGGTTGCAAAGATTTTTTAATTTATTACTTATTTCTTTGGCTGTGCTGGGATAATTAGTTTGGGGGTCTTCGATCTTCATGGTGGCATGTGAACTTTTAGCTGCAGTGTGTGGGATCTAGTTTCCTGACCAGGGATGGATCTGGGGCTCCCTGTATCGGAAGCTTGGAGTGTTAGCACTGGACTGCCAGGGAGGTTCCTCATCTTGTAAAACTGAAACTCTGCGCCCATTAAACACTTTCTCATTCTCCCTCCCCACACCTCTGCTAACTAACCATCATTCTACTTTCTGTCTACATATCCGACTACTCTACGTACCTCATTATGTTACACATATTTTACCACAATAAAAACAAAAGTTTTAAGGAAAATATAAGAAGCTTTCCCCTCCTTTCCATATCAATTGCCCTGTCCTGGCCAGGCCAAAGTCTTGTCTTATGTAGATAATAGCAGGAACTCCATGACTAGTCTGCATCCCTGTCATGAATCTGACCTGGGACCCACTCACCTCTCCGTTTCCATTCTGAAACTGTCAAGGATTTTCAAATTAATTTCCACACAATCAAATGGGCAGGTGGCTCAGTAGTAAAGAATCTGCCTGCCAATGCAGGGGACGCAGGAGATACAGGTTCAATTCTTGGGCCAGGAAGATCCCTAGTAGGAGGAAATGGCAACCCACTCCAGTATTCTCGCCTGGAAAATTCCATGGATAAAGAAACCTGGAGGGTTGCAGTCCATGGGGTCTCCTGGGGTCACAAAGAGTTGGACACGACTGAGTGAGTGTACGCATACAATCAAATACAAAATCCTTAGACTGCCTCAAGGCTAACAGAGGGTGAACCACCGGCTTCCCAACTTGCTAAGATGCTGCTCCTCAGAAAGACACAGAGAGACAAGAAAAACACAGAGGTCACACAGCAAAGCCTAATAAGAGACCTTTCTGCTAAATGCAGCCTTTGATTGTAAAACATACCCGTAGCAGTATCTGCTCGGCTTTCGGCACCGTGGAGAGCCAAAAAGTAAGCGACTGTATCCCCATTCTGACCAAAGTTGTGTGGAAGTCTGACTAGTTTTGGCAAGCTAGTTTGATCTAAGCTAGTCTAAACCACAGTTGGGCCTCACTTTGGGGGCCGCCCCCATTCAATGACAACAACTACCATTACTGATGCACCCACTGCATCTCGGGCAGTGAGCATCGTCTCAGGCAGCACCCCCAACAGTAAGTGCTGGAGGAAAGGGCTCCCCGCGCACCCCAGCCAACAGGGACTGTGCCTCCCGGCTCACTAGGAGGGCTGGGCCCAGCAAGCAGGAGGCAGACAGCCTTCTCCCTGCACTGTGGGCAGCTTCCTGGACTGGTTCAGCAGCCGGAAAAGTTTTCCTTCTGCCAGAAGAAAGCTGCATAGGCCCCAGAAACTGTTTTGGAAGACAGTGCAGTTCGGTTCTCCATCAGAAATCTGACACCTGCCTCAGTGAAGGGGGTAAGGAGAGTCCAGTCACCTGCCTGCTGACCATCTCCTCCTTCACAGAGGGCAGAATCTGTACATCCTAGAAGAGATTTTGCAGCTTTTAAAGGAAAAAGAGGATCGTTCTGAGGACTCTGGGGGGAAAAAAACACACTGTTGCCAAAATTTAAGAGCAAAACAGTTTATAAAATAGCTGAAGAATCTGGGGCTTCCCTGGTGGTTCCATGGTTAGGAAGCCGCCTGCCAGTGCAGGAGACGAAGGTTCAATCCCTGGCCCAGGAAGATCCACATGGAGGGGAGCAGCAGAGCAAATAAGCCCATGTACCACAACTACTGTGGAGGGAGAGCCGGGGAACTGCAGCTCTTGTTGTGGAGAAGCAGTGCTCCACAAGAGAAGCCACTGCCGTGAGAAGCCTGCTCACCGAGACTAGAGAATAGTTCCTCCTTGCAGCAACTAGAGAAAAGCCCACACAGCAATGAAGACCCAGCACGGTCATAAATAAATGAATAAATAAAATTATTCCAAAAAAATTCTGGAGTAATGAACCAGGAGTCAGGGAGTTGCAAAAGGTCCTCTGGAGACCTTGGCAAAGTGCTGATTTCTGCCTGAATCTAGGGGAAAACCACCAGAAAAGAGCAGGTGAACAAACCTAAAATATCAGAAGTACTGATACATGTAATGTGCTAAGTCCCTTCAGTCGTGTCTGACTCTTTGAAACCCCATGGACTGTAGACTGCCAGGCTCCTCTGTCCATGGGATTTTCTAGGCAAGAATACTGGAGTGGGTTGCCATTTCCTTCTCCAGAGGATGACCTTCCAGGCCCAGGGATCAAACCCACATCTCTTATGTCTCCTGTGTTAGCAGGCAGGTTCTTACCTCAAGTGCCACCTGGGATCAAGTGCCACAACTGATCCATGGGTGGGCCTCAGAAACATTATGGTTAGTGAAAGAAGCCAGGCGGGAAAGACGGAATATTATATGATTCCATTCCATGACGTGTCCAGAAAGAGCAAAGCTACAGACACAGAGAGCAGATGGAGGGTTGCCTGGGGCTGGAGGTGGGGAGGAGGGCTGACTGCAAACAGCTATGAGTTACTGGGACATCCCTGGTGCTCCAGTGGTTGAGAATCCACCCACCAATGCAGGGAACACAAGTTTGATCCCTGGCTGAAGACCCCATATGCCACAACTACTAAGCCTGGGTAGCCTGGAGTCCTCGTGCCACAATGAGAGAGCCCATGCACCCTGACGAAAAGATCCCACATGACGCGGTGAAGATCCCATGTGCCGCAACTAAGACCCCATGCAGCCAAATAAATATTAGAAACAAAAAGCAGCCATGAGGTATGAGACGGCATGATAGAAATGTGTTAAAGTAGATTGTGGTGATGGCTGCACAACTCAGTACCTTTACTAAAAATCACTGAATTGTCCACCTAACCATGGATGAATTTTATGATACTTAAATTCATAATTCAATAAAGCTGTTCAAGATTCCCAGATGGCACAGTGGTAAAGAATTCACCTGTCAATGCAGGAGATACGGGTTGTGAAGATTCCCTGGAATTAAAAAATGACAATCCACTTCAGGATTCTTGCCTGGGAACTCTCATGGACAGAGGAGCCTGGCACGCTACAGTCCACGGAGTCACAAAGAGTTAACCACAACTGAGCAACTATGCATACTCACACACACACACACAAAGCTGTTAAAAACAAAACAAAACAAAACAAAACCACACCCTAGACCAGAAGAATAAAATAAATGGACAAAAAGTCTTATCTAGAAGTGAAGATAAACTGAAAGACTACTCCAAGTAAACTACAAAGGTAAATTAAAATAAAATGATTATTAATTAACTAACTAGAAAAGAATAAGATTAATATAAAAATTTTAGGAGCTATTAAAGAATTAATAAAAAGAGCTTTCATTAAAAATTTATTTTAAAAAAGAAAATAGAAATTCCAAAGGAGATGTATAAAAATAAACTGAGGCTTATTGAAATTTTTGAGCTTGAGCAAAAATGTATTCAAACCAGGCAGCATCTAACCTAGCAGATGGAAAGGAGCTCTAAGGTGCTACACAGAATGGAAGACTTTTTTTTTTAATGAAGAACAATTGAATTACAATATTAGTTTTAGATGTATAACACAGTCATTCAATATTTTTATACCCTATAAAATGATCACCAAGATAAGTCCAGCTACCATCTGTTACCCATACATTTGCAATATAATTACCATATTATTGACAATATTCCCCATTCTATACATTACATACCTGTGACTTGCTTATTTTATAACTGGAAGCTTGTATTTCTTAATCTCCCTCACTTACTTCACGCATCCCTCAAGCCTTCCCTTGGCAATCACCAGTTTGTTTTCTGTATCTATGAATATTCTTCTGTTTTATTATCTTTGTTCATTTGCTTTGATTTTTAGATTCTACCTATAAGTGAAATCATACAGTATTTGTCTTTATCTGACTTATTTCACTTTGCACAATGCCATCCATGTTGTTTCAAATAGCAAGATTCCATTCTTTATTACGGCAGAGCGATAAAATGAAAGATTTTTGTAGCCAGAGGGAAGCAGGAATAAGGAAGCTGTACTAGGCAAAAAAGTGGGTTGGTGATTGTAAAGTCTCTTTCCTTTAGGGGACTACAGTGGTCTATCAGGCAGATTGCCTGACAGTGTTTCAGGTCCTTTCAGATTGACTGGTTTAAGATTCCTGGAGTTCCCTGGTAGTCCAATGGTCAGGACTCTGCCCTTGCACTGTGGAGGGACTGGGGTTCAATCCCTGGTCAGAGAACAAAGATCCCACAAGCCACACAGTGCAGCTTAAAAAAAACAAAAAATGTGGATTCCATTTCTGGGAGAGGATGAAATTGTAATTAAGACTCTTTGGTATTTATGAGGTGTAGCATAACTGATTCCATTTTGGCCCTGTTACATTGTATTTTAACAGAGGTATAAAAATGAAGATGTAGGATTTGTTTTTAACTTAAAAGAAAACAGAGGAAATACCCCTAAATGTTAAGAGTGATATTCTCTCTTTAAATTAATTATAAGTGGTTTTTATTTTCTCTTTTCTTTTCTAAATTTCCTATACGACACAATTTTGATTATAAAATTCGATTATCTGTGAGCATGTTTATAAGTAATGAATTTGAAAATTTAAGTGAAATTGGTGAACTTGCAGAAAATATAAATTACCCAGGACTTTACAGGTGGTCCAGTGGTTAAGACTCCAAGCTTCCACTGAAGGGGGATTGGGTTAGATCCCTGGTTGGGGAAATTTCTCAAGCTGTGGTGTGTGGCTCCTCCCAGAAAAATTACCCAGATTGCTTTAAGAAGAAACAAGGTCTCTTAATAACCAGCAAGGACCTAGCGTATAGGACAGGGAGTGAATGACGTTCACTATTTTGTAATAACCTATAAAGGAAAAAAATCTGAAAAAGAATATATATACACATATACAAAACTTAATCACTTTGCTGTACACTTGAAACTAACACAACACTGCAAATCAACTATACTTCAATTTAAAGAAAACAACGGGAATTTCCTGGTGGTCCAGTGGTTAGGACTCAGCACTTGCACTGCCAGGGCCCAGGGTTCAATCCCTGGTGGAAGAACTAAGATCCCACCAGCCACCAGGTGTGGCCCCTCTCACCACCATCCCCCCAAAAAAATCTAAAAAAAAAAAAAGGGCAAAGAATTTGAATAGACATTTTCCCAAAGATACACAAATGGCTAAAGGACAAATGAAAAGGTCTTCACTGTTATTAATCATTGGAGACATGCAAATCAAAACCACAATGCGGGACTTCCCTAGTGGTCCAGTGGTTAAGAATCCACCTTGCAAGGCAAGGTACGTAGGTTAGATCCCTGGTAGGAGAACTGGGATCCCATACACGATGGAGTAAGGAAGTCCTCGCACCGGAACTTCTGAGCCTGAGCACCACAACGAGAGAATCCATGTGCCACAACGAAAGGTCCCGTGTGCCATGACTCAGCCAAATAAATACTTTTTTTTTTCTTTAAGAACACACACAATGAGATACCACTGCCCATCCACTAAGATGGCTATGATCAAAACAACAGAACAAGTTTAGATGAGGATGTGAAAATATTGGAAGCCTTAAATATTGCTGATAGAAATGTAAAACGGTGTAGCCAGTGTGGAAGACAGTTTGGTGGTTCCTCAGTTAGTTAAACATAAAACTACCATATGACCCTGAAGTGCCATTCCTAAGTTAACATACCCAAAATAACTCAAACAGGTGTTCAAATGAAACCTTACCCACAAATACTCACAGCAGTATTGCTCACAATGGCCAATGGAGGAACCCTATAAATGTGTTAGGTGAAGGAAACCAGCTACAAAGGCCTTATCTTCCATGTATATGAAATGTCCAGAAAAGACAAATCCACAGAGACAGAAAGGAGGAGATCAGAAGTTGACCGGAGCTTGGGGGAGGGAGCAAAAGACTGATTGCCTCAATGCATTTGGGGTTGCCTTGGGGGCAGAGATGTTCTGGGCCCAGTTAGGGGTGATGGCTGCATAATATTGTGAATGTACTAAATATACTGATGGTAAATTTTATGTTATGTATATTTTACCACAATTTAAAAAAAAGCTGAGGCAGATCCTGTAGAAGCTGGAAGCTGCCAGACAAATATACTTTGCAGAGCTGGGTGGCCAGTCCTTCCTTGAAGGGCTCTGAGTGGGGCCTCTGTGTCTTCCTCGCCAGGTTAGTCATGGGAGTTTTTTTATGAGATGATCACCGCTCTCTCTCTTCACTCCCACTCCCTGGACCTTCTCTTTCAGGAGAAGCTGTCCTTCCCTCTGCCCTGCCTCAGGGACGGGGTGACTCCAGGACCTGAGTCCTATCTTTACATTTGAGTTTGGAAAAGTGAGATCCTCTGGGCATAAATAGAAAAGATTTTGGAAGGATGTGGTCAAATTTCCAGCCTCAGGGGTTTAACGTTGGGTTAGAATTTAAGGAATCCTTGCTTGGGGTGGAAAAAAGATAAGGGAAAATGGTAAAATTATTTACTCAAAGAATGATCTCTCTCAATTTTATTTGAAATAGCAATTCAATGCAGCTTCTACTTGAAACTGGCAGGGGAGGGAACTTGGATTTTTGAGAGGCAAGGGAGTGAGGGAGAGATGCCAGATAGATTTGGAGGGTCTAGAGGGGAAGTCTGGCTTCTATAGCTGGCTTAAAACTCAACATCCAAGAAATGAAGATCATGGCATCTGGTTTCATCACCTCATGGCAAATAGATGGGGGAAACAATAGAAACAGTGACAGACTTTATTTTCTTGGGCTCCAAAATCACTGTGGATGGTGACTGCAGCCATGAAATTAAAAGACGCCTGCTCCTTGGAAGAAAAGCTATGACAAACCTAGACAGCATATTAAAAAGCAGAGACATCACTTTGCCAACAAAGATCGTCTAGTCAAAGCTATGGTTTTTCCAGTAGTCATGTAAGGATGTGAGAGCTGGCCATAAAGAAGGCTGAGTGCTGAAGAATTGATGCTTTCGAACTGTGGTGCTGGAGAAGACTCTTGAGAGTCCCTTGGACAGCAAGGATACCAAACCAGTCAATCCTAAAGGAAATCAATCCTGAACATTCACTGGAAAGACTGATGCTGAAGCTGAAGCTCCAATACTTCGGTCACCTGATGTGAAGAGCCAACTCATTGGAAAAGACCCTGATGCTGGGAAAGATTGAGGGCAGGAGGAGAAAGGGATGACAGAGGATGAGATGGTTGGATGGCATCACCGATTCAATGACATGAGTCTGAGCAAACTCTGGGAGACGGTGAAGGACAGGGAAGCCTGGCACACTACAGTTCATGAGGTAGCAGAATCAGACACAACTGAGCAACTGAACAACAGCAAGGAAGGAGCCTGATTGTCACCTCTGTGTCTCTGTGCAACTGGCCTGGCACAGGAGTGAATGGCAGTCAGAGACAGAGAAGAAGATAGCAAAGCACCTCCAGAGTTCCCTGCAGCCCCAGGGTGGTGCAGGAGAGCAGCCAAATCCCCTTTCTACCACCCCCACCCCCATGTCCAGTGAACAAGCGGTTCTAGGTGAACTAGAATCGATCTCAAGAAGCACAGCAGGGCCTCTCTGGTGGTCCAGTGGTTAAGAATCCACGTGCCAATACAGAAGACTCGAGCCCTGGTCCCAGAAGATTCCACATGCTGAGGGGTAACTCAGTCTGTGCATTCTAGAGCCCAGGCTCTACAACAAGAGAAGCCACCCCAATGAGAAGTCCATGCACTGAAACTAGAGAGTAGCCCCTACTTGCCACAACTAGAGGAAAGCCACACGCAGCAAGTAAGGCTCAGTGCAGGCAAAAGTAATAAAGAAATAAATATCCAAAAGCCGAAGAGCAGCAGGAAGGGACAACACGGTGAATCACTTTCCTGGACAAAGTGGGGCATTCACATCTGGGCAGATGCCAAGTGGGACCAAAGTTCACGCTGACCCGGCTCCCTCCACACTGCATATGCCCCAGAGAAGGGAGGAGGGGGACTGAGCTGCAGTGATCCAGAGCAGCGGAGATCTTCCAGAACCAAGATTAAGTCTCCACGCCCTGATGGAATTTCTCAAAAGAAGCAGCAGACTGACTCACAGAAAAACGAAGTTCTCTTTCTCCTGCAATACACAGCTTCAGAGACGGTGCCTGTCACAGAGGCTGTAAAGGGTATTCACACCAGGGCCCCCGTCCACATCCACAGCCCCATTTCCTGCCTGTTTCTGCTCCACACCAGAAACTCTAGCACATAGATCATTCTACAAGCCCTCCTACTTCCTCAGCTCACTGGTAACAAGTATTTAAACGGCCATATGCCTCCCACAAAGGGGCGAGGGTCTATGGCTTTTACACCTTCGTGGCTCTTCTGTAACCCACAGGATGAAATGGAAGCGATACCCTGTGACTTTCAAAGCTAGGTTGGAAAACTCCATGCGGCTTCTGCCTGGTTCTCCAGAAGCACTTATTTTGAAGCCCTGAGCCACCAAGTTAGGAACATCTGACAGGGATAGAGCAGGATAATCAAATTATTAGCTTAGAAACCCTATTAGGAAATTATAGATAGACAAGAAACTTCATGGGGGCTTTGGGAGACCACAATAAGACTAATGATCCCTCAAGAAAGTAATGGAAAAATTCTGAAACAATGTGGGCTTGCTTGACTCACAAAGCAAAAACAAGTCATTAAGCATCAAAGCCGAATTGGCTGGCTTAACAATGAAATCAAGCTAGCCTGCTTAGCAACAAAACCACGCAACAGAACTACAAGACATGCCCCCAAACAATAAAATAATGGTGTCATAAGACCTACATCCTGCCCAGTGAGCTCAGTGAGTTAATAACTCTCAAATCACGCTCTTTGGCCCTTAAGACATGTTCTTTGCACAGTGCCCCCAAACGATAAAACAACAGTAGAGAATAAGGCCTACAACCTGCCCAGCAGTGTCATCAAGTTAATGACCCCCAAAACATGCTGTGTGCACACACAAAAAAACAATCATTTATGGAAAGGCGATTTTTCAAAATGAAAGACCTTCACTGTACTGAGACCTGAAAACACTTTCACAAAGTGCTACGGCAGTCCTGGCCTGACCACACAGGGACAAGAAAACCTCCCTGCCCAACCTGGGAGAGGAACTGATGCTGGAAACGTGATGTCTACTCAAGAAAGACTAAAAAGATCCTCTTACCCTCCCCTTCTTTCTTTGAGCATAAAAGTGTAACCCACTGAGCACTTGAGGGCACAAGCATCCTATTCTAGTAAATCACTTCTGATCTGTCTCAGGGCCTCTCACTGAACTCCTTTCTGCTCTGAGACATAAAGGATCACAGCACCAGAGTTCTTTGGAGTCCTGGAGACACACCTATCAGCTTCACATCCTGAGTCCAGCCGCCATGCTGTGAGGAAGACCCCAGCACACAGAAGCCTAGATCAGGTATCCTGCTGACAACCCCCACAAAGGTCACATCCAGTAGCCAACACCAACCGCTGGACATGGGAGTGAAGACGCTTCCAGATACTTCCAGCCCCAGCAGTGGGGTCCCCGGCAGCCTTAAAGCGTTTCTACCTAGGGAATCCGTTGCACTCTTATTGAATTCCTGATACAGAGTGTCCATGAGCGTAGCAAAATGATCGTTTTTGGCTACTAACTTTTAGGGCAGCTGATTGTACAGCAGTCGTAACTGGAACATGGTTGTCGTTGTTAGTCACTCAGTCATGTCTGACTCTTTTCAACTTCATGGGCTGTAGCCTGCCAGGCTCCTCTGTCCGTGGGATTCTCCAGGCAAGCACAGTGAAGTGGGTTGCCACGCCTTCCTCCAGGGGATCTTCCCAACCCAGGGATCGAACCCAGGTCTCTTGCCCCGTAGGCGGATTCTTTACTGACTGAGCCACGAGGGAAGTCCAAGAATACTGGAGTGGGTAGCCTATCCCTTCTTCAGGAGATCTTAGCAATCCAGGAATTGAACCGGGGTCTCCTGCCTTGCAGGCAGATTGTTTACCAGCTGAATGACCAGGGAAGCCCATATGTAAGCAGTACCATGTGTAAAATAGACAGCTAGTGGGAAGCTGCTGTATAGCAGGAGGGAGCTCAGCTCGGTTGCTCTGTGATGACCTAGAGGGGTAGGGGAGGGGAGAGAGGCTCTTGAGAGATGGGATATATATATAATTATGACTGATTCACATTGTTGTACGAGACCAACACAACATTGTAAAGCAATTAATCTCCAATCTAAAAAATAATTAATTAATTAATTTGCAGTCTGAGATAACCTACAGTATTTAATTTCCCTTAATCTGCCTTTTTTTTTTGATCATCGTTACAAGTTTACAAAATAAAAGAGGCCTTGCCTTTTGAGATGACACAGGGTAGGAGCCTGGAGCTCACGTGAGTAAGAAAGTCTAGGTGGAGTCCTGAGTGGTTTCCTAAAGGCATTTCAGAGTGTGGTTTCTGCCAGTGAACATTCCAACTCCCCCTGCGCACAGCCTCAGCTGGGCTTTTTCCAGGAGGCAGGGAAACACTTGTGAGTCACTTAGGAGCCAGATTCCATTTATGTCTATCATAAAAGTAAATTTCAGTAAGAGCTGTTGTGGTGACTGCGATAAGAGTGAACTGATAATTGAGTTAATGCTAACAGATCCATCTGCAAAGAGCCAGCAGAGACAGCTGTGAAAGAGCCTGAGTGAGGGTGCAGAAGGTGAAGCTCTGTGTACACAGCAGAGTCCTTTGGCAATGGAGGCAAGGTCAACAAGGGAAGGGCTGCCAGCTTGGCTTTCCACCTAGAGGAGGCGGGGTGGGGCAGATGTCGAAAACTGACAGCATTTAGCTTGCAGTCAGAGGAGACAAGCTTTTTTTTTTCCCCTGCTGAGCTGGGTCTTAATTGCTGTATGTGGGATCTAGTTTGCTGACTGGGGATCAAACCCTGGCCCTCTGCTTGGGGAGCACAGTCTTAGCATCTGAACCACCAGGGAAGTCCTGACAAGTATTTTTAAGGTGGTATTGGCTCTGCACATTGAAAACTCCATCAGTCTCTCAGATTTCCCACACCGTCTTCCCACAGTGAAACTGGGGGGGTGGGTGGGGGTGGCGGTGATTCAGCATCCTCCTCTGTCCCTCCCCCATGGGGCTGACTCAGCAGCATGAAACAAAATCTCAGACAGGACTTGTAAGAGTATCAACTAGGAGTGAGCAGATAAAGTCTAAGAATAAATGCCATTACTCCAGGTTTTGGGCTTCCCTTGTGGCTTAGCTGGTAAAGAATCCACCTGCAATGCTGGAGACCTTGGGTCGATCCCTGGTTTGGGAAGAATCCCCCTGGAGAAACGAAAGGCTACCCACTCCAGTATTCTGGCCTAGAGAATTCCAAGGACTATAGTCCATGGGATTGCAAAGAGTCGGATACGACTGAGCGACTTTCACTTTCACTTGTGTGGGTATGATGATAGGAATCATTCAAAGGATTGATAATCCACGGTGTTTTCAGGAAACCACTGACATTCAAAAGTTATCTAATAGTACTCTCAAGATCTGTGCATTTCACTGCACATAAATTTTACCTCAAAAAAATCTGTAAACAAACCTTGAACTCTAATTAATGATATGCATGGAATTGTCCCACTGTTTACAACTTTGAAATGCATTAAAAATCAAATAAATTGATGATGGTTAACTGGATAAGTATGTACTAATGCTCAAAATTCTCCAAGCCAGGCTTTAGCAATACGTGAACCGTGAACTTCCTGATGTTCAAGCTGGTTTTAGAAAAGGCAGAGGAACCAGAGATCAAATTGCCAACATCCGCTGGATCATGGAAAAAGCAAGAGAGTTCCAGAAAAACATCTATTTCTGCTTTATTGACTATGCCAAAGCCTTTGACTGTGTGGATCACAATAAACTGTGGAAAATTCTTCAAGAGATGGGAATACCAGACCACCTGACCTGCCTCTTGAGAAACCTATATGCAGGTCGGGAAGCAACAGTTAGAACTGGACATGGAACAACAGACTGGTCCCAAATAGGAAAAGGAGTACGTCAAGGCTGTATATTGTCACCCTGCTTATTAACTTATATGCAGAGTACATAATGAGAAACGCTGGGCTGGAAGAAGCACAAGCTGGAATCAAGATTGCTGGGAGAAATATCAATAACCTCAGATATGCAGACGACACCACCCTTACGGCAGAAAGTGAAGTGGAACTAAAAAGCCTCTTGATGAGAGTGAAAGAGGAGAGTGAAAAAGTTGGCTTAAAGCTCAACATTCAGAAAATGAAGATCATGGCATCCGGTCCCACCACTTCATGGGAAATAGATGGGGAAACAGTGGAAACAGTTTCAGACTTTATCTTTTTGGGGGCTCCAAAATCACCGCAGATGGTGACTGTAGCCGTGAAATTAAAAGATGCTTACTCCTTGGAAGAAAAGTTATGACCAACCTAGATAGCATATTCAAAAGCAGAGACATTACTTTGCCAACAAAGGTCCGTCCAGTCAAGGCTATGGTTTTTCCAGTGGTCATGTATGGATGTGAGAGTTGGACTGTGAAGAAAGCTGAGCGCCGAAGAATTGATGCTTTTGAACTGTGGTGTTGGAGAAGACTCTTGAGAGTCCCTTGGACTTCAAGGAGATCCAACCAGTCCATTCTGAAGGAGATCAGCCCTGGTTTTCTTTGGAAGGAATGATGCTAAAGCTGAAACTCCAGTACTTTGGCCACCTCACGCCAAGAGTTGACTCATTGGAAAAGACTCCGATGCTGGGAGGTATTGGGGGAAGGAGGAAAAGGGGACAAAAGAGGATGAGATGGCTGGATGGCATCACTGACTCGATGGACGTGAGTCTGAGTGAACTCCGGGAGTTGATGATGGACAGGGAGGCCTGGCGTGCTGCAATTCATGGGGTCGCAAAGAGTTGGACACGACTGATCAACTGAACTGAACTGAACTGACTGAAGTACCATTTGAAGGCAACTGGTTAAATAAATTATGATATATCCAAATACATGGATACATACATCCACTCCATGATACATGGAATAAAACAGTCATTTAAAAAGATAAGGCAACACAAAAGATGATATGCTGTATGATTCCATTTACACAAATTTTAAAAACAGGTAAAATTAATCTAAGGTTCTAGAAGCGAGCATAGTGGGAGAAGGCCCATGAGGCGGCACTAGTGGTAAAGAACCTGCCTCCAGTGCAGGAGATGCTGGTTCCATCCCTGGGTCGGGAAGATCCCCTGGAGGAGGGCATGGCAACCCACTCCGGTATTCTCGCCTGGAGAATCCCATGGGCTACAGTCCACGGGGTTGAAAACAGCGAGACACAGCTGAGCACGCACGCAGCCACAGTAGTGGGTGCTGGGTCCTAACCACTGAATCGTCAGGGAAGTCCCGAGTGTGTGTTTAGTATCTCTTTTCCAGACAAACTATACGTACTGTGAGCACAACGATGGTGTCTGCTCCTGAACCACTCTATTTCCAGGACTTAGCCCCAGGCCTGGCACAGAGTAGGAGTCTGTAAATATTTGTTAGGTAACTGAAATCATAAATGAGTACTGAAGAAATGCTCTTTAAATAACCGCAGAAAAATTAAACGGACTTAGCTATCACTATCTGAGGCAAAGTCACTTGGGAGGGGAAAACCTGAGGTCCTCACAGACTAAAACCCTTTCAGGAATCCATTCTCCCTTCACCCAGTCTCAGATCTCGTCCCAGGCCAATAGAGGGGGCAGGTCTTGTACGAGTTGCTGGACTTGTACAGCTGGAGAGCAACTAAGCCTACTTAGGGAGAAAGGAGGCAGCTGGTCTGAGGCTTCAGATTCAATAAGTGAGATTCAGTCTGGCTGGGCGCCAGAGAACAGAGCTTGGGAAGGAACAGGGGGCGTGAGCAGGAGTGACCCTGGAGGAAATGCATCACCAAAGGAAACCAGAGCAGAAATCTGGGGTGCTCCTGACACCCCGAACCAGAAGCAAGGAGGGGGGACTTCCCTGGTGATCCAGTGTTAAGAATCGGCCTTATAATACAGGGTGCTCGGGTTCGATTCCTGGTCAGGAAACTAAGATCCCACATGTCAGGGAACAACTATGCCTGACTGCTGCAATACTGAGCCCTCACGCCACAGCTAGAGAGTCTGTGTGCCTCAACACAAGACCTATGTGAGGAAACTAAGACCTGGATGCAGCAAACAAACTAATTAATTATAACAAAATATTTTTTAAAAAATGAGGAGGGAGACAATGCAGACAAAGGAGCTACACAAGGATCACTGGCTGTGCTGGGGGCATTGATTTTTGACCAGCTTGACCCTAACCTGCTGTGTAGCCTTCATCAGACCACCCAGTCTCCCTGGGCCACAGGTTGCCTGCGTACCAAATGAATGGTTTCACAAAGACAACATTTACTAATAGTTCAGAACTTTTGTAAATGCCGATGTTCAATGACAACACTCTCCTCAAAAGACAAAACAAAAGAAGAACTTGGACAAATTAAACCCTTTTCACCTTAAGGACTAGTTCCAAATTGGGAAAGGAGTACATCAAGACTGCATATTGTCACCCGCTTATTTAACTTATATGCAGAGTACATCATGCGAAATGCCAGGCTGCATGAAGCACAAGCTGGAATCAAGATTGCTGGGAGAAATATCAATAACCTCAGATATGCAGATGACAACACCCTTATGGCAGAGAGTGAAAATGAACTTAAGAGCCTCCTGATGAAGGTGAAAGGAGAATGAAAAAGCTGGCTTAAAACTCAACAGTCAAAAAACTAAAATTATGGCATCCAGGCCCATCACTTCATGGCAAATAGATGAGGAAACAATGGAAACAGTAATAGACTTTATTTTCTTGTGCTCCAAAATCACTGTGGACCATGACTGCAGCCATGAAATCAAAAGATGCTTGCTCCTTGGAAGAAAAGCTATGATAAACCTAAACAGTATGTTAAAAAAGCAGAGACATTAATTACTTTACCTACAAAGATCTGTATAGTCAAACCTATGATTTTTCCAATAATCATGTACGGATGTGAGGGCTGGACCGTAAAGAAGGCTGAGTGCCGAAGAATTGATGCTTTTGAACTGTGGTGTTAGAGAAGACTCTGGAGAGTCCCTTGGACTGCAAGGAGAGCAAACCAGTCAACACTAAAGGAAATCAACCCTGAACATTCACTGGAAGGACTGATGCTGAAGCTGAAGCTCCAATACTTCGGTCACCTGATGTGAAGAGCCAACTCATTGGAAAAGACCCTGATGCTGGGAAAGATTGAAGGCAGGAAGAGAAGGGGACGATAGAGGATGAGATGGTTGGATGACATCACCGATTCAATGAACATGAATTTGAGCAGACTCTGGGAGATGGTGAAGGCCAGGGAAGCCTGATGTGCTAATAATGTCCATGGGATCACAGAGTCGGACACGACTGAGCAACTGAACGACAACAACCTTAAGGATCTCGGCTAGATCCATGTAACAGTGCTCACTTTGGCTAAGTACTTATTTTCTTACTAGGCTCTCTAACCTAATCTATGTTTTAATCTGGTTCTAATTGTTCTGTAAGACTTCAGCTGTTTTCAATCACAATAGTTGATGTTTGTAGGATATACATTGTCTTTAACTACCGCACAATTACACTCATCTCACACGCTAGTAAAGTAATGCTCAAAATTCTCCAAGCCAGGCTTCAGCAATACGTGAACCGTGAACTTCCTGATGTTCAAGCTGGTTTTAGAAAAGGCAGAGGAACCAGAGATCATATTCCCAACATCCGCTGAATCATGGAAAAAGCAAGAGAGTTCCAGAAAAACATCTATTTCTGCTTTATTGACTATGCCAAAGCCTTTGACTGTGTGGATCACAATAAACTGTGGAAAATTCTGAAAGAGATGGGAATACCAGACCACCTGATCTGCCTCTTGAGAAATTTGTATACAGGTCAGGAAGCAACAGTTAGAACTGGACATGGAACAACAGACTGGTCCCAAATAGGAAAAGGAGTACATCAAGGCTGTATATTGTCACCCTGCTTATTTAACTTCTATGCAGAGTACATCATGAGAAACACTGGACTGGAAGAAACACAAGCTGGAATCAAGATTGCCGGGAGAAATAGCAATAACCTCAGATATGCAAACAACACCACCCTTATGGCAGAAAGTGAAGAGGAACTCAAAAGCCTCTTGATGAAAGTGAAAGTGGAGAGTGAAAAAGTTGGCTTAAAGCTCAATATTCAGAAAACAAAGATTATGGCATCCGGTCCCATCACTTCATGGGAAATAGATGGGGAAACAGTGGAAACGGTGTCAGACTTTATTTTTGGGGCTCCAAAATCACTGCAGATGGTGACTGCAGCCATGAAATTAAAAGACACTTACTCCTTGGAAGGAAAGTTATGACCAACCTAGACAGCATATTCAAAAGCAGAGACCTTACTTTGCCAACAAAGGTCCGTCTAGTCAAGGCTATGGTTTTTCCTGTGGTCATGTATGGATGTGAGAGTTGGACTGTGAAGAAGGCTGAGCGCCGAAGAATTGATGCTTTTGAACTGTGGTGTTGGAGAAGACTCTTGAGAGTCCCTTGGACTTCAAGGAGATCCAACCAGTCCATTCTGAAGGAGATCAGCCCTGGTTTTCTTTGGAAGGAATGATGCTAAAGCTGAAACTCCAGTACTTTGGCCACCTCATGTGAAGAGTTGACTCATTGGAAAAGACTCTGATGCTGGGAGGGAGTGGGGGCAGGAGGAAAAGGGGACGACAGAGGATGACATGGCTGGATGGCATCACCGACTCGATGGACGTGAGTCTGAGTGAACTCCGGGAGATGGTGATGGACAGGGAGGCCTGGCGTGCTGTGATTCATGGGGTTGCAAAGAGTCGGACACGACTGAGCGACTGAACTGAACTGACTGAAGGATCTAGAAAGTTCTTTCAGGTTGGCCCAGACAAACATTCTTGAGTACAGATAGGGAAACTCGTCCCAGGATGCAGGACTGGAAACGGGAGAGAAAGGCTGGGGTAGGGGCTGCCTGAAGGACCTGCACTTAACTCCCAGCTGTGAATGAACAATGTCACCCGCAGCATCAGTAAACAGAAGATGCTGCAGCCACCATATCGGACAGCCACCTCCATCCTCCCCCAAGGACCCTGAGGGAACTCGGTGGAACCAGAGGGCTGCCACTGAAGTCACCACCTGCTGTGGGCCCTGATGGGATTCAGGACGGACCAAAACAGGAACCTGGTCCTAGACAGCTAAGGTGCATATCAAAGGGGTGATTTCAGTTATCTCAGATTTGTGCATCTTTCCACACAGAGAAAACTGCTAAATTTATTAACTTGAGATGCCTGGTTTTCTTTAGTTAACAGCAATCTTTTGATGTTCTGCCTACCTGGTTTCTGTTTCAAAGAAAAAAAGAAAACCCCGCTATATCCTGGCTCCCTTGGCCCTTTAGAACAGTCCCTCAGAGCATCCGAGAAACTGTATCCTCAGCTTAGTCCTCAGGTTTATCCACCAAATAAAACAGAATTCTCAACTTTTAGGTTGTGCGTTTTTTTTGTTTTTTCCAGTTGACACAGCAAAAGACTTGCTATTACTTATATTTTGTTGTTTGCCACATAGCATGTGGGATCTTAGTTCTCCGACCAGGGATCGAACCCATGTCTCCTGCAGTGGAAGTCTTAACCACTGGACCACCAGGGAAGTCCCAAGACTTGCTACGATGAGCTTCATCTTGCATACTTAGTCACGTCCGACTCTTTGCGACCCCATAGATGGCAGCATGCCAGGGTTCCCTGTTCTTCACCATCGCCTGGAGTTTGCTCAAACTCACGTTAATTGAGTCAGTGATGCCATCCAACCATCTCATCCTCTGTCTTCCCCTTCTCCTCCTGCCCTCAATCTTTCCCAGCATCAGGGTCTTTTCCAGTGAGTCGGCTCTTTGTATCAGGTGGCCAAAGTATTGGAGCTTCAGCTTCAGTATCAGTCCTTCCAATGAATATTCAGGGTTGACTTCCTTTAGGAATGATTGGTTTGATCTTGCAGTCCAAGGGATTCTCAAGAGTCTTCTCCAACACCACAGTTCAAAAGCATCGATTCTTCAGCATTTCAAATAAAGTCTGTCTTTTTCCAGTATATCTTACCTTGAATATCCTGCCAGAACACAGATCCTAAAGTTAGTCACAGATCTTGGATAACCTCGATTCACAGCAGTTAATGTACTAAAAATATTTATGTATTCCCTAGTCTTAATGGGCACAATAGCAGTCTTTCAAAAAACCATGCAGTGGGATGTCATAAACTTGGACTGTAGCCCTAAATCATTTCTAGGTTTCTTTCTTTTCTTATTTTTTGGCCATGTCATGTGGCTTATGGGAATCTTAGTTTCCCAACCAGGGAGGGAGCCTGACCCTCAGCAGTGAAAGGGCCTAGCACACTGGACTGCCAGGGAAGTCCCCATTTCTAGTTCAATTCTGTTTCTTGGTTGCTGAGTCAACTTGGGTAGGTTTCAAGGGTAGAACAGCAGAGGACTGCATTCCCTCTGGAGGAAGTGAGGCGTGATATTGATCTGAAATATCTCTCATGAGGTGGCTGCTGACTATTTTTAGCACCAGAGTGACCAGTTAGTTCCCCATTTAATCTTGTAGTGGGCTGGAGGCTGCTGAGGCAGCAAAGGGTTTAGAGCCATGTGAAGACAAGGACCCAAGGAGAAGTTTAGGGTCTCAGCTCTGTTGCAGGAAGGGGGACCCCTTCCAGGGCCCGAGAAGGGACTCTTGTCTAACACTCAGAAATGAATTATGCAAGGAGACACACAAGCTGACAAAGCAAGAGACTTCATTGGAAAAGGGAGCCCTGGCGGAGAGCAGGAGAGTAAGGGAACCAGGAGAACTGCTCTGCCACTTGGTTCACAGTCTCAGGTTTTATGGTGATGGGATTAGTTTCCAGGTTGTCTTTGGCTAACCATTCTGACTCTGGGTCCTTCCTGGTGACACCCAGCCAAGATGGATGCCAGCAAGAAGGATTCTTGCAAGTGGAAGGACATGTGGCATCTCCTTTTGACCTTTCCTGAACTCTTCCGGTTGGTGATGGCGTGTTAGTTCTGTGTTCCTTACCAGCACCTCCTGTCCTAAAGTAACTCATGAAAATGGTTACGGTGGTGCCTGGCCAGTTCCAGTCAGTGGGGTTTCCCTAACAGCTCCACAGCCTGGGATCTTTGGGCCTTACCATCACAGCGACCAGGCCCCAGGTAAGCACACCAATGCCAGAGGTTAAGGGCGGGGTGGTCAGAGTTAGATTAACCAGCACACTCACCATGTGCTACCCGGAAGACACGGACAACTCATGTGAGCACTCTGCACCCCCAAACCCTCCTCCATAAAGGACATAAACACAGTTTCCCTTAGAACTGCTTTGGAGATGAGATTCCTAGAGGATAGACAGAAGCTGGTCACAATTGTGTATTTGGCACCTAGTTCTCTGGTTGACTCCAAATAAGTGCTCACTGCAAAACTGTTGAATGAATAAATACACAAAGGATGAATGTGAAATGCTTAACAAAGAGCCTGCCTCATGGTAAATACTGAAAGAAGACACGTGAACTGAATGGTTTACACAAAGAGTTTGGGCCACAGAACAAAATGGGGCTGATTTGTACAAGGCCTCACCCGGAAGAAGAAATCTAAATGCAAGTGAACTGACTGACAGTTACTGTGTCCTCTTCTCAGTAAAGGAGCCAGCCTGGGAAAGCTAGGTGAGTAATAATGTACAAAAAGGACACTCTTCTGTTAGATTCAACATTGGGTGTATGTGTGTGTGTGTGTGTACTAAGTCACTTCAGTCATGTCCGATTCTTTGCAACTCCATGAACTATGGTCTGCCAGGCTCCTCTGTCCATGGGATCCTCCAGGCAAGAATACTGGAGTAGGTTGCCATGCCCTCCTCCAGGGGATCTCCCCGACCCAGGGATCGAATCCACCGTCTCTATGTCTCCTACATTGGCAGGTGGGTTCTTTACCACTAGCACCATCTGGGAATTACAGGAGAACAGAAACCATTTCCCCCAACACCCAGCTGGGGCCCTGAGGACTGAAGCCACCTGACCCCCACATCTCCTTTAGAGGCTGTGTTGATTTCACTTTAGAATTCCACCGCCCTCATTAGCATGACTTTGCCATTCCAAAAGATTCTGCCCAGGCAAAAGGCTAGATTGTTCAGAACAAGAACTTCCTGAAAGATTCATGCCCTTCAGTGGAACCCATCAACAGATACTTTGTCCCTTAAGATTCTTCAAATCCCTCAAATTCCTCGCTAGTCCTGGATAGTTGCCTCTTGATCCTTATCCAGTTCTGAGGAAGGGCATAAACTGAACTCCCCATTCTAATCCCTTTCCACCTTGCTTTCTTGGGGCCTTGCCCAGGCTCCATGCAGGCAGTGTGCAGCAAGTGACTGTCAACTACAGATCGGCACTCGGCATCTGCCTCGACAAGGACTAGATCACGTGCTGCTGCAGCTGCTGATTTCCAACCCCCCCACCCTCCCCGAAAGAAATGAGGCACTCTGTGCTCTGGGGAAAACAGGTCTTAGGGTAGTTAGATACTTTCAGGAGCCAACTTTATGAGCCCAATTCTTGTCTGTCCTCATACCTAGAAAAGCACTAAAATCCTTTACGATGACGACCGCTCCTTGTGACTAGCAGAAACCTTCTGTAAAAAGTATGTGCTTCAAAGACAGAAATATAGATCAATGGAACAAAGTAGAAAGCCCAGAGATAAATCCATGCACATATGGACACCTTATCTTTGACAAAGGAGGCAAGAATATACAATGGATTAAAGACAATCTCTTTAACAAGTGGTGCTGGGAAATCTGGTCAACCACTTGTAAAAGAATGAAACTAGAACACTTTCTAACACCATACACAAAAATAAACTCAAAATGGATTAAAGATCTAAACATAAGACCAGAAACTATAAAACTCCTAGAGGAGAACATAGGCAAAACACTCTCTGACATACATCACAGCAGGATCTCTATGACCTCCCAGAATATTGGAAATAAAAGCAAAAATAAACAAATGGGACCTAATTAACCTTAAAAGCTTCTGCACATCAAAGGAAACTATTAGCAAGGTGAAAAGACAGCCTTCAGAATGGGAGAAAATAATAGCAAATGAAGCAACTGACAAACAACTAATCTCAAAAATATACAAGCAACTCCTACAGCTCAACTCCAGAAAAATAAATGACCCAATCAAAAATGGGCCAAGGAACTAAATAGACATTTCTCCAAAGAAGACATACAGATGGCTAACAAACACATGAAAAGATGCTCAACATCACTCATTATCAGAGAAATGCAAATCAAAACCACTATGAGGTACCATTTCACACCAGTCAGAATGGTTGATCAAAAGTCTACAAATAATAAATGCTGGAGAGGGTGTGGAGAAAAGGGAACCCTCTTACACTGTTGGTGGGAATGCAAACTAGTACAGCCACTATGGAGAACAGTGTGGAGATTCCTTAAAAACTGGAAATAGAACTGCCTTATGACCCAGCAATCCCACTGCTGGGCATACACTGAGGAAACCAGAAGGAAAGAGACACGTGTACCCCAATGTTCATCGCAGCACTGTTTATAATAGCCAGGACATGGAAGCAACCTAGATGCCCATCAGCAGATGAATGGATAAGAAAGCTGTGGTACATATACACAATGGAGTATTACTCAGCCATTAAAAAGAATACATTTGAATCAGTTCTAATGAGGTGGATGAAACTGGAGCCTATTATACAGAGTGAAGTAAGCCAGAAGGAAAACACCAATACAGTATACTAACGCATATATATGGAATTTAGAAAGATGGTAACAATAACCCTGTGAATGAGACAGCAAAAGAAACAGTGATGTATAGAACAGTCTTATGGACTCTGTGGGAGAGGGAGAGGGTGGGATGATTTGGGAGAATGGCATTGAAACATGTAAAATATCATGTATGAAACGAGATGCCAGTCAGGTTCGATGCACGATACTGGACGCTTGGGGCTAGTGCACTGGGACGACCCAGAGGGACGGTATGGGGAGGGAGGAGGGTTCAGGATGGGGAACACATGTATACCTGTGGTGGATTCATTTTGATATTTGGCAAAACTAATACAATTATGTAAAGTTTAAAAATTAAATAAAATTAAAAAAAGAAAAAGAAAGGAAAAAGTTCGAAGAGCTAAAGCAATTTTAAAAAGGAATAAAGTAGGAGGAATTCCTTCCTGACATGAAGATCTTGTACGTAGCCACAATAATGTAGACTGTATGGTATTGGCTTTGTTACAAATGGGATTAAAAAAAAATTATTTTCTTACTTGGGGAAAAAAAAAAAAAAGTATGTGCTTGACTGCGTGTACTCCCCCTTCACCAAAATTACATCTATACTGATCTCCCCCCACCTCCCCCGCCTCTTTGGAGCAGTCTCGCAGACCTATCTCAGGTGCTGTCTCCCGGGCTACAATCCTCAATGTGTGCCTGATAAAGCTTAACTTGAGACTCTCACATTGTGCATTTTTTTTTAAAAGTGGGCACAATAAACTCAACTTGGTCTTTTCAGTGGGTCTTTAGGCACAGTTGCATTGATAAATAGAGTCACAGAAAGTCAAGAGTACAAAAGCAGCCTTAAGGCGCCTGGTCCACCACGGATGGGCCCCGCTAGCAGATTTTCTTCTCCTCCGAAGAGTCATCAGGGCTCTGATCTGAGACCCCTGTGCTAAGATGCCCCCCTTCCCACGGGGCCTACTCTGTCTCTTCCTGGTCCTCTCCCCATGTCTCCCACAAATCATATTCACCCCAAGACTGGCTTCTCTTCAAAGAACCAACTGACAAGGAAACCATCAGTGCTGAGTCCTTATCAGCTCCCTCTGAAGGCAGCTGCCCCTCAAAGCAGGATCTAAAATATTAGAAGCCTGCTCAAAAATCTCTTATCTCCTCTCTCAAGCAGGATCAGAAATTCCTACCATTCCCATTTGGGAATAGAGATTCTGTATCTGACAAAACCAGAAAAAAAGATAATATAATTATTCCCTCCGTTTTGTCTGTCCGGGAATGGAAATAGCTGTACAGGATGCAGAGAAGGGGGCTTCCTTGGTAGCTTAGCTGGGCCTGCAATGCAGGAGACCCTGGTTCAATTCCTGAGTTGGGAAGATCCTCTGAAGGATGGCATGGCAACCCACCCACTCCAGTATTCTTGCCTGGAGAATCCCCATGGACAAGGAGCCTGGTGGGCTACAGTCCACAGGGTCTCAAGGAGTCGGACACGACTGAGTGACACAGCACTTTGTTCAAAGATAAAAAGTGAAAGTGTTTAGTTACTCAGTCATGTCTGACTCTTTGCAACCCTTATGGACTGTAGCTCACCAGACTCCTCTGTCCATAGGATTCTCCAGGCAAGAATACCGGAGTGGGTAACCATTCCCTTCTCCAGGGGATCTTCCCCACCCAGAGACTGAACCTGGGTCTCCTGCATTGCAGGCAGATTCCTTAAATTTTTTTTAAATTTATTTTTGGGTCACATGGCAAGTGGGATCTTCGATCTCTGACCAGGTATCGAGCCCACACCCTCAGCAGTGAGAGCACAGAGTGCTAACCACTGGACCATCAGGAAGTGAAAGTGAGAGCTGCTCAGTCATGTCGGACTCTTTGCAACCCTATGGACTATACAGTCCATGGAATTCTCCAGGCCAGAATACTGGAGTAGGTAGCCATTCCCTTCTCCTAATGGAGCTTCCCAACCCAGGGATTGAACCCAGGTCTCCTGCACTGTAGACGGGTTCTTTACCAGCTGAGCCACCAGGGAAGCCCAGTAAATGTTTTTTGAATGGGGAATACATAAAACCTGTTCTATCCTTTACAAACTTCTCAGCCAAGACGAACAAAGCAGGACTTGAATCCCAGTTGCTTTGAAAATATTTTATTGTTGTCCTTTCATATAGAGGTAATGCATATCTGTTATAGACAATTTAGAAGAGATAGATAAATTTTAGAAAGGTTACCTGCTGTCTTCATCATCTGAATATTACCTCTGATCCTGAATCTTTTTATATTTTTACTGGTCATCTGTGTTTCTGCTGCTACACGTTCTCTTTGCGTGCCTTGTGCTCATTTTTTCTACTAGGATATTCAGTTTTCTCTCTAGTAAGTTATAAGAGCTCTTTATATATCATTAATCTGTTCCATATTTTATACAATTTCCTGAAGTTTAATCAGCAAGAGAGGTGAAGGGTCTGGATCCTGTTGAAATAAAGGAAGGTATACAGCTCAGGAAATGTCCACAAAGGTGGATCTCGGGAGCATGGGGGAATTAAAACCTTTAAAACCTAGGGGCAAGTAGGGAGAAAAGACATCAAAAAGGAAAAGCTGAGAACAAAGACTCAAGTCACAGAAGGCAAAATAAAGAGATCATGGACAGTGCAAGAGGGTTTCTAAATGGATAAACGCGTCCCAGAGGACTGGGTGGAGTTCCTTTCGATTCAGCTAGATGTAATTAACTTTTCAACTTGCTCAGTACTGCATGGAGGGGAGCCAAGACCACCCGGGATGGTTTGCAGTAGGAAAGGGGGAAATCCCAAAGATCTCAGCTAAAGCAGAAGTTCCCCTTCCAAACAGACACAAGCATGCTCTCTACATCCCTCCCACACTGTCAAAGGCTTCCTTCTTCTTTTCAGACCCCTTAAAGCTACCCCAGGAGTGTCCCACCTGGAAGGCCTCCAAGCTTCCTGTAAGCTCACTCCACCCTCTGTGATGGAACCACTTAGTCTCTTTTTTAAAAAACAAAACCACAAAAACACCTTGCTGAGTTTCAATTATCTTCAGACAATCCTGTCTATTGAATTCTGTCCTGAATCTGTTTGAATTTAAGCTTCTCGGATTCACTGATGGGACACTTGGAAGGAAAGTGACGGTTTACAAAGAAGAGTTTACAATCTTCCCTGTGCCAAACGGTGAGACCTGAGCTCTGAAGGCTGCCTGGTTTTGACTTGCTCCCTTTTCCCTTCTTGCTCTGTATCCAGCCCTTTCTTTCTTTCTTTTGGGGGAGTGGGGGGTGGGGAGGGGGGTGCAGCGTAGCATGGGAGATCTTAGTTCCCTGACCTGGGATTGAAACTGTGCCTTCTGCAGTGGAGGCATGGAGGAAGGAACCAGTGGACCACCAGGGAAGTCCCATCTAGCCATTTCAATTTCTGCTCTTGTAACCAGATAAGGTGAGGGGGTCCTCTGACGTCTTTCTTGAGAGAAGAGAAGCCATTTTTGGCCTAAGCTATTTGTCATCTAGTGGGCTTCCCTGGTGGCTCAGTGGTAAAGAATTTGCCTACCAATGCAGGAGACTTGTTGGATTAGATCCCTAGGTCAGGAAGATCCCCTGGAGAAGGAAATGGCAACCCACTTCAGTATCCTTGCCTGGGAAAACCCATGGAGAGAGGAGCCTGGTGGGCTAAAGTCCATGGGGTTGCAAAAGAGTCAGAAACAACTTAGCCACAAAACAACAATTTTGTTATCTAAGCCTGGTCACAATCCTTGCCCTTAAATGGGTCTCAACAGTATCTTAAGGGAACAAAAGAACCAACAACTGTCATCAGGCAAGAAAAGTAACAGTAGGGACTTCCTTGGTGGTTCAGGGGTTAAGACTCTGTGCTTCCAGTGCAGGGGGCGCAGGTTTGATTCCTGGTTGGGGAACTAATCCCACCTGTCTCCCAGCATGGTCAAAGAAAGAAAAGTAACAGTAGCAAAGATAACAAATTAGTTATAAACTCCCAGTTCTAGCCCAGGGTAAAGATTTGCCTGAAGAAATTTCTTGCACTGTTTCTCAGAATTTAAACTTCCGCTGGGAACTCAACCACTGGTCAACTGGAACCAAAAGGATGATGACGTTGACCTTTTCTGACAGACACTGTGGCTTCAATCAACTGAAACTCGGACTCTGTCAACCTTTGCCCCCATTCTATGCCGACTCCTCTGCTCAAGCCCCTTTATGAGTATGTCTGTTCTCTTAGCTTAAAACTTCCCCATTTTGCTTTTCCGGAAGACAGCTTTGGGGAAGATTCCCAGAATTCTCCTTGCTGCTGCTGCTGCTAAGTCACTTCAGTCATGTCCGACTCTTCACAACCCCATGGACTGCAGCCTACCAGGCTCCTCTGCCCATGGGATTTTCCAGGCAAGAGTACTGGAGTGGGGTGCCATGGCCTTCTCTGAGTATTCTCCTTACTTGCTACAAATAGTAAATCCTTCTTTCTCTGGATCTTTAGCTCAGTTGTGTTTTTTGGCTCAACATCCATCAAGAGGGGAACTTGGACTGGATGGCACAGCTCTCCTTTACATGAAGCACTCCCAAATGTCATTATCCTAACGACTGTTTTCCAGAGCAGGTTCATTTCTCAAAGGGAGAGTTCTGTGGTTTCCCGGCAGGGACACGACTGAGCGACTGACATAATTTGTAGACCCGGGTTTTTGTGGGGGAGGGGGCAGGAGAGAGGACAAGCAGGAAGGGAAACTCCATATCTATCAAATGCGCAGAAAGGAATACAGTCCCTCCTACACCCACTCTCCACGCTTCCCCACAAAATACAGGTGAAAAATATGCCGAAATACACCACCCTCAAACAGCAGTCACTGTCTGAACATGTACTTTGATCACAGCTGCTACCAACCAAAGCAGAGACAGCGTTTCTCTCAGTTTTGCCTTCCCAGTTCCATAAACACACACACCGAGGAGGGAGTCATTACAAATATCTGTTAAGTGAATAAACACACGTGCTATAACATGCCTGTGTAATCATCCCCGGCTCGCTAAAGTGAAACAATAATATCTTTGGGGCTTCTTTGGTGGTCCACCGGTTAGGGTTCTGCCTTCCAATGCAGGGGACGTGGGTTTGATCCCTGGTCAGGGAACAAAGATCCCACATGTGGCAACTAGAGAGGCCCACACACCTCAGTACTGAGCCCACATCCTCTAGAGCCTGTGCCACAAGAGAAGTCCTCACACAGACACACAGCAGTAAAGACCCAACACAGCCCAAAAATAAAAACAAAAAACTGTTCCCTGCCCAGCCCACCCCCAATTAAAAAAAAAAAAAAATCATTCAAAAAAAAAAGCAGGAACTTCCCCGGCAGTCCCGCGGTTTGAGAATCCACCTTCCAATGCAGGGGACGTGTATTACATCCCTGGTCAGGGAACTAAGATTCCGTGGCCCCCACAACTACTGAGCCCAAGAATTGTGGAGCCTGCGTGCTGCAACTAAGACCCAATGCAGCCAAATAAAAAAATTAATTTAAAAAATCAATAATACCTTTATATATGAAAGTGAGTTTGGAGTATACGTGTGATCTCTTCTCCCTTCACCTTTGACAGTAAGGCATTCAGCCTTCACCCCTCCAGGAAACCACAGAACTCTCCCTTTGAGAAATTAACCTGCTCTGGAGAACAGTGGTTAGGATAACGACATTTGGGACCTACTGCTACTCACACAGCCCCTCTCTGTTGACAAGCCTGCCCAACGTGCCTGGTGGTGCCTCACTCTTAACTATGAACAGCTCACAAGACCAAACATCTGAAAAAGCCTCTGCCCTGACAGATAACACTCACAGGATAATGCAAAAACAAAAGAAAACGAACAGGGAAAACCTAGACTTATTAAATTCAAAGAGATAAAAAAAATACTAATGAGAAAGAACTCTTGGAAACTGAAACCACTAACAAAGCCTTTTATAAAAGACGCACAGAAAGAGTTGAAATATAGGATCCAGAAAATTGGGGGGTGGGGCGTAGAATGGGCGCAGGCAAACAGAAATGAGGAAAGAAAAGACTTTGGAGAAGACGACAAGTGCTAAATGATAAAAGTTTCAGACAGAAGCTCCAGAGAAAATGGTAAGAGCTAGTTCCTGAAGAAATGAGACAAGAAATCTTCACAGCATGGAAAAACATAGTAATACCAATGGAAAGTTCATCACTGAATTTAGACAGACCCAGGACAGGACTATCATCATGAAATTTCCGGACCCTGAGGATAAAAAGAGGATCCTAAAACTTTCAAAGAAAGAAAAACAGGTCATATAGAAAGGAACAGTGTAGTAGGGAATAGACTGCTGCTGCTGCTGCTGCTGCTGCTAAGTCGCTTCAGTCGTGTCCGACTCTGTGCAACCCCATAGACGGCAGCCCATCAGGCTCCACCGTCCCTGGGATTCTCCAGGCAAGAACACTGGAGGGGGGTGCCATTGCCTTCTCCGAGCGAATAGACTAGGCGGCTTTAAAACAGAGATACAGAAAATGGAGCATGGTAATCAAAATAGAAATTTATTCCCAGCTCCTGCCTTAGCTCAGCGGAGGAGCCCAGAGCTGGAAGGCCATGTCAGGAATCCTCACAGTCCAGCTGCTAGTTCTTAGTTTAGGGCATGAGCCTAGGTCCCTCCATCACGTCTGCATCCCTCCTCAGGGAAAAGGGCAAAGTGCAAGGACTTTGGACACTGATTCCTTCCAGGTTACAACCTGGAACTTCTGGCCAGAGCTTAGTCATCTGTCCAGAGTGCACAACAAGAAAGGCTAGCAAATGTGATCTCCTAGAAAAAGGAAGAATGGATTCTGGAGGACAAAAAGAATCAGCTCTGGACTGTATTACTTCACACATCACTGGATACTAGTGGCCAGTGAATAATGTCTCCATAATTTGAGAGAAAATGATCTTTACCTTAGGATGTCATATTAGTCCAGTATCAAGGTGAGGTCAGAACAAAGCCATTAAAGACCTAGAAACAGAATGTTAACAAATTTCTTGATTGATGTGCTGTACTTAACTAAGGAGTAGTCCAAGAAGAAAGACATGGGATCCAAGATGCAGGCTTGGAGAACAAGTAGGTCAGGATGGTGAAAGAGACCAATGACAGCGGGAAACAAATCTCCAGGGAAAAAAATGGAATCAGTAAAAGAGTCAACACATTTGGTCATTTGGGGAAAATTACTGATAGGAATACACTTGATCCAACAGAGCAAATGATAAAACCTTAAGGAACAGCAGGGAAAAAAAAAAAAAACACGTGAGCCAAAAAAGCCAAGGCAATTAATTATTAGGAGCAACTCTCCCATCCACCAGTCACCCAACTGGTGGCCCAAGTCAAAAATCTGCAAGTCATCCTTAACTTTTCCCCTCCTCAAATGCAGCCAGAGAGATTATCTAAAAGATAAATATGAGCACATCACTTAGCAGCCTAAATACTTCAATACTCCCCCTCTGCCTTCAAAATAAAACCAAACCGCTACAAGAGAACCCTCTGTTGTCTGGTCCCCATCCACCTGTCTGCCTCATCCGTCTTTACCTCTTGATCAATCCTCCAACTTGCTCAACTTTGAGATCCAGATCTCAAAGGAACCAAGGACTACTTCTCTTTTGCCTTCAAGCCTTCAGACAGGTTGTTCTCTCTGTCACAAACACTCTTCTTCCATTTAATTCCTACACATCCTCCAGTTCAGACATCCTCCAGTTCAGACATCCTCCTACCAGAAAGGCTTACCTGGCCCCCTGGGTACTGCTCCCATCTGTCCCCAGATTGACCTGTTTCCTATCAGAGCAACATCAGGCTGGACTCTATGGAAGACGGTGCGACTCTTACGATCCCATGGACTGTAACCTGCCAGGCCCGCCAGGCTCCTCTGTCCATTGGATTTTGCAGGCAAGAATACTCACATGTGTTGCTAATATTGGAGTGTTTTGCCAATTTCTCCTCCAGGGGAACTTCCTGACCTCGGGATCAAACCCAGGTGTCCTGCATTGCAGGTAGATTCTTTACCCACTGGGCCATCAGGGAAGCCCCTCTGTGAAAGATACTTGTTTTTATTTGACCTCCTTTCCAGACTGTAAACTTTGTCTCTATTTTTCAACATTGTATCCTCAGTTACTGGCACAAGGCAGGAGTCCAGTGTTGAATAAGGAGATGAACAAGACTCATCTAGAGCCAAGACTAGGTTAACATTTGATTTTCAATCAAGTAGAAACTGAATAAATCTCTCTGCCTCTCTCAGGTTGGGTACAATGCTGAATCTGATCATTTCATCTTTAAAACTCCCAAGTTCTCCAAGTCATCCAAGGTGGCTGCAACCCAGATGTAATCAACAATAATACCCAGTGCTTGGCTAAGAGCTGGTTTCTAAATAAAGCTAGGTTTTAGTAGTGTGACTTTTTAATTTTTTTTTTTTTTTCAGTAGTGTGATCTTTAGAAGAACCAACAGATCCCCAATCTAAGGGGCTGGTGCTGAAGTACAGCTGGTGGATACAACCTGATGTACAAACCTTGCTTGATAATTTAATAAACTTTAATATGAACAGATTACAATTGACAGTGGCTACTGTTAAGTGTCTGGAACTCTATTTGGTTCTTTCAAGCAGTGAAATCTGCCTTTTATCTACTCTTGTTTCTTTTCCCCAAGGAAGTGAGATAAAAGCCCATATAAGTTTCCAGAATGAGGCATTGTTTTCTTTAGCCAAAAATCTGTACTTTCTCATTAGACTGTCAGTAGCAATATTGAAGATGGGCAATTTCATCTGAAGCTTGTCGTACCAGGAATAAATGTTACCACCGGGGGCTGTACGGCGTGTAATTAGGAAGCAGAGAGGTGACACGTGTACTGGGGGACGGAGTAGATAAATGTTTCTTGAGCGTGGCCCAAGTTTATGTCTTCCCTAGAATTAGAGGAATGAATTTAACCAATATCAGCCTGTGAAAATATTTTCAGTGCCACAGAGAAATGAGAAAAAGAAAGATTTTGTGAGAGAAAGTTTTCTAAGGAGTGTCCTTTATTCTTTTCACTCTTCATTCTAAGTTTTCATTATGTGAATTCATTTTTTTGAGAATGACTGATGTTTGCGATATGAAATAACATTAAGTGGGGACACAAATAACAGGACAAGGTGTCCACACAAGAAACTGGTAACAAGGTTTCATCAAGAGAGGGAGATGGAGGCTGGAAAAAGGAGGGAGAGGAACTTCCCTGGTGGATCAGTGGTTAAGACTCCGGCTTCCAATGCAAGGGGTGCGGGTTCCATCCGTGGTTGGGCAGCTAAGATCCTACATGCCTCATGACCCCAAAAAACAAAAATATGACACAGAAGGAATATGGTTTAACAAATTCAATAAAGACTGAAAAAATAGTCAACTATCAAAAAAAGAAAAAGAAAAGGGAGGGAGAGAGAATTTCATTCTACAGCCTTTCCATGGCTTCCCCCATAACTCAACAGTAAAGAATCTGCCTGCAGTGCAGGAGATGAGGGTTGGTTCCCTGAGTGGGGAAGATCCCCTGGAGAAGGAAATGGCGACCCACTCCAGTATTCTTGCCTGGAGAATCCCACGGACAGAGGATCCTGGCAGGCTGCAGTCCACGGGGTTGCAAAGAGTCAGACATGACTGAGCAGCTGAGCACACACGGCAAATGGTTTCTGTCCTTATTTGGAAAAAAAATAGTTAATTCTACATCAGATGACCAGACAAGAAAAATGTGTTTAATCTATAAAATCCCAAGACCTAGGAACTATTTCAAAATATTTTTCTGACAAGCCTATATAAACTAAATGCCTTCTCACGCCAGCCAAAGAAGGCACGTGTGTCCCATCTCGGGTAATGTCTGTGGTGCCCAACAGGAAGTTGGTGACAGCCAGTTTTCTCTACTGTGAGGTTACTCTTTTATCTCTTGTAAGAACTTTACGTGGAGATTCTTTTTTTTTTTTTTTTTACGTGGAGATTCTGAGGCCAAGTATCCTGTCCCTCATCAAACTTCCCCCACTATTTTGGCAACCACTGTTGACTGTGGAACTTAATGTTTATTTGCTGGCATGCTATTGTAAGCAAGACTGTCCCTTCTGTTGCTTTGGTTACTTGTTTCTCTAAATCACCATGGACCCACGACTTTTCAGTTCATTCAAAGCCTGTTACTATCATTATTTACTTTATTTTTAAGCTATTTATTATTTACTTACTTTTTTTTAGTTACAGTATGCTGATTTACAACATTTTGTTAGTTTCAGTTATACAGCAAACGGATTCAGTTACACATGTCTGCGTGCTCAGCCATGTTCAACTCTTTGCAACTCAATGGACTGTAGCCTGTCAGTCTCCTCTGCCCGTGGTATTCTCCAGGCAAGAATATGGCAGTGGGTTGCCATTTCCTTCTCCAGGGGATCTTCCCGACCCAGGGATCGAACCCTCATCTCTTGTGTCTCCTGCACTGGCAGGCAGGTTCTTTACCAGTTGTGCCAACTGGAAAGCCCAGTTACACACGTAAATGTTTATTCTTCTTCAGATTCTTTTCCCTTTTTAGGATATTATAAGATATTGAATGTAGTTCCCAGTGCTATAGAGTAAAATCCTCATTGTTTATCATTATTTACTTTAATAATTGTGTTGACCCAGATTTGGCTACTGGGAAATCCTTTTTTTCTTTTTTCCTTTTAAACCATAGAGCACAAGGCCCTACAATTTAGTCTGCCTAAATTCTGCCTCTCTGACCACAATTCTCCCCTCTCTCACATTTGTTCACCATTCTATAGCTCTTTCTGTTCCTTAAACACAGAGGCTATTTATTTTCTGCCACAGGGCCTTTGCACTGGCTACTTCCCCTTCCTGGAGGGTTGGCTCCTTTGATTCTCTGAGGTGTCTCTCCTCAGAGTACTTCTCTGTCTCATCTAATTTAAGGCTAGCCTCTCTCTCCCTCTCCTCCTCTCCCTCTCATTCTCCTGTGTTTTCTCCCTCTCCCTCTCTACTGGTTCCTTCCTAGGAATAAACCAGCATGTTCTAGCCTTTTCCACATGATTTAAAGAGGGGGAAAAACCCCTTCAAATTCTTCCCTTTCCCCTGGGTTTTGTTGTCCCTCCCCACATGGCCCCAGCCCTCATCTTCTGCTGACAGCCAAACTTTTGGAAAACAGTTTCTACACTCTCTCAAGTGCCATTTCTTTGTTTTCCATTTAAGCCTCCACCTACTTCAAGCTCTGCCCAGAACCAAAACTGAAATCTTCTGACCAGGCCCACCAACAACCAGGGAGGTGGCTACCTGTACCAAAAAAGTATCCCTCCGTCAGGGCACTTGCTTCCATCTGTCAGAAAAAGGTACTCTCAAAGACACATATCTACAATGTACACATAGGCATGGTGCCCACTGGCCTTGTGCAGTGTGTTACCTGCACAACCGTACTTTGCCAGCAGCCTTCTGCTAGCCTGAAAGGCGTACTCTGGTCTCATCCTATCTGACCACCCTCAAATTCCCCCGTGACCATCCCTCCTGCTGGAAATGTGGTCTTCCTTGATGACCACAACACGACACTCTGTATTCCTTCTGCTCCTTCCTCGTTCTCCCGGGCTCTTAAATGTTAAATCCATTTCAGAGTCCTGTCCTGCTTTGTCTTCCTTTGTTACCTGACTCATTTGTGTGAGTGATCCCAATCCCTTTCACTCAACACTTACAGAGTGTCCACTCTATGATTGGCAGTGTTCTAAGCACTGAGCCCTTGAGTTCAAACTGATGATCTACAAACATGTCTCCCTAACTGCCTTCCTGAAATCTATACGTGGAAACCAAATGGACTCCTCAGACTTAACTTCTCCAGATCTGAGCTCATCACCCCTCTCTTCATATCGATTACTCTTCCTGTTTTAGCAAATGATGCTCATTCAATTGCCCAAGCCTGAAAGCTGGAGACATCCTAGACTCTTTCATTTCTCTGCCCCTAAAAAGCAGTAAGTCTTATTTTTCTACTTCCTAGGCATGTCTCAGTTTCACCCACATATCCCCATCGCTGTCACCACCACACTGACCTCCATCCTATGTATCCAGCATCACTTCCCATGTAGAATAAACATGGCATCACAGATGTAGAAAAACTTATGGTTACCAAGGGACACGATGGGGGAAAGATAACTGGAAGATTGGGACTGACATATACATATATACGTACTACTATATAAAGAATAGATAACTAGGGTCTTCCCTGGCAGTCCAGAGGTGAGGACTGCCAACTTAAAAAGAAAAATGAACAACATGAAAGTTGAGAGTTAAGTTTTATTTGGGGCAAAATGAGGAATACTATGGGAGCTTCCCAGGTGGCACCAGTGATAAAGAACCCGCCTGTCAATGCAGGAGACACCGGAGATGCAGGTTCAATTCCTGGATTGGGACAATCCCCTGGAGAAGGGCCTGGCAACCCACTCCAGTATTCCTGCCTGGAGAATCCCACGGACAGAGGAGCCTGTGGGGCACAGTCCACAGGGTCGCAAAGAGTTGGACACGACTGACACAACTTAGCACAGATGCATAAAATACACTGTAGCCTGGGAGACAGCTCTGAGAACCTGCTTCAGAGAGGTAGGACACAAGGTCAGTATATACATGATTTTGATGAAGAGGGGTACATGAAGTGAAGCATGTGTTTTTTGCAGGTTTCTACTAGTCACGAGGAGAAGTGGTCATCATGAAGGATTTTAGTGCTTTTCTAGATAATGAGGAGATACAAGAATTGGGCTCATAAAATCAGCTCCTGAAAATATTTAACTATCTGAAGCCCTGTTCTGCCAGTTTTTCCCAAAGCACAGAGTGCATTTCTGCTTTCCACCCTGAATTCCTTTCAGTGGATGTTGAAAGTCAGCAGCTATAGTAGCAAGAGATTTAATCCTTGTAGAGGCAGATGTCAAGTGCCAGTTTGTACTTCACAAGATTCTGTGCTTTCACTGCCTAGGGCCCAGGTTCAATCCCCAGTTGGGAAACTAAGGTTGCCACATGCCACGTGATATGGCAAAAAAATAAAATAAATAAAATAAAAAATAACTAATAAGAACCTACTGTATAGTACAAAGAACTCTACTCAATACTCTGTGATGATCTATATGGGAATGGGATCTAAAAAAGAATGAAAATATTATCGTACAGAGAACTCTACTCAGTACTCTGTAATGATCTATATGGGAATGGAATCTAAAAAAGAATGAAAATATGCACATGTACAACTGAATCACTTTGCTATACACCTGAAACTAACACAACAATGTAAATCAACTATACTCCAATAAACATTAATTAAAAACAAACAGGCTCCCACCTGGCCTCTGTCTCCTGGCCCTGAGGATGTCAAGCTCCTTCCAGAAAGTCTACAATGGCTTCTTCTGCCCTTAGGATTTCAGTTTTAATTCTCTGATATGGTTTACAAGGCCAATCATGACCAGACACCTCCTCCACCTCCCAACTTTCATTTCTCTTCATTTCCCCTGCCCTTCATACTGAAAGGTTGTTGTTGAACCTTTCCAAGACACCGGGATTCTTGGCCCCCGGAGGAGAATTCAATCCGGGGCCAGAGACGAGGCTTGATTGCTCAGAGCTTTTGTGTAATAAAGTTTTATTAAAGTATAAAGGAGATAGAGAAAGCTTCTGACATAGGCATCAGAAGGGGGCAGAAAGAGTACCTGCTTGCTAGTGTTAATAATGAGGTTATATACTCTCCAATGAATCCAAAGAATATCTGGAGGTTGTAAAGACTTCATCAGACCTCCTCCCATAATTTACATTTTAAGATAACAGAATTAGCCAGAAGGTTTAATCCAAAGACTGTCCTTAGGCAATATACATTATTGTAAAGACCAGGTCTACTCCCATAATTTACATTTTAAGATAACAGAAGGTTGAATCCAAAGACTGTCCTTAGGCAGGATACATTATTGTTATATAATCCTAAGAAATGTGGAGAAAGAAAAAAGTTTGTCCTTTCTTCCTCCTTGAGAATTCTAGACCCCTCTCTCCTTGGGGACCCCTAGACTCCCTATCAACCTGCCTAGGAACTGACTCTTTCAATACTCTTCCCCTTATTTGTTCTCCCTTCCATCCTTACAGAGCTCCGTTTAGTTCCTGAACATGTCATCTGTTTGTAATCTCTGAATCTTAGCCAATGCTAGTCCCCCTGCCTGGAAGAGCTCCTTTGGGTCCCCTCCCAGCCCATCACCTTGCTGACTGCACCTTTTTTCTTAAAAAAAAAAAAAAAAAAATTATTTGGCTACACCTGGTCTTAGCAGCCATTGAAGCATCTTGGAAGTGAAGCCTCCAACTCTCTTTGATCATGTACCCCATATGGAGAGAGCTGTCCCCTCTGATTCTGCTGCTAAGTCACTTCAGTCGTGTCCGACTCTGTGTGACCCCATAGATGGCAGCCCACCAGGCTCCCCCATCCCTGGGATTCTCCAGGCAAGAACACTGGAGTGGGTTGCCATTTCCTTCTCCAATGCATGAAAATGAAAAGTGAAAGTGAAGTCGTGTCTGACCCTCAGCCACCCCATGGACTGCAGTCTTCCAGGCTCCTCCGTCCATGGGATTTTCCAGGCAAGAGTACTGGAGTGGGGTGCCATTGCCTCTGATTCTAGAGCTAAATGAATGTGGTTGCCTGGAGACCTAACCTCGGGATGCTCTGTTAAGCAACAAGAAATAACCAGGGGGTTGTTGAGCCCTGGAAGTGGAGTGTTTCTGCCTGACATGCACCATTGGCTTTGGGACCCGGCAGCAGGCAGGTGTCCAAAGCCCCAGGGAGCGTGTCAGAGACAGGGTAGAAGGCTGAAGGTGGGGGCGTAAGAAAGGAATGGAGTCTCCAGTTACAGAGGAGAGTTTGGCAATACTGTTGCCATTGTCTCCTGTAGGTAGAAAGTCAGAACTGTGCTTCAGGAACTCAGTGACCTGGTAAAGGAGACCACTGGGCTGTTTCTAAAGGGCTTCCTGGCTTCTCCTAGCTGCCTGATGAGTTTTCATCAAGATACATGCATAACCCAGTCACGCTGTCTCCATGCACCATGCACTGAGTCGTAAACACCCTGGGACTTCTCCAGGTCCCTCAAGACTCGGCCTGTCCAATGAGACTGGCTAGCGTGTTGTCGTCTGGGTTGTTCAATCCTCCTGGGGAAGCAGACCCACAGAAGGCCAACTAGCAGCACTGCCATCTTAGCAGACCAGGAGGGGACTGGCAGAGAACCAGAGATCTCAGCGCTAAACCTTCTCCTCTTCCCCATGCTCTTCGTTAGGTCGATATACAAAAGTGTTTCTAACATATACACACTAATATAAAGAATAGCCAACCCTCCTCTGCACTATAACCACAACCCTGCATTTTGTGTTTGTTTCCCTTCTTTTCCTTTACAGTTATGCTATGTATGTGTATATCTACAGTGATACATGTACTTTTGCTTGTTTCTGAACTGACAGAACTAGAATTCTACCGTGTGCAATCTCTTGCAGTTTGCTTTATTCTCTCAACGTTCTACCCATGGGTTTCACCTCTGTGGTTTTGGTTTTGATCTTTGCAACCGGTCTATATAATAAATGGCTACTCACTATGTCCATCCTGGCACAATGTGTATCTTGGGTGGCCGATAAACCCTCTATGATGATGCTGTGCAAGATGAGTTCACAGAACAGCCAGATCACTCATTTTCAAGCAGATGCAGTTGCAACATCAGGGAAACCGAGTGTCCACATGAGGTATAAATCTTTTAGGCAAAAGTTAAACATGAACTGATCACTTGGCATAAATCTTGGCAATGTATGCTGCCTCCTCAAGTACGAGTTCATCATTGAGTTAGGCAAACCCAAATGCAAGGGGATAAAAATGAATAAAGTTTAGATAGTCCACCTTTGGAGTTATTCCTGCTTTGGTATCTTTCCTGGCAAAGAATTGAGAGCAAGCCACCAGTGAGGAGTGGAAAGCATGCTTTGTCTCACCCACTCTCTCTCTAGGGAGTTTCTTCAGTTAGTACCATAAGTAATAGAAGTAAAATTTTTATATAATGTAGACGTAATTACATAACGTAATTACATTTAATTACATTAACGTAAAATTACATTAACGTAAAACAGTTAATCCTCTGGGCATCAAACTAACAGGCCTAATATTTTTCCAGGTACTAGAGTATTTGTTTCCTCTGCCAGTCTCTGACATTTTAGTTCTCTGGTTCTCAATCTTGAGTCCTTTTGTAGTCACCCCCCGAACATTAAAAAATTCGGATGTCTGTATCGCATTCCGGGAGATTCTGATGCAATCGGTCTGAGGTGATGCCTTTGCGTGGAGGTTTTGAGAAGTTCCAGAGACTCAGAGCTATAGTGGAGTTGAGAATCTCTGGTTCACACCACTTCATTTCCTCCCCAGGGTCCTGCGCTGCGCCTGGTGGAAAGAGATGCTCAGAATGGATACACAACGTTCAGTTTATCAGGAAGGAGGGAAGCGAGGCCTCAGAACCTCAAACCCTTCCGGTGCCCTGGAGCGAAGACCACTGAGGAGCCAAGTCCTGCCAAGCCAGTGGGTGAGGGCGATGCCCCTGTGCCCAGGTCTCTCCCCACCTGCCCTGACTCTAGAAAGTTCCCACCCTGGAGGGCAGGTACTCTCCGGTCAATTCTCAAAGGCCTCAGAAGATACACGGCCACCGCGAAGTTCGGTGGTGCCAGGCGGTTTTTTGTTTCCACAGGTGAGGCAGAGTCTGAAGAAACTAAAGTGGCCTCTTGGGGCTCTTGCCCAAGCCGGGTCGACTTTTGAGTCCACAGTCCTCTATTGGTTTCAAATTGCAGCCTGGCAGCACCTCCCGAGACAGGTGGAGCGGGAGGAACCAGAGTACGCCCGCTCCGCAGGGAAGGCAGTGCGTCCCCTGCGCCCGGAGCGCGAGTCACGGCGCAACCAGCTAGAGCTGCACGTGGCGCGGCGGGAGAGGCGGTCTGGGGCGGTGGACTACAAGTCCCGAGAGGCCTCGCGCTGGGCTGGGCGGGGCCTCGCGAGGCCGGGCGTGCGCACTGACTCTCGGGAGTGGCGGGGCGGGCCCTCCGGGCTGTCAGCTGTGGCCCCGGGCGCCCGGGCGGGGGTGGTCGCGGCCATTGGCCGAGAGGCGGCGGGGCGGGGCCGCCGTGCGCCGCAGCGGGTTCATGCCGAGCGGGTGGAGGCGGGCAGCCGACCCGGGAGGCGCGCTCCGGTCTGCAGCGTTCGGCCTGAACCATGGCAGCGGCGCCCCTGAAAGTGTGCATCGTGGGCTCGGGGAACTGGTGAGCGGCAGCGGGCGGGCGGCGCGGACTCCGCCTCCAGGAAGCCCCTCTCCAGGGCGAGCGAGGGCGCGCGTCCCCGCCGCGGCGAGGACACCCGGCACCGCGCGTGGGGAGGCGGGGCGGGCAGCGTCGCGGCCCGGCTGGGCACCGCGCGCCCGGGGAGGCCGCGCCGAGGTAGCAGCTGGGGAGGCCCAGAGCCCGCGTGCTCCTGGAGGCGGCGCGGAGAGAGGGGACGGCGTGCCCGCGGGCACCTGTCTTCGCTCGCGGCACCAGTCAGCGGACGCACGGGGGCCACCTGCTTGCCACGCCCGGGGGGTTTACGCAACATCCTCAGGACGTTCTCCTTTCTCCTGGGCAGATCGCCTGGGTAGAGGAGTTGTAGGAGGCTCGAGCGTTCTTCCTGGGGTTTCCATGTCAAGGAAACCGAGGCAGAGGGGGATGAAGGGTGCCTGCCATGCAGGTCGAGGGCGGGGCCGGCTCTGCCCTTCCAAGTGCAGGTCCGGCTCCAGGCTTCTGCTAAGTCTGGTATCTTAGTAACATATCGGGAAGAAAATCCAAGTTCCCTGCAGCCTGGGCTCCTCCAGTAGCCCAAGGGCTTTGGGAATTCTTACCTGGGGGGGCGGGGCGGAGGGGGTGAGTGTTTGCGAAGCTTTGCGTCTCCGCTGTGCTAGGAGTTCTCATAAGCACTTTAAACGTTGGCCCTTTTAGTTCCCTTTCTCAAACTTAATACAGTTCGGGACGAGGAGGCAGAATATGGTATAGCATCTGGTATTTTCAGTCTTTTTCCATGGCTGCCCGCTATTTTTCCCACATTCGAGGGACTGGTATAAGAATAGTTAAAAGAGTGGTGTCCTTTAAGTCCTGTGGCCGCACACTCATCACAGTTCATGCTTGTAGCAGTCTTACAGAAATTGGTACTAGTTACTCGGTCTTCCTCTTTAAGACTTGGCCCAGAAAGTACTTTTTGGAGGAAACCTTTTCTGATTCGCCACTTTTCCATCCCAGCGAGGCCAGGAGCCCTGTGCCCTGTTGCAAACATCTGTCACAGGTGATGACTTATTTGATTATCTGTTTCCACTCCTCCCCTTCCAGCTCTTGAGAACAGCAAGAGCTAGGCAAGAACAGCAAGAGTTAGGTAAATACTAAATGAATAAACACAAACTAAGTTAAAAAAAAAAATCTTTGGGCCATAATGAGCTGCATGTGGAATCTTAGTTCCACAGTTAGGGATCCAACCCTCCCCTCCCCCTGCCGCTGCGACCTGCCCCCCAACCCCTGCCGTCTATTGGCAACATGGAGACTTGACCACTGGACCACTGGGGAAGTCACCCCAAACTCATTTTTTAATGAAGAAATGTAATTATATATGATTTGGCAAAAATTCACAGTGTTTGAAAAGTACCCCAGAACCCACCAAAAAAAAAAAAATTATCTTCCAAGTTTCAAGACAACCCACAGTTGTCTCCTAAGGTACCTCCTGGAGGAAAACCAGTGTTATCAGTTTATTCTGTTCTTTCCGGAAGAATTCCATCAGATGCAAGAGAATGTTTACAAGTAGTATTTTATCTCACATCCCTGCAAATACTAGGATATTTTGCACTTTTCTGTAAACTGTTTTCAACCACAACAAAATGTTCTGTCCTACATTTAATTGAGTCGGTAACTATCCACTGCACAGCTTCATCTGGACTTGCTGCTGGAGTTTACCAGTTCTTATCCCCAGGCACTTGAGTGAAATGTCGGCTGCCTCATGGACTGTGAGCCTGGAAACACGCCCATTCATCGCCTGTTCTTTAACACTAGTTTCCTCTTCCGAAAGAGGCCCCAGAACCACAGATAACAGCACCTTTTCCTTCTTTTGCAAGGTGCAAGAGAAATAGGCTGGCTGGGCCACGCGGCATTCGGGCCTGGAGCTAGAGTCGTGAAATGACCCTCCTGCCCCCATCTCTGACTCGGGCTGCCTTCCCGCAGCTTCACTCTGATGTACTTGACTGTTTTTCTTGGCTTGCTCCGGATCAAGGAAACGGAGTGGAACTTGGCTAGTGACACTGGAGCAGAGCAATTGAGAAATGCGCCGATGGTTTGGCCTGGCTGCCGGGCTCCATTAATGAAGGGATCAGATGGGAACAGTCATAGGCTTCCCAGACTCTGTCCCGGGTACAGAGCCACGCCACTCCTAGAGAGAGGTTCCACGACCTCAGCAGAGAGATTCAGGAACTTAGGAACAGAAAATGACGCAGAGAGGCTCCCCAGGGGCACACTGAGTGTTCAGCTCTGGTCATAGACATTTGCCTGTCTGCTCCATGCAGATATAGTAGCCTTTCCAGGGGTAGGAATGCAATGGACACCGTCTCCACCTTCAGGTCACAGATAGATAAGGACTTGGAAGATTACGTTCAAAAGAAATACAAAGTGGAATGAAATATCTGCCACAGATTAGACGTTTTAGGTTTATTTTCCTCCTGTGGGTTGTGGGTTCTTATTTCCCCGACCAGGGATGAAACCCATGCCCCTGCAGTAGAAGCATGGAATCTTAACCCCTGGACTTCCTGGGAAGTCCCAAGATTAGATGTTTTAAATAGTGTTTTTAATGTTATTGTTCAGTTGCTAATTGTTCAGTTGCTAAGTCGTGTCTGACTCTGCAGCCCCATGGACTGCAGCACGCCAGGCTTCCCTGTCCTTCACTCCGTCTCAAAATTTGTTCAAATCATATCCATTGAGTCAGTGATGCCATCCAACCATCTCATCCTCTGTCATCCCTTTCTGCCTTCAGTCTTTCCCAGCATCACAGTCTTTTCCAAAGAGTTGGTTCTTCATATCAGGTAGCCAAAGGATTGGAGCTTCAGCTTCAGTATCAGCCCTTCCAATGAATATTCAGGGTTGATTCCCTTTAGGACTGACTGGTTTGATCTCCTTGCTGTCCAAGGGACTCTCAAGAGTCTTCTTCAGCACCACAATTTGAAAACATCAGTTCATTGGTGCTCAGCTTTCTTTTTGGTCCAACTCTCAAATCCATACATGACTATTGGGAAAACCATGGCTTTGACGATACAGACCTTTGACAGCAAAGTGGAATCCAGTGTTTTTAATAGTGTTTGTTAAAACATGGTCCAAAGACCACTTGCACCAGAATTGTGTGTGTGTGTGTTGGTTGCTCAGTCATGTCTGACTCTTTGTGACCTCATGGACTATAGCCCTCCAGGCTCCTCTATCCGTAGAATTCTCCAAGCAAGAATACTGGAGTGGGTTACCATTTCCTTCTCCAGGGGGTCTTCCCAACCCAGGGATTGAAGCTAGATCTCCTGCATTGCAGGCAGATTCTTTACTATTTAAACCAGAATTAGTACCAAGGAATCTGAACTTGCTGAAACACATTCCCTGAGGGCAGGGCAGATTTTTTTCCCTTCAGGGACTTTGAAAGAAAGTGAAGTCGCTCAATCTGTGTCTGACTCTTTGCGACCCCATGGACTGTAGCCTACCAGGCTCCTCCGACCAGGCTCCCGACCCAGGGATCGAACCCAGGTCTCCCACATTGTAGGCAGACGCTTTACCGTCTGAGCCACCAAGGAAGACTTTAGCCTTCTGCTAACTTTTTTTTTTTTGCCTTGCTACAAGGCATGTGGGATCTTAGTTCCAGTTCCCAGTCCAGGGATCAAACCCATACCCCCTGCATTAGAAGCACAGAGTCTTAAACACTGAGCCACAATCTTTTCCACAAACACTGAACCTAATCTTCCGCTAATTTTAAAACAGATTACCAAAAGACAGACTCTTCCAGATTCTCAGGAATAGGAAGTTGCCTAAGCAGTGTTTACACTTGGGAACTTGAAGTTGCTCAGAATGCTTAGGTAAATGAAGGTGTTACATCTGTAGCTATAAGGTGGCTCACATTAAGTTCGTCAATGTAAGTGATCATCTATAACTATGCAGATACCTGAAGAATGACAGACCCCGTCCGGCCCTCCTGCACTTACAGCTGGTGAGAGTGGAGGCTGGGGCACCTCACTGAGCCCTACTGGGCTGCCCACTGCGGGGTTGCAGGGAGGTGCTTCCTAACCGGCACCATGTTTCATGGGCCTGGTCCCGATGACTCATAAAAGCAAGTGAAAGGAAAAAACAAAAGCCTCCTAAGTTCCTGCAAAGATGAAACAAAGTTCCTTCAGCAAAAAGATCTCCAGGAGATCTCTCCTTGGGACGGCCACCCAGATACAGGGCTAAGATGCAGTTTGAGAACTAAAACCTCAGGGTTGTGTTAGTGAGAGCTCAGCCTCTCTGTGCACTGATGCGGAACCAAACCCTGCAGACCAGAGCTGTGGGTGAAGCAGAAAAGGACAGCTTTATTACCTGGCCAGGCAAAGGGGGACACATCAGGCTTCTGCCTGGAAAAGCTGTGTGTCTCTTCCAGAGAACTTGATGAGGGTTTTTATAACAGTGGGTCAAAGATGGGGTTGCTGACAAGATCAGGGAGTATGCTGGATCTCAGGTGGTTGGTCTTCTAACCTTGATGAGCTGCTCTAGTCCCTTTAATCTTGCCTTAGGTGGTTTCTTGGTTGCTTAGCCAACTGTTCAAATCCCACCCTTTGGAACTCAGGAAAGGTATAATGGTTGGAGTCTTGCCTACCAGAAACGGTACACAGAAAGGCCTTTGTGCCTGGGAGCCCCACAGGGCCCCACTCGGTTTCAGTTGTATTTGCAGCCCCACCTCTGTGCCTGGGAGCTAAGTCCAGAAACGCCCCAGACCTCCTTGGGAGGCCGAGTGAGGCAGGAGGCAGCACCCTGATCTCCTGGTTTCTTACCCTGGCAGTCTAGGTCCTTGAACAAACTGCTTCTCTCCAAGGGTCAGGTTCTGACATTGGTACCTGCTGTTTAGGATCATGGTTAGGATGAAATGAGGTGATCCAGGAGAGACCTAGGTTCAATCCCTGGGTTGGGAAGATCCCCTGGAGAAGGGAAAGGCTCCCCACTCCAGTATTCTGGGTTGGAGAATTCCACTGACTTATTGTCCATGGGGTCGCAAAGAGTCGGACAGGACTGAGCGACTTTCACTTTTTCAGGAGAGTGCAGAGAGACTGGCACTCAGTAAATGTCAGCTAATGAAAAAATGTTACTTTCGTTAGTTGGGTCTCTTTGACCAGCACCGTTATTAAGTCACGCAATGGACCTTTTCAAGGTCAGTGTTTAATAAGGTGGAGTGGGAACGCAGATCCTTCTAACTCCAATATCCATGTCTATAAATTCTTATCATTTTCAGTGAGAAGCTTACTTCTACCTGAGAGCCAGTGCTAGTCACAAAATGCCAAGGAACAGAGGCAGAGGAGGGGAAAAGATCAGAGAGCAGGAGGTGTTCCTAGAAGTTATCTTTTGCTCTTGTTTACACTGTCACCTCACAGCTTGACTGACTCCTGGGACTGAAGGTCAGGGAGACCTTTGGCCTACTTTGCACTGATGGCCGAAGCTGGACATGTGGGTGACTCTTTGTCCTGCTGGAAGCGTCTGAATATAGCCTGGATGGCTCCTCATCCCCTGTCATCCTTTTTCGTCTGTGCTACTCAGTGTCACTGATGATTCTTGCTGTATCCTGACATGGAGAGCTTGAACCGATTTGAGCATCGGTGTGTGAGCTCCTCTGAGGCCAAAAATGGCCTTTTCCCTATCTGACATGCCTCTGCTCTGGAAGTGCGGGTGGGTGGCAATGGGTAGGGGTGACCTGGGAGGAGACCCATTTCCCCGAGCGGCCAGGCTGAAAACACCTTCCAGGCTGATACACCTATTTCTGTTTCTGTGCAGTAAAAACATCACAGCTGTTCTTGGGGTGAGTCCGGTTTTCCTATCTGAGCCCTCTTTCATCATTCTTCATTTCCTCCTCATCTTTAAAGGGGATAATCACTATAGCAGTTACCACTTATGGGCATTTTCTGTGTCTGGGATATGTGCTATGGCAGGTATATCTCGGAGAAGGCAATGGCAGCCCACTCCAGTACTCTTGCCTGGAAAATCCCATGGACGGAGGAGCCTAGTAGGCTCCAGTTCATGGGGTCGCTAAGAGTCAGACATGACTGAGCGACTTCACTTTCACTTTTCACTTTCATGCATTGGAGAAGGAAATGACAACCTACTCCAGTATTTTTGCCTGGAGAATCCCAGGGACAGAGGAGCCTGGTGGGCTGCTGTCTATGGGGTCGAACAGAGTCAGACACAACTGAAGCGACTTAGCAGCAGCAGCAGCAGCAGGTATATCTAATAATAAGCCTATGTGGTACTATTATTATCCCTATTTTAGATGATGAGATTGAGATTGGGAAACTTTTCAAGGTCAGTGGTTAATACAATAGAATTGAAACGCAGATCCCTCTAACTTCAGTGTGCGTGTTTCTAGAAATTCTTATCATTTTTATTTAATTTTTTGGCCATGACCGAGCAGAATGTGGGATCTTTGTTCCCAGACTAGGGATCGAACCCACGTGCCCTGCCGTGGAAATGTGGAGTCTTAACCCCTGGACTGCCAGAGAAGTTCCTAATTCTTAACCGTTTTTACTGAGAAGCATACTTTTATCTGAACAAATCCCATCTGCACAAAAATTGAATATCGTACCCTCCCTAAAGAAGTCTAGTATAAACAATATTCCATTTAAGAAAAATCAAATTGAAGTGAGGTCTTAAAAATCGTCCTGAAGGGACTTCCTTGGTGGCAAAAGTCTTGGAAAAAAAAGATCCTGTTCAGCTTCCCTCCACAGCAGGCATCCCTCCTCCTGCAGTTATGACACGATCATAGTTTATTGTTCATAAGGTATGTGTGTGCTCAGTCACTTCAGTCATGTCTGACGCTGCAACGCCAGGCTCCTCTGTCCATGGGATTCTCCAGGCAAGAATACTGGAGTGGCTTGCCATGCCCTCCTCCAGGGGATCTTCCCCACCCAGGGATCCAGCCCACATCTCCTGCATCTCCTGCCTCACAGGTGGATTCTTTACCACTGAGCCACCAAGGAAGCCCCGTTAATAAGGTACCTGATCTTAAAATTAATCTAGAAAATTAGTCATTAGAAAAGTCTTGTATTTGAGAGGGAAATCCATCACCGCCAACTTCCACCCATTCGTCTCAGAGCAGTGGCCAGGTGAGCCCACTCTTTTTGAAGACATGTCCCATTGTTTAGAGAGTCATGTATCTACCAGCTCTTCTCTGTATAGTGTCTCCAGGTTTCTCAGTGGTTACTGGTGGGAAGCTGTGTCAGGCACCTCACCTCCAGATCTTTCTTCTTCCCCTCATCCCTGACTCCCAGGGCTTGATGACATCAGGAACTAAGCCTGACGTTCCTCCAGCTCCTCTGGGGTTCTCCTGGTGGCACTTTGCCATCCTTCTGCACTTTGGGGCTCAGTGCCTTCCACAGTTGGGTGCCAGGACTTCATCAGTTATCTGCTGCTGCCCAACTATCTCCCCCTGAGACTTCCTGACTTCAAACAGCCATCACTGATTGGCTTCTGATTCTGGGGCTCGGCAGTTTGGGCTAAGCTGGGTGGGTCTGTGCTGGTCTCTCCTGGGCTCACTGGTAAGGCAGCAGTCGGGTGGGGCGTGGGCTGGGGCTTTCGGTCCTCCACACCCCCTTTCACAGCGGGTGGGCTTTGGCCAGGCTGATGGAGCTGACAAGCCACATGTTTCTCTGTCTGCAGCAGGAAGCTTGGGCTCCTCTGTATGGTGACTGGATTCCAACTTCCAGAAAGAGTTCATATGAATTCCTCACATACGTGGAATTATACAATGATTTTTTTTTATAACTGGCTTATTTCATTTAGTATAATGTCCTCATGTTTCCCTTGTAGCATGTACCAAAATTTCCTTCCTTTTTAAGGCTGTATGATTGAATATATACACCACCTTCTCTTTGTCCATCAGTGGACACTTGGGTTGCCTCTATCTTTTGGCTCTCGTATATAATTCTGCTGTGAACATTGGTGTACAGATACCTCTTCAAGATTCTGCTTTCAAGTCTTTTGGGTGTCTGCCCAGAAGGGGAATTGCTGGATCAGCTGGTAATTCTATTTTTAGTTTTTTGAGGAACCTCTGTATTGTTTTTCATGGCAGTTTTACCATTTTACATTCCCACCAGCAGAGCACAAGGGTTCCATTGTCTGCACATTCTCACTAACACTTGTTTTTTCATTTTGTTTTAATATAGTAGCCACCCTGACAGGTGTGAGGTAGTATGTATTTTGTTAATTGCATATGATTATATGTTAGGTACACTTTTGCATCCTGTTTTCTGTTAAATGTAGCATTCTATCTTAGGCTTTTCCCCTGCAGTTTAGATTTTGATAGACAGGCTTTTTTTTCATCTGCTTCTCCCTCTCCTTTTTCTGTGTGAAGTTGTTCACACCTCTGTGGTTGCTAGCTTTGATTTTAAACTTAGGAAGCTTCCCTATCAGAGATCAAATAAGCATTCACCAAATTGAATCTATTTTTAAAATACTTTATTTTTCACATTTGCATCTAAATACTCTGGCATTTGATTGTACTCTGAAAGCCCTTAGCTGCAAAGAATTACGCACAATGTTAACAGTGGTTCTCTCTGGTAGTGAGTTATTTATAATTGTTTTTTTTCATCTTTCATGAATAGCTTTTAGGAATAAGAAAGTAGATGTTATTTAAACCAAAATTGTGGAAAAGGAAATGGCAACCCACTCCAGTATTCTTGCCTGGAGAATCCCATGGAAAGAGGAGCCTGGTGGATACATAGGCTGGATTAGCTCTGGGCATAGGATGGGAAGAGTCTAGCTGAACCCTTATTTGTTCTCCCTGGAGAGTTTCCTCCTTGGTTAAAGAGGGATGGTCTTGTGGGGTCCTTTCTGGACCAGAAAGCTTCTGCACTGTGCCGTTCTGGGAATTGTCAGCCTGCCTGGATAGATATCTTGTCCCTTGGCTGATTAAAATATCACTTCTTTTGGAGAGGAAGAGAGGAGCCAGCACCAAGGGGTTGGGGGTGTTGCCTAGTGGAGGTTAGGACCTCCAGCAGGTGAGTGTCTGTCCATCTGGGACCTAGGGAGAGAGAGCAGAGTGGTGAAGACATGTGAAGTGAAAGTTGCTCAGTCGTGGCCACTCTTTGTGACCCCATGGGGTATATAGTCCATGGAATTCTCCAGGCCAGGATACTGGAGTGGATAGCCTTCTCCAGGGGATCTTTTCCAACCCAGGGATTGAACCCAGGTCTCCTGTATTGCAGACAGATTCTTTACCAGCTGAGCCACCAGGGAAGCCCAAGAATACTGGCGTGGGTGGCCTTTCCCTTCTCTAGGGGATCTTCTCAACCCAGGAATTGAACCCAGGTCTCCCTCATTGCAGGCGGATTCTTTACCAGCTGAGCCACCAGGGAAACCCAAGGATACTGGCGTGGGTGGCCTTTCCCTTCTCCAGGGGATCTTCCCAACCCAGGAATCGAACTCACGTCTCCCTCATTGCAGGCAGATTCTTTACCAGCTGAGCCACTAGGGAAGCCCGGTGAAGACATGGCTAGGTTGCAGATCTCTCCTCCTCCACTGACCACCTGCCTGTTTGATCCTTGGGGTTCAGTGTCTTCACTGAAAAACGGGGATCATGATAGTCCCTGCCTCAGAGGGTTGCTGAGGCTTGAAACAGATAACGTGGGTGAGGTATTGAAAACAGTGCTCTGGCGGTAATCAGATTGCAGCATATAAATGTATCAGACCAACATGGTGTATGCCTTGAGTTTATGCAATGTTATTTGTCAACTATGTGTCAATCAAAAAACAAAGCAAACAGCAGCGCCTGACACCTGGTAGTCAGCACATCCCTACCTGCCTCTCTCTCCTCTTCCCCTTTCCTCAGCTCCTTTCTCAACCTCCCCTGCCCTCCCCTACTGTACCACCTCCTTCCCCCCCATTAACCTCCCCCCACCCTGAAACAGGTCTGCTGCTGCTGCTAAGTCGCTTCCGTTGTGACCGACTCTGCGACCCCATAGATGGCAGCCCACCAGGCTCCCCTGTCCCTGGGATTCTCCAGGCAAGAACACTGAAGTGGGTTGCCGTTTCCTTCTCCAATGCATGAAAATGAAAAGGGAAAGTGAAGTCGCTCAGTCGTGTCCAACTCTTAGCGACCCCATGGACTGCAGCCTACCAGGCTCCTCCGTCCATGGGATTTTCCAGGCAAGAGTGCTGGCGTGGGTTGCCATTGCCTTCTCCGCAATTCTACTCTACTCCTCAGCAAACTGGAATCAGTAGAAAGTGTGGGCTTTGGAAACCGTTCTGGTTTAGAACTGCTGGCTCCAGATGGACAGCACAACCGGGTAACTTACTCTCTCTGAGCTTCGACTTCCTTATCTGTAAAATGGGGATAATGTGGCTGCGATGAGCTCTGTGTCACATACTCAATGTGCACCCAGCTGGCACTGGAGCATCTTTTCCTACCTGTGTCCCTTTATTGTTGCCTTTTTTTTTTGGAAATTTTTAAAGTCTTTATTGCATTTGTTACAGTATTGCTTCTGCTGCTTATGTTCTGTGTTTTGGGCCATCAGACATGTGCGATCTTAGCTCCCCGACCGGGGGTCAAACCCCTATCATCCCCAGCATTGGAAGGCAAAGCCTTAACCGCTGGACCACCGGGGAAGTACCCCCACCCAAGCCCCTTTTCAGTTTCGTAAGCATAACATTGCTGAGATTGGAAATTAGTCTGTATCTTGAAACCCAAGACTTAAGATGATTCATGATTCCGCTGCCACTACCTGGTCCAGGGACCCAAGGTCAGAGTGACTGAGCCTCCTGGGTCATGTCTTAATCTGCCACGTGGAGGTTGAGATGGAATTTAAACCTCCTTTAAACTGCCCAGTCACTTTTGCCCTGCTTATTCACTTGCACTCTCTTTAAAAGTTGACTGAAAAGTAAAATTTTGTAACAGCACTCCAAATGCTGCAAGTAGAAGATAGCAGCCCCATGTAGGATGGAAACAAAACGATCATCTAGGCAGCCTCCTCCTTTGTGGAGGGAAATTCGCAGACGCCGGGGAGGTGGAAAACGCGGTGGCCCTCACATGAGACAGCTGCAGCTCCTCGGGGGCGCCAGGAGAGCGGAGAAGGACACGCGTGCATCAGTGCCGCCCGGCACTCTGTGTGTGTGGGCGGCACTCGGCTGATGGGAGTACCGCCGGCCCCATTCCTCACGCTGCGAAGCACCGCACTCCATCACAGACCTGGCGCTCAGCAGGCAGGCGAGTGGGTGTGTGGAGTGATGGCTGCTTGTGACCTGACTGGGCTTGGGCAGTGACAGAGCAGACCTGAAACACACAGACTCCACCATCGTGGCTGTGGGACCCCAACTCCCACTGCGGCCACGCCACGCACCGCCCGCCTCCGTGGACTGGGCTGTAGGCAGTATTTTTCTATTTTAATTTTAAGCTCAGTTCTGATGGATCCGTGCATGTTTTTGGACTAGTCCTCTGTAGGCCAGACACATTTTTAGGACAAGGTTGTCCCTTATACGTGGGTCCCAGTTCCTTTCAAAACACAGGTTTCTGCAAAACACTCCCTTTGCTATTTGATCCCGTTCCTTACACAAATGTGACAAACACATTTTCTCTTTTTAATTTATAAAAAATTTTAAATTAGTTTTTATTACAGTTTAGGGCTTCCCATGTGGCGCTAGTGGTAAAGAACCACCTGCCAATGCAACTCACGTTTGATCCCTATGTCAGGAAGATCTCCTGGAGGAGGGCGTGGCCACCCACTCCAGTATTCTTGCCTGGAGAACCCCGTGGACAGAGGAGCCTGGTGAGCTACAGTCCATAGGGTTGCAAGCAGTCAGACACAACTGAAGCAACTTAGCATGTACGTATAGTTGCTTTACGACCTTGTGTTAGTTTCTGCTTTACGTCATCATGAATCAGCTACACACAGATATCCTCTCTTTTTTTGGATTTTCTTCCTTTTCAAGTCACCACAGAACACTGAGTAGACTTCTCTGTGCTAACAGTAGGTACTCATTAGTTATCTATTTTATATATAGTAATGTATGTACGTCAATCCCAATTTCCCCATTCATCTCCCCACTCCCAAACATATTTAGTACCGTTTCAGAGCCACAGAAGAGTTTTTGGGTATGGATTATACTTTAAAAGCCCCAGCTTTATTCAGGTATACTTGAGACTCAGAAAACTGGGTGAGACATAAATATTTGATGGGTTTGGAGATACACATATACCTGTGACATGGTCACTACAATCAAGATGATAAACATCCATCACCTCCAAGAGTTTCCTCCAGACCCCTACCCCCCGTTTTGGTGGTAAATATATATTCTTGTCATACAGAATTTATCGCCTTTATTATGCTGAGGTGAATTATATACTTTTGAGGTTTTATAAACAACGCAGAAATGGTGGACAGCAAAGAAAATACTTGGTTCAAATGGAGATTATACTGAAAGAGATAAAGCGTTTTCATTTCTAACGTCTGCTTACCCCTCCCCCCAACCACCTAAAAAAAGCTTGTTATTAGATAGAACAAGACTAGGCCTTATGTATTACTGTTTTTGTTCATCTCCCTAGATTCTTCAGTGAATTGAATTTCTTATTTCTTCCCCACTTGCATCTCCCACCCCGTCCAGGAATGACAGAGCCAACAGCTTGGCCCAGAATCACCTGGAGTTACCTCTAGCTGCGTATCTGATGCATCCCTTTGCTCCTGCTGCAAAATAGCCCACTCTCCCCCAACGCAGTGCTGAAAATAACATGCACGTGTTGTTGCTTATGCATCTCTGGATCAGCTGGTTAGTTCTTGGCTTGGCCCCACTCCTCACGTGCCTGCGGCTGGCTCATTGTTGGCTGGAAGCTCTGCTTTGCCTGTTCTTCCCGTCCCTAGGGTGTGAAGCCCCTTTACTTCTCTGCAGACGTAGGGACTGTTCCCATGTCTTTTCCCTGGACCACCCTCCCCACGGCCCCCACCCCCACCGCCAGGTCTGTCCATCATTTCTCTCAGCTGAATGCTGGGTGTGCGAGACTTCGTGGATGAACTGGGTTGCATCTGAGTCCTTTGTGTTGAAAGTCCTTCGCAGTTGACCCTTCTAATCATGTGTCCCTCATTCCCCTTCACCTCTTATCATACACAGGACTATGAATTCCTTTTACTTTGTTCTCTCTTAAGTGGGTGCGATCTCGGGTGGCCTCCACCTGCAAGGGCTTGGGGCAGGGCCTGGGTTCCCAGCTGGAGACTGAGTCCAGATCGAGGTCAACCAGATCCTAGCCACTAGAGCAGTGGTCAGTGACAGGAGCCCTGGCCCTTCAGCTCTGCAGAAAAGAACTTCCACAAAGACAGGAAGTAGTGAAGCAAGTATTTATTAAGAGGAAAAGAGTACAGTGTGTATGGATACACACAGGCAGACTCAGAGGGAGAGTCCTGAGTCACACTCTCCTGGCAGTTTGAATTACTTTTATGGGGCATTTCTTAATGGTTTTCCTCTGGCTGATCATTTTGGTTTGCATTCACAGCCCATATTTGATATATCTCAGGATCCTCAGATGTGTGCGCGTACATCTTTAAGCCTAGATGGATTGTACCAAAAAGGCGCATGGGTAGGGAACATCCCTTGGCATCCCTCCCCTGTAGCCTCCAAGGAGCCTCTCTGCACATGTGTGGTCAGAGAGAGCTCCTGACTTCGAGAATGAGAAATATGTCATCTGGGCAGGGTCCAACTTCCTCCTTTAATTGTCCTGCTGTTCTCACCTTGGAGTTTTGGTCCAAAGGGACTGAATCTCCAATTGCTTTACTTTGGGAGGCCCTCTACCTCCTGCCTCATGTGGGGTGCTTTTTTTTTTTCTTTAAATACTCATTTATATAATTTGGCTATATCAAATCTTAGTTGTGGTATGTGGGAATCTAGTTCCCTGACTAGGGATTGAACCTGGGCTCCCTGTGTTGGGAATGTGGCGTCTTAGCCACTGGATCCCAGTGAAGTCCCAAAGTGGTTGGCAAGCTTCTGAGAGCACTGCTTTGTAATGCCAGCTTCCAGCCAAATGTGTTATACACAATAGGTATTCAAGACCTTTTTTGCAACCGAGATCAGTGCATGAATGAAAGACTGAATGAAGGCATTGATGAAACTAAGGAGCAGGTAGAACGAGGCTTACAGGAGTGAACAGTATACCTGGAGTTCTCATTGTTTTCTGTCCTAAGCCCCTTTGAGCACCATAGAACAGGGTCTGTCTTGTGGGCTTAGTTTCTAATAGTTCCAATTGATTTAAGTTTTCTTAACTAACTTTTCAGCAGATACTACAGCAGTTTGTCCCTGGTTGCAAATGCTTAACTTCTCCAGGAGGCGACTGTGAAGGGAGAAGCAGGTGTATTCCAGGGAGACTGGACCGTGGGGAGGGCGCTTGTGGCTCTAGTTTATTTTCTCACTGGCTCTACTAGACTTGGGTTCCTAGTGTCTTAGAGATCCCCACCCCTCTAGGTTTGCTGAGTTCATCAGAATCACACTTGGTCTCTTTGACCTTGTGTGAATTGTCAGGATAAACATTAGGATAAAGGTGGTCGTGATGGTGGGGAGAGTCTTGGCCTTTTCTTCTATAAAGTGTCAGAGGAGAATTGGATTAACGGATATTTAGCTAATAAACTGTCCTGCTGGCATAGAAGAAGGATTTCACAGGGAGAGCCACAGTTGCACATCGTCTATTGTGCAGCCAAAGATAAACGCAAGGATAACCCTCTCCATCTCTTCTGTATCTGTTTGGTCCCGCCCCCTTTCTGTCATTACCCCTTACTCATTTTCCAAACTGTCTTAAGAATAATCATTAGAAAAAATAATGAATGCCCTGACATGTGAATTCTCCAGGTGCTCCGGGCCTGTCTTTCCTTTACTCCTCACACCAGGAAGGTTGCCTAAGAAACAAACTGTTTTTCCGTTCAAAATCCTGAAAAGGAAACGGATTGGCTTAGCTGGGATTAGGTACCACCCCTGGCCCAAATTGCTGTGCCCAGCACATCCCTGAAATAGGCACAGGTACCGAGCTGACCAGCAACATCTCTGCCGTGGGGACCAGCTGCACACCCATGGTTCTTGTGCAGAGGACTGGCATCAAGTAGCATGAACTGGCATCTTCTCTTCCCTCGGGGGAAAGCTGTGGGTGACTGATCCATTCCCAGGATATGTTTAGTGAATGCTGCTGCTAAGTCATTTCAGTCGTGTCCGACTCTGTGCGACCCAATGGACGGCAGCCCACCAGGCTCCCCGTCCCTCGGATTCTCCAGGCGAGAACACTGGAGTGGGTTGCCATTTCCTTCTCCAATGCATGAAAGTAAAAAGTGAAAGTGAAGTCGATAAGTCATATCTGACTCTTCACGACCCCGTGGACTGCAGCCTACCAGGCTCCTCTGTCCATGGGATTCTCCAGGCAAGAGTACTGGAGTGGGGTGCCATTGCCTTCTCCAATGCAGAAAAAAGGGAGCTTTTAGAGGCTACTGGGTGGCTGCTGGGGAGACCAGACCTGGAGCCCTTGCTCTGCTCTTTTTCTTGAATCCACTTGGATCTTGTCTTTCCTTTATGACTCCACTTGGGCCCTGGTGGAGTTCACCAGAACACTGCTTATTCTACAGCAACTGCATATGAATCTTCTTCTGATGAATTTGAAATATAGCCTAATAGCCTTGGAGACTTTGGGAACCCTTGAACTGTTTTTGCTTTTTTGTTTTTTGCTTTTTTGTTTTCAAGATTTCTTTATTTTTGGCCACACTGGGTCTCTGTTGCTTTCCCTAGCTGAGGTGAGCAGGGGGCTACTCTCTAGTTGCGGTGGTCTGGCTTCTTATTGCAAAGCCCAGGCTGTAAGACACATGGGCTTCAGTAGTTGCTCTAGAGCCTGTGAGTTGCACAGGCCTTGTTGCCTCGCTGCATGTGAGATCTTCCTGGAGCAGGGATTAAACCTGGGTCCCCTGCATTGCCACCCGGATTCTTAATCACTGAGCCACCAGGGAAGCCCTGAAGTGTTATTTTTATGCCATCTTTCAGGTGGATTTCTCTTCCAGTTGTGATAGTCTCTTACAAGAAAGATTGATGCCTTCTGGTCTCAAAGGGAGGTACTTCTTGACCTTGTACCAAATTCTGAGGCTTTCCTGACCACAGGGTGGTATTTCCAAGTGAAAACAACCAAGTTTCAGCTGAGGCAATATCATATCTTGAGTTCTAAGCTCAGTGCTTGAATAAGAACTCAAGTCTTCTGAATTATAATCTGGTGCTTTTTCTCTTCTGCTCAAGGGAATTTATCATTCTCTTTCTTTTAAAAAAAATTTTATTATTTTTTAATCATTTTCTTTTCCATCGTTTCTTTTGCAGGGGTTCAGCTGTTGCAAAAATAATTGGTAATAATGTCAAGAAACTTCAGAAGTTTGCCTCCACGGTCAAGATGTGGGTCTTTGAAGAAACAGTTAATGGGAGAAAACTGACAGACATCATAAATAATGACCACGAAAATGTGAAATATCTCCCTGGACACAAGCTGCCAGAAAATGTGGTAAGATTTGGGGGTAAAAAGTATTGGGTAAAAAGTAAAAAGTTGACAAAAAAATTCACTCAGATTTTCCCACTATATCTTATGGAAAAACCAGAATGAACCTTTTGGCCAACCCAATTCATTTGGTTCATTCTGAAAGTTAGGCTTGACTGAGTTAGCACCTAGGGCTTGGCGGGGTGGGAAAACTGCTTCCCCAGTCTCATGTTCCTTTCCACCACCAAGTTCATTGCTTGATCTGTTTTGGTTTTCCTCCTTGGTGGCTCAGATGGTAAAGTGTCTGCCTATAATGTGGGAGACCTGGGTTTGATCCCTGGGTCGGGAAGATCCTCTGGAGAAGGAAACAGCAACCCATTCCAGTACTCTTGTTGCAGGAAGAGGGACCCCTTCTAAGGTCTGAAACTGGGCTCTTGTCTAACACTCGGAAATGAATTGTCTGAGGAGACACACATGCTGACAAAGCAAGAGATTTTATTGGGAAAGGGCACCGGGTGGAGAGCAGTAGGGTAAGGGAACCCAGGAGAACTGCTCTCCCGCGTGGCTCGCAGTCTCGGGTTTTATGGTGATGGGATTAGTTTCCGGGTGGTCTTTGGCCAATAATTCTAATTCAGAGTCTTTCCTGGTGGCGCACGCATGGCTCAGCCAAGATGGATGCTAGTGAGAGGGATTCTGGGAAGTGGACGGACACGCGGTGTCTCCTTTTAACCTTTCCCGAACTCTTCCGGTTGGTGGTGGCTTATTAGTTCCGTATTCCTTATCAGGATCTCCTGTCATAAAACAACTCATGCAAATGGTTACTATGGTGCCTGGCCAGGGTGGGCAGTTTCAATCAGTGTGCTTCCCCTAACACTCTTGCCTGGAAAATCCCATGGATGAAGGAGCCTGGCGAGCTACAGTCTATGGGGTCGCAAAGAGTCGGACACAACTGAGCAACTTCACTTTCTTTATTGTGAATGTGGGCCTTGCTTTGGTCCTTGCTAGGGCTGCCATGACAAAGTAAAATAGACTGGGTGTCTTAAACAATAGAAATGAATTTTCTCATAATTCAAGAGACTTCAGGTTTTCTGGAGGAAGTAATTTTTCTCTCCCCTTCTAGGTTCTACTGTCTGGCCTAAGCAATTAAGTTGACACAAGTCTGAATAACATGTAGTAAAGAATCTACCTCCAGTGCAGGAGAAATGGGTTTGATCCCACGGTCAGGAAGATCTCCTGGAGAAGGGAATGGCAGTCCACTCCTGGATTCTTGCCTGGAGAATTCCTTGGATAGAGGAGCCTGGTAGGCTCCACTCCATGGGGTCGCAAAGAGTTGGATACCTCTGAGCAATTAAAAAAAAAAATGCATAGGGGAAACCCAGGAAAACTTTGTAACCCAAAAGATAGAAGTCCTTACCTTAGATAATCCTCAGCTAAAGAAAAAAAGGGGATGGGGGGAACTTGCCCAGTGGTCCAGTGGTTAAGACTCTGAGGTTCCAATGCAGGGGACTTGGCTTTGATCCCTCATCAGTGAACTAAGATCATCCCACATGCCTCAGGGCATGGCCAAAAAGCGAGAAAAAGGAGGGTGGGGAGAGTCAGTTTTGGGAGGTGAGCAGGAAAGCACAGGAAACAAAGGAGAGGTTGTTATGCAGATTTAATCTTTACCTTCCTAGTTTTGAGAGTTCTAGAGGTCTGGCCTTCCTCTTCCCTTGGAGGGAGACCCCCCCTTACAAATGGAGATTTCCCTTATAAATGTAAATGTTTTTACATAAGGGCAACTCCTATTTGGTTTTCAATGAGGCAGTGATGCCGTTCAGCCATCTCAACCCCCTTTTCCTCCTTCCCTAGACCTTTCCCCGCACCTTAAAATAATTAATACGGTGAACTTCCGTGGTAGTCCAGTGGTAAAACTCCACACTTCCGATGCAGGGTCCTTGGTTGGGAAACCTAAGATCCCACAAGCTGTGGGCTGCAGCCAATAAATACATAAATAAAGTAAATTTATAAGTAATAATATGCCCACTGCAGGAAGGGGGACAACTTCCAGGGCCTGAAAGGGGGCTCTTGTCTAACACTCAGAAATGAATTGTCCCAGGAGACACACAAACTGGCAAAGCAAGAGACTTTGCTGGGAAGGCATGCCTGTCAGAGAACAGTAGGATAAAGGAACCCAGGAGAATTGCTCTGCCACGTGGCTCTGCAGTCTCAGGTTTTATGGTGATGGCATTAGTTTCTGGGATGTCTTTAGCCAGTCACTCTGACTCAAGGGTCCTTCCTGGTGGCACACGCATTAATCAGCCAAGATAGATGCCAACGAGAAGGATTCTGGGAGGTGGTTGGACACGTGGTGTCTCCTTTTGACCTTTCCTGAACTCTTCCAGTTGGTGGTGGCTTGTTAGTCCCTGTTCCTTCCCAGGACCTCCTGTCGGAAACAACTCATACAAATTATGGCCTGTGCCTGGCCAGGGTGTGTTGTTTCACTCAGTTTGTTTCCCCTAGCATGCCAAAGAGGCATGTTTTAAGGTGGCAAAATGTTCTCTGCTAAAAAGCCCATGAGCAAGGTGTTGGCCGGGTTGGCTTCTTCAGAGGCCTCTCCTGGCCTCTCCTTCCTGTGTCTCCATGTCTCCTAATCACCTCTGTATAGACACCAGTCACATTGGGTTTGGGCTCACCCCGTGACCTCATTTTAACGTAATTCCCTTTATAAAGACCCTGCCTCCAAATACAGTCACATTCTGGGGGACTAGAGTTAGAACTTCTACATGTGAATCTTGGGCCGGGATGGACACATTGCAGCCCATCTCAGTCTACCTTCTTGGCATTCAGGGTGCTGATCACATCAAAGCTGGAACTAAGAATTTTGCTTTTCATGTTGATACCTGACACTTGCTCCTTGGAGGAAAAACTATGACAAACTTAGAAAGCACATTTAAAAAGTAGAGACATCACTTTGCCAACAAAGGTCCATATAGTCAAAGCTGTGGTTTTTCTAGTAGTCATGTATGGATGTGAGAGTTGGACCATAAAGAAGACTAGGTGCTGAAGAATTGATGCTTCTGAATTGTGGTGCTGGAGAAGACTCTTGAGAGTCCTTTGGATTGCAAGGAGATCAAACTAGTCCATCCTAAAGGAAATCAACCCTGAGTATTCACTGGAAGGACTGATGCTGAAGCTGAAGCTCCATTACTGTGGCCACCTGATGGGAAGAGCTGACTCATTGGAAAAGACCCTGATGCTGGGAAAGACTGAAGGCAGGAGGAGAAGGGGATGACAGAGGGTGAGATGGTTGGATGGCATCACCGACTCAGTGGACACTGAGTTTGTGCAAACTCCAGGAGATAGTGAAGGACAGGGAAGCCTGACGTGCTGCAGTCCATGTGATCGCAGGAGTCGGACAGAACTGAGCAACTGAACAACAACAAAAAGGAAGAAATGGAAATTTTATTTGAGCTAAATGAAGGATTTTAAGCCAGGAACAGCATCTTAGCACCAGGAACTCTTGTGTTGGAAGTCAAGGCAGTGTTATATAAGTTTTTGAGGGAGCTGTATATTAAATGATGTGATAATGACAGTTGTGCCAATCCAGACCTGTAGATACAAAGCAGTGATGCCGGAAGCTTGGCTTCTCTATACAGCGGTATTGAATCAAATCTCAGAGACAGAGTTTTGGGTGAAGTAGAAAAGAATAGCTTTACTGCTTTCTCAGGCAAAGGGGGATACAGTGGGTTCCTGTCCTGGAAAACTGTGATTCCCAATCTGGGTGAACTTGCTGAGGAGTTTCATAACATACTGCCAGAGTGGGGTTGCTGACCAGATGAGGGTGTGTGCTGGGTCTCAGGTCAGTACAGTCACTCAGTCTTGTCCACTGCAGCACACCAGGCTTCCCTGTCCATCACCAGCTCCTGGAGCTTGCTTAGAGTCGTGTCCATCAATTCGGTGATGCCATCCAACCGTCTCATCCTCTGTCATCCCTTTCTCCTCCTGCCCTCAATCTTTCCCAGCATCAGGGTCTTTTTCAATGAGTCAGTTCTTCGCATCAGGTGGCCAAATTATTGGAGTTTCAGCTTCAGCATCAGTCCTTCCAGTGAACACCCAGGCCTGATCTCCTTCAGGATGGACTGGTTGGATCTCCTTGCAGTCCAAGAGACTCTCAAGAGTCTTCTCCAATACCACAGTTCAAAAGCATCAGTTCTTCGGTGCTCAGCCTTCTTTATGGTCTAACTCTCACATCCATACATGACTATTGGAAAAGCCATAGCTTTGATTAGATGGACCTTTATTAGTAAAGTAATGTCTCTGCTTTTTAATATGCTGTCTAGGTTGTCGTAGATTTTCTCAGGTGATCATCTCCTAATCTTGCTGAGCTGCTTTAGTCCCTTTCATCTTGCCTCAGGTGTTTTCTTGGCTGCTTCTCCCTTGATGAGCAATCTGCCCTTGGAACTCAGGGAAGATCATGGAGGCTGGAGTTTTCCCTACAAGAAAGAGGGGACAAAAAAGAGATTTTGGTGCCCAGAAGCCCCACAGGGTCCTCTTTGGTTTCAGTGGTGGGTCACCGTGATCCCCTCTAAGATCTAGAAAGAATGTTATCTTTAAGGAATTGCTTCCTTGATGCTGGGAGAGTGTTACTGTATGGTTGAGCAGGTATTTCCACCTTCGGGGAAGGTATGGTCCATGTATAATGCAGATACTCAGTGCCCAATAGAGGGGAGCTGTTTAGTCACTCAGTCGAATCTGACTCTTGGCAGCCGCATGGCTGTAACCCGCCAGGCTCCTCTGTCCATGGGATTTCCCAGGCAAGGGTGCTGGAGTGGGTTGCCATTTCCTTCTCTAGCAGATCTTTCCAACCCAGGGATCAAACCCATGTCTCCAGATTGGCAGGCAGATTGTTTACCACTGAGCCACCTGGGAAGTCCCCAGTAGAGGGGGGAGAAAGACCAAAGGACAGAGAAAAAAATATTTTTTTTGTTTAAATTTTTCTTATCTTGCCATAAAACATGGGTTTTATTTCACATTCCCTTTCTGAGTTGATGGACTTTGGTCCATCCCTAGGCCAGCTAATGGACTGGTCTTTAATTAAAATCAAGGTTAAGACCTAAATCACTGAAGAGAATTGGAGGAGTTATTGCCTGGCCTCATTCCAGTGACTTGTGGAGGAAGGAAGAAATGAGATGAGAATGAAAATGGTGACCTGGCTACTGGTATGAGTGGGGTTCGTGAACTTTTTTTTTTTTTTTGGCTGCTCTGGGTCTTCGTTGCGGTGTGTGGGCTTCTTGCTGCAGTAGCTTTTCTTGTTGTGGAGCACAGGCTCTAGGTGCTCAGGTTTCAGTAGCTGTGGTGGACGGGCTTAGCTGCCATGTGGCACGTGGGATCTTCCTGGGCCAGGGATCGAGCCAGTGTCCCCTGCATTGCAAAGGGAATTCTTAACTACTGGACCTCCAGGAGCCTAGAATTCATGAACTTCTGTTCCAGATTCACCTCTGGGTGGCTTTTTGGAAGAGTCTATTAGAAAACCAGCCCAGGGACTTCCTTGGTGATCCAGTGGTTAGGACTCAGCACTTGCGCTGCAGGGGGCACGGGTTCGATCCCTGGTTGGGGAACTAGGATCCTGGATGCCATAAGCTGCAGACCCAAAAAAGAAAGAAAGAAAATGAAAACCAGCCCACATGGCTGGCTGACTCCTGGCAGGGGAGATAGATTTGTAGGCTGATGAATGCCAATAGATTTGTAGGCTGATGAATGCCGGCAAGTTTGGAGATGCAGTCCTTCTCACTGAAGATTGCTGATTGGCTTTGGCTATAGAGTTCTTGGCATCAAGTGCTCTGGGAAGTAGTTCACATTTATCATATTGGTTACCTGAAAACTGAGATCACTTCTTGGTAGGTGTCAAGGGAGAAGGAAGGATTTGTTATTTGCATCAAGTAAGGAGAACCTCAGGGGTCTTTCCCAAAGCAGAGCCTCCCCAACAGCAAAACTGTGGACGTTACAATCTAAGAGAACATGCATATTCACACAGGGGCTTGGGTGTTAGACAGAGTGAGTCCAAGCTTCAGTGGAATGAAATCATGAAGGTCAGAAAAGGTCAACTTGGTCATTCCTTAGGGTCTAGTTGATCTGGAGGTGGAGTGCCCAAGATGGGTTTAAATCCTTCAAAACACTTAAGATAGAGTTTTGAAAGAAAGTGAAAGTGAAGTCGCTCAGTCCTGTCTCTTTACGACCCCATGGACTGTAGCCTACCAGGCTGCTCTGTCCATGGGATTTTCCAGGCAGTAGTCCTGGAGTGGATTGCCATTTCCTTCTCCAGGGGATCTTCCCAACCCAGGGATTGAACCCAGGTATCCCGCATTGTAGACAGACGCTTTACCGTCTGAGCCACCAGGGAAGTCCCCAAGATAGAGCTTTAGGCTATTCTAACTGGGAGTCATTGCAACTGATTTGGTATCTTTGCTATTGTTATTCTCTCCTCTGGTAAGTTTGTCTTTTTGTTCCCTTAAGATCCTTTATTATTGTTCAAGGCAAGCCAGGCTTAGGTCCCAGAATGGCTTGGGCCAGTCTCTTCTGTCAAGAAAGCCATGCCTGGTTTTCCTTTGAGGGGGACCTCCTATGCTGTCTCCTTATAGTCTCACTGAATATTCCCAGTGACCCTCTTAGGATGGTGCTATTAGTTTCCTTATTATGATGATGCTTCTGATTTTACAGGGGAAGAAACCGGACCTCAGAGAGGTTAATGAACTTGCCACAGGTCACAGGGCTGTCGGCTGGCAGCCCTGCGCCTGCTGAGTCATGGCTTCTAGACAATGATGACTTAATGATTTCTCTGTGTCACTGCGCGAGGAGCATTTCCCTGGGGTTACTCCTGGTGCTGTGGGTGGGGAGAGGGCAGTTTGCAAGGGTTCCGAGCTGAGCTGTGAAGTTGCCCAACTATCTGATGGTGAGAGTAAAGGGGCCACTGTTCCCACGGCCCTGGAAGACCTCTGAGGTCGTGTCTAACCTTGCTTGGGGCAGACTGGTCCTCCAAGTGTCCCTTCTCATCCGTGTTGGGATCCACCACTTCTTCCCTTCTGTAGACCACATGCTTCCTTAGCAGGTTCTTCCACTGCGCTCTGAGCCAGCTCCTTCTGCACCCTCTGTACCCCACCTGCCCCAGGTGTGTGCACCTGACCTGCTGGGGTTTCGCTTTCCCATGATTCCTAGCAAGGTGCTCAGCAAACACAGAGGGAGATGAGTCTGCTAGATGTTCATGTCTGCATGGAGAACAGAGGGGCAGCAGGTGGAGAGGGAGCCAAAAACCACATCCCCCAAAGCCTAGCCCGTGTGCCCAGGTGTGGACAAGGGAGGAACTCTCTGTCCTAGAAGGTTGTAGCCTCATGACAGTGAGTGTATCTGGTCCACGGACTGGATGTTTGTATGGTCTCTGGTCATTTGCTTTGCTGTTGCAGACAGTGCTCCCGGGAACGGCCTTATTCACGTCTGAGGTGCGTATCACAAGGTCTCAGGGAATGCAGCCTGTAATCTTCCAGGTCACACCAGTTTGGTTTCCAGCGTGGGTGTGAAACCATACAACTCAGATGAGGACTTGAACCCAGCCAAAACCCAGATTGGGATTGAGTCCTCTGTCCTTTCATTAAGATCATATACCTGCTCTCAGGACTTACTGAAGTTCAGATTCTTTATGTCTTGGTACAGAAAGAACTCAGTGAGAGATAAAGGGATAGGTAAGAAGGGGATGTATTTAGAGAGACACCCACTCCACATGCTGAGTGTGGGCCATCTGGACCTTCTCAGAAGGCAAATGGCCCCGAAGTACGGGGGTGGTTAGTTTTTATGGGCTGGGTAATTTCATAGGCTAATGAGTAGAAGGATTATTCTAGCACTTTGGGAGAGATGGGGCTGGAATTCCCAGGAATTGGGGCACTGCCCACTTTGGGGCCTTTTATGGGCAGCCTCAGGACTGTCAGGTGGTAAAAAATCTCCCTGCCAATGCAGGAGTTACAGGAGATGCAGGTTCCATCTGTGCGTCAGGAAGACCCCCTGGCGGGGGAAACGGAAACCCACTCCAGTATTCTTGCCTGGAGAATCCTGTGAACAGAGAAGTCTGGCAGCGTGCCACAGTCTGTGGGGTCATTAAGGATCAGACATGCCTGCACAACTGAGCACGTCAGGACTGTCATCACGACCATGGGGTGTCTGTGGGCGTGTTATTTAGCATATGCTAATGTGTTATAATGAGTGCATAATGAGGCTAAGGTCTACCAGAAGTGGAATCTCCTGTCATCTTGGACCTGGTCGGTGTTAGTCAGTCCTAACCAGTTTATGTTGTATCCTAATAGCTTTGTCCTTCTTTTAAGGCTGTGCCCTGCCTGCTTCCTCCCTGTATCCATCTCCATGCCCCCAGCAGGGTCTGAGAACTCACATCCTTCCACACCCTTGCTGGCCCTTGGTGCAGGACACAGGGTATTGAAAAGTTTTATTTCTTAAGCTGGCCAAAGGTACACTGGCATTTGCTTCTTTGTCTCTTGTTTAGGCTTTCTAGATTCTAGCGTTTGTATGTATGAAATCTCTTATAATGTGGGATTCCCAGGGGGCACAGTGGTAACGAATCCACCTACCAATGCAGGTGATTGATGTGGGAGACTCGGGTTCGCGATCCCCGGGTGGGGAAGATTCCCTGGAGGAAGGTATGGCAGCCCACTCTAGTATTCTTGCCTGGGGAATCCCATGGACAGAGGAGCCTGGTGGGCTACACAGTCTGTAGGGTCCCAAAGAGTTGGACACGACAGAGCATGCATGCACACACACAAAATGTCTCATTGTAAGTGATTTTAAAAGTTGAGCAGTGATGAAATTGAGGGCCGACTCTGAATGAGTCTGGGCAGCCCTGCTCCTCCTGGTAAGGAGTGAATGAGATGATCCACATAAATTGTTGAGTGTTGAGAATCTATTACAAAACTATGGCTTTGTTTCTATTGGGTTTTTTAAAACCGGTTTTTTTTTTCAGAGTTTTTCAAATACCTCATTCTGCCATTTAAAACATAAACTAGTGTTAGACAAGACCAATGGTTGTTACTGTTATTTCAGATAAAAAGTCAGACATAAGATTAATTGACTCGATGAATGTCCATCCAGAGCTAAAAGCCGGCTTTACTCACTTCTATCTTGTGGATTCAAGCAGGAGAGACTTGCTGCATATCATCCAGATGGCAGTGTTATTTATAACGTCTGACACTTGCGCTGATTGAGACTGGGGATCTTCCTTGCTGGGGGCTCCAGACTGCTGCCCACCTGACCCTTCTCCAGGTCATCACATGCTCACCGCGTGACCCCTCCACAGGGGAACCTTCTGTAGCAGTGACCTCACCAGGTCATCAACTTCTCACTAAAAGCTGGGGCCGACTGGGTTTGTGATTTCCTGAGAGTTGCATGGAGGAGCGTTTCTTGCTTCCTGTCCTGCAGGATGAGCAGCGTTGGTCCTTTGCTCCAGCCTTCTCTCCAGGGCCTGTGTATAGAGCTCTTCTGCCTCGGCTCAGCTTTCACCAGCCTCAGTGCAGCACCGGGATTGGTCATTGCTGCATCTTCTGTGAGCTGTAGTTGTCACGGCTCTACTCTTTTGTCTTCTAAACCTCGCCGGTTCTTTTTCAAAAACAGCTTTACTGAAATGTGATTCTCAGGCACACAGTTTGCCCCTTAAAGTGTACAATTTAAGAGGTTAAAGCTATCATATGACCCAGTGACTGTCCTCTAGGTTTATACTCAGAAGAAGGGAAAACATGTTCACACAAAACGCTCTACACGAATGTTCCAATTCAGTGCTTTCTATGTATATTCACAGAATCGGGCAACCAGCACTGCAATTGATTTTAGACTACTTCATCACCTTAAAGAGAAACCTCATATCCTTTAACAGTCACCTCCTACTTCCTCCTCTCCCCAGCCCTAAACAACCACTAACCTACTTGCTGTCTCGCCATTTGCCGGTTCTGACTTTTCATGTAAATGTCACCATAAATACCTCACCTTCTGTGCCTGCCTTCTTTCACATAGCATAATGTTTTCGGGGTTATCCATGTTGTGTCCCGAATCACTCTGTTTATGGCTGACCAGCGTTCCGTCTGAGGGATGTGCCGTGTTTTGCCTGTTTACTTGCTGGTTGGTGGACATTTGGGTTGTCTCCACTTTTTGGCTGTTGTTTTTGTGAACATGTTTTTGGTTCTTTTGAACTTAACACCTAGGAGTATAGTTGCTGGGTCATATAGAAACTGTTTAACTTTTTTGAGGAACTCTTGCCAGACTTTTTCAAAGTGGTTGCACCAGTACGTTGTATGAGGGTTCCAATTTCTCCACATCCTCACCAACTCTTGTTATCATCTAACATTTTTTTAAGACTTTATTTATTTGGCTCTGCAGGGTCTCAACTGAAGCATGTGGGATCTTTAGCTGTGGCATGTGGGATCTAGTTTCCTGACTAAGGACTGAACTCTGAGCCACCTGCATTGAGAGTGCAGAGTCTTAGTTACTAGACCACCAGGGAAGCCCCTTAGCTAACTAACTTTTGGGGTTAGGGTTAGGTTGAGGTGGCATCTCATTGTGGTTTTGATTTTCATTTGCCTAATGGCTTACGATATTAGTCATCTTTTCACGTGCTTATTGGATGTTTTTATATCTTCCTTGGGGAAGTGTTTTTTTTAAAAAGTCCCATTTTGAAAAGTTGAGTTGTCTTTTTATTATTGAGTTGCAAGGAGTATTTATTAGATACAAATCCATTTTCAAGTATATAGTATAGAAGTATATTCTCATCTTGTGAGTTTTCACTTTCTTGATGCTATCCTTTGAAGCATAAACATTTTAAGCTTTGAAATCCAACTGAGATACTTTTCTCTGTTACTAACTTGCTGGGTTTGTTCCTCGCATAGGCCTGCATTCACTGATACGTCTTCAGCTCCTGAAATAGTGCCAGGTATGATGTGTGGTCTGATTGAGTGCCAGGGACAGTGCAAGTGGATTGGGACAACCAACTAGACTGGGGAGTTTCGTTTCAGTGGTTTAGGTGGTGTCCCGTGGCATAGAAGGTTCAGCCAAGGTAATTTTTTAAAAAATGACCATTGACTTTTGGGTAATACGGTTGTGATTTTGCCTATTAATTTTAGCTTTAAGGCTTCTGAAGATTAGAATATCAGTTTAGTAGGAGCAACAGCATCAACTCTTTGCTGCCTGGGTTTAGCTTTTTTATTTTCCTTAGAGGATTCATCTTCATTGGTGTTTCTCAAACTGAAGTGTTCCTTAGAACTACTTGGAGAGTTTACCAGGGATCACTGGATCCACCTCTATAGTATCTGAGTCACTGGGTCTCAGGGGAGGTCCAGGTATTTGGCATTTTTAACAAGTTTCCGGGTGCTGGGTGGTGGGGATGCTGAGGTTTCAGGAACCACACCTTGGGCCCTGCTGATCTACATAATAAGCAGCTTTTTATTTTTTTCTTCTGGAGGCAACCTCACTTACTAAAGTGGTATGTTTATATAAGAATCTGCAGAGGGGCTTCCCTGGTGGTCCAGTGGATAAGACTCCACCTTCCATTGCAAAGGGTCCAAGTTTGACCCCTGGTTGGGGAGATAAGATCCCACATGACTCACAGCCAAAAATCCAAACTATAAAACAGAAACAATATTATAACAAAAACAATAGTGGGAAAATGGTCCACATCAAAAATCTTTAAACAAACAACAACAACAACAAAAAAGAATCCTCATTTCAAGTTGCCTGTACTTGAGGATCATTTTTCTGATGCCAAGGATGGTGCGCCATCATTCGGGAGCCAAGGATGTGAACTTCGCTTCATCTTGGCCTAGGCTGAGCTTAGGAGAACAGGAGTAGACCACAGTGTTTTTGAGCCTCTGCTGTGTGGCAGCTCTACTTTGCTGTCTGCGATAGTCATGCTGTTGTGTTTAAATGCTCATCCCCTCAACAATGTAGGTGGGTTGCCTGAGGTGCCCAGTTACTTAACTGGTGGTGGAACTGGGTCAAGAAGCCCACGGGCTGCACAGTGATAGCTAACCCAGGGGGAAAAAGAAGAACCTTCAGGCTTGGCCCATAGACTTTATTGGCTCTGTTTTAAAGGTTTATATATTTACTTTTATGTTTGGTCGTGCTGGGTCTTTGTTGCTGCACACGGACTTTCTCTAGTTGCTGAGAGCAGGGGCTTCTCTTGCAGAGCACAGGCTCTAGACTCTAGGCATGTGGGCTTCAGTAATTGGGGCTCTGGGGCTCTACAGTGTGGACTCAGAAGTTGTGGTGCACAGGCTTAGTTGCTCTGTGACCTGTAGATCTTCCCGGACCCAGAATCAAACTCACGTCCCTTGCATTGGCAGGCAAATTCTTAACCCCCAGACTAGGGAACCCGTTATTGGCTCTGTTTTAAATGACTTTATTTTATTTAGTATTAGTTTTTAAACATTTTTATTAACGTGAACCAAGAGCCCTGGATTCCTGAAAGACTGGGCATCAGATGGACCAGCTGTGATGCCTTCATTCTAATTGGGTTTCCTGTCCTCCTGGCCAATGCCAGACAAGCCCGTTTGCTCTGAATAGTCTTTCTCAAAGCATTTCGGGAACCTTTAGTGGTGGACAGCCTCAGGAAGATTTTGGCAGGAGGCCCGTGAAATAGGTCAGCATTTCCAAAGCAGTGTCCTGATTTGGCTCAGAGTAAAAGATAGGATAGAGGCTTAGCTAAAGCTGTCATTCTGAAAGAGGATATTCAATTTATTGTGTTTGTTGAGGAGAGCTTATTTTGATTCTCTGTAGCAGGAATGACGGCCGTGTGCACCGTACAAACGCAGCTCGGGTCACATGTTGCTTCTGTGGGTTAAACCCTTAGCGCTCGGACAGGACAATGGAAGGATGTCTGTATGTGCTGAGGGAGTCCCCAGGCATATTGTCCCAGAGACCCGACACACCCAGCCAGCTGCAGTCTTCTTTGATTTGTTGAAAAAGGAATTGGAAAAGATGGGAAGAAATCCCGGGCCAGCTGGCAGCTTCCATGGGAGTGTTTTGTCACAGAGGACATAGCGTGGGCTGATGCCTTAAAGGTTAAGAATTGGTAGGAGGCCAGTGGATTTTTCTGATGAGTAATGTCTCTCACTTATTTCACATCACTGCAGAGTGCTATTATCTGTATTATTTTGAAAGTGCTCTGTGAAGTAGCTGGTAGGAAAGGTGATTTTTAAAAATATTTAATTGGAGGATAATTACAATATTGTGATGGTTTCTTTTTTATAATTAACTTTATTTTTAATTGAAGATAATTGCTTTACAGTTTCTACCATACAGCAACATGAATCAGCCATAGGTGTACATATAAACCATCCCTCTTGTGCCTACCTCCCACCTCCCTCCCCGTCTCACCCCAGGAAAGGTGATTTTTTTTTTTTTTCAAAGTATTTACTTGGCAGTGTTGGGTCTTAGTTTAGACATGCAGGATCTTTAGTTGCTCTACAGCATGTGGGATCTCAGTTCCTTGACCAGGGATCAGACCCACTGGAAGCGGATTCTTAACCATTGTACCACCGCAAAGTCCCAGAATAGTGATTGTGATCCTGTTCTGTAGCCAGGGCGACTGTGCTTAGTGAACAGGAGTCATCTGTGCAGGTCCCATAGCCGATCAGTTGCTGACACGGGACCCAAATGTTCATCTTTTCCATCTTTTCTCTGGTTTTGGTGTCTTTTACATCTTACTAGGTCAGGAAATGCCCTGAAGAGAGAAAGGGTGTGTGTTTTCCGGGGGCTGGTGGGGCAGGGAGGTGGATGGGGAAGTGGAGAAACAATAGGTCTAGAGAAGAAATGTTTTCATTAAAATTCAGGCTGCTAGGCTCTGTGTGAGAAGGGGGTCAAGAACAGAAGTCCCTGCTTAAGTGAGGCCAGTAACCCTGGGGGGGGGGAGGGGTGGGGGTCCGAGTTCTAATGAAGGCTAGGGGGTGGAGACTGGGACCACAGGCAAATGTGTAAGAGCATAATGAGCCTTGTCAACGAGAGGCAGACAGCAGTTGTGGTTCAGCATCAAGGCTGATGGCTTAGAATAAGAAACTGCTTTTTTTGGAGGAGGCGAAATATCCAGATGCCAAGGAAATCCTTACTACCTAGCCTAGACTACCAAACCGGAGAAGCCCCTCTGAAGAGGAAGGCAGGTTTCCCTCCACCTTGGGTGTGTGAATAAAGAGAGAGAAATGCTAAGCTTCGTGTTATGAGCTTAGTCATTCTGTGGGGACGACTCTCTGCGTTGCCATTCAAGTCAGCTTAAGCTGATGTTTTGGGTCATGTGACTAAAAATTCAGGTAGGGCCGGTTTCAGGTGCAGCCTAAAACAGTGGATTAAGTAATATCAACAAGGCCCTGTTTTTTTTCCTGTTTCTCTATTCTGCCTTTATTCACACTGGAACCCCTTGGCGGTCTAGGTTCTGCCCCTCACATTTGTAAAATGGCTGCAACTATTCCAGACCTTGCACCATCATTCCATACTGATCAAGGAAAGACACAGAAGCTGGTGCAGAAGAGTAAAGAAGCAACTGTTTCTCAGAAACCCCAGCAAACATTGGTTCCTATCGTTTTATTTGTCCATTGACCTGAATAACTTAAAAGACCATTCATGGAGGGGGTGGGGCGGGCATTTCCACCCAAACTGCATAGTTAAAGCAGTGAAGCAGTAGCTTTTGAAATGAAATTTAGAGGCATTTTTGCCAGAAAGAGAATGGAGGCCAGGTGGTAAATTACAGGTCTTCCATACCAGCCAAAGGGAGGGATGAGTGAAATAATGCCAGGTAGATTTTCTTGGGGAATTCTTTGAGTGAGGTAGTAACTCTTGCACATGCATTAGTTAAGAGACTAAGCTGTAAAAAAACACAATAATGTAATTTAAAGAACAAAGAATTCTTTCCCTCTCACATAACAGCCGTCCAGCAGCTTTGCTTTACACCATTATTCTTGTCCCACTTGGGTTTTCAAATAGCACAAAAGCAGAGAAGGGAAAGTGTGGAGGGAGCAGCCCCTGTTTGAAGGACCCTGGATCTTGAGTGGTACGCACTGCTCCATCTCTCGTTCCACTGATGGAAACTTGGTCCTTGACCTTGCGTATCTGCAAGGCTGCTGGGAAATGCAGTTCTGCATGCTCGGTGACCAGTGACCAGCTTGCAGCTCTGTAGCTATGGAGAAAGGGGAGAAGAAATGTTATCGAGGAGTTGGCACCTCCATCACAACTCCCACACTAGATTTCCTAGGAGGCTTATCCATTCTAAATGATGTTCCTGTGGCAGATAGCACTTCCTCAGAGAAGAACCCACATCCAGTTTCCTTCATCTGGGGAACCAGGAATGTTTAATCGAAACTATGTCAGTTACAGTTAGGTTCAAATGCATATGACAGAAAACTTAAGATAGCAGTAACCTAAGCAAAGTAAACACTTGCACTTTTTTTCTCTTATGTAAAGGACGTTCATCATAATTAACGATTCATCAAGGTGACAGGGGCTCTGTTCCACTATCTCAGCATTGGTTTCCTCCTTAGTCCAAGATGGCTGCCCAAACTCCAGCCATCTCTTCAGCATTTTTCTGGCCAAAAGAGGAATTCAAAGATATCTCTCAGAAACCACAAGCACATTTACACCATTGGTCAGAGCTTTATCACACAAGGCACCTAGCTGCAAGGGAAGCTTGAAGTGTAGCTTTCTTTCCTGGCAGGTATGAGCCTTACCCCAAACTGGGGTTCTCTTGCTGAGGAAGAAGGGGAAAACGGACATTGGGCAACAAGGGGCAGTCTCTGCTAGAGATCATATGCCCCTGTGTCCACGATCGGTGCCCTCACCTCGGCCTCTGTGTTTCTCTGCCCATGTTAATTTTCTTTTTCTAGTGGGGGTGAGCTGGGCTTTGCCACACTGCATATGGGATTTTCCCCACCAGAGATCGAACCCATGCCCTCGTCCCCTGCATTGGGAGCACAGAGTCTTAACCATTGGACTGCCAGGGAAGTCCTGCCCATGTGAAATTTTAAAACCCATCTTTGTACTTCTCTGAAGGATAATCATCAGAATAGCTGACATTTATTCAGTGCCTGTCAAGTGACAGACTCTGTTCTGTGTCATTTATTCTTCACAACAGTACTCTCAAAAGTACTCACGTAGAAACGCTTAGTGTTGACAGGTGTAGGCAGAGTTGAGGGAACCGGGAAGGCTCGGGGAAGTGGCCAGAGATTAGCAGTGGGAGGAAGCCATGGCCACCCCTGAAAGGGCAAGGGGACAGACCAGTGCCGCCCCAGTGCGCCAGCCGCGCTTAGAGGTGTGAAATGGGGGCTGACGCAGACCAGGTCAGGACGCGGGGCTCGGGACGGGAGCCCAGGCCAGCACCCCTGCGAGCCAGGCAGGTGGCCCCAGGAGCAGGTCCACGCCCTGACCTGTCTCTCCTCTCACCTTGGAGCTCCTGGCAGCGCCAGCCTTGGGCTGAGGCCACCTGGAAGGCAGAGGGCGAGGGTGCCCGGGAAACAGTGCCCAGAGCACAGCCTCCCGGGAACAGAGAAGGACCGAAATGGGTGGGGGGTTGGGGAGCAATAGAGAACCACCGCGCAGGATGGTTACAGCCCCATTTTAAGGAAAGGGAAACCGGGCTGGAACAGAGGGGCGGGCACTGCCAGCTTGGGTTGCAGAGTGGGGAAGGTGGCACACCTCCGCACTGACCCGACTGTTCCTGTGCGCGGTGGCAGCAGCTGATGCCCGGCAGCGCGTGTGTGGCTTGGACAGGTGTGTTTCAGGCCGCAAGTAACCGTGTCACCCTTGCCCTGGCAGGTTGCTGTCGCGAACCTCGGCGAGGCCGTGCAGGACGCAGACCTGCTGGTGTTTGTCATCCCCCACCAGTTCATCCACCGGATCTGCGACGAGATCACGGGGAGGGTGCCGAAGGATGCTCTGGGCATCACCCTCATCAAGGTGAGGCGGCCCCTCGCCGCACGCGGGCTCCTGGGAACTTCCGCACCTCTTTCATCTGCTGGGGAAAAGGAGCTGAGCAGAGGGGATGGCTGCTTTGGGTTTGTTTTTTAAGGATGCCTGGAAGGGAATCAAAACCATGCATCCCCTCCTGAGCCTTGCTTTACTCAGGTTTACCAGGGGCTGCTTCCTATCTGGAGAGGGCTCCCGCAAGAAAAGAACTTCCTGTCTATCACACGGGGCTCCGCCCTTGCCTGGGAAATCTCACGTGGTTTACATTCGCTGGGAAGTTAATCATCTTTAATTTCCCACTCCTGGATTTATTCCCCGGAGAGGGCATTTTTTAACCAGAAGTCCACAAACCATCCCCAGAGGCCCACATACAGAATTCAAGAGGTTTGGACCTAAATATGGGGATGGAATTGCATTTTTATTTATTTTAACCTCTAACTGAAATGAGCATCTCCTTCACTTATGAATGTAGGCCACAAGCCAGAGTTTCAGTGACAATATGTTAGCAGGACCTTGACCCTGTGGTAGATACAAATTATAGGTATTTTCATGTTACTTTACAATGGCTTCAGATATCTCAAGATACCACTTATTCCCAACTACTTGGGAATTATAGTAATTCGACCTGCTATGGCACCTTTTTATAATTGCAATAAGAAAATACATATATTACTTTGTCACAAATGTAGGGTGTTTTTTTTTTAACATTTCATAACTGTATTTCAAAATAATTGCCTTGCTGGGTAATCTGGTATTTTGCTTTATGTATATGGAGTCTGAGAATGAATCCATAAACTTCACCAGACTGCCAGGGGCAGGTCTGTGTTGTAAAAAAGGTTAAGAACCCTCTTGAGAGACTGTGTTTGTAGGTGAATGTTTATGAAAGCAAGTATACTTCAAATGTCAGTCATCGATAGGATGGACAAGTGAATGATGGGAAACTACACAGGAGTGAACTAGAATATTCATGTGGCCACATGGGTGAATCTCCCAAATAATAATATAGCACAAAGCAGCACATCACAGGTGAGGGGCACAGTTTCATTTATAGCCTTTCAAAAACAGGCATAATGCTATAACATACTGTTTAGGGATGGTTTCATGTGACAAAATGAAAAAGAAAAACAAGGGAACGGGGCATAGATGGCGTTGAGGATAGGGGTCACCCTGGCGGGGGCCAGGAAACACTAGTGAGGAGAAGCACGAACTTGGGAATAGACCCAGGGGACTGCGGTGGTGTCCCTCGTGTTCTTTTTCTTTACCTGGATGGTGACGTTGTTCATTCTCACTTTATTGTTACTCTTTAAATGGTACATGCACACCATGTCTGTTTACTCTTAGAAACGAGATTTTTCAGCTGCCTATGCCATTGGCGGTCTGAATCTAGATGACTTATAAAGCAGCAGTCTCCAGCCTCTTGTCCTTGGGGGTTTCTTTTCCTCTAACCCACTGACGTCCTTGCAGGGCATAGACGAGGGTCCTGAGGGGCTGAAGCTCATTTCTGACATCATCCGAGAGAAGATGGGCATTGACATCAGCGTGCTGATGGGAGCTAACATTGCCAACGAGGTGGCCGCCGGCAAGTTCTGCGAGACCACCATCGGTGAGGGCCACTGGGGAAAGGGACATGACATTGTGTGTCTTAACAGGCACATATTCCATTTCTGGAATTTTCTGTAGTGAACTCTTCCCTGCTCCCTTAACATTCCTGGGGTGGACATTCAGTGGGGTGGAAATTTTATCTTAGGAGGCTGTTCTGTGGGCGTGAAGCGTTTTTACAGACTCTGGACTGAAAGTAAAGCCAAGGAGACCACGTGGCTCCCCACGACCCAGCAGTGCAGCGTCGAGGTTATTCCCAGACGTGCACGGGTGCTTGCTTGTCCCAGGAAGCAGAAGGTTATGTCCATGGTGGAGCTCCCTAGGCCTGAGAAACCCAGCTTTTCTTTTTTTTTTTTTTTTATTTAAACAACTGGAATTTATTTCTTACAGTTCTGAAGGCTAGAAAGTCCAAGATCAGGGTTGAGCCAACACTTTTCTTTTATGGTGAGGGCTCTCTTCTTGGCTTGCAGACAGCTGCCTCCTTGCATGAAGGGTGTGGGGGTCAGGGAAAGCAAGTCATGTCCAACTTTGCGACTCCTTGGACTGCAGCACACCAGGCTCCTCTATCCTGCAGTATTTCCCAGCGTCTGCTCAAAGTCATGTCCGTTGAGTCAGCGATGCTATCTAACCATGTCCTCCTGTGCTGCCCCTTTCTCCTGTTGCCTTCAGTCTTTCCCAGCATCGGGAGCTTTTCCAGTGAATCGGCTCTTTGGATCAGGTGGCCAAAGTTTTGGAGCTTCAGCATCAGTCCTTCCAATGAATATTCAGGGTTGATTTCCTTTACGATTGACTGGTTTGGTGCAGTCCAAGAGAAACCTAGCTTTTCTTTGCTCATAAATGCCAGTATCTGGAGCCTCACTGGATGCCTCAGACATCTAGAAATTGATGGCAGTGATCCCTGCTTTCCAAAGGAATAAGCCGAGGCTCAGAGAGTAAGCTCCCTGTCCCAAGATCACACAGCTAATACAGAACCCAGACATGAACTTGGGTCTCCTGCTTCCTGAAACAGAAAGCCCTTTCTGTTCTTACACATCAGTGTTGTGAACGTGTCTATTTCTTTAAAAAAGGGCTTCAGAATTCCTAAGTGCCCACATACCATGTTATAGGGCTCATAGAATGCTTTGCAGGGTGTATTTAAGTTTATCTACCACTCCAGGACTTACTTCCACACTTATCAAATGCACCAGTGATGGGAATTATTTCTCCTTGGCAGCTTCGTGAAAGGAAACTCTGGGAGAGATCAGGCTCTCTTGAGTAAGATGAGATGGATGGGAAAATGTTTTTATGCATGCATGTAAGTTAGGACATTTAAAATTTTTTTTCTCTTTTATTTGTAATTATACAGACATTACCTGATTACCATGGGACATAGAGATAATCAAAAGAAAGCCGTTTCTTAAAACTTAATTATTTTAGGGGTTTCCTAGGTGACACTAGTAAAGAACCTACCTGCCAATGCAGGCGGTGTAATGGGTTCAATCCTTGGGTTGGGAAGATCCCCTGGAGGAGGGCATGGCAACCCACTCCAGAATTCTTGCCTGGAGAATTCCATGGACAGAGCAGCCTGGCAGGCTACAGTCCATGGGGGTCACAAAGAATCGGACACGACTGAGGCAACTTAACTTAGCACAGCATGTTGATTATTAATTTTCATTTGTGTATAATTGATTTACAATGTTGTGTTAATTTCTGCTGTTCAGCAGAGTAAATCACTTATTTATCTCCATCTCTTCTTTAGATTCTTTTCCCATACAAGTCATTACAGAGTATTTAATAGCGTTCCTTATGCTATATGATAGGTTCTTGTCAGTTACCTATTATATGTGTAACGGTGTGTCTAGGCCCAACTCAGTCATCTAACTTATCCCCGCCTCCCCACACCATTGCTTTGTTTTCTATATCTGTGACTCTGTTTCTGTTTTGTAAATAAGTTTGTTTGTATTCTTTTTTTAGATTCCACATATAAGTGAAATCATATGATATTTGTCTTTCTCTGATTTAGGAAAACCATTTCAAGTTTCATTTAATTTTCGTTATTTTTTTCTACTTGTGCTGAACTATGGTTGTAGTTGTTAATATACTCTTTTGATAATTGCTCCATTTACTTCGATCAGCATGTAACTTTATAGCTGCATAACATTCCATTGACAATCCCATATATCTGGGCACTTGGAGGGGGGTGTGTGTGTGAGAGAAATAATAACTTTGGAGAGCAGAGGTGTCACAAATGGTAAAAGGAAGGAAACAAAATGACCCATAATAACACTACCCAGGTTGATCTTTATAAAAGCAATAAGCACAGCTAAGAAAATTCAGGGGCTTCCCAGGTGGTACTAGTGGTGAATTACCCGCAGAGACTCAGGAGACATGGATTCCAGCCCTGGGCCAGGCACGTCCCCTGGAGGAGGGCATGGCAACCCTCTCCAGTATTCTTTTTTTTTTTTTTTAAGGCTTAAAATGTAATTTAATAAGTTCATGTTGCATTATTTCATTTCTCAGAAAAACTTCAAAGGTATTAGGGACAAATCATACATGGTACACCAATAAAAAATGCACAGCCTAACTCCCTAAGACAGGCAGAGCTCAGAGCTACCGTCTGACACTCAGCATACAGCAGCCCTGTTCTCAAGATTGTACTAGGCCTATCAAGAAAGCTGTGAATGGCAACATCACAGACACAAAAGGGCCATTTCTGGATTGTCCTTACCCAAGAAAAAGATGGAGGCAAGTTTAACACAAGATTTTTTAAAGATACACTAAATGAAAATCTCTAAGAAAAAATATCTTCCTTGGGACATGAAAGGGTAATATATGGGACATAACAGAACCGTATGTATGTTGTCTGTGACCTCTGTGGACACGTGCCTGAATTCCCACCTGGAAGTGATTGGAACAGTGGGGCCAAGGTCATTGGGGGATGTTTGGTTTTTGTGGTATATGTAGCAGAATCTCTGGGGTGAGACAGTGCACTAAGTCGTGTCCGACTCTTGCGACCCCATGGACTGTAGCCTGCCAGGCTCCTCTGTCTATGGGATTCTCCAGGCAAGAATACTGGAGTGGGAGAGGTGGAGAAGGAAATGGCAACCCACTCCAGTATTCTTGCCTGGAGAATCCCATGGACAGAGGTGCTTGGTGGGTTACAGTCTTCAGGGTCATGAAAGAGTTGGACACTACTGAAGCAACTAAGCACTAAAGAAAATTCAAACAGTACAAGAAGGTATGAAATTAGAATTAAGACCTACTCCCTCTTCTCAAAGGAAATCATTGTCGGTAGTTCCTAAGTATCCTTCCATAAAAAAAAAATGCATATGTATGCTAGGCTGTGCTAGGTTTTATTCTTTTCTTTATTCTTTTAGTTCTTTTATTCATCTATGATTTTAATGTAGCCTGTGAAACTGTTATGTAATGACTTTAATTTTTCAAAAATAATTATTAGCTACTTTTTCCAGCTTAGTCCTATTTGCTAGTAATCAATTTGCTAGTTATTTGGTTGGGATTGGCCAGTTAACCCCAGTCATTCTGTAGGGTTGAGACAGACTTCATCTCCAAATTTAAACTAATAGATTTTGGCTAGGATTTCTGCCTGCCTCTTAGCCTTGTTATAGGAAAGCTCCCATGTGGGTGCATCAGACTTATTTACTTTGTAAAGACAGATAAACGCACGGAAGTCACATCTGTTTCTCTGGCTTCTGTTTACACATTGCTTCTGCTGCCTTCTGTGGGTTGGACCATGACTGGCAAGAGTGATCTGAATTAAATTAGATAAAATACTCAGTGAGATAGAACAGGAAAGTGATATTTTCTAAATTTTCTTATATAACCTGAATTTAATCAACAGGAAATATTAAACAAGGCCAAAGGAAGGGACATGGTACAAAATAACTGGCCCACAGTTTTTTTGGGGGGGCAGCACCTTGTCACATATGAAATCTTAGTTTCCCAGCCAAGGATCAAACCCTCGCCCCCTGCATTTGGAAGCCCAGAGTCTTAACCACCTGACCACCAGGGAAGTCCCACAACTGGCCCACACTCTTGAAAAATGTCAGTGTCGTAGGAGACATTGCAAGTCTAAAGGAGAAGTCTAGAGGGACCTGGCCACGAAGTGCAGTTCAGGATCCTGGGCTGGATCCCGGCTGCCGTGAAAGCAACCTGGGGACGTGGGTCAAACAGGCACTGTGAGCCATGGTGCCCCCTGGTGGTGAGAGCCTCCTTTGTGGGAATGACTTCACAGAGTTTGAGCTATCAGTTGTGGTGCTAAATGTCAAGGATACATAAGCCCCTTCTTTGTGGAAGGAGCTTCTTAGTACACAAACAGTAGAGAATTATGGACTGAGATGTGGGATGTGATCAGATCAGATCAGTCGCTCAGTCGTGTCCAACTCTTTGCGACCCCATGAATTGCAGTACTCCAGGCCTCCCTGTCCGTCACCAACTCCCAGAGTTCACTCAGACTCACGTCCATCGAGTCAGTGATGCCATCCAGCCATCTCATCCTCTGTCATCCCCTTCTCCTCCTGCCCTCAATCCCTCCCAGCATCAGAGTCTTTTCCAATGAGTCAACTCTTCCCATGAGGTGGCCAAAGTACTGGAGTTTCAGCTTTAGCATCATTCCTTCCAAAGAAATCCCAGGGCTGATCTCCTTCAGAATGGACTGGTTGGATCTCCTTGCAGTCCAAGGGACTCTCAAGAGTCTTCTCCAACACCACAGCTCAAAAGCATCAATTCTTCGGCGCTCAGCCTTCTTCACAGTTCAACTCTCACACCCATACATGACCACTGGAAAAACCATAGCCTTGACTAGACGAACCTTTGTTGGCAAAGTAATGTCTCTGCTTTTGAATATGCTCTCTAGGTTGGTCATAACTTTCCTTCCAAGGAGTAAGTGTCTTTTAATTTCATGGCTGCAGTCACCATCTGTAGTGATTTTAGAGCCCAGAAAAATAAAGTCTGACACTGTTTCCACTGTTTCCCCGTCTATTTCCCATGAAGTGGTGGGACCGGATGCCATGATCTTCGTTTTCTGAATATTGAGCTTTAAGCCAACTTTTTCACTCTCCACTTTCACTTTCATCAAGAGGCTTTTGAGTTCCTCTTCACTTTCTGCCATAAGGGTGGTGTCATCTGCTTATCTGAGGTTATTGATATTTCTCCCGGCAATCTTGATTCCAGTTTGTGTTTCTTCCAGTCCAGCGCTTCTCATGATGGGATGTGAAGGAGTCTTATTAAATAGGTTGATTATCTCCAAAATTTTGTGTGGAAGAGAAGGGGGATTTTCCTGTCTTTTGGTTCATATTGAGTTTGACAAGCCCTCTCACATGGCTGATGGGCATTCCCTGTTCTGGATCACATGTCCTGGGTCCCTTCTTGCCTCATCACTGCCTAAGACATTGATCGTAATAATAATACGGTCAATGCTTTCCCATGACTTAGAAGATTTAAAAATTTAAAGGGTAAACATGTGATGCCATTTGCAGCAACATGATTGGACCGAGAGATGATCATACTAAGTGAAGTAAGTCGGACCAAGAAAGAGAAATATCATTTGATATCAGTTACAGGTAGAGTCTAACATATGAAACAAGTGAACTTATTTATAAAATGGAAACAGACTCACGGACATAGAAAACCATGGTCACCAAAGGGAAAAGGGGTGGGGAAGGGATAAATTAGGAGGTTGGGTTCAGCATATACACACTGTTACATAAAATTGGTAAACAATAAGGTCCTACTGTATAGCACGGGGAACTAGAGTCAGTATCCTGTAATAAACCATAATGGAAGAGAATAAAATAAAAAAAAAAGCGCGTTTGAGAGAATGTGAGATTCCTGTAAATCAAGCTCACGTCTCTAATGAACCCCGTGCATAATTTGCAGCATGGAGGCACCAGCAGATGCCACCTTGTATCGGTGGGAGATGGAGAATGCTCTGCTCCCCTCCGTGTGTCCAGTTACTCGGAGCTGCTGCTGGCTCGATCCAAGTAGCTTAGAGGGAGTGGGGGCCTGTCTGTACTGCTCGTGAGCCCCCTTTGAGTTGCAGGCACCTGGCAGTGGCCCGTGGTGAGGGACAGAAAAGAAAGACCATGAATGCATCATGGTGTGGCTCTGGGGCTGCTTTACCCAACCCAGGTGATGAGACAGCGCTGCTGGTCTGGAGGGCTGTTTATAAAAGGAAGAGGACAGTTTGCTCAAGCAGAGGATATTTCTAATATTTGGATGAACGAGCATTCAGCTAAATGACATCATAGCAGTGGCCTGTAGAATAGAAAATGTTTCTGAGTATCCGGTGTAGCTGTCTTAAACATTTTATGATGGAAAATGTCCTTAAACCAAACAAAAGTAGAGAGAACTGTATTAGGACCCCACACTGCCCGTCTTTAGTAATGATTAACTGCTGGCTGGCCTTATTCATCTGTTTCCCACCCTCTCTCTCTCTACTCCTCTCTGAACTTTGTTTGTTCATTTTATTTTTTGGCATGCAGGATCTTAGTTCCCCGACCAGGGATCAAACCCACACCCCATCCATTGGAAAGGTGAAATTTTAACCACTGGACCACTGGGGAAGGCCTCCCCTGGATCATTTTGATACTATATTACTTCTGAGTGTAATTTTGTTGAATATCCTGTGGTTTTTTTTTTTCCTGCAGTGGAAGACTGTGGCTCTAATTGTAATGTGTTTGTTGCTTCTCTCTTCCTGCCCCTGAGTGGAGCACAGCATAGAGAGAGGTCATGTAGGTCCTGGAGCCAGAGCATCCGGGTTAGAATTTGGGCTCTGCCTCTTACTAGCTGTGTGACCGAGGGCAACTCAGTAAACCTCTTTGGGGCCTCCTGTGTGTGAGTGGGGCAAGTCAATCATAGGCATGTAAATATCACTATCCCATTGTGATTATATAGACCTTGCGTGCTTGTTGTAACTAATAGGCAGTTTGCACACCTCATTCTTCTTTAACCTCATGACAGTGCTGAATGTGCCACAGTGTTTTACTCATGAGGTTAGAGATCACATCAGAGGTTTTCAAACTTGTCTGCCCATTGAAGTCACTAGGAGAGTGTCAGAAATTAGTGATGCCTGCTTGACCCCAGAGCTTGTGATTTAATGGATGATGGGGTGTGGCTGGCCTTTGGTGTTTTTAAAGATCTCCCGGTGATTGTAATGTGCAGACAAGCTTGGGAGACAAGCTCAGGAAACTCAAGGCTGGAAGAGCCCAAGTGCTGTGGTCCCTGGAGGAGCTTTCTGCCAGCTCTGCGTGGAGAACATGACGTGGGAGCCAGGACCGAGCTGGCGAATTTTATCGTCCTGATTTCCGGAGCTGAGCGCCATCCCTCACCCCACCAACCAGAGCAGATCTCACATCAGGCTCTATATGTAAAGTTTTAGTTTTGTTTTGAACTGAGTCTCTATAAATAGAAAAGTAACATGTGAAAAGTACTGATCCTCCACATCATTCCAGGCATGGTCCCAATGGGGAGCAGAAATAAGGAGCCTTTGAATGCATTTCCATCCTCCACCAATTGAGTCACTGAACATGTTTGTTGATGTTGTATCAGTTCTCTGTTGCCATAGTGATGCTAAGTAACAAATAATCCTGAATTCTTAGTGGCATCCAGAATAAGCAGAGCTGACACATCTGTGGGTCCACTGGGAGGCAGTGCTGTGCTCCTTCCTATCTTCTTGTGGGGCCCAGCAGGCCAGCTGGGTGTGTTCCCACAGTGAAGGCAGATGGACATGGGAACCAGCCCATGGTTCACCAGCATGGTGAAGCCCATGCTGCACAAATGGGCTTCAAATTCTGCTGTGTCAGGTCTGGTCCCATGAGCCAAAGCCAGTCATGTAACTGGCTCAGGTGGTAAAGAATCCGTCCACAATGCAGAAGACTCGGGTTCGATCCCCGGGTCAGGCAGATCCCCTGGAGAAGGGAATGGCTACCCACTCCAGTATTCTTGCCTGGAGAACCCCATGGACAGAGGAGCCTGGCAGGCTAAGTCCACGACTAACACTTTCACTTTCACCAAAGCCAGTCATGTGACTGACCCCAAGGGTGGGGAAATTGTCTCATCCACTGAGTCCAGGCACATCCTGAGGTTAGTCCTAGCATTGGTGGAAAGGGAGGTACTTCCTGTGGAGGGAGCCTCTAAGTGTTTATGGTAGGAAACAGTTGCAACAATTTTAGATCTCAAACAATAGAAAGACACTTAGATAAAATATTATGCATGTATGCAATAAAATACAAAGCAGCCATTTGTTAATAAAATAATGTAGAAAATATAGGATATCACTGAAAATTATTCCTGCCGTAAATAGGAGAAAGCTGATTGTGAAATCCACATTATGTTCTCAATTGAGAAAAACTATGTATATTTCAATTTTGGTAAGTTAGAGATATATGTCAAATTGTTGATTTTATCTGTGGTGGGATTGTGGAATATTTTTCTATTTCTAGTCCTGTGACTATGAAATTTCCTATCAGGAACACATGTCACTTTTGTAATGAGAAAAAGGTATTTTTAAAAAGATTTTTTATTGGCTTAAAAAATTTTTTTTTTAAATTTTGGGTCACACCCCAGGGCATGAGGGGATCTTAGTTGCCCAACCAGGAATGGACCTGTGCGCCCTGCATTGAGTGCGCAGAGTCTTAACACAGGACCACCAGGGAAGTCCAAAACTCATTTTAAACTGTGTTAGATGCGAAAGTTAAGACGAGAGGCCATTATTAATTTCCTGTTTTTTCTAACCTTTCAATAGGCAGCAAGATAATGGAGAACGGCCTTCTCTTCAAAGAACTTCTACAGACCCCAAATTTTCGAATTACGGTGGTGGATGATGCAGACACGGTTGAGCTGTGTGGTGCCCTGAAGGTAAAGCAGCCCTGTCGTTTCTGCTTACGGGAGGCGTCCTCACGCAGGGCCACTGCCAGCGTCATTGCACCCCATGCTAAGAATGAGCTCTGTGTTCTGCGCTCGTACTTCTGGGGAGAATAGTGAATTGGCAGCCTTGTCTGTCACTTCCCGCTCGGCCCCAGCCTTTCCTGGGTGGTTAGATTTCCTCTCGCAGTTATGGCAGGCTTCTGTTTGTAAATCTGGGAGCACTGTGCTAGTTTGTTCTCTGGGAAGTAGACGGCATGAACATTTGGAAAGCCAGGGGCATACTCTGACTGTAGAGTCTTACTTGGAAGCCAAGTATTCTATAATTCCTACATTTCTCCTATGTGTTATCTTGAGCAGGAAGAGGAACTTGGTCACTCTGGATGATCTATTGGTTTGATGGTATGGTTGGTTGGTGTTTTTAAAGAAGAAAAAACAATCTGCTGCAGGCAGGTTTTTCTAAGAATAGCTTAATCTTTGCCTGTAAAGGGAAAAGATCAGATTAAAGAGGCAGCTTCTGTGTCATCTAGTGACTTGAGAGAGTCAAGGGAAATTTCCATGTTTGGACTTGGGCTCCTGACTTGTAACCCTCTGCCTTTAAAAGTTGTGGTCAGGGAACTTGACCTGACCACAATGGACCCCAAAATGTGGGACCACATTTCCTAGTGGTCCAGTGGTTAAGACTTCTCCTTCTACTGCAGAGGGTACAGGTTCGTTCCCTGGTGGGAGAGCTAAGATCCCGCATGCTTTGCAGCCAAAAAACCAAAAATAAACCACAGGAGCAATGTTGTAACAGATGCAATAAAAACGTTAAAAATGGTCCACATGAAAAAAGAAATCTCAGAAGGAAGTCATGATTGGGGTTCCTCTCTGTTCTGACAGTGGGCAGTGGCCAACAGGGCTGTAACTTCTGTACATTGTCCCCTTGGAAGCGGAGCTGCCTGAGCTGCCATATCAAAAACAAGGGAAAATACAGAGCTTCCCTGTGAATGAATAACCCCTTTGAGTCACTTTTGAGTCATTTCTTTTGTAGCAGAAGCTACTTTTCAAGAATTTGAGCACCGAGGGAAGGAAATTAATCTGACGTTCGCCTTACTTTGTCAGGTGAAAATTGCAAAGATCAAAAGAATGCAGGGAGACCCGTCCATAGGGCACCTTCTCAGGCTCTCTGCAAATTGTACGTCTTTTCTTCTAGTAATAATTTAAAACCACTTAATGTCGCGTGTGTATGTGTAGTCACGTCTCCATACAATGAGAGTTTTAAAAGTTGAAGCCAACGAAAGACTTGGGCCCCCAGGCAGCCCGCGTTCATCTTTCCAAATGCTGTCAGGGAATTCTCACTTTGCACGCAGCCTGTTATACATTGAAGATGCTGGCTTTGGCTGCATTCTTTATTATTGTTGGGTGAGGTTTTTATGCGTTTTTAATAGACCTTCATTAAACTAATGGGTGGTCTCACTGCTCAGCATGGCCCATGTGCTCCAAAACTGTCATGAAGTGACTGGGTTTTATTTTGGGTGGTGGATGGAGAAGCTCTGAAAACCCACCCAGAACAAAGGTGCAGAGGAAGAGGGTGGGAGAGAAGAAAGAGTCTAGATTGAGGGCCCTGGAGAAGCTTCTGCGGGTGGAACCATGTGCTGGCCCTGCTTGTGAACTGCACGGCTTTTCAGTTCTGTTGGCAAGAAGCCTCCTGCTACCATGACAGAGTGGTTCGTTGGGGGCAGCGGTAGATGGGGATTGAGAACCATTTATCATCCTGCCCCTGGCTTTCCTTTCAACCAGGAGTGGTTACCATCATTCCTGCCAGCCTGCATCAGAGCTGGGAGCTTTAAAAACTGAGAGGCAGGTTCTTGGGCAGTAACTGAGGCTAACCATCCCATCGGATCGATAAGGAGGCAGAGCGCCAAAGAGTGAATGACTCAAATGTAGCAAATACTAGCTCGGTCAGAACGTGAACGTGGGTTTGAAGAATCCGTCCGGGGTTCTGTGGTTACTCTGGATGACCTGACTTTTCTCGTTTGTGTCCAGGCGGTTGAATGAAATGAAGTCCTCTCTTGCTAGAGCCTGCCCAGCAAGGGCACATGGGCCTATTTTTCCTTAATTACATAATTAATAGTTTTGTTTTCTTCCTGATTATACCTCTCTGTAGTATTCTTCCATACTACAGAGAGGTGTAGAGAAGAAAGTGAAAATGACTAATGATCTCTGCATCCTGAGATAATTGCTATTAATGATTGTTATCTACCCTTCCAGTCTTTTTAGTAAGCACAAATATGTCCATGTCCCCTGTTTTAAAACAAGTGCATCTTACTTTTCAAGTAGTTTATGTTTTACCTTTTTAAAAAAGTTTTTTGAACTATAGTTGGTTTGCAGTGTTGTGTTTATTTCTGCTAAACAGCAAAGTGAGTCAGTTATACACATATAATCATTCTTTTTTGGATGTTTTACTTTTTTCACATTAACAACCTTTAGTCATGTTGTCTATTCTAAAAAAGTTTTCAAGTACACTTTTTTCATGCTCAAAAACGTGAGGGCGTTTGAGGTACCAAAAAAGAAAAAAAGGGCGAGGTGGGGTGGGGAGAGAAAGAAAGATAACAGCTCCCTACAATGTTGAAAGAAAAGGAACATTCAAAGGAATTATACAAAATCATTTTGTACCAGTGCATCTTACACCCTTCAGAACGTCCTTCATCTCTTAGCTACATTAATCTCTTTATTGGTAAGTGAGTATTCTTTTTTAAATATCACCTTTATTTAGGGAGGCCTGGCGTGCTGCAGTCCATGGGGTCAGAAAGATTCAGACACGACTGAGTGACTAAACCGAACTTATTTAAGCAAAATCCATGTACATTAAACGGTGTTGATTTAAATACATGATACAATAGGTTTTAACAGTTGGGTATATACACCCTGAACTTCATCACTCAAATACATTTCCATCACCCCAGGCAACTCCATAAGTGTCTTTATACTTTACTCCTCCCTCCCAAACCAGCAGCCACCATCTGCTTTTGTTCACTGTAGAATTTTTATAATACACATATACAGTATGTACTCCTCTGTGTCTGGCTTCTTTCCGTTGGGGTGTATTTTTTAATGTAACTTTTAAGATGTTCTTCATACAGAAAAGTATAAAAATCATAAGTATTTAGCTCAACCTGTTATTTTTAATAAATGGTTTATCAAGATTGTTTCATTAACAGAGACCCAAAATAATAGGGACTGAACAAGATAGAACTTTCTTTCTTGTGCAGAAATCCTAATTCCATATGAATATTCCACTCCACAAAATTCTCAGGGACCCAGGCTCCCTCCAGCTCATGAGAGATGACCCTTGTCCTCATGTTCTAAGATGGTGACCAGGGCTCCAACCATCACATCTGCCTTCTAGGCAACAGGATGAAAAAAGAAACAAAGACAAAGGGCACGGGACATCTGTCTTTTAAGGCATTCTGGGGAGTTTCAGTGTAACATTTGGCTTTATTTTTTATTTTTTTGGCCATACCCTGTGGCATGTGGAATCTTAGCTCCCTAACCAGGGATTGAACCCACACCCCCTGCAAGGGAAGACAGAGTCTTAATAACCACTGACTGCCAAGGAAGTCCCTGGCTTCATCTTAATAGGCAGTTAGTACTTAATTGTGGAAAAGGCAATGGCACCTCACTCCAGTACTCTTGCCTGGAAAATCCCATGGATGGAGGAGCCTGGTGGGCTGCAGTCCATGGGGTTGCTAAGAGTCGGACACGACTGAGCAATTTCCCTTTCACTTTTCACTTTCATGCACTGGAGAAGGAAATGGCAACCCACTCCAGTGTTTTTGCCTGGAGAATCCCAGGGACAGGGGAGCCTGGTGGGCGGCCGTCTATGGGGTCGCACAGAGTCGGACATGACTGAAGTGACTTAGCAGCAGCAGCAGTAGCAACAGCAGCAGTACTTAATTGTACTCCCTGCTGCAAGGGAGGTTGAGAATTTTTCCACCCCCCTGGGAAAAATACACTTGCATGAAAACCAGGGACTCAAGCTCTAGAAGAGGAGAGTATTTTGGGAGAGATACCCATCACCTCTGCCGCAGATGCGCAGTGTTCTCTGCAGGGCTGTCTGTACTGAGGCTCACCACCCTAGCTGTAGGGTGTGTGGGTTTCCTCCAGGCCTTTGGCTGTGATGAATGTGCTGTGGGTCAGTCTGGTTCCCAGTCTCTAGCCAAGGCTCCAGCTAGCACCTAGTAGCATATGTGGCTATTTTCATTTACATGCAAATTAAAACTTTTTTAAAAAATTCAAAATTCTGTTTCAGAGTCACAGTAGCAGCATTTCAGACTCAGTAGTCACATGAGTCTCGTGAGTCTCAAGGTCTAGTGGCCACTCTGTTGGACAAGCAGGTATCAAACGTACCTCTCGTCAGGGTGCCCAACCTGTGGGGCTGAGTGTGGACTTGACCTTGGACCTCCTGGACATCTCAGATGGGTGACCTTACTCAGGGCTTGACCTACAAACCACAGGTGATACCTTGCCTGCAGTTAGTTAGCCTCCACTCTGCAGGTTTCCTCTAGGATAGATGCACTTGGAGGTGACCTTGGGAAGAGTCAGATGGACTCAGAAAATTCTGACTTGGGTTTCAGTGGGGCAGTTCTTCTGAGGTGGTGGGAGTGTTTGCATAATCTGCAGGTAGCGTGGGCTGCTCCTCCAGTTTTACAGTTTGGGTGGAAACAAAAGACAGTGAGCCCCGTCGACCTGCTGTGATACAGGATTGCAAAGACAACAGGTCAGGAAGGGTGCCTCTGAGTGTTGCCACCCCCCGGGGAATGGGCAAGGGCTTCAGCACGTCTGTCTTCTGAAAATCACGGTATTTTTAGCTCTAGAATACTTTAAAGCAGATTTGAATGCACAGCGGATAATGATAAATTTCACAGCTGAGCGATCTCAGAGTACATCTGCTTGGCTGCTATTCACACACAATCTGACTGCCTCAGTGTGTTTATTTTTCTTTTGACAGTGATAAGTGGTAGGGGAGAGAGGGAAGATTTCAAGATCCATCTTAAGGTGATTAAACTGGCCCTGGGTCCCCTGAGGAGGGAGGGGTTGACTCTGCAGTGGCCCTCTGCTCCCCGAGGTGGGGAGGTCAGACGTCCAGGGGAAACTGGGAAGTGGTCCCTACCTGTGTGTCCCCAGACCACGGAGGGGGGACACTCTCCTCTGCCTTTTCTCTGAGCAGAAGGTCAGAAGCACTGTTTGGCAGCTAAGGACTCATCCATACAGCTCCTCCTTGGATGCCTCCAGTGACCAAGAGCTCACCCCTTCGCCTCAGTATTTCCTGTTGATTGGGGTCAGCTCTTCCTATTAGAAAGTTCAGATCTTGCTGTCCTAGCCCCTCTGTGTGTTCCACTTGCTGGCTGGAGCAGCCTCGTGTGATCTGCTCCCAGGAGAGATGACGGAGCCAGGCTGTCAGGGTTCGAAACCCAGCTCCTGACTGGTCCTGACTGTGGGACCTTGGGCGAGCTCCTTTACCCCAGGTGCCCAAGGGTCCTCACCTCACATTATACATAGTAACAGAACCTGCCTTGTAGAAGTGTTGTGAAGATTAAATGAGTTAATAATATAGGAAGTACTTAGAAACAGTTCATTAAGGGAAGCTGTTGTTTTTACTATTCTTTCCCATAAATTTTTTGTCCTCCCAGGCCTCCCCCTTTTACCTCCCAAGTCTCTCTGCAGGCCTGGGAGGCAGCCCTTTTTTTTTTTTTAATACTTTTTTTTTTCCAATCCTGCCACGCAGCATGCAAGATCTTGGTTCTTCAACCGGGAATTGAACCCAGGCCCCAGCAGTGACAGCACCAAGTCCTAACCACTGGACCATCAGAGAATTCCCAGGGGGCAGTTCTCTTTGATATCTGGTTGCAGGGGTGTCTCAGGAAGGTCTCTCAGACCCCAAGATTGGTGGGAATGGCCAGGCCACGGTGGCCACACCGTGGGAGGAGCAGAGTCAGGGGAACAGTGGGCTTGTGAAGCCAGGCCCTGGGGGCATGTCCCGACCATGTCAGTCACCAGAGGGATGTTCTTGGCAAGCCGTTGACCCTGGGAACCAGCTAAAGTGTAGTGTTAGTCTCTTAGTTGTGTCTGACTCTTTGCGACCCTGTGGACTGCAGCCCACCAGGCTCGTCTGTCCTTGGAGTTCTCCAGGCAAGACTACTGGAGTGGGTTGCCATTCCCTTCTCCAGGGGATCTTCCCAACCTAGGGGTCAGACTCATCTTTCCTGCATCGCAAATGGATCTTTTACCATTTGAACCAGCTAAGGGGACAGACACACACTTGCTGGGGTTTCCAGTGAGAATTCAGATGAGACTGCATGGGCGGTGGCCTGGTGGGCTTGCTGTAGGCACTTTGTAAGTAGTCTTTCTCTCCTCTGAGTACAGGAACCCTTTGCTGAAAGGAAGTCCCTGCTCTCTCCCCTCCAGTCCATACACGTTGGCTGGAACTGGTTTGTCCAGTGACTCCCATGGGTTGTGTCATGAGGAAAGGGGGGACACCAGGGGCACAGCCCAGGAAGCATCAGAGAGCCATTGTAGCAGTCTAACCACCTGGAACCTAGGCCTGGGCACATTGCCATGGTAACTTCCATAAAACCATTTGGTGGGCTCTTCCAACAGCTGGCCTCGTGGCCTCTGTGGTCATTCCCCCTGCACGTCCTTAGGTTTCTCTGCTGCCCTAGGGCCTTCCTGCTGTCAGCAGTCCCAGGGCAGGGCCACAGTTGAGCCAGCTTCCCTGGAGGAATGCCACCACCAGAAGGGCCTTGAGAGATCTTACCCAAGCCCCGAATTTAACAACCGAGGCCAAGAAGGTTCAGAGAGGTGGAGTGATTATCCCAGGGTCACCCAGCAGCCAAGCAGACTGAGGACCGGAGGCCCTCTGGAAGTCGTGCCTGTGCGTCTCCCATCTCACCGTGGCTTCCTCCATTGGGCTGCCGTGGCGGGAAGGGTGGCACAGGAAGTGCAGTCTGAGGGTCACAACCGCTCCCTGGCGGCAACTTTCAGCCCCAAGCACCCGCTGCGTGTGCAGCCATGGGAGGGGAGGCTGACCCCTGGCTGGGCGTGCTTGGCATCTGGCAACATTGTGTGTAGAGGTGAGAGGAGAGGCAGAGATGCTGATAGCAAACTGGGAGATGTTCCTCAGCGCCGCCGACTTGAGATGGAACAGCTGGACCTTTTAGAGGGGACACTGGGCAGAGACCAGAAGCTGCGGAACACCCAGGGCTGGGCCCAAACAGGTGAACGGAGGAGAAATGGGCTTATTTTCTTTTAGCTTATTTCCCATTTGTTACTAACTGGATTCATATTTTAAGATCTCTTAAGGCACAAATCCCTATACAGGCATCAGGCATTATGGAAAAAAATGCTTGTGTGATTAGATGGAGACAGAATACTTGCATTTTTCCTGCATTGAGTGTTTTTGAAGAGGAAGCTGGTAATGTAGAAAGGGCCAGAAACCTGAGGGCTCGACCGGTGTCCCAGAGGAGTGTCCCCCACTACCACGCAGGCGTATGTGACTGTCTGGTTTTACATAGGATCTGAGACCCAGCTCAGATGCTACCTCCTCTGTGCAGGCTTCCCTGCTTTGTAATGAAGCTTCTCTACATATTCTGATCCTTCTGTCTCTTGATGTGCTTTACTGTCTTTTCCCAATGATACTGTCAACTCCTTGAGAGCAAGCTCTGCGTCTGTCTTTTCAGCTTCCCCACCCTACCCCCACCCCAGGGCAGCCTCTGCCCCTCCAGGGCCCAGCGGGGCTTCCCACAGCCCCTGCTCAGTACATGTGAGTTGAACTGACACCTGGCCTTCATTGCCTCTTATGGAATAACATCACTTTCAGCTGAGCATCACAGTGACTTGTGCACACATTTTATTTCCCTGTTAAGTCGGGAGTGGTTAACTTTTTCCAGAAGAGCCTCATAGAAAATGTGGATCTTGCAGACCGTATGAGTCTCTGCATGACTACTCAGATCCATTGACAGCACAAAGGCAACCACAGACGATGCGTTACTGAACAGGGGTGCCGAGTTTCCAGTACTGTGTGACTTACAAAAGCAGTCATTTGGCCCTGATTGGCTGATCCTCGAACTAGGCGATCAGCTTCTGAAGAGGCAGGTCTGTGTCCAAGCTGCCTGGCGTCCAGCAGAGAGCAACACAATAAGCCAGCGCTTCACCATTGCTAATTTAGGGATTATCAAATGAAACAAAAGGCGGAAACTTGATCTACACATAGGCATCCGTCGTTACCCAGTACTTCTACCCCAAGGATGCTCACAACAAAAATGCCTGCCTGGGGTCACCAGAGGCCACGTACCTAGTGTCATAGCAGGGCTATTTGCAGTGGCTCCAAACTGGAAACTACCCCAGTGCCAACCCCCTGAAGCGGTGAATTGCATTGATTTTGCACAGTGGAATACAGTGCGACAATGGAAATAAATGTGTCCCGCATTAAAATACGCCTGAATCTCACAAATGTGATGTGGGATTGAGACAGAGAAGATAAACACAAAGGATTATATCCTGTATGATTCTACTCACATAGTGTTAGGACAGGGAAAGTAAATGTGTGCCATTAGAAGTCAGGAGAGCAGTGACCTTTGGTGCTGGGGTGACTCGGTGGGGGCGCTGAAGGGGGCTTTCTGGGGCACCGGTTACCTTCTGTTCCTTGATCAGGATGCTGGTTACATGAGTGTGTCGTTTGTGAAACTTCATCCAGCCCTGCGCTTATGACTTGACTACTTTTCTTTCAGTGTTATAGTTGGATAAAGCCTTTGATTTATTTAAAAAAAAAAAAAAAGAAAGTCTGTACTTTAACTGGAGATGCCTCTGCGCCATTCCCTTTCTCTGGCGGATGCTTCCTTCTGAGTCCAGGCTCCAGAGTGCGCTGGGCTGTTTGCCCCGTGAATGGGAGCGGCTCCCTCATTCCTTCTCTCTCAGAGTACAAGAGTGGAACCCTGGGTCCTGTGCAACCCGGGGAAGCTGGCCGGCATCCCTGCCTCTGCTCCTCCCCACCTCCCCCGCACTCTCTCCCTCAGTGTGCGTGTGAATGACAGCATCTCCCCGCTTCTTGTCTCCTCCCCAGAACATCGTGGCCGTAGGCGCCGGGTTCTGTGACGGCCTCCTCTGTGGCGACAACACGAAAGCCGCCGTCATCCGCCTGGGGCTCATGGAGATGATTGCCTTCGCCCGGATCTTCTGCAAAGGCCAGGTGTCCACGGCCACGTTCCTGGAGAGCTGCGGCGTGGCCGATCTCATCACCACCTGCTACGGGGGCCGGAACCGCAAGGTGGCCGAGGCCTTCGCCAGGACTGGCAAGGTAACCTGGGGTTGGGGGATCCCGGGCTGGGGAAGAGCCGCTGTCCAGGGCACGGAGGCTGTGTGTGCGGGGCTTGTCCTGCCCACCCCCACCTGCCTTCACTCACAAGTGCTTCAGTGCTACGCCCTCTACCTTGTGTGTTATTCCCTTTCCTTGGCCTGCTGCTCCCCTCCCCTTACCCTGCTTTTAAAATAAGTGATGCCTTAGGGACTTCCCTGACATTCCAGTGGTTAAGACTGGAGCTTCCACTGCAGCGGGCATGGGGAGGAACGGGTTGGGGAACTAAGATCCCACATGCCATGCGGCACTGCCAAAAAAAATTTTTTTTTAAGTGATGCTCTAGATGTTACAGGAGGTTATGTTCATTCATTGTTTTTAAGACCATCGAAGAACTGGAGAAGGAGATGCTGAATGGACAGAAGCTGCAAGGACCTCAGACTTCAGCCGAGGTGTACCGCATCCTCAAACAGAAGGGGCTGCTCGACAAGTAAGTGCCCCGTTTTCCGTGAGGCCAGAGGATCAGTTGTCATTCTGCTCGCTGATGAGCACAGTCCGTGCTTGACTCAGGCATTTGCCAGGCAGGGACAGGAAGTTAGCAGAGCAGTGCCGACCTTTGTGCGTTGTGAGGGTCTACGGCAGGAAACGTCTGCCTGCCCTGAAAACAGGCATTTACCCAAAGTCCGAAATGAGGGAGGGGAAATGAGCGCTGTTAGGCACAGTATCAGGTTGGCCAAAAAGTTCACTCGGGTTTTTCCATCAGCGGAAAATCCCAAGCTAACATTTTGGCCAACCCAAGACAAAATAGGAGTTTGAGATTCTGGCTTGCCTGTCAGGTATTTGGTAAGAGTTACGTGGGTTTTCCCGGAGAAGGTAATGGCATCCGACTCCAGTACTCTTGCCTGGAAAATCCTATGGACGGAGGAGCCTGGTGGGCTGCCGTCTATGGGTCGCACAGAGTCAGACACAACTGAAGCGACTTAGCAGCAGCAGCAGCAGCAGCAGCAGCACATGGGTTTTCCAGGTCATTCAGGGGTAAAGAATCTGGCTGCCAAGCAGGAGACCTGGTTCGATCCCTGGGTGGGAAAGATCCCCTGGAGTAGGAAATGGCAACCCGCTCCATTATTCTTGCCAGGAAAGAATGGACAGAGAAGCCTGGCGAGCTACAGTCCATGGAGTCTCAAAAGAGTCGGCATGACTTAAAGCATGACTTAACATGACTTAAAACGTGTCATATATTTTTAATTAAAAATTTTAAATAAAGGTTACTTTGTCCTTTTAATAAAAAGATCACTCTTGTTAATGAAATGTCAAGCAATTCAGAAAAAAAGGAAGGACGAGTCCCCCCTGGGACTCTAGCACCAGAGGCGTCCTGTGTTAAGGTGCGATGAGGAACCTTGCAGTCTCCTCGCCTTTCAGGTGTGCCCATCCATACTCTGCTTTAAAAGGAAAAAGTACCATCTGTGTGCAGCCAAGATCGAACCCTAGGATCCCAGGACATCACACAGACAGGCTAGGGTCCAGTCCTTTGATAGGATTCCGAATTGACATGTTGGCCGGTGTGAGTCTGTGTGCCCCTCTAACTGCAGGACGATACAGGCTGGAACAGGTGTTCTGGGATCAGTACCTGCCTGTTTAAAAGCAGATGTAACCAAGCAGGAGAAACTGCTTCTCCGTAGTCATGTCCCATTTCCTTCTGATTAGAAGTTGGTGATGGACAGGGAGACCTGGCGTGCTGCGGTTCATGGGGTCATGAAGAGTCAGACACGACTGAGCGACTGAACTGAACTGAAATGGACCATGTCCTGCCTGTGTTGAATGAGGTCGCAGTTGGGTTGGGGTCCCTGCCCTTCTCCCAGGCTGAATGTCGAGTCCCTCAGTAGTTCGGGTGGAGCTTAAGTCCTGCCATTATCACTTGGCGCCACCTCTTACCCAGATTTCTTTCTCTGCCATTCCAGCCATCATCACCCTGGTCTTCCTTCATTTCCTACTCCCTTCCCTGCTGTAGAAAGAGTGCTGTGGGGGAGGCCAGTCGCCTTATGGCTTGCCAGCTGTGTGGTCTTGGGCAGGTCATGTTTTTAGCTGTTCTGTGCCTTTTATCTACAAACTCAAACTGGTAGACCAGATGACTGCCGTGGTTACCTCTAACTCAGAGACCTCTTGTTCTTTGAGAATGAGATTCACAGTCCTTAGATTGGCATTGCCGTCCAGTTACCAACTTGGCTTCTAACAGCACGTCCTGTGAGCCCTGTTTAGTGGAAGTGGAGCTCTCTTGCCCCAAGCGCCTCTTTCTCAGACTGCTGTGTGTCTTTGCTGGCAGTTTGACCTACCTGGACACCCCCTTCATGAGCATCTCAACCATCACGGCCCATGAGCCAGCCTGGGTGTATCCTTAGAGAACCTTTTCCATACCCTGTGGACTTAAATCACTTCCCGTACTTTGAAATTACTTTTTAGAGCAGCGGTCAGCCAACTTTTTGTGCAGAGAATCACATCACAAAATTTCCCCTTTGTAGACCACACACAGGCCTCTGCCTATATAGTCTTTGTTTCCTTTAATAGCCCTTTAAAAATGTAAAAATAATTCTTAGCTTGCAGGTGGGGCAAAAGCAGGTCACAGGCAAGACTTGTACTTCTGGCCGTGGTCTGCCACATCCCTGGTGTAGACACTATTGCTGCTAATGTGTTGCTGCTAAACTTACAATTTTACTTTGATTTTTCAAGTCTGGGAGGGGGACCATGCTTCTGGGAGAAAAAAACGTTGCAATCATACCAAAAGGCGCACAAGGAAAAGTGGGCCCTGATCCCCACCACAGACAGAAGCCGCTTTCTCAGGGTTCATTGAGCTTTCCACACGGTGCTTGCATTTGTGTGACCGTGACAGACTCCACAGTCTGCTCTGTCCCTTTTCTTCACTTCAGGGTATGCTTGAAAGATTGTTCAACATCTGCATCCAGAGGTCTCATTTACTGTCTGCAGAACATTCCACAGTGTGGGAGAACCTCTGTTTATTAACCAGTCTCCCCTTGATAAATGTTAAAGCTGTCTGGGTTTCAATGCTGTCGTGAAATTTGCTTTCTTCAGTGTCCTTCTGCCTGTCTTTACGGCCACGTGCGAGTATCGGGCGTTTGTCTGCTCGGGCTCCAGAGGCAAAATGCCTCAGACAGAGTGGCTCACACAACAGAAATGTCTTCTCACAGTTCTGGAGGCCGGAAGTCAGATATCTATCTGCAGGATTGACCTCTCCGAAGTGTCTCTCTTCGACCTGTAGGTGGCGTCTTACCCCCGTGTCTTCTGATGTCTGTCCCAGTCTCCTTATAAGGGTACCAGCCATATTGGCTTAGGGCCCATCTTAATGAACCCTGTTCACTTAATTTCCTCTTTAAGTGCACCATCTCTAAATACAGTCATTCTGAGGTGCTGGGGCATTGGGTGAATTGAGGGGGCTGGGGTACAGTCAGCTGGTAACAGTGCTGTAAAGGGCTGGGGCCTCGTTTATGTATAATACTACACATCTCTGTGCCTCAAGGATGTCTCAGATGGTAAAGAACCTGCCTGCAATGTGGAAGACCCAGCTTCGATCCCTGGGTCTGGAAGATCCCCTGGAGAAGTAAATGGCGACCGGGTCCAGTATTTTTGCCTGGAGAATTCCGTGGTCAGAGGAGCCTGACGGTCCATGGGGTCACAAAGAGTCAGAAACGCCTAGCGACTAACACACGTGCATCTCTGCCTTGTTGAGGCCTGAAGCATCTAAGCCCTCAGTCTCCATTAGTGGGATAGTTGATCGATAGGTTTATGTCCATTTTTTAATGAAACATTGTCTTTGGTCTTCCTTTCCCTTTTTGTTATTTAAAATTTTTTTTTTTTTGTTTAGCTATGCCAGATCTCAGTTGCAGCATGTGGGAGCTTTAGGGATCTTTAGTTGCAGCATGTGGAATCTAGTTACCTGACCAGGGTTCGAACCCAGGCCCCCCTCCACTGGGAGTGTGGAGTCTTAACCACTGGACCACTAGGGAAGACCTTCACTTTTTTTTTTAACTAGTTTATTTTTTGGAAGTATAGTTGCTGTGCAACATTGTATGTTCAGTTCAGTTCAGTCGCTCAGTCGTGTCTGACTCTTTGCGACCCCATGAATCGCAGCACGCCAGGCCTCCCTGTCCATCACCAACTCCCGGAGTTCACCCAGACTCACGTCCATCGAGTCAGTGATGCTATCCAGCCATCTCATCCTCTGTCATCCCCTTCTCCTTCTGCCCCCAATCCCGTATACAATATAGTGATTAACAACTTTTAAAGTTTATACTCCATTTACAGTTATTATAAAATATTGGCTATATTTCTCATGTTGCAAAATATATCCATGTAACTTATTGAATTCTTAACAATTTGTACACCCCCCATTCTTCTACCTCTATCTTGCCCCTCCCTGCTTCCCTCTCCCCACTGGTAACCACTAATTTCTTCTCTATATGTGAGTCTGCATCTTTTTGGTTATATTCATTAATATTCTTTTTAATGGCTGAGTAGTATTCCATTGTTTCTGTGTACCAAATCTTCTTTATCCATTCATCTGTTGATGGCTGTTTAGCTTGCTTCCATATTTTAGCAGTTGTAAATAATGCTGCTATGAATATTGGGGTGCACGTACCTTTTCAAATTAGTGCTTTTGTTTTTTTCAGATATATGCCCAGGAGTGGGATTGCTGGGACATAAGGCAATTGTGTTTTTAGTGTTTTGAGAAACCTCCTTACTGTTTTCCACAGTGGCTACACAGGATTTAATCCCCACTAACGGTGTAGTAAGGTTCCCTTTTCTCCACATTCGTGCCAACATTTGTTATTTGTGTTCTTTTTCATGATGGCCATTCTGACAACCATGAGGTTATGTCCCTTTTGACTTGCATTTCTCTGATGATTAGTGATGTTGAACATCTTTTCCTGTGCCTGTTGGCCATCTGGATTTCCTCTTTGGAAGAATATCTATTCTGTTCTTAGGCCCATTTTGTAATCGTGTTGTTTCCTGATGTTGAGTTGTATGAGCTAGTCGTATCATTTGCAAATATGTTCTCCTGTCCGGTAGGCTGTCTTTGTTCTGTTAATGGTTTCCATGTCCTCCTTTCACTTTTTACCTTCTTTAGAGAGTTCCTCAAACTGATCTAACTGGCTTTATAGTCTTTTATTTTATTTTTGGATGTCATGTGGTCCTGAAATAAGTCCTTTTTTAAAAAAAAAGATTTTACTTTTGAGCTGCAGCGGGGCTTCACTGCTACATGCAGGCTTTTCCTAGTTGTTGCAAACAGGGGCTGCTCTTCGTTGGGGTCCTCGGGCTTGTCCTCGTGGCGGCGTCTCTTGTCGCAGAGCACAGGCTTTAGGTGCACGGGCATCAGTCGTACCACTCGGGCTCAGTAGTCGTCACTCAAGGGCTCCGTAGTTGTGCACAGGCTTAGTTGCTCCACAGCACGTGGGATCCTTCCAGACCAGGGATTGAACTGGTGTCCCTTACGTTGCAAGGTAGATTGCTAACCACTGGACCACCTGGAAAGCCCATAACATTTTAAATGATACAAAATAGCATTTAGATGGGCATTATAGCCTAGTGGTTTAGTGTTAGCTAGAAAAATCAGAAACTGTGCCTCAGTTTCCTCATATATAGAATAGGGATAATATTATCTACCTTATAGTGTGGTTGTGAGGTTAAACAAGTTACTTGTCAATAGAAATGTAGCCCCCCCGCTCCATATCACTTGTCATCATCTCATCTGCAGAACACATTTTGAAAATGCTAGTTGTGAACATTGGGAGTGCTTTTGGCTTCACGAGCAACAGCCAATTAAAACACCTTGAACAATACAGTTATTTTTCTCACATAACAGATTCCAGAGGTAGATGTTATTGGTGTTGTCTCAGTGTCTCTGGGTTAGAATCTTAGTGATCCTGTTGGCCGTTCCTTAAAGCCTCAAGGTGGCTGCAGCAGCTCCAGGCATCACATACTCACAACTGTACTCAGCAGCGTGGAGCAAGGGTGGTCTAGCAGATATTTTTGTCCAGTGCCTCTCAAGGAGAGAAAGATCTTCCCCAGAAACCCTCCCAGATGTATTCTGTCTTGCTGGCTAGAACTTTCTTCCTTGGCCAATTCTGGTGTGAAAGAAAGGCTGAGATAGGGTATTCCCAACCTCAGTAAGGAGAGAAGGGGTTGGGAATGGCTTTGGGTGGTACTCATCACCTGCCACTCTGCTTGAGGAACATGCAAGTTGTTCTCATCATAGGAACAGGAAAGTTAAGTCATGGAAGGACAAAGGAAGGAGTTAAAATCTCCTGGCATTAACTCCCATTCACAAGAATTCATTCGACAGACACTCACTAAGCACCTGCCTCTTGCCTGCACTGGGCCAGGCCGTTTTGATGCAGAGGTGAGCAAAACTAGGCTTAGGCCCTGTCCTTTTGGATAGCCTAGAACCCTTGGTTGCGATGTGGCTGCATTTACAAGCTGCTGTTTATTACACACATCATGTATCAGGTGGTGTATTTTCCACCTCACACGTAAAGTGTTGTTTAATAAAACAATCCTGAGTGTCCAGTCCCATTCTGCAGATGAGCAAAGGGACAGAGGGGTTGTGAAACTTGCCCAAAGTTAATAGGCTGTGAAATCAAAGATTTTATTAAGTCTAGCTGACTGAAAAATGCCAGAACATTCTGCACCTTAAAAAACCCACAGTGACAGACTGTCATAAAGACATGTAACCTATCAGCACTGTTTCCTGTTCTTAAATCACGTTATCACTGTAGAATGCTTAACTAGATAACTTTCAGAATGGTTTTTAAGATTCTTGTGATTCAGTGTGTATGGGTTTGAAAGCCTGTTGACATTACTTAGTTATTTCCTTAGTGATTTCTGCATTTAAAAAAATAGATACTTACCGAGTGAGCTAGCAGTACCCTGGGATAATGTTACCTTTTCTTACAGTGGATTAGTAGCCCACTCCTTCGTTCCCTCATCCATTTCAAACTGTCATTTATACCTGTGTTCGCATCTTAGAAGAAACAGCAGGATAAATTCCGCTTCCCACGTGAGATCAGCATTTTGCTAATCGTGAGTCCCCTTGTTGATTCTTGTGGGAGTGTTCCAGGCCTCCATTGTTTATGGTGCTGTGTGGGCTGCTTCGTCTTCATCCTTGGATGATTCGTTTCAGAGAAGCGAGAGCAGTACCTCCCTACAATTTAAAATTTATTCTCCAACCTTTTAAAATTAGTGACATAAACCTGAATCCATTCCAGATTTGGTCAAGAGCCTGAGCCACAACTCTTGATGTCGGTGACCACAAATCACCCTGTAAAGAGTACCCCTGGACGGGTCTGTAGACAGCACACTCCAAGCAACCAGAGGATGGTTTAGGTTGTACCAGGTTCTTATAGCCACAGTGTAGAGGCTCCCTGCAGACCACATAAGGAAGGGATGTGAAGGAGGGTGCTTTGTTTTCCAATAGTAGCATGCTAGTCTGCAGTCTGTTAGGCAGGACAGAAAGACTGGTTGGTTCTGTGAGGTAGACCAGATGGCTTAACTTGTCTTCCCATCCTCTTTCCTCCAATCAGGTTTCCATTGTTCACTGCAGTGTACCAGATCTGCTATGAAGGCCGGCCCGTTCAAGAGATGTTGTCTTGTCTCCAGAGCCATCCAGAGCATATATAGAGTGAATCATGCAACCTATCAGGAAACGGCCTGCCTTTTGTATCAGACATTTAGAATGGTGGAAACCAGGACTTGGCAACAAAGATGTATGCTTGACTGTCATCCCATCGTGGATGTGTATGAATTTTTACCAGGTTCACTTTTAAATTGCAAGATGAAGTTCATTGGCTAAGATGTTACCGGGCAACATCTAGACGCACATATGTGACCATGTGAGTGTGTGTTCCTTTCTCATTCTATGGATGTTTCTATGAACCAAAATTAAAGGCCCTTTTTAAAAAATCACTTTTGAAATTTTCCCACCGAGGTAGCATACAAGATTGGAACTATCGCAGCTAAAAGTTTTGAGTTTCACCAAAGGATTTTTTTGTCTCATTCTCAAGGTTAAAATGTAACAAGCATTATTAACATGGCAGAGTAGATGAGTAAGGGGGTTCAAAGATCAACATACTGTAACTTAAACACTATCTCAGAGCCAGCATAATTAACTACTTCAATTGTGGGTTGATCTTTTTTTTAAAGTAATTACATATTTTGATTAGGTAATCCACTCATCTGTATATTCCACTCATTGCAGTTTTCTGCACTTTTAGCCTCTTTTCTCTTTGTTAGCTACCAGAATGTACTTGGGTAAAGGCACAGCAGTGGCGGAAGGCCAAGAACTCACCTGGGATGTTCCTGCTGTGTTCTGATTAGCTACCGTTGTGTGATGCTTCTTGTCAGGTTGTACTTTCGTTCACACATTTCCTGTAAGCCTCACAGATCCCCTGAAAGGGGGCAGCTGTTACTCTTCTTCTAAGGTACAGTCTCCGCGCCTGGTCATCTGACGAGAAGGGCCAGATCCAGAGGCTCAGCCGTCACTGGCCTGGTTTGAACTCCCGCTGATTGGTCGTAGCAGATGCTGTCCCCAGGCTTTCTTGAGGGCGTGGGCAGCTTTCTGCAGTTGAGGCTTGTATGGGTCCTTGTCTAGAAGGATTCACTCCGTGTGGACCTCACTCCATTCGCTCCACTTGGAGTCTCTTGGAAACATAGGTTCCCAGGTCCCTCCCCGACCCCAGCCTCTGAAGTGAGGTCTAGTATCTCTGTCTTGACATGCCTTCTGTGTGTTTCAATGCTGTCTACTGTCTGAGAACCACTACTGTAGAAAATTTATTATTTAGATTAGGCTTTCTCAAACCACGTTCCACAGGAAACCAGTGTCCCAGGATCCAGTAGTGGTCCTGGTGTTCCCTGGCAAGATCCAGTGAGTTTGGGAAAAGCCATGTCTGTACACCCCTCCTGAAGGGATAGACTGTGTTCATAGAACATGCTTATTTAACCCGGCAAGTCCCAGACAGATTACGCAGATTTTTTTTTTTTTTTTGGCAAGGAAACTTACCAAAGTTTCCAAGGAACACTATTCCAGACTGAGGCAACCACAGGACAGTGCAAGTATATTCACTGTCTGCGAGAAATGAGAATGAATGACTGCCTGTGGTATTGTTCATTCGCACCTTTATATAAAGTTCAGGTCTGCCACAGTCTTCGCTGAAGCTTTAAGGCGACACTTTCAGGTACAGCCAAGTGGATGTCAACTTCGCTGAAACGCACACTGTGTGGACTAAGTGCTTTTAATTCTAGAATTAGAACGGAAATTACTGTATCTTTGTAAATGTGATTGGATTCAAGATAGCACTGCGGTTACCTTACATGGTAGTGAATGAGTGTTAAGGAAATGTATGAATGTCTTTTACATTTTCATGGATTTTCAGTCACTTCGAGATCTTGACCTTTTTTATTTTCCAGCTTGGGATTTTTTTCCCCTTCTATATCTGGGATGATTGTAAACTAGATTTTTTTTTTTGGTGGGAATTTTAAAAACTTCTATACATAGAAGAATACGAAAGCACACAAAATGCTATGTTTCATCGATTTTAGTGCCACTGTTAATCAACTTTTGCTTGTCTCATAATTAATCTTTTTAAAAGTTTGTACATAAGTAACAAAGTTACTTTTTAAGATACATAAAGGGCTGTAAGCTAATCGTGGTGTCCGTCAAGTAGCATCATCAGATGTGAGGATTCGGATTTTTGTCTTGTGTATGTTCTTCATCTGCATTCAGCTTCCAACTCTGGGTTTTGTACTTGAGTGTTTTTTCTTTAAAAATGCCTTCTCACCCTTCTCAAGTCTTCTGACTGTACCTTTTGAACATACTTATGATATTCTGCACATATAGAAAAAGGTAAATTTTATATAAGTTTATGCTTTGCTAACTGTAGATATTTATTACTCTACGAGTTATATATTTTTATAACCACCTGTGGTCCATCATTTATTTTAATTCACCTTTCTTACTACTAATTATGGTAATTTGGGAGGGAGACATCTAGAAAAGAAGCTTAATTTATACTGTATCAGCCAAATCTGTGAATGTAAAAACTACACTGTTGCCTTGCGATAATTCAGCCTACTATAATGTGGAACAATATCCATCCTAGCAGGTGGAATTAAGCTAAACTCCTTCTGGTTTTTATTTAAGTCTTAGCTATCATGTGGCCCCATGGCATCGGCCCAGGGAGTGGTGAGATGCCTCTGTACCAAGGAATCTTCGGTTTCTTCCACTAGCTCTTATCTAAGAGCCTTTTACCTACACATGTACTACGTTTGTTTACAGACTGTAGGTGGATATGATTTAAAAGCTTGATTTAATAAAAATTGAATCCCCCCACACCTGTGCTACTGATCCTGTTTTTTTTAAATCAGCTTATGTGATGGTTTTATTTGTTTAGGTAGTCTCTTTTATTTCTCTCCCCAAATTGTGTTACCTTGACAACAATAAAAAGGCAAATTTTAAAAGAAGGGCTTCATCTCTAATGCGTTCCTCAAAAACACATCTGCTTCCATTTGTCGATGGGTGTTCCTTTCCATTGCTTGCTGATATTTTTATGGAATTACAAGCATAGGATGGAGGCCTTCTTCTTCCACCCATTCGGTGGATTAAATGTGAGGGTGAAAGGTTGTTGCTGAACCATAGAAGATGCTGGGATTCTTGGCCTCTGGAGGAGAAGAATTCAATCCAGGGCCAGAAGTGAGGCTTGATCGCTCAGAGCTTTTGTGTAATAGGGTTTAGAGAAAGCTTCTGACACAGACATCAGAAGGGGCAGAAAGAATGCCCCCTTGCTACTGTTAGCAATGGAGTTATATACTTTTTAATTACTTATTACAGTGAATCAAAAGAATGTCTGGAGGTTGTAAAGACCTCACTAGACCCACTCCCGTAATTTCAAGATAACAGCATTAGCTGTAAGGTTTTTTCCAAAAACTGTACTCAAGCAGGATACATTATTGTTATATAATACTAAGGAATGTAGACGGAAAAAAAAAAAAAAACGTTTGTCCTTTCCTCCTCCTCAAAAATTCCAGACCCCTCTCTCCTTGGGGACTCCCGGACTTCTTATCAACCTGCCTAGTTATTGACTTTCTCAAGGGAAATGCCCAGAATCCTGAAACAAATGGGGGCACTGATGGCCAGAGCAGCTAGGCTTTGAGGTGGCTCTGTGATTGCGGGAGAGGGCGTGGGAGTGCTCACCATATCCCTAGGGGTCCAGGCTGTAAAGCTTATGCTCCAGCCCTCCAAAGGCCACATGGTTCAGGAAAAAAATGGACTAAGAAAGCACATGTGTGGGCACAAGCAAGAAAGTTGAGCACCAGGTAGAGAAAAGGTCTCTGCTGAAAACTTGTAATCATGCCAGCACCACAAACAGGCTTTGGGTTTGAATTTTTACTTCCAGGAGTCACAAGCAAAAAGTTAACATAAAAATCGGAACTTGGGCCAGTAATGCCAGTAACTGACAGAAACAAAAATCAGCAACATCTGCAGAAATCTCTCTCGATCCAGGCTGCAAGGCTTCCCGTAAATATGCACTTCCCATAAGTATTCTCCATTGAGTATGTACTTTTAAAATTATAATCACAAAATAGTTCATTATGAGTGCAGGTTAGTAGATTTTTTTTTTAAACAGAAGAATTACATGCCCAAGGTTCCAGATATTTATTTGAGCAAAATGAGAGATGCTTTTGAAAGGTACTTTTAGGAAGAAGTGTACATGTAGATCCACTGGCCTGGGCAATGGTTCCTGGATTGAGTCCCCAAATTTCCAGGGGCTCCACCACTCTCCTGGAGGCTCACTCAGTGACAGGTGTGAAGACAAATGAGCACAGAGACCTCACATTCACCAGCCGGGGGCCTCTTCACAAAATGAGCAGGAAATGACTCAAATGTCAAAAGAAAAAAAAAAAAAAGGTCATACAAGGAAGATTAAACCATCAAAAAGGAGTCTTGTAAACAAACCTATTTGAACATCTGGATATGAACATAAATTATGTCATTGGACAGATTAAAGAGTAGATTTGACAAGAGCTGCAGATGGAATTAACAAAGTGGAAAATATGAAGATAGTAACCGAAAGTAGCAAAGAAAATACCTGAGAATTTAAGAGGTAAATAGAGGATAGGATAAAATTCAATATATATCTGATTGGAGTTCCAGAAGAGAGAAGAGGGAGAGGCGATTTTTGAAATAAATAATGTCTGAAATGTGTCCAGAGTTAATTGTATACAATCAATTTTGTTATTCCCCCAAATATATTTCCATTCAAATTTTTCTCCATTAAAATTTTATCATGTAGACCTTATAACTTTACGACTGCTGGTAAAATAAGTTGATGATGAACTTTTTTCTTTTTTGGAAATAAACTATGTAGGAGAGCTATAAGCATAAGCTACTAATTTACTGAGGGTCTGACGGATCTGAGTACTGGAGCAAGTTGTGTCTCCTTCGGTTTGGATGGGAGGTGTAGCGCTGTGGGGAAGACTTGGGTTTTGGATTCTGCTTCATTGCCTTAGTATCCATCTAGTTAGGTCAGCCAAGTCTTCTTTGAAGTGCATTTTCCTCATTGACTGGGAATAATATCCATGCAGCTCAAGGATTACTGTGAAGGTCAGTGAGAAACAGGAAATGATAACTTTAAAGGAGGAGAATATAATACTAGTAGCTGCTTATGCAGAGACGATGATATATATTCACTAAATTATTTAAAAATTTTTTCTGAGATGTACAGTGAAACTACATTTCCCAGCCTCCCCTGCAGCTAGGTGATTGAATTCTGGCCAGTGACATAGGGAAGAAAAAAAGACCTCTTTGGAGGAGGAAATGGCAACCCACTCCAGTATTCTTGCCTGGCAAATCCCATGGACAGAGGAGCCTGGTGGGCTACAGTCCTTGGGGTTGCAAAAAGTCAGACACGACTGAGTGACTAAACCTACTTACCTTTTAATGTTAAGACTACCTGCCCTTTGTCGAAAATCTTCTGTATAACCTGGCTCCTCCCCTCACCTCTTTGGAGCAGTTCTCTCAGGGTGACTTGAGATGCTGTCTCCCTGGCTTAAAGCCCTTAAAATTTCCACCAAATAAACATAACTCCCAACTTCTAAAAAAAAAAAAAAAACCTTGCCGGGGTTACATTCGGTTTGAGTCTCCACTCGTTTCCCGTGTGCTGACTGGATGTCAATTTCCAGAATGACCTGGAAGTCATACGTTGGCTCTTAAAGCCTGGATTCTGGGACTTTCCTGGTGGTCCAGTGGTTAAAGATTGCACTCCCAGTGCAGGGGACCTGAGTTCAATTCCTGGTGGGGAACTAGATCCTGCAAGCCACAACAAAGATGGAAGATCCTGCTTGCCACAATTAAGATCCTGTGCAACCAAAGAAATAAAAAGTTTTAAAATAAGAGCTTGGATTCCTACATGACTATGTGGAGAAGTTTCCCCCAACCTTCAGTTCACGTTGAACTGTGATAGTTAAAAAAATCTTTATGCCACTGAGATGTAAGTGTTATTTATCATAGCATCTAGCATAATTTTCCTTAAGTTGCTAAAAAGACATTTATGGAGTTAAGACGAGATGGAACTTAGAGAAATATCAAGAATTGATATTGATATTCAATGTCAAGAATTTTGGAGAATTTATTCACTGGTCCCTACAGCATCCTGCTATCTATTTGGGCATCCCCTGTTGGGATATAGAGGCTGTGTTGGAATATGGGTGGTGGTTTTTCCAGTGGTCATGTACGGATGTGAGAGTTGGACTATAAAGAAAGCTGAGCATTGAAGAATTGATGCTTTTGAACTGTGGTGTTGGAGAGGACTCTTGAGAGTCCCTTGGACAGCAAGGAGATCCATCTAGTCCATCCTAAAGGAGATCAGTCCTGGCTGTTCATTGGAAGGACTGATGTTGAAGCTTAAACTCCAATCCTTTGGCCACCCGATGTGAAGAGCTGACTCATTGGAAAAGACCCGGATGCTGGGAAAGATTGAGGGCAGGAGAAGAAGGGGACGACAGAGGATGAGATGGTTGGATGGCATCATTGACTCAGTGGACATGCATTTGGGTGGACTCCGGGAGTTGGTGATGGACAGGGAGGCCTGGCATACTGCAGTTCATGCGGTCGCAAAGAGTCGGACACGACTGAGTGGCTGAACTGAACTGAACTGTGGCTTGAAAGATCTTAGTTCCCCGACCAAGGACTGAACCTGGGCCCCTTGCAGTGAAAGCCTAAGTCCTAACCACTGGACCACCCAGGGAAGTCTTTAACATGTGCTTCTTATGCTAGAGTCTCCTTATCTTCTTCAATTCAAAAGCTTCCAATTAGAAGTGTCATTCAGTTCAGTTCAGTTCAGTTGCTCAGTCATTAAGATTTTCACTAAGTCTACAAGCCAGCTGTCAACTCCAAAACCCTTGTGTAGCTGAAGCTGAAAGAGTGACTTCAACTCCCTTCAAAAAGTAAGGAATGATTGATACTGTGTATAAAATAGAGAGCTAATGAGAACCTACTGTATAGCTCAGGGAACTCTACTCATGCATCAGTAGTGACCTAAATGGGAAGGCAATCCAAAAAAGGGGATCGAACATAGAGCTGATTCACTTTGCTGTACAGCAGAAACTAACACAACATTGTAAAGCAACTACACTCCAGTAAAAATTAATAATAAAAAAACCTCCTGAAACCAAACAAAAAACTAAGGAAAAAAAAATCGTTGAATTTTAACATGTTGAGTGCAAATGAGCCCATTGGAAGAATACTTCATCATTGTAATTTGTCAAGTTGGTGTTATTCAACTTGTTACAAATGGAAATGCTTTTATGCTTTGATGGAAGTGTTATTTGTGATTCTTTATTGTTACTGCTCTTATTTTAAAATAATATTTGGGAAACAGTCACTTCGTTTCAAATTAAAGTCCATTTGCCCACTTCCTTAGTAGCCACTGCTATTTATCCCTAATGTGCTATTCTAGAATTGCATTTTACATAAGCAAATATATACTTATTCCCCTTCCCATTTTTCTACACAAAATAGGGATTACTATGCATCTTGGTTTTTTTTTTTTTTTTTTTTTTTCAGTTAACATTATGTCTTGACCATCTTTTACATCAGTTGCTTTTTTTAAGCAACTTTTTGAAAACTTTTATTTTGAAATAATTGTATCAATAGATTCACAGGAAGTTGCAAAGATAGTACAGAAAATTCTTAGGACCACCCAATTTCCCTGAATATATGAACACTTAATTTTAAAAATTGTATGTTAAAATGCTAGTGGTAGAGTACTTTTAGCTTTACTACTCTGGTGCTTTGTATTTGAGCACTGTGTGTGTGCACTCAGTCGTGTCTGACTCTTTGCAACCCCATGGATTATAGCCACCAGGCTCTTCTGTCCATGGAATGTTCCAGGCAAGAATACTGGAGTCGGTTGCCATTTCCCACCCCAGGGGATCTTCCCAACCCAGGGACTGAACCCAGGTCTCTTGTGTTTCCTGCTTTGGCAGAAGGATTTTATTTTATTTTATTTTTCTACCTCTAGCGCCACCTGGGAAGCCTGAGCTTTGTATATATGAATTAATTTAATCCTCAGAATTTATCAGCCCATATACAGATGGGAAAGCTAAGGCACAAAGAGGCTAAAGAACTTAACTAATAGACTGTAGTTGATAAAACCACGATTTGAACTCAGGCAGGTTGCCTTCAGAGTCTGTGTGTGTTTTTTGTTGTTGTTGCTTCAAGGGGTAAGTAATCTTAGTTCCCTGAGCAGGGATCAAACCTGTGCCTCCTCCATTGAGAATGTGGAGTCTTAACCCACTGGACCAGCAGAGAAATCCCCAGAGTTTGTGTCCTTAACTTTAAGGTTATGTCATCTCCTTTCAGTAATGGCTGTTCATAGTGAAGCAAAATCAGTGATTGGAAAGAGCAAAGCTGCAATCACTCAATAATTATTTCTGCAAATGTGCATAAATATACTATGTTCATGCATGTGTGTGTGCTGTGTTCAGTCACTTGGTCGTGTCTGACTCTTTGCGGCCCCGTGAACTGTAGCCCGCCAGGCTCCTCTGTCCATGGACTCTTCCAGGCAAGAAACCTAGAATGGTTTGCCGCTTCCTACTCCAGGGAATCTTCCCAACCCAGGAAGTGAACCCGAGTCTCCTGCATCTCCTGCTTTGGCAGGCAGGTTCTTTACCACTAGCACCACCTGGGAAAGAAGCCCTTGTTCATGCATTTATGGGATTTTAATACATAACACTGTTCTAAAGTTTCCTTTAAAAGTCTTAATAGTAAAAAATATGGATTTCCCATAGCCTTTAAATATCTGCATATGTTTAATTATCTGACTATTCCATAATTTATTATAGATGAATAGTTAGATTGTTTTCTTTAATTATGATAATTGCCACAGTAAGTGTCCTCACATATGTATCTCTGTTCACTTATGTAAGTAAATCTAGAGAATAACATCCTAGATTTTTGTATTTTAATAGACCCTGCCAAGTTAGCCTTCAAAAGGAAGGCTGCAATTTATGGTTCTGACCTCATTTTCATTTCCTGATTACTTTTATAACCACTATTTGTGATTCTTTTATAATAGAGAATTAAATAGAACCAATAAATCTGAGAAATGCACAATGTTGTATTTATCAAGAATTTAGGGAATTTCTGGCAGTCTGGTGGTTAGGACTCTGTGCTTCCACTGCTGGGACCCCATTTCAATCCCTGGTGGGGGAACTAAGATCCCACAAGCCACGTGGTGTGGCCAAAAAAGAAAAAAAGAATTTAGAAGTGTCTCCTACCAGTTTTGTTATTCCAAACTACAATTTTGTTAAAAGAACTGTTTACTAGCAGTTGTAATAGTGGTGCTGAAAGTTTATATAAGCATACAAAATATGTCTTGTGAGTGACCTGTTTATGAGGATTATTGAAACAAGAAACATTAATAAAAAAATTTAAAACATCACAAGTTTAAACAAAACCCCAGAAGACTCTTGTAAAACGCAAGTTGAAATGCGTTTACCACGCTTGTCAGGAAATTCCCGGTTCCAGTGAACAATGACCCTCCTGTCCACCAGAGGTCACTCTTTGGAAATGAGTTTGCCCCAGGCAGTTGGCAGCCTTTAAAAAAAAAAAATAGCATTATTGTTCCAGTGGCTCTTTGGTCAAGTGTTGGGAAGGTCACGCTGTTCTTACGAGCTGAGCTGAGTTTGTGCTGCACAATTGTCCCGTATCTAGGTTTCATCCTGATGTTGTAACTCAAAACAGACTGTAAGTTGGTGTGTTTTACTTTTGACTCTTCAGTATCCGCTTAAACACCTGACTGGATTTTGTTGCTTCTGGATTTCTTTCCCTTCCCTGACATTGGGCTCCCACTTAGTCCGTCTTCATTAAATGTCTGATTTCTTCTCCATCTCATTCTGACATTGACATTCCAGCAAAAGCAGAAATACCTGCGTTTTTGTTCTCAGGAAAAACTCTAGGACTATCTTTGCGGAAATACTTCTGGAGGATGGACCTTCCGTGCTTTAGAGAAGTTTTAACAAGGAGGGTGGTACACAGTGAAGGGGAAAAAAAAAATCTCTTTGCATTCTAATCTTCCCCTTGGTTTGCTGCTTCATTATCTTTGGAGATTGTGTGATTTCCATTTAGAAGCTGTTTTATCAAGAAGTGAATAAAATTTAAGCTTCAAGACCCTTACTTGTACAAGTGCCTTCTACCTAAGTTTGTTTTCTTAAATTTGTATTCTTTTTTTTTTTTTGGCCTCACTGCAAGGTTTGTGGGATTTTAGTTTCCCAACCAGGGATCGAACTTGGGTCCTTGGCAGCAAAAGTGTAGCACCCTAACCACTGGACCACCAGGGAAGTCTATGTATTCTTTTTTTTTTTTTTTAAATTATTTATTTTTGGTTGTACTGGGTCTTCAGTGCTACTCAGGCTTCCTCTAGTGCTGGTGAGCCGGGACTCCTCTTCGTTGTGGTTCAAGGGTTCTCATTTTAATGGCTTCTCTTGGTGCAGAGCACAGCCTCTAGGCACACAGCCATCAGTACTTGTGGCTTGAGGGCTCAGTAGTTGTGGCGCATGGGCTTAGATGCTCCATGGCATGTGGAATCGTCCTGGACCAGGGATCAAACCCGTGTCCCCTGAACTGCAGGCAGATCCTTACCTACTACACCACCTGGGAAGTCCCCTGTATTCTTTTTCTTAAACAGAAATCACCAAGTTCTAAAAGCTAGCCCCTGGGACTTCCCTTATGGTCCAGTGGTCAAGACTTCTCTTTCCAATGCAGGGGTACAAGTTCTATCCCTGGTCAGGTAGCTAGATCTCACATGCCTGGTGGCCAAAAAAACCCAAAGCAAAACAGAAGTAATATTGTAACAGATTCAATAAAGACTTTTAAAATGGACCACATCAAAAAAAAAAAAATCTTAAAAAAAATTAGCTTCTGGGCCCTTAAGTGGAGTCAACACCTCATTTCAAGACTTAACGTGTTTGGGTAGAGATTTAAGTTCTGGCTCTCCGTGTCTCTGGCCAAGTTACTTAATCTCTCCGGGCGTCCATTTCTTTGTCTGCAGATAGTGTCAAGTTTCTTGAGAAATCAAATCACATGTATAAATTGCTTCTCACAGTTCCCTGAACACATTAGGGAACTTCAAGAAGGAAAGAACCTGGGGAGAAAAAGAGAAATCGATACTTGGTTTCAATTGCTTGGGGCCTTCTGCCTGGAGTTGTCCAGGAGACAAGAAAACAAGATAGGTGCTGGGGGAGCCCTTACGAGGTTGGAGTACCCCCGAGGGTGGTCTGTGAGGTGTGCAGAAAAGGGATTCAGGGACAAATAACCCCAAAATAAAACTGAGATGCCCAGGATAAGACCTGGACAGAATCCACGTTTCTTTCTTTCTTTTTTAATGTTTTGGCTCTGCGGCATGTGGGATCTTAGTTCCCTGACCAGGGATTGAGGCCATGTGCCCTAGATTGGAAGCACACAGTCTTCACCACTGGACCGCCAGGGGAGTCCGCCATGTTTCATTCTGTTTTCTTTCCATTGTGACCGCGATTCCTTGGCCATGAGCCAATTTTCCAGCCCCTGCAGACAGGGCTTGGCCAAGGTAACAGCAGTAGTGATGGAGTGCCAGGTCCAAGCCACGTACGAATTGCCAGCTTAACCTTCCCCTGTACCTTTGCTCTCTTTCAAACATTTCTAGGAGACAACATGAATCATATTTTATTTTTTTGAAGGAACTTTTTATTTTATTTTTTTCTTAATTTATTTTTAATTGAAGGACAATCACAGTATTGTGTTGGTTTCTGCCATACATCAACATATTTATTTTTAAAATAATTTTATTTATTCATTTATTTTTGGCAGTGCTGGGTCTTCGTTGCTGCACAGGCTTTTCTCTAGTTGCGGTGAGTGGGGGCTACTCTCTAATGCAGTGCATGGGCTTCTCATTGCGGTGGTGAATCATATTTTAAATATTGTATTACATATGGTAGCTCAAATTCATTTATTTTTAAGTGCTAATTTTCCATGATATGAATAAACCCCAATAAAGTTATCTGTTTCTCTATTGGTGGCATATAAGTTGTTGAAGGTTTTTACTAATATGGAAAATAATGGAAGAATATAGCCTGATGGGTTACAGTCTATAGGGTCACAGAGTCGGACATGCCTAAAGCGACTTAGCATGCACAAAGAGTGTCATCATACTAATTTTTGCAGTTCTTTTTCCAGCTCAGTGGGTCTGAATTGATATCTAGTTGATATATTAGTGTTTATTTCCTTGACTTCCAAAGTTGAACCTCCTTCCGTGTGTATATTGACCTTCTGGTTCCCTGTTACGTAAATTGTCTGTGCATATCCTCTGTTTTCCTGTTGTTGTTTGCCTTTTTTTTTAAAAAATAGACTTGCTCCTGTAAGTCTTTATATCATCTTTGTATTTATATTCTATATAGAATATATCTATATAATGAAGATTGTATGTGAAGAAAATAATATGTCATATATAATAATATACTTTTTGCATGTTTGGTTGCTTATATGCACTGCAGAGATCTTTCAGTAATTTCTTGACAGCTTTAGAGAGAGAGTTCACATATCATCATACAACTCACCCATTTAAAGTGTATAAATCAATGGTTTTTTAGTAGTCAATTGTAGAATATTTCACAAATATTTAGAATATTTTCATGACCTCATAAAGAAACTCCATGCCCGTCAACTAGCTCTCCATTCCCCCATCCTCCAGCCCTAAGCCACCACTCATTTTGTTTTCTGTCTTTATAAATATGCCAATTTTGAGCATTTCATGTAAATAGAATATTTAATATGTGGCCTTTTGTGACTGACTTCTTTTGCTAGCATTTTTTTTTTTTTTTGGTGCACTGTGTGGCTTTGGGATCCTAGTTCCTGACCAGGGATGGAACCTGTGCCCTGGGCTGTGAAGGCATGAAGTCCTAACCACTGGACCACCAGGGAATTCCCAGCATAATATTTTCAAGGGTTATCCATGTAGTATGTATCAAGATTTTGTTCCTTTTTATAGCCAAATAACATTCCAGTGTAAAGATATACCACATTTTGTTTACTGATTCATCAGTTGAAGTCATGTTTACTGAAAAATGCAACTGATATGGAAAATTGTTCTGATTTCTGCCCAGTCTGATCTGATTGCTTACCCGTCTTCTCCCACACATGGTAAGAAAAGTGGTTTTGCCCAGAATGTTGCAAAGGTTTATCCCTGGCTCTGAATTGTACTTTATTGATGAGAAGTTTTAGTTCAATGCCCATAATTGACGAGGTAGCTCTAGAGACCCTTGGCATCCTATGTGTAGCCCGGGGTTCACAGTGTCCCCATCTCTGAAGCTCATTAGACATGCAGGCTTTCATTCCTCCCAGACCTGCCAGAAGGAAACTCCGGTCTCAGGAGATCCCCAGTGAGGTGTATGCCCACTGAAGTTAGAAAATCACGGTTCTCCGCTATTTCTTTCTTTCTTTTTAATAACTATTTATTTGGCTGTGCCGGATTTTACTTTTGGTGCCTGGGATCTTCTATCTTCCTTGTAGCATGTGGCATCTAGTTCCCAGGCCAGGGATTGAGCCCAGGCCCCCTGCATTAGAATCATGGAGTCTTAGCCACTGGACCAGGAGGTAAGTCCCTCTACACCACTGTTTCTCTCCCTGCGTCCATACTAAAACCACCTTGGAAGGCTTTTCAAACATTGATTTTGTGTGTGTGTGTGTGTTTAATAAAGTTTTATTAAAGTATAAAGGAGATAGAGAAAGCTTCTGACATAGGCATCAGAAGGGGGCAGAAAGAGTACCCCCTTACTAGTGTTAGCAATGAAGTTATATACTCTCCAATGAATCCAAAGAATGTCTGGAGGTTATAAAGACCTCACCAGACCTACTCCCATAATTTACATTTTAAGATAACAGAATTAGCCAGAAGGTTTAATCTTGAGACTGTCCTCAGGCAGCATACATTATTGTTATATAATCCTAAGGAATGTAGAGAAGGAAAAAAAAAGTTTGTCCTTTCTTCCTCCTTGAGAATTCCAGACCCCTCTCTCCTTGGGGACCCCTAGACTCCTTATCAACCTGCCTAGGAAATGACTCTCTCATCCCCCCCCCCCTTTTCTTTTAGGAGAATTATGTTGCCTAGGGAAAAGGGGCGTCGTTCTGGTTCCATAACTGCTTGGGAGCTGACAAGGGGCATTGTCCCTACATTGGTGAGGCAACATATTCTCCTAATCCTCATATTGAGGATATCTGATCCAGGGGTCAAACATTGATTTTGAGAGATTCAGAGTCACTGGTCTCCAGCACGTCCGAGACTCCCGGGGTGATTCTGGTGACTGCCAGCCTGTGAAGCCCTGATACAGATGTCTTTTAAAAGCAATCTCAACTTTTTTCTATAAACTACTTTAATTGAGGAACATTTGTTCTACTTATCTTTTTTCTTTTTAAGGTTTATGGCTGTGCCGGATCTTCTTTGCTGTGCCCCGGATTTTTCGGCTTGCGGTGCGCAGGGGCTACTCTGCTTGCGGTGAGCAGGCTTCTTATTGCAGTGGCTTCTCTTGTTGGCAGAGCGTGAGCACACGTGCTTCAGGAGTTATGGCACACGGGCTTAGTTGCTCCTCGGCTTGTGGGATCTTCTGGGACCAGGGATGGAACCCGTGTTCTCTGCATTGGCAGGCGGATTCTTAACCGCTGACGCACCACGGAAGTCCCTGTTCTACACACCATAAGGGTTTGCAGTTCTGTTTACCAAGACCACCTGGACAGCTCTCAGGGAGGGACTTGCGTGTCCATTTTCTAAGGGATTGGAGTGAGATGGCCAGTTTCACCTGCTCTCTGAGGTCTCATCTTAGTGGGTTTCAAAGCTCTGCTGACAAAGATGGTCTGTGTTTCTAAGAAAACAGCGGACGGGACTTCGCTGGCGGTCCAGTGGTTAAGAATCCGCGCTTCCACTGCATGGGGCGCAGTTTCCATCCCCGTTTGAAGAACGAAGTACCTGCCTGCAGCACGATGCAGCCAAAAAAAAAAAAAAGAGAGAGAGAGAGAGAGGGAAAACACAGCTGAAGCCCCTGTGCTGGGTGTGCTGCCAAGGATGTGCTGGTTTTTCTTGGTCCATTTTCAGCATCCAGTGTCCAAACTCTCTCTACAAGGAACGGCTATTGCTTGAAGCAGTATTTACCCCCAGACTGATTGCTTTCCTGCTCCTGCCACCAGATTAAAGACAACAGGAACAAACATCTTGGGTAGATACCAGGATTTGTCTCTTTTAAAAATAAATCCAATTCTGATCTTTGCTAAGGAAGCTCCGGCAGCAACCAGCTGTCACATCTATTTCCCTGCCTTCTTCTCTCTGTGATTTCCTTCCATGCCCAGGCTTCCTGTGCGCCCTGCTTATGTGCCCTGTCATATTGTTATGATCTCATGGCTACGGTGACCGAGTAGCTCACGGATCCAGGCAGGCGGTACAGCTCTACTTTACATGTCCGTAAAAGGTTTCACCCCCTTCCAGGGTGTAGTCTCCATCTCCTTGTCACTTGCAATCCTGCCCTACATCTGTCTCGGATAGTGTCACAGCTGCACCCCAGTGCTGGTGCTGGGGCCACTTTTCTGAGTTAAAGGAAACAGGAGGGAAGGGGGAAGGAAGATAATTCTGTCCTGTGCATCCTGCCATTATCCAACTCACAGATGTGTGTGTGAGGTCCTCTTATTTTTTTTATTGAAGTAGTTGATTTATAATGCGTTAATTCTGCTGTATGGCAAAGTCACTCAGTTTTATATTAATGTGTGTGTGTGTGTGTGTGTGTGTGCTTAGTCACTCAGTCGTGTCCAACTCTTTGCAAGCCCCAGGGACTGTAGCCCCCCAGGCTCCTCTGTCCATGGGGATTCTCCCGGCAAGAATACTAGAGTGGGTTGCCATGCTCTCCTCCAGAGGATCTTCTAAACCCAGGGATCAAACCTAGGTCTCCCACACTGCAGGTGGATTTTTTACTGTCTGAGCCACCAGGGAAGCCCACCACCACCACACACCTACACACACACACACATTTTTTTTTTTTCCTGTGTTTTTTTTTTTTTTTTGGCTATACCGTGTGGCGTAGGGAATCTTAATTCCCTGACCAAGTCCCCTGCATTGGAAGTGAGGCATCTTAAGCACTGGACCAGCAGGGAAGTCATATATACACATTCTTTCTGAAAATGCTCTTTTCTGAGAACTCCCTGGTGGACAAGTGGCTAAGCCTTTGCCCTTCCAGTTCCAGGGGCATGGGCTCGATCCCAGGTTGGAGAACTAAGATCCTGCATGGTTCAGGGTGCAGCCAGAAAACAAAAACCAACACATTCTTTCCCATATGGTTTATCACAGTATACTGAATATAGTTCCCCGTGCTATACAGTAGGGCCTTGTTGCTTGTCCTTTCTATATAGAAAAGCTTACATCTGCTAACGCCAACCTCGCCACTCCATCCCTCCCTCAACCCCCTCCCTCTTGGCAACCGCCATTCCGTTCTCAGTCCATGAGACTGTTTCTGTTCCATAGATGAGTGTCCTATTTTAGATTCTACATGTCCATGTATCAAGAGGGCTTCCCTGGGGGCTCAGTGGTAAAGAATCCGTCTGTCAATGCAGAAGATGCGGGTTCAATCCCTGGGTTGGGAAGATTCCTTGGAGAAGGAAATGGCGTCCCACGCCAGTATTCTTGTCTGGGAAATCCTATGGACAGACGGAGCCTGGTGGATTACAGTTCATGGATCAAACACGACTTAGTGACTCAACAACAACGTAAGTGGTATCATGTGAAATTTGTCTTTCTCTTTCTGACTTGCTTCACTTAGTGGTATCATCTTTGTGTTTATGCATGTTGCTGCAAATGGTATTATTTTGTTCTTTTTTTGGTTGAGTTCAATGTAGGTACCACAACTTATATATGTACCACCACTTGGGCAAGGTCCTCCCCCTTGAAAATATTTATTTGTTTGCCTGTGCCAGGTCTTAGTTGTGGCCTGAGGAATCCTCACTGTGACATGTGGGATCTTAGTTCCCTGACCAAGGATCAAACCCAGGTCCCCTGTGTTGGGAGCTCAGAGCCTTAACCACTGTTCCTCCAGGCAAGTCCTGTGGGAGGTCCTTTTAACTTTCTGTTACATTATTTGCAGCCACCTGAGAGCTTGGGCTGCTTTGACTTATTGGAAGGCGTGGCCATGCAAGAATCAAAGGCCCCAGCTCCCTGAAATATACACCCAGCAGGGCACTCATGGGTGTCAGATTGCTTCTTGGGTTCTCTCCAGGGGTGACTGAGTTGCTAAGCTGCTAACTTGACCTGCTTCTCTCATACTGCACCAAGGAACCCTGCTTTGTTTTTCAGGCAGCCAGTGCTAAATCTCTTGTGTTGGTGACACTTTGCTAGTTACAGCTCTGAGATGCTCCCTATTACTTAAAACAGACTCCTTGGAGGGTCTTCATGCAGTCAGGAGTTCCCAAACCTGGGCAATTCAAAATATGAGTCTGCTTTTGAGAGAGGACAGACCTTGCCTGACCCAGATTTCTTTTCTTTTTTTTTTCCTTTTGGCTGCATCGTGTGGCATGTGGGATCTAGTTCCCCGCCCAGGGATTGAACTCATGTCGTCTGCAGTGGAAACTTGGAGTTTTAACCACTGGAGCACCAGGGAAGTCCCTGACCCAGCATTTCAAAGCTCTTTCAACGGAGCCAGTTCTGTTTCAACAGAAGCCAGGATCGCTTGCTCAGCGGCTCACACTGGGGCCGGCTGTGGGCGATTACTCCTGTTTTTGATCTTTGCAGAAGACGTTTGCTTAATTTGCTGGTACACTGCTTCTCTGATCACATGACAAGTATGTGCCTGTGGGTGTGCGTCCTTTGTAAATAACAAGTTGTTCTTTTCTTTCAGCCGGGGCTTGCTTACTCCCCTACCCAGCCCTTTTAATGTGTTTAAACTGGTTTGTTGTAAATTAGGGCTCTGATAAATAATTCAGTAAGCTGAGCCTGAGTCCCTGCCTCCCAGAGGAGGGGGGCGTGTGCACAGCCCCCCACAACTTCTGAGCCACCTCTGAGGTCCTTTGCAAAGTCCTGGCCCTGCTCTTCTGACAGGGATTTGATGTGAACGTTTTTCACTTGCTCCTACCTGCAGGAGGGCCTATGTTCTTGGCGGTTCAGATAGCTGTTTTCTTCGTTGCTTTCTGGTAGAAAACCTTCTGAAACAACAGCATGGAGTGTGTGTGTGCGTGAGAGAGACAGAGAGACAGAGAGAGGATATGAAGCAGTGTCCATGAACTGATTTCATTGGATCGTTCTGCCTAAGTTTCTAGATCTGTCTCTTCCCTCCCCCCACACCATGCCAGGTCTCATTTTTCTTGATTCTTTCCCTCATCCACCCACCTTAACTGACCTTAAAACACAGCATTATATGTAATTCCACCTTAATTGAACTTAAGAACTTAATTGAAGTTCTCGTGTGTTCTGTTATTAAATGGCAGCAGATTAAAATGAATTCTTTTTTTCCTTAAAGAAAAGGGTGATAATTTAAATGCGTTCTTATCATATTTTAGTGTCAAATTTCCATCATCCAGTATGATTCCACTTTTGTTTTAAATGAATTTTTTTTGCGGTATAGCTGCTTTCCAGTGCTGTGTTAGTTTCTGCTGTACAGCAGAGTGAATCAGCTATACTTAGATCCCCTCTTTTCTGGATTTCCTTTCCATTTAGGTCACCACAGAGCACTGAGTAGAGTTCCCTGTGCTGTGCACTAGGTTCTCATTAGTTATCTATTTTATGCATATTATCAATAGTATATATATTAATATGTCAATCTCCATCACCCAATTCATCTCACCCTCATCCCACTTTTTTCATTTTACATTAAATCAAGAGCATTACCCCAGAGTATTATTAGTTATCTATTTTATGCATATTATCAATAGTATATATATTAATATGTCAATCTCCATCACCCAATTCATCCCACCCTCATCCCACTTTTTTCATTTTACATTAAATCAAGAGCATTACCCCAGAGTATTATTAGTTATCTATTTTATGCATATTATCAATAGTATATATATTAATATGTCAATCTCCATCACCCAATTCATCTCACCCTCATCCCACTTTTTTCATTTTACATTAAATCAAGAGCATTACCCCAGAGTATTATATATTCTTAGCAAAAGTATTTGACTGTAAGTTGATGATCTTTAAGTGCTTGTTTCTTTCTAATTTTAGGATGTACAGCTTAATGATAGCCATTGTTGAATTGCAAGCACTAGAATTACAGGATTTAAAGTGTATATTTGAGAAGTTAGCAGTCACGTAGGTGGGCCCAGCTTACTGCCCACCCAACTGGCATTGAACAATATCTCGGCAAAATACTTTGCCCAATTAATAGCTGAAAATGGTACCTTGATATTTTACTGTGCATCTCATTGATTCTGGGCGAATTGAAGACTCAGAAAGCAGCAGTAAGAAAAGAAGTTTACCTGCAAGAAATACGAGACACCCAAAAGGACCTGCTATTCAAATAAAAAGCACAACAGGTCATTAAAGCCAAGCACTGCAAAATTACCAAGGTGACTGAATTTATAGTTGGGATGTTCAGGACCCAAACCCAGCAATTTACAGGGTTATCATTTCTAGGAGCTTGTGGCCAGACTTCAGACAGCAGCACTGCAAAAGTCAGGGATAGAGTTGTTCACATTAAGTAGTCAGCACCTTATAGGCAACGCTCAGGAGTCCATTGATTTAAGGGGCTGAATTTGACAGGCCTGAAGGTGTGTTTTTCCTTAAGCCTGAGGCTTCATGGAAGCACGATGTCGGCTTTGCTTCCACAAGGCTTTTCATGTGTAGAAAGGATAGTGTATTTCTCTTTTGTAAATGTATGTTGTGTCTTTTGCCCTGTTTGATATTATTGGGGTTTAGCTATTGTTTACTGCACTTCCTGGATTTTACTTGCTGTATATTTAAAACGCATTGTGGCGTATTGCCAAAAATTGTTTTCTGCGTCACTTGACTTTTGATATGTTTGTTTGTGGTGTTTTTAAATCATGGCAACAGATATGTTTTATGTAGACAAGTCCACTGACTGTTTCCTTTATTATTTCTGCGTTGGTATCATGCTTAGGAAGTACCCAGCTGTTTCCCAGCTCGCTCATGCTCTCTCTTTTTCCAGTCTGTTTTTTGGCTGGGTCATGTGGCCTTTGGGCTATTGGTTCCCCAACCAAAGATCAATCCTGTGTCCACTGCAGTGAAAGCACAGAGTCCTAACCACTGGACCACAAAGGGAAGAGCCTCTTTTTTCCCCTTTAATTGAAGTATGGTTGATTTACAGTGTTGTGTTCATCCTAGCTCTTTTAATATTGCTTACAGGCAATCTATGAAATGGGAAAACATGTTTACAAATCATTTATATAACAAGGGGTCAAGGGAGTTGCCCAGTGGTGCGATGGTAAGGACTCAGCGCTTTCATTGCCAAGGCCAGGGTTCAATCCCTAGTGGGTGAATTAAGATCCTACAAGCTAGTGAAAATTAAAGCTAGCAGTGTGGCCAAAAATCAATAAATAAAATTAAAATAATAATAATAATGATAAGGGGTAAACATACAGAATTTTTTTAAAACTCCTACATCTCAATGATGAAAGACTAAACATCACAGTTAAAAAGTGGGCAAAGGGCTTGAACAGACATTTCTCCAAAGGAGATAAGCACATGAAGAGAACATGAATAGATGCTTAATGTCACTAGTCATTAGAGAAATACAAATCAAAATTCCAGTGAGATACAACTTCCCATTCATTATCCCGTGGATATCTGAAAAATAAGAATTGGTGAGAATGTGCAGAAATTGGAAACTTTGTGCTCTGCTGCTGGGAATGAAAACGTGGTACAGTTGATATGGAAAATAATAGCAGGGGTTCCTCTGAAAACTAAACAAGAATTACCATATGATCCTGCAATTCCACTTCAGGGAGTTGAAAGCAGATACGTGTACACCCAGATTCATAGCAACATTATTTATAATAGCCAAAAGGTGAGAGCAACCCAAGTGGCTATCAATGGATGAATGACTAGAAGAAGTTCTGTATATACATGCAGTGGAATATTACTGAACCTAAAAAGGAAGGAAATTCTGCCATTTGCAACAACATGGATGAAACTTGAAGACATTATGCTAAGTAAAAGAATCCAGACGCGAAAGGACAAATACTGTATAATTCCACTGGTATGAGGCACACCTCAAGTAATCCAGTTCATAGACAGAAAGTAGAAGGGTGGTTTCCAGGGCTGAGGGGAGAAGGAAATGGGAAGTTGTTATTTAGTGGATGTGGGGTTCAGGTTTGCAAGATTAAAAAGTTCTGGAGATGTATGGTGGTAGTGATTGCACAACGATGTGAATATACTTAATGCCACTTAGAAGTGGTTTAAACGGTTTTATGTGTATTTTAGGGCTTCCCTGGTGGCTCAACTGGTAAAGAATCCGCCTGCAATCCGGGAGACCTGGGTTTGATCCCTGGGTTGGGAAGATCCCCTGGAGAAGGGAAAGGCTACCCACTCCAGTATTATGGCCTGGAGAATTCCATGGACTGTATAGTCCATGGGGTTGCAACAAGTCAGACATGACTTTCAAGTATATTTTACAACTTTAAAAAAATATGTTGCTTACATTTTCTTTTGCCGACTGCCAACTCATTGGAAAAGATCCTGATGTTGGGAAAGATTGAAGGCAAGCAGAGAAGAGGGCAGCAGAGGATGAGATGGTTAGATAGCATCAGTGACTCAATGGATATGAACTTGAGCCAACTCCGGGAGCTAGTGGAGGACAGGGAAGCCTGGAGTCCTGCAGTCCACGGGGTCACAAAGAGCTGAACTTGGCAATGGAACAGCAACAACAACAACGATTTTCTTTTAATACTTTATATTGTGTTGTGTTCTTTTAGGAACCACTCTGATTTGTGAAAAGTATCAGCAATTCCTATGCACCGTGCAAGCTTCACCTGTGGGTGGTAGGAGGTGGGTGCTTGGAGGCCTGATAAAAACTAAACCAAAGATGAGTTAGGAACAGTGACAGACCCCGGGAGGGGGTTGGTGTGCCCACCATGTTCTGATAAAAGGATTACAGATTTTCTTGGACTACCTGTTTCAATTTTGTTGTGTAACAAACTACCCCAGATTTTGTGGCTTAAGAACAGCCTTTTTACTGCATCACATAGATGCTGTGGGTCAGGAACGTGGCCAGGGCTCAAACTGAGCAATTCTTGTGATGTTGATTGAGACTGCCCCGTACTGCTAGCCGCTGGCTGGACTTGACTGGGGTATCCACTATGGCGCCTTACTGTGGGGGTGCCTGGAAGGCTGGGCTCAGCTGGGACTGTCGGTTGGAGAGCCTACGCATGACCTGTTCAGATGGTGGTCTTAGGGCAGTCAGATTTCTTAGCTGGTGGCTCAGGGCTCCCTGAGAGAAGGTCCCTGGAGATGAGGATGGACTCTCCGTGGCTTTTCTGACCTAGCCTTGGAAGTCACATATATTGTGTTGCGTCTTGGTGGTTAGAACGTAAAGTCACCCCTAGATTCAAGGGGACAGAAATTACCTGCTGCCTTTCCATGGGGAAGTGGTGAGATCACATTGAGGAGAGCATTGTGGGCTGGAGACACTGTTGTAGCCATCTTTAGAAAATACAATATCTCCTCCTACTAAGGAGAAGAGGATTTACTATAAAAGCTAGCAGAGGGACTTCCTTGGTGATCCAGTTGTTAAGACTGAGTATCCAGGGCAAGGGGCAAGGGTTCGATCCCTGGTCGGGGAACTAAGATCCCTCATGCTTTGTGATGTGGCCAAAAAAAAATTTTTTAATAAATTTGGAAAAAAAAAAACAACACAAAAAACAGAGTTAGGAAAACCCTGGAAAGGAAGCCGAGCAGGACCAGCAATCGCTAGTCTGTGACCTCGTACTTGGCTCCCTCTGTGCTTAGTTTTTCTTGATCCTCCTCAATTTCCTTTGACCTCTGCTGTCATCCCAGCCACCCCCGCCCCACACCCTCTCACCTGTGATCTACTACAGCCTCTCCTGCCTTGCTCAAGCTTCCCCCAAAGTGTCTTAGTTCAGCTTCCTGAGAGAGCCTGACCGACTCATCTGTTATTTCCCGGCAGCCCTTGGCCCAGTCGTGGGAGGGCCTGCGGGGGAGGAGCAGAGCAGGTGTCAGATGGCACAGCCTCTGGCTTTCACACCTGGCTGCACACCTGAATCCCCTGTTCAGCTCTTTCAAAAGTCCTCTTAGCCTGGGTCCCACACACAGATGTCCTGATTTCACACGTTTGGGATTAGAGACTAAGCAGGGGTCTTTTTTAGAAAACCGGGTACCCATGCTGCTTCTTCCACACTCAGGGGGAGCTATGACACCCTGGGAATGACCAGCAGGTCTGGACAGCAAGCTGGCCCCAGGGCGTATCATTTACCAGACGGGGGAAAGAAAAACAGGCTTTTCTGGTTTGAGGCTTTGATGTGTATTGTTGCTTGTTTGTTTCACAAATAAAATCTCAAAGAATTTGTGAGCTAGAATGGAACTTAGTGACAACCTAACACATTCGTTTATAGATACGGAATAGGGAAACCCCCATTTCAGGGTTTGTCTAGAAACGTCCAAGCTTAGCACTGAGAGACCTACCATGGAAATCCCTCAGTCGAAGACAAACCCTCTGTGGAAACCCACTAGCAATTCCTCCCCTTCCCCCTGCTCCCAGCTTCTGGCAACCACTTGTATCTACCTTCCATGTCTGTGTGTGCATGATCAGCTGCTTCAGCTGTGTCCATCTCTTTGAAACCCCCTGGACTGTAGCCCACCAGGCTCCTCTGTCCATGGGATTCTCTAGGCAGGAATAATGGAGTGGGTAACCATGCCCTCCTCCAGCAGATCTTCCCCACCCAGGGATCAAACCTGTATCTCTTATGTCTCCTGCATTGGGTTCTTTACTGCTAATGCCACCTGGGCAGCCCTCCAAGTCTGTGGATATGCCCAGTCTAAAATAGTCCATATAAGTGGAGTGGTACCATGTGTAGCCTTTTATATCTGGCTTATTTCATTTAGCATAATTGTTTTTAAGGTTTATTCATAGTGTAGCAGGTATCAGTGCTTTATTGCTTTCTGTGGCTGGATAATATTCCCTTGTATGGATATACCACATTCATCAGCTGATGGACATTTGGATTGTTTCCACTCTTTGTCTATTCTGAGTAATGCTCCTATGAACTCTCGTGTACAGCTTCTTGTGTGGACATAGGTTTTTTAATCTTCTTGGCTATACACCTTGGAGTGAAGTTGCGGGGCCGTATGGAACTTTTATGTTTAACATTTTGAGGAACTGCCATGCTGTTTTTCACAGTAACTGTATCATTTTAAGTGCCCACCAGTAGAATACAAAGGTTCCAAGTCCCGCACGTCCTTGCCAGCAATTGTTATTTTCTGCTTTTTGATTACAGACATCCTAGTGGACATGAGGTAGTATCTCATTGTGGTTTTGATTTGCATTTCCCTGATGACTAATGATGTTGAGCGTTTTTTCATGTGCTTATTGGCCATTTGTATATCTCCTAGAGAAATTGGTATTCAGATCCTTTGCTCATTTTAATTTTATTTATTTTTATTTTTTAAAATATGTGTTTATTTGGCTGCACCAGGTCTTAATTGTGGCACATAGGGTCTTCAGTTGCTGCATGCAGGATCTAGTTCTCTGACCTGGGATCAAACCCAGGCTCCATGTGGGAGCATGGAGTCTTAGCCACTGGACCCCCAGGGACGCCCCTCTTTCTGACTTACTTCACTCTGTATGACAATCTCTAGGTCCATCCACGTGTCTGCAAATGATACAGTTTCGTTCCTTTTCCATCATGGTTTACTATAGGATGTTTATTATAGTTACCTGTGCTTTACAGTGGGGCTTCTCAGGTAGGCGCTAGTGGTAAAGAACCCGTCTGCCAATGCAGGAGACATAAGACATTCAGCTTTGATCCCTGGGGTGGGAAGACCTCATGGAGGAGGGCATGGTAACCCACCCCGGTATTCTTGCCTGCAGAATCCCACGGACAGAGGAGCCTGGCGGGCTACAGTCCATAGGGTTGCAAAGAGTCAGACACGACTGGAGCAACTTAGCACACATGCTGTACAGGAGGACCTTTTTGTTTATATATTCGTATTTAATAGTTTGTATCTGCTAATCCCAAACTTCTAAGTTATCCCTCCCCACCCCCTTCCCCCTTTGGTAACCGTAAGTTTGTTTTCTAAGTCTGCTTCTGTTTTATAAATTAGTTCACGTGTATCAATTTTTAGATTCTACCTAAAAGTGATATCATATATTTCTCTTTCTCTGTCTGACTTATTTCACTTAGTATGATCATCTGTAGATAAATATATATATATACACACACAAACAGATACACGGACATAAACATACACATACACAGACACACACACAGATACGCAGTCACACACACAAGCGTACACAGACACACACAGGCATACACAGACATACACACAGGTATACACAGACACACACAGGCATACACAGACATACACACAGGTACACAGACACACACTCAGAGTTACACAAACATACACATAGATACACCAGACACACAGAGAGACATACACGCGGACAGACATGTACACATACACACACAGAGCACACACACTCCAGACCAAGGGCATGGCCTGGGTCAGCAGAAGCAGAAACCCTCTCTTTCCCTGTCTCCCCTCACTGACCCTTTACCCTCACAAATCTGAGGCTGATGGGTTCCCAGGCCCCTTGATGTGCCTCTGACCTCTGCTCTGTGAGGCTCCTCTAAGGCGCCGGGGGAGCGCGTCAGTAGGGGGAGGGGAGACCCTAGCTCTCAGGCTCACCCAGAAGCTCTGCGGTGGTGGCCACCCGCTCCATTGTCTGCGATGACGTCATGTCACTCCACAGGGCGCGCTTTCCTGTTGATACCTGCCCCCCTCAACAATGAGCACGAAAATAGACTCTTCCTGAGTCGCCCAGGCCTTCAAAGGGGCCAGCAAAATGGTTTAGCAGATGCCTTGGTTGACATTAGACATGTTTTAAAGTTGCTCTTTTTGGCACGGGGGAATGAAGGTGAATTGGGCATAGCAGCATCAGGGGGAGCCGCAGTGGCAGAGGGCTTGACGGCGGGCAGCATTCCTGACCAGACAGCGGGCGGTACTCCCACCCACTGTTCTGAGTCTGCTTAACTTGGCGACAGAGCTGAGGCTGAGGTGTGGGATGACCTGGATAAGGATCTTCAGATACCCAGAGGGCAGTGCTGGGAAGGTGAGGGAGGATTGTGCACCTTATTCCAGAGCCCGGTCCTGCACTCCCGGGCAGGGGAGAGGCAGGCTGCGGGTTGCTGTGATCACCTTCTCACAGGGATGGCTGGCTGGCTATGGTTGCTGGGACTCTGCAGTCCCCCATGGCACAGCTCCAGCCTCACCTGGCAGCTTTGAGAGGACTCCTCTACCCAGGGAAGAATTTTGTTTCCCCTAAAGTGATGTTTCTTAGGTTTCCTCAAATACGGAAAAAGATGAAGAAGAAAACAAAAAACGTCCCTAATCCACTACCTAGGAAACTGGCACAGGTGAAAAATTATTGGAAAGTGTTTATAGTTATTTTTGAATGAATGAATGAATGAATTTATTTAATTTTGGTTGCAGTGGGTCTTCATTGCTGTGCATGGGCTGTCTCTAGTTGCAGCGAGCGGAGGCTACTCTCCAGCTGCACTGTGCGGGCTTCTCTTGCTGCAGAGCATGGGCTCTTGGCTCATGGGTTCAGCAGTTGTGGCTCTCAGGCTCCAGAGTGCAGGCTTAGTTACCCTGAGGCCTGTGGAATCTTCCCGGATCAGGGATCAAACCTGTGATCCCTGCACTGGCAAGCCAATTCCTATCCACTGCGCCACCAGGGAAGTCTTAAATTTATTTCTGTTTATTTATTTTTTGGCTGTACCATGGGGCATGTGGGATCTTAGTTCCCTGGCCAGGGACCAAACCTGTGCACCCTGCGGTGGAAGGGCAGATTCTTAACCACTGGACAGCCGGGGAAGTCCCTTGAAAAGCATTTAAAAATGGGGGTGTTTTTGTTTTATTTTGGCCGTACTGCACCTCTTATGGGATCTTAGTTCCCCGGCCAGGGATGGAACCCAGGCCCTCACCAGTGTAGAGTCCTAACCACTGGACAACCAGGGAAATCTCAAAACGATTATTTTAAATTCTACCTGTTCTAGTTTATGTTGGAAGTGGAAATGGAGGCTTGTGATTTTCAGCTGGAGCCAGGTGGTGGAAGGTCTTGATAATCCCTGCATCTCGATTTTACTCAGATGAGCTCAAGTGGTTTTTTGTACTTTGAGGGGCAAAGTTGGCATCCAAAAGCTGAGGTGTTCAACCAAAGAAGCTGTTTTGAGAAACACTTGTGAGTTGCTCTCAGCCCTCAGGATCAGATTGCTTGAAACATTGCACCTCTTCAGGGCAGAAACTTCCAGAAGGAAATGAATCCCATTTATTGCCAAACCTGTTGGGTTTGTGTCAATCTCCACAACTTCCACCCAAACCTGTTGTATTATCCGAATTGGACCTATAAAGTAATACAAATCCTCTCTTGGGGTTGTAACCAGATAGCCCGTTCATTAGGGCCCTGGTTGCATTCCTTGTCATCCCACGGGGGAGGGGGAGAGCCTTTAGGAGCAAGCCCTGTAGTGGACAGTTATGGACCTGTCTGCTCAGGAAAGCATTCCTCCCCTTTGCTGGTTCTGTGGCTTGTCCCATCCTGCCTCTGGTCCCATGCCTGAAAAGTGAAAGTGTTAGTCCCTTAGTCGTGTCTGACTCTTTGTGACCCCATGGACTGCAGCCCGCCAGGCTCCTCTGTCCATGGGATTCTCCAGGTAAGAACACTGGAATGGGTAACTATTCCCTTCTCCAGGGGATCTTCCCAACCCAGGGATTGAACCTGGGTCTCCTGCATTGTAGGGAGATTTCTTACCATCTGAGCTACCAGGGAAGCAAGTCCATGTTGTTTCAGATCTCATCCTGTAGGCCACAGTCATTGGCAGGTCACTGACCCCAAATAAGCCAATCACATTATTCAATCTCTTCCTGCTATAATTGGTACCAAGATCCACCCCAAACTGGGCCAGAGGCAAGAGTGTACCCCTCTCAGATGATGGAGCTGAAGATGAGAGCCTGAGCATCGCGGATGGCCACACCCTCCATGCCTGGGAGAAATTGACTGCACAGTGAAGACAGTGCCGGGTGTGGCAAATCGTGTTTCCAGAAGGTGGCCATGGTCATATGGGTCATGCGACACGCTTTTCCAGAGCCTGGCCACGCCCCATCAAGAGGAGGAGTTTATGGACTTCCCCACGGTCCAGTGGTTCAGGATCCATCTGCCAATGCAGGGGACACGAATTCCATCCCTGGTCAGGGAACTGAGATCCCACAAGCTTCAAGGTGCCCCCAGAAAAGAAAAAAAAAGGAGACGTTTATAGCTATCTCCAACCCTTGAAACAGGGTGAGCCTTTGTCACTGCCTTCCCTGATGGAGGAGGGTGGAGGGGTGCCCTCTGACCCTGAGGCCAGCTCATAGGAGGCAACACACAACATAGCTCCCCCCAGCACCCCCTCTTGGGCTTGCCCTCAGAATCCAGCTCTCAGGCTGTGAGGAGCCACACGGAGAGACCTGTCCCTGGGGCCCTCGGCCCGGCTGATGGAACCAGCTTGCAGCGTGTTGCCGTGCCTTAGAAGCAGAGTTCCAGCCCTTTGCTGAGGCCGCCAGTTGGACATCACATGGAGCAGAAAGGAGCCTTCTTTTCTCTGCCAGACTGTATCTCATGCAGATTCACGAGTATAATAAGGGACTGTTGTTGTTTTATTTTTAATCTTTTTTTTTTCTGTTTTTTTGACAGCACCCCACGACATTCGGGATCTTAGTTCCCCAACGTAGGGTAGAACCCCTGCCCCCTGCAGTGGGATGCAGTGTCTTAACCACTGGACCACCCAGGAAGTCCTGCTGTTATTGTTTCAATCTACTCATTTTTGAGGTCGTTTGCTTTGTAATCGTACACAGTAGTCATGTATGGATGTGAGAGTTGGACTGTGAAGAAAGCTGAGCGCCGAAGAATTGATGCTTTTGAACTGTGTAGCTGGAGAAGACTCTTGAGAGTCCCTTGGACTGCACGGAGATCCAACCAGTCCATTCTGAAGGAGATCAGCCCTGGGATTTCTTTGGAAGGAATGATGCTAAAGCTGAAACTCCAGTACTTTGGCCACCTCATGCGAAGAGTTGATTTATTGGAAAAGACTCTGATGCTGGGAGGGATTGGGGGCAGGAGGAGAAGGGGACAACAGAGGATGAGATGGCTGAATGGCATCACCGACTCAATGGATGTGAGTTTGAGTTAACTCCGGGAGTTGGTGATGGACAGGGAGGCCTGGCGTGCTGCGATTCATGGGGTCGCAAAGAGTCGGACACGACTGAGCGACTGAACTGAACTGAACAGCTGTTATACTCGGGAACATGGAGAGTCACAGCAGATTTTTCTTTTTATTGAAGTATAGTTAATGTACAGTACTGTTTAGTTTCAAGTACACAGCAAACGGATTCAGTTATCCAGATGTATGTGTGTATGTATATTTTCTGTCACAGGTTCCTACAAGATGTTGAGTAGCATTCCCTGTGCTATACAATAGGACCTTGCTGTTTACCTGTTTTGTATTTAGTACAGTATGTGTATCCGTTAATCCCGAACTCCTAGTCACAGTGGTTTTTGAGTGCTTAGTTCCAACATCTCTGAAGTCTACCAGCACCTTCTTGAAATAATGAGAAGCCTTGCAAAATCCCCTTTTATCTGAGATCATTGGGTTTCTGTCACTTGCTATCAACAGAATCCTGGTTAACACTGGTGGTCATGATTAAGAAAGGGTTCTGCTGAAATAAGAAAATTTCCTGACACCTGCGGGTCCTGGTACATTCCCCACGAAACTAACCTCTAGACAACTGGATTTCAAGATGAATAAAACTGCCCCCTAACCCACTCACCATCACCTTAAAAAAAATCTATAGTTATAGTTGCAAACTTTAATCTTGCTACATTAGACCACTTTTTAAAAAATCAACATCTATCTATTTTTACTATTATCTTGTACAAAAGAAGATATTTGAACATTAAAAATGTCAGAAGAGAATTCCCTGGCAGTCCAATGGTTAGGATTCCGTGCTCTCACTGCCAAGGGCCTGGGTTCAGTCCCTGGTTGGGGAACTAAGATCTCACAGGTCCAGCGGCTCCTCCCCACCTCCTACACCCCAGAATGAAGGAAAGACATCACCCCAGAGTAGAGTCTTTTAAATTGAATATATTTGGGGACTTCCCTGGTGCTTCAGTGGTTAAGACACTGCGCTTCCACTGCAAGGGGCAGGGGTTTCATCCCTGGTCAGGGAACTAAGATCCCACATGCTTCAAGGTATGGCCAAAAATTGAGAAAAAAAGCTTTTTTTAAATGAATATAATTGGTATCAAGCAAAATTCACCACATTGACTTTTTTTTTGTTTTTTAGATGTATTGATTTATAAATGAAGGATAATTGCTTTACAATGTTGTGTTGGTTTCTGCCACACTGACGTTTTTTTTCTCCTTTCATTATGGTACAGTGAAAAGTTTATCATTGCCAGGATTTGGACATTGGTAGCTGGATATTGGAAAATTTTCTGGGTTTTGCAGGCAAAAGGGAGCAGAGTTGAGGACAGATAGCACGGTCTATTCAACTAACTTTAACAAACTAACTTTAAAGAACTAAGTTTAACATACCCTGGGATGGTGGATAAAGAGGTGACTGGCTGGGCATGGCTGACCCCTTCCTAGCAGCGTTTTGTCCAGAACTGGCCTTCTCCGCAGAGATCTAGATGTCAATGAGGACCTGGATTCACGAAGCCACACTGGATATAATGGTTGGTATGTGGATTTGAGAACCAGAAGAGGGCCAGGTTTCAATCTCAGTGTTATCACTTTTTTTTTTTTTAATTAATAGCTCGGACAACTTCTTAGTTTCCCTGACTGTAAAGTAGGAATGTTTTAGGTTGGATTTCTCATAAATAGACCCAAAGAGTAGGATTCATGTGAAAGTTATGTATTCGTAAGTGTTTCCGGAAGAAACCCACAGGGGTAGTAGGTCCCCGGACCTGGTCCTGTGGCGTCAGGGCCTCAGGGATTAAGGGCTCCTGGGGAAGGTTTGTACACTCCCAGGCAGAGGACAGGCCACCAAGGGAATTAGCCTAGGGAGCTTGTGTGCCGGGAAGTGGTCAGGAAATCCAGGGGCTATAAAAGGGAGACAGCACCAACTAGGGGATAATATTCGTACTTAGCACCTCATTTAGTTGTTGTGCTTGGCTCTTAGTCACTTGGTAATTTAAAAATAAGAAAGACAAGGCAGAGAAGAGGAAGAAGAAGAGGAGGGGGAGGGGAGACGGAAGTAGGGAGGAGGGGAGGAGGAGGAAGAGGAGGAGGGGAGAACGAAGTGGGAGGACGGGAGCAGGCAGTCTAGGGAGTGCTGATGTCCTGTGTAGCTGTCATTCTTAAAAGGAAGAAGCAGAACTGGCCAGGCTCAGACTTTTTATCTTTTTTTTTTTAACGTTTTGGCCACATCTCATGGCACTCAGGATCATAGGTCCCTGACCAGAGGTTGAACCTTTACCCCTGCAGTGGAAGTGTAGAGTCTTAACCACTGGACCATCAAGAAAGTCCCTCAAACTCATGTCTTAACTCTTCATGACCAAAGTACAAAGCCAAGGGTAACCCATGCGGGCTAAATCAGGCCTCCTCTCCTTGAGTCTTTTTTTTCTTCCATGTTTAAAGGTCACGCTCCATTTACAGTTATTACAAATATTGGCTACATTCCTCGTGTTGTACAATACATCCTTGAGCCTAACTTAAACCCAAGGTTTGTATGTCCTGCTCCCCAACTCCTTTATTACCCCTCCCGCCGTTGCTAACCATGTTTGTTCTCTGTATCTGTGACTCTGCTTCTTTTTTGTTACATCCACTAGGTTGTTGTATTTTTTAGATTCCACATGTAAGTGATATCACACAGTATTTGTCTTTCTGCATCTGACTTACTTCACTTAGTACGATCATCTCTAGTTTCATCCATGTTGCTGCAAATGGCAAAATCTTGTTCTTTTTTATGGCTGAGTAGTATTCCATTGGAGAAGGCAATGGCACCCCACTCCAGTACTTTTGCCTAGAAAATCCCATGGACGGAGGAGCCTGGTAGGCTGCAGTCCATGGGGTCGCTAGAGTCGAACACGACTGAGCGACTTCACTTTCACTTTTCACTTTCATGCATTGGAGAAGGAAATGGCAACCCACTCCAGTGTTCTTGCCTGGAGAATCCCAGGGACGGGGGAGCCTGGCGGGCTACCGTCTATGGGGTCGCACAGAGTCGGACACGACTGAAGCGACTTAGCAGCAGCAGCAGCAGTATTCCATTGTTGGCGAAGGGCATGGTAACCCACTCCAGTATTCTTGCCTGGAGAATTCCATGGACAGAGGAGCCTGGCAGGCTGCAGTCCATGGGGTCGCAAAGAGTCGGACATGACTGAGCAACTAACACACACACAGTATTCCATTGTACCACAGTATGTTCTTTTGAATCTTAAAGAGAACGTTCCTTCCACCTGTAGGTGGAGGCTGTGTAGCCCTATCCAAATTCCCTTTCCTGGCTGGCACCCCCGTTCTCTAGCTGCAGTTGAGTTTTGGCTCAGAGATGCCTGCCCCCTGCATGAGAAGGTGGGTGACCCCCACAAGCCATGAACAGGCTGATATAGTTTAAATAAACAAGCCCAGCTCCCCTGCCCCAGGTGGATGCTGCTGCTCCAGGGTTCCTGTGAGCAGGCTGAGGCTGGACTTTGGCTGAACTCTCATCTTCATGGGCCTTCAGTCCCTGGCCCTATCCTGCCTCCCTTCATCTCTTACAGGTTTTTCCTGAGATAACAACCTCAATAAATCACATGCACAGGACATCCTCAGCTCCGGCTCTGCTTTTAGGGAAGTCAGTCAAAGATAAATGGTTTAGGAGGAAGAGGTGTCAGAAGAACCAAGTCTTAGAGCCCTTTGCTCGCTGGATGATCTTAGGTTAAGATACTTAATTTTTCTGGGTCCTGGTTTCTTTTTTTTAAAATGTTGTCAAAGTATAGTTGATTTGTAATGTTGTGTTTAGTTTTTTTCTGTGCAGCAGAGTGACTGTACAGAAAATATATCTTTTCATATTCTTTTTCGTTATGGCTTGTCACGGGGTATTGAGTGTAGTTCCTGCTGTACAGTAGGACCTTGTTGATTATCTATCCTGTATACAAGAGTTTGCCTCTGCTAAGCTCAGACTCTCAAGCCTGCCCTGCCCTACCCCCGTCCACCTTGGCAACCACGTCTGTTCTCTATATCTGTGTGTCTGTTTTTGTTTTGTAGGTATGTCATTTTGTATTATATTTTAGATTCCACATATAAGTGACATTATATAATATTTGTCTTTATCTGACTTACTTCCCTTAAAATGATCATCTTTAGGTTCATCCGTGTTGCTGCAAATGGCATTATTTTATTTATGGCCGAGTAATATTCTACTGTCTATATGTACCACACCTCTATCTATTCGTCTGTCGATGGACACTTAGGTTGCTTCTGTGTCTTGGCTATTGTAAATAGTACTGCTAAGAACACAGGGGTGCATGTATCTCTTTGAATTATAGTCTTGTCTGAATATATGCCCAGGAGTGGTATTGCTGAATAAAATGGTAGTTATAGTTGTAGTTTTTTGAGGAACCTTCATACTGTTCTCCATAGTGGCTGCTCCAACTTACATTCTAACCAACAGTATAGGGAGGGCTCCCTTTTCTCCGCACCCTCTCCAGCATTTCTTGTTTGTAGACTTTTTAATGATGTGGGCCCTAGCTACTTTCTGTGTTCATTCATTTTTTCATTCATTCATTAATATACATTGGGCTAATCGTGTGACCTACATGCAAGACGGTTAAGAAATTACAATGAATTATAATTCATTGCAACTATAATATGAATGCCCAATACAGACTGTAAGGCTTGAAAAGCTCAGGCTTACTTTAGGGGTATACTCCTACAACCCACCACCATTATAGCACTTAACACCATACACTCTAAGATTCACGTCCCACAAGGGAGAGAGGAGTATATTTTCCTCCACCCTAGAAATGACTATATTTCTTCAAATCTGAAATTCTGTGAAATGTAAGATACATTATTATCGTATATACAATTGAGAAAGAAAATAAAAGTCCTGTCAATGAAACTAGGAGACACTGACTCCTTACCACTTGGTATTTTTTATTTTGTATTGATTGATAGAGCTGTTTTCAGTTCAGTTCAGTTCAGTTGCTCTCTCATGTCCAACTCTTTGAGACCTCATGGACTGCGGCATGCCAGGCCTCCCTGTCCATCACCAACTCCCGGAGTTTACTCAAACTCATGTCCATTGAGTCGGTGATGCCATCCAACCATCTCATCCTCTGTCGTCCCCTTCTCCTCTTGCCTTCAATCTTTCCCAGCATCAGGGTCTTTTTAAATGCCTCAGTTTTTCACATCAGGTGGCCAAAGGATTGGAGCTTCAGCTTCAGCATCAGTCCTTCCAATGAATATTCAGGATTGATTTCCTTTAGGATTGACTGGTTGGATCTCCTTGCAGTCCAAGGGACTCTCAAGAGTCTTCTCCAACACCACAGTTCAAAAGCATCAATTTTTCAGTGCTCAGCTTTCTTTATAGTCCAGCTCTCACACCCATACATGACTACTGGAAAAACCATAGCCTTGACTAGACGGACCTTTGTTGGCAAAGGAATGTCTCTGCTTTTTAATATGCTGTCTAGGTTGGTCATAACTTTTCTTCCAAGAGCTGTTTTAGACATATTTTATTTCCATCATTTATTTTGAAAATTTTCAACCATACAATTAGTTTTTGTATGTGGTATGAAGTAGGGGATGGGATTCATTTTTGTTTTCTTATAGATATCCATTGTTTCAACACCATTTGTTGAAAAAGATGTTCTTTTCTTTCTGGATTTCTTTGGCCTTTTTAATAAACTTATTTAGACATAGATTTTATCATATATCCCTCTTGCATTTATGTAGGAAAATATATTTATTGATTCATGCATATATATCACGTGCCTATATGATACATATTACACATATATACATACCATGTATGTAGATAAAACATATATATGAGTAATAAAATTTACATTTGTAGTCTTATTCTCCAGAGAAGGCAATGGCACCCCACTCCAGTACTCTTGCCTGGAAAATCCCATGGACGGAGGAGCCTGGTAGGCTGCAGTCCATGGGGTCTCTAAGAGTCGGACAGGACTGAACGACTTCACTTTCACTTTTCACTTTCATGCATTGGAGAAGGAAATGGCAACCCACTCCAGTGTTCTTGCCTGGAGAATCCCAGGGACGGGGGAGCCTGGTGGGTTGCCATCTATGGGGTCGCACAGAGTCGGACACGACTGATGCAACTTAGCAGCAGCAGCAGCAGTCTTATTCTTCTGAACCACTCTTCAGTCCATCTACAATCTTTGTGTGAATGTTTTTCCACATATTACTCTCTAAGACATGAAGAATATCATATATTCAGGATCTCTTTAGAAAGCACTCCACTTTTATATCTAGAATATTTTTTTCCAGTGACCTCACACCCATTTTGCAAGTTTTGATTTTGGTGCTTTCTAGATCCCTGGGTTGGGAAGAACCCCTGGAGAAGTATTCTTGCCTGGCGAATTCCATAGACAGAGGAGCCTGGTGGGCTACAGTTGGTGTGGTCACAAAGAGTCAGACACAACTAAGCAACTAATACTTTCACTTTTCTCAGATTCTACCAGAAGAGTCAATGGAAAAGTTTGTGGATTGAAAAAAAAAAAGATTGATCCAGCATCGTGTATCCAGTGCCCAGGCCTGTTCCTGCCTACCAGATGATCATCAGTATTTCTTGAACAAATAAATTGATTTTTTTTAATCTTAAAATCTCCTTTGACCTGCTGTGTTCTCCCATTCAGTAGTTCTGGCATATAAAAATATACTGTCATTATGTTTTCCAAGCCCCAAACCATCTGCTTACTAACTATAAAACTGTACTTGGGAATACCCACCTTACCTTATTATTTGTGTTCTTGGATTTTCCTAAAGGCACCCTCAAGAATGAAGGAAAAGATGCACCAAATGTAGGTGTTTCCAAAGTAAATTTAAACGGTGCTTTTGAGGAACTAATGCCCAATGTGGCCTGGGAGGCAGGCTTTTCTGTTAATAGCTAAAATGTTGGTGCAGTAAGTTCTGTGATTGTGTATGCCGTTTACTTCCATTTGAAGCCGTTCCAAAGTGTACTTGATGCATTTAAATAGTACTTTAAAGAAAAATACATTTCCAGTCTCATAACCACTAAGGATAAAATGTATTTGTTCCATCAGTATCCTTTGTTACTTTAAATTCGACTTATTTTTTTTTAATTTTTGGCCACACCTTGAAGCATATAGGACCTTAGTTCCCTGACCAGGGATTGAATCCTCACCCGCTGCATTGGAAAGCGGAGTCTTAACCACTGGACTGCAGGGGAAGTCCTCAGCTTATTTAAACATGATATTTAAACCAATACATTGTCCATCAAAGCCCTTGAAATATTCTGTGTTGACATCTATCTAGGACAGTGACTTGATGTCGGGTTACATATAATAGTGATGGTGGCTACTAGGTCCTTCTACTGTATAGATACCTTGTAGAATAATGTTATTTGAATATAAAAAATCCAATAGGCCTCATCATATTTATGGCAGGATTTCCCCCAAAATACGTGGTGTTTCAAAAAGAAATGATCTAGTCAATTTCCTGGTTTGGATAGTACACGATAGTTATGTCAGATATACCTTTGAGGGGCAGCTTGGTGAAGGGTACCTGGTACTTCTGTACTGCTTTTTAAATTATTTATTTACTTTTGGCTGTGCTGGGTCTTCACTGCCGTGCAGGCTGTCTCTAGCTGCAGTGAACGGGGGCTGCTCTCTACTTGCGGTGCGTGGACTTCTCACTGCAGCGGCTTCTCTTGTGGAGCTCGGGCTCTAGAGCACAGGCTTACCGGTTTAATCGCTCTGAGGCATGTGGGATCTTTCCAAACCAGGGATTGAACTCGTGTCCATGCTGGCAGGCAGATTCTTAACCACTGGACCACCAAGGGAGTTCCTCTCGCTCCTATTTTTGCAACTTCTTTTGAGACTTTTCTTAGTTCAGGTGGCTTGTGTTTAGCAGAAATTTATTTCTTACAGCTCGGGAGGCTGGAACTCTGAAATCAGAGGGCTGGCATGATCTGGGTCTGTGAGAGGCCTCCCTTGGGTTGTATCCTTATGGAGCAGATAGGCCGCAAGCCAACTAGCTGTCTGGCCTCTTAGGCCACTAATCCCCTCTATGAAGGTTCCAGTCTCATGACCTAACTTACCTTCTAAAGCTATCACATTGGGTATTATGGCTTCGATATATGAATTTTGGTGAGGCAAATATTTAGTCCATAACAAGACTATAATCATTTCAAAATAAAAATTTAAAAAAAGAAGTGATTTTTTTTGGATCACTATATCTTAACTTTCTGATTGGAAATTGATTTTTATGCCATCAAGAAGAAAAAGAGAAATTGCCCCTTGGAAGAAGTATCTCTGCATTGCTGTTACTAATTTTTTTCATTTTTGTGCACAAAGCATAATGCTTTAAGCTTTAAAGATTTGTTTTTTAAAAATCTCACTTTAAAAAAATCCCACTTAACTTGAAAGTGAAAATGATAGTTACTTCTGGAGAGCAGAATAAGGAAGAACTAATTTTCATTTCTGTCATTTCTTTAATTGATAGAATATTATATAATAAATTTTTATTGCTGTAATAATTTGGGGAAGGAAACAGACTTTTCTTGAACAGCTCTAAGACTCAAATTACCCAGTGAAAATGTTCCTGAGTATTCCTCATTATCAGAGGGAAACCTTAGTCCATTTTTAGTGGCCCTCAAATTTATGTTTTGGGAATAACTTCAGCATGGGAATAAATTTATACATCAAAACTATTTCTACTACTCTGATAAATAAAAGCAAACTACTGAATTAAAACTGAATCTTCACATGCTTTTCCCCAAGCAGTCTACATTTTTTCATAAAGGATTAAATAGTTATTAAAATTTCATAAAGCATCATTTTTATTTTTTCAAGATCAAAATATATCATTCTACAGTCACAGCTCTCATACACTATAAATAATTTTATGTTTCCAGCTGTGATATTACTGAAAATATTGAAAGAGCTTAATAATTTTTGACTGTAGGGTAGATTGCATTTCTTCCAAACTTTGGTTGTTGGATTTTTTTAACATCCAGATATGCTTGTGTGTGAGTGTGTTAGTCAGTCAGTTGTGTCCAAGTGTTTTCGACCCCATGAATTGTAATTCACCAGGCTCCTCTGTCCATGGAATTCTCCAAGCAAGAATACTAGAGTGGGTAGCTATTCCCTTCTCCAGGGAGTCTTCCTAACCCAGGGATCGAACCCAGGTCTCCTACATCGCAGGCAGATTCTTTACTGTCTGAGCCACCAGGTATACTTAACTTATTTATTTATTTGGCAGCACCACTTGGCATGTGGGACCTTAGTTCCCCAGTCAGTGATCAAACCCACACCCCCTGAAGTAGAATCGCAGAGTGTTAACCACTGGACTGCCAGAGAAGTCCCAGTAGCAGATGTTAAATAAAGAGATTCTGAGATGACAAGGTAGCACTGTATAGCACAGGGAACTATATTCAGTATTCTGTAATAAACTGTGATGGAAAAGAATATATATGTATCTTATACATACATTCCTTTTATATGTACAGATGTACAAATATGTATGTATATCTGAAACTGAATTTGCTCAGTCATGTCCGACTCTTAGCGACCCCATGGACTGTAGCCCACCAGGCTCCTCCATCCATGGAATTTTATAGGCAAGAGTACTGGAGTGGGCTGCCATTTCCTTCTCCAGGGTATCTTCCCGACCTGGGGATTGAACCCTGGTCTCCCGCATTGCAGGCAGACGCTTTCCCATCTGGGCCACCAGGGAATTCCATGTATATCTAAATCACTTTGCTATACACCAGAAACTAACACCACATTGTAAATCAACTATACTTCAATTAAGAAAAAAAACAAGGACTTGCCTCGTGGTCCAGTGGTTAAGAGTCCACCTTCCAACACAGGGGACACGGGTTTGATCCCCAGTCAGGACCACTAAGCCTGGGTGCTGCAACTAGAGAAGCCCAAGGGGGCAATGATGAGCCAGTGCAGCCAACGTTAAAAATGTGGGATCACGCCTGTGCTTGAAACACTCCCTGGCTTTTGGGCACGTTCATGTCCTTTGTTTTCCTCTGCTTGGGATATGGTTATAACTCTCATTTATTTCTTCCCCAGCACACTAATGGCCAGTTGCTGATTAGCTAATGAGCTCCAGCATGATTCAGTGAATAGAATGAAATCCTTGGCAATGGGCTTAGTCAATCTAACTCAATAGGAAATATTGGTCCGTTGGTGACTGGTAGTTAATCCTTCAGTAAACACCTGTCTCTACAGGGAGACAGCTAGACCCAGCGTGACCTGCGGTAGAGTTAGGGTGACCAGGTCGATTAACAATGCTTTGTTAGTTTCAGGTGTATAGCAGAATGATTGAGTTAAACATATACATGCATCTATTCTTTTCCCATTTAGGTTATTACAGAGTATTAAGAAGAATCCCTGTGTCATAGAATAGATCCTCGTTGGTTATCTATTTTAAATATAGCAATGTGTGCATGTCAGTCCCAAGCTTGCAATCTCTCCTTACCCCCAACACTTGAAAGGCATGTTTAAAAGCAAGATTGCCCAGCACAATTTTTGAAAGTTTTGTGGGCATTTGGATACATGGAGAAGGTTAAATATAATTAATTCCTGGAACAAGTATGCTATCTATAGAGTAGTTTAATATCAGAGTTAATAAACCAAAGCCAATGGAGTCATTATTTGAAATCTTTCCTTTTTCACGCATTGCTATTCCCAGAAGTTTTTAAAACTGCAGTCCTAACAACAGCAGGTAATTATATATGCTGTCTGGCTTAAAGAGTAAATTAATTTTGCATGTAATTCCCCCCAGAAATCTATATGACAGAGAATTCTGTTTTATACTTTTTTTTTCATAATGGCAATAAATAGCACAAGATAACTGATATGAAACCAACTATTTAAAATCTACCTGCTTAGGTGACTTCCCTGGTGGTCCAGTGGTTAAGACTTCGCCTTCTACTGCAGGAACTGCGGGTTGGATCCCCGGTTGGGGAGCTAAGATCCTACATGCCTCAGGGCCAAAAAGCCAAAATATAAAACAGAAGCAATATTGCAAAATCAATGAAGACTTTAAAAACGGCCCACATCCTGGGGGCAGTCCTGATTACAGTGGCTCTTGTGGTGCCTTGAAGAGAAAAGAACAAGATAAACATGAAGGGTCTGGAAATTCAGCAACAGAAAAAAACAAGACTCTTAGGGACCTTTCTGCCTGCTGTAACCATTGTGGTACTATGGAGGCCTGTCCCCCTCCTATCCTACGAGAGGAAAGGTATTTGTCCTACTCTTCTCCTGACTCATATACAGAATGTTTATGTGCCTCATCCAATCAGCAAATGACTCGCAAGACCCTGTCCCATTGCTTTGTCCCCCAGCTATTAAAGCAGACCAAAGACCGCCATCCAGAGTTCCTCTACCCCATTATCAGGAAGCCAGCTTGCTGTACTCTCAGTCATTCCCCACCCCCACCCCGATCTAATAAACTTTATTCTTCTTTCAAAAAAAAAAAAATGGTCCACATTTAAAATAAAATCTACTTGCTTATATATTCCCAGTTGAAAAAGCAAACATTTTTCGAGAGGGACTTAGAACCTATAAAGTAAATTTTCTGCGTGGGTCTTTAATGGCTGTGCCTATTGACAAATTCGTGTTTTCCCAAATCAGCTGTGGGGGGTGGGGGTGAGGTGGGCTGCGCATGCTCTGTGTACAGAGGCATTTAGACAGAGCAAAGTCTTGTTTGCCGTCCAAACAGGCCACTCCATGGGGGCAGGTTAGAAATTATATTTGCATGTGTATTGCAGATACCTGAGTAGTAGGTACATTGTGAGAGGAAAAAAAAATCTGAACACTTGTTACATGATATTTTGACAAATATGGGTTGGCTCTGGCTTGGACGCTGGATCCAGGCCACTGTAGAGAAGAATATTAGGTTCAGGTCCTAATCTTTGTTCATGTTTATTTATTTTTGGCTGCACAGGGTCTCAGTTGCGGCCTGCAGGATATTCAACCTTTGCTGGGGAGTGCGGGATCTTTCCTTGTGGCTTGAGAACTCTAAGTTGGGCTGTGTGGGAGATTTAGTTCCCTGACCAGGGATTGAACCTGGGCCCCCTGCATTGGGAGCACAGAATCTTAACCATTGGACCACCAGGGAAGTCCCAGGCTTTTGCAGTTTTGAGGGTCCTCTTGAAGAAAGAAAACATACAATTATGAATACAAAATTAGGCAAGAAATGTAAAGGCATTGGTAGGGACCCTCACTGAGCTTCTGGAAGGGCCTGTGCAATAGAGGGGAGAAGGCAATGGCACCCCACTCCAGTACTCTTGCCTGGAAAATCCCATGGACAGAGGAGCCTACTGGGCTGCAGTCCATGGGGTCGAGAAGAGCTGGACATGACCGAGCAACTTCACTTTCATGCATTGGAGAAGGCAATGGCACCCTACTCCAGTACTCTTGCCTGGAAAATCCCATGGACGGAGGAGCCTGGTAGGCTGCAGTCCATGGGGTCGCTAAGAGTCGGACACAACTGAGCGACTTCACTTTCGCTTTTCACTTTCATGCATTGGAGAAGGAAATGGCAACCCACTCCAGTGTTCTTGCCTGGAGAATCCCAGGGACGGGGGAGCCCAGTGGGCTGCCGTCTATGGGGTTGCACAGAGTCGGACATGACTGAAGCGACTTAGCAGCAGCAGCAGCAGCAGCAGCAGTGCAATAGAGGAGCTTGTGGCCGTGACCTTCATGGTAAGTCTGAGTCTACAGCCAAGAGCATTAGAATGTCAGCTCCAGAGGTCAGGGATTTCTTTTTTCTTTATTATAGTCAATTTACAGTATTTCAAAGTAACAGTAAAGTGATTCAATTATACAAGCATGCATGCTAAATCGCTTCAGTCACGTCCAACTCTTTGTGACCCCATGGACTATAGTCTGCCAGGCTCCTCTATCCATGGGATTCTCCAGGCAAGAACACTGGAGTGGGTTGGTGTGCCTTTCTTCTGGGATCTTCCCGACCCAGGGATCGAACCTGCGTGTCTTACGTCTCCCTGCATCGGCAGGTGGGTTCTTTACCACTGGCGTTACCTGGGAAGCCCTTAGTTATACATACGTGTGTGTGTGTGTGTGTGTGTGTGTGTGTACAAGGAATCCAGGGCACAGAGAGTTTAAGTTAGTTGCCAAAAGTCACACAGCTAGAAATGGCAGATCTGGGATGCAAAGCCAGGTGTTCTGGCTTCAGAATCTGTGCTTCTGACATAGAGGCACTCCTGCCTCTCAGATAAGGCTCCGGGAGATCAAGGGGCCAGCAATAGTTAAAATGGGCCGGCTTTTATTCATGTCCGAAGTAGGTCCAAACCTCTGGCATTTGCTTGCAGTATGCAGTCCTCAGATACTGCAAATATTGACTACTCACTAGCAACAGGAACAAACATGTCTGTTTAGTCTCTATTAAAACCCAGACTTAGTTGAAACATATAAAGAAAGGAAGAATTGAGTTGAAATCATTCTGTCAACCTACTTGAAAAAATGGCAAAAAGGTTGAATGTCTTTCCTTTCAAAACCAGTGACTTTCAGGGTTCAAAGGTGTCACTGAAAGGTGTGCGGGGTCCAGCTGCTTGCTGCTCAAAAGCCAATGAACAGACCAGGTTGGTGGAAAGGAAAGAAAAGAAGTGAAAGTTGCTCAGTCGTGTCCGACTCTTTGCGACCCCATAGACTATACAGTCCATGGAATTCTCCAGGCCAGGATACTGGAGTGGGTAGCCTTTCCCTTCTCCAGGGGATCTTCCCTATCCAGGGATTGAAACCCTGGTCTCCCACATTGCAGGCGGATTCTTTACCAGCTGAGCCACTGGGGAAGCCCAAGAATACTAAAGTGGGTAGCCTTTCCCTTCTCCAGGAGATCTTCCCTATCCAGGGATTGAACCCAGGTCTCCCGCATTGCAGGCAGATTCTTTATCAGCTGAGCCACAAAGTTTGCTTTATTTCAGATGCTGGCAACTGGGGAAGCAGGGAGGGTGGACATCTGTCCAAAGGCCGACTCTCTCCTTCATCCCTCGATCCCCAGGCAACCTGTGGGGCAAGGGTTTTTATACCCAGAGTGCAGGGGTGGTGGCTCCATGCAGAAACAGCACAGTCATCTCTGACAGTCATCTTGAAAATGGTCATCGATGGTCTGACCAGCGTCATCTTGTTTTAGGTACAGTTAATCTTCAGTTCCAGGGCCATTTGTTCCCATTTCTTTGAGGCCAATTCTCAGAATTGTGGCAGCTCATGTCCTGGGTACAGTCTGGTCATCATATAGTTAACTTCTCCACCTGGTGTTTTGGTATCTATAAGACAGCTCACAGGATATGGCTCAGAGTATTATCTATAGCCCTGGAGAAAGAAGTAAAGGTCCTTGACTTAGCTTAATCACTGCATTATTATTTGGTCTCCTTTGACTGTTTTCCTTTGTTTCTGCATTTCTCACTTCTCTGATTAAACTTATTATTTGACTAAAGTTTTCCACAGACAAAAGGCAGGCAAAGGACATGGTGTGGGAGGGGGCAAGGACCACAGGGTCTGCTCTGTTTCTGGGGGGGTGACCCTAATCAGTGTCTCCCTACTTTCAGCCCAGCCCCAGGCCCAGCTGGTGAGAGAAACATTTTCCCAACAGGATTACTTGACATTGGAGAATCACCTGGTAGTCCAGTGTTTAGGGTTCTGCACTTTCACTGCTGGGACTGGTAGGCGGGAGTTGGGGGGTTTCAGTCCTTGGTTGGGAAACTAACATCCCACGAGCCTTGAGTTGCAACCAAAAAAGAGAGAGAGAGGGAGAGACCACTTGACATAAATATAACTTAAAAGAAAATTCAAATGTATTTAGCTTGTGTCCCATTTCCTCCACTACCACCAAAAGGGTTTAAAAAATCTTGCTCTGATAACATCCAGGAACTTGCTTTCAAAGACCTATTTGTAAGGAGAATGACTGGGCCATCCCTCCGGGGAGCATTATCTATTTCCTTATATCCTTGGGTGAGTGCTTTCATCTTTTTTGAGCCTTTCCGATTTTCCCCCTGAAAATTCAATCAGGACACTGACGCTGGGCTGGAGGACTTCTGCTCTGCCCCGCTTTGCTCTCCCCTCTACTCTTTCCCTGGGCTTCCTTGGTAGCTTGGACGGTAAAGCGTCTGCCTACAATGCGGGAGACCCGGGTTCTATCCCTGGGTCAGGAAGATCCCCTGGAGAAGGAAATGGCAACCCACTCCAGTATTCATGCCTGGAAAATCCCATGGACCAAGGAGCCTGGTGGCCTACAGTCCATGGGGTCGCAGAGTCGGACACGACTGAGCGACTTCTCTTCTTCTTCTACCCTTTCCCATCCTGTTTGGTACCAGACTGCCCTGGAGTCTGCCCTCTTGAACCACTTGGCAGCCTCAGCAGGTGATTGGAGAGAGGGGAGATGAGGCCTTTGCCAGGCTGTCACAGGCTGGCTGCTTCAGCTTCCGTACAGTGGCAGCAGGGTGTTGTGAAAATCAGAGATTAAGGAGATTTGGAAGTCTGTTTCCTCTACCAGCAGTTCAAGTGAGCCCTCTGGGCCTTGGGTGGGGCCAGGGAAACTGGAGAAATGTCCATCTGCCACAAGCCCCTGCCTCCTACAGCCCAATAAACACCACCTGTGACAGGTGAACACCTAAACTTTGGGGAGAGGAATTAGTCTCAGAACTGAAGCTGCTGAAAAGGATGACATTGGAAAGCCAGCTGTGTTGGTCATTAAACATCTCTGCGGAGAAGGCGATGGCACCCCACTCCAGTACTCTTGCCTGGAAAATCCCATGGATGGAGGAGCCTGGTAGGCTGCAGTCCATGGGGTCGCAAAGAGTCGGACATGACTGAGCGACTTCACTTTCACTTTTCGCTTTCATGCATTGGAGAAGGAAATGGCAACCCACTCCAGTGTTCTTGCCTGGAGAATCTCAGGGACAGAGGAGCCTGGTGGGCTGCTGTCTATGGGATCGCACAAAGTCGGACACGACTGAAGCGACTTAGCAGTAGCAGCAGCAGGATCATGAGTTCAGCGCCTGGCCCTGCGAATGAGAGCCCCAAGGAAGGTATTCCTTGGGCATTTACTTCATGTTAGGCACGAATCTCTTAACTTAGATTCACAAAAGCCCAGTTAGACAGCAGGTAATATCTTATCCCCATTTTTCTGATGAGGATCTGAAAGTTTAAGTAGTATGAAAGTGAAAGTGTTAGTTGCTACGTCGTGTGTGACTCATTGCGACCCCATGGACTGTATCCCGCCAGGCTTCTCTGTCCATGGGATTCTCCAAGCAAGACTACTGGAGTGGGTTGCCGTTCCCTTCTTCAGGGGATCTTCCTGACCCAGGGATCGAACTTGGGTTTCCTGCATTGCAAGTCAATTCTTTACCATCTGAGTCACCAGGGAGACCCAAGTAGCTTGCACAAGGTGAGAAGTTATTGGTGGCTGTTCTGGTTGGCTGCTGCTATGTAGCAAACCATCCACAACATGACGTAAGACAACCACCTTGCTATCAGGACGTGGATTCATACACTGACTCAATACATACTTGAGTGACAGCTGTGTGCCATGTTCTGTACACGTGTCTGGGGAAAAGGTGCCTGAACTCAAGGTACTCAGTCCAGAAGAAAAGCTGCCAGGTAAATGTCCGTCTCTAATAAGGTCATTCCAACAGTGGACTGTTGTTCACAGTCCAGTGATGGCCTGAGGGAGGCCATGACTAAGACTTCTAGGAAGAACTAACACAGAAGGACAGGCTGAAATTGGATCTTGAAGGATAAGTAGGAGTTTGTCTAGTAGAGACCAGGGACAACGGGCAATCCAAGCAGAGGACCGAAAAAGCGCAACAGCATCCATGAAGAGAAAGCTACCCATTTGCTCTAAAAGTTCGACTTGAACAAAACTGCCGTAGCTTAGATTTCCCCCAGAAACAGACGTGAGAGGAGGATTTTAGCATACGTAGTTTATTTTGGAATCTGAAGAGAGCAGGAGAAAAGAGCTGGGAAGAGATAAAGGGAAGGGAAGACGGCCAATAAAGGGGGCATTGTTAAGTTAGTTACAGGCTCTGGGCACCTAAGCTTGGTCCCTTGAGAAGCTCTCAGAAGTGGGATGGAACACACACACAGATTTCTCTGGCCCAGGGCTGAGGACGTGCTGGGCTGTGTATGCGCTGACTCCTCCAGGCCACGTTGAGGGCTGCACCTCTGCTTTTCTGCTCAGTCTTCCTCCCTGATTAGGTTTTGTCCTCAGTCCTGTTCCCCTTCACCAAATAGGCTTCTCTTCCAACCAATCGGGGCTTCCCTAGTTGCTCAGATGATAAAGAATCTGCCTGCAATGCAGGAGACCGAGGTTTGATCCAACCAATCAGGATGCAGAAATAGGATTACCCCTACTGCTTTGAACCAATCAGGGACCAGCCATGGGGCTAAGGAACAGATCAAACTTATTCTCCCATCATCCTCACTCTGCAGTGATGGAGGGGTATGATCGACTGTTGGGACAGGCAACCTGAAAGTCCACCAAACCCACCCTGTCACACAGGAGATTACCCTTTGACTTCAAGACCTGGTTCAGGAAAATCTAAGGAACAGTGTCTTGTTTTCACACTTCCAGAGGGCTGCTTCTTGGAGCCAGTTATGGTAAGATGACCCACCTCTCAGTTCATCCAGTTTTTCTCTACTCTGTGGGTGTTTCATCATTCACTAAGGCTGCTGAGTTCCTACAGATTTAAGGTCTCTGGTTTTGAGTTTCAGCATCTGCTTCAACCCATTTTAGGAAACATGATTCTTTCCCAAGAAAAGAAAAAGGAAGGAGCTGGTGAAATTGAAAAGTGACACAGAAAAGCCCAGGACTGGGGTGATGGGCATTCAGGGAAGAGCACAGACCCTTTCCTATGAGGTTAACTTAGAGAATAATAAATCAAAGAAGTCCCCTCCCCCAGTGAAGGTCACCTTGTATAAAAGGACAGTTGTTCTGCCATGGTTTTCGATTATTTCCCTCTGATGCTATCTGCCCTGGTTGATGGACTCTGGAGTACTTTTCAGTTTAACTGCTCAGAGAAGGGGCAAAGCATAAACCGAGTTGCCCAGAAGCCTAAGGTTCAAAGCAAAATGGAAAATTTCCCTGAGTTGAGACGTCAAATCAATTTAAAAAACAACAATGAAGTCCGGTGCTGTGGACACAGAGGTGAGTGTCTGGAAGCCTAATATTTATTCTCCCTTCCCAGGTGGCTCAGTGGTAAAGAATCTGCCTGCCAAGCAGGAGCCACAGGTTCAATCACTGGATGGAGAAGATCCCCTGGAGGAGGAAATGACAACCCACTCCAGTATTCTTGTCTAGGAAATCCCATGGACAGAGGAGCCTGGCAGGCTACAGTACATGGGGTCACAGGGTCAGACATGACTTAGCAACGGGATGGCAGCAGCAGCAGCCCCTGTCCTCAAGCAGTGGCTTGGCAAGAACTCCAGGCTGACACCTAGGGGTGCGGCTCTGGAGAGGGAAGGGGTGGAGAATCAGACAGGCCAAACCAATTCTTGTAAAAGTTCAAGTCGAATCTTTAGGACTGTATTTTTTCCTGGAACTGTTTACCATCCTTAAGCCTAAAGCAAACAGCACAAATAAGATAATTGCTTTCTTGGAATTCACCACCCTAATAGATGTGGCATCTTTGGTACTACTCCCCTGGTTATTTTTTGTCAGTGACCACCACCTCTGTCTCTATAGGAGGGCCAGCTTCCAGGTTGGGGGTCTTTATGTAACTGTCCCCTGTGACTCAGAAGTTCTGATGTGACCGACAAAACTTGAATAGTCAAATAGGAAAAATCTCTAAAACTCAAATTAAACACAACACTTCCATATCATCAGCAACTGATCTCCGCTTCTATCCCCCACCATTAAAATTCTCAAAAAATGAGAAGACACTTCATAAGTTTCAACAATAAGGACTTTGCGGTTCTCAAATTGGTTCTCTTTATAGAACAATCATCAGCCTTGAATTTCTGCAGCTGCGACTTCTAAATCTAGACCTTCTGTGGATGTTGGGGGTGTAATTGCTTGTCTTGTCTGTTTTCTCATCTACAACATGGAATTAAGAGTACCAATCTGATCAGATGGCTTTTTGGAGCAACTCATAATAGGGTTATGGATCACGATACAGATGGTGTAGAAATGCTTCTCGTAAATGAGTCACCTTTCCCCAGAGCATCACTGGGAATAGTGGGAAAGAGGCCTTTGAAAAAGGGCTGTTGAAATCTCAGCCCATCCACCTACAAATTGTGTGATCTTAGGCAAATTACTTAACTACTCTGAGCCTCAGATTCCTCATTCCAGATACAGGATAACCATGACTATTTGCAGAACTTCTGTGGGGAGTAAATAAGATGATGTGTGAAGACACTGGGTATACAGTAGATGCTCAAAGACATGAACTTCCTTCCACAACCTCACTCTTGACCTAAGGTGGATTCATTAGGTTATGTTCTTACAGTTTTACTATAAGGAAGACTACTTTTCTCTCCCCAAACAGCAATGGTTAAAACTGGATGAAGATTTCTCTCTCTCTCCTATAACAAGCTGATCGTAAAGAAAGTGAAGTCGTTCAGTCGTGTCCGACTCTTTGAGACCCCATGGACTGTAGCCTACCAGGTTCCACCGTCCATGGGATTTTCCAGGCAAGAATACTGGAGTGGGTTGCCATTTCCTTCTCCAGGAGATCTTCCCGACCCAGGGATTGAACCAGGGTCTCCCATATTGTAGGCAGATGCTTTACCGTCTGAGCCACCAGGGAAGATTCATAAAGGCATCTAGGCAAATAGGTTATATGGTGTTGGGTACCCAGCCTTTCATCTTATTATCCCACCATCTTCAACGAGCAGCTTCCTTTTTTTTTTTTTTTTCAAGATGGATTTATTTTTGGCGGCACCAGGTCTTCGTTGCTGCGCAGGCTGTCTCCAGCTGCTGAGAGTAAGGGCTACTTTCTGTTTGCGGTATGCAGGCTTCTCACTGCAGTGGGTTTCTCTTGCTGCCGAGCGCTGACTCCAGGGCATGCGGTCTTCAGCAGTTGCTCCCAGGATCTAGCGCTCTGGCTCAGTACTTACGGCGCGCGGCCTTTAGTTGCTCCGCGACATGTGGATTCTTCCCAGACCGGGGATTGAACCCATGTCTCCTCCACTGGCAAGTGGATTCTTTACCACGGAACCACCAGGGAAGCCCAGGCGGCTTCCAGCTTGTAGTTTAAGATGGTGATTTCCCGCTGGCAGGAAGGAGAGATGGAGAGATGGGGAGCGAACCTCTCCCCTTTGAGGGCATGACGTAGAAAGTCTACTCACATTCCGTTGGGCTGAATGTGAGCTAGAAGGCAATCTCTGAGGCCCCACTTTTTGGGTTAAAAAAATCCCCAGTTCTCCCACTTACCATCTGTAGTCATGGCCAAGTCAGACTTGCAATGTCTTTGCACCTCTGTTTCCTAATCCTTATGGGGTTATTATGAAATTTAAATAGGTTAGTACATGTAAAGCACTTAGAATAGTTACCTAACATATACTAGACTGTAAGATATACTATTATTGTTGTTGTTGTTTGTTTAGCAACACGGCCACACCTCACTTTGAAGGAGGTTGGGAAATGTCCTTAATTAGACGACTGTGTGTCCAGCTAAAACTCAAGGGTTCTATTATTAAAGGAAGGAGGGGACAGAGGACATCGGAAGACAATTAGGGTCTCTCATGTAAGAGTTGCTAAAATAACTTTTATGAAAGTACTGTTGGTGGCGAGTGATTGCAATCTCCAATCTGGGCCTAAAATACCTATGTCAACTGCTCTTTGTGTGATGGGGTTGACGTGATCCATTCCTAGACATGGGACAATAATCAAAATAAGAATAACACGTGAGCCTCTGTGTTGAGCACTGTCTCAATTGTCTGTGACAGCCTGTTTAGAGATCCCACAATCCTCTGGTTTTATGAAAAGTATTTCTGTTCACCCGGTTCCCTCCCCAGATCCTGTGTGCTTATCACCTTGCAGGCACCAGGGTGGGAGTCTGTGATGAATTTCATTCTCAAAATTACAGTACATTTTGAAGCTCTCAGGCGACGGTGAGGGGGTCCTTCCCTGATGACTCAGATGGTAAAGAATCTGCCTGCAATGCTAGAGACCGGGGTTCAATCCCTGGGTCAGGAAGATCCCCTGGAGAAGAGAATGGCTACCCACTCCAGTATTCTTGCCTGGAGAATCCCATGGACAGAGGACCCTGGTGGGCTACAGTCCATGGGGGGGCGGTCACAAAGAGTCAGACACAACTGAGGGACTAACACCTGAAGCTCTCAGAGGATCCCCCACTCTGAACAGCACCCCACAAAGCCAGTCTACCTGCTTCTTCTCCATTAGCCCCCACCCCTGACTGTGCAGGACACCTAACTGGCTTTTCTGGTTGCAGATTCACCAGGCCAAGGGAGGGGAGAAGCCCAAGTGCAGTTTGTCATCCATGCCTTAATAAACCTCATGCCCAGGCCGTGTGACCCAGGCTCAGAGCCTCTCTCCTACCGTCCAAGGCGTGTGCTAAAAGGAACAGTACCTTACCTGTGAACACAGGGGATGTGAATGTGGGAATTCCAAGACAAATAAACAGAGGTGATTCTTGGCATTATTAACGGGCTGCGTGCTAAGTCGCTTCAGTAATGTCTGACTCTTTGCGACCCCATGAACTGCAGCCTGCTAGGTTCCTCTGTCCATGGAATTCTCCAGGCAAGAATACTGGAGTGGGTTGCCAGTTCCTTCTCCAGGGGATCTTCCTGACTCAGGGATCAAACCCGGGTCTCCCACATTGCAGGGAGATTCTTTACCATCTGAGCCACCGGGAAACCCTATTATTTACAGTCAGTAGAATTTCTAGAGCCGCATAATGCCTTCTACCTTTTATTTGCCAGCAACTCTTTAAGAATGCATTTCAGTGTATCTTTTTGTACAAATGCATGCTTTTCATTTTGCATGCCTGCCTGCCTGCTAAGTTGCTTCACTCGTGTCCAACTCTTTGTGGCCCTGTGGACTGTAGCCCACCAGGCTCCTCTATCCCTGGGATTCTCTAGCCAAGAGCACTCAAATGGGGTGTTTCATTAGTGCTTCTTGGACTCTTTGGCTAAAGATCCTAGCCACCCTTAAATTTCTCAGCTCCATCCTCTCTCTTTAGTCAAATAGTTAACCATCTAGAAACAAACCCGCCAATTAATTCTTTCTGAAGCAAATGTACTTGGTAAGCAAACACCCACTCCCTAAATCGCTTGCTTAATACGCTCCTCTCAGAGAGCCTTCTGGAGAGAACCATGATGGATATAATTATCCTGCTTTTTCATCTCTGCTGTCCAGTTTTGGGGTGTGCTTCTGATCTCATTTGGGAAGATTCCTGGAGCTTCTTAGGTGTAGTCAGCTATGTGGGGACAGGTCTTTGCTCATCCAGTAACTGGGGCAGAGGAATTTGTATGTGGGCGCCTAATTAACACTATTCATTAGCATTAATTACCTTTTATTCATTGAAAGGTGTTGGCAACAGGAACCTGATTCACCTCTGTTTCAAATTGTTGTAAGAGCCTATAACTTTTTTTTTCAGTCCTACAAAAGCCTATAGATTTAGCCCACAGAGCCTCCACGAGGCACTGTTCACAAGCACAGGGTATTCTAGCTGCCACTTGTTCTGATTTTCCATCACTTTTGGAACTTTGTAGGGTGGCTCCTCCAAACTCAGCGGATCTCCTCTCTAAATCCAGCACCCAGCCACGTGGGTGTCATTCTCAGACACATTCAAGGGTTTCCATTCATTTGTGAGCAATGTTGTCTGTTTTGTTTGAATGTGATAAATGGGTCCCTGCAAGATATTGCAGGACAATTTGCCCTTCCTTCTAGAAACCTCAGTCATTTTCCACTCTCAGACCTGGTGTGTGGGGCGGGGGTCTCGGGGGGGGGGGCGGGCGGCGGCGGTGGTGGGTGGTCAACTAACCCGCCCTTCTGGGGGGAGTGACCTGGTACACACCCCCCACCTCCCAGTCCTTTTCTTGATCTTTGGTTTGGTAGGGATGTTACATGTATCGCCCATTTAATTTTCTACCGGCTTGTAAAGTAATTGCAGAGAAAGTAAAAAACCTACAGACCAAGAAAGTCTCAAATACCTGACCTTGACTTTGTTCAGTTCTCTAAGAAGATGATCTACGCATTATACACCCAGGCACACCCCTGTACCTCTCAGGGTCCGGCACGATCATGAGCTTTATCAGTGTCACTGATGGAATTTCTCCCTATCTCCCCCTCTGCCAAGCACAGTGTGATCACTGTTTATGGAGCAGATGGAGGCGGGCGGGGAGGGCGGGTTGTTTTTCACCCTGGACAGTCAGGAGGGCTGAAACCCCCTCTCGGCACATCTCTCAGCACACAAACAGATCCAGTGCTTCCTGAAGGGGAATTGTGTCCTTCCTCTGGAATTTCCTCTTCTAGTCCCTGATTCTTTGCTTAGCTAACTTTGAATAACGGCCCTTGAAAACACTTAAATGTCTGCTTCTGGAAGAAAAGAACCCTGGTCCCCAGGCTGACCATGCCACCTTTCCCCGTGCAGGCTGACGTGGGCCCTCCCCGGGCCTGGCAGAGATCCCCCCATCACTCACTCACTGCTCTCTCCCCGCTCCTGATATCATAGTCAATAAAGGAAGGGACAGTCGTACCGAGCTGTGTAGCCCAATCGTGCATGGACCTTGTGGATATTAGATCAGTGTTTCTTAAATCAGTGGCTGCAGCCAAGAACTCTGGGAGATCCATCTCTTTCATTGAGATCAAGACCCATAAGAAGATCTCTAATTTTTATTTTTAATGTTATTTTAGTTTCATTTTAGTACAGCGCAGCTTGTGGAATCTTAGTTCCCTGACCAGGGATCTAACCCAGGCCCTCTACAGTGAAAGCACTGAGTCTTAACCATTGGACCACCTGGGAATTCCCAAGAAGGTTTTTAAAAAATCTAGTAGAATTCAAGTTAAGGCAGTGCTTGACCCAAAAGAGACCGATAATAAATTAGTTACTACTTATTATTATTTTTACACCTTCCAAATATTAATACCTACTTCTAAATCAGCTGATTTTTTTTTTTTTAACCACACCATGTGTGGGATCTTAGTTCCCCTGGCCAGGAATAAAACTGATGCCCCCTGGGTGGAAGCTCAGAATCGAAGCTTCCGCCAGGGAATTCCCTAAATCAGCTGATTCTTTTTTTTTTTTTAATTTTAATTGAAGGCTAATTGCTTTACAATATTGTGGTGGTTTTTGCCATACACTGACATGACTCAGCCACAGGTGTACATGTGTCCCCCATCCTGCCTCCCTCCCCATCCCATCCCTCAGGGTGGTCCCAGTGCACTGGCTTTGAGTGCCCTGTTTTATGCATTGAACTTGGACTGGTGATCTATTTCATATATGGTAACATACATGTTTCAATGCTGTTCTCTCAAATCATATCACCCAATCAGCTGATTCTTAACCCCCCTATATTTTTCCCAATCTTAACCTTCCTTGGGCCCAGAAAATCCTAGTAGGCACGCAGCTCTCTCCTCAGTAGGTCCTTCATGTCCCCTCCTGGCTCAGAGTGAACACTCCCACCTCAGGTTTCTAGAGGGCCTCCCAGAGGGAGGGAGGGGGAGAAGAAGGGCCTGCTCCCTTTGTCTCAATTAGCTGAAGCCAACTGATGGAGTCTCGGATACACTGTTCAGCCTGCACAGGTGACACATACAGTCTTTTTAAAATGATGAATGTTAGTTACCAGTATTTAAAAATTGGGGTACTTTTAAAATCAGGAGCTCCCTGGTGTCCCAGTGCTTAGGATTACAGGCTTTCACTGCCATGACCCACGGTTCAATCCCTGGTCAGGGAACTGAGTTCCCACAAGCCAAGAGGTGCAGCCCAACAGTAAATCCAAATAAATAAAAACTGGGATTTCTAGCAACACTAGGCCCCAAGTTTTGGGACTGAGCTCCTGAAAGCTGCATGGTGTGAAAAAAGTAAAATAAAATACTGGGATTTCTAGCCATAGTAGGCCCAAAGTTTTGCAAGGTAGCAGTCAGGTGGAGCCGAAACCCAGCTGGCTCCCCTAAAGCATGCCTGCTCCTGTTCACCACAGTCCCCACCACTCTGTTACATCCCCCACAACTGAGTTTGTGTGTTGGGCTGATTTCATTACATTCTCAGATTCCCAAATGTGGCTTTATGTTAAGAACAAAATGAAACATTTCTGGTCCCTGTGTTTAAAGCACCAAAATACAGTGTGACCCAGGATAGCATGTACTTCAAGAGAAAAGGGAGTGAACTGACTCCTTTGTGTGAGGGAAGAACTGTCTACAAAGTTAATATTTAAGCCCCAGGGTATCTGGTTAGAAGACCATAATTCAAGAAGCCATTCTGAAACAAACCCGACTGATGCATCTACTTGTTTGACCGTATCCGCCTAAACCCCAGAGGATTTAAGGCCTCTGGTCAAATCGATAGAGTATCTTGCAACTCAAACAGACCCTATCTACACCCAGACACTGGTGAATGGATCTGGGCCCAGTGTCTGCCTGTTCTCAAATTGAGGAATAGACCAGACTGACTGATAGCTTTCAGGGCTGAGTGGAAAGAACATCCTCACTTCTCAGCCAAGCTCCTGGTTTCCCTACAAGACCTTAATAATAAGCGGATGGGAAACAGGAAGTTCTGGGGTGGATAAATCACCTAGTCAATTGTGCTGGAAGGATCTGAACTACAGTTGGAATTGGAGAACTCTATTTGTGATCAACCATAAATCACTATTTTGATTTTCTTAACTTTGGGAAGTAATTTCAAGCTAACCAAAAAGTTGCAAAAAAAAAAAAAAGATTTCCTGTGAAGTACCATCCAGACCCCACAAATGTTAACATTTTACATAAGATGTGAATTGTGGAATTTACATGGATACAATGCAGTTATCTATCTAATGTACAGAATTTTATTCAGATTTCCCCCGCCATCATACTGAGGTTTTTTTCAGAGTCCTCTAGCAATTTCACTTTGCACTTGGCTCTCAAGTGTGGAACAATTTCTCAGTGTTTCTCTTTCCTGACCTTGATACTTAGTAAAATGTCCCTTGAGTTTGGTCTATCTGTTTCTTCCTCGTGATTGAAGCTGGGTTATTCATTCTGATAAGAAGCCCATGGAAGTGACATTATCTCTTTCTCGATGCCTCACATCGGGAGTTACAATGCTGTCGGTGACAGTGACTTTGACGTCTGGTGGTGTCTCACAGGTCTCCTCCCCTGTAAAGTTACTTATAAATTCATAAGTATTCAAAGGGAAAACTGTATCTTCTGGGGACATACTCTGAGATGATGCAAATATTCTTTTCATTCTCATCATACTTTCATCCACTAATTCTAATATCCATTGATGATGATTGCCTGAAACAGCCATAATTAGTTTTAAACTAGAATAATAATGAAGAGACACATGCGTTAAGCGTATCTCTAAAAAATTCTCTATAAATGAAAATGTCCCTTGATCCTCTTTTACATAGCAGGTGGAAATCACAAGGTGCCCACCTTTTCACTGGATTATTAATGAGCCCTGCATCTCTGTGGAGTGGCCTGGGCTCCGCAGACTCTTGGCAGTGCTATGTCTCATAGCTTGCTTGTTGGGTATTATGACCTAGTGGAAACCATAATTTGACTCTGTATAAACCCTCAACACACCCCACACAAGTCCTTTCTTCCACACAAACAGATCTCCTTAGATTCTCTGTATCTGTACCTGGCCTACTCATGGGGGACTTGTGGTGTCACCTGGCCTGCTCCTATAGGCTGGGGTGATGTCATACTTACCTGTCCACCTTCTCTTCAGTTTAAAAAATTATATACCTCCCACAAGTCTCAGCTCAAAGCTCTGTTCTGCATGAAGTCTTTCACAGGAGGGCAGGGCCTACCTTTTCTTGCTGTGATACTTTTCTGGGTTTAAGAGTACAGTTTAGGGGAGGTCCTTGGTGGTCTAGTGGTTATGAACCCACCTTGCAATTCAGGGGACACGGGTTCGATCCCTGGTCAGAAAACTAAGATCCCACATGACTCAGAGCAAGTAAAGCTGGGCACCCCAACTATTGAGTCTGTACTCCCCAACTAGAGTCCGTGTGCCACAATGAAAGACCTTACATGCTGCAACAAAGACCCGACAGAGCCAAAGAAAGAATAAAGTTTGGGTTTCTGCATTCATTGAACACTTCCTCTGGCAGGGAGGGAGATAAAAAAGGGTAATTCAAGTCCCTCAAGAAGAGGTAAGGAGGGGTGCATAAAATTAATGAATTGTAAAGGAAAGAAAACAAGAGCAAGCTTTATGAAACTCTGGAGGAAATCACAGAAAGGTGACTTTTGAAATGGGCCTGAAGGGTGCAGATTGGAGCTGTGGATGAAGTAGGCGGCTTTCTAGGTGGAGAAGAGCTGGTTATGGGTATAAAGCGGTCATACCTACAGAGACATGTGGAAATATATTTGAGGTTGGAATGGGAAGCGTCCTAGAGCAGTTGGGAAGGGGCTGGAAGTGTGGGGTGTACCCCCTCCTGGTGGCTTTTACACTGTGCACAGAGACGTTAGCCCCGCTCCGAGCCTGGCGTTTCGGGACAATACTTCTTGCAGCAAAATGAAGGGTGGATTGAAAAAATACATCATTGGAGGAATAGGCATCCCACTGGGAGGCTTGCAGGCAGAAGATGAGCACATGGGTTTAGGCAGCAGTTGGGAAGAAGAGGACATTTGTCAACAACCAATGTAATTTTTTTGTAATTCTGAAATCTAAGACGCTGAAACCCAAAAGTTTCCTCTCAAGCTGGCAGAAAATGTATCTGGAGAAACATCCAATTTAACCTGGGAGGAAGTTAGTCATTGTCTTTATTTGTTTCACTTCATGGACGAAAACATGGCCACAATCGTTTTCTGCTCCTCTCATCCGGAGGTGGTGTCTGTTTCCCTGCTGTCTGAATCAGGCTGCCCTGGTTACTGGCTTTGACCAACAGAATGAGGCAGAAATGAGGCTCTGTGATTTTCAAGGCTGGACCTTAAGAGATCTGCAACTTCTGCTCATTTTTTCCCCTCTGGATGCCAACTTCTGTGTAGAAGTCCATCTACTCTGAACCCACCATACTGTGAGGAAGCCCAAGCTTCATGGAGGGAGAGAGAGAGGGGCCAGGTAGTGGAGCACTGAAGTGCTTCAGAAAGGAAGTGAAGAGAATGTGAATGAAGGCTTTTCAGACTTTCCAGGCCTGCCCTGCCCCAATTGAAATCAGCTGAGTGAATGACTCCAGTAAGCATGAGGAGCCAAAGAATCTGCCGCCAAGTCCCACCCAAATTCCTGACCCATAGATTCATGAGCAAGATGGTTGTTATTTTAAGCCACTAATGTTTGGAAGCATTTATCACATGGCAGTAGAAAAGCCAAACACACGCTTATTTCATTGATGTGTTTTCGTTGCCCCAAAGGAGTATACTTGATTCAAGGGCCATTCCACCACACCAAAGGTGTTATATAGTGTATGGCATATGTACCTTTTACCTTCCTAAATTAAAGGTCTGAGTTTTGAAGTCCATTTGGGCTCAGAGGTTTTCTGAGATGGGCTTGTCCTTTGTAATACAAAAATAGAGCTGTCTTGACTTCCTTCCTCCCTTCCTGCCTTTGATAATGTCCTGCATGATGCCACAAACTACTTCTCAAGCCATTCCATGTGTATCTTTTATTTCTGCAGCTGCAAGATCGGTTTCTCTAATCCACTAGCTCTCAAACTTCAGTGCATATCAGAGTCTGCTGGAAGGCTAGTTCAAACACAGCCTCCTGGTCCTTGCCCTCAGAGTTTCTGATTCAGTGAATCTAGGGTAGGGCTTGAGAACTTCCCTTTCTGAGAGCTCCTGGGTGATACTGATGCTGTTGGTCTAGGCACCACACTTTGAGAACCACTGCTCAAGGGGAAAGGGCTATATTTTTTTGTTATATTTACCCACCAGCCAGAGATGCTGAGCAAATGCTCAGAGATGGAATTGCTCTAAATATCATCATCTTTGCAATGCCTTTTTTTTTTTTTAACAAACAAACAAACATGTTCACACACCCTTGTCACCACCTCGACCACAGGGAAGCTAGGGAGCCACTTATTTGCCATCCGTGTATCTTCCTAGAAGTGAAATATCTATTAGCAGCTTTTGCCTATTTAAAAAAAAAAAACAAACCGATTTATTTAATTTTTTGACTGTGGTGGGTCTTCGTCGCTGCACTCGGCTTTCTCCAGTTGCAGAAAGCGGGGGATACTTTTAGTTGTGGTGGGAGGGCCTCTCATTGCCCAGGCTTCTCAGTGTATTGGCTTCTCTTGTTGCAGGGTGTGGGCTCAGCAGTTGTGGAGCATAGGCTCAGTTGCTCTATGGCGTGTGGGCTCTTCGCTCACCTAGGATCGAACTGGTATCCTTTGCATTGGCAGGTGGATTCTTAAACGCTGGACCACCAGGGCAGCCCAGTAATGCTTTTGAAGTTTTTTACTTCCTGAGGTCCTCCTGCGTAGGCCCTAGACCTAAAAGAAACGAATTCCTTGTTTTACTTGAGTGTATCGATCATTTTTGCTTTCTTCTCAGCTCACAGGACATGGTGGGAAAAAATGTCCCTTCAGACTTTTTCCCAAAGGTCTTTGGGAACAGATTAAGAGGGAATGGAATGCTTTCGCTGTGATCTGAGAGCAACCCTCTATTTGTGAACAAGGATTATTTCCTTTCCTCTGGGGCGTGTCTGAATAAAATAGAATATTTCTTGCCATTCTTTCACCAGACAGAAGGAGAGTGTGCCAGGAAGATGTTCTTGTTGGCAAGGTGTCCACCTAGGCATTTTACAGACGGTCCACTGAGGTCCAGAGACGTGGGGCCCCTTGCTCCTGGTCACACGGCTGAGAAATCCAAGTGTTGAAATTCGGGTCAGCCTGACACGTTTGCCTGCATGCGTGGGGCTCCCTCATCCCCTCCCGCACCCCAGGAAAGCACACTTTGCACGACCCACACAGTTTTCTAGCTCTCCCCCCAACATTTCCTCCCGAGGGCGATGGGACACTGATTCATCGTGACCAGGGACCCCCCCAAAGATTTCCCCGTTCCCATCTACGGGTCAGGCGCGGTCTCCATGCATCCGCGCGATCGAGCCTCTGAGAGCGCCTGGAAGCGTCTCGCCTTCCAAGCCCGGCGATGAAGCTGGTTCCTCAAATTGTTCCCGGCAGGAGGGGCAGGAAATCCCGCCCGGCTGCGGCGGCCGCCGCGGCGGCAGGGGGAGAAGCTCCGGCCGGACCGTCCCGGCAGCCACACATCGATCTCGTTCGGGTCTAAGGTCCGGCCAGGTCGTAACTCCAGCCACTCTTTCGCCACCTGGAGCGATCGCCCCGCCCACCCCTCCATTCCCTTAGCCACGCGGCCCGGAGGCCTGGCTCTTCCCGGCGGCCCCCGAGCCGCGGGCCGGCCGCCGCCAGGTGGAAAGAGACAGGTCAGCGGCGACTCGCCCCCGGGAGGCGGCGCCTGGCTGAGCCGAGCAGCCGGCGGCCGCGACCCCAGGCCTCCCTCCGCAGACCCCGCGCCCCCGCACCCTCCCGGCCGAGCAACAGGTGAAGCGGCCGCCGGCCGGCGGCGCCTCCGCGGGGCGGTCCCTCCCCGCCCACCGCGTGCCCGCCCCTCTCCACGCCCCCTCCTCCGCCGGGCCTCCGCCGCCTCCCTCGGCCGCCGGCGGCTTCCCCCTCGCCGGGTCTCCTGCCGCGGCGCCCCCGCGCAGCCCGAGAGCCCGCGCTCGCCGAGGAGAGGGGGGCGCCGCGCGCTCTCCAGACTCGCGCCGCGGCCACACGGGCCCGGCAGGCGCCCCCCGCGCGCCCCGTCCCTCCGCCGCCGCGCTCCCCTCCCCCCCACTGGCCGGTGTCCCCGGGCTCTGAGCCGCGCGGCCCGCCTGGACGCGCCGGGGGTCTCCGAGGCGGGGCCGGCGCTGCCCGCCCGGGCGCGACGATGGAGGAGCCGCAGCGCGCCCGCTCGCAGACGGTCACCACCACCGCCAGCTCTTTCGCCGAGAACTTCTCCACCACCAGCAGCAGCTTCTCCTACGACCGCGAGTTCCTCCGCACCCTGCCCGGGCTCCTCATCGTGGCGGAGATCGTGAGTGCCTCGGGGCGGGCGGGCGGGGCCGGGGGCGCAGGTGGACCCGGCGCGGTGCTCCTCGCCCGGGAGCTTGTTCACATCCTTCCGACGGCTTCGGAGGAACGCTTTAGGCTTAGCCTCGCCTTCATCCCAAGATGCCAAACTCCGAGACCCCTCTCAGAAGAGGGCCCCTTCTCACCTTGGGCTCTTCTAGGGGAGAGGGTCATGAGCTTCGGGATGTTGGGGAGAAACCCGACCTGCTGGGCCCTCTCTGCGGTCGTGGCGTGTGCCCGGAGCGGGATGCTTGGTGAACATTGAGTTTGTGTTCATGAGTGTCAGAGATACCTGGTGCCTCCCTCACCTGATATCCACGTGGATGGCCTTTTCCCCAAAAGCAAAGCTTCTCGAAGATCAGGGGAGAAGACTTCTTTTTCCTAATTATCTCCTTGGAAGTAAAACTGAGGTGAATCAGGAAGGGTTTACGGAAAAATTCCGAGGGTCTCCTGTCTGGTGCTGTTTGAGGATCAAAGGGGTTCTTGTCTGGTGCTTTGCACATCCTGGTTTAAGACTCAGACCGTTCCTGGGGAGGGGGCACATGAACCAGCCTTCTCCTCTCTAGAGGAGAACGTGGACGCTGAGAGATCCAGTTATCCCCCCTTTTGGTTTCCTCCTGGCTGAGAAAGGTCCCGGGCTTGTTAACAGCTAACGGAGGCTACTGTGTACTGTCTTCACCAGGTGCCAGGGTCTCATCAAGCCCTTTAGACACCTTCCTGCCCACATGTCCCGCACAACACTCCTATCCTGTGAAAAGTGAAAGAAAGTGAAGTCGCTCAGTCGTCTCCGACTCTCTGCGACCCTCTGGACTGCAGTCCCTTTACCATCTGAGCCACCTGGGAAGCCCATCCTGTGAAGGGAGCTTTGATTATGATCCCATTTTACTTGTGAAGAAACTGAGGTTTAGAGAGAGGAAGTAGGTCCCACCTGGGGGGTGGAGGTGGGATTCAAACCTAGGCCTGCCTGTCTCCAGGGCCCTGCTTGTAACTGTTAAGGGGCATCCCTTCCTTCTGCCATATCTCGCACAGTTTACTTGTGGCGTGTTCAGTTGTATCTGACTCTTTGCGGCCCCATGGACTGCAGCCCACCAGGCTCCTCTGTCCACGGGATTTCCCAGGCAAGAATACTGGAGTGGGGTGCCGTTTCTTACTCCAGGGGATCTTCCCAACCCAGGGATTGAACCTACATCTCTTGCATTCCCAGGCGAGTTCTTTTTTTTGTTTGTTTTTTATTTCCAGGCTGGTGTGTTTCAAAAAGGGTGTCATACAAAAGGGCAGGGACCATGGCTTTTTCCAATGGCAGGCGGAATTCTTTACCACTATGCCACCTGGGGAAGCCCCATATCCCTCATACTTTCACTTAAACCTTTGTGGGGTTGAAATCTAGCTTATGTGAGCTTGGGGCCGTGATGGTACCAAAGTGCTGAGGACCCCAGATCCCCTGAGAAACCTGCTCATCCACTTTTCCAGAGACTCAGAGCACACCCCAGACCAACTGAATACATCCCCGTTGGTTCCAGTGCATTGAGAGTTTGAAGTGTTGGCTTAGCCCATCCCCCATTTGGTTCCCCCTGCTGGCACTGAGGCTGGGGAGATCCAATAGAAAGCTCGGGTATTGGAATCACCTTGCAGGGCCTGGCTTATAGGAATTCAACAAATATTTGCTGTGTGGATGAAGGAGTTGGCAGGCTCCTCTGCTCCAGCAGAGCTAGTGGCAGCTACAGTGACAGAGGTGGGCCTTCTACCCTGGTGTGGATGCGGACCAGGTGTAAAGTAAAACACCTCTTGTTTTCTGATTTATGATCAACAGACTCCATGTTCCATGCTTTCTCTGAAACTAGGAAAGTAAAAGAAAAAATGTAAATGGCCCACAATTATGTTACTAGAAATAACCACTGCTTATGTGTTGGCACGTAGACGTTTCGATTTCAATACGTTTTTTGAAACTGATGGAAAAACATGTGAGAAAAATTATCCTGAATGACTACGAGAGTTTTTATTTTGGCAGATCTCTATATGCACAGGTTTTAGAGTCACTGGCCTACCGGTAGACATCTAACCCTCCCCCACCATTGCCGTACCAGAGGTACCCACATTCCCATCTCTTAGACCCTTCCCCCACCAATGGTGTTATCCTTGGCTTTGTACTCTGACAAATGAGGCTTTACCCTCTTGGGCCACCCCTTCCCCACCCGCATTATACATACACCTTTATGTCTTTGCATTAGATCGGTAACCGGTGCTGACCTTAGGATATCATAAACTGTTCAAGAGGAGCCGCTGAGCGGTCTGTGGGTGCTTTTCCTTTGCTGTCCAATTTCTTGTTGTTCCTGGAGATTGTAATTTTCCATTTCTGAGTTCTCTAGATACTTAGTCACTGACTTTACTGTTTGAGTCTTCACTCAGGAAACTGAGAGACAGCAGGTATTCCATCAGGGTCGTTTTCTTGACCAGCCCTCTGGGAGCGTCTGATCCGCTCTCACCTGGCCTTCTCACCTGGACACAGCTGATGGCCTGGGGTCTCCTGCATGTGCCTGTTGAAAGCCCCTTCCCCCTTCTCCTAGGTTGATCCTCTGCCTCCCAGGACCAGTGTCCTCCTCTGTCTGGGGGGAAACACACACCCTCTGACGCACACATGCGTCTCCTAAAAAAAGGACACATGTGTAAATCGAGAGGCGCATCTTTTAAAATGTCTTCATTCCACTGTTACACATAATTAATAGTTTGACTAAGTGAAGAATGGTAGATTGGAAATTTTTTCCTTCAGAATTTTCAAAGTGTTCCTCTGTTATCTTCTAGCTCTTCTGATTCTTTTTAAAAGATTCCAATTCTTGATCCCCCACCCCCTTTCTGGAAACCTGTAGAATCTGTTTTCTTCCCAGAGAGCTGTGACATCACAGCGGTGTGCCTTCACATGAGTGTGTTCTTCTGTAATACCAAGAACCTGTTCTCTCAATCAGGAAAACTCATGGACATTTAAAGAGATTAAAAATTTTTTTAAATTTATTTGGCTGCACTGGGTCTTAGTTGCAGCACATGGACTCTCTCATTGTGGTGCACAAACTCTCTCGTTGTGGCACGTGGGCTTAATTGCCCCACAGCATATGGGATCTTAGTTCCCTGGTCAGGGATCAAATCCACACCCCCTGCTCTGCAAGGCGGATTCTTAACCACTGGACCACCAGAAAGTCCCCTAAAAGGTTGTTTGTTTTTTTTTTTTCCCTGTTTATGTTATATTCATTTATTCAACAAATATATATTGATCACCAATTTTGAGCCAAGTTACTTATTCTTCTTCTAGGCATGCTCCAAATTGCCTATGTCAAATGTTTAGAATGGCCGGAGAAAGTAAGTAACATTCTCTAAGCCTGCTTTATCCATTGTAGTGGAAATTGCTGTAGAAATTTAAGAAACCTCCACTGAAATGCTGTTTTAACTAGAATTTCTTTTACGCCATCTTAGCCTCTAGCACAGTGACTTTAAAGATTTAATGAGCATAAAAATCACAGTGAGCACTGTACTAAAATGCATATTCTAGAGTGCTGGCTACAGAAATCCTGTTACAGCAAGTTTGCTACAGTGAGAAAGAAATCAGCATTTTTAACAAGCTCACTAGATACTATTGCAAAGTGTTCTTGGATGGTCCTTTGAGAAAACAGCTACAGAATGCTTAGATACTTTCTTTTATCATAATATGCTATTATCTATAAAACAAATGTCAATAGCTAATTATTTTAAAAATTCCATTACTTATGATATTTCAAGCGAGTCAATTGATGATTGCAGAGTTTCTTCCACTTGTGCAGTTTTATACATTACTTTTATCTAAATAGATGTTGGGAATGTGGAATGGGAGAGGGTGTCTTCATTCATCGGAAGAACAGTTCATGAACTTACTGTCCATACGTACGTGCTCGTTAGTTCAGTCATGTCCGACTCTTTGTGACCCCATGGACTGTAGCCAGCCAGGCTCTTCTGTCCATGGGATTCTCTAGACAGGAATACTGGAGTGGGTTGCTATTTCCTACTCCAAAGAGATTCTTAAAATTTTCTTTTTCATTTATTTTGGCCATGCCACGTGGCTTGTGGGATCTTAGTTCCCTGACCAGGGACTGAACCCAGGGCCCCAGCAGTGAGAGCACGAGGTCCTAACCACTGGATCGCCAGAGGATTCCATAGAACTCTTGAAAATGTTAAGGATCACCCTAAATAGTATATACTACATTTTATTGATTCAGTATACTGTTTATATTTTATAAATATTTTAATTTTTGTTTATATTTTAACATCTGAGTCAGAATGTAGCTTGCAGTGGATGGTTTGTTGAACCGTAAGGAAAATGGAGCCATGAATTCTTTATTTGAGGGTGGAGGCAGGGCAGGTTTCAAACTTTTGCTGTTCCAGCCCTCAGATTAAGTTAGACCTGCCCCTAGAAGAATGTTACTTTCCGCCTTGAAAAAGCAAAATACTGAGACAAAGAATTACTAAGAACCTGACTTCCTGCTTGAGCCTGGGGGAAATAATAGAGAGTAAAACACAGTGTTTCCCCAAATCTGTTGTCAGGATCCCTTGGCCTGGCTTTCTCACAGAGGTGACCTGCTAAAACACCCTAGACGGTGCCGGTGTAACATGGCATGGCAACCAAATTGTAGTGGTTTCCTTCCTCTTCAAGTTTTATAACGAGCTAGAAGCAATCCAGGACTTGACCTGTGACTTGTAGGATGTTGTGATCTCATAACAGTTATGAGGATTGGAGGAATACAAGTGGTTTGTCAGAAGCTGAGTTAAACTGCAGCCTTCCTGTTGTTGGCGACTTCAAAATGAGTTATGTCATGCAGGTAATAATGTCAGATCGCCTTTCGTTTACTTACTGTCATGAGCAAACTTAGTTGGGGGAGGACAGATAGGGTTTCCTGAGAACCGGCAGCTAAATTAATTTGTCCTGGGACTTGCCTGGCAATCCAGTGGTTAAGGCTTCAAGTTCGCAATGCAGGGGACGAGGGTTCAATCCCCGGTGGGGGAACTAGATCCCACATGTGGTGCGGTGAGGCCGGGAGGAGTTAAATTAGTCTATCCTGTTGATTTCTTTTTGAAGAAGGATGAACACAGGTTCCTAATCTTGGTAGAAAAATGAGAAAAATGCAAGTATGAAAAAAAACCCCTTGAACCGTGTTCCCCACAGTGGTTCCTGTCAGGCGTGTCAATATTGACCCATGTTTGGGCGTGGGGAGGCTTTTCAGAAATTTTTGGTTATTGTCGTGCCTGTTCTCCTGGTGTTCAATGCCCTGGGGTCCAGGGAGTCTGATGTCCTGAAGCGCTTGGGACAGTCCCCAGCCATGAAGAGTTGCTTCACCAGCTGCCTACAGCCCCACTGTTCAGAAACTCTGGGCGAACCTCTGTTTACCCGCTGGAGTAAATCATTCCAGGGTTTCTTAAGTGGTTGTGTGTTACTTATCTGCAGTTTTTTAAAAAATGCGGTCACTTATGAACTACTCCTTGCTTCCTGCTATGACCATCTGTGCTGAATGTCTTCCATTCGTCACTCAGAGGCACCCTCCACCCGGCTCTCCACCCTGTAGTGACTTGCACGGACCCGGCCGTCTCCAGGGTCCCCTCTGATGCCACACTGGATTCCAGGGTCCTCCTGGCACCTGTAGGATGCGGTAGGTGGGAGAGGAGCAGGTTCAGGGCGCTCGTTCTTGGGACTCCTGCCTGCCGGGCTCAGCAGCCTAGCTGTGTCCCTCTGTGCAAGGCGGGCTCTGGCAGCCCTCGGCCCTGGGCTGTTTTCCCTGGCTCTGTTATCCGGTCACTCCCAGCCACTTCCTATTGCCAGGCCCTGCGTTATGGCTTGTGGTTTTCCTGCACCCTACCTTCTAAATAAGACCTTTATTACACTCTGCTCAGATTACCCAATCTGAATGTGCCAGTTTCCTGGGGAGACCTGATAAATTACCTTTCCTCATCAGCGTTCATTTCTTTAGGCATTGTGTTTTGTTTTGTTTTTTCCAATTTTTAAAAACATTTTTTCTTCTGTTCCTGGCTTTAAAAAAAATTATTGAAGTTCTTCAGTCATTCTTAATGGCTGCCTGCATGCGTGCATGCTAAGTTGCTTCAGTTATATCTGACTCTTTGCAACCCTATGAACTGTGGCCTACCAGGCTCCTCTGTCTATGGGATTCTCCACGCAAGGATACTGGAGGGGGTTGCCATTTCCTTCTCCAGGGGCTCTACCCAACTCAGGGATTGAACCCAAGTCTCCTGTGGCTCCTGCATCGCAGGTGGATTTTTTACCTGTGAGCCACTGGGGAATCCCAATGGCCACCTGCTGCTGCTGCTGCTAAGTCGCTTCAGTCGTGTCTGACTCTGTGCGACCCCATAGACGGCAGCCCACCAGGCTCCCCTGTTCCTGGGATTCTCCAGGCAAGAACACTGGAGTGGGTTGCCATTTCCTTCTCCAATGCATGAAAGTGAAAAGTGAAAGTGAAGTCGCTCAGTTGTGCCCGACTCTTCGAGACCCCATGGACTGCAGCCCACCAGGCCCCTCCGTCCATGGGATTTTCCAGGCAAGAGTACTGGAGTGGGGTGCCATTGCCTTCTCTGGGCCACCTAGTATTCCATAAATGTCCAGGCTCCCACTGTTCAATTTAGGTTTCTTTCTTTCCTGTAACAAGGTTGTAACAAACAGTCCTTAAGCCCCCTCTTTCTGGATACTCTTTTGAGGTTTTCTATGGATGTGTACTTGGAATTGAGCAACAGGGCATATGAATCTTCCTTGAAGTAAAATTTTATTGATGTCTACAGTAAAATTTACCCTTTTTAGTGTACTGTTCTATGAGTTTGGGCATATCCAGGTTTAAGATACAGCTTTATTGAGATATTAGCGATAACAGATTGATGATTTTTCCTTAAAAACTAAAAATACAGCTGTTGTCTGATCCAGCCATCCCACTCGTGGGTGTATATTGGGAGAAAAGACACGCTCTCCAGCGTTCACTGCAGCATTCTTTACAGCAGTCAAGGAATGGAAGCCGCTGCAGTGTCCACTGACAGACTCATGGATACAGAAGACGTGATACATACATACAATGGAATATTACTCAGTCGTAAAAAGTAACGAAATAATGCCGTTAGCAGCAACATGGATAGATGTAGAGATGAAGTAAGTCAAAGACCATTATCATGTAGGATATGCATGTCCTTTGCTGTACCCCTGAAACATTTAAAATCAACTATACTTCAAGAAAAAATTAAATAAAAAACAAAAATATAAGAAAAGTAAAAATATACATGAAAAGTTGACCTTTTAAAGGTGTACAACTCAGAAATTTTTTAGGATATTCACAGAGTTGTACAGCTTTCATCATTGTCTGATTTTAGGACATTTTTGTCACCACAGAAAGAAACCTTATATCTGTTAGCAGTCACTCCCTGGTCTCCCCTGGCCTCAGCCCTTGGTAGCAGCTAATCTGTTCTTTGCCCCCTGGATTTGTCTGTCCTGGTTATTTCTTGTAGATGGATCCTATAGTGTGTGGCCCTTGCTGTCTGGCTTCTTTCACTTAACATAATGTTTCCAAGGGTTATCCATGCTCTAACATGTCTCAGGACTTCATTCCTTTTATTGCCAAATAATATTTCATTGTATTATACATATATATGTATTGTTTATCCATTCATCAACTGACGAACAGCTGGGCTGCTTCCACATTTTGACTGTTACGAACACACTGCTGTGAACCTTCGTGCACAGGTTTTGTGTGGACTTAGTTTTCACTTCTCTTGGGCGTTTACGTAGGAGAGGAGGGTTGACTGATCCGGTAGGTCTTTGTCTGCTATTTGTCAGAGTACTGCTAGACTCTTTCTAAAATGGTGACCCTAACTTATAATTCCAGCACCAACACGAGTGTTCCGATTTCTCCACATCCTCCCCGAGATTTGTTTTCTGCCTTTTCTAATCATCCTGACGAGGTATGAAGTGATATCTCATTGTGGTTTTAGTTTGTATTTCCATGATGACTATTGATGTTGAGCATCTCTTTATGTCATTTGTCTAGCTTCTTTGGAGAAGTGTCAGTTCAAATCCTTGGCCATTTAAAAGGAACAACCAGGCCCTGAAAAGTTGAAAAGTAATGTCAACAGCAGCCCAATAAAGATAATGTGAACAACCAAAAAATCCTTTGCCATTTAAAAAACTAATTTCTCTTATTGTGGACTGTAAGCATGCTTTTCATATTCTGGATACAGGTTCCTTATCATATATCAGATACATGATTTGCAAATATTTTTCTTCCATGCTGGGTGTTGTCTTTTCACTTTATGTGATGGTTTCCTTTAAAGAACAAGGGTTTCCTAATTTGACAAAGTACAGTCTGTGTATTTTTTTTCTCTTGTTGTTTGTATTTTTGATGTCATATCTAAGACGACTTTGCCTAATGCAGGGTCACAAAGATTTGCTTGTCTGTTTTTTACTGAAAGTTTTATAGGTTTTTTTTTTAGGGGGGTGGTGCTGCATTGCATGGCATGCACAACTTCCCTGACCAGGGATCGAACCCGTGCCCCCTGCAGTGGAAGCACAGAATCTTAACCACTGGACTGCTGGTAAAGTCAAAAGTTGTGTAGTTTTATGTCTTACATTTAGGTCTGTGGCTAATTTTGAGTTAATTTTTTGAGGAAGGAGGGTAATTTTGTTCATTTCCGTGTGGATATCTAATGGTCCTAGCACTGTATGTTGAAAAGATAATTTTTTTCCCTACTGAATTGTGTTGGCACCCACTGTTGAACATCATATGGCCATAAATGTAAGGGTTTATTTCTGCATCATCAGTTGTTTTGTTGATCTAAATATCTATCCTTGTGCCAGTACCACACTAACTGTAGCTTTGTAGAAAGTTTTGAAATCAGACTGTGAGTTTGCAAGTTTGTTATTTTTTGAAAGTTGTTTTGCCTATTCTGGGTCCCTTGCATTTCCTTGAATTTTAGTATCATCTTGCCAATTTCTGCAAAAAGGGCTGCTAGAGTTTCAGTATGGGTTGTGCTGAATCTGTAGATCAATTTAGGGGATATTGCTGTTTGAAAACTGTTTTCTGATTCATGGACATGGGATACCTTTCTGTTTATTTACAACTCCTCTGATTTCTTTAACAATGTTTTGTAGTCTTCAATGTACATATCATATATTTCTTTTGTTAAATTTATTCCTAAGTGTTTTATTCTTTTTGATGCTATTGAACATGGAATTATTTTCTTAATTTCATTTTCAGATTGTTTATTGCTACATCATAGAAATCCAGTTGAGCTCTGTATCCTTAACCTTATATTCTACAATTTTGCTGATTTCATTTATTAGTTCTAATAGTTTTGTGTTGGAGTGGGGTTGCTCTATGTGTTTTTAAGGCTTTTGGTATTACTGCCCAGTTGTACAGAAAGGTTTATACCCACTGGCATTCCCTGTAGTTCTGTTTCAGTGGGTTTGTGTGTTTGTGTTCTAGTGGTGTTTCAGTGGGTTTGTTTCTTCAAATACTTAAACTTTTAACATTTTCCAATTTTCTTGGAGTGGGAGATACTCTAAAAAAACCTGATTTGGCATAGACACCCACCAGTCAGAGCATTAGCTAATATTCAGGGGAGCCTTGGACATGTGAAAAAAGAGATTTTTAAAAATCTGTATTTCTGTGATGATCAAAATTTAACATTTAAAATATGCTCATTAGCCATTTATTTCTTCTTTCAGTAAATGCCTGTTTTTCCCCTTCTACTCATTAAAAAAAAAAAGGGCCCTTTCTTTCTTTAAAAATGTTTTAAAGATATAAAAGGGATTGAAAAAGTGAAAGCGTTAGTTGCTCAGTCATGTCCGACTCTTCGTGACCCCATGGACTGTAGCCCGCCAGGCTCCTCCGTCCATGGGATTCTCCAGGCAGGAATACTGGAGTGGGTTGCCATGCCCTCCTCCAGGGGACCTTCCCAACTCAGGGATCGAACCCATGTCTCCTGTGTTGCAGGGAGATTCTTTACTGTCTGAGCCACCAGGGAGTGAAGACATTTATGAAAATTTACCTCCAAGGAGGGAAATAAGATTGGATTGTGGGATGTAGTTGAATAGGGAGGTTTGCTTTTTAACTCCTTATTTTTTATATGGTTTTAATTTTTTTGTGATGAGAATGTATTTATGCATTAATGTAATTAAAGAAACTTAGCAGTGTGTTCATTGTAAAAAACTTCAAGTCATTTATATATAGAGTGAAAACTCAGTGTCTCTGATAATTTACCTCCTTCACCGTATCCAGCATCTACCCCCATCTACTTAGTGTTCACAGACCTTTTTCTGTGCGTGTGCATATATACGCACACATGAATGAGTGTAGTATACATATTCTGCAGCTTCGTTTTCACTTAGTGATACCTTGATGTTTTTCCATGTTGCTTTTGTGTTGATTTGTAGGTTTCCTGTATAAGTATCAACTTTCTCGCATCACTTGTTGTTAGTATCATTCATGCCATTTTCATCAAAATAAGTTTCTAATTTGCATGAAATCTAGATCTTACCTTTATTCAGCCTTCTTGGGTTTACTTTGCTTAAACATGGCTTCCTTAGACCCAGGATTATACAGATATTTGGAGAAAATACCATTCTTTTAAATGTTAAAAATATTTACCAGCAGGAGTTCCCTGGCTGTCCAGTGGTTAGGACTCTGCGCTTTCACTGCCAGAGCCTGAGCTCAATCCCTGGTCAAGGAACAGACCCTGCAAGCCATGTGGTGCAACCAAATATAAATAAATAAACAATTAAAAAAAATTGTCATCTAAAGGCATAAGTTCTTTCTGTGTGGATAAGAATGTAATTTCATGATCATGGTATCTCCCCTGCCAGAGTGAAGTAAATCAGAAAGTGAAAAACAAATATCATATATGAATGCATATGTATGGAATCTAGAAAAATGGATGGAATCTAGAAATATGGTACTGATGAACCTATTTACAGGGCAGGAATAGAGAACAGACTTCCGGACCCAGCAGGGGAAGTAGAGGGTGGGATGGACTGAGAGAGTACGACTGACATATATACGTTACAATGGGTAAAATTCATAGCTAGTGGGAGACTGCTGTATAGCACAGGGAGCTCAAGCTGGGACTCTAGTCAGGTGGGAGGGGGTGAGGGCTGGGAGGGTGGTTCACGAGGGAGGGGACACGTGTATACTATGGCTGGTTCCCATTGTTGTATGGCAGAGACCACCACAACATTGTAAAGCAATTATCTCCCAATTAAAAATAAATTTAAAAGAATGTAATTTTCCCCCCAAAATGGGTAGCTAGTTGTCTCACCATTAATCATATTCCCATATATGTGTAACTATTTCTTGATTTTGCTGCTGCTGCTAAGTCACATCAGTCGTGTCCGACTCTGTGCAACCCCATTGATTCTGAGTCAATTCTAAATTGACTGTAGCTTTACATGCGTTTAAATATTCAGTAGGATCAGTTCAGTTCAGTTGCTCAGTCGTGTCTGACTCTGTAACCCCATGGACTGCAGCACGCCAGGCTTCCCTGTCCATCACCAACTCCCGGAGCTTACTCAAACTCATGTCCATTGAGTCAGTGATGCCATCCAAACATCTCATCCTCTGTTCTCCTCTTCTCCTCCTGCCCCCAATCATTCCCAGCATCAGGGTCTTTTCAGATGAGTCAGTTCTTTCCATCAGCTGGCCAAAGTATTGGAGATTCAGCTTCAGCATCAGTCCTTCCAATGAATATTCAGGACTGATTTCCTTTAGGATGGACTGGTTGGATCTTCTTGCTATAAATCATACCAGTTTCTCTCTTTCTTGCTGTGCTTTTGTATACTTACACGTATACTTGGAGGTGATTTTTAAAATCATTGTTCTTTACATTCCACTCTGATTTTGATTGAGACTGCATTAAATTTATAAATTAATTTGAAGAGATAGCCTTATGATAATGAATCTTATTTAAGAATATTGTATCTATTTATTTAAGGTCATTTTATGCTCTTGAAGTCCTAAGTTTTTGCCAGATGTATCTATGTATTTCTTATTATATTTGATGAATAGGATTTATAAAAAATGAATTTGGTGATTTGTAACTGTTTATAATTTGAAAAAAAGCTACTGATTATCTTGTTTTATATGTAGCCATTTTATTTGAATAATTAGTTCTAATTATTATTGTCCTAATTATTATAGTTCTATTATTATTTTATAAGTTACAGTAATATCTGAACACAGGTGGTTTTCTTCTTTTTATATTTATACTGTTTTTCATTATTGCATAGGTTAGGAATGATTGAGACAAGATGGATATCTTTGGCTGACTCATAACCTTAACTGCAGTGTTTCCAATACTTTAATTATAATACAGGTTTTACTGTGGATTCTGGTAGATATTCTTTATTGAATTAAGAAAGGGAGGTTTAACTCTGTACGTTGTTTAATCAGGAATGATTGTTGAATTTGGGAGCTAATATTTGGCTGGGAGGGTGCCTTTTGTTAGGTCAGCATATAGGTTTTTTTTTTCCTTCTATTTGTTAATGGAATGAATTGCATTAGAAAATCTAACGTTGAATCGTTCTTGTACTTGTGATATAATCTCTATTTAATTATAATGTATTTTTTAAAGAAATTATTGGATTTTAAAATTTTCTTTTTTAACTCTTGGGTTTGATTTGTTGGTGTCATATCGGAGGGTTTTCTGTTTGTGTTAATATAAGACCAGCCTTCTAGATCACTTTGCTGTGTTCTCTTTTGTCTGACTTTACTAATGTCACCCCAGCTTTTTTTGGCTAGCATTTATCTGATATGTTCTTGTCCCTTTATTTTTAATTGAAGTGAGATTCACATCACATATAGGCATACTTCAGAGATACTGTGGTTCTAGACCAGTGTAATAAAGCAGTACCAAAATAAAGCTAGTCAAATAAATTTTTTGGTTTCCAAGTGCATATAAATTGCTTACATTATACTGTAGGCTGATAAGTATTTAATTCAATACATTTAAAAAACAATGTACATACCTTAATTAAAAATGCTTTATTGGTAAAAAATGCTAACCGTCCCCAAGTCTTTAGCGAGCCATAATCTTTTTGCTGGTGGATGTTGATGGCTGCGGACTAAGCAGGGTGGTAGCTGCCGAAGGTTGGGGTGGCTTTGGCAGTTCCTTAAAATAACGCAAGAATGAAGTTTGCTGCATTTGCTGACTCTCTTTTCATGAACCGTCTCTCTGTGGCGTGCTGTGTTCTTTGACAGTGCCTGACCCACAGTAGAACTTCTTTCAGGGTTTGTGTCCGTCCTCTCACACCCTGCCGCTGCGTTATCAGCTAAGTTCATATAATGTTCTGGATCGTCAGCAGTCAGTGAGGTTCACCATCTTTTATGGGCAAGGTTTGTGGCACCTCAAAACAGTTATGATCGTATCATTGGAGATCACTGATCACGGATCACCATAACAAATGTAGTAGTAATGAAAAGGTGTGAAATATTGTGAGAATTAACAAATGTGACAGAGACCCAAAGTGAGCAAGTGCTATTTGAAAAAGTCAATAAGACTTGTTTGATACAGGGTCGCCACAAACCTTCAATTGTGAAAAACAGTATTTTTGAAGCACATGAAAGGAAAGTGTAATGGAATGAGGTATGTCTATAAAAGTAGCTATTTAAAATGAACAAATGAATGACATTTAGTATAATACATTCGATCACTTTTATCTAGTTCTGGAACATTTTCCTCTTCTGAAAGGAAACTGTACCTTTAATATTTTCCTTTCTCTGTCATCTTGTTAAGTCTTCCATGTTGACCATGTAACTAGATTTTAGTTCTATACCCAGTCTGAGAATTCGTGTTTCAATATGGAAATTTTTAACACATTTATATTTATTGTGATAACTTATTTAGAATTCTTAGTTTTCCTTATTTTTTTCTCTAGTGATTGTAAGTTATAAATTCCATTTCTATTTTGTTTGGAGCTATCTTCTAAATTTTACCCAAAGTAGTTATATATATATAAGTACAGAGAAGGCAATGGCACCCCACTCCAGTACTCTTTCCTGGAAAATCGCATGGATGGAGGAGCCTGCTAGACTGCAGTCCATGGGGTTGCAAAGAGTTGGACACGACTGTGCTACTTCACTTCATTTCACATATATATATATATATATATATATTTTGCTAACTCCCCAGAGAATTAACATGTGTAACCACATAATTCCATTCAAAATATAACACTAAGCTTTTCCTTATCATGCTCTTTGTGTTAGACAGTTTTTTATGTTTTTCTTAAATAACATTTTTTGAGATATAATTCACATACCATACAATTCACCCACCTGAAGTGTACAACTCAGTGGCTTTGGGAATATTTACAGGGTTGTGCAACCATCATCATAATCAATTTTGGAATATTTTCATCATCCCAGAAAGAAACTCCATACTATTAGGAGTCATTCTCCATTTCTCCACAACCTCTTCCTATGCTATCACTAATTCTACATTCTGTGTCTATCAGATTTGCCTGTTTTGGACATCTCATATAAATGGAATCCCATAATACGTGATCTTTTGCGCCTAACTTCTTTCACTTAAGCTAACATTTTCAAGATTCAACCATGTTAAAGCATGAGCGAGTACTTCTTTTCTTTTTTTGCCAAATATTGTTTCATTGTGTGGCTTCATTTTATTCATCCATTCATGAGTTCATAGACATTTGGGTTGTTTTCCACCTTTTAGCTATTGGTAATGCTGCAAGAAAATTAGAGATACCAAGGGAACATTTCATGCAAAGATGGGCTCGATAAAGGACAGAAATGGTATGGACCTAACAGAAGCAGAAGATACTAAGAAGAGGTGCCAAGAATACAGAGAAGAACTGTACAAAAAAGAGCTTCATGACCCAGATAATCACGATGATGTGATCACTGACCTAGAGCCAGACATCCTGGAATGTGAAGTCAAGTGGGCCTTAGGAAGCATCACTACGAACAAAGCTAGTGGAGGTGATGGAATTCCAGTGGAGCTATTTCAAATCCTAAAAGATGATGCTGTGAAAGTGCTGCACTCAATATGCCAGCAGATTTAGAAAACTCAGCAGTGGCCACAGGACTGGAAAAGGTCAGTTTTCATTCCAGTCCCAAAGAAAGGCAATGCCAAAGAATGCTCAAACGACCGCACAATTGCACTCATCTCACACGCTAGTAAAGTAATGCTCAAAATTCTCCAAGCCAGGCTTCAGCAGTACATGAACCGTGAACTTCCAGATGTTCAAGCTGGTTTTAGAAAAGGCAGAGGAACCAGAGATCAAATTGCCAACATCTGCTGGATCATGGAAAAAGGAAGAGAGTTCCAGAAAAACATCTATTTCTGCTTTATTGACTATGCCAAAGCCTTTGACTGTGTGGATCACAATAAACTGTGAAAAATTCTTCAAGAGGTGGGAATACCAGACCAACTGACTTGCCTCTTGAGAAACCTATATGCAGGTCAGGAAGCAACAGTTAGAATTGGACATGGAACAACAGACTGGTTCCTAATAGGAAAAGGAGTACGTCAAGGCTATATACTGTCACCCTGCTTCTTTAACTTCTCTGCAGAGTACATCATGAGAGACGCTGGGCTGGAAGAAGCACAAGCTGGAATCAAGATTGCCAGGAGAAATATCAATAACCTCAGATATGCAGATGACACCACCCTTATGGCAGAAAGTGAAGAGGAACTCAAAAGCCTCTTGATGAAAGTGAAAGTGGAGAGTGAAAAAGTTGGCTTAAAGCTCAACATTCAGAAAACGAAGATCATGGCATCTGGTCCCATCACTTCATGGGAAATAGATGGGGAAACAGTGGAAACAGTGTCAGACTTTATTTTGGGGGGCTGCAAAATCACTGCAGATGATGATTGCAGCCATGAAATTAAAAGACGCCTACTCCTTGGAAGGAAAGTTATGACCAACCTAGGTCGCATATTCAAAAGCAGAGACATTACTTTGTCAACAAAGGTCCGTCTAGTCAAGGCTATGGTTTTTCCAGTGGTCATGTATGGATGTGAGAGTTGGACTGTGAAGAAAGCTGAGCGCCGAAGAATGGATGCTTTTGAACTGTGGTGTTGAAGACTCTTGAGAGTCCCTTGGACTGCAAGGAGATCCAACCAGTCCATCCTAAAGGAGATCAGTCCTGGGTGTTCATTGGAAGGACTGATGTTGAAGCTGAAACTCCATTACTTTGGCCACCTCATGCGAAGAGTTGATTCACTAGAAAAGACCTTGATGCTGGGAGGGATTGGGGGCAGGAGGAGAAGGAAACGACAGAGGATGAGATATCTAGATGGCATCACCGACTTGATGGACATGAGTTTGAGCAAGCTCCAGGAGTTGGTGATGGACAGGGAGGCCTGGTGTGCTGTGATTCATGGGGTTGCAAAGAGTCAGACATGACTGAGCAACTGAAGTGAACTGAACTGAATGCTGCTAAGAACATACATGTACAAGTTTTTGTGTAGACATATATTTTTGTTTCTCTTGAATGTCTTCCTAGGAGTAGAATTTGCTGGCTCGTATGATAACTGTGTTTAACTATATGAGGAACTGCCAGACTATTTTCCAAAGCAAATGCTTAATTTTAGAATCCCTGGGTTACTTTTTAAAAAACTAATTTCTTAGGAATAATTTCTTGCCAGTTGTCTGACGCTTTTACCCATAATGTTGTTGTTTAGTCACTAAGTCACGTCCAACTCTTTTGCAACCCCATGGACTATAGCCTGCCAGGCTTCTCTGTCCATGGGTTTTCCCAGGCAAGAATACTGGAGTGGGTTGCCATTTCCTTCACCTGGGGATCTTCCTGACACAGGAATCAAACCCATATCTCCTGCATTCGCAGATAGATTCTTTACCACTGAGCCACCAGGCAGTAATACCGTTTGATATTACACCCGTAATACCAAATGACTCTTTTGACGACTACAAATTTAAATCTTTTCATGCTACTTTTTGTGTCATTTGCTTTCTTGGTTTATTTTTCATTTTCAAAGTACTTCCCTGAGTAATTCCTTTAGCAAAGGTTTAAAGGTGTTGAATTTTTTTGAACCCTTGCACTTCAAAGAGCGTCTTTCTTTTCACCTTTATACTTGAGTAATTTCATTGGGTAAAATGATAGGTCTTAAAATTTCTTTCCATTAGTGCTTTGGAGATGTTGCTTCATTGTCTTCTAGTGTCCCGGGGTGTTAATAAGAGACCTGATGGTCTGGTAGTCTCTGGATAGGCCTGTGAGTTTCAATATCGTACCCCACCCCCAACCCCTAACCTTGTGATTGCCATTCCCACCGATTTAGTTGCAGTACAACCTTGCATGAATGATGCCTTGCACATTCAATAACCTTAAGAATGTAGAAAGTTGGTATGGATGGTGTAGCAAGAAATGGTAGGTGGATTGTCATTACACAATCAGAGTGACATGGCTCATGCAAGGCAGTTTTGCAACCGTATGAGGTAATTATACTGGAGCTTCAGGTTGATGTGGTTAGGAATAAAAGAAGATTGTTGACCTTCCACTTGGAGTTTCCTGAGTCCTGGTGAGATCTGTCCCTGGGCAGGCTGAATACCCTTACCTCATCCTGGGAGAAATCCAGAAGACCTGGAAACCCCTATCAGGACAGCTGTAGCCTGATATTCCCTGCTGAGAACAAACCTTTGCATCTATTTCAGTGAACTATGAGGTTTATGGTGTTTAAGTCACAAGCTTGTTTTACTAGCTTTCAAACCCACAACTCTAGGGGAATCAGGTTCTCACTTCCTTTTTTCTTTTAATGTCCTTTTAAGTAATCAAAATTAAAAAAACAAAAAAAAAGTCTCTTTGAATGCTTTTGGAATTTTCTTCCCTTCTTTAGAGGGTGACTTAAAACTCATCTGCCCCAGCACTCTTTGGACCCTTTATAACTAATACTCAGATCTGTCTTCAGTGCAGGGAGATTCCTTGTATTTCTTACATCTCTTCTTTCTGTTTTCTCCTTCAAAAAAGTCTGTATTCAATCCAGAAGTTCCAGGAGAAATTAAACTATCTTCAATATCTGCTAACTTTTCTTTTATACATTCCTTCTCTGTGTTCTCTTGCAGAGTCCTAAGGAAATAACTACTTACGGCTCAAAGTCAGATTTTCAGTTGACTGTGTTCTGCTCTTCAGCCCAACTGCTGAATTTAAAAAAATATTTTCTTATTGAAGTATAATTGATGCTGGGAGGGATTGGGGGCAAGAGGAAAAGGGGACGACAGAGGATGAGATGGCTGGATGGCATCACTGACTCGATGGACGTGAGTCTGAGTGAATTCCGGGAGTTGGTGATGGACAGGGAGGCCTGGTGTGCTGCAATTCATGGGGTTGCAAAGAGTTGGACACGACTGAGCGACTGATCTGATCTGATCATTGATTTATAATGTGTTTGTTTATTTTTAATTTTTGGCCACACCCTGTGGCTTATGGGATCTTAGTTCCCAGATCAGGGATGGAACCCTCCCTCCCTGCATTAGAAAGCAAAGTCTTAACCACTGGACCGCCAGGGAAGTACCCCAACTGCTGAATTTTAATTTTGGCTTTGACAGTTTTAATTCCCAACGTTTTGTCATTCTTTTTACTTTGCAGTCTGGTTGTGTTTTATTGAATCACTTTAAGACTGTTGGGTATACAGTTGACCCTTGAACAATGTTGGTTCGACTGCATGGTTCTATTTACAAGTGGATATTTTTTTGTAGTATCCGACCACAGGAGCCAAGGTTGGCCAACTTTAAGTTTTACTTAGATTTTCAACCACAGAGAGTCGGGGCTCTCCAAACCCCTGTGTTGGTCAAAAGTCAACCATATTTCAGCTTTCCTTAGTTTATAGAGAGACCACTTGTACTTGTTGAGTCTGTTGCTTCCCATATGGCTGTTTTCCTCAACCATTTGTTGATGATTGTTGGTTTGTAGGGCTTCCCTGGGGGCTCCCACAGTGAGGAATCCACCTGCAATGTGGGAGACCTGTGTTGGATCCCTAGGTTGGGAATATCCCCTGGAGGAGGGCATGGCAACCCACTCCAGTATTTTTGCTGGGAGAATCCCATGGGCAGAGGAGCTTGGTGGGCTACAGTCCATGGGGTCGCAAGGAGTCAGACAGACTGAGCGACTTACCACAACACAGCACAGTTAGTAATTGTAGATGGTTGGAGGCTGGTTGGCTTACATGAGAATCCATGAGCCCTCAGGAATGAATGCAGGTTTTCATCATGTGACCTTTCAAGACATGATCTAGTGTCTTTTTTTAGAGAAAAAGAATTATTAATAGAGGGGAGCAACATTGGGGGAAGTGTGGCTGCTTGGACTTTGCTATGAGATGTGCAAATAGCTTGTTGGAGCGTCTGGAAGTCTTGAGGCTTTATCTTGGGGGCTATTTCCAGAAGTAACTGCTGGAGAGGGTGTGGAGAGAATGATTAACTTGGCAGCCTTCTAAGTCTTTACATTTTTTCCTTATCAGATAACCCTTGGCTCATTCTTTTCCCCATCTTTGCTGTTACCTTTAATCATTGGACTTTTTTGAGTATCTGCTTGGAAACTTCCCTTTTTGATGGTCCTCTGTTTCCCTCTCCAGGGCTGAAGACTGGAAACCTTTTTCCTTGTTATTAGTTTGTTGCCAAAGCCTCCCAGGATTCCCTCATGGTTACATACCGCTGCTGTTGCTCTTTCCAGTTTTTCAGCACTACTGCATATTTTAAAATTATTTGTATGTATGGTGTTTTTTATTTTTTGTCATTTCAATGGGATTTAGGGAGGATGGAGAGAGAAACATAGAGGTCTAGTCAGCTGCCTTGAGAGAGCTCTGCTGTTTTATTATTTATGTAAAGGCATATTGTATCATTTGATTTATTTCGCCTGTGCTGAGTCTTTGTTACTGCACGTGGGCTTCTAGTTGCGGCAAGCGGGGGCTGTTCTTTAGTTGCAGGGCAGGGGCTTCTCTTGTGGTGGAGCACAGACTCTAGGGCACACGGGCTTCCGTAGTTGTCGCTCTCAGACTCTGTAAAGTGTGGGCTCAGTAGATGTGGTGCATGGGCTTAATTGCTCCAAGACCTGTGGGATCTTCCCCGACCAGAGACCAAACGTCCCCTGCATTGCACGTGGATTCTTAACCACTAGACCACTTGGGAAGCCCTGTAAAGGCATTTTTTTTATGTCATATAAGGAATATTCACCTTCTTTCTGAGTTGAAAATGTATTTTTCCAGCTTTTCATGCTTTGACTTTATTTACAAAACCTTAAAGAATCATCTTTAAGTCTGTCAGTTGTGTTTTTTCCTTACATTTGGTTCATTAGAAAGTTCTACCTCCCTAACAAAGCTAAATGTAATTAATTATACATTGCTTTTTAAGTTTTATTTATTTATGGCTGTGCTGGGTCTTCATTTCTGCACGCGGACTTTCTCTAGTTGCGGTGAGCAGGGGCTACTCACTGGTGTGTGTTTCTTGGGCTTCTCACTGCGGTGGCTCCTCTCGGTGCGGGGCACGGGCTCTAGGTACCCGGGCTTCAGTAGTCGCGGCATGCAGGCTCAGTCGTGGTGCATGGGCTTAGTTGCCCCCCACAATGTGGGACTTTCCTGGACCAGGGATTGAGCTTGGGTCACCTGCATTGGCAGGTGGATTCTTAACCACTGGACCACCAGGGAAGTCATTACACATTAATTTTTAACCTGTATTTTTCTTGTAGTATGTTTTTCTGTTTAGCCTTAATATTAAAATTTACTTTAGCTGGAGGTAGAAGGTTGGCTCTAAGGTTGGGTTGTTTTTAGGTGTCTTCTCAGTTGTCTCAATGTGTTATATTGATAATCTGTAAGTCTGTTTTTCATTAACTAATGTGGATTGCTCCCTCTATTTCACTGATTCGGTTCATGTATCTATTTGGGTTCACCTCTATACTTCCTAGTCTATTCCAGCCTTTGCTCCCAAGTTTGAAAGATACATTTTAACATCTGACAAGGCAAACCACCCCAACCATAATTTTTAGAATTTTGTAAAAAGTCATTCGTTGCTGTGCCCTGTCTTTTCTGTGAAATTATCTTGGCTTAAAAAAAAATTTTTTTTAACTTTTTGGCCTCACCTTGTGGCTTGTGGGAATCTTAGTTTCCCTGCTGCTAAGTCGCTTCAGTCATGTCCGACTCTGTGTGACCCCATAGACGGCAGCCCATCAGGCTCCCCCATCCCTGGGATTCTCCAGGCAAGAACACTGGAGTGGGTTGCCATTTCCTTCTCCAGTGCATGAAAGTGAAAAGTGAAAGTGAAGTCACCCAGTCATGTCCGACTCTTAGTGACCCCACGGACTACAGCCTACCAGGCTCCTCCGTCCATGGGATTTTCCAGGCAAGAGTCCTGGAGTGGGGTGCCATCGCTTTCTCCCTACCAGGGATCAAACCCCACACCCTCAGCACTGGAAGGCGAAACCTTAACCACTAGACCACGGGGGAAATCCGTCTTGGCTTTTGATTGGTTTATTATATAATACCTAGATTAACTTTGGAAAAGAGGTTTATACTATATAGTTTCTAATAAGAAGATGCCTTAGCTGTTCCCTTGTCTTCTGTTACGTATTCCTGTTGATTCTTTGCTCATCGAGGTCTTTTCCAGTCTATAATGTGAGTTTTACAATGTAAATTAATTATGCATATCTTAATTATTCAGTCATCAAATGTGTGTTGAATAATTGTGCTCTAGAACCTTTGTCTAGCATTTAGAATATAGTGGTATGATACTTTTCTATTTTTATTTAAGTGGATGGTCAATGTTAGGATGTAAGACATGAAAAGAAACATATACTCAGAATGATATTGAAGGATAGTTTTTTTAAAAACTCTCAAATTTTCAAATTTGAGCAGAAACTCAAGAGTCATTTATTCCTTATTGGCCTTTTGTCTTTTACTCATCTCACAGACTTAAATCTAAAATTTAACAGATGCAAAATACAGTTTCTTTCTGTTTTTGCTAAGGTTTATGACCAGAGGTGTTCCCAGGAAGGTGGTAGTACTTTTCCCTAGGTGCACACTTTACCATTCATCTGCATTTAGAAGTCACTGATTTTTCACATAGATTGTCTCACTTGATATGAACCAGCCCCAGACTTTGGGGAATTCCTTCTTTCATTCCCATTTCTAGTTGAGCAATAATTTGAGGAAACAGCTCCCAAATTATACGTGAGTGAGTCAGCCGTACCCTGTGGGGTGCAAGTGAAACAGTTCCGTTGGTTGCGTCTCCCTCTTCCATACTCACCCAAGACATTCATGGTAACCACCAGGTAGAATCTCCCTTCTACGAGAAAGTAATACGTCTGTTGTCTCGGTCAAGTTTCACTTGCAGACAACATCTGCTCTAGCTAGTGGGAACAGCGAGAGACTGATTATACATTACTGGATGGCTTCCAGAATTTTTGGTGAGGCTGGAGGCTGACCGGCAGCACCTCCCAGAATGTCAGCCCAGACCTGGCCTGCCTGTCCCGGGAAGTGGAAGCAGGATCTCCTCAGGGCTCCTGGATCTTGGACCTCCCTAGTGACACATGGCCCCATGAGCCCCCTGCTTATCTCTCAATACTCTGAAGCTCGGCACGGGGAACTGGGATTTCAGTTATAGCTGCCACAAAAAAACAAATGCTGCCTTGGCTGAGTCTGCCAGTGGGAATGCAGAAGGTGCCAAAGTGTGTCTTCTGGCCCCACGATGTTGTCTTTGGCTTCCGAGTCCTGCATGGGTGTGTCTGCCCAAACCCCACCATGTGTGGGGCCTGAACTTCCGTCTGACTTCCGCGTCTCCTGAGAGGAGGCCGTGCTTCAGGGGGAGGGGAGTGGAATTGAGTGGTCCATGCAGTGCTCCCTACAGCCACTGTCATTGGGTTTCACCAGGGTCACAGAAGACCTCCTGGGATTTGTCACGCTTCCAGAACATTCTAAGCACTCGCTCCTTTTGCATCTGGATGTGCATCTTCCTGCCTCCCTCCCTCCCTTCCTTCCATGCGGCTTGCAGGATCTTAGTTCCCTGACCAGGGATTGAACCTGTACCCTCAGCAGTGAGAGCTCTGTGTCCTAACCACTGGCCCGCCAGGGAATTCCCTCTAGATGTGCATTTGATTTCTAGCTCTGTGACCTTGCACAACCGATCGAAGACTTCCTGAACTTCCATCTAGAATAATGAGAAGGGTGATGATGACTTTACAGGCTGGCAGATGGAGTGAGCTAACATACACATAAGCCCTATCCAAGAGGGAAATATTAGTTAATTTCTTGGGTAAATGTCGGCTCATTTCTTCCCTTCTTCCCTCAGTAGGTCCAGACTTTGTAGATTAATTGCATTTGAATGGGGCTGCATTTGGAATGAGTGGCCAAATCGTAGTTTCTAGTGAGTTCTCATGCACTCAGCAATGAGCAAGAATATAGAATTTGCCCTCTGTGGCTTGTAGTGGGATTAGGGTTAGGATCAGACTTTTTCTCTGCTACAGGGCATGCCTGGTCTTCCCAGGGAATCAAACCTGTTCCCCCTCCAGTGAGAGCATGGAGTCTTAACCAGTGGACCACCATGAGAGCCCTAGGATCAGACTTTGAACTAAAGAAAGCTTAGAAGTTACATTGAGAACCACAAAGACCTGCTTATTTTAACTTTCAACACGGGTAGTTCATTTAGACTGTGAAAGATTAATAGAAAGATCTGGCCACAGTTATGAGTGATTCCAGCTTTGTAGACGCAGCAGGAAGGTTTCATCGATTTTTGTTCCTGGGTAGACTTTACTCAGAGAAGGTCTGAAAAACCACTGGGTGGCTTCATTTTCCAAAGGTCTGAGTTGAATAGCCTGTTTTGGAAAACAGGCAAGTCATCGACCTTCTTATCTTGCGTCACCCTTTCCTTCGTCTATCCAAAATCTAATTACCAGAAATGGCACTCTCCAGGGAAAAAGTAATTGAGAGGAGAAAGACGTCTTTATCGTTGATTTATAACCTGCCTTGTTTCCGGAAAGAACTCGAGGCAGGACAGAAATCTTTGAGGTTTTTAAAGAATACAACTAGAAATCTGTATCAGTCACGGATTGACAAGCTTCAAAGATCACTTTAGAAAAAGAAACACTTAATCTGAAGCACCAAACCTGAACAGACTCGCAGGGCCATTCCTGAATGAAGTTCCCAGAGACGGAAAGCCGCCGCGGTGTCTAACACAGGCAGGTCAACTAATGCTCTTCTGCCGGTTGCCTGACACCACGTGGAGCCGTCACGGGGAGAAAATATGGAAGACTTGTCAGCTCGTCTTTCTTCAGCTTTAAATTTACTTGAGGAGGAAAAAGTCTATGTGCTTTGAGGCTCTGGCCTTCTGATTTCAAGGCCCAGCAGTTTCCTTAGAGATGGATGTTTGAGGAGATCTATGATAACAATGTCTAATACTCTACTAGCCTGTACTTTTGGAAGTCATGGCTCCTTTAACTGTGACATGAATCTTGAGTGGTTTTTCTTTTCACTCACATGTGAAATGAGGAGCTGATGTTCACACTGCCCTGGGAAGCGAAGGTTGGATTTTTAACTTCCCTTCATGTGATGAGGTTGATTTCGTGAGAGGTGGGAGACCAGAGCTTGGCTTACCTAGGCCCCTCGTTAAGATCGGGCTGGCTTCGCTGCCAGCTGGGGAATGACGCTTGGATAGGAGTCGTGCCTGTTCTCCAGCTCTTGCAGCACTTCAAAAAGACGGAGCCGTAATCCTTCTGTTACTGACATACAATTGAGAAGTGGGGAAGTTGTCTGTAGATTTAATCATGCCCCCAGAACTAAGATTCCTTCAAACTTCTGTGTATGGAATATCAAACAGCACTAAAAGCTATGTATGATTTAAAGAATGATATAACAAGTAACCATATGCTATCCACTCAGTTTAAGAAATAGAACATTACCTGATCTTAGAGGCCGTGGTGTGCCCTGCTGACTTCTGCAAAGGTGACTGCTGTCCTGGCTTTGTATAATGTAAAGTTCATGGTCTGGCCATTGTTTAGCCTTAACCTTTTTAAAAGGCATTTTTTAAAAAGTTATTGTTATTTTATAATTTTTTTTTGACTGTACCTTGCTGCATGTGGGGTCTTAGTTCCCTGATCAGGGATTGATCCCACCCGCTGCAGTGGGGGCACAAAGTCTAAACCACCGGATCACCAGGAAAGTCCCAGCCTTGACTTCCTTTGAACGCTAAGAGAATATAGGATCACATATTTTCTTCTATGACTTGCTGCTTTAATTTATCACTCAGTGTTTTCCACGTTACTGCATGTAGCTGTTCACGCAGTTTAGAAATTGTATTGTAGTCCATTACACGAATATACTGTAATCTCCCTCTTCTGTGTTGATGACCGCCCGGATTGCCATGTTTTAGATGAATTAAGTTCTCTTTTTTGTATTTCTCGTTTTTTTTCCTTTCTCCTCTTTGTTTGTGAATTATTCTCTGTTTGTTCTGTCAGTTAATTCTCCAGCCATCATAACAGGCATAATAGTCTGTCATCCAAGTCAAAATGAATCTGTGTTTTTCCCCTGTTCCCAAACAAAAAGAAGATCTTGGAACTCTTGACTCAGATGACATCCCTCACAATCTAAAACTGCTCTAGGAGTGTAGTTCTGTCCTCGTTCCCACCTGCAAGCCAGGCACGACACTTGTATACCAGCGACAGTTTGGTCTTATCCGCAACCCACACAGTTGCCCGACATCCGTGCTCACTGTTCTTTCTTCCATCTCAGACCTCCCATTGGCCTTTGTTTTTCTGAAAATCTTTTTCTTCCTCATTCTTGAAAGATTGCTAGGCCAGATTCCACACGACAGTCATTTTTGTCTCAGTTCATTGAAGGTGTCGTTCTTTGTCTTACTGGTTTCCATGGTTGTTGTCCAGAGTCAGCAGTTGAAATGTAGTTCGCCATTTCTTTTTAACTGAGCTGTTTTGCTTTTAAAATTGTCTTTGCCTTTATATATAGCAATGTCACTGTGATCAGTCAGGCTGAGGGGTTTCTTTTTATTTATTCTTGGGTTTAGTTGGAATTCTTGAATCCAGCGATTGCTCTTTCAATAGTACTGAAAAATCCTCAGTCTTTATATCTTGAAATGTTGGAAGTATTGCCTTTCTCATTTTGTTTCATCTCCTTCTGAAATTCTTAATGTGTATTAGACCCTTAAGCTCTATTTGCCATGTCTTTTATTTTGGGGGGCAGTATTTAAAAAGATTTTTTTTAATTAATTAATTTGAATTTGGCGGTGCTGGGTTTTAGTTATGGCATGCAGGATCTAGTTCTCTGACCAGGGATCAAACCTGGGCCCCCAGTGTTGGGAATGTGGAATAGCCACTAGACCACCGAGGAAGTCCCTCCTGTATCTTTTAAATTGATAATTTCCAACTGTGTGTTCCTGATATACATATCAATGTTATTACTGTATCTTCCAATTCAGTGATTCTTTTTTTAGCTATTTAATTCATATTGTTTTTTAGTTGCTGAGTTGTGTCCAATTCTTTTGTGACCCCTTGGACTATAACCTGCCAGGCTCCTCTGTCCATGGGATTTTTTAGGCAAGAATACTGGAGTCAGCTGCTATTTCCTTCTCCAGGGGATCTTCCCCTAACCGGGGATCAAAACCAGTTCTCCTACATTGGCAGGCGGATTCTTTACCTCTGAGCCACTAGGGGAGCCCTGTTTAATTCATATACTCAAATTTAAATTTCAATTCTTTTACATTTCTAGAAATTCTTTACCTTTTTCAGATCGATTGTGCCCATTATAGTCTATGTAGACTCAGACCAAACCCAAAGGAGAGACTGCGTATGAGGCTAAATGGAAAGGCATATTTTTTAACCCCTTTACCAGTTGCCAAGGGTATTGGTGAAATTGCTGAGGACCTCAATATCCCTGTAGGAGGAGCCTCAAGGCCTCCGCTAGCATTCTCTTGGTCTTCTGTGCTTCCTCCCCGACCTCCCCTGCCCTTCAGTGTGGCCCAACTCCAGTGTCCATAAGAAGCCTAGCTGTCCACGTGCTGGCTTAGTTTCCGGTAGTGACCAGTGATGGGTGTGGGGCTCTGGCAGTGCAAACTGACCTCTCTCTTCTCTCCCCTTCTTGTGTTTCCTCCTAGATTACTCACCCTCCTCACCTCCAAATCCTTCTGCCTCTATTATGCAGGGAAACCATCTCCAGCTCCTACCTGCAACTTGTGTCTCTTAACCCACTGAGGGCGCCTCAGAACATAGGCTGCCCAGTGAGCTAGGAACCAGCTCCCTAGAGGGATGGCATTAGACATAGGAACTTCATCTTCTCTAACGTGATTGACTTTTGTTCTGTTCATGGTGTTGCTTGTACAACAGTAAAACCCTGGTGTTTCGTGTATCATTATATCAGCTCTCGAGGATGTCACAGGGTCTGTACCTGTCTGAGCACCTTGATGACATTGCTGCCTCTGGGCAGGGGGAGGGGTTGGCTCCGGCTCCCTGTGGACCTTAGCCTGGGTGACTTCCTCTGCATTCCTGGACAGAAGGAGGGCTGGCTGAAGTTGCATCACCAGGAGATTACTATTTAGAAGGATCAGTTGGAGCCATGCCTGGCAGCACTCAGGTGGTTTCCTGCAGCCTGTCTCATGCATGGATCCTACAGACTGAGCAGTGCGTCACACCTTCCGCATCTCCTGCCACCTCCCACTCCTCCAGGGAGCTGTCTGTCTGGGTGAACCTGTTTGATGAGGCTCCCAGGCCTTCCATATTGTCTGTCATATGAGGGATGCCTTTTTCATGTTCTGTTTTTCACACAAATAAGCGACGTCTCCATGACACTGCCGTTTGTCCCTAATCTTGAAAACAAAGGGGAAGGGAGAGAGAAATGGAAGCGTTCACCCTGGTGAAGGGCCTGCATGGTGGGTGTGAGCTGCAGGCAGGTAAGACCCCAGGACTGCTACTATTGCTGTCAGACTAGGGCAGTCAGTGGCCCGGGGACAGAGCTGCCCTGGGGCTCTTACTGACAGTGGTTAGAGCCAGTAGGAACTCTCCAGTGTGGCCCAAACTTGCAGAACTCTGAACATCTCGTCACTGCTGTCAACCTCATTTCAGTCGCTCAGTCGTGTCTGACTCTTTGTGACCCCATGGATTGTAGCACGCCAGGCTTCCCTGTCCATCACCAACTCCTAAAGCTTGCTCAAACTCATGCCCATTTAATCAGTGATGCCATCCAACCATCTCATCCTCTGGCGTCCCCTTCTCCTGCCCTCAATCTTTCCCAGCATCAGAGTCTTTTCTAATGAGTCAGCTCTTCGCATGAGGTGGCCAAAGTACTGGAGTTTCAGCTTCAGCATCAGTCCTTCCTATGAACACCCATGACTGGTCTCCTTTAGGATGGACTGGTTGGATCTCCTTGCAGTCCAAGGGACTCTCAAGAGTCTTCTCCAACACCACAGTTCAAAAACATCAATTCTTCGGCGCTCAGCTTTCTTCACAGTCCAACTCTCGCATCCATACATGACTACTGGAAAAACCATACAGCCAAAGGCATAGTCAATAAAGCAGAAGTAGATGTTTTCTGGAACTCTCTTGCTGTTTCAGTGATCCAACGGATGTTGGCAAGTTGATCTCTGGCTCCTCTGCCTTTTCCAAAACCACCTTGAACATCTGCAAGTTCACGGTTCACATATTGTTGAAGCCTGGCTTAGAGAATTCTGAGCATTACTTTACTAGCATGTGAGATGAGTGCAATTGTGAGGTAGTTTGAGTATTCTTTGGCATTGCCTTTCTTTGGGATTGGAATGAAAACTGACCTCTCCCAGTCCCGTGGCCACTGCTAAGTTTTCCAAATCTGCTGGCATATTGAGTGCAGCACTTTCACAGCATCATCTTTCAGGATTTGAAATAGCTCAACTGGAATGCCATCACCTCCACTAGCTTTGTTCGTTGATGCTTCCTAAGGCCCACTTGACTTCACATTCCAGGATGTCTGGCTCTAGGTGAGTGATCACACCATCATGATTATCTGGGTCATGAAGATTTTTTTTCTAGAGTTCTTCTGTGTATTCTTGGCAACTCTCCTCAATATCTTCTGCTTCTGTTAGGTCCATACCATTTCTGTCCCTTATTGTGCCCATCTTTGCATGAAATGTTCCCTTGGTATCTCTGATTTTCTTGAAGAGATCTCTAGTCTTTCCCATTCTATTGTTTTCCTCTATTTCTTTGCATTGATCACTGAGGAAGGCTTTCTTATCTCTCCTTGCTATTTTCTGGAACTCTGCATTCAGATGCTTATGTCCTTCCTTTCCTCCTTTGCCTTTAGCTTCTCTGCTCAGCTATTTGTAAAGCCTCCTCAGACAGCCATTTTGCCCTTTTGCATTTATTTTTCTTGGGGATGGCGTTGATCACTGCCTCATGTACAATGCCAGGAACCTCCGACCATAGTTCTTCAGGCACTCTGTCTATCAGATCTAATCCCTTGAATCTATTTGTCACTTCCAGTATATAATCATAAGGGATTTGATTTAGGTCATACCTGAATGGTCTAGTGGTTTTCCCTATTTTCTTCAATTTAGGTCTGATTTGGCAATAAGGAGTTCATGATCTGAGCCACAGTAAGTTCCCAGTCTTGTTTTTGCTGACTCTATAGAGCTTCTCCATCTTTGGCAGCAAAGAATATAATCAATCTGATTTCGATATTGACCATCCGGTGATGTCCATGTGTAGAGTCTTCTCTTGTGTTGTTGGAAGAGGGTGTTTGCTATGACCAGTGCATTCTCTTGGCTAAACTCTGTTAGCTTTTGCCCTGCTTCATTCTGAACTCCAAGGCCAAACTTGCCTGTTAACTCCAGGTATCTCTTGACTTCATTCTTTTGCATTCCGGTCCCCTGTGATGAAAAGGACATCTCTTTTGGGCGTTAGTTCTAGAAGATCTTGTAGGTCTTCATAGAACCGTTCAACTTCAGCTTCTTCAGCATTACTGGTTGGGGCATAGACTTGAATTACTGTGATACTGAATGGTTTGCCTTGGAAACGAACAGAGATCATTGTGTCAGTTTTTGAGATTGCACCCAAGTACTGCATTTCGGACTCTTTTGTTGACTCTGATGGCTACTCCATTTCTTCTAAGGGATTCTTGCCCACAGTAGTAGATTTAATGGTCAGCTGAGTTAAATTCACCCATTCCAGTCCATTTTAGTTCACTGATTCCTAAAATGTCGATGTTTACTCTTGCTATCTCCTGTTTGACCACTTCCAATTTATCTTGATTCATGGATCTAACATTCCAGGTTCCTATGCAATACTGCTGTTTACAGCATTGGACTTTACTTCCATCACCAGTCACATCACATCACAACAAATAGGCATTGTTTTCACTTTGGCTCTGTCTCTTCATTGTTTCTGGAGTTATTTCTCCACTCTTCTCCAGCAGCATATCAGGCACCTACCGACCTGGGGAGTTCATCTTTCAGTGTCATATCTTTTTGCTTCTTCCTGCTGTTCATGGGGTTCTCAAGGCAAGAACACTGAAGTGGGTTGCCATTCCCTTCTCCAGTGGACCATATTTTGTCAGAACTCTCCACCATGACCCGTCTGTCTTGGGTGGCCCTACATGGCATGGCTCATAGTGTCATTGAATTAGACAAGGCTGTGGTCCATGTGATCCGTTTGATTAGTTTTATGTGATTGTGATTTTATTCTTTCTGCCCTCTGAGGGATAAGAATAAGAGGCTTATGGAAGCTTCCAGATGGGAGAAACTAACTACAGGGGAAACTGGGTCTTGTTCTGATGGGCAGGGCCATGCTCTGCTGCTGCTGCTGCTAAGTCGCTTCAGTCATGTCTGACTCTGTGCGACCCCATAGACAGCAGCCTACTGGGCTCCCCCGTCCCTGGGATTCTCCAGGCAAGAACACTGGAGTGGGTTGCCATTTCCTTCTCCAGTGCGTGAAAGTGAAAAGTGACAGTGAACTCGTTCAGTCGTGTCTGACTCCTAGCGACCCCATGGACTGCAGCCCACCAGGCTCCTCTGTCCATGGGATTTTCCAGGCAAGAGTACTAGAGTGGGGTACCATTACCTTCTCCGGGGCCATGCTCAGTCAATCTTTAATCCAATTTTCTGTTGATGGCCGGGGCTGTGTTCCCTCCCTTTTGTTGACCTGAGACCAAACTATGGTGGAAGTAATGAAGATAATGGCAGCCTCCTTCAAAACGTCCCGTGCACGCACTGCTGTACTCAGTGAACCTGACCCTGCAGCAGGCCACCGCTGACCCATGCCTCTGCTGGAGACTCCTGGGCACTCACAGGCAAGTTCTGGGTCAGTCTCTTCTGGGGTCACTGCTTCTTTCTCCTGGGTCCTGGTGCACATACGGTTCTGTTTGTGCCCTCCAAGAGTCTGTTTCCCCAGTCCTGTGTAAGTTCTGGTGGCTCTGTGGTGGGGTTAATGGTGACCTCCTCCAAGAGGGCTTACGCCCTACCCAGGTCTGCTGTACCCAGAGCCCTTGCCCCTGCGGCAGGCCGCTGCTGACCCGTGCCTCTGCAGAAGACACTCAAACTTTCAAAGGCAGGTCTGGCTCAGTGTCTGTGGGGTCTCCTGGGGCACGCAAGGTTTTGTCTGAGCCCTCCTAGTGTGTCTGGTGGGTATGGGGTTTGATTCTAAATGCGATTTCACCCCTCCTACCATCTTGCTGGGGCTTCTGCTTTGCCCCTGGACGTGGGGTGTCTTTTTTGGTGAGATTCAACATTCTCCTGTTGATGGTTGTTCAGCAGCAAGTTGTACTTTTGGAGTTCTTGCAGGAGAAGGTGAACACGCATCCTTCTACTCCACCACCTTGGGTATTATTGTCACCCTAAATTACATCATTCTTTCTAATGAAAAGTCTTTGCTTCAGGGAAGCCCGTGGACTAGAAACGAGACTGGCCTGTATAGTGTTGAAAATCAGAATTCATCACCAACGTGTAAAAGTCAGAAATTTTAGGACAATCTAGATTTCCTCTGACTTTCCTGGCGGTCCAGTAGTTAGGACTCCGAGCTTCCAGTGCTGGGGACACAGGTTGGATCCCTGGCCTGGGAGCTAAGATCTGCAAGCCCTCTAGCACAACCATCCCCCTCAGAGAAAAAATCTAGATTTCCGTCTTCTCTTGGAAAATTGGATCAGGGCACAGCAGTGGGCTCACAGTCGCTTGTGGCGGTCACCCTCTGGCCTCTGCCCGTGAGAGTGCTGGTTGCATGCACGTGTGACTGTTGTGACAAAGCCCAAGATGAGGGGCTGAAACCAGGCAGGAACGTGTTTCTGTCCCACTCAGCAGCCACGTGCTGGCGGCATGCTCGGAAGTGCCAGGGTCCTGCCACGTGTGTCCTGTCCTTGCTGCGCCCTGTGCGGGGGCTCCCCATGGTCCCAGTGCCGCTTTGTTCATCACCATCACGTCTGCTCCAGGAGGAAGATGGAGTGGAGTCTTCCTGAAAGCTGCACGTGTCATTTCTTCTCTGTTGGCACGTCCTGTTGGTGGAGCCACGTCTGGCTGCAGCGAAGGCTGGGGAAACGTGGTCTTTGTCTGTATGACCAGGTAAATAGCCAAAGCCCACTTCTTCATGAGCAGAGGAGGTGAGAGTGGGTCTTGCTCTATGCCCCGGAGGCCCCATGTTCACCTTCCTGCAGCCCTCCATCCTGGGCAGTCTTCTCACGACTGAGACCAAGAGTCACTGCTGTTCCTGGTGGGCTTCACTCACTTGTGTTAGCTGCTTGGTCCCAGGAGACATTTAAGGTTGCTTTCTCAACTGTGCCCTGATGATCCTTTTCAATATGACACCCACGGCTATTATACTTCTGCTGCCTCTGTTTAGAATTCCCTTCCCTCCCTCTCCATGGACAGAGGAGCCTGGTGGGCTACAGTCCATGGGGTCTCTAAGAGTTGAATGCGACTGAGCGACTTTCACTTTCCATCTTCACTTTCCCTCCCTTTCAGGCCTGACAAACTCCCCCTGAGGATAACTCACCTCCTCCTTCCTTTCCAAGTTGAGTTCTCTCTGCTTTTTCCCATCCTAATACACAAACTGCTAATTCTACACATTACCTGTTATTTACCGTCATATCCTGAAAGCCTAAAAAATACCTGGTACATAATACAGAGCAATGATCAGTACCGTTTATTGAATGTTCAGAGAAAGGCACTGTCTAGAACTTCTATAGACATTTTTTAATGCACCACAATGAAATAGTGTGTTAGTCATGTCCTTTCTAGTTGTAGATGATGGAAACTTAACCCAGACTGACTTGAATGACAACAGAAAGGAGGAGCATTTACTGATTCATGTATCTGAGAAGTAGAGGTGTGGGACTAGCTTCAGTTACAGCAGAAGCCAAGAGCTGAAATAAAATGATAGCAAATCGCAGGCTCTCTCTCCATCTCTTGGCCATGCTTTCTTCAGTGTAGACTTTGTTCTTAGGAAGGCTTTCTCTGCAGGATGACAGAGATGTCACCCACAGTTCTGTATTATTTTTATAGTTACTGATTCCAGGGGAAAAAAAGAACATGAATCTTTGTCTTCATAGCAGTAACCAAGGGGAGGAAGCCTCACATGGGCCCGCGTTAGTTGTATGGCCACTCCTGGTCCAGTCAGTGTGGCCAGGGAGACCGAGTGCACGGACCACACCCGGGTCATCTGTCTGCTTCTGGTCGGAATGGAGTCAACCCCACTCAGCTTGCATTGCAGAGAAGCTGGATCTCCAAGGAGGGAGATAACGGGCAAGAATACATGCCCATTGTATCTAGGATGAGGCTAAAAGAGGTTATGGAGACCTAAAAGCACAACCAGAAAGTAGCAGAACTGGATTCAAACCAGGTCTTTCTGACTCCAGATGCTGGCTGCTTAATTCACTGCACCTCACTGTTTCGAGCCAAAGCCTTTGACTGTGTGGATCACAATAAACTGTGGAAAATTCTGAAAGAGATGGGAATACCAGACCACCTGACCTGCCTCTTGAGAAACCTATATGCAGGTTAGGAAGCAACAGTTAGAACTGGACATGGAACAACAGATTGGTTCCAAATAGGAAAAGGAGTACGTCAAGGCTGTATATTGTCACCGTGCTTCTTTAACTTATATGCAGAGTACCTCATGAGAAACGCTGGACTGGAAGAAACACAAGCTATAATCAAGATTGCCGGGAGAAATGTCAATAACCTCAGATATGCAGATGACACCACCCTTATGGCAGAAAGTGAAGAGGAACTAAAAAGCCGCTTGATGAAAGTGAAAGAGGAGAGTGGAAAAGTTGGCTTAAAGCTCAACATTCAGAAAACGAAGATCATGGCATCTGGTCTCATCACTTTATGGGAAATAGATGGGCAAACAGTGGAAGACTTTATTTTTGGGGCTCCAAAATCACTGCAGATGGTGACTGCAGCCATGAAATTAAAAGACGCTTACTCCTTGAAAGGAAAGTTATGACCAACCTAGATAGTGTATTAAAAAGCAGAGACATTACTTTGCCAACTAAGGTCCATCTAGTCAAGGCTATGGTTTTTCCAGTGGTCATGTATGGATGTGAGAGTTGGACTGTGAAGAAAGCTGAGCGCTGAAGAATTGATGCTTTTGAACTGTGGTGTTGGAGAACTCTTGAGAGTCCCTTGGACTGCAAGGAGATCCAACCAGTACCTCCTAAAGGAGATCAGTCCTGGGTGTTCATTGGAAGGACTGATGTTGAAGCTGAAACTCCCAATACTTTGGCCACCTCATGCGAAGAGTTGACTCATTGGAAAAGACCCTGATGCTGGTAGGGATTGGGGGCAGGAGGAGAAGGGGACGACAGAGGATGAGATGGCTGAATGGCATCACTGACTCGATGGATGTGAGTTTGAGTGAACTCCGGGAGTTGGTGATGGACAGGGAGGCCTGGCGTGCTGCGATTCATGGGGTCGCAAAGAGTCGGACACGACTGAGTGATTGAACTGAACTGAACTGAACTTTTTCGAGAGTGAATGACCCTGGAACTCCATCTTTGTATGGGGAAAAATGAGGTTTGGTGCCCGTATGTATGACCGTCAGAATACTGAATTTTCTTACAGCTCCACCATGGGAGGAATTTGTGTAGAAGCACACATTTAGCGAATTCCCTAGTGGTCCAGTGGTTAAACTTCACCTTCCAGTGCCAGGGTGCAGGTTTGATCCCTGGTCAGTCAGTCAGTTCAATTCAGTCAGTTCAGTTGCTCAGTCGTGTCTGACTTTTTGCGACCCCATGAATCGCAGCACGCCAGGCCTCACTGTCCATCACCAACTGTGATCCCTGGTGGGGGAGCTTAAATCCCACATGGCTTGTGGCCAAAAAAACCAGAACATAAACAATAGAAGTAACATTGTAACAAATTAAATAAAGACTTAAAAAAATACTACCGATTTAGCTATAAATTCCACTTTCCCTGGAGTACTTCTGGTGCTGTACCTGAAAACACTTTCCTTGGCCAGTATAGAACTCACTTTACTTTCACGGAAGTAGGAGGAGTTGGGTAGCTGGATTCTTTTCTTGGAATGTGTTGATTACTTTAGTACACACATTCCCAACTGAGGCGATGTTATCTGGAAGGGAGAGAAAACTGGTTCCAGTTTGGGGGGAGTGAAAAAAATCTTACTGTTATTTATGTATAAGTGCATATGGACATGGGCTTCTCTGGTGGCTCAGCAGCAAAGAATCTGCCTGCAGTATAGGAGACCCCAGTTCTATCCCTGGGTTGGGAAGGTCCCCTGGAGAAGGGAATGGCAACACACTCCAGTATTCTTGCCTAGAGAATCTCATGGACAGAGGAGCCTGGCAGGCTGCAATCCGTAGGGTCACACAGAGTCAGACACAACTGAAGCGACTTAGCAGCAGCAGCGTATGTTCATATACTACATAAATACATGTATGCTTTATCTGTGGTATTTTTAAAAATAGTTTTATTTAGGCATAATTTATGTACCATAAATTTCATCTGTTTTTAAGTGTACACTTCATTGTTTCTTAGTAAATTTACAGTTTCTTAAAAATATTTATTTGGCTGCGCTGAGTCTTAGTTGCAGCACATGGGATCTAGTTTCCCGACCAGGGATCAAGCCTGGGCCCTCTGCATTGGGAGCGAGGAGTCCTAGCCACTGGACCCCCAGGGAAGTCCCAGGTTGTTTGTTTTTTTGATGTTTGTATGAATTCTTTGTGTATTTGGGATATCAGCCCCTTAATCAGATACATCATTTGTAAATCCCTTCTCCCATTCAGCAAATTGCCTTTCCAATCTAAACTCCAGTGTTGTTGGTGGTTTTCCTTTGCTGTACAAAAGCTTTTTAGTTCAGTGTAGTCCCACTTTTTTTTTTTTGGGTACTTTTGCTTTAGTTGAGCTTGCCTGAGGAGACACACACAAAATGATATTGCTAAGACTGATGTCAAGGAGCTTTATTGAGAGTTATCATAAATGGATGTTGAATTTTGTCAAACTCTTCTTCTGCATCTAATGAGATGATTTTTATCCTTTGTTATAATGCGGTATATCACGTTGATTGATTTGTAGATGTTAAACCATCCTTACATCCCTGAAATGAATCCTACTAGATCATGGTCTGTGATCCTTTTAGTGTCTTCTTGAATTTGCTTCCCTTATATATTACCCAGGATTTTTTTGCATCTATGTTCATCAGAAATTTTGGCCTATAATTTTTTCATCCCATTCATTCTCAAACCCACTCCGGTCAGCCTGTCACTACCTACCCGACCACGTTGGTCAGGGTCACCAATGGTGCCGTTTTGCCAAACCCAGTCATAGGGTTTCGGTCCTCATCTTACTGAACCTACTTTGACACAGTTGACGATTCTGTTTTTTTCTTTCGAGTACTTCCTTTTCTTGGATCTGGGCTACTGTCCTAAATTTGTTCTTATTTCTTTGATGTGCTCCTCATCTCCTTTCCTCATCTCCCCAAGTCTAAACATGGGAGTGTGGGGACTCAGGCCTTAGAATATTTTTCTTGCCTGTCTATCCTTATTGATCTCCAGAATCATGGCTTTAAACTTTCTCTCTCTCTGTCTGTGACTCCCAGTTTCTATCTCCAGCTTGAACTTCTTCCCCAAATCCCAGATTTGTATATACCAACTTACTGTCTCTTGTATATTTCATTGACAACTCAGTGCTAAGTGCCAATTTTGGGGAAATACACAGGATAGAGAACCATGTTAAAAGAACTCATGAGGATGCAATGAGCAAAATCCAGACTGCGCTTATAGGACAAATGATCCAATTTCTTAAAAAAAAAAAAAAAAAAAAATTAAAGAAAAAAATAAAGGGAGTAATGGAAGAGAAACCTTATAAATTAAGAGAGACTTAAGAGGTAAATGTCAGTCATTAATATGTGGGCCTTGCTTGGATACTGATTAAAATAAGCAAATGAAAACATAAAAATAAAAAAAAAAATAAGCAAATGGTTAAAAAAATAAATTATGAGATTATCAGGGATATTTGAATATTGATAAGTATTAATATTAGATATTACTGTTAATTTTATAGCCATGATAATGGTGATTTGGTTATATTAGGAAAAAAACATTTTTTAAAAAAAGTACCCAGAATGTTGTCAGTTCTCACCACCTCCAATATTGCCACCAGAAGTCAAACTAGTGTCCTCTCTTGCCTTTTTATATGTATGTATAATTGCGTCTTGACTGATCTCCATGCTCTTACTACCTGTTTTCAGCAAAGCAGCCAGAGAGATCCCACTAAGACAAATCACATGGTGCCCCATCCATCTTGCTTGGAATAAAAGCCAAAGTCTGTTCAGTCTACACAGCCCTATGTCCTCCTCCCCTTCTGGGTCAGCCTCTCCAGCCACTCAGCCTCCTGGCACCTGCCTTGTTTTTCTGCATAAACATTTATCACCATCTGACTACCTGACGTGTAATTTGGGGGGGCTGATAACTCCCACTAGAAGGAGAGTGATGTGAGAACTGAGACTGTTTATATTGTTCGTTTCTAATCCCCAAGAGCTTGAAATATCTCCTCACACATAGCAGACTCTAAGTAAATGTGTGTTAAAAGAAAAACATGTTTCATGGTGGGGAGAAACGGAAGACTTTAGGACGAAAATGTTTACACAGGTTCCTTGGGAGTGAAGAACAGTCATGAAAAACGGCTGAGAAATGGGCCCCCACCCAAGTTGTGGAAAGCACGTGGTTGCCTAGCTTGGGGCTGCCGTCACCCTCATCGCTGGGCTGTTCTGTTGTCTTTTCCCCGTGGGACACTCTGTCATTTTATCTATGACAGCTGCATATCACTAGGCAGAACTTGGCCAATCCGTTCTAACAAGGAAGTGGAACTAGCTCAGTCGTGTCCAACTCTTTGCAACCCCATGGACTGTACCCCACCAGGCTCCTCAGTCGCCCACCAGGCTTCTCTGTCCATGGGGATTCTCCAGGCAAGAGCAGGTTGCCATTCCCTTCTCCAGGGGATCTTCCCAACCTAGGGATCAAATCCCTGTCTCCTGCATTACAGGCAGGTTCTTTACTGTCTGAACCACCAGGGAAAGGCCGCTTGAATTTCTTCTTCTTGGATTGAAGTCTCTTGAACTTGTCCTCTGTGGCTTATACTGACCATCATGTGGGACTTCCCTCCCTCCACACCGTGGCAGGATGTTTATCGCTTCTGGCTCCCAGGATTCATTTGACAGCAAAAACACATCTTCAGTATGTTTCACACACATGCCCACTCCCTCCCCCGCCATAAGAGAACTGGGGTTTCAGAGAGGCTTCTAGAAGGAATAGTGAAGAAATGAGGCGATCCGTGCAGAGGCTCCAGTGCACTGTTATTTATGGCTGGAATACGATGCTCTGGATATTCGTGATGCCTTTGGAGTCTTTTCTGAAACTCAGTTTGTAAGTATTCACTGGGTATTTTATTTGTAGTTCACTTGTTTCTAAAAAGAGTTTGAAGTAGCTTTTTGAGTATATATAACCCCCCATGCAAATATACACTGAAATTTAACAGAAGTGGGGAAAGCTCTAGCCCGGGAGAGCAGGAGGAGGCAGGTGAGTGAGCTCTGGGGTTGGGGGGGCGGTGAAGCGGGGTTCAGTGGGAGGTCACTTGAAGCCCATGCTGTCGCCGCCCACCAACCAGGAACTGGGGAGATGTGCTCCCACCCTTGACTGCTACACCTTGCTTGGTCATGCATCGTGGTTTTGTTTTGTTTTTTCCCCCTTTGGTCATCAGGTTGTGCTTTTTACTGAAAAGTCTATATAACTGGCTCTATAGCATCGTTGAAAAAGCTGGATATAGGCCTTTGAGTAGACATTATAGATGACTGGTGTCTGTCTCAACCTCCTGCCAAGATCACGGCTCCCAGAGGCCATGAACTGTGACTATTCATCTCGGTACTCCAGTACCTGGAAGGCAGGAGGAACTCGGTAAATATTTTATCCAGTAAATGAATGGTGTTACAGTTCTCCTTACTGGAAAGCAAGAAGCCCGTCAGTTGTTTGAGGGAGAGTTTGGTTGGTTGGTTTTTTCTGGCTCGTTTTGTTTTGTGTATGTGTGTGTGTTGATTTTTTTAAAGTTGTGTTAGTTTCAGGCGTACAGCACAGTGATTCAGATATATATATATATATATATGTATGTATCTGTGTGTGTGTGTATTCTTTTTTAAGATTCTTTTCCCTTAGAAGTTATTACAGAACATTGAGTATGGTTCCCTGTGCTGTACAGTAAGTCCTTGCTGATCATCTGTTTTATATATACTAATGTGTATATGTTAATTCCAGCCTCCTAATTTATAGCTCCCGTGCCCCATCCTGAGTCCTTTTGAGAGTTCTGTCACGTGAGCGGTTATGTCAGGAATGTTGAATGGCATCCTGGATCTTGTCCTCAAGGAAACTTGGGAGAACCTTCAGACATAGGGTCCACCTGGCCTTTCCTTGTCGAGGGAAAGTTGCAGGCCTGGCATCACAGAAGAGTTGAAAGGGGGCCAGCGTTTCAGAGGCCCCAACTATGCTGTCTAGGCACACACCTCGGCTCACCCGACCCGACCCAGGAAGGGAGCTTAGAACCCTCTGGGCATGTGGAGAGCAGCCCCTAGGCGTTACTGCTTCCGGGGCAGCAGTGGGCACCTGCTGGCGGTGGTTCAGCTGGCAGGCACAGTAGTGAAAAAGCAGGGCCCTTGCACAGAGTTATGTATTAAACATATACCAAAAAATATATATGCCGAAGTGGATGAAATCCCTGTAATTTCTGTAGACTAGTTAAGTGTATTGTGCCTGTCTCAACGTATCAATGTCCTGTTTTTTTTTTTTTTCAATGTCCTGTTTTTAACAAAGTACTGCAGTTATGTATGATGGGAGAAGCTGGGTGATGGGGACCAAAGACCTCTGGATACTATTTCTGCAACTTCTTATGAGTCTCTCATTAAAATAAAAATTTTTTTAAATTAATTTTTGAAGCAGGGACAAGCTCCAGAGCTGGCTTCAGCCCCACGCTTCCCTGTGCCTAGCAGTAACTTCTGTCCCTTTTCCCGACTGATAACTACATATTGCTCCGTGCCTCTCTCCCCTTGGGAATATAAACTCCTTGGAAGCTGTATCTGTTCTGTTCACTATTAAATTCCCCTCCACTTAGCATGGAGCCTGGCACCTGTTTTTTGTACCCAGGTGTTTGAATGAAGCTAGCACAGGTGACTTAGAACCTGAGGCTCTTCTGTCCTGTGGCAAGGAGAACGATGCCACTTCCTCCTGGCATTGGGAGAATTAAATGTCCATAATGTGGATAGATGCTGAAGCTCTGATCCTTTGGCCACCTGATGCCAAGAACTGACTCATTGGAAAAGACCCTGACGTGCGAAGGATTGAAGGCGGGAGGAAAAGGGGGCGCCAGAGGCCGAGATGGTTGCATGACATCACCGACTCGATGGACATGAGTTTCAGCAAGTTCTGGGAGATGTTGAAGGCCAGGGAGGCCTGGTATGCTGCAGTCCAGGGGGTCGCAAAGAGGCGGACACAACTGAGCGACTGAACACGAATAACAACAATGTGGGTAGAACTCAGGGCCTGCCTGGGAGGAAAAACTTTGAGAAAAACATCATGACTGTGTGTCATGCTGATTTTGATAAAGACGAAATTAGCATGACACATGGGGGTTGGCACACTCTCCTTAAAGAGCCTGAGAACGTGTTTGGGCCTTTGCAGGCCATGCAGCTCTGCAGGACAGTGAAGAGCCATGGATAATCTGTAGCGAGCCTGCCTGTACTCCAGTGCAGTTTTACTTGCAGACATTGAACTTGAATTTCATATAGCTTTCACTTTATGAAGTGTTTGCCTTCTCTTTATTCCGCACCCCACCCCCCACTTTGAAAATATAGAACCCACCATTAGCTCATGGGCCTGTGGACTCTGCCTTTTCCCCTAACCTGCTCTCCATATCACTGGCACACATGGAAGCTCGAGAAACTCCAGCCTCTGGGGGCAGAGTTAATGTTGCCCCTCACCAGGGGTTGGCGTGATGGTCCCTCTCTTGGCCCGGAGGAAGGCTGCTCCTCTGGCCTCAGGAGCCCCAGCCTGCGTCGCCCTCAGGAAGCCCCTTTCCCCTGTGTGGGTTTCACAGAGGCCCCCTCAGGTCCAGGCTCCTCACGGTGGTCTCTTCGGGTGACTTGTCTCCTGGAAGGTCAGATGGGTTTGGGCTCAGCCTGCTGAGCCCCTCTCACCCGAGGGGGGCGCGGTAGGGCCTTCAGCCCCTCGGTCACCCCTGGTCTCCACTTTGGGGCTGGAGTTGAGATGTGCAGTGGAGTCAGGTTTGGGGTGCTTCTCATTTTTTAATTTGGACTGGCTAAGAGCCACTGAATCCCCTTTCCTGCCTAAGTAGTTAGACTCGCGCAATAAAGAGTCAACAGGCGGCTTTGAGAATTGATGCACAGTCGATGAGGTCTCTAGCACATAACCAGCACCACAGTTCAAAGGCATCAATTCTTCAGTGCTCAGCTTTCTTCACAGTCCAACTCTCACATCCATAGAGAGTCTCTTGGACTGCAAGGAGATCCAACCAGTTCATTCTGAAGGAGATCAGCCCTCGGTGTTCTTTGGAAGGAATGATGCTAAAGCTGAAACTGCAGTACTTTGGCCTCCTCATGCAAAGAGTTGACTCATTGGAAAAGACTCTGATGCTGGGAGGGATTGGGAGCAGGAGGAGAAGGGGACGACAGAGGATGAGATGGCTGGATGGCATCACCGACTCAATGGACATGAGTTTTAGCGAACTCTGGGAGTTGGTGATGGACAAGGAGGCCTGGTGTGCTGCGATTCATGGGGTCACAGAGTCGGACACGACTGAGCAACTGAACTGAACTGAAGCATATAACCACTATTTTTATTGGGCACCTTCTGTAATAATTGAACCCAGATGAGGTAAGGGAGTTCCCAGCTAGAAAGGAATAAGGTAAGGCTGTCTCCATTCCTTTAGACTCACACACAGAGCCAGTCAGTGTTCTTAGTTGGAGGTTTTCCTTCAGTGTTTTGTCTTTATCAAAACTTGCCTGACACATAGTCATAATTTTTTTCTCAATGTTTTTAAATCTCCTAGATATTTTGTTCCTAAACAGCCAATGTAGTGACTACTTTTACTCCTGAAATCATGAGACACTTTAGTGGCTAATACTTTTAAACTAGTACTAGGTAAATTATTTTCTTAGTGGTCAAATAAGTTTTTTATTTTGTCTTTGTGTATGACAAGAATTACAGTTATTCTGCCAATTCAGAATTTGTATTCTGAATGTAAGATGAAAGTTTAGCAAAATATCTAAATGTCTATTGGGATGCTTTTAAAAGTTGATTGGGTTGGTAGAATCTGAATAAATATTTTAGAAAATTATTCTTTGAATAAAAATCGACATGTTTCATATATTCTCTCAACCATATAGAGATGGCCAAATCAATTCCATGTCTGTACACAAACAGTGAATAGTTTGCAAGTACAGTTTTTAAAACTTACTATATAAGACCTTTATGAAGCAGAACTACGAAACTTCATTGAAAGGTCAAGATCTAAGAAAAGAAAAAGCTATACCATGTTCATAAATGGGAAGCATCCGTATTGCACAGATGTCAACTCTTTCCCAAATAATTTCATTCAAAGTAATTACGGTCCAAATCACAAAATCTTTGTGTGGGTACGTGTAAGGTAAATTAGGCTGCTTCTAAAATGTGTTCCCATGTGAAGCAGGATGATAGTCTGAGGCCAAATTTAGAGGACTTTGGTGCTAGAGTATGGAGTTTAGATATGATTAATATGACAGTGTTTATTAGACTGGGTCAGAAATGTAAAACAAAATTTTTTTGCCTAACTTTAATGTTACAAGCAAATTCTGGACACGCTTGGTTTCCCCGGGGGTTGCCAGGCATCTTCAGGGGAGACACTTGCTTTTGTGTTTGCATCACCATGGTGCTGAGCTGTAGTCATCCATCATGGGCTGATGACAGAAGAACAAGCAGAATGATTTTATAAAGGTCCGCTTAGACCGAGGGAGGCCAAGTAATGCCAGAGTTCACAAAGGGGCTTGCAGCAGCTGGAGTAAAGTGACTGGAGAATTGCATCGTCACACAGGCTATGACATGGCTGGTAAACGCAAGAGAACTGACACGCTGCGCTTGGTGCCATATCTGAATTTCAGAGAGTGTTTAGTTTCATAAAATCTGGCCACCAAAACATAACTAGTTGTGTTGATTTGAAGTTTATTGGATTTGTGGGTTTTTGTTCTATTTAACTGCAAATTTGATTTTGTTTTATCAATGTGAAGGAACCATAAGTAAAAGATGTATGTTAAAGAGACAGACTCACAGACTAAAGAGAATGAACTTATGGTTGCCAGGGGCAAGGATGGGGGTGGTGCAGGGATAGTTACAGGGTTTAGGATGGACATGTAAACACTGCTGTATTTAAAATGGATGAGCAACAAGGACCTACTATGTGCAGGGAACTCTGCTCAATGTTATGTGGCAGCCTGGACGGGAGGGGAGTTTGGGGGAGAATGCATACATGTGTATGTATGGCTGAGTCCCTTAGCTGTTAACCAGAAACTGTCACAACATTGTTGTTAATCGGCTACCCCCCAGTACAAAATAGAAAGTTAAAAAAGAAGAGGTCTGTGTTTAGCTCTTGTTCATACTGACATTACACAACTTAGCCGTCGCTGAGGGCTATTGTAAGAATTATTTTCACTTTATTTTTTTTAGTTAAAAAAAAAATTTTTGGCCATGCCATGTGGCTTGTGGGATCTCAATTCCCCGACCATGGATTGAACCCCGGGCCCTTGGCAAGGAAAGCACGGAGGCCTAACTTCTGGAGCACCAGGGAGTTCCCTGTTTTCACTTTCAAGAGGCTCATGTACTGTTCAAAACTGAGAAATACTGAAACATGCTGGATAGGACTGGACTATGATGGAGATTTTAGTTTTCTTTCTCCACTGGAAATCTGATGGGAGGGGAGGGGGAAGGTGAATTTTGGTGGAGAAATTTGTCTTAGGTCAACTGTTGACAAGTCTTTAGGCGTTTCACTTAATCAGATGAAGAAACTGAGAAAAGTTAAGTGGCTTATCGAAAGCCCCGTAGCTGGAAGTGAAAGGGGACGCCAGTTCAGCTTGAATCCCTTCCATCAGGCTGTCACATAGGGTGAATGGTGCCCTCACTGCGTGGTGACGGCTGGATCCAGAAAGGAATGAATCTGGAAACCTTATTTCTTGAATTTTCCTGTTCCCACCTAACTGTCAGAGATACCTGGCGTCTGCCTGGTGCGTGGTGAGTTAAGTTAAGCCAGTGGCCTGAACGGTTAAGTCCTGGGCCCCTCATCCTGCCTCCTTACACACTATTTATTTGTCTGTTTGTTTATTTGTTCATTGTCAGGTGCTGTCTTTTCGCCCCATTTTTGGCTGCCATGTGGCATGCAGGATCTTAGTTTCTCGACCAGGGATCAAACCTCCATCCCCTGCAGTGGCAGCACTGAGCCCTAACCACTGAACCGCCAGGAAAGTCCCGAGTCTTATTCATCTTGAACAGGGCACTCAGCGAAACTCAGCCTTGTCTGCTTTCGCCTGAGTGACAGGTGTCCTCCACACGTCTGTTTCCAGGCCTCTGCTCTTGCAAAGGCCTGGAAATGGCCTGTGGGTGTGTGTTCTCGTGTGTTCAACCCAGCCCACTTGGAATCCACTTGCCTTTGTGGAAATCTGATTTCCCTCTGCCACTCCCTTGAGTGTTCTGCTCCAGGTGCATTACTGGCCCAGTGACCCTGGAGAGATGAGCTGCACTCCTGGAGCCGTTATTAAATGGCCTGCTGGGGCTGTGGGATGGCTTCCCTCGGAGCCCTGGCAGCAGCATTCCACGGGAACGATGCCCTTAGGGTAGTGTAATGTGCTGTGTTGCTTCACATGTTCCTGTCGGACTTGTGGTTCCATGGGTCGTGACCCCTGCTTTGTTCACCCAGGTTTTTCTTGGGAAGAACAGTGGCTAGATCAACCACAGAGGTGCAGGAGGGCTGTGTGCCCATGTGTTTGGGTGTCTTAGTGTGTTGTTGATCCTTGGCCCCGCCAGTAGAGGGCAGCAGAGCAGCCCGCCTAATGCCCACATTTTCTTTATTTTAATAAGCTTCATGAGGTTACCTTTTCAGCTCGTTCCCCATATGTTTGCTCTCAAAAGATGGTTGCTTTTCTGGAAGATTTGTGTTCTGGCCACTGGACAAAGAGAATAAGTCTCTCTGTTATGTGTTAGTGTAGAAAGATGATTTTAGGGAAATTGCCCTCTACTTTTGAAGAGGGATTGCACCAGTTCCTGGCCTTGAATGCACACATGACTTGAACTTCTTAACCAGGCTGTTCTCTTCTATGAAGCAGCACTCATGACATCAACGCCTCTTGTGGGATAAATGGTGGCCTCACCCAGAAAACCTCCTGGCTGGTCTCAGCCCTGTCTGCTGCTGGGGTGGACGCTCCAGGCTGGTTTGTCTGCCGGAAATCCCAGGAATGTCCTTATAGTATCTTGTGCAAAATGGTGGTGGTGAAAGATAACAGCTTCTTCTGTTGTTCAACAGCCTTATCTGGAGGAACATTTAATTACCAGCTTGTGGTAGTTAAGGAAAATAAGGTTGTTAAACTCAGGGGACTTTGGCAGTTGAAATAGGAAAAGAAGATCTGTATGTGGGAAGAATTTGGAGTAGTTTGGGTACAAATTTAAGTATTTGAAGTGTTTGTTTCTGAGGGAGCCCTGGCTAAGGATAACAGTTAAAAGTTAAAGATGCTGAAGGAACCCAAGTGTGGGTGGAGGTAAAGAGGTCTGGTTTGTGTCCCCAGCACACATCATGGCCATTGGCAGTGTTCCTTGCTCATAGAATTTCCACATAAGCTCAGTAATCCCCTGGCTAAAAGCTTTGCATATTGGAAGATCTAAAATATGAGACATGCAATAGACATATGACTTTTTGTTTTTAAATATCTTCCCTTCTCTTAAAATTTTTTCTTCAGAGCTCTGGGTCTATTTCCAGGGAAACCCTAGCTAGGAATTTCCTTATATCCAGTTTCTGCTTATAAAATGAAAACAATTCTGATTTTATATTTCATTTGCTCTTATCAGCCAGTCCCACGTGCCTAGTTTAAGCCCATCTTGGTTGGATTCATACCTTAAAGAGTGTGGTGTGTTTCCTGTGGAGAACAGTCCACGGTCCTGGACATACAGCATGAGGTTTAGAGGATGTCAGGGCACCGTTTCCAAATGTAAGTTCTCTTCCTTCTACTCCTTCTTTTTGGAGAAAAGTTCAAGAGGGAGGATTGGATTAACTCAATGATAATATTGGCTTAGGTTACCCAGTATTTTGTAAACATGTTGGAGTAATTTGAGTTAATCATAGGAATGTCAGGATTCTATCTAGCTTGTCTGTTCCTACACTAGAGAGAGGTTTTTCTTACATGGGGGTCATTGAGAAACATCAAAACCAGTGGAAAGGAATTTTTAAGAAAAATTTATCCAAAACTTAAATATAAGGCAAAAAGAGATTACCAAGTATGCTTTCAATATCCCACTGGAACATTGTTTAACAAGCCTCCGGCGGAGCACATGATATTCTAGGGCGGAAGCCAGCAGTTTTTTCTGTAAAGGGCCACTTAGTAAATATTTTAGGCTTTGCAGCCTGTTTGGTCTCTGAGGTAACCACTGAACTCGTTTTGTGAGCACAGCCATAAACAATGCATAAACAAATGCATTCAGCCGTGTTCCAATAAAACTTTATTTATGGATGTTGACATCCGAATTTCATGTAATTTTCATGTGTCATAAAATATTTTTCTTTGGATTTTTCCAACCATTTAAAATATAAAAATCATTTTCGTTCACAAGCCCTATGAAAGCAAGCTGATATTAATAAGTTGCAAATGATTTTTGTCCAATTAAGGTATAGAATGATTTCTCCCGTGTAGGGAAGGCCCATCAAGGGTAAAAGCTTTATGCCCTATAGGATGTTAACTGGTTTTTTGTTTGATTTTTGTTTGTTTTTGGCACAGCTTGTGAAACCTTAGTGAAAGCGGTGGAAAAGTACCAGATGGAATCATGTGCCTCTGTTTGCTGTTCAGTTTATGCTGCCGAGTGCCTTTCACAGGCTCTTTCTGTTCCTATACCTTAGGGCCGCTGCTTGGTTCAAAGCTGGTTTTTGAGTCTGAGAGCAAGGATTTCCTGGGCTAAGGGAGGAAAAGGTGAAACACAGCTTCGGAAAGGCAGGTTGGCATCCCAACAAGCCAGGACCTTGGGGAGAGAGATGGACACAGAAGATAAGGAACCAGAGGCCCTGTTTAATTACACAGTACCCTTGGAGAAGGAAATGGCAACCCACTCCGGTGTTCTTGCCTGGAGAATCTCAGGGAATGGGGGAGCCTGGTGGGCTGCGTCTATGGGGTCACACAGAGTCGGATACAACTGAAGTGACTTAGCAGAAGCAGCAGTGGTGCTTAAAGCCCCTGAGTATTTCAAGCGCAGAGGAGAGATCATAGCAGCTCTCAGAAGGCGTTGGCCCTTAACCTTTTGGGGAGGTCAGGGGTCTGTTGCCAACCAGGGAAATCTAAGGCTCCTCTCCTCATAAATTTATGCACACACACACACACCAAGTTTTGCCTGTAACTTCAGGGTCTTTTGAAATCCCAGACAGAAAGAGATTGACTCACTAAATTTAAACAAAAAATCCAGGGCCTTTGGTGTATAAACTCGTCGTCTTTGGTCCTTAATGCCCAGTGGCCCTGGCTCTATTAAACTATTAAAATAGGGACTTCCCTGGTGGTGCAGTGGTTAGGACTCTGCAGTTCCACTGCAGTGGGTGCAAATTCGATCCCTGGTCAGGGAACTAAGATCACACATGCCACAGAGCATGGCCAAAAACAAACAAACAAAAAACTCTTCAAGTAATTTTCTCTCTCTAACCCCTAACCCTCTCAAACAGCCACACACCCGACTGGGCAGCCTGCTCCTGTTCTCAGCGAGTTGTTCTTGGTCACCATTACTTGAACTCTCCACTCAAAGTCCAACTGCATAGGTCCCAGAATCCAAAATAAATAAATGTGGGTTGTAAAGAAGAAAGGTTTTTTAAAGAAAATCTTTGTTGTCTTATTCTAAGTTGCTGAGAGTCACTGCTTGCTGGAACGAAGGCCTTTCCTGGCAAGATTTCCCTATATTCTGGTGAGAACACTTGTGTTAACATGTTGCAAAGATGACTTTAATCTTCGCTAAGGATTCACTTGGTGCATGCCTACGTCTTAAAGCCTGTTAATGTAGCCATGAGAAATTTCTAGGATTTTTGAGAACTCTGATGCATCAAAACTTCTGGTTTCAGCTCCCATTCTTAATGTGGTAACAGAGTCAAAACATGATTAGAGTCAAGATTTTTTTTTTTTTAATCGTAACTCTTAGGTTCCAAACACTTAGTAACTCTGGTTACCTATCTTCAGATTTGAGGAAGAAAATCAGGTTCTTAATACTTTCTTCCCCATCATGTGATACGTTTCTGAAGCGTTGTGGCTTGATTGCATATGGATAGCAAGAGATCTATACTTAGCTTTCTTTTTACTCCCAACTTTAATTTTGAAAAACTTCAAATCTGTAGGAAAAGTGAAGGAACAGTTCAAGGACTTCCCTGGTGGGCCAGTGGTTAAGACTTCGCCTTCTAATGCAGAGGGTTTAATCCCTGGTTGGGGAGGTAAGATCCCACATGCTTCTAGGCTGAGAAACCAGAACATAAAACAGAAGCAATATTGTAACAAATTCAATCAAGACGTTAAAAATGGTCCATGTCAAAAAAAGTTTTTTAAAGGAAGAAAGAACATTTCAACCCACTTTTGTAGACTCCATTTACATTCCCAATTAGCATTTTGCTGCACTTGCTTTATCTCCTTATGTGTGCTTATTTTAATTTTTGTTCGGTTGCTATGAAGTTTCAGGTATGACACTCCCTAAATGCTCTAGTGTATCTCCCGAGAACAAAGGTACTCTTACATAATTGCAGTCCCTTCATCACACTGAGGGTATTTATTAATAGCAGCAGTTCAGTGCTGGTGGTTTAGTTGCAAAGTCCTGCCTGACTCTTGACGACCCCATGGACTGCAGCCCGCCAGGCTCCTCTGTCCGTGGGATTTTCCAGGCAAGAATACTGTCGTGGATGCCATTTCCTTCCCCAGGGGATCTTCCTGACCCAGAGACCAAATACTTGATTGTTAATGCAGCTCATATTCACATCCGCCAAATGCCCTTTAAAGTGAAAGTGAAGTTGCTCAGTCGTGTCTGACTCTTTGCGACCCCATGGACTGTAGACTATCAGGCTCCTCCATCCATGGGATTTTCCAGACAAGAGTGCTGGAGTGGATTGCCATTTCCTTCTCCTGATCTTCTCCTGCTCTCAGGGGATCTTCCTGACCCAGGAATCAAACCCAGGTCTCCCGCATTGCAGGCATACACTTTACCGTCTGAGCCACCAGGGAAGCCACCCAGTCTGTCCCAATCCTGTCCTTTCCCTCTACCTTCTGTTTCAGGGTCCAGTCAGAGTCGCACGTTGCATTTGGGGGCCTTGCATTTGGTGGCCTTGTCTCTTTGATCGTCTTTAATCTGGGAGTGTCCTCAGCCTTTCCTTGTCGTAGGACACTGAGATTTAGGAGTCTAGGCCATTTTCTGGAATGCTCCACAGCCTGGTGTGTCTGCTTCCTCGTGATGAGATTCAGGTTAACGCATGTGGGCGAGGATACAGGTGAGTGGTGCTGATCAGGGCCCCTCGGGAGGCACGTGACCACGGGCTGTTCCCGTGACAGCGTTGCCGAGCATGGTCTCTGGGTTCCGGGCGTACCTGCGAGGTCTTGTGAAATGGGGCCCTCCTGTCCTCCGCCTTCGAGGGCCTGTTTTGAAGCCATGTGCATGGACTTTACCCTAATGCATTTTCACCCGCTGATGTTCTTCTTAGCCCCGTTGCATCTGTTGCTGGAGGCTGCAAGGAAAAGCAGAAAAAAAAAGAAGTGAAAAGAAAAGTTGGTCCAATTAGATCTGTGTAGAACCATCCCTATGGCTCCTTTATTTGTATAATTGCAAGAAACGAATGCTGTGAGCGCTCTGTAGTTTCCAGAGTGTACAGTCAGTCTCTGTGAACAAAAGAAGCTTAGCTGGGCTCCGTCTCCCCATAGAGAGACCTCCAAGGCAAATATTTGTCTGGGGTCGGTAGCCTGCAGTGATTGCTGAAAGTCTGGGTGAGGTTATAGAAACGCCTGGTGTTTGCCCGGTGGCGTGCACAAGACAAATGAGGCAGAATTGTGTGAGCACGGTTACACGTCGGTTTTCATGTTTAGTTAATAGACAGAACAGGGATGTGGGCTTCAGCAGCCCCGTCTGGATAAACAACCTCTGCAGAGTTGAGAGAAGAGTCAGCACTGTCTACTGCTGCATTAAAGGGGCACTGAAACTTTGTAAAAGGTTTGACTGCAAAATAGTTAGCCAACAAGGACCTAGTGTATAACACAGGCAACTATACTCAATATTTTGTAGTAACCTACAAGGGAAAAGAATCTGAAAACAATAAAGTGTAATTGAATCAGTGTGCCTGCTGTACACCTGAAACTAACACAATAATGTAAATCAACTGTGTTTAAATTAAAAATTAAATAATAGGTTTGGCTAAAATCTTAGAAATATTTCTGCATGGATGTGAAACTTTGAGTGGATTTTGTTTTTTATTTTTAAAATTTTTATTGCAGTATAGTTGATTTACAGTGTTGTGTTAGTTTCTGCTGTATGGCAAAATGTATCAGTTACACATATATCAAGTGGATTTTGTATTTCCTCTTTCCCCTTAGGGAAGTGAGCTAAGACATTAGTTTGGAGCAGTGGGTGTGAACCATCTAAGGGAAGATGTTGGCCATCTGAATGCTCCTGAGGAGGTGTTCTGCAGAGCATGGTGGAGTTTGGTCATCTCAGACATTTGTTTCAAACGTGCTCATTGTTTGTAAAGTGCCATCTCAGCATCGTAGCATCGTGTAGCCCAATCCTTTATGACACTGATTCTCAGCCAGGGAGTGGTTTTGACCCATAAGGAACATATAGCAAAATCTGGAACCACTTTTGATTGTCACCGCCGGGAAGGTGCCAAGGAGAGGCAGGGTGTTAGTCACTCAGTCGTGTCCGACTCTTTTCGACCCCACGGACTGTTTCCTGCCAGGCTCCTCTGTCCATGGAGTTCTCCAGGCAAGAATACTGGAGTGGATTGCCATTTCCTTCTCCAGGGATCTACCCAGCCCAGGGAGTGAACCCAGGTCTTCCACATTGCAGGCGGATTCTTCACCAGGAGAGCTGCTAAAACATGCCTCCGTAAACAGACGCCATCGTCCGCCACACACACACATTGCCGATGACAAAGGAATATGGGTCCAAAATGTCAGGAGTGCCAAGGTGGAAAGCTCCTTTTCATATGATTTATCAGCAAATGTTTACAGTATATGAGGCACCGGGTGTTTGAAGAAAATTAAGTCACTCCAAAGACTGATGCTGAAGCTGAAGCTCCAATACTTTGGCCACCTGATGTGGAGAGCCAACTTGCTGAAAAAGACCCTCATGCTGGGAGAGATTGAAGACAGGAGGAGAAGGGGATGACAGAGGATGAGGTGGTTTGATGGCATCACCGACTCAATGGACATGGGTTTGAGGAAACTCCAGGAGATGGTGAAGGATCGGGAAGCCTGGTGTGCTGCTGTTCATGGGGTCGCAGATTTGGACACGACTGAGCGACTGAACAACAACAAAGCTGATCACCTCGCTGGGAAAAGAGACAGTAGAGAATCACCGCATTCTGGTACATTCATGTTTTTATTTACAAGCCATCCTAGCTGTTGGAGAGGAGCTGGCACAGCAGGCTGTGAACAGGAACTTCCTTTGAGTTGGCGTTTACAGGGTGAGTCAGTGTGGAAGGTTACAAAACCACTCTTCTGTTCAGACATTGGCATGACCCCTGCGAGGCATCTTATCACTTACCCGTTAACCACCTTTCCCTCTACAATGGCAACTGTACTTAGGGTTTACACGTAAATCTTTGACTTTGGGTTTTTTTACCCATGAAATGTTTTATTGACTTTCGAGGATATCTTAACACAACTGTATTTGCATAAATCTTCTCACTTCGTTTCTTTTCCAGTCAGCTCTGTGCTGTTGACTCAGTGCATTTTGCTACACACCCATCCGTTGGGTTGCTTCTCGTCACTGCATAGCCCTCCTCGGAGTGGATGTCGGTTAGCTGTGCTCAGGCTATGGCATCAACAATGGGGGCAGGGACTTCGGGGCGGAGACTGTTCAGGGCAGTTGATTCTGAAACCTCAGCATCATCCAGAAGGTTATTAACTCGAATCTCATTGATCTCCCCCACACACAGCGTTTCTGACCTGGTAGGTCTGGAGTGAAACTCTCATGTGATGTTGCTGCTGGTCTGGGGGCCACGCTTTCGGAACCCCCAGTGTGGGACAAAAGTACGCATGGGGGACCGTGATCAGGGAATGTGTGCAAAGGGACATAAAGCTGCAGGGCAGTCTGGCCGATGTTAGCTCTGGGAAGACAGGACACTGCTTCAAGAAGGAGCTGAGATGAGCGTTAAGCTCATTCCTGTTAGAAACTCAGTTCGGGAAGAAAAGAGAAAAAAGGGAGATGGAGAGTGGGATTTTTTTTTCCTATTAGTAGTAGTTCTATTCTGGGCTTCCCAGGTGGCGCTAGTGGTAAAGAACCTGCCTACCAATGCTGGAGATGTAAGAGATGCGGGTTCCATCCCTACTCCAAGGGTCAGGAAGATCCCTCGGAGAAGGAAATGGCAACCTACTTCAGTATTCTGGCTTGGAGAATCCTTTGGACAAAGGAACCTGGGGAGTCACAAAGGGTCAGACATGACTAAGCACCCACCTGTACACAGTACTGTTATTACTCCTCGTATTATGACCATCCTTGCTATTAACAGTACCCCTTCAGGATGGAGGAGGCATAAGCTTTCTTTCCAGAAAAATAAAACAGATGAAGAGTCACGCACCCCCTCCCTCCCCACCTCCTCCCGTGTCTGATTTGCCCTGGGTGGGAAGATGCCTTCAGGCTGAATGGTCCTGCTCTCAGCAGCTTCAGACAACACAGAAGCAGGTTCGTGTCTGAGGACTATTAGGGACCTTAGTGGCATAAAGAAGAAATGACAAGCAAGCTGCAGAGTAGTTGGTCAAGTTTTGTGTACCAGGAGAAACAAATGTACAAGCTCTTCCTCCCCATCTCTGTGTCTGTGCCCAGAAGGAGACAAGATAAGTTTGTAAGAATGCCCGGGTGGCTTAGTGGTAAAGAACCCTCCTGCTAGTGCAGGAGACGCAGGTTTGATTCCTGGGTCAGGAAGATCCCCTGGAGAAGGAAATGGCAACCCACTCCAGTATTCTTGCCTGGGAAATCCCATGGCCAGAGGAGCCTGGCGGGTTACAGTCCGTGGGTTTGCAAAGAGTCGGACGCGACTTAGTGACTGAACAAAAACAGCAACCCCTAGCACATCCTTGGGCACCTCTACCACTCAGTCCTTCCCCAGAACCTCGGGGTGTTGGGTGAGACCGTGGGAGGGGCGCTGACATAGGACCTGAGGAGATTGGACTCCCACTTCGTTCACAACCTCAGTGTTACCTGAACGCTTCGTGTCTCACTGCCAGGCACGTAGTAAATGCTTAGAAAAAAATCTGAGCATTTATTGCTATTGGATTTTTAAAAACTGAAGTATGGTTAATTGACAAAATTGTGTCAGTTTCGAATGTAAAGCAAAATGATTCAGTTACATATATATAATATATGTATTCTTCATCAGACTCTTTTCTGAAACCTGCTATTAGATTTGAATATGGGTTGATAGGAACCGTGGAGCTTAGTGAATTTTCGTATATTATCTGCTAGATCTCATGGTCTCACCTTTTAATGAAAATAATGGCGTAGCATCCCTCGGAATTTAAGGTTCAAAACTGTTTCACAGTGTGGGGTCATGGCAGCCCCGCCAGTTAGAGATACACTATCGCCAGAAGGCTGTCCTGACAGCTCTGTAGTCAGCAGTGCCTGCAGGTGGATGGCACCCACGTGGGCACAGGCACTGCCTGTGGGGTCAGGGAGCTGTGACTGAGTGCAGACAGAGCGAGGTGTCCTGGGGAGTTGGCGCTCAGGTCATACAACTTGAGTGGGGCTGATCTCTAGACACCTTTAACCCCCTTCTCTGAGCTGTGAAAAGCCTCAGTCCAGCAAGAAAAGCTGATTTGAGTTTAAATCGGGAGGCATTCATGCCTGAGCTGAAAACCAGTTTCTTCTTTTGCCCCCATGCTGGACTCACGCCCCACAAAGGGTCCCAAACTTGGGGTGTCCTGGTATCTCGTTTTGCCTCAGAGTCCCACTCACTGAGAGCTCAGCCATGTTTTTGGAGATGCAGCGATTCTAGCCGAGGGTTTGGTCTAGCAGGAAGTTGGGAGTGGACACTGAAATCCTGCAGCAGCCTTGTCCATGAGCGCCGAAGAATTGATGCCTTCGAACTGTGGCGCTGGAGAAAACTCTTGAGAGTCCCTTGGACTGCAAGGAGATCAGACCAGTCCATCCTGAAGGAAGTCAACCCTGAATATTCATTGGAAGGACTGATGCTGAAGCTGAAGCTCCAGTGCTTTGGCCACCTGATGCGAAAAGCCAACTCACTGGAAAAAGACCCTGCTGCTGGGAAAGATTGAGGGCAGGAGAAGGGGACGACAGAGGCTGAGCCAGTAGGATGGCATCACCGACTCAATGGACCTGAGTTTGAGCAACCTCCCGGAAATGGTGATGGACAGGGAAGCCTGGCATGCTGCAGCCCACTGTGTCGCAAAGAGCTGAACACAGCTGAGTGACTGAACAACGAAGTCCAGTAGGAGCTGGGAGCTTCGTATGGTGAGCCTCCTTCCGTGGGTGAGGGGAGGGTTCGCTGCCTCTGGTGACCATCGCCCTTGACCATGCTGGGTTGGCCCTGCATCTTGCAGGATCATTTGGGATTCTCATATCCAGTCTTTCTTTTCCTGGCTTAATCTTTAGAAAAGAGGTAGTGAACAAAGGACATTACAAAACAAAACAAAAGCAGAGTAGGAAATTCACACTTTCTAAGGTTCAGCGTGTAAGTTACATGCGGGAGAAGGAGCAGTGAAGGTATGCTGCTGCTGCTGCTGCTGCTGCTGCTAAGTCACTTCAGTCGTGTCCGACTCTGTGTGACCCCGTAGACGGCAGCCCACCAGGCTCCCCCGTCCCTGGGATTCTCCAGGCAAGAACACTGGAGTGGGTTGCCATTTCCTTCTCCAATGCATGAAAGTGAAAAGTGAAAGTGAAGTCGCTCAGTTGTGTCCGACTCCCAGTGACCCCACGGACTGCAGCCCACCAGGCTCCTCCGTCCATGGGATTTGCCAGGCAAGAGTACCGGAGTGGGTTGCCATTGCCTTCTCCGAGTGAAGGTATGGCTGATTTTTAAAATTTTTTTGAGTTTGTTTTTTTTTCTTTCTCAGTAACTCAGATATCCCAAAACTACTACATGGATTTTAACAAGCCACATGGGAAAACTCCCTAGCAGTCCTGTGGTGAGAACTCTGTGCTTCCATGGCAGGGGGCACAGGCTTGATCCCTGGTCAGGGAACAAAGATCCTGCATGCTGCAAGCTGTGGCCAAAAAAAAAAAAAAAGTCACATGGGTACATCTCTGAGGGAAGGTTGTTGGAAGATCCCGTCAGAATCCCACCATGGAGGGTAGAGGAATTTTGCCTGCACTGCAAGGCGTAGCTTGGATTTACAGTCCAGCGTCCTTTCGCTCTAATGAAAAGTACATCTGATGCTCGAAACTCCTGATCCTCTGGAGGTGCTTTAGAGATGTCCCATCCAGTAAATGGCATCTTAGTAGGGAGCTTCGTCCCTGACTGCAAGGGGTGCGAAAACGAGTTCAGTGAAACTAGGTTGGACTTACAAGCCCTTGACTGCTTTGTTCTAGGGGCATTGTCCTGCAACGCAAGAGAGCAGTCACACTGCGATTGTGTAGGGGTTTCCTCATGGGAACCTGCGAATTTCACTGCCGGGATTGTCTGCTCATCCTTTAGTATCAGCTCTGGGCGCAGGCTTTGAACAGTGTCTCTGCACCTCTGGACTAACCATTTAGGAAATCGCCTGACTTGAAGGCAGGGTTGCGCTCAGGGATTATGAGTTAGAAGAGTAAGACAGGAATTTTTTTATTTTTTAAAAAAGTATTTATTTATTTGGCTGTGCCTGTCTTAGCTGTGGCCTGCGGGATCTAGTTCCAGCTGGGCCCCTGCATTGGGAGTGCTGCCTCTTAGCCACTGGACTGCCAGGGAGGTCCCTGTGAAAATTTTTTTCTTAATATATCTTTTTTCTTTCTTTCCATTATTGGTAAGGAGGGAGAGTTTTCTAGAATGGGCCTGTGGGTCCGGCTGAGGCATCACTGATGGGAGACCTTGACAGCCTCTTGCAGAGATGTTGAATTGTGAGTTCTGGTGAGCTTGATGCTTGAGTAAGTGGGGGAACTTCCCGTCACATCCGTCCGTTTCTGTGTTCCTACTCGCCGACTCTGGAGCGCCTCGGTGGGCCTTTGGGCATCCATTCGGTGGGTGAAGTAAATGGGGAAACAAACGGAGCTAAGCTGCCATCGCTGTTTTCAAACTTTACAGTTAAAGGAAGAAGAGACGTGACGCTGACCAGACACAGGCAGGGTGAAGAGTGAAAGAAAAGAGGTCCCGCTGGTGCCCAGAAGATGGCCTCGTTGGGGTCCCCGCAGTGAAAGAGGGGCCGTGCTGAGTCAGTTTGGGAAAGGCCAGGCTAGACGATGTTGATGTTATTCCTGGGAGGCCCTTCTGAGGCCGTAATGGGCTACATTTCTAAGACTAAGTCCAGCCTTTCCCAGACTAATTGGACTGTGAACCCTGTTTGTTGGACTGTCTCAGAACATACTTTGAAAAATGTGACTTAGGGAGCTGGTGGCATATTTTTTGGTGGCTTGTGGTGTTAGACACTAATTCCTACATTATCTGGGGTTGACAACCTATGTTATTCCTTTTAAGAAAACCAAATGCCTCTCCCCCACATCCCTTTTTTTAAAATGAATTAGCTCTTTTTTTAAAAAAAGTTTACTCTATTACCTGTCTCTTTTTTTTGGCTGCATAGCCTGCAGGATCTTAGTTCCCTGACCAGGGATTGAACCCACAGCCCCTGCATTGGAAGCATGGTGTCTTAACCACTGGACCCCACTTAACCACTGGGAAGTCTTAAATTAGCTCTCTTTTGAGAAGCTCTTGACATTCCTTGAAATAACTAGACATCCTCTGGGAAGTTCCAAAAGGAAATTCCCTGAAATCTAAAACTGTACTCAATAACTCCTCTCATTCCACCTTTCTGACTTGTTGGGATCCATCTCCTGGTGGAGCCGATTGGATGAGATTGAGGCCATTGTCTTTTTCAAAATATCCCTGGAGATGAACTCAGACCCTTCCAGATGCCTAGTGTTTTTAAGGGTGGTCTTGAGCCCTGACAGATGGACAGCTTCTCAGAGCAACTTAGAATCCAGTTGACAAAAGGCAGGACATTATGTGAACTTTTCTGTAAGAGTTTGTGGCCAAACGTTTAGGGCCTTACAGAGGCGTCGAGTCATTTGTGAGCTTGAAGCTCTGTGAATATGAAACGGAAGCGGAATAAAAAAGCGCCTGCTTTGCGAATTTGGGAGTAGTTTTCTTGGACAGCAGCAACTTTCATTGAGACTCAGAATGTATTTGAGGGGGATGAGGTGTGAAGGAGAACTGAATGACTTGAGTTGAAAGCTGAACTTTTCAGTTCAGTTTTTAGAAACCAGTCGCTTACGTGGTGAGAGACCTCCTCAGTGCTGAGTTGTTGTTTTTTTTTTCGTACATCATAGAACATACGGATGCTGTGGGTTTAAAAAAAAATTCTTTTTTGATGTGGACCATTTTTAAGGTCTTTATTGAATTTGTTACACTATTGCTCCATTTTATATTTTGGTTTTTGAGCCGTGAGGCATGTGGGATCTTAGCTTCCCGACTAGGGATCGAACCTGCACCCCCTGCATTGAAAGGCAGAGTCTGAACCACTGGACTATCACAGGGAAGTCCCTCTCCTTTTTTTATGTGAAACATCTTCCATTTATGAATATTTCAGAACTCCACCCTCAGCTGAAATCTGACTGGTTGTGAACCCAATCTGAAAGTCTGTTTGCCAATATGGTAGATATTTTGCTCTGATAAGAAAATGCTTTTGTGTATAATTTATTCCTAAAAATGCAGGACAAGACTGTGTTTGAAAATGGAACCACAGACTTACATGTTACTATTAGAGGCCTGGATATTGGGAAGTGGCCTGGGATCTGAATTGGTAAGTTTCTCCGACTCTCAGGGCAGTGGAGGGAGAAGTAGGGGACCCCTGACATCGCTCTGTCACTCTGCAGCCGTGTGTCCTGGGACGGTCACTCGATTCGGGCTTCTGTGCTCATCTGAACTGAGATTGGTGGTAGAATTGACCTCAGAATCGTGCAAGGTCTAAGCGTGTGGATACAGGGAAAGGGCTTGAAGCACCGCCTAGCCCTCAGGGACTGCCCAGTAAACATTAGCTTATTTTTTATGTAAGACTTAAAACATAGATTAAACAGTAAGTGTAGTCAACCGTGATTACTTCTCTAAAGTCAACTCGTCACATCTGACTTGGTCCATTGCACTTAAAATGACATTTAGCAGGAAAATAAGTGTTCATGTTGGAGGAAAGACTTACTGTTAAAGGGTAGGAGGCAAAAGATACTCCTAACATTGTCCAGATTTTATTTTGAAATAAACATATTGCCAGTGGAAAAGTAAATAAAAGTGAGCAGAAGTCTAACCTTTATGAAGGGCAGTTCAGCAGCTGTTCTTTGTAAGAACAGACCCAGGTACTCTGACTTAGGAGTTACACTGCTGTATAAGTTTACCCTACAGCGAGCCTGATTGCGTATGAAATGATATTTGTACAAGGCGGTTCCTTACAGTGCTGTTGGCAGAGCAGGAGACCGAAAACAACTAGCAGAGACCCTATACTCGGGAACATTATGTAGCAGTTTAATGAGAAATAGGATGCTTTCCTCTGGGTCATCGAAAAAGCAAGAGAATTCCAAAAAAAACATCTATTTCTGCTTTATTAACTATGCCAAAGCCTTTGACTGCGTGGATCACAACAAACTGTGGAAAATTCTGAAAGAGATGGGGAATACCAGACCACCTGACCTGCCTCTTGAGAAATCTGTATGCAGGTCAGGAATCAACAGTTAGAACTGGACATGGAACAACAGACTGGTTCCAAATAGGAAAAGGAGTACATCAAGGCTGTATATTGTCACCCTGCTTATTTAACTTATATGCAGAGTACATCATGAGATATGCTTGGTTGGATGAAGCACAAGCTGGAATCAAGATTGCCGGGAGAAATATCAATAACCTCAGATATGCAGATGACACCACCCTTACGGCAGAAAGCGAAGAAGAGCTAAAGAGCCTCTTGATGAAAGTGAAAGAGGAGAATGAAAGAGTTGGCTTGAAACTCAAAGAAAACTAAGATGATGGCATCCGGTCCCATCACTTCATGGGAAATAGATGGGGAAACAGTGGAAACGGCGTCAGACTTTATTTTTGGGGGCTCCAAAATCACTGCAGATGGTGACTGCAGAAATTAAAAGACGCTTACTCCTTGGAAGGAAAGTTATGACCAACCTAGACAACATATTAAAAAGCAGAGACATTACTTTGCCAACAAAGGTCCATCTAGTCAAGGCTATGGTTTTCCCAGTAGTCATGTATAGATGTGAGAGTTGGACTATAAAGAAAGGTGAGCGCTGAAGAATTGATGCTTTTGAACTGTGGTGTTAGAGAAGAGTCCTGAGAGTCCCTTGGACTGTAAGGGAATCCAACCAGTCCATCCTAAAGGAAATCAGTCCTGAGTGTTCATTGGAAGGACTGATGCTGAAGCTGAAACTCCAATCCTTTGGTCCGATGTGAAGAGCTGACTCATTGGAAAAGACCCTGATTCTGGGAAAGATTGAAGGCGGGAGGAGAAGGGTATGAAAGAGGATGAGATGGTTGGATGGCATCACCAACTCAATGGACATGAGTTTGAGTAAACTCCGGGAGTTGGTGATGGACAGGGAGGCCTGGTGTGCTGCGGTCTATGGGGTCGCAAAGAGTCGGACACGACTGAGCGACTGAACTAACTAACTAACTAAGGATGCTTCCTGGGCTTCCCAGGTGGCACTAGTGGTAAAGAACTGCCTGCCAATGCAGGAGACTTAAGAGACGTGGGTTCAATCCTTGAGTTGGGAAAAACCCCTGGAGAAGGGCATGACAACCTACTTGAGTATTCTCGCCTGGAGAATCCCATGGACAGAGGAGCCTGGCAGGCTACCGTCCATAGAGTTGCAGAGTCGGCGACGACTGAAGGGACTTAGCATGCATGCACACGCAGGATGCTTTCTAAGTTCTTGGACAAGATCTCTAAAACGTGTTGTCAGGACAGCAAGGGGAGGCGGAGAGGGAGAGTTAAGTATAATTTGGGAACGACGCAGGAGAAACTAACAGCAGCGTTTGCCTCTGGGTGGAAGGAGGGCAGGAGGGAATCTGCTGTGGCAAGAGAAACCCAAGAGGGATCTGGTGACCCGGAGGCGCCTCACTGTCTGACTCTGCACTGCTCCATTTCCAGCTATAGCAGCAGTGTGTTACCTGTTTGACAAAGAATAAGCAGGAGGTGGGAATTCCCTGGTGGCTCAGTGGCTAAGACTGAGCTCCCAATGCAGGGGGCCTGGATTCAGTCCTGGGTTGGGAACCAGATCTCACATGCCATAACCAAGACCCAGTGCAGCCAAATAAATAAATAAATATTTTTAAAATTTTTGAATTTCCACCCCAACTTTCCTCTTTTCATAAAGGTGACAGCAGGCTGTCAGCATAATGGTGCTGAGACCCTGGGAATTTCTCTCTAGGTTTAGGTCTCAAGAATGTATGGCTTTATTTTAATTTTATTATGAGAAATCTCAAACTGAGTATAATATACTCCCATCTACCTACCACCCAGCTTCAGACTGTTAATTTATGCTGCTTCTATATTCCTACCCATTCTGCCTCCAGGAGGACTTAGAAGGAAATGTCATTTCACCCGTAAGTATTTTAGTAAGTAGCTCTAAAAGATAGGAATTATCTTTTAATATTTTTGACAATAATTATATTTTAAAATAAAAAATAATTAAGTCAACTCCCCAACCCCTTCTCCAGTCACCACACTGTCACACTTGAAATTTGACCATGGGGTTCTTTTCTCGAAATGTTAACTCTCAGTCTGTGCTTTAAGAGGGTTCACCACTTCATGCATCACTGCACCTTGCTTTTTAGAAGCTCCCCAGGAAACTCCTTCCAGCATTTCCTGCATGTGAAGTTTGTTCTTCTCAGCTGGACGGTCCGCTCACTTTGGTCCTGTGAACACATAGTTAACGATGCTGTTGGCGTTATCGGTGGTTCCACTCTTCCATGTAACACTCACTCTGATGAGCTAAGAAGGGTAAAAGGCAACAAAATATTCAGATATTTGTGTAGACTAGCTCTGCTGAGAAGGCAGGCGTGGCAGAGCTGTCAAAACCACCCTCGAGAAAAACAACCCACAATGGGAAGTAGGGGTTTGTCAGCTTATATCAGGGTGCTTGACATCAAAGGCCTTGGGAGTTGCAATCAGTAATGTGCAGAGTGAACTTGAAAGTCAAGGCCCCTGTGGACTTCCTCTTGCAGGCGCTCTGCACCGAGCAGCTGTGTCAGAGAGTGAGCTCCACGAGAAGCTTCTGCTTCTCACTGGAGATCTATGAGTCTGTTGTCGAAAACCTAAACTGACCTCAATGCCGCTGCCTCCAGTCCTTAATCAGGTTCCCTTGTGCATCTGAAATGGAATTAGAGTTCAGAGAAACGAAACTGTATGCCCACACAAACACTTGGCTCATAAAAGCTGAAAAGCGGAAACAACCCAAATGTCCATCAGGTGAAAAATGGACGAGCGACAGGCAGTGAGGCGGACAATGGAATGTTACTCAGCCATTGAAACAGAGTGCATGCTACCGATACATGCTACAGCACGGAAGCTGGGTGTAATTCTGTTTGTGTGAAATGTCCAGATCTGCAGAGACAGCAGACCACTGGTGGCTCAGGGCTAAAGGTGGTGACGGTGGCAGGAAAGGGGGAGGAGTTTCTTTAGGTGATGAAAATATCCTAGAACGATGGTGACAGTTGTACAGGTCTGTGAATACATTGAAATGCAGTGCATTGTACACTTTAAATGGATAGGCTTTACAGTTGGTAAATTACATCTCAATAGGGACTTCACTGGTGGTCCAGTGGCTAAGATTCTGTACTCCCAGTGCAGGGGTCTAGATTTGATTCCTGGTCAGCAAAGTAGATCCTACATGCCACAGCTAAGAGCTCTTATTGGGACAGCTGAAGATCCAGTATGCTGCAACTAAGACCCAGTACGACCAAATAAATAAATATTAAAAAATAAATCTCAGTAAAGCTATTATTAAATACCATTGACACTTCCCTGGTGGCTCCGTGGTAAAGAATCCACCTGCCAAGGCAGGAAACACGGGTTTGATCCTGCGTCTGGGAAGATCCCACATGCTGAGGACAACTGGGCCTGTGAGCCACAACTGTTGAGCCCGTGCTCTGGAGCCCAGGAGCCACAACTATTGAAGCCCGCGCGCCCTGGAGCCTGTGCTCCGCAACAAGAGAAGCCAGCGCAGTGAGAAGCCGTCACTGCAGCTCGAGAGTAGCCCCCGCTCCCCACAGCTAGAGAAACGCCTGTGCAGCAGCAAAGACCCAACACAGCCAAAAATAAATAAATAAATAAAGTTATATTTTAAAGGCACTGGATTTACTTAGAGTGCCTTGAAATGTACCTGAAATGGCATCTGTTTTGGTTTTTGTCTGGACTGGGGGTGTGGTGCAGCCCCGAGGTTGGGGTGTGTTAGGTGAGACGAGGAAGGAAGGAGATGTGGCTTCCTTCCCTCTCTGAAACTCCATTGCAAATCTTGCTTCTCTCCCTCCCAGATCACTAGGAAACAGCAGTGACTTTATTTGACCCCGTGGTCTTATTTTACTTCCCACCCTTCATTCAAGGTTAGGACAGTGGTTCCTTTAGCAGCTAATGACTTCTTTTTTCCTCTCTCTACCCCCGCCCCAAAACTTGTTATTAAAGTATGCTTGTCCTTGTTGGGTGACAGTCGGTGACTTTCCTTTTCTGGAGTTGTCCTGTGTTGGCAATTGTTTTGGTCTTCAGAAATCAGTGCTGGTATGAAAAAGACTGCCCCTTTTATTTATATGACCCAAGAAGGAGAAAGAGTTTAAAAACAACACCTGTAGGACTTCACTGGTGATCCAGTGGCTAAGACTCCCAATGCAGGGGGCTGGGGTTCAATCCCTGGTCAGGGAACTAAGATCCCACATGTCACAAGACCTGGTGCAGCCAAATAAGTAAATATTTAAAAAAGAGAGAGAGAGAAAAGAACCCAAGGGAATTCCTTGGCAATCCAGTGGTTAAGACTCCCAAGTTTCCACTTGAGAGGACACAGGTTCCATCCCTGGTTGGGGAACCAAGATCCCGCAAGCCAAGTGGTTTTGTGACCAAAGAATAAAAAGATAAAACAACACCCAGGTCAAAGGTGTATTTTCCTGCTGGTGAAAAAGCTGTATGAGCATGCTTCCCTGGGAAACATGGTGCTATTTAAATGGCATCAGGGACCTAAGTGAGACTCGGGTCATGCACCAGCTTGTTCACTTGGCAATCTGCTGAAAATAGAAAATTGTATGGGGAGAATGGAGTGCTTCTCCAGTGGCTCAGCTGCAAAGAATCCACTTGCAATGCAGGAGACATGGGTTCAATCCCTGGGTTGGGAAGATCCCCCCGAGGAAGACTTGGCAACCCACTCCAGTATTCTTGCCTGGAGAATCCCATGGACAGAGGAGCCTGGTGGGCTACAGTCCATGAGGTCGGAAAGAATCGGACATGACTGAGGCAACGTAGCACAGCACTTGGGGAGAGACGGAGAAACACAGCTGGTGAAAGTGTGTCTGTGTGTGTGTATGTGTGCTCAAGTGTGTGTGTGTGGACTGACTCCACAGACCTCCCTCCTGGGAAGCAGAGGGAGAAACACATCCTGCCCTGACATCTTCAGAGGAGCATCCTGGTGAAGAACTCCCAGGTAGGGGAGCCCGACCTTAGTATCCAGAACTACTTTTGAAGAGCAGGGAAATGGTGGCTGTAATTTGCTAGATCAGGAGGCAAACCACGGTCAGGGGGCCAAGTCTGTCCTGGTGCCAGTTTTCAGAAATGTTTGTTCAGATGGCCACACCCCTTTGTTTAGCTATAGGCTGCCCCCAGGTCTCAGCCACAGAGCCGAGTTACTGCAACTGTCCGTCCTGCAAAAGCCTGAGATACTTACTGTCTGGCCCTTCACAGAAAAACTTTGCTGACTTCAGTGCTCAGTGATGGAGTTCCCTCCCATGGGAGTCCTGGGAAGAGGCCTGTGTCCGTGGTACTTGGAAATCGAGTCCTTAGAAATCCCTTAGCCCATAATACGAACTCTGGGAATGCTGGCTGTTTCTTTTTATTTTCTCCTGGAAAATGATGCAGGCCCCGCCCAAGGCCGATTGGTTCTTTTAGTTGCCGACACGTTTGGTGAATGCAGCAGCGGGCTTCCTTGGTGGCTCAGGTGGTAAAGAATCCACCTGCAATGCAGGAGACCCGGGTTTGTTCCCTGAGTGGGAAAGATGCCCTGGAGAAGGGAATGGCAAATCTTGCCTGGAAATTCTCCTGGACAGAGGAGCCTGGATGGCTGCAGTCCATGGGGTCACAAAGAGTCAGACACAACCGAGCGAGTAAGCACGCTCGCACACACAATGGTGAGTGGCTTTGAAACAGGCCAGGTGGATTTGGGGCATTTCTGGTGAACCTGGGCTTGTACACCAGCCCCGTGTGTCTGCAACTGAGTTGTCTGAGCTTTATTTCTCCATTAGGACCGACCTTCCTTTTCTGTCTGTTGGCAGTGATCAGACTTCTCGTTTTACTGGTGGTTCGCAACACCACCTCTTGCGTCATTTTCTTAGGAATAGTCAAGTGTGGTGTCTGGGACCTGGGCTCAAAGCTATTTGCTTATAACATGGAAACATTTCTCAAGTCTAGGAGCCGTATCTCCTGGGTTCAGAAACCTGCTTCCATCCACATGTGCCCTCGAGTTATCCCCTGTGAAAAATACTCTCTGAGCCTCTCCTTTCCAAGAGAACATGAACTTGTTATAAAGATTATAAATGCCTGTTTGCTAAAATGTTCTGTCTCCAGTGGGCAGGCTGCCAATTTAGTGTAATCATCTCAGGCTTGTTGACCTGTTTGTCCTCTTCTTACATGAAGCTTTTCTAGGCCTCTCTGCAAGAGTGAAGGTTGGATCTCTTTTTCTTATTTAGGGAATTATCATTGTTAAGCTCGTCTAAGGGAAAAGGAGGTTGGGGTCTCTCACATCATCATGCCCAGGCAGGAACTTGGTGAACTGTTTACAGTCAGCTCGACTGGCAGCAGCACCTCACTCCAGTTTTAATGGGAGCTGTTTCGCTGATCCTGTCCATGACGCCAGTTGTCTCACTGTTCACACTGTCCGCATCGTTTGCTGAACGCAGGGTAGGCAAGGGCAAGTAAGAGGTGAGAAGGAGCTGGAGTAACTGCGAACACGTTATTCTCTCCTGGCTGGTACGGTAGCCATAACACAGCCTCTCTGCTGGCTGACGCAGCGGCCCTAGCAGCAGTCATTCAGAACCATAATGTAGCCACAACATAGCCTCCGATGACGTAACCATTGTATCGCTCCAGTGTAGCCCCAGTGCAACAGCAGCCAGGGCTTTCGTGGTGAAGCTCACACGGGCGTACCACACAGAGTAGTCCGTGACCAAGCCGGTACCTAATGATGCACGTGCACGGCACCATACGTGATCTCAGTGTTAATAGTCCTTATTTACACTGCATGGGGTGCGAGAGTCTGAACACACCATCTTGGCTAAGTTGCTCTCTCCCCACAGGAGCACTGGTTTGTGACCATCCCCGGGGGAGCATCACCTATTTAAATAGTGAAATAGACCTAGGGGTTCCTCGTGTAACTCAGCTACAAGGAAAAGTTCCAGAAATAGAGATGCATTGTTATTGACTGCCTTCAAAAACACCTCCATGGTCGCCTCTTCTTTAGGGAAAGAAGATAATGAGTTTCTTAGATAACAAGTTTCTCCCGGGGGAGGGGAGGGGACTTGTCTTTCAACATTCAGTGGAAGGAAGATGTGACAGGACCTGTCCAAATTAACCAGTGTTGTTTCCATGAATCTGGGCATTTCAAGTTTTTCAACCAAAAATTTTCCCAACCTCTGAGAGCAAACTCGAGGATCTGAGGGTGAGGCCTGAAGCTACCCAGGTGGGTTTTTTTTTTTTTTTGACGGGGGTGATTTTTATATTTTATATTTAAAATTCCTGTGAGCTTTCCTCTCTGCAGTATTTCTGATTCTGATTCTCAATGAAAAGGTACTGTCTTAGTCTGCTCAGCTACTGTAACAAAATAGGCTAGGGGGCTTATAAACCACAGAAAAAATTTTGACTGTTTTATGTATTTATTTGACTGTGTTGGGTCTTAGTTATGGTATGCGGATCTTCGCTGCACCATGTGCGACCTTTTTTATTTTTTAAGTTGTGGCACAGGGACTCCCTAATTCTGGCGCTCGGGCTAAGTAGTTGCCACACGTGGGCTCCAGAGCATGTGGGCTCAGTTGCTCCACAGCATGTGAAATCTTATCCGACCAGGGATCAAACCTCCACCCTCTTCATTACAAGTGAATTTTTAACCACTGGACCACCAGGGAGGTTGCGGCCACAGAAATGTCTCTCTCACAGTCCTGAAGGTGGGAGCTCCAAGGCCAAGGCACTGGCAGAGTAGGTGTCTGGTGAGAGCCTGTCTCCTACTTGGTAGATTGCTGGCTTCTCACTGTGTTCGTGCATAGCTGAAGGGGAGAGGGAGCTTCCTGGTGACTCTTTCATAAGGATCCAGACCCCATGCATGAGGACTCCATGCTCATGATTGAATCATCTGCCAAAGGCCCCACCTCCAGATAGCATCATATTGGGGGTTAGGTTTCAACATAAGAATTTGGTGGGGGGAGACACAGACATTCAGTCTGTTGAAGGTACTTAGTTATTTATCTGTGATAAGACCTTTCCCCTAACTTACCCCCTGAATCTTTGGCTTAAAATGATGCTAAGATTATGTGGCTTCCTGATGGCTCAGCTGGTGAAGAATCCGCCTGCAACGTGGGAGACCTGAGTTCAATCCCTGGGTTGGGAAGATTCCCCCGTAGAAAGGACGGGCTACCCACTACAGTAGTCTGGCCTGGAGAATTCCATAGACTGTCAGACAGGGCTGAGCGACTTTCACTTTCATACTTTGGCAGAGGGCCAAGTTCTCCCCATGATTAGGTGTGTGTACAGTGTTGCTGCTTATCAAAGGAAGCCCCCAGGGGCCAGTGGTTGACTTTAAAATGCCAGGTGGAGCATCTGAACCCACTGAGTGGGGGGCATCCCCCTCCCAGGAGCAGTGGTAGACGGCATCACCTAGGATGCAGACACTTAATGGTGCCCATGAAAGAACCCGGCTCAGGACGGCTGGCTTAGAACCTACTCTTAGGGCCGCAGGTCTGTTCCCAAGCAGCAGCAGAGGCAGCCAGGTGGTGTGGAGGCCAGCCCGGCAGGGCCCCCACTGCACTCCTCCCACCCGCCGGCTGTCTCGGCGACGTTACATTGAAACAGATCCTCCCGATAGCTCACCCACGCTCAATGACATGCCTGGCTCTCCCCATGCAGCTGTTGCCAAAGGAAATGTTGAGAATGTGCCTACTCTGAAACACTGACGCCAGAAATATCTGTTTCCAAAAGTGCCTCTGGTCCTATGATGCCTGCCTGGTGAATAAAATCTGAACTCCTTAACCTGCTGGTTTGAGCTCTGCAGTGTGGCCCCAGTCATCCCGTGTGTCTCACTGCCAACCCTCTGGCCTTTGCCCACATCCTTAAAGCAAGTGGGTGCCAAGTCCCAGCCTTGCCCCTGCCTGGAGGGCAGCTGCTCCCGTCCTGGCCTTCCTGAGGCTGTTAAGTCATCTCTGGGGATCCAGAGTCATTTATTGCTCCTCGCGAATGAATCGCCCGGCATTTCCTGTCGTGATTGCACTTCCTCGGCCCTTACCTTGGGCTGTGCTACAGGCTTTTGTTTCTTGTATCTCCCTGGCCACACTGAACATTCTGCAAGGGAGAGCGCTGTGTCTTGGTCCTTGCACACACTCTTTGGCCTCGTGCAAGCCTGGCTCTTGGCTTATCCCGGTGTCCAGTAACCTTAGTGACCTTCATTCAGCTGTTGGAAGGAGGGAAAAAATGGAGTTTTACACAGATGTGCTATAAATAGGTGCAATCCAGGAAAACTCAAGTTTACATGGAGACTAAATTAAAAGGTAATTCTGCTCCCAGACAGGATTTTCAGCATCTTGTGAGTGGCACTTCTCTAAGGCTTATAAATTTTGATTTACAGCAACTTGATAATCTTTTAGGAAAAAAAATTGAGTGGTTTGAATTTGAAACTCTGAAATAAAACTGCCAAAATAATCCCATTGTATTTTTCTTAGCTGCAGAATATCAGATTTGGCACACAAGGAAGTTTTGGAGGGCAGCTGGAAGGGTCCATCCCAAACTATCAAATTATATAAGGTGTTCCATAGCCTCCAGCAGTCCTTAATGTAGGAGATATTTCAATTTTTAGATGACAGGTCAGAAATACTGAAGTATGAAATACACTGATAAGAGAAACTGCCTGGTCAATCTTCAGGAACATGGTGAATGGCCTTTTCCATGTGAATTCTTTTCTGTTGCAGTAATAGGTAAACCTTCCACCAGTGAGTATTAAAGCTCAGGAGTATATACTTATATCTGTGTTATAGAGGTATGTGATCCTTACCATTAGGAAAGCAACACTTATTTGGTTTTTTTTTTTTTTGAAAGATCAACAAAATTCACAGATCCTTAGCTATATTAAGAAAAGAGAAAAAAAGACTGAGACAAAATCAGAAATGAAAGAGGAAACATTACAACTGATGCCAAAGAAATAAAAATGCTCTCAAGAGATTACTGCAAACAGTTATACATCAACAAATTGGGCAATCCAGAAGAAACAAATTTCTAGTAACATACTATCTTTTATGACTCAGTCATAAAGAAACTAAAAATTTGAGCAGACTTATAACTTAGAAAGAGACTAAATCAGTCATCAAAAACCTCCCACCAAAGAAAAACCCTGGACAAGATGGCTTCATTGGAGAATTTTAACAAACATTTAAAGGAGACTTAATACCAGTCCTTCTTAAATTCTTCCCAGAAATTGAAGAGGAGAGAACATGTCCAGGTGTATTCTGTGGAGGCAAGCATTACCCTGATCCCAAAAGGAGACAAGGATACTACAAGGAAATTGTAGATCAATGTCCCTGTTGAACACAGATGCAAAAATCCTCAACAAAATACTAGCAAACACAGTTCAACAACATGTTATACTATATATCATGACCAGATGGAATTTATTACTGAATGCAAGGATGGTTCACCATATGAAAGTTAATTAGTATACATAACATACCACATTAACACAGTGAAGGACAAAGGCTACATGATCATGTGTCAGGGAATGTTTAACAGGAGGATTCCTACGTGCTGTTTCTCACAGGTCCTTTGTTTCTTTTTAAGCGGAACAGCAGGCTGCTCCCAGGAACTGGGGTCATTGTGTGAGACAGGCTTCAATGTCCTTTAGTAAACATTCTCTTTACGACAAAACTGCTTCGTCTTGATCCCCTTTCTTGATATATGGATTGTCTCCTGACCTTGTGACCATCACCATCCCTTGTTCCCTTGGTAACGGTTACTGTATGTTTGGTTTTCTGATCTTTATCATTGATGAAAGAAACTTCTTATACTACAGCCTATATATACTCACAGAAAAATCATTAAAGCACCTTTGCTCCATCTGAGCTTGGGTCCCCGTGTCTGTCTTTCTCTTTCTCTCTCTCTCTCTCTCTCTCTCCAGCTGATTCCCTGGAGCGCAGAGACCCGTCTTGCTCACTCTCCTTCCCGGCCTTCTAAGACTCTCTCGAGAAGGCACCCTGTGCCTTCACCCCGCCTTGAGAGGGCACCCGATGCCTTCGTGAGAGACGCAAGTCCTGTGTCAAGAACTTTATTGGTTTTCTGCGTAAACCAGGGAGTATCAGCCTCTTCTCTCTTTCACTTTCTTATCTTCGCCTCCAGACCACCAGGTCTCGGTCTGTTAAAGGACCCCAACAATCATTTCAATTGATGAAGAAAAAACATTTGATGAAATTCATCACCCTTTCATGATAAAAATGCTCAGCAAACTGGGAACAAACTCCACGTAAGACTGTATATGAAAACCCATAGTTAGCATTGTACTCAGTGGTGAAAAACTGAAAGCTTTCCCTCTGAGATAAGGCAAGGATGTCCACTCTCCCTACTTCCATTCTACTGAGTAGTTAAAGTCCTAACCATACTAGTCAAGAAAAAGAAATAAAAGTCATCCAGATAGGAAATGAAGGAATAAAATTATCTTTCTTCATAGATGACATAATTTTGTATGTAGAAAACCCTAAGTATTCCACCAAAAAAAAAAAAAAAAGCCACTATTAGAGCAAATTAATGAACTAAACAAACTTTCAGGAAACAAAATCTACACACAAAAATTCATTCTACTTTTATAAGCTAACATGGAACAGTCCAAAAAGGAAATTAAATAATCCCACTTACAATGGCATCAAAAAGAATAAAATACGTTGGAATAAACTTAAGGAGGCAAAAGATTTGTATAGTGAAAATTACAAAACACTGCTGAAAGAAATTACAGAGGATACAAATAAGTGGAAAGACATCTGTGTTTGTGATTGGAAGGCTTTATATTGTTAACATGTTCATACTGCACAGAGCAGTCTACAGATTCAATATAATCCTATCAAAACCCCAAAGGAATTTGTTTTTCAAAAGCAGGAAAAAATTCTAAAATTCATATAGCATTTCAAAAGATCCTAAACATCTAAAACATCTTGAGAAAGAAAAGTAAAGCTAGCGTCCTTAGACTTCCTGATTTCAAAACTTATTACAAAGCTGCAGTCATCAAAACAGCATGGTATTGGCATAAAGACAGATGTCAAGCTGAGTACTGTCACTATTTAACAATCCCAAGGGGTTGTCTCTTATTGATTACCAGTCTCAGGAAGAACTCCAGACTCTTGTGCCGTTGTATCTGGGTATTAGAGTTACAAGGAAAACACAAGTGATGGGACAAGGCCTTACCTATATGGTGAACAGACATCAGCTTCAGTAGTAGACATCAGTCACTCCTCATTCGCTGGTTCCCCTCATTAGCCAACACAGGGCAGTTGGCCTGTGAGCACCCCTCTTAAGCCACAGTAGAAAGACCTCAGCCCTTCCCCTGTGTAGTCTGAAATCCTGAAAGCTGAGGGAGTGCCTGAGGGCTACCGTGTACATACTAACACAGAACAAACAAAGGAACATTCATTGCGCTTGAAACAGGAAAAGTTATTCCCACACAAAGTGATAAGCCCTGCTCAGGCTCTCTGGGTTCTTTATCTCTTGGGTAATGCAGTGTTCCAGGCCCAAGGCTTATTATTATACAGCTGAATGAGGGTCAGAAGACTGCACAGACAAGACTGCATTTCCCAACAGAATACAGCCCAGTGGGTCAGAATAGAGAGCCCAGAAATAAACCCTCGTGTCTGTGGTCCCAGGAGGCGCTAGTGGTGAAGAACCCGCCTGCCAGTGCGGGAGACTTAAGAGACGTGGGTTCCATCCCTGGTTCTGGAAGATCCCTTGGAGGAGGGCATGGCAACCCACTCCAGTAGTCTTGCCTGGAGAATCCCACGGACAGAGGAGCCTGGCGGGCTATAGTCCTCAGGGTCGCAAAGAGTCGGACACGACTGAAGCAGCTTAGCACACACATCTATGGTCACATGACCTTCAACACACGTGCCAAGGAAGAAGGACAAGTGCCAAGGGGAAGGACAGTCTTTTCAACAAATGATATTGGGAAATTTGGAATATCCGCAGGCAGAAGAATGAAGTTGGATACCTTACCTTACATCATATACAAAAAGGAACTCAAAATGAATTAAAGACCTCAAGATAAGACCTGAATTATAGAACTCCTAAAAGGAAACATAGGGGGAAATCTTCATGACTTGGTATTCACCAGTGATTTCTTGGACATAACATCCAAAACAGAAGCCAAAGTAGGGAAAACAGGACTACATCAAATTTAAAAATTTCTGCACAGCAAAGGAAGCCATCTGCAGAGTGGAAAGGCAGCTGACAGAATGAGAGAACATATCTGCAAGTCAAATATCTGATACAGGATTAAGATCCAGAATATATAAAGAGCTCCTACAACTTAACAAGAGATTCAGTTTTTAAATGGGCAAAAAAACTTGGCTAGACATTTCTCCAAAAAAGATAGACAGATGGCCAACAACAAGCTCATGAAAAGCTGCTCAGTGTCACTGATCATTAAGGAAATGCAAATCAAAATCAAATGAGATATCACCTCACACCCAGTAGGGTAGCGGCTATCAAAAAGACACAGTGACAAGCGCTGCCAAGAATGTGGAGAAATTGGAACCCTGTGCCCTGCTGGTGGTGGTTTCGTCACTAAGTCGTGTCTGACTCTTTGCAACCCCATGGACTATAACCCACCAGGCCTCTCTGTCCATGGGATTCTCCAGGCAAGAATACTGGAGTGGGTTGCCATTTCCTTCTCCAGGGGATCTTCCTGACCCAGGGATTGAACCCAGGTCTCCTGCATTGCAGGCTGATTCTTTACCGACTGAGCTACGAGGGAAACCATGTGCCCTGCTGGTAGGAAGGTAAAATACTACAGCTGCTATGGAAACAAGTGTATAAAGCTTCATCAAAAAAATTGAAAATAGAATTAACATTCAGGTGCTAGTCTCTCCCTAGGTGCCTGTCTGCTCCCTGAGTAAGAACACACCTCTGCTGGGGACTTCCCTGGTGACTTCCACTGCAGGGGGCGTGGGTTTGATCGCTGGTTGGGGAACCAAGATCCCACGTGCCTCTCAACCCTCTTCACCTCCCCACAAAAGAACACACCTCTTTCTTACTCTCTGACAGCCTGGGGCAGGGACTCCAGGGCTTTTCTGTCTGAAAAGGAAGGACGGGAAGGGCCAGAGCTGATCTCCGGGGGCACTCATGGGTCTGTCCAGCTGCTGCAGGGCTGCACCCTCAGCACCGGCCCTCCCAGCTTACTTTCTGGGAGAGCTGGAACAGTATGGCGCCTTCCTGTTGATGCCAGTCTTCCTGCCTGCAGTGTGTTTGTGCTCATCTCCTGACAGGCGTAGACTGAACTAGTATTTGGGGGTCAGGTGCACTAGCTGGCAGGTGGTGGGACTCCCATGAGGTGTACATAATAACGTGGAGGTCAGACTCACCTTCAAACAGAGTTTGACATTCTTGATTGTTTCTAGGGGCCAGATGGTTGTCTTTCTGCATTTCCGCAGCTGTGACCTCACTGAGCGTGGCCTTCGGCCCGCTCTGAGCCTGGTCTTGCTGGGGCCAAGGGCATGTGATGAAGGTTGCCTGTCCCCTGGTGTTTCCTGGACTGACCGTTATGATGCATGTGTGCATGCGTGCTCACTCTGTTGCGTCTGACTCTGTGCGACCCCATGGACTGTGGCCCGCCAGGCTCCTCTGTTCATGGGATTTTCCTGGCAGGAATATTGGAGTGGGTTGCCATTTCCTTCTCCAGGGATTATGATGTATAATTCACCCCAGTTTCCTTCTGTTTGAAACAAAAAGGCCTGATAATCATAAAACATGAAATCAAGAATGGCCTTTCCAGCTTCCTAGAAAGAAAGGGATCTGCCACTCGAGGGATCCAAGCTCTCGGCCAAAGATGCACAGCCTTATTTTCTACACTCAGAGGCAGTCAGACACCCACAAAGCATGTGGACCGAGGGAAGGACAGACTGCAAAGAACAGCAGCCCGGACAGACAGCTGCAGAGCTCCCTGACCTGGAATGCAGTGGTCCGACTTCCTTGACATGAGAGTAATTTCTCACACCCGCCGCTGTGGGGCGAGCGCCTGGCATCCTTGGCAGAGGGAAGCAGTTCATACCTCCGTGCTTGGCTTTTATTTCAGGGCTTTTAAGATTGACATTAAAGAGCGGCCGTGTGGCTCCTGATATTGTACTGCTGACAGCGTGTGAACCGCTCTGTCTGATCTCCTCCCTTCCTGGTGCCCCAGGGAGGACAGAGGTGGAAATCCCTGCCCCTCGGTGGACACAGACTCACCTGGGGGGCACGTGCCTGCAGTGGGGGCCTGATGCAGTGGTGGCAGCGTACAGGAAGACTAGTTCATGTGAGATGGTTTTTTTTGACCTCAGGTGGAACTGTGCCCCTGTGGGCGGTCCTGGGAGGGTCCGTAGCGGAGAGAAACCCCAGACCCGGCTTTGTAGACCGCGGTTTTCAACCTGACCTTGCCCAGGGGAGCGTGATCCTCTGCACCATGTGGCTGCGTGTGTCTGAATGAGATGAGTCACGCGAGTGGGAGTACCATGGACAGACAGCGATGCTGCTGAGAGGCAGGATGGTCATGGTCAGGGGGGGATTGGAGCTTCCCTCCACGGAGAAGACGGAGGTGCTGCTTGGTACTGACTCTCACCTCCCTGCCCCCCACAGTGCCTTTTTCCTCTTGCTTCCTACTGCTTCCTCCCTATAAGCCTTTCTTTTCCTTCTTCTTCTTCTTTTTTTAGAAATTAAAAAAGATTATTTTTGGCAGCACTGAGTCTTCACTGCTGCACAGCCTTTTCTCTAGTTACAGTGAGTGGAGGCTACCCTCTAGTTGCACTGCTGGGGCTTCTCATTGCTGTGGCTCCTCTTGCTGCGGAGTATGCATGGGCTTAGTTGCTCCGAGGCATGTGGGAATCTTCCCAGACCAGGGATTGAACCCATGTCTTTGCATTGGCAGGCAGATCCTTAGCTACTGAGCCATCAGGGACGTCTCCTATAAGCCTGTCATCTCTTTGCTGTTCCTTAAAAGGTATCCCTTTTCCTTCCCCCTTTGCCCGCACTTCACCCCAACAGAAGGAAATCAGCAGGGAATTTTGCTGAAAGAAGCCGGCAGGGCTGGGAGCCAGGCGGGCGTCCGACCTCAGAGGGCTCCCTCAGCCGTGGGGGTGTAGGTGGCCTTGGGGTGTCGCTGAATCCAGTCTCCTCACCCTAAGAGTGTGGCTACCACTCGGTTCTGTTTTCTGGAAGGCTCTAAGCTCTCTGACCAGGACTGGCTGCTCCTTTGCTTATTGGTTACCCAGGACCATGAATGAAATGTTATTCACGGATTCCTGGAGAATGTTGGAGCTGGTGTGTGTCCCTTGTGAGGAGATCTTTGATCAAGTCATTGTCACCCAAGATCCCTTGTAAGTCCCTGGCGCATGGGGCTCCTGAGGGAGTCAGAGGGAAGGGAGGAGGAAGGGCCTTCTCAAAGCCAAGCTGCTGGAGACTTGTGAGAACTCGAGGGTGGCCCGAGAGTACATTTCCAACAAGCTCAGGGTGGTGCGGGGCCGGCGGAGGGGGGCGCCTACGTGACAGCGTTGCAGTGGGGCCCACACCCTCTACCTCTGCAAGGCTCAGGGGCAGAGCCTGGCACACGATCGCCCGCCTGCCATCTGTTTTGTTGTTGCTGTGCTCGGTCTCTGTTGTAGTGTGCGAGGGCTTCCTGTGCTGTGGAGCGTGAGCTCTAAAGCACTCGGATTCTCTGGTTGAGATGCTCTGGCTTAGTTGCCCTGCAGAATGTGAGATCTTCGTTCCCAGACCAAAGATTGAACCTGAGTCCCTTTATTTTTTTAATTGGAGGATAATCGCTTTTCAATGTTGCATTAGTTTCTGCCGTACAAGGTGAATTAGCTCTAAGTATATGTGTACCCCCTCCCTCTTGAGCCCCCTTCCCAGCACCCCCCATCCCATCCCCTAGGTCCTCGCAGAGCGCCAAGCCCTGCTCCCTGTGTCACACGGCCGCGTCCCACCAGCCAGCTGTTTCACACGTGGTGGTGTGTAGGTTTCAGCGCTGCGCTCTCCATCCGTCCCACCCTCTCCTTCCTCGGCTATGTCCACAAGTGTGTTCTCTGTGTCTGCATCTCTATTCCTGTGAAAGGTGGATTCCTAACCACTGGACCGCCAGGGAAGTCCCTGCCGCCTGCTTCTGTAGTTCTCATGGAACACAGTTACTCCCATCCTCCTGCGTGTGTCTGTGGCCCCTTCCATGCCCCAGGGGCAGAATTGCGTCATCGTGATGGAGATCATGTGGCCCAGAAAGCCCCAAAAGTTTACTCTGTAGCCTTTCCCAGAAAAAAATGTGCCAGCACCTGCTCTAGCATGTCCTTGACGCCTGAGCCCCGTGGTTCTAACTACAAGAACAGACCCCACTTTCTTCACTGGCTAAATAGTCTTGAACCCTTAACTGCCAAGATGCCAACTCTGCTAAGCATCCTCTGGAGGAGAAAAATATGAGACTAGTAATGACTGCTGTTTACCTAGATCTTTGGAGATCACAAAACACCTTCAGACCTTGCAGCAACCTTGATAGTGCTATACCCATCTTACAGAGGCACAGACTGAGGCTTAGAGGGGACCGAAAGTTAGTGATGAACCTAGGTCTTTGGTTCTCTCTGCCTCCCACCCTGCTTCTTGGATACAGCCCACGTTGGGTGCACTTGGTGTATTAGTCATCTGTTGCGTGCATGCTAAATCGCTTGTCATGTCCAACTCTTTGAAACCCCACGGACTGTAGCCTGCCAGGCTCCTCTGTCCATGGGATTCTTCAGGCAAGAATACTGAAGTGGGTAGCCATTCTCTTCTCCAGAGGCTCTTCCTGACCTAGGGATCGAACCCACATCTCTTACGTCTCCAGCTTTGGCAGGCAGGTTCTCTACCGCCAGCATCCCTGGGAAGCTCTTACTGTGTAACCGATTACCCCCAAGCGTCACAGCTTGAAACAGCAGTAAACACGTGTTACACTCTCAGTGTCTGTGGATCAGGAATTCAGGATCCGCTTAGCCGGGCAGTTCTGGCTCAGGTGTTTACCTGAGGGTCAGTCTGGTATCTTCGTGGGTCGCAGTCAGTTAAGGCTTGGCTGAGCCTGGACATCCACTTCCAAGGCAGTCGCTCACCTGGCTGGCAAGTTGGTGCAGGCTGCCGTGGGAGACCTTGTTCCTCTCTCTCTGGTTCTCCCCTCAAGACCGCTTGAGTGTGCTCACAACATGATCCTTTTCATGACTTGGTCTCCTGAATCACGCAGCATCATTTCTGCCAGACACTGTTCATCAGAAGCATTTGAGGGACACTTGTATCTAAGAGTGCATCAGAGAACTTATAGGTGTGTTTTTAATTTTTTTTTTTTTTTAACACCAGAAGCATTTTATATTGCTGCTGCTGCTTAGTCACTTAAGGCATGTGACCCTGTGGACTGTAGCCTGCTGGGCTCCTCTGTTCATGGGATTCTCCAGGCAAGAGCACTGGAGTGGGTGCCATGCCCTCCTCCAGGGGATCTTCCTGACCCAGGGATCGAACCTGGGTCCCCTGCACTGCTGGCAGATTCTTTACCTCTGAGCCACCAAGGAAGCCCATTCTGTCTTGGGGTATAGCCAGTTAACAATGCTGTGTGGTTTCAGGTGGACAGTGAAAGGACTCAGCCATACCATATACATGGATCCGTTCTCTCCCAAACCCCGCTCCCGTTCAGGCAGGCGACCGCCCATGAAACACAGATATATTTTTAAACCAGCCCAGTGTGCAGATTCCCATTCCATTGCCTGCTGGCACTATTTGGCTTCTGTGGATTCCCTCTGTGATTGAAATTTTTAAGTATTTGCTTATTTATTTGACTGTCTAGTCTTAGTTGTGGCAGGTGGGGTCTTCATTGTATCATCCGGGATCTTTTGTTTCAGAGCATGGACTCTCTGGTTGTAGCACACGAGCTTAGCAGTTGCTCTGCAGCATGTGGGATCTTAGTTCCCTGACCGGGGCTCGAACCCGTGTCCCCTGCATTGCACAGTGGATTCTTAACCACCGGGCCAGCAGAGAAGGCCCCCTTAATGATTTAATTGGCCGTACATGTCAGACTAAAGTTCTAAGGATAAGCAAGGTGAGGTCACAAAGTACTGGCATCACCAAGGCTCAAGCCTTGTTCTGCTCTGCAGCACCTGAAGGTCTCCTCTGGTGGTATTTGAGGAGGGGTCAAGGAGGGCCAGGGGGAGACACCCACTGTCTTGGGGTGTGTGGAAGTGGGAAGATGACCAAGAAGAAAGTGGTTTAAAGCCCCACCACCCAAGCCGGGTCATTCAGATCTGCATCTCCTAGGTCCTGGCCGCCTACTCCCATTTGAAAACAGTTTTTCTAACCTGACCTTCCCCGCCTCCCAGATCAGAAAGCAGAGGCCCAAAAGAGACACAGTTTCTTGTTGGCGAAAGCAGCAGGTATTTAAGCACACTTCGGTAAGACATCACAGGGGTGTACAGATTAAATTTGCCTTTCCAAGTCTTTGTATTGATTAATCCTTATCGTAGCTGCTGGCTACATTTCTTGTCAGATCTCTTTTCCAGGCTACGTCTGGGTCTGATGGATAAGTCCTAGACCAAGTTCATTCTTCTATGTCTCACCACCTCTGTGGAATGTGCTTCAAGTGGAAGAACTCCTCTAGACAGATGGTGAACTCTGATTTCTTCCCACTGAACAGGGACCGAAGCTCCTGAATCTTGCATAAGCAGGGTTTGGTCACCCCCTAGTGGATAAATGGAAAAGGTGGCCATGCTTGCTGAATAGAAATGCTGCTGATAATTGCTTTATAATATTGTAAAGCAGTTACCTTCCAATTAAAAGAAATCAAAAAAAGAAAAAATAGATTATTAAATTTAAGATACATACATTTGCCATATGGATGGAAAATTTCTTGAAATCTAATTTTAACTATCTACCATGTAAACTGGTATGTGATAAAACATAATTGTTGATGATTACCAATAGAAACTTGGGCTTCCTTGGTGGGTCAGCTGGTAAAGAATCTGCCTTCAGTGCAGGAGACCCAGTTTGATCCCTGGGTTGGGAAGATCCCCTGGAGAAGGGAATGGCAACCCACTCCAGTATTCTGGCCTGGAGAATTCCATGGACAGAGAAGCCTGGCAACCTACAGTCCATGGGGTCACAAAGAGTCGGACACGACTGACACAATAGAAACTCAAAAAAAGAGAAGCACTGCTGATCTGTGACGTGGGGGTGACTCTAAACAAAGCTCCACTGGTGTTGGGAGCCGTCATCTTGAGTGTGTGGTTCTTTGATGGTGCAGAGAAGAGGTACAGGCTTATTGTTCTGTCACCTCCTGTGGCCCAATATATTAGTAATCTGACTTATTTGCAACAATGCAGGAAACAAATAAAACAACAGTATGTGCACGTGTGTGTATTTCCTGATGCAGAGAGTAAGTACGATGGTCCACAGCGGTGGTCCCCACCCTTTTTGGCACCAGGGATCAGTTTGGGGCTGATCCAACCACATTACATTTATTGCACGCTCTATTTCTATTATTATTATATCAGCTCCACCTCAGATCATCAGGCATCAGATGTCAGAGGTTGGGGACCGTTGGTCAACAAGATTGGCTAAATTTTTTCTATAAAGGGCCAGGTGGTAGATACTTTAGGCTTTGCAGCCAAAAACCATGGACCCTGTCATCATAGCATGAAAACAGCCTTAGATGGTGCTTAAATGAATGAGCATTGGCTACATTTGTGGACTGTACGTAACAGGCAGTGGGCTGAGGGTAGCCATGGACCACTGTTATCAACCCCTGTGCAGAAGAAGGAACTGGACTGTGTTCATCTCTCACACGAGGTAGTCAAGTCCCCAGGGGCCGGCACGCACGCCCTGCTCGCCACTGGACCCTTGAGCACCCAGCACTGCATCTGGCTTGCAGCAGAGATGCTCTGGTGTCAGCCTCTGTTGGGTCTCCACTGTGGCCTGCAGGTTTCCTCTAGTTGTGGTGAACAGGCCTCTCTCATCGTGGAGCAGGGGCTCTCGCTCACGCAGACTGAGTAGTTGTGCTGTGAGGGCTTAGTTGCTCCTTGGCATGTGGATCTTAGTTCCTGGACCAGGGATCGAACCTGCATCCCCTACAGCACTGGACCACCAGGGAAGTCCCTGCCTGCTCAGTCTTCATCTGCTTCTGACCATCCAGATGTGGTTGGGACCTTGTGCTTAAAGGTCTTGTGTCAGCCTAGTTTCCTTGTGTAGAACTTGTCACAGTTCATAGTCAGATATCCATTGGTGGACCTTCTCCAGAGGCAGAAATGTCTGCTCCACTCACCATGACACCACCAGGGCACACTCAGTGAGCTTGTTGATTGCATGTTGTCACATGTGTGTGGAAGAGGACACCACTCAGCATGGTCATACTGTTCGGTTCTCTCTTGCAGGACGCCTAAGAGTAAATCTACAGGAGCTGGTCTCCAGTGGTACTTTATTGCAAGGAATCAATATGGTAAATGATTTCAAGCCCAATGAGGTATTTCAGAGGTGTGCTGAGCTCACCTGCTGGATCAGCGCAGCTCCGAGGGGCAAGGGCAGCTGGGAACAGCTGGTACATTGCTCCCAGGGTAGCCTAGTTCATCATCAGAAGTCACCTGTCTGTTTTGAAGACTGAAAGACAAATGGTAATCATGCTGGTTCCAGGCTAAGGTCAGAAAGAAATCAGCCAGCTGGTAGTGCCTAGAAAAAGCCCTGGCTCATAAAAGACGCTCAATACACATTTGAATAAACGAGACCCTTTGAACTCCTCTCTGCAGCAGAACAGCTGTCACAAAGCTCAGAGGCTTCACAGGCAGGAGAGTCCTCATGGACAAATTCAGCGTCATTTTTCAAAACCTAAGGCATCTGTTTCCTTGGTTTGCAGGACATAGGGTATGGAAGCTGTGTGTGGGCGAGTACACGCAGAGGGCCAGCCGGGCTCAGTGACAGCCTCAAGAGGTCACCAGGTGGAAGGCTTTCAATGTAAAAAATTTTTCTTCATAGAAAAGCATGGATATCTGGTACCATTTGGGGGTGGGAGTGGGGATGGGGCAAGGACTCTTATTCCTCAAGGTAGTAATTGAAGAATTCAGTTCACTGCATCATATCTATTGCTTTTCTTCTTAAAAATATATTTATTTAGCTGTGCTGAGTTTTAGTTGCAGCATGTGGGATCTTTAGTTGTGGCAGGTGGGATCTAAGTCCCTGACCAGGATTCAAACCCAGGACCCCTGCGTTGGGAGCTCAGAGTCTTAGCCACTGGACCACCAGGGAAGTCCCATCCCTATTGCTTTCCTCCTCGTTATCATTTGTTCAGGTCAGTATCCAATATTTATTATCATCTGTATGTAAATATTAGAGTCACATATTAGAGTGAACTCGTAACTACAAATAACTCCTGTGGTTTCTTTTGGTTTTCACTAAAGTCAGTAACATGCATAATCTTTAAAAATTTGCTCACTTGTCTTTGTAGCTAATTGCTCTCACATTTGTCCAGTAGCCTTTCAGTAAAGTCTCCCACAAGCCAGTCCCATCAGATAATCAGAGTTCTCATTTTTCACTTGGACAAATTTCTCCGGGGGATCTCCCTTCACCTTGAAACTCCTGCCTTTCTGTTGGGCTGAATGTCTTGTTCCCTGGATCCCTTATCGTCCTCTTTCTTGGCTTCCTCCCTCACTTGGGGTGGAGCAAGTTCCCCAGTAGTCTCACCAGGTGCAAAAGTAGGGAAAATAACATTGAGCGCGGTGCTGACGGCCGTCACCATGCTTGTCTTTTGAGTCACTTGGCTCCAGTCTGACCTGGTTACCATCCATGCCTGGGTGCCTGTCATGTCTAGATTTCCCCTCCTCTGGGGGCTTACCAGAGTTCTGTTGGCTTACTCTTTTTTTCCTCCTTTAGAGTTTATGCCCTCATTTTGTTGGGTCATATCCTTCTAGATTCCTGAGAAAGAATGTATGGAAGGTAGATTTTTTTTAGACATTGCGTATCTGAAAAAAAAACAAACAAACAGTGTCTGCCTCTTGCTCTTCATTGGTAATTTTCCTGGGTCATTTCTGGGTTAGAAATCACTTTCCCATCTGAAACCGTTTGCCATTACTTTCTAACATCCTGTCTGCTTTTGGAAAAAGTGAAAAGCCATTCTGGTTTCTGATCCTTGGTAGGTCTTTGGTTGTTTGAAGCATCTTTGCACCTGAGGTTCTAAGATTTCATGCTGAGCCTCAGTTGAGTCTGTTTTCATCCATTGTGCTGGGTACTCAGGGGAGCCCCTTCTAGGTGGACATTCATCCAAGCTTCAGAAAAATATGTTACTTTTGTCTCCTTTCCTATTCATCTCATTCTGATGAAAGTTTTCAAAGGGTTTAGGAAAGGAACAAAATTAGATTCGTGTGTTCATTTTGACATCTTTCCCCCCAAACCTAAAATATATGCCAAAGCTATAGGAATTGGCCCTGGCATAGCAGTGCCAGGTGGAGGCAATAGGGCTTCCCTGGTGGCTCAGCGGTAAAGAACCTGCCTGCCAATGCAGGAAACACAGGATATGCAGGTTCAATCCCTGGATCGAGAAGATCCCCTGGAGGAGGAAATGGCAACCAGCTTCAGTATTCTTGCCAGGAAAATCCCATAGACAGAGGAGCCTGGTGGGCTAAGGTCCTTGGGGTCGCAAAGAGCTGGACACGACTGAGCGACTGAGCACAGCACATTAACAGTCAATACAGACGAGTAGAATAGAATAAAGATTTCAGACACTGACCACCAGTATGTGATAACGGATCACCTGACCATTTGCGAGAAAGAAATAAAATTGAACCATCTTCACCACATTTGTAGAACTCAGTTCTAGTTTGTTTACAGATTAAGCAAACACACAAAGCTCTCAGAAAATATCAGAGAATATTTTTATGATATTGGTTCTGAGGAAGCCCTTCCTAAGCACATAGGAATAAAAGAAAGCTCAACCTATTAATTGTGTAAAAATTTTAAACTCCCATGTGACTGAAGACTGAAGTCTAAAAAGTAAACTGGATGGGAAAAGATTGCCGCCTTTGTTGCTGGTTACCGTTCCTGTTATGTAAATATTTCTACAGATCAGTAAGGACATGATTTTGTACAAATATCAGTAAATCAGAACTGGAAGTGGCTAATAAGCCTTTGAAAAGATGCTCTTCCATCCTCACAACTGATCAGGACAACGCGAACTAAAAGAAGAAGGATCCTGTACATCACTGGTTCTTAGTGTGCAGTCCCTGGACCAAGAGCACCGTTTGGGAATTTGTTAGAAACGCAGATTCTCAGGTCCCTTCCTAGATCTACTACTGATCACAAGCTCTGGCACGGAGCCTCTTCTCCTGAGGGTTAGTGAGCCTTTCCGGTGGTTCTCTGATGTTGAGAACTGGTGCTGTGAAAACACAGTGGTCAGTGTCATGGATGAGACTCACGTCGCTGAGTGAGAGAAACCACGTGTGGGGGTGTGGCCGGTAAGATTCCATGCCTTTCAAGTTCCAGACCAGGGATGGTAGAAACCAGGGGACTTGCTCCCCTCGGAGGAAGGAAGAAGTTAACTGGGAGTGAGGGTGGAGCCCCCAGGCGCCCTGTTTCTTGAGATGGATGCTGGTGACACAGGTTAGTCCAGTTTGTGAAAATCCATGGAGCTGTTCGCTTAGGGTTTGTGCACTTTACTCTGCACTGTACTTCAGCCAAGCAGTGAAAGGCAAAACATGAGCTCTCTCTCTCTCTCTTTTTTTTAAAACCAGGTTTTTAATCATTTACAACCTGGGCATTTAATGAGGTTGGAAAGGAAGAGCCGGCATGCTCTGATGAGATGAGTTAGCACAAGATTTTTAATGGCTAATTTGACAGTACTTCTGAAGCTTAAAATAGCCTAGAAATTGCATTTATAAGACTATTATCCGGGAATTTGGGTTTGCAGGGATATACATTCTATAAGAATGTTCCCTGGACATGTTTTGTAAAAGCATAAAGGTGACAACTTAAGTTTTTCTCCATAGGGAGCAGGTCCCATGAATTATGGAAAGCTGGGCCACTGTTAGAATCGACGCAGATCTGGAAGGAGGGCCTCCGTGGTACGGCTGACCCAAAGACAGAAGTCATAGGCATCATATACCGAGTGATCCATATTTTTAAAGGAAAAAGAAAAGGATTTGCAGGTGGTAATGATAGTGATAAATGCAAGCGAAAGAAGTTAAGAAGGGTAGACATAAAATTTTTATGTTGGTTTCTCTTGAGAATTTACAGCTGGTAGCTGGGGTTATAACTTCTTTGTGTGCTTTATATATGCTTCGTCTTCTGCCAGGTTCATTTCTGCCTGCATTTATCACTTTCAAAAGTTTTTTTTAGGTCTCAGATTTACCATTCCAAAAAAAGTGTTAGCCTAAATAATGCTTGTCAGTGAAAAACAAACAGTATTTTTGAAGTCTAAGCAAATAAAGATGAAGAGTTTGTCTTAAATACACACACACACACACACACAAGTCTAAGCAAATAAAGATGAAGAGTTTGTCTTAAATACACACACACACACACACACACACACACACACACACACCAGGAGATGAGCGTTTTTGTAGAGTGGTTTTCATCAGCGTTGGTTATAGTGAGAGACAAAAGTTGCTTCCGGGTGTGTTTCAGTTGCCCAAGAAATTCTCTCGAGTAGGAATTCTTGAAGACAATTTTCAAGAAAACTGTCTTTTCTTGACAGTTCTTTTCCTGTGTTTGCTGATGAGATCTTGGGTCAAATATTCCTACTCTTTGACAGACTGCTCAGTTAGAGATATCGTCCTTGTCTGTAAAAGATGACCACTGCTAGCACGTTAGAGCATCTTTGGACAGTGGACCCCACTTGCTTTTAATAATGAAAAGCATTTTCACATTCAGAGTCAAGAGCTCTTAGTTAAGCCCATGTAGCTGGAGTTGACTCATTGGAAAAGACTCTGATGCTGGGGGGGTTGGGGGCAGGAGGAAAAGGGGACGACAGAGGATGACATGGCTGGATGGCATCACTGACTCGATGGACGTGAGTTTGAGTGAACTCCGGGAGTTGGTGATGGACAGGGAGGCCTGGCGTGCTGTGGTTCATGGGGTCACAAAGAGTTGGACACGACTGAGTGACTGAACTGAACTGAACTAAGGTGGATGTGAGCTTATCCTGGCAACTCTCAAACCCTTGCACGCTCCTGGAGAGACACCAGCCCCACTAGCAGTGGCTCCTCCCATGGTTATTTCCTGGGTGAATCCTCAACAAAGTACCCTTCCCACCCCTTCAGTTTGAATCAAGAAGCCCGTGATGTTATTTCAGATCCTGCCATGCCAGATGACGTGTGTTACCTGTCCTGTTGATACAATGGAAAGTCACATCTGTGTGTGTAGGTTACCTGTCAGTTATGATGAATTCTGGACCATAACCCCAGGGGTGTGAGTCTTGACGCTTTCTGGAGTTTTATCCTGTTTGATACTTCTTCGCTTTCAATAAATTCCTTTGCCACAGGTATGAGCCCCAAAATACATAAATGCTTCTTTGGACTCACATACGACATGGGGCAGATAAAAGAACCTCAACTTTCAGCTCCAAGGAGGGAAAGTAGCAGTGTTCAGAGTCTACTCTCTGCTCCCCAGTACAGACATCCAGACTTGGACAGGGAGGTGGGCTTGTCTCCATGAGCACTTTCAAAGGTCCCCCAGAAACCTGTCTTAGTGATGCTCACTAAATGATGCTCACACGAAGTCTTCCTTCCTAAAGCAGGGCCTGAACTCCTCCCCTGGACCATCCACTTCTAATCCCATCCTGAGGTCCCAGGCTCGCTCCAATGAGATAGGTTGTAACCTGAGCCCAGGTCAGCCCTGCTAACCTGTTCGTATATTTCATCTTTTCAGCTGAGGAGGTGACACCCTAATCCACTGAGGAGTTTTTCCAGAGACTCGGGTGTAATTCCATTTTATTGTAACCTAGTCCATCAAAGCCGTGAAGGTCCTGACTCCTTCTGAAATTTGCCTTGAATCATTCACTTCCTAGTACTCACCAGCGTCTTAATCTTAAACACATTGTCTTCTTCTTCCACTTGGATTATTACAACAGTCTCTGAATTTGTCTCTCCAACCCCTACCCAGCCACCTACATGCCCGTTCTTGCCATGTAGCCAAAGTGATCTAACAAAAACTTAACCTGTTCATATCATTGTCTTGCTCAAAACCCTCCCTTAGCTCGTAGGATAAAGTCCAAAGTCCTTAGGTGTCCTGGCCCACAGAATCTGACCATCGCCAAGCCTTCTAACATCTTGTACCCATGTCCTAACATCCTCCACTTTTCTACAGGTTCTAGAAGGCCCTTCCCCTGCAGCTCTCTGCTCGCATCATGCCCTCTGCCTGGGACAGCATCCACCCAGCCGTCTTCATAGCTCTTAGTGGGTCTTCAGGCTCTTCCTCAGCATGGCCTCCTCTGATACTTGCCGTTCCTGCCTGCAAGCTCACAGCCCTGTTAGAGACTCTGGTCACACCCTTTATTTCCTTCATAGCGTGTTCACAATTGTGACTGTTCACATATCTCCCCTCACGAGGCTCTTAAGTGGTGCATGAGCTAGTCTGCTCGGTTCCTGCCTGGCTCTGTCCTCGGGGCCCATGAGCAAGAAGCCTGGCCTGTGGTAGGTGCTCAGGTGTCAAGGCCGAATGACCAGAGTGATCAGAGTCCTTTTGTGTCTCATCCCACGGAGAGAGCTGAGACAGGAAGGAAGCTGCTTGCCCTGAGTCATACAGCACCCAGCGCCCACCCCGGACACCTGATGCTATCTCCTGGGGATAGGTTTTAGATGCCAGCGTTCCTGTGACTCAGGAATGAAGTCCTCCCGGGCCCTGGAAGGGGTGGGCGGGAGACGGACACTTCATTGTGGCCTCCCTCCTTGAGAACCAGGAATCCCTACAGCATGGGTCAGCATCCTTCCTCCACTCAGTGCTGATATGACAGAGCTTCGGGCTCGCCCTGCCCTGCCGCAGCGGTGAAGCCAGGCAACTGTTGCTGGAATAAACCCACGGCTTGTTTCTTGTTCCCTTGACAGGTGTCGGGAACAGATTCCAGCCACAGATGTGTGTTGTTTTGTCCGTCTTTATCAGCGCTAACATTTGTTGATTAAATTATTCGTTCATTCATTTATGCATGCCTGCATCCCGCACTGAGACTTGTGGGATCTGCAGTCCATGGGGTCTCGAAGAGTCAGACACGACTGAGCAACTTCACTTTCACTTTTCACTTTCATGCATTGGAGAAGGAAATGGCAACCCACCCTAGTGTTCTTGCCTGGAGAATCCCAGGGATAGGGGAGCCTGGTGGGCTGCCATCTAGGGTCACACAGAGTCGGACACGACTGAAGCGACTTAGCAGCAGCAGCAGCAGCAGCAGCAGTTCCCTGACTAAGGATCGAGTCCAGGTCCTCACAGTGAGAGTGTCGAGTCCTAACCACTGGACTGCTGGGGAATTCTAGGGCTGGCATTTAAAAATGAAGTTTATCAGCACGTACAAACTTGAGTTTCTGTGTTCTCCTGGGGGTAGGCGGGGAGAAAGATCGAGAAAACCAGCCCACAGCAATTGGCGGGAGCTGGTCAGAGACAAGGCGTGGGCTTCCTGTTTGCCTGGTCTCTGCGCAGCCTGCTCTGCTCCTTCGTTTTACCTTTCTGGTATTTGTGGGAATGTGAGTTTGCCCCCAGTCACATTTGTTACATGTATCCATATGTATGCATGAAAGTTGTAGTTGACACTTTGTCTAATTGTTTTTTTCTCTGTGTCCACTTCCTCCTCCTCCTTTATTTTCTCTTCCATCTCCCTTTTCCTTCCCACTCCCTCTCCCGCTTGACAGGTTCTGGGACTGCTGGTGTGGACACTCATCGCTGGAACGGAGTACTTCCGGGTCCCTGCCTTTGGCTGGGTCATGTTCGTAGCTGTGTTTTACTGGGTCCTCACCGTCTTCTTCCTCATCATCTACCTAACGATGACCTACACCAGGATCCCCCAGGTGCCCTGGACCACGGTGGTAAGCAAACCACGAGTGTTCTTCCTGTCTGTTGCCCCTCAGGTGGGATGGAGTTTAGTCTTCCATTCAATTTGCAATGGTCTCTATGCCGGTAAAGCAGAGGGCAAAGCCAGGGAGAGCCCAGCACTGGTGTTTTACACCGGAGTGTAGAGCATCATGTTGGAAGGTCCAGGAACTCCTTTTAGGCAAAGTAGCCAAGCGGTCCTCAGAAGACTGAACCGAGAGAAGCTCTGTTCTCTCGTCTAACCTCTTGTTTTATTAATTCTCAGTCAACAGTGGCACCTGGATACAGGTGTGTCAAGGCACAGCCGCGGTAGATCTTTCATCCTTCCAACCCCTTCTGATGTCGTGGCTTTAACTCTTTGGGCAGCAGAGTTCTTTGATATTGAGATGCAAAGAGTTAGAATGAAAAATGAAAGGCACTGCTAGAACAACGAGGTGTGCTCATATTTGGGAGCAGGAGTGGTCACAAGTGACTGGACTGTTGTCCTGACTCCATGCGGGATGCAGGACAGCAAAGGGAAACACAGAGTCCAGAGATGCGGGCCGTGGATAGGTAAGAAAACGTATAGATTACAGAACCGTAATCTGCTTGGACACCAGAACAATACCCTAGACCTTTGGTGACAGAAATTTCTTGCAGTTCTAGAGGCTAGACGTGTAGCATCAGGTGTCAGTAGAGCTGGTTTCTGGTGAGAGCTCTCTTCCTGGCTTGCAGATGCCTGCCAGTCTTGCTGTGTCCTCACATGGCAGAGAGAGAGGAGAGGATGTGAACTCCCTTTCATTTCTTAGAATGAAATGACCCTCCTCTGACCCTAAATACCTCAAAGGCTCCTTAACCGAATACTATCTATCACTATCTATTGCATTGAAGGCTAGGGCTTTAGCATATGAATTTGAGGGAAAAACATTCTCTCCATAATATTCTGCCCACCCAAATCACACCCATCTCACATGCAAAGTGCATTCATCTCAACGTCCCTCAAACTCATTCCAGCATCAACTAAAATCTAGGTCCAAAGTCTCCTTTTAAGGGACTTCCCTGGTGCTCCAGTGGTTAAGACTTCACACTTCCAGTGCAGGGGAGCTTGATCCTTGATCAAGGAATTAAGATCCCTCATGCTGCATGTAAAAATAAATAAAACAAAAAATAAAGATAAATCAGACAGGTGCTAATCCTGCTTAAAAAACAACCGCCCCCACCCAAACCAAAGTCTCCTTTAAATATTATCTGTGTCAGATATGGGTGAGACTTGAGGTACAGTTCACCCTGAGGCAAAATTCCTCTCCAGCTATGAACCTGTGAAACCAGGCAAGTTGAGTACTTCCAAAATACAGTGGTGGGACAGACACTCCCGTTTCAAAAGGGAGAAATAGTAAAGAAGGAAGGGGTGACAGGTCTCCAGCAAGCCCAGAAAGTTACAAGGCAAATTCCATCTGATCTTAAGGCTCCATAATCATCCTTTTGGTTCAGTGCGCTATCTTCTGGATCCACCTGGAGAGTACTATCGCCCCAGTGCCTCTGCAGGGTCCCTCCCAGAAACCAGAGAGGTAGCCCCACCCTTTGAAACTGAGGAGGAACCAGCCTGCCCAGTGGGCCCATGACAGGAGTGCCAGCCCCGACGATCTCTGAATCGCCTTTCTTTTTGTGAAAGATAAAGCTGTGTCACAGGCATATAGTTCTGTGGTTCTGTCCTCCAGAATCCAAGAAGGTCAGCACCCCTCCTTCATCCTGGCCTATCTCCACCCCCTTCTGCTCTAACTGGCAGTGTTTCTACTGGTATAATCCCTTACTTATTCGTGGCTTCTACTGAGATTATTATTCAATTGCTAAGTCATGTCCAACTTTTTGTGACCCCATGGGCTGCAGCACACCAGGCTTCCCTGTCCTTCACCATCTCCCGGAGTTTGCTCAAACTCATGTCCACTGAGTCGACGATGCCATCCAACCATCTCATCCTCAGTTGCCCCCTTCTCCTGCCTTCAGTCTTTCCCAGTATCAGGGTCTTTCCCAGTGAATCTGTTCTTTGCAATCAGGTGGCCAGAGTATTTGGAGCTTCAGCATCAGCCCTTCCAATGAATATTCAGGGTTGATTTCTTTTAAGATTGACTGGCTGGATCTCCTTGCAGTCCAAAGGACTCTTAGGAATCTTTTCCAACACCACGGTTCCAAAGCATCAGTTCTTCAACACTCAGTCTTCTTTATGGTCCAACTCTCACATCCATATATGGCCACTGGAAAAACGATAGCTTTGACTAGACAGACCTTTGTCGGCAAAGTAATGTCTGCTTTTTAACACGCTGTCTAGGTTGGTCATAGTTTTTCTTGTTACAGTCACACTTTAATTCTAGTTCCAAAATCTGTACCCAACTCTCTGCTCCAAATTCTGTATTCATCGGGGTTCTCTAGAGAAATAGAAGTAATAGAATGTTTATCTATATAAAAAGATTTGCTCCAAGAATCGGCTCATGGGCTTATGGAGCCTGAGACATCCCAAGACCTGCAGACAGCGAGTTGGAGGCCCAGGAGAGCTAATAGGCCTGAGAACCAGGAGAGCTGCTGGTGTAAGTTCTAATCCAAAAGCTAGCAGGCTTGAGACCCAAGAAGACCTGAAGTTTCAGTTGAAGTCCAAAAGCAAGAACAAAGACTGGTGGTCCGAGCTTAAGCCAGTCTGGCAGGAGTTCCCTCTCACTCACAGGGAGGCCAGCCTTTTTTTGTAGTCAGGCCATTACTGACTAGGTGAGGCCCACCCATACTGGGAAGGGCAATCTGCTTTACCCAATCGGTCTACTGATTCAAGCATCGATCTTATCTAAAAACACCTTGATACACATCCAGAATAGCATACCAGCATAGTTAACACGTCAGATTAACCATCCCAGCACTTTGTGTGATACATACTAAAGTGGGGGGATGTACCAAGTGGGATGCCCACATTTGTATTTGGGGAAGCAGATTGACTGACTCCTGCCTGTTTACCCAGAAACAAAAGTGAGGATTCCCCATGAAGACCTTTAAGAACCGGGTGCAGTTTCTGAGAGTTAAGTTCATAGTGGTTCCACACATGCCTGGGGCAATGGAGGCAGCCCTGGGGGAACTGGCACCCTGCTTCCCAGGCAGGCGCAGGAAAGACTGCCTCGTTTGGTTGAGGGAGTCACGGAAGGCTGGCACCCCGAAGTTGTGGCACAGGGGATCCAGGTGAGGGGCAATCACAGTGAGTTGGGGAGATTTAAGAAAAGCTTGAACCAGGTCTTGAGGAAAATGCTTGAGTGCTGGGAAGAAGATGAGCCTGGAAAAGCTAACATGGGAGCCAGTGGTCCAGATGTGGGAATGGGCAGGACCCTGACTTCCGCCTCTGCCCAAGTCTCAGTTCTGAGCTGACGCTCTGGACTAGAGGCTGGCAAACTTTCTCTGTCACAGTCATCCAGCTCCGCTTACCATGGGAGAGCCGCCGTAGACACTTAGTAAATGAACAAGCATGACTTGTTCCAGCAAAAGTTTTTACATAAAGACTGGCAGGTAGGAGACCTCCCTGGAGGTCCAGTGGTTAAGACTCAGTGCTCCCAATGCAGAGGGCACGGGTTCAGTCCCTGACTGGGGAGCTGGGATGCCCACGAGTTGTGAGCGGTGCAGGCAAAAAAGTAAAAAACAAAAAACAAACAGAAAAACTGGTAGACTTGAGTTTCTCTGGCCTTTTCACACATGGGTGAGCAGCCCTGACAGGGAGGTGATGGTCTTTCTTGAAGCGACAAAGGGGTTAAACACTTCTGAAGGGACTCTAAGTCTCATTCTGCTGACTGCTAGTCAGGAGTCTTTATCTTGCTGACCTTCAGCCTAGAGCATCTATTAGTCTCTTTCTCTCCTCCAAGCCTAAGATTCCTTCATTGATCTATTACATTAAAAATTTAAAACATTGCCTGTAATGTTACTTTTTTTTTTTTTTTTTTAACTTGTTTAACGATGCTTCCTTCTGAAACTCCCTGGTTTTAAAATGCTCTGATTTGCATTTTCAGAATTTGTCATCATGAGGCATGTCCCCATTCTACCATAAGGAAGCTGAGGTTTGAAGCCTCCTGACTTTGTACAGGTTCACACACATCTGGGCCCATGTCTCTCGACTTCCACCCAGCAGTTTTTTTCTGCCATCGTCCTGCTCTGGGTGTTTCTCTGCCCGAGAAGTAATTAGAACCCTGGCCAGCAGCCAGGAGACCCCTTCACATCAGGCGCTGCACGCTCACACATGTGAGGAGATCAGAAGCTCAGACAAATGAGTGTAAACTCAGAAAGTATGGAATCCTTGCCACCCAGACCCATGGACTTAAACAATTGCAGAATAGTCTTCAACTAGAAATGAGCTGTGTTCCCAGAATCTCTAGGTCTTCTGTTGTTGGCTTTTCCCCCCTCCCTGGAGAATCTAGAAATCTGGGTTTCTGTTTTAGCTCCCCCATTTTGGAGATGTTTGCAGCCAAATTTTGGAAATTTCATGTACTGCCAGTAGATGCCAATAAAGATCAGGTGTGTCTGGCCTCTAGTTGGGATATTTTATTTGCTGCTCTCATTGAGGAGCCCTTTTATAAACCCTCATGCCTGTGTGAGTGGAGGAAGTAGCATGCAGCAGGGACCCCCTAGGCACCAAGGAGCCGCCTTCTCATTAGCCTCGTCCCCTGCCTTCTTCCTGCGTCCATGTGAGTGCCTTGCCAAGTGCGATTCTAGCTGCTTCTGGGGTCTGGGGGTGCCCAGACCTTCCCAGGCTCCCTAAACACTCTGCACCTCTGCTTCCCAGGGTCTGTGGTTTAACGGCAGCGCCTTCGCCTTATACCTCTCAGCTGCTATTGTGGACGCATCTTCCGTCTCCCCGGAGAGAGACAGTCACAACTTCAACAGCTGGGCGGCTTCGTCGGTGAGTGAGCCTGTCATCCTGGGAGTCTCCTCCTCCCTGAGGCCACCTGCGGATCAGAGGGAAAAGGACAAAATTACCTGCAGGACTTCCCCAGGTGGCTCAGCAGTAAAGAAAGCGCCTGCCAGTGCAGGACAGGCAGGAGACGCGGGTTTGATCCCTGGGTCGGGAAGATCTTCTGGAGGTGGAAATGGCAACCCACTCTGGTATTATAGCCTGGAGAATCCCATGGACGGAGGGGCCTTGTGGCTACAGTCCATGGGGTCACAAAGAGTCGGGCGTGACTGGGTGACTGAATAAGAATAATTCTGCTGCCTATAGCATCCTATTGGGGAGAAACAGAAGATATGCACTCTAGGATTCTGTTTAAGTAGAAATTGTTGTTTACACCGTAACAGTGCCTGGAGGGATAAACCCTAGCGGAGTTTCCTTCCAGGGACTGTGATGGACCATGAGGGGTGTGGGATGAGAGGCTTCTGCTTTTTAATTCATGTACTTCTGTACTGTTGGCATTTTGGAATCGTGTGTATTTTTCAAATTTAAAAAACTAACTTTAAAAGTTTCTCTGAGATTGGCCTTAAAATATTTCATCAGCATCAGAAGTGTTAGGGGAAGTGGGCAATTAGACAGGAAGGCCAGCAGGGTGATGTTAAAGCTGATGGGTGATCCATGGGTGTTTATTGTACCAGTGCTTTAAACTTATATTTCACAATCTCTGCATGCATGCATAGCAAGTTGCTTCATTCATGTCTGACTCTTTGCGACCCCATGAACTATAGCCCACCAGGCTCCTCTGTCCATGGGATTCTCCAGGTAAGGATGAAGTGGGTGCTTTACCCTATTAAAAGATAAACAGCATGAGTCCACATGAGATTAAAAATAATGGTCTGTTGTAGTTAACACACACAGCAAGAATCAGCTGGGCAGTTGCAAACTATTATCTATAGGATGGATAAACAACCAGATCCTACTGTATAGCACAGGGTACTATATTCAATGCTATGCTATGCTGTGCTAAGTCACTTCAGTCGTGTCCGACTCTGTGCGACCCCATAGACGGCAGCCCACCAGGCTCCCCGTCCCTGGGATTCTCCAGGCAAGAACACTGGAGTGGGCTGCCATTTCCTTCTCCAATGCATGAGAGTGAAAAGTGAAAGTGAAGTCGCTCAGTCGTGTCTGACTCTTAGCGACCCCATGGACTGCAGCCTAACAGGCTCCTCCATCCATGGGATTTTCCAGGCAAGAGTACTGGAGTGGGGTCCCATTGCCTTCTCCATACCCTGTGATAAACCATAATTGGAAAATAACATGAGAAAGAATCTATATCTATATATAGATAGATATATATAGGCTTCCCAGGCGGCACTAGTGGTAAAGAACCCTCCTGCCATCGCAGGAGATGTAAGAGACATGGGTTTGATCTCTGGGTTGGGAAGATCCCCTGGAGGAAGGCAGGGGATTGGAGTAAAACTACAGGCTTCCCAGATAGTTCCAAGAAAGAAAAACAGCCCAAATCCGTTCCAGAAGGAAGGTAATTGAACCAATAAAGCAATTTTAGATGAGAAAACTTGGAGTCAAGGGATGCTGTAAGTACATTATTCGATGGAAGTGAAGTGATAACTTTTGCTAATTAGGATGAATTCTAAACCCTCTTTCTACTGTGTTTTGTTTTCTCCAGTTCTTTGCCTTCCTGGTCACCATCTGCTACGCTGGAAACACATATTTCAGTTTTATAGCTTGGAGATCCAGGACCATACAGTGATTCACCATTTTGAAAATTAAAAGGGGGAAAACAAAAGGAAGACTCACTGTAAAACAAACAAACAAAAAACAAACCTGTAGGTATAATGTATATTTCCAGAGATTTGTATTTAACTAATGTTTTTATATACTTAGTTAAATTTGCTCACACTGGTTTGTTACAATTAAACTGGATACTTATTTGCTGTAGCTTCTAATGAACTCTTAACTATCTTGTTGCTGTCTTCATAGACCTTATTTTCTTAGGCAATGTAGAAAGAGATGAACTGCTGATAGGAAGAATGCATCAGCTTTATAAACCAAACTTTTAAAAATGCTAGATTCTTTTTTGATTAAATGTTGCAGAATCCAGGGTAACAAGGTGTCTCATTCAAGAAAGGAGACCTTGGCAGCAGTCTCTCAGAGCTATCTTAGATGCTGCCTCCCAGGCTGCAGTCCTCATTTTGCCCCAAATAAAACTTAACTCACAACTCAAAAAAAAAAAAAAAAAAGGAGACCTTTTGCTGAAGCCTGAGGCTGGTGGCTGCAGGGAGTTCTTCACCCTCACAGGGCTGCCCAGGGTTGATACTGCTGGGAGACACTGTCCACAGGCCAGTGTGTCAGAGCGATCCATCTCCCCAAGCCTGGGGGTCATTGGCAGCCATGATTCTCACACGCTGACTGGTTGGCACCAAAAGCATCTAATGGCCACTAACCTTGGAGCTTAGTAATGAGCTCCCCTTAAGTGATGCTCTGAGCACAGTGGCGGATGCGCTGGTGGGTGGTTTTTCTAACACTGATCAAAATAAACTCATAACCATTAAAAGAATAAATACTTGGGTGTACCTTAAAACCATCCTGCTGACCCCAGAGACAGAGTACCACATTGAGTAGAACATGTGTGACCCAAAGGCCCCAAATCTCTAGGCTCCAGCCTGAATAGTTCGTAACATTGTTATCAGCTCTTAGGAGACAGTAGGAAGCTGCCCTTTTGGGAGGCAGATGTGCACTCAGAGGAAGTGTTCTCGAGCAGGATGGCTCTTGCTGGCACGGCAGTGTATCTTGGGTGATTTTTCAAACTGAGCCTCTTTTGAAAAACAAAAAACCACAGAAATGTTAGTGTAGTGGTGACAGGAGCAGGTTCAGTTGAACACTGTGGACGCGGCCCCGTGGCCCCCGCCGTTCTGCTCGTGGCGGTGCCGTTTCTTTCTCCTGTGGGTTGTTTGTGCTGGTTTTCCTGTTCCTGTCATTCCTCACCCAAGCTCTGTTTCCCCCTGTATAAGAAGGAAAGAGTTGGGATTTCTTGAGTGTCTAATGACACCCACCCCAGACCTTTGAAAGTAACAGTGAAGAATGTTCTTGGCTTGTGGGTCCAAAGTGGTTTCGGGGAGGGGACAGCAGGAGGGAGGGAGGGAGGTGTGGGGCACGGGAAGCCTGTCTGAGTCCCACCTGTAGTCTCGATGCTTTGGCTTCTGCAGCTCACACCTGCAGCTGCCTGGGGCTGCCCACGATCTTTCTGGAGTTTTGTTCCCAGGCATTGCCCGGACAGCCTGCGACTTGCTGGTTTTGCAAGAAAAGCTGAAATAACTAGTCAGGGTGTGTGCGCACCGCCTCTCTGCCCATCTTTCCCTCTCACACTCGCAGAAGCCTATTCACCTTCCACATACCTTCCGTGTATCGATTTTTCTTAAATTGAAATACAGCGGGTTTACAGTGTTGTGATTTAAGTGCACAGCAAGTGATACACTTTAACATATATGTAAGCATATATATTCTTTTTTTACATTATCTCACATTATCGGGTGGGTTTTTAAGTACTTTGTATTGCAGTTAAGCCTCCATGAAAGGCAGAAAAACTGTAACCTAAGAGGTCTGTTTCTGGAAACAGTCGTGAGGAAGAAGCTTGTTTTTATGTTCTGTGTTTGTGTGTGTGTGTGATTTCTACAACCATGGCCACATTTATAGGAAGTAACTTCTGGGGTAAAAGGTTTCGTTAGCCAACTTGAAATAGCCTCCAAATAGACTACAACCAACTGTGGCCCTTTCCTAAACTGGGAGCACCAAAGGGATCAGTTTCAAGGGATCTATTTCAAGAGATCAGTGTTTCATTTGTGTCCACGTAGGGTGTGGGGGACTTGCCTTCACGTCTCTATGTGTGGCTTTTCAAGAGCATGACCCTTAGTGTTGCCTTGAAAGTTCACCTCCCCAAAACCACCCAAAAAACAAAAAGCATTTATTTTTAGCTGAAAGGAAGTTCTTATTTCTTCTTTTGAATGCTGACTTTGTTCGTTAATAATTTTTAAGTGTGAATTTTTAGACAACAAAATGATTCTCTGCTGAAGCTGTAAGTTTTGAGCTGGGTTTAATTTTTTTCTGGAAAAAGAAGGAAGAAAAAAAGCAAAGCCACATGCAACACAGCCTGCATAACAAGAAGAGTAGTTTTCTGGGGATGAAAAATATTATTCCAAGTATAATAGAATGTGCTTACACTCTGGCGTCTTAGCCCTTCCAGCACCATCACGTTCATAGAACTGAGGGCGGCGGGTTTCATGTGATGTGTTTACCCACTCATGACAAATCAATGGAGTGCTCTAGGCGTTTAATTTCTCTCTATGGCTATTTCTGGCTCTTAGCCGCACAAGGTAAATGTTTAGCCAGTATTTTAAAACTGTAAGAAAATCTAGAGGCAAGAACATTCGGCATCAGTTACTTTTGTCCATTTTTAAATTCTCCCTTCATAGGAGACTCCCCGCCGGGTATCAGGGCACAAGCATGTTAAATACACAAGCTGTCTCTGCATAGAGCACAGACATTTAACAATACTAACTGAAGATGCAGCCCTGGGTAGGAAATCAATTTAAAAGTCTGAATTTCTGTTCCCTAGACAGTTCTTAAATTGAGAAGAGATTTTCACAGGAAAAAAAAACAATCCAGGCACACGTTATTTTATTGCCCTTCACTTTACTGCACTTCAAAGATACTGTGTTTTATACAAACTGAAGGTTTGAGGCAACCCTATGTGGACCCAGTCCATTTTTCCAGTAGCATTTCCTCACTTCATATCTGTGTCACATTTTGGTAATTCTCCCAGTATTTCAAACTTTCTCATTATTATGTTTCTTACAGTGATCTGTGATCTGTAATGTTACTATTTGTTTCCAGGCACCACCAACCATGCCCATATAAGATGATGAATTTAATCCATAAATGTGTGTGTTCCGACTGCTCATTCCCCATCTCTCTCCCTCTCCATAGGCCTCCCTGTTCCCTCAGACAACAGTATTGAGATTAGGCCAGTTAATAACCCTGTAACGGCCTCTTAAGTGTTCACGTGAAAGGAAGAGTTACACGTATCTCAGTTTAAATCAAAAGCTAGAAATGATTAAACTTAATGAGGAAGGCATGTCGAAAGCCCAGACAGGCTGAAAGCTCAGCCTCTTGTGCCAAACAGCCAAGTTGCAAATGCAAAGGAAAGGTTCCTGAAGGAAATTAAAAGTGCTACTCCAGTGAACACAAGAATGATAAGAAAGGGAAACAGCCTAATTGCTGATATGTAAGTTTAGGGGTCTGTGTAGAAAGAAGATTCAAACAGCCACTTTTCTTGAAGCAGAAAAAAAAAAAGCCTAATCCAGAGCTAGGTCCTAACTCTTTTTAATTCTAGGAAGGCTGAGAGAGATGAGGAAGCTGCAGAGGAAAAGTCTGAAGCTAACAGAGGTTGGTTCATGAGGTTTAAAGAAAGAAGCTGTCTCTTTAAAGGTGGAGGTAAAACAGCGAGTGCTGATGCAGAAGCTCCAGCAAGTTGTGCAGAAGATCTAGATAATTCATAAAAGTGGCTACTCTAAATAACAGATTTTCAGTGTAGACAAATGAGGCTCCTATTGGAAGAAGATGCCATCTAGAGCTTTCAGAGCTGGAGAGGAGAAGTCAGTGCCTGGCTTCAAAGCTTCAAGGGACAGGTTGACTCTGTCGTTAGGGGTGAAACACAGCTGGTCATTTTAAGTTTAGTGTTCATTTACCATTCTGAAACTCCTAGGGACCTTAAAGTGAAAGTGTTAGTCGCTCAGTCGTGTCTGACTCTGCGATCCCATGGACTGTAGCTCATCAGGCTCATGAAATTCTCCAGACAAGAATACTGGAGTGGGTTGCCATTTCCTCCCCCAGGGGGGGATCTTCCCGACCCAGGGATCGAACCCAGGTCTCCCATCATGCAGGCAGATTCTTTACCAGCTGAACCACCAGGGAAGTTCCAGGGACCTTAAGGGTTATGCTGTATCCACCCTGCCTGTGCTGTCAGTGAAGCAACAAAAGCCTGGATGACAGCGCATCTGTTGACAGCATGGTTTACTGACTACTTTAAGCCCACCGTTGAGACCTACTGCTCAAAAGAAAAAAAGATTCCTTTCCAGATATGACTGCTTATTGACAAGGCACCAGGTCACCCAAGAGCTGTGGTGGAGATGAATACGAGATTAAGTTGTCGTGCCTGCTAACATGACACCTATTCTGTAGCCCGTGGATCATGGAGTCATTTCGGCTTATTATTTAAGAAATACATTTTGTAAGGCTTTGACTGCTATAGATGGTGATTTCTCTGACAGATCTGGGCAAAGTCAGTTGAAAACCTTCTGGAAAGGACTGTTTTTAACAACTGGTGTCATTTAGAATATTCGTGATTCCTAAGAAGAGGTCAGAAGAGCCACATTGCCAGCAGTTTGGAGAAAGTTGGTTCCAGCCGTCGTGGAGGACTTTGGGGGATCGAGGCTTCAGCAGAGGAAGTAACTGTGGATGTAGTGGGAATTGCAGGAGAGCTAGTTAGAAGTGGAGCCTGGAGCCTTCCCTGGCTGTCAGTGGTTAAGACTCCCAACTCCCAATGCAGGGGGCCCAGGTGTGATCCCTGCTCAGGGAATGAAGATCCCACATGCCGTGGAGCAGCTAAAAAGAGCCATCCGACAGATGGGGCTGGGTTGCTGCCTCTCCTCTCATGATAAAACTCTAATGGATGAGGAGTCGCTTATGGATGAGAAAAGACAGTGGTCCCTTGAGATGAAATCTACTCCTGGTGAAGATGCTATGAAGACTGTTGACATGACAACAGAGGATTTAGAATATTACATAAACTCAGCTGCTAAAGCAGCAGCAGGATTCGAGAGGACTAACTCCAGTTCTGAAAGAATATGAGTAAAAGCTATCAAACAACATGACCGAGTGCAGAAATCATTTGTGAAGGGAAGAGTCCATCTATGAGGCAAACTTCGGTGTTGTCCTATTTTAAGAATAAGACGGCCACCCCAAATTTTAACAGCCACCACCTTGATCAGTCAGCTGCCATCAACATCCAGGCCAGACCCTCTACCAGCAAAAAGCTTATGACTTGCTGAAGGCCAGAGGATTGTTAGCATTTTTTAGCAAGAAAAGTATTTTTAAGTATGTACATTGTTTTTTAGGCGTAATGCTAATAATAGACTATAGTATAAACAGAACTTTTATATGCCCCGAGAAACCAAAAACATTCGTGTGGCTGTCGTTATGGTCCGGGACCAAACCCGCCCGATCTCCGAGGAAAGCCCATATCAGCCTAAATACACACAGGTGCACACTGAAAGGGCAACCTGGGAATATTTCCTGACTTGGTGTTACGTAACTATTCTGGCTACGTTCTGCTGCCGAAGTGAATTGTGAGCATACAGAGGTAAAAGAAGTTAGGTGACTCTTCCAATGCTGGTGACTTTTGGGCAATGAGAAAGATCAGAATATCTGTTGTTAAAAGTATCAGGTTTGAGGGAAAGTGCTTGGCAACCCAAAGGTGATGATTTTTCAGAAACTTAAGGTGAGTGGCAGGAAAGTTGAGGCATTCATTCATTCCATCTGGAAGGTGTGTTTCATGTCAGTGGCAGACTTCTTTTCTAGAATATTCAGAGTAGCAGTTAAGTCAGGATGTAGCAGACCTTGCCACTGCATCTTCAGCATCCCTTCATCCTCTTGTCATCTGACTGCCCTAGTTTTTTTTTTTTTTTCCAGTATCCGCACCACCCACTCATACCCCAGCGACTTCAGGGAAAGCCAGCTCCACTGTGCTCTGGGATGGAGTGTGTGGCCAGGGCTAAGCCCATCCCACCCTGGCAGCAGCAACTGGCTCAGGCAGGAGCATGTGACCCAGGCTTGCTGGGAAGTTCCTAGGAAATGTACAAGCGGAAAGTTGTTGACAGTTATCTGACCACGAGGAGGAGCCAGCCATGGGATGAAGGCAGCTGGAAGAAAGATAAAGATGTAAAGATACTTCATGATGACACAGTTGAACCTTCAGCTCCTGCAGCCTAGTGGATAGAAAACATCTGTACTGTGAGAAAAGGAACTAGGTGAAAACTACGTAGGCTGTGGGAATGAAGTGGTACAGCATTTCCAGAAATCTGAGTGTGTGTGTGTGTATATATATATTTACATATATATATATATATATATATATATGAAGAGTCTTAAAAATATTCATTCCCTTTGATTTGGGGATCCTTCTCTTAGGAGTCTTAAGATTCATGCCCAAAGATGCTAATCCCGGTCTTATGTATAATAGGGAAAAAAATAAATTTGCCTAAAACCCTAACAGTAGGAGAATGATGGATCAATAAATCATTGAACGAAACTTTATAAATGAATGCAGTACAACCCAAGTTTATTCAGAATCAGAATTGGCTAGAACCATCATTAATGATTTAATTTTGTATTTCTCTGGGTCAGGAAGATCCCCTGGAGAAGGAAGGGCAACCCACTCCAGTATGCTTGCTTGGGAAATCCTATGGACCAAGGAGCCTGGTAGGCTACAGTCCATGGGGTCGCAAAGAGTCAGACATGACTGAGAGACTAACACTTGTATTTGTAACACATTTTTAAAGCTGTGCTTGAACTGTGGTTGGTAGGTTGATTATGAAATTGAAAATCAGTTGTTAAAGTGCTGTCTCTTTAAATATATAGAATGAGGAAAATAAGCTATACACACACACACACAAAATCAATGTTGCCATGAAAAATTATTCTTTGTGAGGAATTTCTAACAGGAAATTTGTGGTATAACTCAGAGCTTAATTGTAAAGGATCGTGGGGTGATTTTTAATTTCTTTGTTTTTCCTGGGGGAAAAAAAAAGAATACACAGTGAGCATTTCTGTTCAGACTTTTTTTAATAGAACAGTGAAATTGATCTGACCTCTTTGATAGTCACAATTATTCTTGGGCTGCATGGCTCTGCTGTGCTCAGATGTGTCTGACTCTGCGACCCCATGGACTATAGCCAAGTTAGTGGGCCCCCTCACTCTTGTGAGTGGACCCACCTAACCCCTTGCTCCCCAGGGGGCAGCCCTTCACACCAAGACATTATCACGTTGTGTAGACATCTCCATGTACTTGGCCACAGGTCTGTGGAGCCTCTTACACTCCAGGCCAGCACACAGCTCTTGTGCTGCCAAGCCTCTCGCTCCAGCTTTTTAAAAAAGAAAAAATTTATTTGGCTGCACTAGCTCTCAATTGTGGCATGCAGGATCTAGTTCCCTGACCGGGGATTGAACCCTAGGTCCCCTGTATTGGGATCGTGGAGTTTCAGTCCCTGGACCACCAGGGTAGTCGCTCTTGCTCAAGCTTTTAAGTGATCATGATAAAGTGATTAACACAGAGTGGGCCACCACCAGTGATTACTTCTGATCGAGGCTGGGTGGCACATGGGCCAGCGGCAGTCAGGGAAACCCAGCTCAGTCTCGGCTTCACTGGACTTGGAAACGACAGTGGTTCTCAAACTCTGAAATGCATCTGAATCATGTAGGAGGCTGAGGGCCGATCTTGCCAGAACACAGGTTGCTGAGCCTCATACCCGGAGGTTCTGATTCAGCAGGTCTGGGCAGATGGAGGGGGTTAGCGGTGAGAATTTGCATTTCTCACAAGTTCCCAGGTGATGCTGGGAACACACATCGAAAGTCACTGATTTAGGAGATCGGTGGCCCCTGGAAGGAAGAGTAATCCAGTGTTAGTTTTTTTCTGCTTCCCTGAGGCCTTCACAGCAACAAAGACCTCTTGTCGTCTCCACAGTGTGTTGTGAACCCTTGGAAAAGCACAGAAGCGAAGATGTGAAACTATATAGAAAATGACATGCGATATCAACTTCATGCCCGTGGCATCTGGAGCTGTCACAGAGCACCTGCATGGCTGTCACATTGTCACAGCAGCCCTGAGGTGCAATTATCTTTGTTCTAGAGAATGAAATGGAAGTACCAGGCACCATGACTGTTGTCTAAACAGAAAACAGATATTGGAGACAGTTTCTTTTTTTGGTCATGAAAATCTCCTAGTGTACACAAAAGTAGAGAACGTGGTGTCATGAATCCCCGAATGCTTCAGCTTTGGCAATGACTGGTTCTCAGACTTGAGCGTTCAGTAGAATCACCTGGCAGACTTGTCAAAGCAGAGATTTCATTAGTTATCTCTACGTTCTAGAATTATCAAAGGACTTCTCCAGTGGTCCTGTGGTTAAGATGCCAAGCTCCCACTTGGCAGGGGGCTTGGTAGGGGGCCTGGGATCTTAGTTGGGAACTAAGATTCTGCATACCACATGGTCCGACTGAAAAAAATTATCAAGACTTCACCACATTAACAGTTCTCTGATGACAGGATAGCGCTGGCATCCAGTGATCTCATGAGGTAGGTTTTCGTGTTGTGTGGAAACATTTGGTGGTTTGATGAGTGATACCATCTCCTTTCAGTGATCCTGCTTGCTCATTTAAAAAATAACCCAGAACGCAGGAAACAGCATCTCTCTTGGATAGCGGTTTGACAGCTTCTTATAGAGATAAACCTGTGCTCACTTTGTGACCCAGCAAACCCATTGATAGTTGCCCCCACACACAGAAATGAGAGCTTCTGTCCACCAAAAAAATTTCACCAGAATGTGCACAGCTTTATTGGGTCAAATGGGATTTATCCCGATGCATCCTGTCGAATGAAAGAAGCCAGAAACAAATGAAAATACTCTGTATTATGTCAAGTGTATCAAATCCGAGAAGAAGCAAAACGAATCTATAGCGGCAGGAAGTGGGAAAGGAGCACGATGGAACTTTTCCCCCGTGGGCGGTGATTACACAGATGTACATTCACATACAGAACAATTAATAGAGCTGAACACGGAAGGTTTGGGCATTTCAGTGAGTGTAGTTTATACTTCAAGGGCCCTTAGCACACATCCGCAGCCTCGCCCACACCAGATCCCAGGAGGCTCAGACCAGCTGTGCCCGGCCTCGCCCACCTCGGAAAGGCTAATACTCGGGGCATCCGTTTCCTTCGCCCCCCTGCAGCCCAACTTCCGCGCCTCCCCGAGGGCGGAGGCTATAGCCGCCTTTCACTTGCTCACCGGCCAGTGCCGCCGAGGCTGGGTGGGCGTCCCCCGCGCGGGCCCTGGGCGCGTGCGCCCCGCCCACCAAGGCCCCGCCCCTCCCCGAAAGGCCCCGCCCGCCCCACACAGGCCCCGCCCCTCTGGTACTGGCCCTTGCCCTCCGCCGGCGGAGGCGGCCCGCGGGCTAGGGCCGCGCGATGTCGCACGGAGCAGGTCTCGTCCGCACCACGTGCAGCAGCGGCAGCGCCCCGGGAGACGGGGTCGGCGCGGGGCCGCTGGGCTCGAGCTCCTCGGTGAGGCTGCTGGACCCCGTCTACCCCCGCACCCAGGCGGCGATGCTGAAGGTGGCGCAGATGGTAAGAGAGGCCAGGGCGCGGGCCAGGGTCCCGCGGGGTGACCGCGGAGGGCAGGGTCCGGGGAGGGGACGCGCCCGCGGCAGGAGCATCGCGCCCCGGGCGGGGTCGCGAGCCGCCCCAGTCAAGTTGGAGGGGGCTTCCTCCGGCGAGGAATTCGGCGCAGCCCCCGGCCTGCTCCCCCGGCCCCTGCTCCGGGATCCCAAGTTTCTCCAGCCGCTCCGTGGTGTCGGCCTGCCTGGGACCGTAAGAAACCACGGCCAAAGTTCCGAGCGTCTTCCTTCCTCTTCTCTGGCCGCGCCGCTTCGGACCCGCGCAGGGGGTGGGGAGTGCCGGGGGGCGGCGCTCAAGCCGCGGAAGCCGACCTTTTCCAGCTCTCTGGCCGCCGCGTCTTCCTCGCAAACCCCGCACTGGGCTTCCTGCCATCGGAGCGGCCTCGCCCGAGCGCGGGGTCCACGGCCCGGCCTTCCCGGGGGCAAAAGGTGCGGGGACCCTTGGGGCAGCTGTCCCAGGCCCTGTGCCTCGACTCAAGGGAGGGCCGGCCCTCGGGGCCGCTGGACGGCAGTGGTCACTCGGGAGGCCTCTGCTCTGTGAGGAGCGGGCATCTCTGGAAAGGGAGCCTGGCGGGACGGAGGCCGGGGCCTCCAGCAGCGCAGACCTTGCTCCGCCTGTTCCCCATTCTTCTCTCTCTTCCCGTTTTTCTTCCTCACAATTTTTAAACTTGAAACACCTTTCCCATTTGTCTGATGTGTTTGGAAGCTCGGCCGGGCTCTTTGTGATTCCACTCCTGACAATGTTTGCAGCGAGAATGGTAGAGGGGAAAGTGGTAGTTTTGAAAGGAGGGAGGGATGGGGCTTATACACAAGGTCACAGACCCAGAGGCCGGGCTGCCTGGACACAGGGTGGGTGAGAGCCTCGCAGGCATCCACAGCTCGTTACTCCGGGGGCCAAGGGCGCGTGGAGGGGGCTCCGGCTTCCTGCTGAGGCCAGACCTGAAGGGAAGAGTTCCCTTTTCTCAAAGAAGAGCATCTAGATGGACTAAAAATTAGGAAGTGGAAGTATTTTAGCTACTAACCAAAATAAATCATGCACAGCTGTGTTGGCTTTGAGTAAGGCATTTTGGGGGATTCAGGCTAAGAGATCTGATCAGCCAAATAGAGGGGACCTACCTACCTCCCCATCCTTGAGAAAGATGAATGGGAGCCTTGGAAGGTGTATCAGGAGCTGAATGATGAGATTAGTGGACAAAGATTGGGGTCAGAGCCATCCATAAGTTTAATAGACACAGACAGTGGAGAAGAGAAACCACCCCTTCATTCTGCTCCTAAACTAGCCTCTTACCTTTGGCCCTTGGGCCAAGTTGCCGGTGACAGTGATGGCCCTATGCCCCGGAGAGAACAGAGATTTGGAGAATTGCATCTCTGTGTGCCCAGAGGGTTCTTACACCTTCTTCCTTCCCTGGGAACTGCCCTATGGATGCAGGCTGGTTTGAGCAGACCCCCTGGGCGTGAAGTTGCTGTTGCCATGGTCATATAACTACACAGAGACCATTTAGGGCTGATCTCCTCCTCCTTCTCCTCTTCTTTGGGCATCCCCCCAAATCCTCTACCCGAGGAAGGCTTTGTCCATCTGGATCCTCACAGAGTGTGAGCTAGAGCTGGGCCTCCTGGCATCATCTGTGTCCTTGAGGGGCCTGAGCTGGAAGGAGTGCCCTGGGCCCTGCAGGCATCCAGAGGGCCTTGCCTGGGGCTCCACCAGCACTCCTTATCATTTTGTTTGTTCATCAGACTTCGGCGAGTGCTGTGTTCACCTCTCTTTCTCCGGAAATAGATGGCTGTAACAAAGCCCTTGCCCTCAAGGATTCTGTGGTTTTGCTGAGAAGACAGACTTGTCCCCAAACTGCCTGGTTGAGGTGATGAAAGATCTGTGGTTGCCCGCATAAGGAAGGAAGGATGGAGGGAAGATTAAGGTGACATTTGAGTTGAATCTTGAGAGTTGAGTGTGGGTGTGTCGGGCTGGGCATGCCCTGTTGGCCTCCCAGTGACTTTATTCCGGTGATTCTGGGGAGGGGGGACACAGAAAGGAAGGAGACAGCGTGAGATGAGGGCCAGTGTTGGGCAGTTCTTCCTGACATTTAGAAATTGGTTTATCTCTCTTACTGAGCATCTGCTCTGTCCTTACTTCTGTGTAAGCCAAGCCTATGGAGTACAGCCGTTCACAAGATAGAGCCTTTAAGCAGAGACTGTGACATTTGCAGAACCATAATAGGGAAGGAGAATCAGAATGTAGTTTAATAAGCAGTGAAGATGGAAATCTAAGTGTCTTCCAGAAGCTTCCTTTTTTTTTTTTTTCAGTCACGCTGTGCAGCTTGTGGGATCTTAGTTCCCTAATCAGGGATTGAACCCAGGCACTCGGCAGTGAGAGCCCCGAGTTCTAACTACTGGACCACCAGAGAATTCCTAGAAGGTTCCTTTATGTACTCAGTAAATATAGAGCACCTGCTGTATGCTAGGACAGTGTGGAAGGCCCAGTGAACAAGGGGTCAGCCCCTGACCTCTTTATAAAGTGTAATTGGGAAAATAAACATTGAGTGGTTTTCAATATAAAATTGTACACCGGGACAAAAGTTACAAAGGAGAGGCCCATACAGCAGCAGTCCCCAGCCTTTTGGCACCAGGCACCAGTATCATGGAAGACAGTTTTTCCATGGACTGAAGGCGGGGGATGGTTCAGGATGATTCAAGTCCATTACATATATTGTGCACTTTATTTCTATTATTATTACATCAGCTCCATCTCAGATCATCAGGCATCAGATCCCGGAGGTTGGGGACCCCTGCCACAGGGAATTAACTGGGAGGCCTACCCTGTCGGGGAGGTAAGAAAGGGCTTTTCTGTGGAAGGGATATTTGGAGGATGAGGGAACAGCATAACCAGAAGAAGGAAGAGCATAGACAGGGGCTCAGTGACTAGAGGAAGGAGGAGTGATGATGGTTGGAGGGAAGGGAACAAGGCTGGGAATGGTGTGAGTGAGTCTGGAGAAATATGCCAGGACTAGCCCTTCCAGGGTCTGCCAGAGTGTGCTGAGAATACGGTGCTTGTTCTAAGATTATCCCGGAAGTAATCATCAGTATCAATCGAAGCGATGGTTCTCAACCTGGGACTGCACAGCCCTCTAGGGTCATTTTGGAACTTCATGGAAATTGTCTGTTGGCTGTCACTGGGATTAGGATCGTATTCAGGATGTGTTTCATTCATTTCAACAAAGTAACGAAGGCATTGCAAGTATTTAACTATCCTAAAGAGAGGTGTTATCAGGAATACTGTTGAAGGAGACTAAGTGGGTGTGAGAGTCTGGGGAGAGTGCCTGAGTTTTTCTGGCTTCCTAAAGACTTTCCAGGAGTTGGGGGCAAGTACAGGCTTCCCTTGGGTATTCACAGCCCACATCTCAGATGGAGTTAGACGGTGGGGGACCACAGCCTCTGATATAACCATGAAAAGACCTGTTAGTGGAGAATGAGCAAGCATAGCCCAGAATGGCTCACCCTTCATGTTCTGTCTCAGGTCTGTGTGGAAGGAGGAGCCCCAGTTAGGTTCCCAAATGCAGCCGGCACTCCCACGCCCTGTTTCGTGGCAGCTGGAGGGTTGAGGGCAGCAAAGAACCTCATGTCAAGAGTTTTTGACCCCTTGGGACTTCCGTGGTGGTCCAGTGGCTAAGACTCCGAGTTCTCAGTGCAGGGGGCCTGGCTTCAATCCTTAGTCAGGGAACGAGATCCCATATGACACAACTAAGACCCGACCTAGCCAGAAAAAAGTCTTTCACCCCAACCCAGTCCCAACCCAACAACAAGAAGCTGCTGTCCATCAATGGTCAAACAAGTAAAAATAATAAGACATCACTTACAGGCTTTATTCCTGATAACAGAAGTAATACTTGTTCATTGTAGAAACTTCGGGAAACCGAGAAAAAACTAGAGCCTCCCACTCCCTCTCCCCCTGGGTTTAATATTGAAAGTAAAATTTTACACTATTTCATAGGCGACATACAATTTGCAGTTGTTGGTTTTGTCTTATTTTTACAAAAGTAGGATGACACGCTAGAGTTTGTAAAGTGGTTTTATCTGCTTGACAGGTGATGGATGATTTCTCATGTCACCTAAGGTTTGCACGCAATGAGGTTTTCAACAGTGTGTTTGCAGCCAGTTATGAATGTACCATGGTTTGTGTGACCAGCCCCCTCCCCTTTTTTTGTGGCTCGAGGAGCTTTTGGTTCTGCCTGTTGATGAACAAGACAGTGATGAACTGCCCTGCAGAGAAGTTTTGGCGTGCAAAGCCATTAATACTTCCTTATGACCTTTCACAGAGAGAGAGATGGAGTGCGGCTTGCCCTGCTGAGCGTGCGGGCCTTAAACAACTCTCTAGCCTTGTTAACATCCAGAAATCAATGGTTGTCTCTGTATCATCCAGAAATTTCCAGGAGCCAAATGTTGTAGTAATAATATTTTAAGTCACAGTCTTATTTTCAGTGTCTGATGGGTTAGAAAAGAAACAGGTGGGCTAGAAGACTTTATAAGGGTTTTATTTTATTTTATTAAGAGCTTCATAAAAAAAGATTTATTTCTTCAGCGTTTTACATCAGTCATTGGTTGCTGGTATGAAAATATCTCCTTTTTAATTCTTTGGCTCACGGGTGATACCGTTGGTCAGAGTAGTCACGTGTCCTTTTCAAAAGCAAGAGGTCTTGGAGAAATCTGTATGTCCAGAATGAAACAAGAACTGTGTCATGTCCACTGCAGCCTCTGTCTTTTATAACCCGCTTTTGACGTGGACCGTTTCTGAAGTCTTTATGGAATTTGTTACAGTGTTGCTTCTGTTTCTTATGTTTGGAGGCCTGTGGGATCTTAGTTCCCCGACCAGGGATCAAACCCACATCCCTCAATATTGGAAGGCAAAGTCTTAACCACTGACCCACCAGAGAAGTCCCTCTTTCCATCAAATACTTTGAAAGGCAGATGTGTTTAAGCAATGGCAACAGCCTCCACGTACATCGGAAGGATGACAACACCCCATGGGTGTGAGGATTTGTTTATTCAAGCTGCAGATGATGTGGATTTCCTAACTACTGGCAAGAATTCCCCTTCAGGGCACCCCAAATAACTGTCCGCACCCCAATCAGGAGCCCCTGGCCAGAGGAGAGGGTCCTGATGAAAACAGCAGCTGAAAGGATCCACCAGGCTGGGGGATGAGGGTGGGGATTTGGGGGCTGTGCGTGGTCCCACGTGAGTCCAGACAGTCGCACAGGGTCCCTGGCATCACAGTGGATCCTGGAGACACTCCAGGACACCCTCCAGGACATTCCGAGACCGCCCTGTGTGGGTCAGCACATTCGTTTCAGTTCTTTCCTCCCTTCCTCCCAGGCTCATCCCCCACTCTCCAGGCTGACGCTTCCTGCCTGGGGCCTCTGGCCGCCCATCTGTTTCCTCGCCCTGCCATCTGCCCGCGGCACCAGCCCAGGCCTGCTGCCCGGGAGCCTCCCGGTGACCCTCCGCCTGCCTCATGCTGTCCTCCTTTGTCACCAGTTTGGCTCAGAAGTTTCTTTGCCCGCTGCTCACTCCCGGGCATTCCTCTATCGGGTTCTTAGCAACCCCCTGGCACTGGGGGCCTGGCTCAGGGCCTGGCGCTGGCTGCCGGCCCTCCATCCCCTAGCCTTCCTGAGAGATGAGGGCTCGCAAGGAGAAGGGGACCTCTTCCCAGCACAGCCCCATCCTCTGGACCAGCGGCGGTCAACCTCCTGCTGAGAAAGCCTTTTACCTGGTCTGTGTTTTACTTGGCAGTGACAAGGCTCTTCCTTTCCCTGGGGCAGCCTTTTCCCTTTAAAGAAATAGGTGGACAGATTCATTGATAGAGAAAGAGAGAAATTGTCTGGAAAGTGGTTGCCACACATTACCCACAGAAAAGATTACTGTGAAATTTTCAGAGTAAAACGGGTGGAGGTAGAGACAGTGAAGGGAATTCAGAAGGGAATAGGAAAGGGAGAGGAGAAATTAAATAAATGCTTTTGGGCACAGAGTAAATTGGACCTTCTGAAATGCAGAGAGAGTAACTAAAGAGAGCATGACCTCCATACCTTTTTGCTCATTTCTTCCTTTTAGGTTCTCTTTATTCCCCTAGAGAGACGGCAACAATGCTAGTATTGTTTAAAGGGAAGTCTTTTTAAAACTTTTTCTCTCATATGATGAAAGTGATACTTAGCTAATAATAATAGAAATAATAGCGTTTATCATACAGTGAGTTCCTGTTAGGTGACAATGACTGGGCTAGGTGTTTTACATGTGTGGGCTTATTCAGTCCTCAAAATAGTTAGTTCCTATAATTATCTGCATCTTACAGATGAGGAAACGGAGAGAAATTTGGTAACTTGCCCAAAATCACAAAGCCATAAATAATGAAGCTGCATTTGGGGCAGTTTGAGTCTAGATCCTGAACTCGTAAAAGGACAACCTGGAGTCACTTTTTTTCATTATCAATATGCCATGAAGAGTTTCCCATGTCTTTAAACCTTTTTTTTTTTCCTAATTACGTATTTATTTGGCTGTACTGGGTCTTAGTTGTAGCACACGCATCTTCGATCTTCTTTGCAGCATGCAAGATCTTTAGTTGCAGCATGGGGAGCTAGTTCCCAGACCGGGGATTGAACCCAGGCCCCCTGCCTTGGTAGTGCAGAGTCTTAGCCTCTAGACCACCTAGGAAGTCCCCTCATGTCATTACAGCTTACCTGGGGAGGATGCTGTGGTAACTACATACGAGTCCATTATTTGGTTAGAGGACCCCCCCCCCCCCCCCCCGCTCCTCTTTGGTTGACAGGCAGTCGCAGATTTAGAAGGAGGTGCTCTGAGACGTGCCAGCAGGCGCTGGTGACAGTTTCACCTTTTGCCAGAAATGAACTCAGCCGAGTGGGGAAAATCCCTCCCTGGGGTATAGGGCAGACAGAGTGTGCCTACTTTAGAAAGCATTTCACGTTTTTCTCTCTGGGCCTCTGGAAGGCTTAAGAGGGAACCATTAGTAGGACTTCCCTGGCTCCCTGGTCAGAGAACTAAGATTCTGCATGCCACACGGAGTGGCAAAAAAAAAAAAAAAAAGTTAAATCATTAGTATCATCCTTGTGTTATGTCCTAAGTTCCTCCCAAGAGAAGAACTAAAGTTCAGGTTTCTGCTTTGTCATGTCAGGCAATTTCACATGCAATTTCCCTTTGGCTAATCCTTAATGACTATTCGTTAATTATTTCCCCCTTCTTTTGATTGAATGAAGGCTGAGAGATTTTGTCACTTGCACAAGGTTGGAAAATTCTATTAATTTCTGGAGCCAGCATGGGAACCTAAGTGCCATGGTCTAACCCTTCCCCCCACGGTGTACTGTCTCTCTGTGCGGGGCAGACAGGCTCCCGGGCTCCCCCTCTGTGGCTGACACACCCTAGGGGGACCCCTCCCGTGAGTCACTTTGTTGTTCAGTCACTCAGTCACGTCTGACTCTTTGTGACCCCATGGGCTGCAGCACGCCAGGCTTCCCTGTCCATCACCAACTCCCGGAGCTTGCTTAAACTCATGTCCATCGAGTCGATGATGCCATCCAACCATCTCATCCTCTGTCATCCCCTTCTCCTCCTGCCTTCAATCTTTCCCAGCATCAGCATCTTTTCAAATGAGTCAGCTCTTCAAATCAAGTTGTCAAAGTTTTGGAGCTTCAGCTTCAGCATCAGTCCTTCAATGAATATTCAGGACTGATTTCCTTTAGGATGGACTGGTTGGATCTCCTTGCAGTCCAAGGGACTCTCAAGAGTCTTTTCCAACGCCACAGTTCTAAAGCATCAGTTCTTCGGCACTCAGCCTTCTTTACAGTCGAACTCTGACATCCATATATAACTACTGGAAAAACCATAGCTTTGATGAGATGGACTTTTGTTGGCAAAGTGATGTCTCATCCCATGAGTCACACCCAATGCAATTCCATCCTCTCAAGTGTGGACGGAACCTTCGACTTTTTCTAACCATTAAGGAATAGCAAAGGAGATGTGATGTCATTCCCATGGTTATGTCTTGTGCCTGGGCGAAGGGATGCTGCAGATGTAATTCAAGCTCCAAGTCAGTTGATTCTGAGTTGATCAAAAGGACGTTATATTCAGGTGAAAGTCCCTCAGTCACGTCCAGCTCTTTTCGACCCCATGGACTGTAGCCCTCCAGGCTCCTCTGTCTATGAGATTCTCCAGGCAAGAATACTGCAATGGGTAGTCATTCCCTTCTCCAGGGGAGCTTTCCCATTCAGGGATTGAACCCGGGTCTTGTGCATTGCAGGTGGATTCTTTACCATCTGAGCCATCAGCCTGGCTTAATCAGGTGACAGTCCTTAAGAAAGATACTGGATCTTCCCAAAGGGACAGATTCTCTTGCTGACCCCGGAGAACTAACCTGCCTTGCTGGGCCCAGCAGAGGGCCACATGGGGCGCAGCTATGGGTCGTGTCTAGAAGCTGAGAGCAACTCTCAGCTGAAATCAACCAGAAAATAGGATCCCATAGTTGGAACAGCACATGAGCGTGGTTGAAAACTCCAAGCCTCAAAGGAAACCCCAGGCAGGCCCCCACCTCGATTGCAGCCTCGTGAGACCCTGAGCAGAAGACTCTAGCCAGAGCTCCCAACTGCTGAAAACTGTGAGATTTTAAATGAATATCAGTTTAAGCTACCTACTTGGGGTAATTTGTTAGGCAGCAGGAGATATCTCATACACCCACAGAAACCCGTGTCTCCTGCATCAGATCTGGTGTTTTCATGGCTGCTCCTTAGCAAGAAAGGCTGGGGAGTGGAGGGTCAACAGCTGGGCAGGAGGCAGGAGGTACAGTGGCCATTTAAAAAATATATTTACTTTATTTGGCTGCATTGGATCTTGGTTATGGCTTGTGGGATCTCTGTTGTGGCACATGGGCTTACCCTACAGCATCTGGGATCTTAATTCCCGGACAGGGATCGAACCCATGTTCCCCACATTGCAAGGCAGATTCTTAACCACTTAGACCACCAAAAAAGTCCTTACAGTGGCCATAAGTTTTTATCTGGGCTGTGGTCATATGTCTTTTAATTCTTGTGCAGTCAATCTGTTGGTTGGAATCCTTGCTCTGGGCATTGTGCTAAATGCTTTAAAAGCCAAGAATTCACTCATCATTAGGACCCGGGTTCAGATCTTCCCTGGTGGCTCAGACGGTAAAGCATCTGCCTATAATGCTGGTAGACCCCGGTTCAGTCCCTGGGTCGGGAAGATCCCCTGGAGAAGGAAATGGCAACCCACTCCAGTACTTTTGCCTGGGAAATCCCATGGACGGAGGCTGGCGGACTACAGTCCATGGGGTTACAAAGAATCAGACTCGACTGAGGGATTTTCTCTTGAAGATAACATCCTTTTGATCAACTCAGAGTCAACTGATTTGGAGCTTTAATTACTTACCTCTGCAGCATCCCTTCACCCCCGAATGTGACATAACCATGGGAATGACATCACATCTCCTTTGCTATTTCTTACAGCGGTATTTCCACTTTACAGATGAGGAGACTGTGTGGGGAGTTTAAATACCTTCTGTGCAGAAGAATGGCCTCCACCGCCTGGCAGTCCCACTGTCCTCCAGGGTCCTTCCTAGAGCCATTCTAAAAAATGAAAATGCTGATGCTCACAGTAACTGTGGTTGTACAATTGTTAAAAATGTATTTCCTGCTTTTAAGTAAATAACATTCACATGATCAAGATTTTAAAAGTGCATAAACTCTTTCAGTTTCCACATTTCCTTCCTGGAGGCTCCGAGTGATAACTGTTTTCTTGTATGTCATTGCTACTGCTAAGTCACTTCAGTCGTGTCCGACTCTGTGTGACCTCATGGACGGCAGCCTACCAGACTCCCCCGTCCCTGGGATTCTCCAGGCAAGAACACTGGAGTGGGTTGCCATTTCCTTCTCCGATGCATGAAAGTGAAAAGTGAAAGGGAAGTCGCTCAGTCACGTCTGACTCTCGGCAACCCCATGGACTGCAGCCTACCAGGCTCTTCCATCCATGGGATTTTCCAGGCAAGAGTACTGGAGTGGGGTGCCATTGCCTTCTCCCTGCATGTCATTAGGAGTTATTAATATTTTATGTTTCTGTGTGTGTGTGTGTGTGTGTGTCTCCATTGGCTTTCCATCATTCTGTACGCATGCAGAGTGTTCTCATTCTCCTCATGTTCCAATAACAGCTGCGTTGTGTCCCAGAGAATGGATTGACCATATTGTTTTTTAACCAATCCCCTACTGATGGGCACTTATGTTATTTCCCATCTTTTGTTATGTCGCAGTGCTGTAGTGGATACCATTTTACATATCATAGTTCTCTGTGTGTACAAGATTCTCAGAAGGAGAAATCCCTAAAGGTGGAATTCCTAGGCCCGCTAGCTGTTGCCTGCCCTTGGACATTTTTTCGTCTGTTCTGTAACTCAGAATCGCAAACATCTCCTGTGATCTCCTCCCAAGGGGTGTCAGAGGTCTTCCGCATCCATTGTCATTGAGAGGCTCTACTTGGTGCTCAGGGTTCATAGTTCAAGCTCTCTAGACTTCTACTTGACTTGATTTAAGATGTTAAGGACCAGAAACATCTGGGGAACAAGCAGACCTGTGTGATCAGCATTGTTAGAATTTCCCAGAATCCATCACAGGGAGTGTTGAAGTCAAGCTTCTTAAAAATAGAGCTAGAAATGGGGATTCTTTTATTTATTTAATAATATTTCTTTTTACTGGAGTATAGTTGCTCTACAATGGTGCGCTAGTTTCTGCCGTATAGCAAGGTGAATCAGCTACATGTGTACATACACCCCTCTGTTTTTTATTTCCGTCCCATGTAGGTCACCACGGAGCACTGAGGAGAGTTCCCTGTGCTGCACACTAGGTTCTCATCAGTCATCTGTTCTATACACGCTAGTGTATATGTCGATCCCAGTCTCCCAGTCCATCCCACTCTCCCTTCCCCCTTGGTGTCCATGCTCTGGTTCTCTGCGTCTGTGTCTCTGTTTCTGCTTTGCAAATAAGATCACCTCTACCTTTTCTTTCTAGATTCTACATATATGCGTTAACATACAGTATTTGTTTTTTGCTTTCTGATTTACTTCATTCACTCTGTTTGACCGTCTCTGGTTTCCTCCACGTGTCTGCATATGGCACAGTCTCGCGCCTTATTATGGCTAAGTAGTACTGCAGAAATTGCCTGAGTGAGGGCTGCAGTCAAGGGCAGGGGAGGACTAGATGATGGGTCTGAGAAGTCTAGCCTCAGCCTGATCTTGCCGGGAGCTCTGGAGAGTGAGCTGCCCCAAAGAGGTGCTCCCATTTGGGGCAGTGGAGCTAGGCTTTTGTTCTGTTCATTGGCCACAGACCAGAGAAGGGGAGTCGATAAACTCGGGATGGGGGGCCTGTGAGCCAGACAGCTCCCACTGTGCAAGGAAAATCTTTAGAAGGTTGCGGGTGTGGTAGCTGGGATGTGTACACTGGCCTGATAAAGGGGAGCCCAGTGGAGTAGGGGGCTTCCTGGTGGCTCAGTTGGTAAAGAATCTGCTTGCAACGCAGGAGACCCCCGTTTGACTCCTGAGTCAGGAAGATCCTCTGGAGAAGGGACAGGCTACCCACTCCAGTATTCTTGGGCTTCCCTGGGGGCTCAGCTGGTAAGGAATCTGCCTGCAATGCTGGAGACCTGAGTTCGATCCCTGGGTTGGGAAGATCTCCTGGAGGAGGGAAAGGCTACCCACTCCAGTATTCTGGCCTGGAGAATTCCATGGACTGTGTAATCCATGAGGGGTCTAAAACAGTTGGACACAACTGAGCGATTTGGGAGTGACTTTCACTTTCACTTTTCACTTACTTTCAGTGGAGCAGGGAACCTGTGGAGCAGCGCCTGCCTGTGTTTCTCAGGAGCCTTTGGAATGAATGGCCTTTCCTCTGGTTGATCTCTGCCGAGGCTCTAAGCTGGTGTGCTCTGGGGACAGGCAAACCTGACCGAAGCCTCCCTCCTCCTGCAGAACTGGTTTATCAGTATTCTTCCCTGGGGCACACCCTGGATCTGCAAGGCCAGTCTGCACCGAATTCGGATGTTACTTTCTGCTGTTCACTTAAGCAGTTTTATTATTTTTGTGTTCAACTCTCATTTGAAACAAGGGGAGATGAAAACAAATCAATATTTACTGAATGAAAAAATAAAATCAATAGGAACCAAAATTATTTCTGTAACCTTTCAGGAAAGAATTGTGAGTAGTATCATGGTGGTATAAATAACTTGACCATATCTGTTTTAACTCCTTGGAGGGACCTAATGATTTCAGATTTGGGGGCCTTACTGCTATATCATGTTTGTTGTGAGTTTCACACGGGAAAGGTAAAAAGAAGCACCACTGACCTTGTTGTTGATAATGTGACATTGGTTTTCCAAGGGTCCTCAAGTGTCAGTCATTATGGAGAGTGTTTACTGACTGCCACTTTGAGGAGAGGAAAAACTGCAGTGTATACAGCAGGAATGAACACAACATTGTAACTCAAAGCAAAACTGCAGTGTAGGGACTTCCCTGGTGGTCCAGTGGTTAAGACTCCACCTTCCAATGCAGGGGGCATGAGTTCGATCCCTGACTGGGGAGTTAAGATCCCACGTGCCTCTGGGTGTGGCTGAAAAAAACACCCTGCATTGTAATATGCGTCCCCTAAACCTGATGGTGTCTCCTTGCTGATGGAAAGTCTGCTGTCACAGTTTGCTGTGTACGTTTGGTTCCAGGCCACCACGATAAAGTATCACAGTAAAATGAGACATATGAATTGTTTGGCTTCCCAGTGTTAAATAAAAATTATGTTTGTACTAATTGTAGTCTGTTACCTCTGCAATAGCATTATGTCTAAAAAATGTACACACCTTAATTGAAAAATATGCTATTGCTAAAAAAAATGCTAACCATCATCTGAGCCTTCATGTGTCTTTGTCTTTTTGCTACTAGAGGATCTGGCCTTGATATTCGATGACTGCTGGCCGATCAGGGTGGTTATTGCTGAAGGTCGGGGCACCTATGGCAATTCCTTAAAATAGGACAACGGCAGTTTGCCGCATAGATTGGCTCTTCCTCGCGTGAACGACTTCTCTGCAGCCTGCAGTGCCGTTTGGCAGCACTTGATCAAACAGTGGAGAACTTCTTTCAAAATTGGAGTCAGTGCTTTCAAACCCTGCCACTGCGTTAGCACCTAAGTTTACCTAGTATTCTAAGTCCTTTGTTGTTATTTCAGCAAACTTCGTAACATTTTCACCAACAAACTTCACAACCACTTCCTTGGCTCATCCGTAAGAAGCGACTTCTCATCCACTCAAGCTTTATCAGGAGAGGCAGCAATTCATTCCCATCTTCAGGGTCTTCTTCTAATTCTAGTTCTCTTGCTGTTTCTACCACATCTGCAGTTACTTCCTCTCCTGAAGTCTTGAAACCCCTCGAAATCATCTATGGGGGTTAAACTCAACTTCTTCAAAATTCCTGTTAATGTTGATATCTTGACCTCTTCATGTGAATTATGAATTTTCTTCACGGCAGCGACAATGGTGGATCCTTTCCAGAGGTTTTCAGTTAACTTTGTCCAGATCCATTAGAGGAACCCCTGTCTATGGCAACTACATAGCGTTATAAAATGTATTTATTAAATAGTAAGACTTGGAAGTTGAAACGACTCCTTGATCCGTGGGCTGCAGAATGAATGTTGTGTTGTGTGGTAAGTCGCTTCAGTCGTGTCCTAATATTTGTGACCCTATGGACTTAGCCCGCCAGGCTCCTCTGTCTGTGGGATTCTGTAGGCAAGAATACTGGAGTGGGTTGCCATGCCCTCCTCCAGGGGATCTTCCTGACCCAAGGATCAAACCATGTCTCTTATGTTTCCTGCATTGGCAGGCAGATTCTTTACCACCATAGCGCCCAGCTATGTAGCCTTACAAAATGAATTTATTAAATAATAAGACTTGAAAGTTGAAATGATCCGTGAGCTGCAGAATGACTGTTGTGTTAGCCAGCATGATAACATTGACTTTGTACATCTCCATCAGAGATCTCGGATGACCAGGTGCCTTGTCAATGAGTGGTCAGATTTTGAAAGTAGTCCTTTTTCAGAGCAGTAGGTCTTAAAATATTTAATAAACAGTGTTGTAAACAGAATGTGCCGTCATCCAGGCTTTGTTGTTCCATTTTGAGAGCGTAGGCAGGGTAGATTTAGCATAATTCTTAAGGGCAGCAGGATTTTCGGAATGGTAAATAACCATTTAACATTGCAATAGCGCAAAACAAGAAAATCAGCCTGTCCTTTGAAGCCAGGCCTTGACTTTTGTCTCCAGCTATGAAAGTCCTATAGAGCACCTTCTTCCCTTCATGCGTCCTCATTCACGTCCGACTTTTGCTACCCCATGGACTGTAGCCTGCCAGGCTCCTCGGTCCATGGGATTCTCCAGGCAAGAATACTGGAGTGGGTTGCCATTTCCTTCTCCAGGGATCTTTCCAACCCAGGGATCGAACCTGCATCTCCTGCATTGGCAGGTGGATTCTATACCACTGAGCCACCTGGGAAGCCTGCTATCTTATCTTCTTCCAGTAGAAGGGTATTTGTCTACACTGAGAACTTGTTTTATAGTGTTTTCCCCTTTGTGAAATTATCTTAACTAGTGAATTCTCTTAACTAGTTCTTCTGGAGAACTTGCTGCAGCTCAGCATCTGCACTTTCTTCACTTTGCACTCTGATGTTAAGGAGACTGCTTCTTTGCTTCAATTTCATGAACCAACCTCTGCCAACTTCAGACTTTTCTTCTGCAGCTTCCTCACCTCTCTCAGCCTTCCTGGAATGAGGAGAGTTAGGGCCTGGCTCTGGATTAGGTATTGGCTTAAGGGAATGCTGTGGCTGGTTTGGTCTGCTATCCAAGCCGCTGAAGCTTTCTCCACATCAGCAATAAGGCCGTTTTGCTTTCTTATCATTACTTTTTTTTTTGCTGGAGCAGCACTTTTCATTTCCTTCAAGAATGTTCCCTGTGCATTCACAACTTGGCTAACTTTTGGCGCCAGAGGCCGAACTTTCAGTCTGCCTGGGCTTGACATGCCTTCCTCACTAAGCTTAATCATTTCTAGCTTTTGATTTAAAGTGAGAGACGTGCGACCCCTCCTTTCACTTGAACGAGTGGAGGCCATGGTAGGGTTATTGGTGGCCTAATTTCAGCATTGCTGTGTCTCAGGGAGCAGGGAGGCCTGCGGAGAGAGCGAATGACGCGAACGACTGGCCGGAAGACACAGTGCTCTTTGTCCCCACTGCTTGAGTGCACGTTTCCCAAGAAGGCCCTTCTCTTACAAAGCGCTGTGTAGTTCGCTCTTTCAAGAGGTCTGTGACATCAGTTCTGTGGCATCTAATCTCGCTACCGTATTCAGGTTTCACCAGATGACCACTAGCATCCTTTCTCTGGTCTAGCGTTGCCTTCAATGATTGTGTCTCCGCAGTCTCTTCAGTCTGGAATGGTCTGTCTTGTTTTGCATGACTTTGACATTCGTGAGGAGTCCAGGACAGAGCAGCCCTCTCACTGGATGTTCAAGTCGGTGTGGAAGGACCCTCTGACTCCCCGTGTTCCGTAGCCACCACGGAGGCAGGAGAGACAGAAAGGGAAGAACGTGTATTTGGATCACGGTGACCTTACCTCCATTTTCCTACTTCTGTTTTCACAAAAGTCCCCTTTGCAGACTTCCTATGCAGAGTTAATAGTTCAGGTTGGACTTGATTGCATGTCCTATTAATAATAATAATAAAACACAACAGCTTAGCTCAAAGATAACATCCTTAGGGGACTTCCCTGGTGGTCCAGTGGTTAAGACTCTGTGCTTCCAATGCAGAGGGCACAGGTTCGATCCCTGGTTGGGGAACTTAAAGGTGACATTCTTAGAAGAGTGGCTAAAATTGCTTGAGGGATTATCACCCACCACGTCCTGTTCTGTGAACTTGCCTGAATTACCTCACTTAACGCTCAGCAATGGCCCTATCCTCTACTACTACTACTACTACTAAGTCACTTCAGTCGTGTCTGACTCTGTGCAACCCCACAGAGGGCAGCCCACCAGGCTCCCCCGTCCCTGGGATTCTCCAGGCAAGAACACTGGAGTGGGTTGCCATTTCCTTCTCCAATGCATGAAAGTGAAAAGTGAAAGTGAAGTCACTCAGTCGTGTCCGACTCTTTGCAACCCCATGGACTGCAGCCTACCAGGCTTCTCTGTCCATGGGATTTTCCAGACTGTTATTTTTCATATTTTCAGCCAAGCACCCGAGTCCATAGTGATTACACCGTCAGATATGGAGTCCGGCACAGGTATTTAGCAGTTTCCCCAAACCCAGGCTGCTTCTCCCGGGCTGCAGGCTGGTTTCTGGTCGATAGCCGTGCAGAGGCAGCTCGTTGTCACCAATGGAGTGAGCGAGAAGGGCTGTTGGTTACTTCCTGTTTGAGGCTCTGCAGAGGCAGGATCCTCCACTCTTTTTTTCAAAGTCAGTTGAATGCAGGGGACTCCAAGCCCTAGATTGCATATTTAAAGATAAGGAATTGGAAACAATCCCGGGGCCTATAAATAGCCTGCTTCCCCTCCCTAAGGGCTTCCCCTCCCTAACCCCGCCCCCTCCAGCCTGGGAAGGATCTTTCCCAACACCCCCTCCAAGGTAGTCCCCCCACCCACCCCTGCCCGCTGATTCCACCCGACTGCTGCCCCCATCACCCTGTCCTGTAGCTCAGTTCTGCTTTCTTCCCAGCAGTTCTTCATCTGAAATCCCCTTTCTTACTTCTTCATCAGAAGTGGTGGTGGTCTTCTCCACCAGGACTCGACTGAACCGCAAGGGGGCAGTGGCCATCCTGCCTGGGTTGCCGCGGGTTGCCTGGGATTAGAAAGCACTCAAAATCTTTGTTGTTGCTGTTTGTTTTAGCTTTAAAAAAATTTTTTTTAATGAAAGTATAGTTGATTTGGGGCTTCCCGGGTAACTCAGTGGTAAAGACTCCACTTGTCAATGCAGGAGACGTGGGTTCGATCCCTTCATCGGGAAGATTCCCTGGGAAAGGAAATGGCAACCCTTTCCAGTATTCTTGGGCTGGAAAATCCCATGGATGGAGGAGCCTGGTGGGCCACAGTCTCTGGGGTCGCAAGAGTTGGACATGACTGAACGACCATACAACAGCTACAGTAGTTGACTTACAATGTTGTATTCATTACTGCTGTACAACAGTTATACACATATATACGTTCTTTTTTAAAAAATGCTCTTTTCCTTGGGACTTCCCCAGAGGTCCATTGGTAAAGACCCTGTACTTCCAGTGCAGGAGGCCTGAGTTCTATCCCGAGTTGGGGAACTAAGATCCCATGTGCTATGGGGTGCAGTCACACAAAAACCTTTTTTTCCACTATGGTTTTTACAGGCTATGCATAGTTTCCTGTGCTATCCAGTAGGACCTTGTTGTTTATCCATCCTGTATATAGAAGCTTACACGTGCTAACCCCAGCCCCCCACTCCATCTCCCCCACCCCCTCCCCCCTGGCATCCACAAATCTGTTCTCTTGTGTCCATTCAGAATCTTTTTTTTTTTTTTTTCCTTGAATGAATGAAAGAAGATTTTCTTTACCAAAGCTTCTGTTAATAGCACTCGTTTCAGAAAAGTCAGCCTGGGTAAAGCGCTTGAGAGACATGGATCTTCTGAAGACCCAATACTAGTTATTAATTATGATCATGAACAGTGATAGCTAGGGCAGAGGGGTGACCTGGCTGTGGAAGGGCCCAAGGCAGTGGGGCCTGGAGGCCAGGAGGCAGAAGGGGGAGCCGGCGGGGAGAGGCTGAATGCCTGGCCTGGAGTTTCTGGTGGAGACACGGTTCTATGCTGGTGGCCAGTGTGGGAGAACCTTTCTTTTTTATTGAGTTGGGCTGACAGCTTTGCACTGACTCATACACTCAAAACAGGGGGTCCGATGCCAGAGCAAACAAAGATGAGCCGTGGGATAATAGAAGTGTCTGCCGGTCTGTCCAGCTGTCAGGACCGGGCTCCTAATTTAAAGCGTCACCAGCAAACACTGAACAGTTGCATTGCCATGGTGGATTAGAGACTGAGGGCACAGTGTGCCTGATGCGGGCACCTCACTCTCGACTTCGATTTCTGGCTTGAATGATGAGCCTGTGCGGTCCTGGTCGTGGCTCCTCACCCAGCAGAGGCTCAGCTTCAGGTCATGGCGTCAGAGGTTTATTTGGTGTCTCCTCTGTCCCAGCTGTTTGGGGGTACAGCAGTGAACAAGGCCGATCGTACCTTTCCCCGTGGGCAGAAGATGTAGAGGTGTTACACGTCATCACCCCTGAGGCCCCATTGTTTTAGGCACTGCTAGGAAAGGAAGCTGGTGTTAACTTTGTGAGGACACAAATCTCATATCACTTAGAAAATCTATGCTCACTGAAAGAATTCTTGTAGACTGAACTAAAGGGAGATTTTATATGCTCTTGAAAGTAAAGTCACTCAGTCGTGTCCGACTCTTTGCAACCCCGTGGACTATACAGTCCATGGAATTCTCCAGGCCAGAATACTGGAGTGGGTAGCCTTTCCCTTCTTCAGGGGGTCTTCCCAACCCAGGGATGGAACCCAGGTCTCCCTCATTGCAGGCAGATTCTTTACCAGCTGAGCCACCAGGAAAGCCCAAGAACACTGGAGTGGGTAGCCTATCCCTTCTCCAGAGGATCTTCCTGACTCAGGAATCGAACCAGGGTCTCCTGCATTGCAGACAAATTCTGTACCAGCTGAGCCACCAGGGAAGCCCTTTTATATACTCTTGTGAATACCTAAAAAGGAAAATTTTACTGCTCCAGGTCTTAGTTGCAGCACTCAGGCTCTTCAGTCTTTGAGGCAGTATGTGGGATCTAGTTCCCTGACCAGGGATCAAACTCAGGCTCCCTGCATCGGAGCACAGAATCTTAGCCACTGGCCCAGACCACCAGTGAAGTCCCTAAGGAGTCTTTTTTTTTTTTTTTAAGGAATCCTTTTTTAAGTATTTTCGCATACTCTGGTCCTCTGTGTCATCAAGAGTGTGAGCAGTGCAGCATTCCTTAGAAGAGTCCATGGAAGAAGTGATAGCCATCAGTGCTGGGCTCATAAGCCAGCTGGCTTTTGACTCCTGCTTCTGGGGATGATGCTACATGTGCCCGTCTCACCGTCTTGCCGTCTCCACCCCACAGCCTCTGGTTCCCAGGCTTTCAGAGAGCGCTGCGCTCTGGTCTCAGGGGTTTTTTTCTTATGCGTGCTATGACACCATTCCCAAGTTTTGAGTTGGCACATGGCAGGCAATGGTGGCTGCTCCACATCTGCTCTCTGCTCTCGCCAGCAGAAGGTGTAGACCCATCTCTGGCTGGAGGGAACTGGAAATGTGAGAGACAGAGCATCTCTGCATCAGTGAAGTGTGGTTAGTGTGAGGGCGGTGAGCCTGCTGCAGGAGGAGGCAGACAAGGACGTGATCTCAGGTACCCGGAGTCCTCCCAGCCTGCACTCACACCTGCCTGGGAGAGGAACCTGAGGCTGAGACCTGAGCCTGGGAAGAGAGTTCCGAAGGAGCCAACAGCCTGTGCAAAGGCGTAGAGTTGGAAAACATTCTTGGTCAGCTCCCAAGCTGGGCTGTAGGTAGTGGTGCGGTATGGAAGCTCTGTTTGTTGTTGTTCTGTTGCTCAGTCGTGTCCGACTCTTTTTGACACCATGGACTGCCTGTCCTTCACTATCTTCTGGAGTTTGCTCAAACTCATCTCCTTTGAGTTGGTGATGCCATCCAACCATCTATCCTCTGTCGGCCCCTTCTCCTCCTAACCTTAAATCTTTCCCAACATCAGGGTCTTTCCCAATGAGTCGGCTTTTCACATCAGGTGGTCAAAGTAGTGGAGCTTCAGCATCAGTCCTTCCAAGGAAATCAGGACTGATTTCCTTTAGGATTGACTGGTTTGATCTCCTTGCAGATCAAGGGACTCTCGAGTCTTCTCTAACACCACAGTTCAAAAGCATCAGTTCTTTGGAGCTCATCCACCCAAAAAGCCTGCTGGGCTTTGATTGGGATTGTATTGAATCTATAAATCAATTTGGGGGATGGCATGTTAACTATATTGCATCTCCTTAGCCATCAAAATCTCTCCTTTTATTTAGGTGTTCTTTGATTTCTTTCATCAGTATTTTGTAGTTTTTAGCATACTATAAAGTTAGATTTATATCTATTTATATCTATTGGGGCTTATAAGTAATCTTGTTGTCAACAAAGAAAGCTGTTTGGGGTTTTTTTTTAATTATTTATTTATTTATTTGTCCATATGACATGTGGGATCTTAGTTCCCTGGCCAGGGATCAAAACTGTGCCCCCTGCAGTGGAAGCACAGAGTCCCAAATAAAGTTTTATTTTTTCCTTTTCAATCTATATGCCTTTTATTTCTTTTTCTTACTGCAACCTCCAGAAGAACATGGACTATGAATGGTGAAAAAGGACATCTTTGTTGGCTTTCTTAGAGGGAAACCTGCAGTCTCTCACCATTAAGTATACTGATAGCTCTAGATTATTTTGATGTTGTTGTTCAGTCGCTCAGTCGTGTCCCATGAACTCTTTGCGACCCCATGAACTGCAACACACCAGGCCTCTCTGTCCTTCACCAGGTGATTTTGTAGATGGCCTTTATCTGGTCAAGGAAATTCCCTGCTATCCTGAAAGTTTTTATAATGAACAAATATTGAATTTTGTCAAATGCTTTTTCTGCGCCTACTGATAAGAATATTCAGGTTTTCTTCTGTCTGTTAATGGGCATACATTGATTTTCAAATGTTGAACCAGCTGTGGATTCCTGGGATAAACTTTAGTTAGTTGTTGAGCATTTATATTTTTATAGATTGTTGGAGTCAATATACCAATATATTTTTTAAAACATCTTCTATTTAAACTTTTTTTTCTAATTTGTGATGTATTTTTGGCTGAGTTGGGTCTTCAGTGCCATCTGTGGGCTTTCCCTGGTTGCGGCAAGCAGGGGCTGTGCTTCGCTGCAGTCTGCAGGCTTGTCGTTGCAGGGGCTTCTCTTGTGGCTGGACGCAGGCTCTGGGTGCCCAGGCTTCGGTCGTTGCAGCTTGCAGGCCCCTTGGTGTGGCATTCAGGCCTTCGGGCACTAGGGCTTTCGTGATTGGGTGTGTGGGCTCAGATGTCCTGCAGCATGTGGAATCTTCCAGGGCCAGGGATCAAACCCATGTGCCCTGCACTGCAGGCAGATTCCTGTCCGCTGTACCACGTGGCAAGTCCTGTGTCCTTATTCTTTTGAGGGTTTTGACAGCCTGGAAGGAGTTGATCCAGCAGCTTCTAACGCTCCACCAAGACTTGGGCACACTGGTAGCCGAGCTCAGGTTCTTCTCTTTCCTCTTCTTGTGGCTGCAGCCCTTTGGGGTTTTGCCTGTGTCTCACTTCTGCACACACGTTAGAACAGGATAAAGTTGTGAAACTCAGTTCAGAAACAGGATGTAGGAGGAAACACTTGACTCCCGTGGCTAGATCTAGGTTGACTCGCCTCACGTTGCTGAGGCTCTGCTAAGTGCCGGGCCCCAGGGCAGCCCTGGGGACCGTGTGTCCCTGCTGCATTCATCCCAGCGGGTCTCTTAGCAGGTGCTCAAGGGAGGCTTTGTTTAGCTGGAGCTTTTTGCTCCTGTCTCTGTCCTCCCGGTTTCTTCCAAAGGCATCGAGACCAGGGCGGAGGCAGGGCTGCTCCTTGGGGACAGAAAGGCTCTGTGTCTTACCAGCAGGCAGCTTCCAGCAGCCAGGAGGCCTGGAGTGAGCCTGCAGGCCCAGGAAGGGGAAACGTAGGGAGGGGCTGGGCTGCAGCCTTACCGGGGTTGTTTTGTAAGCAGAGGCCAAGAGGGTGGGGAACTTTCTGAAGGAAAGTCTTTGTTTTCACCTGGCACACGGGTGATTTGAAAGTGAGTCAGGGAGAGTGAGGCATGGGAGAAAGGCCTGCTTTGGGGAGTGATGTCACTGAAGCTGGGGGCGCGGACCACAGTTAACTGTGCCTTTGAACCAAGGATGTGGTGGCTGGAGAGGGAAGTGGTCAGGGTCAAGGCATATACTTCTGCCCCGTGGTCTTATCCCCTCTGGGGAGTCATTTTCTAAAACCTGGCCAAAGAGCAGCAGACGGGACGCTGACAGCGCGCTGGAGGCAGAGGGCCTGGCACATTTTTTTCTTTCATCCAGGGCTTTGTCTGTGCAAAGCTCTAGACAGACGGCTCTGCCAGCTGGTTTGGAGCCTGTGGTCAGCAGTCTGAGGAATCCGAGGCAGCCGCCTCCCATTTGAGCTCACAGGGGGAGTTTCTCATCTGCCCCCGAGAGCTGTGATGCAGGAGGGGCTCCCCACATCACCCCAAAGCTCCCCCGAGACATCTGTGCCACCTGTCACCCTCCTCCCTTCCTCCCCGCCGCCTCTGCATTCCTCCGGCTGGATTCTGCTCCTTATCCCCCTGCCGGACCCAGGCTCCCCGCCTCTGAGCCTTGCTGCTTCTCCCCCATCTCCATGGCATGTGTTTTCCAAGCCTGAAGTGCCACTGTGGCTCTTCCTGCTCAGTGATCTTCACTGGCTCCCCACTGCCCGCCCCTGCCGTCTCCTTTCTCAGTCCAGGACCTGTTGCCCCCCTTTCCTGCACCAGCTTTTCCATAACACAGGGAGGGTTTGCTTACCGTGGACAGCTCACCTGCCCCCGAATACCTGCCCCGTGCTTCTCCAGCCTCGCCTTCCCACCAGGTTCTTCTGCTGGAAGCCTTCTTCCCCTTCGTGTGCTCAAATCCTGCAGCCCCTGAGTCCACCCTGAACCAGTCCCACTCTTTACAGAGGACATGCCTGCCTTCCTGCGCTCCAGCAGCCTTCCTCACAGATGATACCTCCCTGATGTTATTGTCCTTTGTTTTCTTTTCTTAAAAAAAAAATTTATTTGAGCTGCGCTGGGGCTTAGTTGCAGCATGCGGGATCTTGAATCTTCATTTGGGCATGTGGGCTCTTTAGTTACGGCATGCAGGATCTAGTTCCCCGACCAGGGATCAAACCTGGGCCCCCTGCTCTGAGTCTTAACCACTGGGCCACCAGGGAAGCCCTCGTCCCCTTTTTCTTTTAACGTCTCCGTGTCTGGGTCTGAGGCCCCTTGTCCTTTGAGGCAGGGCCCGGGTATAAACTGTCCTTCTGGTGTGCTTACTGCCTGCTGACAACTCGCCGTGCTTAGATGAGCCACTGGTTAACCCTTGCTGTGTGCCAAGAGCTTCTCAAACATCATCCCGTGTGACTCTTCTCAGAATACACGTGCAGGGACTTTTAATACTTGCCCTTTGTCAAATGTTCACAAGAGCACTGCCAGCTGTTCTAAATGTTTTGCTCGAATCGTCTCATTTAATCTTCACATCAGCTCTTTGTGGTAGGTTTTCTTCTTACCCCATTTTAAAGATGAGGAGACTGCCTAGCGAGGTTAACTGGCCCATTAGTACTTGTGTTAAGTGACTATTTGACCCACGGGGGTTGCTGGCATGCTTTACTGCTCCTTTCAGGCTCACTTGTTCCTACTGAAGACCAGCCTCTGGCTTACGCTCAGGCCTCCTTCTCCTCTCTCTGGGTGCCATACGACAATCGTGTACCCTTAATCGCTGTGGCTTTCCATCAATGATACATGCTTACAATCCGTCAGTGGCTCTTGTGTACTTGCTTTGTCATTTTTAATCCCAGACTAATTTCTTTTTCCCCCAGGCTGGCACTGAGTTGGCATCATGCTGCCTGGGTTTTTAATCAAGGCATCCCACACCCACATTGTCAAATCCAGCAGGCACTTACTTCTGGCAGGCGCCCAGGGCTGGATGCCAGGCCTCCTGCTGGGGCTGGGCCACACAGCTTCTCCAAATATTTACTTCACCAGGATCTGGGCAAAGCACTGAATGGCGTAACTCTCTCCCTCCTGAGTCAAGGTTTCCTCAGGATCACCCTTGGCAAAATGGAAACCAGCGTAACCTTGTGTTCCTAAGCAGGGCTGGGAACATCGTTAGGACTCAATAAATAATGACTGAATAAATAACTTTATTCTTCTTTCCACTGTAAAAACTGGGGTTGCCTGAATGGGAAACCAGGGAAGTTCTGAAAACAGATGCATCAGTTAGCTTATGCTGCATGACAAACGGTCCTAAAATCTTGGCGGCATCACCAGGTCTTCACTGCTCACGTGGTGGAGGTCAGCTGCGGTTGGCCCTGCTGATCATGACCCCGGCTTGCTTCTGTGTCTGGAGGCTGGCTTCTCGTCCGATCTGGACTGGGTTCATCTGGGGTAACTGAGTTTCAGCACTGTCTGAGTGTCTGCCACCAGACAGTTCCTTCTTAGATGCCACTGCAGGGGAGCCCAGACCTAGAGCTGGCGGAGGTAGCCTCTGAAACTGTCGGTGGCATTTTTTCATTTTTCTCAGCTGAGCCCAGAGCATCCAGACCCAGCAGTTGTCGCCCCAGCAGAGCCTCTCGTTGAGGTCCCTCCAGGTCAAGCATCTTTTTGGGGGTGTGACATGGGATGGAGGTGGGGATTTATGGAGCCGTCCTCAGCCATCCCCACTGCAGCCAGCGGCTATGCTGTGTAATCGTCGGCGACCGGGTTCTTGGAGGCAACAGCTGCCTTCTAGCTGAGCCGCCCGAGAGCCCTCGGCCAAGGGGCTGTGTCTACACCAGGGTCCCAGGTGGGGACCCAGATGTGATCCCTCACCTGGGCCCCCCGCTGCCCTCTGAACGGACCTCAACTTCCCTTTGCACAAGAATCAAAACACGAAACCCAGAACAATGCATATGCAACTTTCAAAACAGGCCAGGCGGGACCTTTTTTTTTTTTTTTGGTTTAAGCGCCTGCTCCAGCTACTATGGTTGTACCGCAAATTACCGCTAAAGTTAGTGTGTGTAAAACAGCCATTGGCTAGGCTCACAGATTATTTGGGTCAGGAGTGTGGGCGGGACACGGTGAACAGGGCTTTGTCTTTGCTCCATGGTGACTGGGCAGCTGGGAGAACTTGAGAGCTGGTGCCTGAGGAGCGAAGGCTTTGCTTTCTCGTGTATTGAGCTAGGTGCTGACTGGTAACCCACCCTCAGCTGGGGCTTTGGCCAGACACCCACTCTCGGCCTCCCCAAGTGACCTGGTGGGAGAGCTCCAGGGGTGCATTCGCAGACGGGAGGGGGGCTCAGGGAAGTGGCATCAGGGTCCCTGACCCAGCCGTGGAAGGCCTGTGGTGTCACTTTGACCACCTGCCAGGAGGCCATTCAGGCAACCCAGGTTCAAGGCAGGGGATGCATTCTGCTTCTGGGTGAGGAGCGGCCAGGGTCTAGAAGAGCACAGGAGCCTGGAATTGTTGCTACGGCTATTCTCTGAAAGCGCAGTCAGCTGGCATGCAGCAAGGAGGGGTGAGATGTTCCTCCTACCCCTCACTGCTGAGGCCGAGGGCGTCAGAATATCTGGCTGCAGGGAGTTTAAGCTCTTGTGGAGTCCAGTCCCTCCTGTCTCCTACCCCAGACCACTGAGTCCTCAGGTAGAGCTTTATTAAAGCTTTGCCAGCGAGGTCATCTGCCCGGTCCCACATGCATGCGTGTTAAGTTGCTCCAGTCGTGTCTGACTCTTTCCAACCCCATGGACTGTAGCCACTGGGCTCCTGGGATTCTCCAGGCAAGAATACTGGAGTGGATTGCGATGCCCTCCTCCAGGGGATCTTCCAGACCCAGGGATCCAACCCACATCTCTTTCATCTCTTGCATTGGTAGGCAGGTTCTTTACCGCTGGGACCACCACCTGGGACCTCAGCCTGGGGAGAAAAAAAAAAAAAACATAAAAGGGGGCAGAAGCAGGGTTCTGTGATTAAGAACCAAACTGTGGAATTGGGTGGAAAAGACTGAATCCCGTCCTGGGCAAACAGTTCTATGGCCCGGGGCGGGCACTTCCCACATCTCCGTTTCCTCATCTGCCTAAGAGTACAACCTGGGGCCAGGCTCGTGGGCGGTACCTGATGAGCAGTAGGGATCCCTGAGAATAAGCTTCCTCATTTCAGCACTTTGTAGAAAGCTCACGTCCCAGCAAGGGCCGTTGACCCTGCCCCTGCACCCCCAGTCCTGGAGAAGATTCTCAGCAGTCTCTCTTATTTTCTTTTAATGATTCATCAGGGAACCTCTGAGAAACACTAGCTCCTACTCTTGAGTCAGACCCTGGGGGGGGGTCACACTGGGGGTGGGGGTCTTTTCATCCCATTCTCTAGGTTTTAGAATCTTTAAAAAAGAGAGAGAGAGCATTTCGTGTATTTTCTGTTTTCCCCCATTCTAAATTAATACTGTGGTTCCTCGGTTAAGGACTTCCTGTTTCAATAGGATAATTTAGTAAAAGTGACGTTACTGGATCAACAGATGTGCTAATTCTTTTTAGATACATGCCAGTTGGGTGTTAAATCTGGCAGTGCCTCCCAAGCGTGCTTAGTGTTAATCCTCAGGCGTTAGTTCACTGCTAACTGTTACTTCTGGTTCACTGTGTGTATTTGGGGGTGAAGCACCAGGACACTCTGTGTGTTACTGGAAGTTATTCTCATCGCATCTTTACCTGCGTTAACTGTGGCAGCAGTCACCACCAGCTCATGCCCAATCCTCCTTGATTTTTTTTTTCCTGTACCTCGTGGCACATGGGATCTCAGTTTCCTGACCAGGGATGGAACCCTTGCCCCCTGCAGTGAAGCTTGGAGTCCTAACCTCTGCACCACCAGGGAATTCCTTCCATCCTCCTTGAACTATATCTTCACCTCCTTAGACTTCCCTTTGTGTTTTTAATAGCTTTGTTGATGTATCATGTACATACCGTAAAAGCTCCTCGTTTTAAGCGTACACTTCAGTAATTTTTAGTAAATTGACAGGGTTGTGCAACCATCACCGTAATCCCATTTTAGATTTTTTCCGTCATTCCCAAAATATCCCTCCTGCACACTTGCTCCCATATAATTCTGAAGAAGCCGCTGCTGTACTGCTGTGTTTATCTCATCCATAAATATTTCAGGGTGTGTGTGTGTGTGTCCTTTTTTTTTTTTTTTTTTTTGCTGCACCACATGGCATGCGGGATCTTATTTCCCCAGCTAGAGATTGAAACTGGGCCCCCTGCGTTGGAAAAGCAGAGTTTTAACCACTGGCCCACCGAGGAAGTCCCAGGGTGTGTCTCGGTCGCCCAGCACTCTACGTGCTTGCTGTGGTGGCCCCTACTAAGGCAGCACCCCTCCCGCTTGTGCCCCCAAAGCAAACCCCTGCGTTCAGTGCTGACTCCTGAAACCCAAGAGCTAAGGCCACGTGATTGCAGAGAAGAGGCTGCAGTCCACCCACAAGCCATGTTTACACTGGGGCGCTGGTGAGAATCCAGTTTTGCCCCAAATTCAGTCCTGCGCCCATCATCGAAGGCCCCCTCTGTGCTGGGCCCTGTGGGTGCAGCAAGGAATTGGTCCTGGGCCCTGCCCTTGTGCCCACCACTGAACTGCATACAGAGAAGAGTGCCCAGGGCGGGGGTGGCCGGCTGGTCACACACCACTGTGGCCTGATCCGCACCTGAATGTGTGTGTGTGTGTTTTGCAGAGCTTCCTGATGACCCCTTGTTTCTGGGGTCAGAGCCTGCACCTGTCTCAGAGGCACCAGAGAAGCCTGCACGCACCGGTCCCCTCCCATGTGTTAACACTGGGGCCTGTCCCGGGCGATGCTTTCTCTCTCTCTCCCCTTCTCAGCATCAGGGAGCAAGAGCGTGGTCCTGCCGGGTGCCTGGAAGGTGGAAGGCCTCAGGAGTGGGTGGACTGTAAACTGTATTCATTCATTCCAACCAAAAACATTATCTGTGGAGAATCCACGTGCCATTCAAGGTCCTGACTTGGGAACACCGACAGTGAGTAAAACAGACCAAAACCCTCAGCATCATGGGGCTTACAGTCAGGGGTGACAGACGATAAACACTAAACAGATGAAAGATCTTGCTTGCTGGGGCTTGAAGCAGAATAAATGAGTGAGGAGAGACTACAAATGATAAAATACTCATCTTTTTAAAAAGCAGGGTATCAGGACTTCCCCGGTGGTCCAGTGGTCAGGATGCCGCTTTCCAGTGCAGGGGGCACAGGTTCCATCCCTGGTTAGGGAGTTAAGATCCCATAAGCCTCCTGGGCAAAAAAAAAAAAAAAAGACATAAAAAGAAACCAGAAGCGATATTGTAACAAATTCATTAAAGACTTTCAAGATGGTCCACATAAAAAAAAAAGCCTTCCAAAAAATGAAAAGTAGGGTATAAAACAGTGTGTAGGGGTTTCCCTGGTGGCTCAGTGGTAAAAAAAATAAAAAAAAAAAAATCTGCCTGCCAGTGCAGGGGACACGGATTTGATCCCTGATCCTGGAAGATCCCACGTGCTGCAGAGCAACTCGGGCCATGTGCCACAGCTACTGAGCCTGCACTCTAAAGCCGCAGCTTCTGAAGCCTGCATGCCTAGAGCCCACGCTCTACAACAGGGAAGCCACTGCGATGAGAGGCCCGTGCACCACGTCTGGAGAGTAGCCCCCACTCACCGCAACTAGAGAAAAGCCCACGCGGCAACAATAAATAAGTAAAATTTATCTAGCGCAGCCAAAACTAAATAAAAATTATTTTAAACAACTGTATATAGCATGCAATCCAGTCTTTGAAAAGGAAAAATAATACTGCTGATGCTAAGTTACAGCAGTTGTGTCCGACTCTGTGTGACCCCATAGACGGCAGCCCACCAGGCTCCCCCATCCCTGGGATTCTCCAGGCAAGAACACTGGAGTGGGTTGCCATTTCCTTCTCCAATGCATGAAAATGAAAGGTAGAAAGTGAAGTCGCTCAGTCATGTCCGACTCTTCGTGAGCCCATGGACTGTAGCCTACCAGGCTCCTCCGTCCATGGGATTTCCCAGGCAAGAGTACTGGAGTGGGTTGCCATTGCCTTCTCTGAAAAAATAATACATACGTGCTCAAAACATCCATATGTAGAAAGAAATACCCTAAACTCCAGAGGTGGTAGTTATCTCTGAGAAATGGGACTATGGGTGATTTTTTGTTTTTTTAGACACTTCATGAATTGATTTTCTATTCTGTGTATTTTAGAGTGACCCTATTATGTAAGCAGGATGCCTGACATGACTGTCATTTCTAAAGGGCCCCAACTTTCTGAGTTGGAGCCCCAGAGCCCTGCCTCCCAGTGTGAGAGCACTGGAGTCAAGGCAGGTTTCCTTTCTATTATCCAGGGTCCCACAGGTTGTTCTGTGCTTGCTCCCAGTGGGAAGCAGACAGAGAGTTCAAGCCCTGGGCTGAAAACAGAGGCCAGGAGCCGGGAGAGGGGCCTGGAGAGACACAAGCAGGTCCCATGGGCTGGGCGGTGTGGTGGGGAGCAGGGGTGTGCAGCCATGTGCCAGGGCACAGCTGGCCCTGCTGCCCTGCTGTGTGACGTTCAGCAAGTCACTTAACCTCTCTGTGCCTTATTTTCCTTGTAAGAGGACAACAGGATTTGCCTCCTAGAGCACTTATCCCTGGGCCTGGGTAGAATGCCGTTAAAGATCTCCACGAGGTATCATAAAGCGCCTTTTACAACTTTGTATGGAATTTTTTTGGCGGGGACGGGGGGGGAAGGGGGCCAGTTCCATGCAGCTTGAGGGATCTTAGTTCCCTGACCAGGGATCGAACCTGTGCCCCCTGCAGTGGAAACGTGGAGTCCTAACCACTGGACTGCCAGGGAATTCCTCATATGTGATCTTTATAATACAAGAAAATAAAACAAATGAATTTTACCACGGAACAGTCCGTTGACACATGCCTTTCCATGAGCTGGCGCGGGCCCATTTTCTGGAGACTGGAGGAGGGGGTTTCACTGACAGGCAGGAGTGCGCGTACGTGAGCCCAGGGCAGAGCTCAGCCGCAGCTGGAATATCGCAGTCTCCTGCTGTCCTCCCGCCCCCAGGCAGAGCCGCCGATGGGCCCGCTTACATCTACAGATACACTTCCCCATCACGGCATCATCAGCCACATCTCTGACTTTTTGAGCAAGCTCAGCTTTCATCTCCTGGGCTTTTCCAGAAAAGCCTCTTAGAGCGGGTCTGCGGCCTATTGATGTTGCCTTTCATCACTTACTTTCCCTCCTCCTGCCTGTGTCTCTCACTGAAACACTATTCCAAGGTCAGAAGGAAAGCCCTGCGAGAGGGTGGGGTGGTGACCTGCCGGCACCCAGCCCCGGCAGGCTCTCACACAAAGGTGCGTGGTGCCATCTGCAGCCAGACGTGAGCAGGGTGTTAGGGGACAGACCTGCTGGGGGGATGTCCCTGAGCAGTTCATCTCCTGAGCACCGCCTCTGGAAGCTTGTCCAGAAATTGTCTTAGACTTCAGATTTCCATTTGCTCTTTGAAGGAGACCCACCCAGCCTGAAAACCTGGGCCCACTGCCTGGCACGAGGCCATGGACCTCAGATCTGCCTGTATGAGTTTCCCAAGTTCTCAGAGGGTGACAGTCATTTCTCTCGGGTGATGTTCAGTTGGTTTCATCTGCTGTGAAATTGAAACTCATGCTGCTTTCACAACACTCATCTCCTTTCTCATAGGAAGAATTCTGATAGCACGCAGTCAGAAAGAACTCCGTCTAGGGGAGAAGGAGTGGTTTCTCATCTGAGTGAAAGCCAGGCTGTCTCCAAACAGTGCCATGGCAGGTCCGAGAGACATGGCTTTGAGTTGAAGGTTCTTGCAACGTGACTTTTAAACCCCTGGACATTTATATTAGATGACTTATTTTCAACTTGCCTGACAGTTTGTTATAAAAGAACAGATTGGGAATTCCCTGATGGTTAAGACTCAGAGCCTTCACTGCCAGGACCTAGGTTCAGCCCACAAGCCGCATGGCACAGCCAAAAAAAAAAGAAAAGACCTTTATGAGAGGATCTAGAGAATTCCCAGGGATGGGGGAGCTTGGTGGGCTACCATCTATGAGGTCGCACAGAGTCGGACACGACTGAAGCAACTTAGCAGCAGCAGCAGAGAATTCTATGAATAGAGGAGCCTGCTGAGCTACAGTCCGTGGGGTTGCAAAGAGTCGGATGTAACTGAGCAACTAACACACACACACACACAGGAGGCTGCCAGAGAAACAAATGAGTCCTTTAGGTGGTATCACACTGATATTACTCTAAACAGAACCGATTGTGTCTTCCAGAAATTCTCCAGCCTGCTTCACTTCAGTTTCTCTGAGTTCAGACTTTTTTAACTGGGAACACGAACAGGTCCTAATAGATAAACAATAAGGACTTAACAGGGAACTATATTCAGTATCTTATAATAACCCATAATGGAAAAGAACCTGAAAAAGTATATATATGTATAAAACTGGTATATATATCAGTTGTCCACATCCCAGCTCTTTTCTCTCCGCTGTCTGTCCTTTCTCTTGCTTCACCCTTCCGCATGCGCCCTGAGTGTCCGTCTGGAGGATTCAAGGCATTTGCAGAGGTTACTCACTGGCCCTGGAGGAGTTCCTGAAAAGCCTAGAATAAAGTACACTAGCTAAGATGCTGGCTGGCTAAAGTAGCAATGATGCCTCCTTGGGCAGAAAGGAAGCTTTTGGTAGCACGCACGAGTATACACCATCTGCCCTCTAAACGAGATTGGCCAGAATCGGGCTTTACGGAGAAGACTGCATGACTGGCGGCCTTAGACCCAGGGATGAGAATTCGGGAAGTCTTATTTCATAGTCAGGGTTCCCAGAGAAGATGGAGATGGGTTGGGGTCATAGAGCAATCGTGTGCTTCTCGGCTCAGCCCTGGGGCTCAGAGGGGAAAACCTGCCTGGGCCCCTTCTGTTGCTTGGGGAAACTTACCCGCGTGTCCGCAGACTCAGTCCCAGATAAAGACTGGTAAAAATGATTCTAATCTGTGCATTCAATGAGGTGCAAAATTGCTTCTCCACCTCGAAATCACACTGCATAATCCTGGGTTATTTGCATTTTTGAATTAAACCACCCCAGCCTGTGTGAGAGGATCCATGCCAGGTGGAGGGACCCCCCCACCTCACTCCCCAGATAGAAGAGGGCTGGAAATGGGGGGATGTTGATGGAGCAGCCGAGCTCTGACCATCAGGCACACTCCTAGGTGAAGCAAAGACTCCCTTTGGAGCTTTGAAACAGCCTCAAGGCGTGAATCATTATATCATCCGTGGCCAGTGGGCTGGAGAGGAACCGAAAAAATGAAAATCCTCAGGCTGCTCATTAGCGAAGGGAAATATGCAAACATTGAGGGTCTCCATGTGTCAGGGCCACATTCTTCTGCTTTGATCTGTTAAGTAGAACACTCTTCATGCCCACTTTAGGCCTCAAGCTGAACTGTTCTTTGCTGGCTGACGTCCCTGTAACCTAGGCCCCTGATAGAATGCTAGAATGAGGAGCTTTAGAAAACAGTGTTTTTAGCATTGGCCAGCCTTAGATTTCGTGATTGAATTCTCTTTATAGCTGCTCACTTTCTGCAGCGAGGTTTCCCCACGGCAGCACAGTAGCTTGAGGGCTACACTTGAAGCCAGATAGTTCTTTATTATGGGATCTGTCCTGTGCATGGAGGGGTGGCAGCATCCTCCCACCACACACACACACACACACACACACACACACATACACACACACTGTGACCACCAGGAATGTCTGCAGACATCACCAACTGTCTCATAGAACACAACACGCCCTTGGACAGTCACTGTTCTGTAGGCCAGAGGCAGTAGGAAAGATTTAACCTTTGTCCTAAATTGGTTGTGCTTTTAATATTGACCGAGACTTTACATACGTTTAACACCTGTGTGTTATCAGTTCATCCCCATTTGGGGTGAGCAAGACTTTGTTCTCTGTGAGTGGCCTTCACAGAAACTCAGCCTTCTCTTCCCTCTTCCAGTCTGCCCTCCCATGGTATTCTTTTTTTTTTTGGCCATGCCGTGCAGCATGTGAGATCTTAGTTCCCCAACCAGGGATTGAACCTGGATCCCCTGCATGGGATGCATGTCGTCTTAACCGCTGGACCACCAGGGATGTCCCTCCCATAGTATGCTTATGTTGCTAATAAATGACCCAACCTGCTCATTCATTACTAGGTCACAAGTTTATTACTTCTGCACACTCATTCATTCAGGTAACAATATACTTAGTGAGTTCTCATAGCAGGCCCCGGGATGCCGGGGGACGGGGCGTGGAGCAAGCAACACCTTGTAGCCGGGATCCCCACACGTTTGATGATGCGTCTGGCCTCCTCAGCTCATTTGTGGTCAGGGCTTACATTTTGGAGAGCAAAACTGCATCCAAAGTGGAGGTACATGATCCCTGGAATCAGACAGTCTTAGGATTCAGATCCCTCCTCCACTGCTTACAAACTGGGTGTTAGTCACTCAGTCGTGTCCAACTCTTTGCGACCCCATGGACTGTAGCTCACCAGGCTCCTCAGTCCATGGGATTCTCCAGGCAAGAATACTGGAGTGGGTAGCCATTTCCTTCTCCAGCGGATCTTCCCAACCCAGCTATTGAAACGGGTCTCCTGCATTGCAGGCAGATTGTTTACTGTCTGAGCCACCAGGAAAGCTCTAACTGGGTAGCCATGGGCTGATGATGGAGCCTGTCTGCCTGCATTTCCCCACAAGCAGACATGGGGGGGATTTTGCTGACTCGGCAGAGTTCTGGACTGTCGCAACGAGATCATGTACATCAGCCAGTCAGATCAGATCAGATCAGTCCCTTAGTTGTGTCCGACTCTTTGCGACGCCATGAATCACAGCACGCCAGGCCTCCCTGTCCATCACCAACTCCCAGAGTTCACTGAGACTCACGTCCATCGAGTCAGTGATGCCATCCAGCCATCTCATCCTCTGTCGTCCCCTTCTCCTCTTGCCCCCAATCCCTCCCAGCATCAGAGTCTTGTCCAATGAGTCAACTCTTTGCATGAGGTGGCCAAAGTACTGGAGTTTCAGCTTTAGCATCATCCCTTCCAAAGAAATCCCAGGGCTGATCTCCTTCAGAATGGACTGGTTGGATCTCCTTGCAGTCCAAGGGACTCTCAAGAGTCTTCTCCAACACCACAGTTCAAAAGCATCAATTCTTCGGGGCTCAGCCTTCTTCACAGTCCAACTCTCACATCCGTACATGACCACAGGAAAAACCATAGCCTTGACTAGACAAACCTTTGTTGGCAAAGTAATGTCTTTACTTTTGAATATGCTATCTAGGTTGGTCATAACTTTCCTTCCAAGGAGTAAGTGTCTTTTAATTTCACGGCTGCAGTCACCATCTGCAGTGATTTTGGAGCCCAGAAAAATAAAGTCTGACACTGTTTCCACTGTTTCCCCATCTATTTCCCATGAAGTGATGGGACCGGATGCCATGATCTTCGTTTTCTGAATGTTGAGCTTTAAGCCAACTTTTTCACTCTCCACTTTCACTTTCATCAAGAGGCTTTTTAGTTCCTCTTCACTTTCTGCCATAAGGGTGGTGTCATCTGCATATCTGAGGTTATTGCTATTTCTCCCAGCAATCTTGATTCCAGCTTGTGCTTCTTCCAGCCCAGGGTTTCTCATGATGTACTCTGCATATAAGTTAAATAAATAGGGTGACAATATATAGCCTTGACAAACTCCTTTTCCTATTAGGAACCAGTCTGTTGTTCCATGTCCAGTTCTAACTGTTGCTTCCTGACCTGCATACAGATTTCTCAAGAGGCAGATCAGGTGGTCTGGTATTCCCATCTCTTGAAGAATTTTCCACAGTTTATTGTGATCCACACAATCAAAGGCTTTGGCATAGTCAATAAAGCAGAAATAGATGCTTTTCTGGAACTCTCTTCCTTTTTCGATGATCCAGCGGATGTTGGCAACTTAATCTCTGGTTCCTCTGCCTTTTCTACATCCAGCTTGAACATCAGAAAGTTCACGGTTCACATATTGCTGAAGCTTGGCTTGGGGAATTTTGAGCATTACTTTGCTAGCGTGTGAGATGAGTGCAATTGTGCAGTAGTTTGAGCATTCTTTAGCATTGCCTTTCTTTGGGATTGGAATGAAAAGTGACCTTTTCCAGTCCTGTGGCCACTGCTGAGTTTTCCAAATTTGCTGGCATATTGAGTGCAGCACTTTCATGGCATAATCTTTCAGGATTTGGAATAGCTCCACTGGAATTCCATCACCTCCACTAGCTTTGTTCGTAGTGATGCTTTCTAAGGCCCACTTGACTTCACATTCCAGGATGTCTGGCTCTAGGTCAGTGATCACACCATTGTGATTATCTGGGTCGTGAAGATCTTTTTTGTACAGTTTTTCTGTGTATTCTTGCCATCTCTTCTTAATATCTTCTGCTTCTGTTAGGTCCATACCATTTCTGTCCTTTATCGAGCCCATCTTTGCATGAAATGTTCCCTTGGTATCTCTAATTTTCTTGAAGAGATCCCTAGTCTTTCCCATTCTGTTGTTTTCCTCTGTTTCTTTGCATTGATCGCTGAAGAAGGCTTTATCTCTTCTTGCTGTTCTTTGGAACTCTGCATTCAGATGTTTATATATTTCCTTTTCTCCTTTGCTTTTCGCTTCTCCTCTTTTCACAGCTATTTGTAAGGCCTCCCCGGACAGCCATTTTGCTTTTTTGCATTTCTTTTCCATGGGGATGGTCTTGATCCCTGTCTCCTATACAATGTCACAAACCTCATTCCATAGTTCATCAGGCACTCTATCTGTCAGATCTAGGCCCTTAAATCTATTTCTCACTTCCACTGTATAATCATAAGGGATTTGATTTAGGTCATACCTGAATGGTCTAGTGGTTTTCCCTACTTTCTTCAATTTCAGTCTGAATTTGGCAATAAGGAGTTCATGGTCTGAGCCACAGTCAGCTCCCAGTCTTGTTTTTGCTGACTGTATACAGCTTCTCCATCTTTGGCTGCAAAGAATATAATCAATCTGATTTCGGTGTTGACCATCTGGTGATGTCCATGTATAGAGTCTTCTCTTGTGTTGTTGGAAGAGGGTGTTTGTTATGATCAGTGCATTTTCTTGGCAAAACTCTATTAGTCTTTGCCCTGCTTCATTCCGTATTCCAAGGCCAAACTTGCCTGTTACTCCAGGTGTTTCTTGACTTCCTACTTTTGCATTCCAGTCCCCTGTAATGAAAAGGACATCTTTTTGGGGTGTTAGTTCTAAAAGGTCTTGTAAGTCTTCATAGAACCGTTCGACTTCAGCTTCTTCAGCGTTACTGGTTGGGACATAGGCTTGGATTACTTGGTCATGGTGGAGAGATCAACCAGTCAGTACACGATAACGATGGGGTAAATCTTCCATGGCAGAACAGTCAAACTGAGACAGAAGGAAAAAAAAGCCAGCAGTAACTAAGGACACGGAGAAGGCAATGGCACCCCACTCCAGTACTTTTGCCTAGAAAATCCCATGGATGGAGGAGCCTGGTGAGCTGCAGTCCATGGGGTTGCTAGAGTCGGACACGACTGAGCGACTTCACTTTCACTTTTCACTTCCATGCATTGGAGAAGGAAATGGCAACCGACTCCAGTGTTCTTGCCTGGAGAATCCCAGGGATAGGGGAGCCTGGTGGGCTGCCATCTATGGGGTCGCACAGAGTCGGACACAACTGAAACCACGCAGCACTAGCAGCAGCAGCAACTAAGGACATGCCGCCTTCGTGGGCCTTTCCCAGAGTGCAGTGTGAATCTATGTTATTCATTAACCAGACCTCCTCAAAGCAGAGAGATGGACTCAATCTTTGAGAAGAAGGCCTCTTTCTTCAGATTCTTTATAACTCTATGATTAATATATTTCTTTTCCATCTCAAACAAGGGCCCACACTGACCAAAGGCTTATCTGTACATGCATAATTGAAAAAAACAAAAACACTTCAGTGAATTGTGTACTCAATGCTGACCTGTCAATATGATACATAATTTCTTTGTCTCAAAAATGTATGAAACCGCACCTCTGACTTCTGCTCAGTGGAGGAGTTCGCAGAGTTTCTGAGAATCTGTTTGCCAGGCTATCATCCTCAGCTTGACTCAAATAAAATTCTCTTATCTGTCTTCTTTGCTGGATTGTTATTTGATTTCCTGTCAACAGTAACTTACTGTCTGCCAGCTGGTAGGTTATTTGTATGAAGGGACATCTTGGTGGGTCAAAAATAGTCAAGTATTGGCAACTTCCTAGGTCAGCCTCACATGTAAACCTGGGGGCCACTATCTGACCAACTCTGGAGGTTGAGCAGATAAGGGGAGTGGTCCTGCCTGGCTCTCTCCAGAATTCCTGCCTTCTCTCTAAGGTTGCACCCTGCTGCTGCATAGACTCCTTAGAGCAGACATGCCACTCCCTCCCATCCTCAGTGTTCCCAGGGGCTTGTGCATCAAAGCCTTGTCCTGTGGGGAAACTGCTGTTCCTTGCCAATTTGTGAGGAAGTAACCTCAATTGTGGCAGCTCCTCAGTTCCCTGTGGTTGGTTGTGTTCCTCTTGTTTCGTTTTATAAATCTGTCTTATCCCTGTGTTCATTTTATCTTATTTTGTTTTTTTGGGCATGTGGGATGTTAGTTCCCTGACCAGGGATCGAACCCGAGCCCCCTGCAGTGGAAGTGCAGAGTCTTAACCATTGACCTCCAGGGAAGTCCCTGTTGTTTGGTCGTTCGTGCCCTGGGTGCCCATCTCGGGTGGGCGTTCCTCTGATGTCTCCGTGTTCCCACCCCAGGCCACGCTGCTGATCGCCTTCATCTGCGTGAGGAGCTCTCTGTGGACGAGCTACAGCGCCTACAGCTACTTTGAGGTGGTCACCATTTGCAACTTGATCATGATCCTCGCCTTCTACCTGGCGCACCTCTTCCGCCTGCCCCGCGTGCTCACCTGTATCAGCTGGCCCCTGTCGGTAAGGGAGTGGCCCGGTTGCGCTCCGCCCGCACGGGTCAGGACGCCGGCTGGGCGCTGGGGCCCGACGCCCTTCCAGCCTACCCGCCCCGCCTCCTTGGCTGCTTCAGCCCTGAATTTCCCACTGCTGGGTGGCCCTCTCTGCCTCCGGTCCTCCTGGCCTCTAAAACTCACCTTCAAGCTGCAAGAAGGCTGTGCTTCTCATCTCGATGCTTCTTTTCTCAAATGACAGAAAATGGGCTGTGTGGCGGGTGGGGGGGTGATCTGGAGGCGGAACGTGGAAGGATAAAGCTGATAGAGGTGCTGGGTATTTACACTGTCGTACGTATAGGATCTGTCAGCTGAAGTGGACAGGCAGAGTCTGAAGAAAGATATCAGAAGTTGCTAAGGTTTCTTCTTCCCATTATATTATTTTTTAAATGGCTTTATTTACACCTTGGTGACATGTCATACAATTACCGATTGAAGTGTACAGTTCAGTGGATTTCCGTATGTTTTTAGACTTGTGCAACCGTCACCTCATTTTTAGAATATTTTCATCACCTCAAAAAGAAACCCTGTACCCTTTAGCTGTTACTTTCTACCCCGAATCTCCTCCAGTCCTGAGCTACTGCTAATTGACTTTCTGTCTCTATAACTTTTCCTGTTCTGGAGATTTCATGTAAGTAGACTCATATATGTGGTCTTCTGTAACTAGCTTCTTTCACTTAGTAGAGTGTGTATCGGTTTATCTATTTATAGCATATATCAGTACTTCATTGCTTTTTATAGCTAACAAATAATCCATGGAAAGGATATACCATATTTTGGTTTTTTGTTGATTTGTTTGTTCGCTGGGGGTGCACCATGTGGCATACGGGATCTTAGTTCCCCGACCAGGGATCGAACCCATGCCCCCTGCAGTGCAAGCACGGAGTCCTAACCACTCAATCACATTTTGTTTATCCATTTATCATTGATGGATATTTGGGTTGTTTCCACCTTTTGGCAATTGTGAATCCTGCTGCTGTGCACATTTGTATACAAGTTTTGTGTATGGACGTGTTTTTATTTCGCTTGGGAATATACCTAAGAGTGGGATTGCTGGGTCACATGGTAACTGTTTAATTGTTTGAGGAACTGCCCGGCTATTTTCCAAAGTGGATGTACCATGTTGTATTCCAGCAGTCTTCCCACTCGTTCTTTTTCAGGATTATTTTGAATTGTTGTAGTTCCACAAGAACTTTATAATCAGCTTTTCGGTTTCCACAAAGAAGTTAGCTGAGATTCTAATAAGAATGACATTGAATCTGTAGATAAATTTGGAGAGTCTTGCCATTTTAATAATAATATAAAGTCTTGTGATCCATGAGCATGGAAGGTTTTTCCATTTATTTAGATCTTCTAAAACTTCTTTCAACAATGTCAAGTAACTTTCAGAGTACGAGTTTTATACTATTTTTCTTCAGTGTGTTGCTAAGTGTCCTACCCTTTGTGATACTATTTCAAATGTAATTATTAATTTCATTTTCAGATTGTTCACTGCAAGTGGATAGAAATACAATTGATTTCTGTTTATTGATCTTGTATCCTCAATCGTGTTGAAATCATTTATTAGATCTAATAGACGGTTAGTGGACTCCTTAGCGTTTTCTATCTATGGGAGCATACTGTCTGTAAAGAGATAGTTTTACATTTGTTTGCAGTCTGGATGCTTTTTACTTCATTTTCTTGACTTATTGCAAGAAATTGAATGTTGAAGTGGCAAGAGCAGATATCATCTTGTTCCCAATCTTAGGAGGAGAGTATTAGGTTTTATCATTAAATGTAACATTAGCTGGGGTTTTTATAGATAAGTGTTAGTTACTCAGTCATGTCCAAATCTTTGCAACCCCATGGTTTGTAACCTGCCAGGCTCCTCTGTTCATGGAATTCCCCAGGCAAGAATACTGGAGTGGGTAGCCATTCCCCTCCTCCAGGGGATCTTCCTCATCCAGGGATCAAACCCAGGTCTCCTGCATTGCAGGCAAATTCTTTACTGTTTGAGCCACCAGAGATGATATTGATTTTCCAGGCAAGAGTACTGGAGTGGGGTGCCATTGCCTTCTCCCTCAAATAGAAGAAGTTACCTTTAATTTATTTGTCTATTAAGACAATCATGTAGGGTGATTAATCGCTTTAGGATTTTGTTATTGCACTGATTTTCATATGTGGAACTATCTTTGCATTCCTGGGGGAAATTCTGATTGGCTGTGATGTATAATTCAGTTTACATGTAGCTGGATTTGGTTTGCTAGTCTTTTGTTGAGCATTTTTGCATTGATATTCATAAGAAATATTATTGGTCTGTAGTTTTCTTGTGATGTCTTTGGTTTTGTTATCAAAAGTGTTTCCTTCTCTTATGTTTTTTAGAAAAGTCTGGGAAGAGTTGGTATTGATTCCTCTCCAAATGTTTGTAATTCTGCATGGAAGCCATCTGGTCTGGGCTTTTCCTGTGGGTAGTGTTTTTATTATTCATTCAGGTTCTACTATTTTAGATCTTATTCAGATTGAGTCATTTTCAGTAGCATGTCTTTCTAGGAATATCTCCATTTCATCTAACTTATCTAACTTATTGGTGTACAGCCTATCACAGTATTCTTTTAAAATCCTTTTTATTTCATCAGTAGTGATGTCTCCTCTTTCATTTCTGATTCTGGCCATTTGAATGTTTTTCCTCTCTTGTTTTTTTCCCCTTGGTCAGTCTAGCTAAAGTTTTCTTTATGTTGTTGATCGTTTCAAGGAACCAACTCTCGATTTCATGGCCTTTCTCTGTTGTTCTTTTCTCTGTATCATTCATTTCTGCAGTAATCTCTGTTTCCTTCTTTCTTCTTCTTGTGGGTTTTAGCTTGCTTTTCTTTCCCAGTGTCCTAAGGTGAAGGTTTAGCTTATTCGTTGGAAACCTCTCTTCACTTTTAATATATGCCCTAACAGCTACAAATGTCTCTGTAGAGCACAGTCCACTGTCGGTGGCCCTAAGCCCCAGTTCATCCTTCTGATCTGGTGTTGGTAGGGAAGGGGTGGCATGAGGAGAAGCATCCTCTTGTTGTCAAAAGACAGAGACCCCACCTCCTCCAGGACCTGCAAAGCCCGCATTTAATCGTGGAGAGTGAATGGGGCATAAAGAGATGGCCCTGTGGACCCAAGGGAAGCAAAGACGAGGTCAGCCCTTCCTGCTGACCCTCGGCAGTCTGGCCTGCAGGCATGTTTTCAACAGCCAAGAAGAGGGAAGAAAAAATGCGGGTAGAACTGGGAGGACTGTTGTCCACAGATTGGGGAGGCCCTCCAGGCAGCCATCAAAGCCAGCACGTTGCGAGCCCAGACCTTTCTCTGCAGCAGAAGCGAAGGCACACATCTCTCTAAGGAGCTTTGCTTCTCAGAGCTGGAACTGCACTGAAACACTCCAGCCTGGAAGTTGCAAGCAGCTCATTTGCTTGTTAGGAGCTTTAGCCAGAGGTCCAGGTAACCATGGACAGCCTGACCTCAGGAGTGCAGCCATCCTTAGGGGACCTGTCTGCTCACCTGAGAAGCATCTTTATCTTTGCCGCCTCTCTTCCTGCTTGCCTAGCGTCTTTTCTCTCCTGCTTGGCCTCATCCTGGCCAGCTGTCCTTTCTTGTTGCCTGTGAGCTCCACTGCTCCTGCTGGGGTGTTACCGGGAGAAGAAGTGTCTCCCTCTCCCCCCATCCTTCTCTTTTGAGAACCGGGAGTGGAGCTCCCTACCCACTGGTCTGCTTTGTTTCTGCCCCCAGGAACTCCTGCACTATTTAATTGGTACCCTGCTCCTCCTCATCGCCTCCATCGTGGCAGCTTCCAAGAGTTACAGCCAGAGCGGACTGGTGGCTGGAGCGGTGAGGACGTTTCCCAGAAGGCGGCAGGGAGGAATTCCTATTCTGAATGCCCACTTTCTTCCTCACAGGGCAGCAAAGGGATTGTTCTCTGGGGCCTTTCTTTCTCAGGATCAGTCTCCACCTTGATCCACCAGCAGCAGTCCCCAGAGAGCCTGAAACTTGGGCCCATGGCAGAGGGTTTCAGGTGGTGATGGGCAGGGCTGTGCAAACTCAAATGGCCCCAGTGGCCCAGATCTCTTTCTCTTACAGCCACTCCTTAAATCAGGGGATAAGTAGGTTTTAATTCTCATGCTTGCCCTGGTCATTCGCTCGGGGCTGCTTCAGCCCTGTGCAGGGAAGGGTTCTGAGGCACCTTTGGGGCCCAGGGAACAGTCCTGGGATCAGCTATCCACCAGGAGTCTCAGCTTTGCTATTCCTGACTATTCTCAGTATTCAGGCCAGGAAATAACACTCCTGTACCTTTCAGAGGTGAAGACTGCCCACTGGCTAACGTGAACAGAAGTAGCATGAAGTGGACAAAAATAGAGCACGGTGGGAGCTATGTGTATTTATCACCCAGAGACGCACAGATGTGTCTATGTGAGTGTGAGTCACTCAGTCATGTCTTGACTCTTTGCAACCCCATGACTGTAGCCTGCCAGGCTCCTCTGTCCGTGGAATGAATTCTCCAGGCAAGAATACTGGAGTGGGTAGCCATTCCCTTCTCCAGGGTATCTTCCCAACCCAGGGACTGAACCCAGGTCTCCCACATTGTAGGCACATTCTTTACTGTCTGAGCCACCAGGGAACCCACATGTGTCTTAGAAGCCACATATGGGAAGCCATATTTTTTAAAAGATCTATAGGTTCCTGTCATCTGATTTCTGATTTAGCTTATTGTTTATAGTTTGGAAGCCTGTGGGCTACAACCCATTTGGCTCACTTTTCAAATGAGTTTGAGGAGAAGCTCTCTGTGTGATAGTCACTCACTTCCACATGGAACTCAAAATCTCTTGACTTCGGGCTGAGAGCCAGTGAGTGCCTGGGATCCACCAAGGGGTGGAGTCTGCAGGGGGCAGAAGGTCCCTGCAGAGGGGCAGCCAGACCTCTGAGCACTCACGCCCCTTGAGCTTAGTCGTTCAGTCGTGGCCGACTCTTTATGACCCCATGGACTGTAGCCTACAGGCTCCTCTGTCCATGGGTTTCTCAAGGCAAGAATACAGGAGTAGATTGCCATTTCCTGCTCCAGCGGATCTTCCTGACCCAGGGATTGAACCCTCGTCCCCTAAATTTGTGCCCCTTAAGCCCCTCCCATTCCCCTTCCCCACCGTGGAGGTTAGTTTCCAAGAAGAGGCATGTTCCCCACCTGCCCGCTGGCAGATGAAGCACAGAGGAGATTCGTGCCCACCATGTTTCAAGACCACACGGGCAGAGTCCCACTGGGTTTTCTGATTGAGGTGGCACATGACAGTATTAGCCCTGGACTCCCAACAGCCCCCACTTGTCTTCCACCTGTCCTGTGGGAACCAGCATGGACCTGGAGAAGCCAGAAGAAATGAAAAGATAAAGTCCCTGCTATATGAGAAAGTGATGCTCTTGCTTAGGAGGCCAGGGCTGTGAAACAATTAACACACAAGGCCCTGTCGTCCAGAAGCACATTATGTAGCCCTGTAATAAACTGTTCAATTATGCAGCGCGAACAGTTGGGGAGCAGGACAGTGTATAATGTGCTAATTGTGCAGAACAGACAATGAGAGGCTGGGACAGGCTGTAATAGGCTGATTATGTGGTGCAGACAATTGGTACAAAAGGAACCAGGGAGATGGACAAGGGGGAAGAGGAGGCTGCCGGGGGCTGGGAGGGCAGCCACGTGTGGGAACCAGCAGGCAGGCAGGACAGTCCTGCGCTTGGGTTGGCTGCTCTCGGCCATTCCTGCTGGACCTCTGGGAGCCCCTGGCCATGCACTTTGGGGGGCCTGTGGACACCTGGGCAAGGTGAGCAGAGAGGAACCCTGGGCTCAGACCTCTGGTCTGGCCTGGCTGACTCCACTGCCCTGGCTTAAAGAGTTGACCTCCCGTTCCTGCTTTCTTGAACTGCAAAAACATGGGGGGGGTAACAGCTGCGCTCCCATCTGGCAGAGCTGTGAGGCTAAAGGAAGCCATGCATCTGAAGGGCTTAGGACACTGTCTGGGATGAAGTAATGCTCCATCAGCATTAGCACTTGCTGCTGCAGTTGCTGTTAACCAGAGGTCCCCAACCTCTGAGATCTAATGGCTGATGACCTGAGGTGGAGCTGATGTAGTAATAATAGAAATAAATGTAATGTACTTGAATCATCCTGAAACCATCCCTCTTCCCTGGTTCGTGGAAAAATTGTCTTCTCTGAAGCCCAGCCCTGGTGCCAAAAAAGTTGGGGACCGCTGTGACAAGTCGCAAAAGGCTACAGGCTTCCAAGTTCCAGGCAGAGACACCTGAGTCTGTGTCTGCTTCTCACTCCATCATTTAATATTCCTCCGTGAGGTCCTTTAAAGTGTTAGTGAAATTGTTAGTCACTTGGTCATGTCCGCGGAGAAGGCAATGGCACCTCACTCCAGTACTCTTGCCTGGAAAATCCCATGGACAGAGGAGCCTGGTGGGCTGCAGTCCATGGGGTCGCTAAGAGTCGGACACGACTGAGCAACTTCACTTTCACTTCTCACTTTCATGTATTGGAGAAGGAAATGGCAACCCACTCCAATGTTCTTGCCTGGAGAATCCCAGGGACGGGGAGCCTGGTAGGCTACCGTCTATGGGGTCACACAGAGTCGGACACGACTGAAGTGACTTAGCATAGCATAGCAAAGCATAGTCATGTCTGACTCTTTGTGACCCCATGGACTATAGCCCTCCAGGCTCCTCTGTCTGTGAAATTCTCCAAGCAGGAATACGGGAGTGGGTAGCCATTTCTTTCTCCAGGGGATCTTCTGACCCCGGGATCGAACCTGGGTCTCCTGCATGGCAAGCAGATTCTTTACCATCTGGGATAGTGAAGAAGCTAAAGAACTTCCCCACCAGGGAAGCCCGGGAGGTCCTTTGCCTACCACAAATGAGAAGGCTGCACAGGGCTGGGTGCTCACAGCAGAACACAGGAAGGACAGGCACGCTGCTTGAACTTACTTCAGCCTAATGTTACTCAACTTCTGGCTCCAGGACAGCTGGGAAGCCAGACAGAACAGAAAGCCTTTGTGGATGAAGTGCATATGATGCTACCATACCAAGATCCATTTGAACACTGAATGTTAAGAACCCCAGATAAAATGTACTGTTCCTCCTTTTCCTGTCTTATTAGTCCAGGATAAAGAGCGGGGCACGTAGTTGTCTGGAGAAGAGGTGAGGGGTGGTGCCCAGAGGCCTGGCTGCAACCCAGTTGCCGGCCTGACTGGGGCCAGGGCATCACCCCTCTGGCTGCGTGAGGACAGGTGGCCAGGTCAGATGAGTGCCTGGGCTCCCTCGTGGCCACAGCCAGTACAGGAAGCAGGCACAGGGACGAGCCACTGGAGGGGCTGCCCGCGTGACTGGCCCTTGCCCTGGGCACCTCCTGGCCCCTCTCTCTTGTGCAGGTCTTCGGCTTCCTGGCCACCTTCCTCTGCCTGGCGAGTGTGTGGCTGTCCTACAAGATCTCGTGCGTGACCCAGTCCACAGGTGAGTTCTGGTCTGAATACAGATGACCAAGAAGGTCCCTGTGCTCAGGAATGGGAGGACATGAGCTCTGGAGCTTGGCAGTAGGGGACCACTTACAGAGCACCATCCTGTCTCCATGGTGCCCAGGGTCACCCCAACATTCTCATTCTCTTGATGGCAAAGCGTTTTCTTTAAATGAGTTTCCTAATGACAAAAATAAAAGGTAGTATATTTAGAAAATAGAAATAAGAAAAAAAAATTTTTTAATAAAAACCATTATCACACTACCGAGAAATAGCACCTGCTGGGTGTCTGTCCCTTCAGCATTTCCTTGCTCTGAATACACAAAGGGAGAGATGTGCCTTTGTTTTTTGGGCCATGCCATGCAGCTTACATGATCTTAGTTCCCTGACCTGGGATCAAAGCCAAGCCCCCTTCAGCGGGGGTGCAGAGTCCTAACCTCTGGACCGCCCGGAAAGTCCCAAGAGATGTGCATTTATTAAAGGATCAGACTTCGTGTATGATTTTGCAAACTGCTCCTCTGCTCCTACCCAGACCCTTATCGGTCACTTTCTCCACATTATTAAGTGTCCTGCTCTGGCATCCGTCATGGCTCGGTGGTGTTGCACTGGCTCCTTTGCATGTCAGCATTGTAGTTTACTGAACTCGTCTCCTATTTGGGTACATTATATATATATATATTTTTTTTTTAATTAAAAATTCTTTCCTACTCAACAGTGCTGTAATGAACAAATGAACATCCTTGTAAATATACCCCCAGACACATAACCTAATGTTTTTTCACCTTTAGAATAAATTCCTAGAAATAGGATTGCTGGAAGTTGAACCAGTTATACTTTACTTCTTTCTTTGAATCAGCACTCTTTGCTCATTATTCTTTTCTTTGTTTTTAAAACATACATTAAAAATATCAAAGCACCTTAGAGAGTGCTTGCCACAGTAGAGCTGCAGTCTCCTTCTAATAGTCTCACTGGCAAAAAGCTAACAGAAGGCTGGGTGGACCGAGCCAGTCACCAAGGACCACGGTAGTAGGATTCCCTTTAGGGAAAATGTCCAGAATAGACAAATCCACAGACAGAGAGTGGAGTACCGGCTTAGGGCTGGGGGCAGGGGATACAGGAGTGACTGCATATGTGTTTGGGGCTTCTTTTGGACACGATGAGACTGTCCTAAGATTGGATGGTTATACAATTCTGTGAATATAGTGAAAACCACGGAATTGCACACTTTAAATGAGTGAACTGTGTGGTAGATTAATTATATCCCTGTGAGGCTGTTTAAAGAAAGAATGAATGACGAAAAAAGAATGTGAGAAAGTTAATAGGTAATGTCTAAAAGTGATACATCAGTCAACATTGATATAAATATGTTAAATTTATGGAGGAAGACCCGAAAGAAATAGCTGAAGGAGTTAAAGTACCTCTGAGAAAGAAGCCTGGGGTGGGGAGGAGCGGGGAGGGGAATCTTTTATTTGGTTTTTACAAACGGACTAAAATAGCATAAAGTATTGGTGTGGGCAGAGGAACGCAGCGCATGCGCAGCCCTGGGGCAGCCCTGAGGACCCGGCCCCCTCAACCCTGCCCTTCCCTTCCCCCAGACGCCGCCTGACGCCCCCAGGGACCCCCAGCCCTGTAGGAGGCCCTGCAGGACGTGTGACCCCGCGGATGGAGGGTCATGAGCTGGCGACCCCAGAAGAAACCGGGGTCTCGGCCTCGCACCGGATCCCCCGGCTGGTAGGCGCGGGAAGGACTCTTCTTCCGGCTTCCAAGCGGGTCCAGACCCTCTCTCCAGCCTTACACACTTCATCAGAGAATATTCCTCCCTGTCTGGGAAAGAAAAGCAACCGCCAGGAAAATCTGATCTCTTCCTCCAGCTTTAGAACTGCCTCAGGGACTGATGCCCGCCCCCCAACCCCACCCCCACAGCCGCACCCCCCCACCTTTAAGGTGATGGGGGGAGGGGATTCTGAATACTCCTGTGAAGCCTGTCCCTCTCTCCAGCCCTCGGGAGGAGCACTGCCTTAAATTCTCTTCGGAAAACACAGCCATCATCTAATTTATCTCGCTTGGAAATCCGGTCTTGAAGGCACCCTCTTCCTTGAAAGTGACGCCTCGTGGTAGCACCATGCGGTCAGCCAGTCACCAGCTAGGAAGGTGTCACGGGCCCTTTCCCATTGTGTATGTGTGTTTTTAAATAAAATGTTGACTTGGCCAATTGCAGGAGTTCTTATTAAATTAGAAGAAGGCTGTCAAACCAGAGTGAAACACGTGCTACCTGGGGACCCACTAGGTTCCTATGCCCACCAGAGGGGAGAGGAGGAAAGAATGCATATCATCCTGGCCTCAGAAGACTTGTGTATTTTCAAAGTACACTGAGGGTGGAAACCAGCATAATTCACATAAGACTCAAAAGCGACTTGGGCAGCCTTAAGAAAGCGGGAAATTCTGACACATGGTACACCATGGATGAACCTTGAAGACATTATATTAAGTGAAGCGAGCCAGACATGAAAGGACAAAGACTGTATGATTTTAGTTACATGAGGTGCCTAGAGTAGGCAAAATTCACAGAGACAGAAAGTAAAATGGCGATTGGTTGCCTCCAGAGTCTGGAGGGCGGAATTGGGAGTATTTAATGGGTAGGTACAGTTTCTGTTTGGGAGGGTGAAAATATTCTGTTCTGGTTGGGTCTTCCTTGGTAGTCCAATGGGTAGGCTCTTTGCTTCCACTGCAGGGGCTGCAAGTTTGATTCCTGGTTGGGGAACTAAGAACTCACATGCCACCAAAAGAAAAAAAAATACATTCTGGAGATGGTGGTGACGGCTGCACATTAATCTGAATGTAATTAATGCCTAAAAATTGTTTAAATGGTTAACTTTTCAGTTACGTATATCTCACCAAGAGTTTTTCTTCTCTTAAAGCAATGCAGGACCTTCTGTCTAAGGCTCCTAAGTAACTGACAAGCTTCTTGGGAAATGGAGAAAGACAGAGATGCCCACCTACAGCCCAGCAGAGGCCAGCACCGTGTTCTAACAGCTAAGCCTTCTTGCAGGTCTAGAGAATACAGGTCTGTCATCTCAGGGGCAGTGCCCACGAGTAAGCCAAACTCTGCCCCCACCACCCCAGCTCCTAGTGCAGGGAGGTGACCCACCAAGCAGTCCCAGCCAGGCAGGACCAAGCGGAGATATGAGAGGAGGGACATTTGGACCCATAGTGGGAGGATGGTTAGGACTCCTCACTTCCACTTCAGGGGGCATGGGACCTGTGGGGACCTGCCCCAAGGACCAAGAGCCAGTTTTCACTCATCATGACCACTGCAGGCCTAGGAAAGGGTGTTGACACCAGGGACCCTGGGAGGTGAGACCAAAGTGGGTCGGCCCACATGGTCTCCCATGAACAAGCGGCAGAGCCCTGGGGAGGGACCTGGAAGGTGGGGTGGTGCCCTCCATCGGGCAGACCTCTGCACAGACGTTTCTCACCATCCACAAGAAAAGACTTCTGCTCAGTGAGGCTCAGAAGGGCCTCTGTTCATTCATCTACCTGCTTTTGTGGCTGGAGGTGGAGGAAGCCTGGCTCTTCCAGGATATCCTGGAAGGTTCTCAGAAGCTCACCTCCCATTCCTGGTGTCTCCCTGGACCAGCCAAGGTGCAAGGCCAGCAAGGAACTGGCCCTTCCTCCAGGGGCCCCATGAGGAAGCCCACCTGTCCCAAAGGCCGGGAGGAGGAGGGGGGAGACCCCAGGAGAAAGCCGAGGGCACATGAGGTCAGGGCTGGAGATGGGGTTTGAGTCCAGGTCCTCACCCTGGACCTGGAGGCTCAGCCTGGACTTGAAGGCTCTGTCCTCAGCCTGAGCCTTCAGTCAGGATACTCAGGTGACCCAAAGCTGGCCCACTCCCTGTGCCACCACCTCCCAAGCCTCGTCCCTAGCCTGGGTTGCTACTTTCTGTTGCCATGGAGATATTGCAGGCCTTTGGGTCCCACTTCTTCCCCACTGTAGGGTGGTTTCTGGACTGTAGCAGTGAACAGGGGCTCACAGAGGTCAATTTTTATTTTAAATTTTTTAAAGTTATCCTATTTTTTAAATTAACTCATTAATTTGGCTGGGGGGGTCAGGTCTTAGTTGAGGCACTAGGATCTTTTCCTTGTGCACTCGAACTCTCTATTTGTGGCATCAAGGCTCAGTAGTTGCAGAACACAGGCTTAGTTGCCCGAGGCATGTGGGATCTTAGTTCCCCAACCAGGGATTGAACCTACATTGCAAGGCAGAATGTTTACCACTGGGCCATCAACGAAGTCCCTGGATGTTGATGTTATGTGCAAAATATATATTAACATCTTAAGATGTACACTCCTCTGTTATTGATGACACTGACAGTGGGAACCCCGCCTCACACAGCCCTAGGAGAAGGCTGGCCTTGCACCTTGGCTGGTCCAGGGAGACACCAGGAATGGGAGGTGAGCTTCTGAGAACCTTCCAGGATATCCTGGAAGAGCCAGGCTTCCTCCACCTCCAGCCACAAAAGCAGGTAGATGAATGAACAGAAGAGGCTACAGCCCCATTTAGCGCCTTCCTCCAATTGGCATGCTGTTCCAATTAACGTCATTACTCTTATAGACTGATTTCATTATAAGTTAGTGTTATAAATGTAAATGAATAATTTATATGGATGCCATATTTTCAGTTTTATATAATGGAATTTGATGTGGTTTCGATTGACAAGGGGGACTTCTCTGCTTTAAAAAAAAAGGCACCCCTGGAGCTGAAGGGAGCTGCCCGGCTGGCTGCCCGCTAGACACCAGACGAATGGACAGGGCGACCAGTCCAGGTTGGAGAAGGCAAAACAGCGGGAGAAACTTCCTCAGGAGGCCGTGGTGACCATACCTGATGCCTCTGAACCTTGTCCTAAGGAGACTGAGGCAACTGGTAGCTTGTTGGGGATTCACTGTCAAAAAGAGACCATGATTAACTCTATATAGAGTTGTACAGAAAAGGAAACGCTAGTATGAAGTGTTGCGCCGGATTCAGTTCTGAAGAGGGATTAAACAGTCAATAGCCAGAAAGCTATTGATCTGGTCGAAACTATCAAAAAAGGAAAAAGAAACGCCAGGCCGGGGATGCACGTGGAGGGGCGGCCGCAAGCGCCGCCGGGGTCGCCAGAAGCCCCACGTGTCTGAGAGAAGCAGAAATCTGGATTTTTAGGCCAAACAAAACTTGCGTGGGCTGGCTGCAGCTGGTTTGCAGAGCACCCCCGACTCCTCGCGGCGGTCCTCGGGCAGGCAGGGGAGGGGCGGGGGCGCAGGAAGTCAGCGGCTTCCTGCGCCCGCTCGGGCGGAGCCCTCCCCGGGGAGTGCCTCTGGGCGTCGCCACTGCTCCCCGCGGGCTCGGTTTCCTTCTGCGGAGAAGCACCGGGCCCCGCCGGTGGCTGCTCGGCTCCCCGCGCCCGCAGCGCCGCCTTCTGGTGGCCGTGGGGAGCGCCGCTGCCCGGCCCGGAAAGCCGAGACATCCGAATCCAGGGTTCGGGATCAGAAAGAAGCACAACTTGCAGGTTTTCTTGGAACCTCAGGCACTCAGACGCATCATAATTCCCTAGTTAATGATGCTCACGCGCTGATCACCGGCTTCTGACCACATTTAACTACACGCCTCTCACCCCATCCCCGCTCCTAGTTCTCCTTTCTTTCGAAATCTCCGTTCACCACACCTTTGCTTTTCTTACCGTCTAATTCTAGTTTCACTCGATGTATTGCCTAAAAAGTGCAGATAAGTATGGCAGTTCTTTATAATTAAACGAAAAGGACCCCATGCCGTATGTCATCCTTTCATTGTGTTGCTGTAACAGACACACCACCCCCCGCCCCCACCTCCTTTCAGGCAACACTTAGCATCCTCTCGGCCCTTTTTCACACTATCTCTTAATCCAGACAAGGACCACGTGTCTGCCCCGCAAAGGCTGTGACCAGTTTCACTCCAGGGCAAGCACAGAGCTGGGCCGCAGGCTTCACTGACAGCTTTTGACTGCCACACCAGAGCTTTCCTGTGGACCCCGCCATGGGTGTGCAGCCCGCAGTTAGGAGAGTTCCTGCCCGTAGGGGGATGCTGGCTAATTGGACACAGCAGTCAGTGGGTACATTTGTCCTCCTCACCCGAGACAGACTGGCCTGTGTTTAGCTGCTCAGCCGACTCTTTGCGACCCTGTGGATTGTAGGCCGCCAGACTCCTCTATCCACGCCAGGCTCCTCTGTCCATGGGATTCTCCAGGCAAGAATACTGGAGTTGGTTGCCATGCCCTTCTCCAGGGGATCTTCCCAACCCAGGCATGAAACCCAGGTCTCCTGCATTGCAGGCGGATTCTTTACCGTCTGAGCCACTAGGGAAGCCCAGACTGTCCTGAGGCAGATTTTATACAGTGTCTCCCATGGGACCGTGCAAACGATCACACAGGGTGGTCCATTCGGCAGCTTCCTACTGGCTTCACTGCCCAGGTAGGTGGTCCATCTGGGTCTGTGAGTACAAGCCAAAAATAGGCCACAGCTGCGCCAACTAACTGCCTTACTCAGGGGCGACCTTGGAAGACAGTAGGGAAGGTTGCTGACCCCAGTGGTTGGAGCTCGGAGCATCTGACTCTTCCAAGGAAAGAAAATAGCCTGGAGGGAGTGGTGAACGGCCAGGGACAACCCCCCAGGGCCCCTGCAAGAAGTGGGTGGGCGTAAAGCCACCAAGATTCTCAAACGAGCAAGTCGTTTGAACAAGAAGTGAGTCACCTTCCAAATAAAATTCCTGGGTAAGGAGGCCACTGAATGCCAGGAAGAAGGCAAACCCAGGAAAACTGCTACACAGATGAATCTATTTTACAATAGCCAAGACAGGTGATTGACAGAGTTAAAACGGGCGGGCAGAGCGGACCAGAGGAGTCGTGAGCCTGCCTGCGACACGAGAGCCTGGAGTGAGTCCTCGAGTCCTGCGTGCGAAGACCTACTCGGTGCGAGCTGACTCCCCTCAGACCAGGTGAACCAAAGCCATGGGACAAGCAGGGACAAAATTCAGGTATGGATCGGCTCTCCGAATTCACCCCACCCAGGGGGAAGCCCTGCATATTCCTGAACTTACGGAATACTAGCTGTAGTTTTGCGGGGGGTTCTTTGGTTGGCTTTGGTCTGGACTGTGCTTGCCTCTCTTTCGTAAGAACCTGCTAAGGGTCTTCTAAGGGTCACATGCAAGTTCCAGGATAGGCGTTTCCCTGTAAAGTTCGCCGAGCATAACATTTGAGACAGCACCTTCTTCCTGGGAGAAGAAAGGGTGCACGGTCTTTTCACCTGAGGTTTTGGATGGCCAGGGGTGCAGCACGGGGGTTCCACGCTTCCTTGGGAGCTGCACCCCCTCTGTCAGGCCGATGGAAGCCAGGAGCTTTACTATGGACTCTGGGTGCTTAGGGAAGAAGGTGGCCTCGTTCATTTCTGCCACGCTCGACGCTTCCAACGTGGACGGAACTGCCACTTCCCTCATACCTGGCTCTTAGTCTTCAGTCTGAGGTATGGCCAACAGTTTATTTTTTAAGTGGGGGCGGGGGTGGCGGCGAGTTTGCTTCTACCTGGCATAGCGCACAATACACTCATGGCCCTGAATTCTCCAGTGAGAGAGCTTCAGTGTTTGGACACAACTTGTTATCATGTGAACTGTTGGTGGGTGTGCAGGCGTCTCTATAACGGCTTCACAGGCCAAACGCTTTTGCTTAGTGACCCACGCTCCCCTCAGCTGCCTTCCAAGTAGCCATCTTAAGAGCTGCATCACAGCTCAAAGAGACGTTTCACAATCAGTTAACAAGCAACTTGGTGGTAACCACAAATTATGGCAAAAATCCCAGCTCCACTGGCCCCTTTGCATATTGTCTAATTAGAGACAGTACATCCTACACCTGGGAATATTCCTGTAAGCTCCACCTCGAGACGTCAGACCTGTGGCCGTATTTGAATGAGGGCCCCAATACCCAATAATCTTGGAAGCGCTTTACGCACTGTACCCTAGCACCTCCTTCAGACCAGTGAGTAACAGGTGCCTGTTACTCATTGCACAGCTGATGGAGGCCTTTTACCATGATGGCTCCTCTGGTTCTCCTGGCCCTCTGAGCTGGTGGTGGTGTTTTAATAAAAAGTATAATAATAGACAATGGACGTGAGTCTCAGTGAACTCCGGAAGTTGGTGATGGACAGGGAGGCCTGGCGTGCTGCGATTCACCGGGTCAAAAAGAGTCTGACACGACCGAGCAACTGATCTGATCTGATAATAGACAAACCAGAAGAACATAGAGGTTGAAGAAATTTTGGCAAAAAATATAATAGACAAATAAAATGTTACATATTTAAAGGAGATAGTGTGGTGATTTGACATATGTCTACTTTGTGAATGATTACCACAGTCAGGTTAACACGTCCGTCACCTCACAGCTACCATTTTTTTTTTAACGTGTGTGGTTGAGCTTCTGATTTTGAGAATTTCCTCCTGCCATTGAGAAGCGACTGTGAACGTGACTAACCTCTGGTCAAAACAGCCTCCAACTTGACATCCTGCAAATCTGAACTAAATTCCGTAGGTGGGATGAGCTCTAGGAAGTTCTGTCGTGAAAACACTATGGATCTTGCAATTAAGCCCAGTCCCTAAGCCTCTGACTTCACCCACAGGTGTCTTCCCTTACGGAGTACTAGTCTCATGAAAGCCAGCTGACAAGAATCAGTGAAGAAGCCCACCCTGCTCCAAGGTGAGCAGGTCCTCTATAATGCTAGAGCCTTTCAGTGAAGGCAAACGGTTGATGGCCTGCAGCAGTGGGTGTCCCATGTGATGAGCTGAATTTCACGTGGAACTTTCTAGTCAGTGCACTGCCCACCCCTGCTCTCCCAGGAATCAGTGAACACTATCTGTGTATCAGCTCATGGACTGTCACTTATGACCCAGCTTTAATGGTCAGGTCTTTGGGCCCCCCAGGACTGGACTCTTAAAGAGACCCCATATATTGGATGACCTCCCCTTGGAAACATAGCAGTTTTCAGATTCAACATTTACATTATATGTATAGTTATATGAAGTAACCACACCTAGAGAACAGTGTTGAGACAAACATATGTGGAAAAGCCAACACGTGTGGCCATTACCTCTTGCTGCTGTTTAGTCGCTAAGTTGCAAGCGACCCCATGGACTATAGCCTGCCAGGCTCCTCTGTCCATGGGTTTTCCCAGGCAAGAATACTGGAGTGGGTTGCCATTTCCTTCTCCAGGAGATCTTCCTGACCCAGGGATCAAACCCAGCTCTCCTGCATTGCAGGCGGAGCCATCACCTCTACTGCAGACCAGCGGACTGTGCTCAAGTCCACCATAGTTGTAATGGAACCACCATAAAGCTTGAGATGCCTAGTGAGGAATCGTGGAAGTAAGTCTTCACTGCAAAAACTTGTATCGTTGGTCCACTATCCTAGAGTCCTCAATGAGGACTTCCACAGGGCCACCTGGTCTGTCTGCACCTATTGGCAGCTTGCACAAGAGTGACTGGCCCCTCTGTCTACCTGAGCTCCTAGGCATTCAAGGGCTTTTGCACCTGCTTTGATCTCAGCAGGTGGATGGGTGGATGTTTCATTTTGTTCAAATCTACGTAGATAAACTTGACCACTTTGACCCAGATATCCTATGGTCACCCTCCCCTGCCCGCTGTCTATGCCATTGAAAAGTAGCAACTCCTGGACCAGAAAGGAAGATGATTTGGATCATCCCTGATGTGGAGGTGACACATCTCAGCTGATCAGGTGTGAACATGGCTGACCCCAGAAGTGCACTGAGGTCCAGGGGAAATGAGTAACTCTTTTTTTCTCTTACAAACATGGACCAGCAGTTTCACATGTCCTTCCCCTAATATTCTAGTTCTCATGATGTTGAAAATCTCACCTTCACCTAACCTGCTGCAGGGTCCCAAGGGCCAGCAGCCAATCAAGACAAGCATGGAAGGTCCTGGAGGTTCATTTCTTCTTATTTTGGGAGCTTATTGGAGAAATGGCTCAAAAAGACTGCACAATAGAAAAATATACTGATTCCAGCTCCTGGGCTTTAAAAAAATTTTTTTATTGGAGTATAGTTGCTTTACAATGTTGTATTAGTTTCTACTGTAAGCAAAGTGGATCAGCTATATACATATATACATATATTTTGTCTCTTTTTTGCATTCCTTCCTATTTTAGGTCATCACATAGAATCGAGTAGAGTTCCATGAGCTATACAGTTCATTCTCATTCAGTTCAGTCGCTCAGTCATGTCCAACTCTTTGTGACTCCATGAATTGCAGCACGCCAGGCCTCCCTGTCCATCACCAACTCCCGGAGTTCACTCAGACTCACGTCCATCGAGTCAGTGATGCCATCCAGCCATCTCATCCCCTGTCTTCCCCTTTTCCTCCTGCCCCCAATCCCTCCCAGCATCAGTCTTTTCCAATGAGTCAACTCTTTGCATGAGGTGGCCAAAGTACTGGAGTTTCAGCTTTAGCATCATTCCTTCCAAAGAACACCCAGGGCTGATCTCCTTTAGAATGGACTGGTTGGCTCTCCTTGCAGTCCAAGGGACTCTCAACAGTCTTCTCCAGCTACACAGTTCAAAAGCATCAATTCTTCGGCGCTCAGCTTTCTTCACAGTCCAACTCTCACATCCATACATGACCACTGGAAAAACCATAGCCTTGACTAGATGGACCTTTGTTGGCAAAGTAATATCTCTGCTTTTCAATATGCTATCTAGGTTGGTCATAACTTTTCTTCCAAGGAGTAAGTGTCTTTTAATTTCATGGCTGCAATCACCATCTGCAGTGATTTTGGAGCCCCAAAAAATAAAGTCTGACACTGTTTCCACTGTTTCCCCATCTATTTCCCATGAAGTGATGGGACCAGATGCCATGATCTTCGTTTTCTGAATGTTGAGCTTTAAGCCAACTTTTTCACTCTCCACTTTCACTTTCATCAAGAGGCTTTTGAGTTCCTCTTCACTTTCTGCCCTAAGGCTGGTGTCACCTGCATATCTGAGGTTATTGATATTTCTCCCAGCAATCTTGATTCCAGCTTGCGCTTCATCCAGCCCAGTGTTTCTCATGATGTACTCTGCATATAAGTTAAATAAGCAGGGTGACAATATACAGCCTTGACGTACTCCTTTTCCTATTTGGAACCAGTCTGTTGTTCCATGTCCTGTTCTAACTGTTGCTTCCTGACCTGCATATAGGTTTCTCAAGAGGCAGGTCAGGTGGTCTGGTATTCCCATCTCTTTCAGAATTTTCCACAGTTTCTTGTGATCCACACAGTCAAAGGCTTTGGCATAGTCAATAAAGCAGAAATAGATGTTTTTCTGGTACTCTCTTGCTTTTTCAATGATCCAGCAGATGTTGGCAATTTGATCTCTGGTTCCTCTGCCTTTTCTAAATCCACCTTGAACATCTGGAAGTTCACGGTTCACATATTGCTGAAGCCTGGCTTGGAGAATTTTGAGCATTACTTTACTAGCATGTGAGATGAGTGCAATTGTGCAGTAGTTTGAGCATTCTTTGGCATTGCCTTTCTTTGGGATTGGAATGAAAACTGACCTTTTCCAGTCCTGTGGCCACTGCTGAGTTTTCCAAATTTGCTGGCATATTGAGTGCAGCACTTTCACAGCATCATCTTTCAGGATTTGAAATAGCTCCACTGGAATTCCATCAACTCCACTAGCTTTGTTCGTAGTGATGCTTTCTAAGGCCCACTTGACTTCACATTCCAGGCTGTCTGGCTCTAGGTGAGTGATCACACCATCATGATTATCTTCGTCATGAAGATCTTTTTTGTACAGTTCTTCTCATTAGCTATCTGTTTTTTACCGAGTAGTGTGTATATGTTGACCCCAATCTCCCAATTCATCTCACCTCTTCCTCCCTTGGTAAAGATAAGTTTGTATTTTTACATTTGTGACTTTATTTCTGCTTTGCAAATAAGTTCATTTGTACCATTTTTTCTAGATTCCACAATATAAGCAGTATTATACATTTGTCTTTTTTGGACTTCACATTGTATGACAATCTTTTTTTAAATTTTATTTTAATTGGAGGCTAATTACTTTAAAATATTGTAGTGGTTTTTGTCATACATTGACATGAATCAGCCTTGGGTATACGTGTGTCCCCCATCCTGAACCTCCCTCCCCATCCCATCCCTCAGGGTCATCCCAGTGCACTGGCCCTGAGTGCCATCTCATGCATCAAACCTGAACTGGCAATCTATTTCACATATGGTAATACACATGTTTCAATGCTATTCTTTCAAATCATCCCACCCTCACCTTCTCCCACAGAGTCCAAAAGTCTGTTCTTTACATCTGTGTCTCTTCTACTGTCTCACATATAGGGTCATTGTTACCATCTTTCTAAATTCCATATATATGCATTAATATACTGTATTGGTGTTTTTCTTTCTGACTTATTTCACTCTGTATAATAGGCTCCAGTTTCATCCACCTCATTAGAACTGATTGAAATGCATTCTTTTTAATGGCTGAGTAATATTCCATTGTGTATATGTACGACAGCTTTCTTATCCACTCATCTGCTAATGGACATCTAGGTTGCTTCCATGTCCTGGCTATTGTAAACAGTGCTGCGATGAACATTGGGCTACACGTGTCTCTTTCAATTCTGGTTTCCTTGGTGTGTATGCCCAGCACTGGGATTGCTGGGTCATATGGCAGTTCTATTTCCAGTTTTTTGAGGAATCTCCAGACTGTTCTCCATAGTGGCTGCACTAGTAGTTTGCCTTCCCACCAACAGTATAAGAGTGTTGATTCCCTTTTCTCTGCACCCTCTCCAGCATTTATTCTTTGTAGAATTTTTGATAGCAGCCATTCTGACCAGCATGAGATGGTACCTCATTGTAGTTTTGATTTGCATTTCTCTGATAATGAGTGATGTTGAGCATCTTTTCATGTGTTTGTTAGCCATCTGTATGTCTTCTTTGGAGAAATGTCTGTTTAGTTCTTTGGCCCATTTTTTGATTGGGTAGTTTATTTTTCTGGAATTGAGCTGCAGGAGCTACTTGTATATTTTTCAGATTAATTCTTTGTCCATTGCTTCATTTGCTATTATTTTCTCCCATTCTGAACACTGTCTTTTCACAGCATTAGTTTCCTTCATTGTGCAAAAGTTTTAACTTTAATTAGGTCCGATTTGTTTATTTTACTTTTATTTCCATTACTCTGGGATGTGGGTCATAGAAGATCCTGCTGTGATTTATGTCAGAGAGTGTTTTGCCTATGTTTTCCTCTAGGAGTTTTTTAGTTTCTGGTCTTACATTTAGATCTTTAATCCATCTTGAGTTTATTTTTGTGTATGGTGTTAGAAAGTGTTCTAGTTTAATTCTTTTACAAGTGGTTGACCAGTTTTCCCAGCACCATTTGTTAAAGAGATTGTCTTTTCTCCATTGTATATTCTTGCCTCCTTTATCAAAGATAAGGTGTCCATAGGTGCATGGATTTATCTCTGGGCTTTCTGTTTTGTTCCATTGATCTATATTTTTGTCTTTGTGCCAGTACCATACTGTCTTAATGACTGTAGTTTTGTAGTATAGTCTGAAGTTAGGCAGGTTGATTCCTCTAGTTCTATTCTTTCTCAAGATTGCTTTGGTTATTTGAGGTTTTTTGTATTTCCATACAAATTGTGAAATTATTTGTTCTAGTTCTCTGAAAAATACCATTGGTAGCTTGATAGGGATTGCATTGAATCTATAGAGTGCTTTGGGTAGTATACTCATTTTCACTGTATTGATTCTTCTGATCCATGAACATGGTATATTTCTCCATCTATTTGTATCATCTTTGATTTCTTTCATCAGTGTTTTATGGTTTTCTATATGTCTTTGGTTTCTTTAAGTAGATTTATTGCTAAGTATTTTATTCTTTTCATTGCCATGGTGAATGGAATTGTTTCCTTAATTTCTCTTTCTGTTTTCTCATTGTTAGTGTATAGGAATCCAAGGGATTTCTGTGTGTTAATTTTATATCCTGCAACTTTACTATATTCATTGATTAGCTCTATTAATTTTCTGGTGGAGTCTTTAAGGTTTTCTATGTAGAGGATCATGTCATCTGCAAACAGAATTTTACCTCTTCTTTTTCCAATCTGGATTCCTTTTATTTCTTTTTCTTCTCTGATTGCTGTGGCTAAAACTTTCAAAACTATGTTGAATAGTAGTGGTGGGAGTGGGCACCCTTGTCTTGTTCCGGACTTTAGGGGAAATGCTTTTAATTTTTCACCATTGAGGATGTTTGCTGTGGGTTTATCATATATGGCTTTTATTATGTTGAGGTATGTTCCTTCTATGCCTGCTTTCTGGAGGGTTTTTATCATAAATGGATGTTGAGTTTTGTCAAAGGCTTTCTCTGCATCTATTGAGATAATCATATGGGTTTTATCTTTCAATTTGTTAATGTGGTATATCACATTGATTGATTTGCAAATATTGAAGAATCCTTGCATCCCTGGGATGAAGCCCACTTGGTCATGGTGTATGATCTTTTTAGTATGTTGTTGGATTCTGGTTGCTAGAATTTTGTTAAGGATTTTTGCATCTATGTTCATCAGTGATACTGGCCTGTAGTTTTCTTTTTTTGTGGCACCTTTGTCAGGTTTTGGTATTAGGGTGATGGTGGCCTCATAGAATGAGTTTGGCAGTTTACCTTCCTCTGCAATTTTCTGGAAGAGTTTGAGTAGGGTAGGTGTTAGCTCTTCTCTAAATTTTTGGTAGAATTCACCTCTGAAGCCATCTGGTCCTGGGCTTTTGTTCGTTGGAAGATTTCTGATATAGTTCCAATTTCTGTGCTTGTGATGGGTCTGTTAAGATTTTCTATTTCTTCCTGGTTCAGTTTTGGAAACTTATGCTTTTCTAAGAATTTGTCCAGTTCTTCCAAGTCATCCATTTTATTGGCATATAGTTGCTGATAGTATTCTCTTATGATCCTTTGTATTTCTGTGTTGTCTGTTGTGATTTCTCCATTTTCATTTCTAATTTTGTTGATTTGATTCTTCTCCCTTTTTTTCTTGATGAGTCTGGCTAATGGTCTGTCTATTCTATTTATCTTCTCAAAGAACCAGCTTTTAGTTTTGTTGATTTTTGCTATAGTCTCCTTTGTTTCTTTTTCATTTATTTCTGCCCTAATTTTTATGAGTTCTTTCCTTCTGCTAACCCTGGGGTTCTTCATTTCTTCTTTTTCTAGTTGCTTTAGGTGTAAAGTTAGGTTATTTATTTGACATTTCTCTTGTTTCTTGAGGTAAGCTTGTATTGCTATGAACCTTCCCCTTAGCTCTGCTTTTACTGAATCCCATAGGTTTTGGGTTGTTGTGTTTTCATTTTCATTTCTATGCATATTTTTGTTTCTTTTTTGATTTCTTCTGTGATTTGTTGGTTATTCAGAAGCGTGTTGTTTAGCCTCTATATGTTTGTATTTTTAAGAGTTTTTTTCCCCTGTAGTTGACATCTAATCTTACTGCACTGTGATCAGAAAAGATGCTTGAAATGATTTCAATTTTTTTGAATTTACCAAAGCTAGATTTATGGCCCAGGATGTGATGTATCCTGGAGAATGTTCCGTGTGCACTTGAAAAAAAGGTGAAATTCATTGTTTTGGGGTGAAATGTCCTGTAGATATCAATTAGGTCTAAGTGGTCCATTGTATCATTTAAAATTTGTGTTTCCTTGCTGATTTTCTGTTTAGTTGATCTATCCACAGGTGTGAGTGGGGTATTAAAGTCTTCCACTATTATCGTGTTACTGTTAATTTCCCCTTTCATACTTGTTAGCATTTGCCTTGCATATTGTAGGGCTCCTATGTTGGGTGCATATATATTTATAATTGTTATATCTTCTTGGATTGACCCTTTGATCCTTATGTAGTGTCCTTCTTTGTCTCTTTTCACGGCCTTTATTTCAAAGTCTATTTTATCTGATATGAGTATTGCTACTCCTGCTTTCTTTTGGTCTCTATTTGCGTGAAATATCTTTTTCCAGCCCTTCACTTTCAGTCTGTGAGTGTCCCTTGTTTCGAGGTGGGTCTCTTGTAGACAGCATATATAGGGGTCTTGTTGTTGTATCCATTCAGCCAGTCTGTCTTTTGATTGGGGCATTCAACCCATTTACATTTAAGGTAATTTTTGAGAAGTATGATCCCGTTGCCATTTACTTTGTTGTTTTGGGTTTGAGTTTATACACCCTTTCTGTGTTTCGTGTCTAGAGAAGATCCTTTAGCATTTGTTGGAGAGCTGGTTTGGCGGTGCTGAATTCTCTCAGCTTTTGCTTGTCTGTGAAGCTTTTGATTTCTTCTTCATATTTGAATGAGCTCCTTGCTGGATATAGTAATCAGGGTTGTAGGTTTTTCTCTTTCATCACTTTTAAGTGTGTCCTGCCATTCCCTTCTGGCCTGAGAGTGTCTGTTGAAAGATCAGCTGTTATACTTATGGGAATCCCCTTGTGTGTTATTTGTTGCTTTGCTTTTCCCTTGATGCTTTTAATATTTGCTTTTTGTGTGTGTTCTTCATTAATTTGATTAATATGTGTCTTGGGGTGTTTCGCCTTGGGTTTATTCTGTTTGTAGCTGTCTGGGTTTCTTGGAACTCTCTGGGTTTCTTAAACTTGGGTGGCTATTTCCTTCCCCATTTTAGGGAATTTTTCAACTGTTATCTCCTCAAGTATTTTCTCATGGCCTTTCTTTTTGTCTTCTTCTTCTGGGACTCCTATGATTCTAATGTTGCATTTAACATTGTCCCAAAGGTCTCTGAGGTTGTCCTCATTTATTTTAATTCTTTTTTCTTTTTTCCTCTCTGCTTCATTTATTTCCACCATTCTGTCTTCCACCTCACTTACCCTATCTTCTACCTCAGTTATTCTACTGTTGGTTCCCTCCAGAGTGCTTTTGATCTCAGTTATTGCATTATTCATTATTGATTTACTCTTTTTGTTTATATTTTATAGGTCCTTGTTAAACATTTCTTGCATCTTCTCAATCTTTGTCTCTAGTCTATTTATCTGTAACTCCATTTTGTTTTCAAGATTTTGGATCATCTTTACTATCACTAATCTGAATTCCTTTTCAGGTAGACACCCTATCTCCTCCTCTTTGGTTTCGTTTGGCAGGCATTTATCATGTTCTTTTACCTGCTGAGTATTTCTCTGTCTTTTTGTTTTGTTTATATTGCTGTGTTTGGGGTGGCCTTTCTGTAGGCTGGAAGTGTGTGGTTCCTCTTTATTGTGGAGCTTGCTCCCTTTGCGTGGGGTTGGATAAGTGGCTTGTCAGTGTTTCCTGAGTAGGGGAGCTTGCATCTGTGTTCTGGTGGGTAGAGCTGTATCTCTTCTCTCTGGAGTGCAATGAAGTGTCCAGTAGTGAGTTTTTGGGTGTCTATGGGTTTGGCATGGCTTTGGGCAGCTTGTATTTTAATGCTCAGGGCTGTGTTCCTGGAGAATTAGCTGGAGAATTAGCATGGTATATCTTGCTCTGGAACTTGTTGGCTCTTGGGTGGAGCTTGGTTTCAGGGTAGGTATGGAGGCTTTTGGATGAGCTCTTGTCAATTAATATTCCCTGGAGTCAGGAGATTTCTGGTGACCTCAAGTTTTGGATTTAAGCCTCCTGCCTCTGGCTTTCAGTCTTATTCTTACAGTAGCCTCAAGACTTCTCCATCCATACAGCACCGATGACAAAACATCTAGGTTAATGATGAAAAGTTTCTCCACAGTGAGGGACACCCAGAGAGGTTCACAGAGTTACATGGAGAAGAGAAGAGGGAGGAGGGAGATAGAGATGACCAGGAGGAGAAGAGGGGGAATCAAAGGGGAGAGAACAATCTAGCCAGTAATCAATTCCCTATGTGCTCTCCACAGTCTGGAACACTCAGAGACATTCACAGAGTTACACAGAGGAGAAAAGGGAGGAGAGAGAGAGAGAGAGGTGACCAGGAGAAGAGGGGAAGTCAAAAAGGGAGAGACCAATCTAACCAGCAATCAGTTCCCTAAGTGTTCTCCGCAGCCCAGAACACCCAGAGAGATTCACAGAGTTAAGTAGAGAAGTGAAAGGGGAGGGAGGAGATAGAGGTGACCTGGGGGAGAAAAAGAGTCAAAAGGGGGAGAGGGCAATCAAGCCAGTAATCACACTCCTATGTAAAATTGGGTACTGAAGATTAGATTCTTAAAGGTACAAAACTGATAACAAATACCAAAAAGCAGAGATTACAAATCTAGGGTAGACGTTAGACTCTCAAAAATACAATATTAAAAAAACAAAACAAAATCAAAAAAATTATAAAATATATATATGAAGTTTGCTTTTAAAATAGGGTCTTTTTTTTTGCAAGGTAATAGGTTATAAAAATGAAAATTAAAGGAGTAATAGAGGACTTAATTAAAAAAAATTTTTTTAATGATAATAGTAAGAATATATCTAGGAATTTCTCTGGAGCTGTTGCAGGCAGTGTGGGGTCAGTTCAGTTTCAGATAGTTTCTTGTTCTACCTTATACGTCTCAAGATCTGTAGGCCTCTTCCATTGTAGTCGGTGCTAACTGCAGGGTTTTAATCTGTTGAACCTGTCACTTCCAAAGTGATTCCCTCTTTATTTCCTTCTGTTTGCTGGTCTCTTCAGTGTCTAATTTCTGCCCTGACACAAGGGGGCGGTGGTGGTCACTTATTTAGGCTCACTTGTTCAGTCGTGCTGTGGGGAGGGAGGAACGGGCAAACAAATATCGCTGGCGTGTGTGGGGAGAGCCCGCAGTGTCTCGGCCACAATGGGTTTGCCCCCGCTCACGGGCGTGTGTGCTTTCCCGGTCTACACTGCTCAGGCTCCAGGTTCCTCTGCAGGGGAACTGTCCAAAGCGGGCCCTGGGTTGCGTGCACTTCCCAGGTCTAAGCCACTCAGGTTCAGGTTCTTGGGTACTCCACAAAGGCGCAGACTCGGTTGGGCCTGCGTTTTGTGTCCTTCCCAGGTCCGAGCAGCTCAGGTGACCAGGTGCTTGGCAAGCGCACTCTCCCCAGGTGGGGGTGCGTCTTATCGCCTCCCCCATCCAGCCGCTCGGTTTCCTGCGTGCTCAGCGGGAGCGCCCTCTCAGGTGTGCCGTGTGTCTCTTCTGGGGATCCGATCTCTGACTGTGACCCTCCTGGCGGATGTCAACCATCCAGGATCCCAGGAAGACTTGGTTAGCAACTGGAGCCTGCTCACAGTTTGCCCTCTCTGGGGCTGAGATTGCCCCTTTACTGCTCTGGCTGCCCCCTGCCTGCCTCCCTGTCTCCAGTGGGGGATGGGCCGGTCGGCAGCTGGCCAGCTCTCCTGGTATTTGCTCAGTCCTGTGTTCTGTGAGCTGGCCAGCAGTGTCTTAGGTTTGGGCTTTTTGCAGGATAGTTCTCTCTCTTTTTTCTCTCTCTGGCCATCCCACAGTTTGGGTTGCTCCCTCAGATTGCCCTCAGAGCATTCAGTCCCTGTCCTTACCCTAAGCAATGCAGCCCACGCGCCTCCATGCGCATGCTCCCTGCGAGCGTCTAGGCTACTTCTCAGCTGGGAGTTGCCTAGGCTCATAATCTGTGGGTTTATTATCTGTCCTCCCAGTTATGTTGCCCTCTGAGATTCCAAAACTCCCCACAGACCTGCCGATGAGAGGGTTTCCTGGTATTTGGAAAGTTCTCCTCTTTTATGACTCCCTCCCCGAGATGGGTGTCTGTCCCTAACTCTTTTGTCTCTCTTTTTACCTTTTATATTTTGTCCTACCTCCTTTCGAAGACAACAGGCTGCCTTTCTGGGTGCCTGGTGTCCTCTGGCCAGTGTTCAGAAGTTGTTTTGTGGAATTTGCTCAGCGTTCAAATGTTCTTTCAATGAATTTGTGGTGGAGAAAGTGGTCTCCCCGTCCTGTTCCTCCGCCATCCTAGGAATGCCCCACTCTGTAACAATGTTTTTATGGTCTTTGATTTTTAGAAATTTTTATTTGGTATTAGCAAGGGATAGTAAAATTGTCACAGAAGGTCAGCAGCAGATCCATGCATACCCATAAATCTGATATATGAGAAAAGGCAGCACTCTGTTAGAGGAGCAGAGTCGTTCATTGAAACAATCAATGAGAAGGTATGAGATACTCACACCACACAGAAAAATCAAGGCAGGACCAAAGTACTACATATAAGGTGTGAAAATCCTTAAATATTTTAGAAGATAGAGAACATCTCTGACCTACGTAACTACAGAACCAAAGTTAAATATATTTCACAGAATAGGAAAAGATACGTCCAAGGCATGTTACAAAGGGTCATATCTATAAAATGTCAAGAACTCTCAGGATGTACACACTGCTATTTTAAAAAATAGATAACCTACAAGGACCTATAGCACAGGGGACTCTGCTCAGTGTTATGTAACAACCTGAATGGGAAAAGAATTTGTGAAAGAATAGATACATGTGTAACTGAATTACTTTGCTGCACACCTGAAACTAACACATTGTTAATCACCTTTACTCCAATATAAAATAGTTGTTTTTTTGTTTTTTTAAAGAACTTTCTAGACTTTGCTGGTGGTCCAGTGGTTAAGATTCTGCCCTCCCAATGTAGGGAGTGCAGGTTTGATTCCTGGTAAGGGAATCAAGATTCCACAGACAATAATAATAAAAGAACTCTCAAATGAGGAAGAAACAACTCAATATTTAAAAAAGGCGGCCAAGGTTATAAACAAACCACAGACCCATGGAAGCCTAAAAAGTAAACAAATGAAAAGCTCAGCCTCACACATCTCTACTGAAGCTGTTTTAGGCAAATTTCTTTCAGAATGAATGACGGAATTTGTAATGGTTTTTTGTTTTCAAGGATGAGGATGTAGAGATTGTGGTTAATGAACTAGGGCATTGGGTCATTTATGATACCACTAACTCTGGGTTTTTCACAATGATGCTCTAGCAATTGCTGTGTTGTACAATTTTAGTACTTGATTAGTAATTGTTATTGGCTGATCACTGCTTATAGGTGTTGGAGTCATGATGGAGGTTACTCTGGTAACTAAATAGAATTATGCTCGGGAAGAGGTAATGAGGAATGAGAGGAAACAGTTCCCTCAGGCATTTTTGGTCTGATACAGTGTAGAGGTTTTTCTTTGGCTAAGAGAGGTGGATTTTGGTAAAACATGTTGTAGTCAGAAGTGATGACACTGATTTTTAGCTATCTGAAAAATTTAATGATAGTAAGAGGCGGTGCAGGATCATTGGAAAATAGCCTAAGAGGTTAGAGAATTTGAAGAGGTTTGAACGATAATTCAACTTTAGATTTGGGGTAGTACGGTTGATTTCTAGGGCCAGAATAAAACCTGAAATAGTCACGGCCAGGGCAGCTCATTTCCAATAACGAGGCATTGTTATTTGTGGAATTGTTGTGGGGGAGAATAGTGTTGGAGAGAAGGAATCCAGCGAAGATGCTTCCAGCTAATGGACATTTGATGGAATGGATTAGGAGCAGGTGATTTTCATTGAGAAGAGAGAGAAGCAAGGTCGTTCTGGGAGTGGGAGGAAAATTTGCATGCTGTAGACAGCTGGGAGCAGTGTGGTAAGGAGAGTGGTTAACAGGGCTCAGGCATCGGTTACAAGGAGTTAGCAGTTTTCATCATCAGGTCTTTGGAATAAGAACCGGTGAGGACGAGGCTTCCTGTTCTCGCAAGACTTCGGCGACGAGGGAGGTTTCGGTGAAAAGGTATGGCTTTCCATAAGCTTACTGTTTTTTGAATGTCTTGTTCACCATTTAAATTGTGGAGCATGGATCCGGAGCTTGCAAATGCTATGGCTTTGAAGAAGGCATGTGTACACGTGTGCAGGGAGCTCAGTAAGGTTGACTCATGCCATCGTTGCCTTAAAGAGGCCTAGTTGGCTCAAGTGGAGAAAGCAACCAGTTTTTGGACGTTATTTTGGATGAGTCCAGTCTGGTGGGTACATAGGGTCGCAGAGTCGGACAAGACACCAGCTACTGAGCACACATACATGCACACATGGCTGTAAGTAGTGTGGTGATGGCTCCAAAGCATATGTTCTTGTTTGAATGAACTTATTGTTTTCTATTAGGGCGTGAAAGTGGGTAAGTAGAAAAATTCCTGTGACACATCTTGCACTTGAGTGGAGCAGGGCTGAATGGGGGGGGTGGGGTTGGGGAAACCCTCTTGCTGAGGGAATTCACGGAAGGAGGCCAAATGGGGTGGATTTTCCAGTTGCGGCTGGAAAACAAGCCCTATGAAGGGAAGCTGGGGTAATTTAAGCATAAAAATATGTTGTATATTTCATGTTAAGTTGAATAAGAGTCATGCTAATTGATACAAGAAATCCAGTATTTCCCATGCAGTTATATAAGATTACTTGAGGGAGGAGTTTCCTGATGGCCTAGTGGTTAGGATTCTGGGCTGTCATTGCTGGGGCCCAGATTTGAACCTTGGTCTGGGAACTAAAATCCCAGGAGCAGCCTAGTGGGATCAAAGGTGGGGGGAAAAAAAAAAAAGATTGCTTGCAGGGCAGCTGGATTGGCTTCTGCTTGGCCATGTCATCATACAGTCAGTAAAAAGGAATAATTCCATCTCCTTATCCAGTGAGAAATTGGAAAAGGTTGTTGGCAGTACCAAGAATTAGTATTGTAATTAGAAAGAGGAGGAAGTATTTGAAAAATCGTTTCATGTTAGGGTCTGTGTGTATATTAAGAATTCTATAATCATGTAACAAGTATAGCTACTAATGCAAATATTATTGACGTCATCTCTTTTGAAGTTAAATGATCATTTGAAGGTTTGGACAGTGATTCGTTGTCCGTTCGAAATCATTCTTGGCCTGCTGTGCCGTGCTTAGTCCCTCAGTCGTGTCTGTTTACGACCCCATGGACTGTAGCCCTCCAGGCTCCTCTGTCCATGGAGATTCTCCAGGCAAGAATACTGGAGTGGGTTGCCACGCCCTTTTCCAGGGGATCTTCCCAACCCAGGGATCGAACCCAGGTCTCTCACACAGCAGGCAGATTCTTTACCATCTGAGCCACCAGGGAAGCCCAAGAATACTGGATTGGGTAGCCTATCACTTCTCCAGGGGATCTTCTCGACCCAGGAATCAAACCGGGGTATCCTGCATTGCAGGCGGAATGAATGAATATTACTATAGGGATTTGACCGGTAATAAAAACATATGAGATAATAGCTTTTATGTAGGTTGAATATATGTAACTTTATATGTTAGAGTTTGTTATAATAGGTAGTGTTAATATAAATAGTCTAATTGCTGTAAAAGAGGCAAATAAATGTATGCCTTTTATTTAGAGTTGCATGAGTGTTTGGCTCCTAAGACCAAGTGATGACTGTTGTCCTTTAAAAGTCTGGAAAAGACATCCTGTTAGGTCTGGAGGCCTGAGTTAGCAGTTCTGGCATACTTTCCTGGTAAATAAGAGAGTTTGAGCACAATAAATCTAGTGGTTTTTTTTTAAACTATGTTGGCAGTAGAGGGGCCAGCACATAATTTTGGGGATTGAGTGATAGGGGTAATAGGTAAGAGTTGGAGAATTAAAATAGCATTTTCTCATGTCAGTGATTTTTTTTTCCCCCCAAAACACATGCTTTATATTTAAATCTAAAATTCACGGGCTATAAAACACTTATTATAACAGTCAAACGTATAAACTCCTAGGTAGTTTATAAATATAGTGACTTGATATTATGGTTTAGTACAAGGGCTAATATATTAAGATCCTAAAAATGAATTTTCCACCTTATGAATTAAAGAATAAAATTATTTGAATACAATGCATAAGTAGACCCAAACTCTCTTGACTAGTTTGGCCTATTGATTTCCTCTGTTGTTTTCTGCTTCCAGTGTTGTTGATTTCTGATCTTTGGTTTTAATTATTTCCCTCATTTTGGGTTTATTATACACTTCTTTTTCTAATGTCTTACTTAGTTCCGTTTTATTTATTTTTTACTTGGAGTATAGTTGCTTCACATTGTCATGTTAGTTTCTGCTGTACACATCGTGACTCAGCTCTAGGTATGCATATCTCCTCTGTGTCTCTCTCTCTGCCCCCCTCGCCTCCCTCTGCCCACAATCCCGCCCCTCTAGGTCATCACAGAGCGCCAAGGTGGGCTCCCTGTGCTGTAAGCAGCTTCCCGCTAGCTCGCTGTTTACACATGGCAGTGTGTATATGTCAGGGCTGCTCCCTCTCCTTCCCTCCACTCCGTGTCCACAGTTCTGTTCTGTAGTCTCTGTTCTGCGTCTCTGATCCTGCCCTACAAATAGGTTCATCAGTACCTTTTTTGTAGATTCTCTGTATATGCGTTAATACACGGTAATTGTGTTTCTGACTTCACTCAGTACGACAGACTCTGGGCTCATCACTGTCAGTGGTGGCTTCATGTTAGGGCGTGATGTTTACCTTTGTGCTATGATGAGCGCATATAGGAGTGTAAAGCAGTCATTACTACATTAATTCCTATGAGGATAATGGTGGTATTTGATCATGAGAGGTGATAATACTACACATAATTGTCCAGTTAGGTTGATAGTTGGGGCAGGGCTAAATCTCTAAGACATGCTAGGAACTATCACGTTGCTGTGAATGAAGGTGTGTTCACAGGCCTTGTGCTGGGATGGTTGTTGGGCTGCGAATGCATTGTTGGTGTGAGTTTCCTAGGAGACGGGTATAGTCAATGTGACACTGGTGGAGATTATTCAGGCAGCAGCGGCCCTGAAATCTGTGTGTGGATCCGTAGCCTCCCACTGTTACTAGTATGGCTGCAAGGACTGTGGACTCTGTCCTGGGGGGCTTCTGTGTGGGCTTTGGGTGATCAGAGCTGAAGGCCATCACATGTTTTAACTGAGGTCTAGTCTGCCTTCTGAAAGTGAAAGTTAAAGCGAAAGTTAAGTCGCTCAGTCGTGTCCGACTCTTTGCCACCCTAGGGACTGTAGCCTGCGAGGATCCTCTGTCCATGGGATTCTCCAGGCAAGAAAACTGGAGGGGGTTGCCATGCCCTCCTCCAGGGGATCTTCCCAACCCAGGGATTGAACCCATGTCTCTTACGGCTCCTGTGTGTCAAGCTAGTTCCTTACCGCTAGTGCCAGCTGGGACTCCATACACATGCATATGCTCTCTTTTAGTGTTCTCTTCTGTTATGGTTTATCACAGGATATTTAATATCATTCTTTGTACTATACAGGTGGACCTTGTTTATCCATCCTGTGTATAAAAGCTTGCCTCTGCCAACCCCAGCCTCTCACTCCACCCCTCCTCCAAGCCCGCCCCCTTTCGCATCCCCCAGCCTGTTCTGTGTCTGTGAATTACTCAGTTTAATGAGCCTGCAGTGTTGTGGATATATCCTAGTGCTACTAAGAGGGGGAGGGACCCAGTAGTGTGTAGAATAAGAAAGTCCTGCCTGAAGTTGTTCTCTCTGATTACCCCCATTGAGTAATGACAAGTGTCGGAACACTAGTTGCTTCAAATAAAATATAAAATAGTGTTTGTTCCATGGCAGCCAATGTTAAGATCAGCAACATTTGTAATATGACTAGCATGGTGATGGAGAGTTTCTAGGGGGTGGTTCGGGATTCTTTGGACAGGCAGGATTGGCTGTCTAGAAGTGTGAGTGGCAAAGTCCTGTTGTTAAAACTGATTGTGCTGCTCAGAGGGAGTCACAGAAGAAACTAGTGAAGAGTTGAGATCGTTCTCATTAAATTGAGAAGAAATAGGCTTATTCCACTAATCATTAAGCTCTGGGCTACAGGGTTAATTCAGCTGGTATTAATTTTTGTTATTAGAATCATGTTAGTGGTATTAATATAATTATAGAGTTAATTTTAACATTGGAAAAATTAAGATTTTGTACCTAGTTGATGCCATACATGTTTGATCTGTTACTAATGAGGATAGTTCAGGTGCTGTTTCACAGGCTGCAAATACCTGCAGAACAATGGGTATTCTGCTAGCTAGACTGAAACGTGTGTTTAGAATTATTAGCTTTGCTATCATGAATAGTGATAATATTATTCCTTCAAGACATCATATCTAGTAAGGATATTGAGGTCAATATATTAACAATCCTACAAGAGATAACTGTACATGCCTTAGTAATATTTATGTATACTAAAAGGTACTAGATAATTATGAACTTAATCATACTGTAATGAGTCAATATTAATTTAAGTTAATGATCATATTCAGTTCATTCTAGTCCTTTTTGGGTGCATGCATAGACCAAACTAATTGCTTTTGGTGCAATTAGAAACAGGGGTTTAATGAGCATAGTTTGCTTTTTAAAAACATTTTTTGGAGTAGAGTTGATGTTTGTTAGTTTCAGGCGTACAGTGAAGTGATGCAGCAGATTCTTTACCATCTGAGCCACCAGGGAAGCCCAGCGCTTATGCATATATTCATTCTTTTCCAGATTTTCTTTTTATATAAGTTATGGAAAATGGAGTGGAGTTCCCTGTGCTATACTGTAGGTCCTTGTTAGTTATCTATCTTACACGTAGTAGTGTGTGTATGTTAATCCCAGGGTCCTGATTTATCCCCTCTGCTTACATTTCTCCTTTGGCTACCATGAGTTTGCTTTCCACGTCTGTAAGTCTGTTGCTGTTTTGTAAATGAGTTCAATTGTGTCAGTTTTTCTTAAATTAGACTCACATGTGAGTGATGTCATATGACATCTGTCCTCGGCTGTCTGACTTACCTCACTTGGTATGATAATCTCTAGGTCCATCCATGTAGCTGCAGATGTCATTATTTCATTCTCTTTTATGGCTCAGTAATATTCCGTCATGTATATGTACCACATCTTCTTCCATTCCTCTGTTGATGGACATTTAGATTGCTTTCATGTCTTGCCTATTGTAAGTAGTGCTGCAGTGGCCATTGGGATGCATGTATTCTTTCAGTTTATGATTTTCTCCAGATAAATGCCCAGGAGTGATATTGCTGGATAATATGGTAATTCTGTTTTTAGTTTTTAAAGGAACCTCTGTACTGTTCTCCATAGTGGCTGCATCAACTTGCACTCCCACCAGCAGTGTAGGAGGGTTCTCTTTTCTCCATACCCTCTCTAGCATTTATTGTTTCTAGACTTCTTGATGATGGCTGTTCTGGCAAGTGTGAGGTGAGACCTCATTGTACTTTTGTATCTCTCTGATAGTGACGTTCAGCATCCTTAGTAATAGATACGTAATAGTCATACCAAGTTTGCAAAATGTCAGTATCAGGCAGCAGCTACTGCAAAGTCAAAGTGGTGATTGGATGTGAAGTGAAATTTTAAATAGTCTAAGAAGCAGATGATCAGGAAAGTAGAATCAATCATTGCATGTTGGCTGGGGAATCCTGTAGCCATGAAGTAAGCTGATCCATATATCCTATCTGAAATTGCAAGAGGTGTTTCCTACTATTCTGAGGTTTGTGAAATGTGTAGTAAAACACCCCAGACAGTTGTCACAGAGTTTGTTGCTCAGTTGCTCAGTCATATCTGACTCTTAGCAGCCCCGTAGACTGTAGCCCACCAGGCTCCCACCAGATTTTTTTCCTGGCAAGAATATTGGAGTGGGTTCTCATTTCCTCCTCCAGGGGATCTTCCTGACCCAGGGATCAAACCTGTGTCTCCTGCATTTGTAGGCAGATTCTTTACCACTGAGCCACCTGGGAAGCCCCAGACAGTCCTTGGAGGGTATGTCTTCTGTGAGTCTATGGCAGGCACAGTGATGAGTGCCTCAGTGGCTAATGGGGCTGAGGTGTTGAGAAGTGCTCCTCTAGTGGACTTAGAGGCTGAATGCTTGGGGGGTCAGCATCCACCTAGCCCAGGTGTGGGGGCAAAGCTTGAATAATGGAAGACTCAGAAAATGGTGGTATTAAAGAGGACTTCTGAAATCATGAAAAGCATTACTCTAGATCATTGATTGTAGAAAGTGATAAACATCTTTTACTATTGTGATTGTATAACTATTACTCATTTAATACTATTGTATCATGATTGGTCAACAGAAAAATAATAGAATTCTATATCACCAAAACTAGCATTTAATAGAAAAACCTGTAATCACTTTTTAAATCCAGATGCATATCAGAATTAACTTTGAATTTTTTGAAAAATACAAAAGCCAAGGTATTACTTTTTTTCTCCAAAGCTCCAGATATGTTTCTAATGAGCAGCCATGTTTAAAAACAACTGGACTATATGATAATCTTTTACTTTTATCTAGTTTATTTCACTTTTTCTATATCGTATTCAGTGCTCCCATTTCATTTAGTTTGTTTTCCAATTTCTCTGTCTCTTCTGTCTTTTTATTTTCTTTCTCAAGCTTAGTGGGGAAACTTTTGCATACATATATATTAAATAGTATGTGGGGGCTTCCCTGGTGACTCAGATGATAACGAATCCACCTGCAATGCAGGAGACCTGGGTTTGAACCCTGGGTTGGGACAATCCCCTGGAGGAGGGCATGGCAACCCACTCCAGTATTCTTGCCTGGAGAAACGCCATGGACAGAGAGGAGCCTGGTGGACTGCAGTCCATGGCGTCACAAAGAGTCAGACAAGACTGAGAGTCTAAACACATGTAAATAGTGTGTATAATACATATATTTTAGAAAACTTACAAACTTTTGCCTAACTAAAAAATTTAAGACATTTTGATTCTACTTGTTTGACTTAGTATGAATAGAATGCTGTATTTCTAATTAAAAAAAAATTCAACAAGCAATAAAGTTTTACTGTATAACACAGGAAACTAATCAACAGCTTATAATAACCTTTAATAAATAAAAATAATCTGAAAAATAATATGTGTATGTGTATAACTGAATCACCTTGCTGTGCACCTGAAACATTGTAAGTCAACTATACTTCAATAAAATATGTTTATTAAACAAACAAACAAAAAAAAAATTAGTCCAGATCGAAGTCCTTTTTGAACAGTCAGTGTAGGATGGCCTTGGCAGGTGCTTTTTTGGACAGCGTCTCATCATCAATATGTTCTGAGTGTTAGTAGACTTTTGAGAATTCTCGTATTGAACTGAAATCCTATGACGAGGCCAGGTGTTGTTAGGAGAGCTGAAGGAGCTCCTGAAGGGAGTCAGGGACTGAGATTTACTCTGACATGCGTGGGTTTGATGGGTCATGACGTGTTGCCATGTCAGTAGAGACTTACTAGTAGGGTGACTACATAAGCTTGAACTAGCAGACAGCAAACTCGAGGATCATGAGTGGATGAGAATGGTCACTGCCGTAGGGCTGTGCTGGCCCTAATGTATAGCAGCGCTGGAGCGCCACCCATTCAGGGAATTAACGAGCACCCTGCTCCAATACTGGCTGTTAATCATATGGCTGAGGCTGTGGGTTCACTAAACAGGCTCACAGTTGTGATGAGGACTAGTGCAGGGATGAGATGACCTGGGGTTCCTTGTGGTACAAAGTGATCCAAGGATGCTTTTGTTATGTGGGGAAAAGCAGGCGTTACAGTTCCTGCTCCTGGAGGGCTCGCTGGACCTGAACGTGTTGAGGGTTGTGTGGTGGGTGAGCGAGGATGGGAGGAGCCTGGTAAACTTGTTGACCCAATAAACAGAGGGAGTGAGTGAAATACTCGTGTTCAGGTCTGTCCTCTGAGATTGTAAATGGCTATTATTTGGGGTTTTTTTTGATTAATTGGGAGTATAGTTGCCTGACATCGTTGTGTTAGTGTCTACCAAACAGCAGAAACAATCAGCCATACATATACATGTATCCCCTCTTTTGGGGATTTCCTTTCCATTCAGGTCACCACAGAGCATTAAGCAGCGTGCCTTGTGCTACATAGTCAGTTCTCGTTAGTCATCTATTCTATATATAGTGTCAGTAGTGCAAGCTCCCGATTCATCCCACCTCTCTTGCCCCCAACTCATATCCATACTGTTTGTTGTGCCTGTCTCTGTTTCTGCTTTGCAAATTAGATCATCTGTACTATTTTTCTAGATTCCACATATGCATTCATATACTATATTTTTCTTTCTGACTTCATTCCATAACGCAGTCTCTACGTCCAGCCACGTCTCTTCAAATGACCCAGTTTTCTTGCACCTTATGGCCGAGTGATATGAATGGCTGTTATTTATTTTGCTGTGAGTTGGAAGCATCATTGTTGAGTAGAAGTGATGTGGTTATGGACTTGTGGTATAAGTGTGGGGAATACAGTTCTTGGGACTAGACCAATGAAGATAACAATAGAAGTCCTGTTATTGTTGGGGTAATGAATGAGGCCAATAAATTTTAGTGCATTTTCTTTCTCAAGGGATGGATTGTTTTTTGCATTTGAGTGAGTTTTAATTCTAGGTTTATGTGATAAATGTATTTTAAAATTATTCATTGGACTGTAATAAATAGGCCTAGAATGATAGAAATAGTAATGAATTGATGTCTCTAGTTGCAGCAAATCATTAAGGGGAGATTTTAACTCCCATCTTTAATTGAAGAGGTTCATGCTGTTTAGCTTCTTAGTGGATTTATGATATTTATGTGGACCATTTCTCAAAATATCCTAGTGGAACTAATTCCAGGATGATAGATATGAAGCTGTGATTTGATCTACAAATTCCTGAGCACTGACCATAGCATAGGCCTGGCTGTGTTGATACAAGGGTTGTTTGGTTTAAGATGCTCCTGGAAGAGCATCTATCTCTTTTTAGACCTGATGAAGGGCCGGCTCATGAGTATAAAACATCTTTAGAGGAGACTGAGATTCTCTTGTCATTTCTATGACTAGAACCACTCGATTATCTCCTTCTAAGCAATCGCAGTTCTCCAGGCTTTAGATCTGATGTAGGGATCATAGAGGGGTCAGAATTGAAAGCTTCATAATCAGTGTATTCGTGACTCCAGTCTCATTGTTTCTCTAGAGGTTTTAGGGTCAGAAAAGGATGAATCGGTAACAGTGGCAAGGCAATTAAGATGAGGATGATGACTGGTAAAATTGTTCAGACTGTTTCAACTTCTTATGCATCTCTTGTGTTTGTATGTGTGTGTTTAGTCATTAGCATGAGTGAAAGTGAAAATCTCTCAGTTGTGTCCGACTCTTTGTGACCCCATGGTCTATAGCCTGCCAGGCTCCTCTGTTCATGGAATTCTCCAGGCGAGAATACTGGAGTGGGTAGCTGTTCCCCTTCTGCAGGGGATCTTCCCGACCCAGGGTTCAAACCCAGGTCTACCACATTGCAGGTGGATTCTCTACTGTCTAAGCTTTAGTCACTAGCATGAGTGATATAAAAAACCAGAGAGCTAATGAAAGAAATGATGATTCATATGTGATCATGAAAATGTAGGAGCTCTTCTGTGATGGGTTATATTGCCTCTTGAAAGTCGAGTGGAAAAGGATATGCCATGGAGAGAGAGTGAGTTTTCACCTATATTTTAAGTTGAACAAAGTTATGTAATTTTTACTCTATCTCATTTATCGAGAAGTGCGTAATTATTATGGTGTTTGCTTGAAACCAGTAGAAGAGGGTGTGATTCCTTCCTTTCCTAATTATCTTAGACTGATGTAAGTGGGTTCTTCAAATGTGTGATGTGGTGGAGGGCCTCGATGTAATTACTCTGTTTGGAAAGTTATTCTACTGTTGAGACCTCTTGTTGTGATGCAAATGTTTCTCAGATTATGAAAATTATTAGTATGAGTGCTGTAAGTGGAAGGCAGGAACCTGTTGATGAAATGGTATTTTATGTTGTGTGGGCACGAAAGTAGTAGGAATATCCTGGTGGTATTCCAGATAAACCAAGAAAATGTTTTTGGAAGGAGGTTTTATTTGCACCTATAAATAGCATTACAAAATGTATTTTTCTCCTGTTGGATTGAGTGTTTAACCCAGGAGTAGCGGGAATCAATGCACAAAGCCGCCTATGATAGCAAAAACGCCTCTATTGACAATGATGATGTCATTTAGTCACCAAGTTATGTCTGACTCTGTCACCCCATGGATTATAGCCTGCCAGACTCCTCTGTCCATGGGATTTCCCAGTCAAGAAAACTGGAGTGAGGGTGGGGAAGAAAAAAAAAAAAGAAAACTGGAGTGGGTTGCCATTTCCTTCTCCAGGGGATCTTCTGCACCCAGGGATTGAACCTGCATCTCCTGCATTGGCAGGTGGATTCTTTACCACTGAACTACCAGGGAAGCACCTCTATGGTGATACATAGTGAAAAACTATAACTATGCAATGTGTATTGTGAAGGACAACATCTAGGGATGAGCTGGCGATAACAGTCCCTGTTAAACTGCTGCTGCTGCTGCTGCTGCTAAATCACATCAGTCGTGTCCGACCCTGTGCGACCCCATAGACGGCAGCCCACCAGGCTCCCCCGTCCCTGGGATTCTCCAGGCAAGAACACTGGAGTGGGTTGCCATTTCCTTCTCCAATGCCTGAAAGTGAAAAGTGAAAGTGAAGTCGCTCAGTCGTGTCTGACTCTTCGAGACCCCATGGACTGCAGCCCACCAGGCTCCTCCGTCCATGGGATTTTCCAGGCAAGAGTACTGGAGTGGGGTGCCATTGCCTTCTCTGAATAGTTGCTAGTCAGCTAAATACTTTTACTCTACGGTAGGAATAATTGTGGTAGCTGACATAAGATATGCTTGTGTATCAACATCTGTACCTACTGTGAATATATGATGGGCTCAAAGGATAAATTCTAGAAAGCTGATGGATATCATGGCTCAAACTCTGCCCATCTATCCTGAAGGATTTTTTTTCCCTGAGACTGTACTTGCAAGATTATTCCAAATCCTAGTAAAATAAGGATATAAACTTCAGGGTAATTAAAGAATCAGAATAAGTGTTGAATATAATTGGGTCTCCTTCTCCTCCTGCAGGACCAAAAAATATATTGTGTTTAGAATTTGGTCTGTTAATAAGAAGGTCATTCCAGCTGCTGATACCAGTAATGATGATGATAGGAATATAGCTGTCATCAGTACAGATGATACAGATAATAGTGTTATCTGTATTGAGATGGTATTGAGATGGTTTTGTATAGATGATTGCACTAATGATATTAGTCCGCCTAGGACTAAAGAAGCACCTGCCAAATGTAGCGGGGGAGTGGTAAGGTCACCAGAATCTCCTGTGTGAGCTTGATTTTTGGCTATAGGTGGACACACAGTTCAGCCTCTGCTGGCACCCACGTCAGCTACTGATGTTGTAAGAAAGAGTGTGGGCCTCTGGGTTTTGCCGGTCTTTTAACTTTTTTGAGGCTTTCAGTGGCTAAGTTGAAGATCTCACATGGTAAATGTCACACTGCACTTGAAAATATGTGGGTTACTTTCAAAATATCTTTTGATACCGATTTCTAACATAATTCCACAGTGGCAAGAGAAAAAACTCCCATGATTTCAAAACCTTTAGACCATGAAAATTTTGTCCCTTGTTTTATGTCCCTGGATATGTTCCACTGTCTCCTGGTTTATAGTCTATGGGAACTTGAATAGAATTTGTTTCATGGTGTTGTGTGAAAATTGTATACATCTTAATTATGTTGAAAAAATACACAATTAAAGGCTTTGTGGTCTAGACAATTGTATTTATGTCATGAATATAATACACAAGATATATTCAGTCTGTTGCTGCTGCTGCTAAGTCGATTCAGTCATGTCCGACTCTGTGTGACCCCATAGACGGCAGCCCACCAGGCTCCCCCATCCCTGGGGTTCTCCAGACAAGAGCACCAGAGTGGGTTGCCATTTCCTTCTCCAATGCATGAAAGTGAAGAGTGAAAGTGAAGTTGCTCAATTGTGTCTGACTCTTAGCAACCTTGTGGACTGCAATACTTACTAGAGTTTCAGTATCTCTACATTTGGGCATTTAAGATTCTTTTGTATTTATTTGAAACAGCTAGATACTTCATTACTTAGTTGTCTAATTAGAAAAACTTGAGTTTATTAAAGACCTGGTCATTTAATGATCCTTAATACTGTAGTTAATACGTCAACTGATTTTCCTCAATGATATAAATTTGCACTAAAAGTATGATTCAAAAATGAAAAATAAATGGGAAGGCAACAGTTTTTGGATGTTGTTTTGGGTGAGAACACATACTGCTGTTAATAGTGTGGCGATTCTCCTCAGCATAATGTTGTTTGAATGGATGTATTCCTTTTTTACTGGGAGTAAAAGCAAATAAATAGAAAAATGCCTGCTTGCAAGTCTTGTGCTTGATTGGAGTAGGGCTGAGAGGAGGTAGTGGGGAGCTCTTGCTGAGGGAGTTCAAGCCGGGAAGCCAGATGGGGTGGGTTTTCCATTTGCGGCTGGAAAACAAGTCCTCTGAAGGGTAAGTTGGATAGTTTAGACAAAGGAAAAATTTGTTGTAAATTCTGTACGTTTAAGTTGAATAAGAATCATGCTATTGATAAAATAAATTGGATATCTCTGATGAGATTATATAAATTTACTTGCAAAGGAGCTGGATTTGAGTTACCTCCTGCTCAGCCATGCCATCATCCATCAGTAAAAAAAAAAGATATAATTCCAGCTCCTCCTCATCCAATAGAAAGTTGGAGAAGATTGTTGGCAGTTCCAAGAATTAGCACTATCACTAGACAGAGGGGGAAGTATTTGAAAACTTGGTTCGTGTTCAGGTCTGTGTGTATGTATCATATTGAAAATTCTATCATAGATCATGTAACAAGGACAGCTACTGGGGTGAACATTATTGAAGTCATCTCTTATGAAGCTGAGTGATCATTCGAAAGTTTGGTGATTCAGTGTCCGTTTGAAGTCATTATTTCTTGGCTTGAGTGAATGAATATTATTATGGGGATTAAACTGGTAATAAAAGCATATGAGAGTGGTTTTTATGTAGGATGGGTGTATGTTAGGAGATGTTACAGTACGTGTTTATACTTGGTAGTGTTAATATAAATTGTGTAACTCGTGCGAAAGAGGCAAATAAGATTATTCCTTTTATTTGGAGTTGCATCAGCGTTTTGACTTCTGAGATTAATGGATAATGACTATGCTTTAAAAGCCTGAAAAGGCCATCCTGTTAGGCATGGGGGCTTGAATTAGCAGTTCTTGAATACTTTTTCAATAAATAAGAAGGTTTAAGCTTCTGTTACTAGATTAACAATCCTCATGGGTTCTTAAACATTGTATTTACAGTCAAAGGACCCCCAAATAATTATGGGGTTGAGTGATAGGAGTCAGAGAGGGAAGAGGTAGAGAGTTACAAGGGCATTTTCTCATGTCTGTGATGGTTTAATGTTAGGAGTGTGATGTGTATAATTACCTCATTGTGTTATAATAGGGAGTGTAAAGCAGTCATTTCTATAGTAATTCCTATGATGATAATGGTGATGTTTGATCACGAGAGAGGTGATATTACAAATAATTCCCCAGTTGAGTTGGTAGTTGAGGACGGGGCTAAGTCTAGGGCTTGCTAGGAGTCCTCCTGTTGTGAATGGGAAGAGCATTTGTAGACCTCATGTTGGGGTGGTGGGCGTGGATGTGTTGATGTGAGATTGCTGGGAGAAGGGTATAGTTGGTGTGGTATGGGGGTGATTATCAGGGCAGCAGCTGCTCCATAGCTTCAGGGTGTTTGGATGAGAAAGGCTGGTGCTGCATGGCTGACAAGAATATGCAGTGAGTGGCTGTAAGTCTGTTTGGTGTAAACCCTTTGAGCGAGTGAGGTTTATTCCCCAGAAGGAAAGAATGAGAAAGGGATCTGCCCTGAAATCTGTACGTGGGTTTGAAATGGTTGTGACCGTACATGCTGTAGCCTCCCTGTAAAATCACTAGTACGGCTGCAGGCCTGTGGACCCTGCCGGGGGCTTCTGTGTGGGCTTTGGATGGTCAGGGCTGAAGGTCAGAGGTGTTTTTTTTCCTGAAGGCTGTTATGCTTGTTAGTCCCATGAAAATGTTAGATTAGGAGTCCGGTATTAATTTGTATTCAATGTTGAATTATTAAGAAGTTTAAATTTAATTTATTTTTAATTGGAGGATAATTGCTTCACAGTGTTGTGTTGGTTTCTGCTGTACAACAGTATGGATCAGCCATGAGTACACATACATTCCCCTCCCTCTTAACCCTTTCCCTCACCCCTCCCTCTCACCCCACCAGGTCATCACAGACCTAAGCTCTGTGTGTCACACATCACCTTCCTGCTGGCTATCTGTTTTACATATGGTAATGTATACAGTTGATGTACGATACTGTTTTAATTTCTGCTGCACAGCAGAGCTGATTCTTTTTTATCAGACTTCCCTGGTGGCTCAGCTGGTAAAGAATCCACCTGCAGTGCGGGAGACCTGGGTTCAATCCCTGGTTTGGGAAGATCCCCTGGAGAAGGGAAAGGCTCCCCACTCCACTGTTCTGGTCTGGAGGATTCCATGGACTATGCAGTCCACTTTCACTTTCGTACAGTCCACAGGGTCATAAAGAGCTGGACACGATGGAGTGACTTTCATGTCACTTTGCCATTGTGGTCTATCACAGGATACTGGATACAGTCCCCTCTGCTGTACAACAGGACTCTGTTCATTCACTCTGTATGTGATAGCTCACATCTGCTAACCCCAGCCTCCCGTACTGTCCCTCCCCCAGCCCTCACCCTTGGCAACCACCAGTCTCTTCTGTTTGTCCATGAATTATTAAGAAGTTTCATGAGCCTGTAGTCTTGTGGTTATATCCTAGGGCTATGTGGAGTGGGAGGGATCCTACCAGTGTGTCGAACAAAAAAGTATATATATTCAGATCCTGTCTTGAGTTGTTCTGTTTGGTTACCCCATTGGGTAATGACAGTAAATGTTAGAACTAGTATTGTTTCAAATAAAATGTAAAATAGGATTTGTTCTATGGCAGCCAATGTTAAGATTAGGAATATTTGTAATATTACTAGTATGTTGATGGAGATTTGGGGGGAGGTTTAAGGACTGTTTGGACAGGTGGATTGGCTAGCTGGAAGTGTGAGTGGCAAAGTCCTGTTGTTAAAGCTGATGAGGGAGTCACAGAAAAAGCTCGGAAAAAGTTGAGGCTGTTCTTATTAAATTGACTGAAAATAAATAGGCTTATTCCACTAATCCGTAAGCTGTGGCCTGTAGTGTTAATTCAGATGATATTATTCTTTGAGAATCGTGTTAGTGGTACTAATGTTGGCATAATGATTTTTATCATTGGAGAAGGTTAAGATTTTGTACCTAGTTGGTGCCACACATGTTTGATGCTATTACTAATAGGAATAGTCCAAGTGCAGTTCACAAGCTGCAGATAGTAAGAGGACAATGGTATTTTGCTGGCTAGACTGAAATGTGTTTTTAGAACTATTAGGGTTGTTCTCATGAACAGTGATTGTATTATTCCTTCTTGGCATAATAGTGAGGCTATTAGGTGAGACCAGTATGGGAATAATCTTATAAGAGATACTGTACATGCTATGATAATATATATACTAAAGACATTTGATAATTATGAACTCAATCATAATCTACTGTGTGTGTGTATACATTTATACATTCATTCATTTTAGCTTAAACTAATGATCATATTCAGTTGATTCTAGTCCTTTTTGGGTTCATCCATCAGTTCAGTTCAGTTGCTCAGTTGTGTCTGACTCTTTGCAACCCCATGGACTGCAGCACGCCAGGCCTCCCTGTCTATCACCAACTCCCGGAGTTTACCCAAACTCATGTCCATTGAGTCAGTGATGCCATCCAACCGTCTCATCCTCTGTCATCCCCTTCTCTTCCCGCCTTCAATCTTTCCCAGCATCAGGGTCTTTTCAAATGAGTCAGTTCTTCGCATCAGGTGGCCAGAGTATTGGAGTTTCAGCTTCAACATCAGTCCTTCCAATGAACACTCAGGACTGATCTCCTTTAGGATTGACTGGTTAGATCTCCTTGCTGTCCAAGGGACTCTCAAGAGTCTTCTCCAACATCACAGTTCAAAAGCATCAATTCTTCAGTGCTCAGCTTTCTTTATAGTCCAACTCTCATATCCATACATGCTGCTGCTGCTGCTAAGTTGCTTCTGTCCCGTCCAACTCTGTGCAACCCCATAGACGGCAACCCACCAGGCTCCCCCGTCCCTGGGATTCTCCAGGCAAGAACACTGGAGTGGGTTGCCATTTCCTTCTCCAATGCATGAAAATGAAAAGTGAAAATGAAGTCGCTCAGTTGTGTCCGACTTGTAGCAACCCCATGGACTGCAGCCCACCAGGCTCCTCCGTCCATGGGATTTTCCAGGCAAGAGTACTGGAGTGGGTTGCCATTGCCTGCTCTGTATCCATACATGACTATTGGAAAAACCAAATTGTTGACTAGATGAACCTTTGTTGGCAAAGTAATGTCTCTGCTTTTTAATATGTTGTCTAGGTTGGTCATGACTTTTCTTCCAAGCAGCAAGCATCTTTTAATTTCATGGTTGCAGTCACCATCTGTAGGGATTTTGGAACCCCAAAAAAGAAAGTCTCTCACTGTTTCCATTGCTTCCCCATCTATTTGCCATGAAGTGATGGACCGGATGCCATGATCTTAGTTTTCTGAATGTTGAGCTTTAAGCCAACTTTTTCACTCACCTCTTTCACTTTCATCAAGAGGCTCTTCAGTTCTTCTTCACTTTCTGCCATAAGGGTGGTGTCATCTGCGTATCTGAGGTTATTGATATTTCTCCTGGCAATCTTGATTCCAGCCTGTTCTTCCTCCAGTCCAGCATTTCTCATGATGTACTCTGCATATAAGTTAAATAAGCAGGGTGACAATATACAGCCTTGACGTACTCCTTTTCCTATTTGGAACCAGTCTGTTGTTCCATGTTCAGTTCTAACTGTTGCTTCTTGACCTGCATACAGACTTTTCAGGAGACAGGTCAGGTGGTCTGGTATTCCCGTCTCTTTAAGAATTTTCCAGAGTTTGTTGTGATCCACACAGTCAAAGACTTTGGCAAAGTCAATAAAGCAGAAATAGATGTTTTTTTCTGGAACTCTTTCACTTTTTCAATGATCCAGCGGATGTCGGCAATTTGATCTCTGGTTCCTCTGCCTTTTCTAAATCCACCTTGAACATCTGGAAGTTCATGGTTCATGTATTGTTGAAGCCTGGCTTGGAGAATTTTGAGCATTACTTTGCTAGCATGTGAGATGAGTGCAATTGTGTGGTAGTTTGAGCATTCTTTGACATTGCCTTTATTTAGGACTAGAATGAAAACTGATCTTTTCTAGTCCTGTGGCCACTGCTGAGTTTTCCAAATTTGCTGACATATTGAGTGCAGCACTTTCACAGCATCATCTTTCAGGATTTGAAATAGCTCAGCTGGAATTCCATCACCTCCACTAGCTTTGTTAGTAGTGATGCTTCCTTAGGCCCACTTGACTTCACATTCTAGGCGTCTGGCTCTAGGTGAGTGATCACACCATCATGATTATCTGGATCGTGAAGATCTTTTTTGTACAGTTCTTCTGTGTATTCTTGCCACCTCTCCTTAATATCTTCTGCTTCTGTTAGGTCCACACTATTTCTGTCCTTTATTGTGCCCATCTTTACATGAAATGTTCCCTTGGTATCTCTAATTTTCTTGAAGAGATCTCTAGTCTTTCCCATTCTATTGTTTTCCTCCATTTCTTTGCATTGATCACTGAGGTAGGCTCTCTTATCTCTCCTTGCTATTATTTGGAACTCTGCACTTAAATGGGCATATCTTTCCTTCTCCCCTTTTGCCTTTTGTCTCTCTTCTTTTCACAGCTATTTGTAAGATAGAATGTCTATCTAGTCAAAGCTATGGTTTTTCCAGTGGTCATGTATGGATGTGAGAGTTGGACCATAAAGAAAGCTGAGCGCCGAAGAATTGATGCTTTTGAACTGTGGTGTTGGAGAAGACTCTTGAGAGTCCCTTGGACTGCAAGGAGATCCAACCAGTCAATCCTAAAGGAGATCAGTCCTGAGTGTTCATAGGAAGGACTGATGCTGAAGCTGAAACTCCAATACTTTGGCCACCAGATGCGAAGAGCTGATTCATTGGAAAAGACACTGATGCTAGGCAAGATTGAAAGCCGCAGGAGAAGGGAACAACAGAGGACGAGATGGTTGGATGGTATCACTGACTCGATAGACATGAGTTTGAGCAAGCTTTAGGAGTTGGTGATGGACAGGGAAGCCTGGGGTACTGCAGTCCATGGGGTCACAAAGAGTTGGCCATGACTGAGTGAGTGAACTGAACAAATTGTGAACTTTTTTGCTCTAGTTCTGTGAAGAATGCCGTTGGTAATTTGATAGGGATCACATTAAATCCGTAGTTGCATTTGGTAGTATAGTCATTTTCACAATATTGATTCTTCCAACCCAAGAACATGGACTCTCTCTCCGTCTGTTTATGTCTTTGATTTCTTTCATCAGTATTTTATAGTTTTCTGTCAACAGCTTTTTTGTTTCCTTAGGTAGTTTTATTCCTAGGTGTGTTATTCTTTTTGTTGCAGTGGTAAATGGGATTGATTGCTTATTTTCTCTTTCTGATTTTTCGTTGTTAGTATATAGGTATGCAAGTGATTTCTGTGTGTTGATTTTGTATCCTGCAACTTTATTAAATTCACTGATTAGCTCTAGGAATTTTCTGCTAGTATCTTTAGGGTTTTCTATGTATAGTATCACGTCTGCAAACAGTGAGAGTTTTACTTCTTATTTTCCAGTCTGGATTTGTTTTGTTTTGTTATTCTCTGATTGCTATAGCTAGGACTTCCAAAACTATGTTGAATAACAGTGGCAAGAGTGGGCACTCTTATCTTGTTCCTGATCTTAGAGGGAATGCTTTCAGTTTTTCTCCATTGAGAATCATGTTTGCTGTGCGTTCATTACAGGTGGCCTTTATTATGTTGGGGGAGGTTGCTTCTGTGCCCATTTTTTGTAGAATTTTTAATCATAAATGGGTGCTAAATTTTGTCAGGTTTTTCTGCATCTATTGAGATTAGCATATGGTTTTTAATCTTTCATTTTGTTATTCTGGTATATCGCATTGACTGATTTGCATATATTGAAGATAAACTTGGGATAAATCCTGGGATAAACTCAACTTGATCACGCTATATGATCTTTTTAATGCATTATTGATTTCTTTTTGCTAGAATTTTGTTGAAGATTTTTCCATCTATATTCATCAGTGATATTGGCCTATACTTTTCTTTTTTTGTGATGTTTTTGTCTGGTTTTGGTATCAGGGTGATGTTTGCCTCGTGGAATGAGTTTGAAAGTGTTTCTTCACTTGAAATTTTTTGTAAGAGTTTCAGAAGGATAGGCATTAGCTGTTAAATTGAAGTATACTTATTTTTAATAGAAATAAATGACAAATAGTAAAAAGAATTTATAAGTTTCTGTTTGTCTTATTTCTGATGAATGTTGCTGTTTGTGAGGCAACATGAACTAGTGAAAAGGATGCAAATGTGTTCTAAAGTGACTCAGCTGTTATGGTGTGGTGGGGACTTGTGTGTATCGTGATACTGGAGGAAGGAAGCAAGAGTGGGGTCTAGAAAAACAAAATAACTGCCTCATGGGGTTGCTGGGCTTCCCAGGTGGCACTAGTGTGAAGAGCCTGCCTGCCAATGAGGAGACCTAAGAGGTGTGGGTTCGGTCCCTGGGTTGGGAAGATCCCCTGGAGGAGGGCATGGCAACCCACTCCAGTATTCTTGCCTGGAGAGTCCCCGTGGACAGAGGAGCCTAGTGGGCTACAGTCCATAGGGGTTGCAAAGGGTTGGACACAACTGAATCGACATAACACACACACACACACACACACACACACAGGACTGCTGTTAGAATTCAGTGAAATATTGTACAGCAAAGTCTCTTAACAGCATGCTAGACAGCAGGCAGGCACTCAATACAGTTTACTTATACATTTTCTTATTCATACCCCGTGCCAAGATTTGAAGTCTGTTTGATTTCAACAAATGAAAGCAGTGAAAAAAGGATTATAAATATGTCAAAACTGTGTCCTGAATTTGATTGTGATCAAACATAATTATCTGCTCCTGTCACTTCTTTTTGCACTTTCTGGCTAACTCTAGGCAAAAACAGTGGGCTAAATATTTATATTGATTCACTGTGATCAGATAGATAGGACCTTCTAAGGGATAGGATTTTAAGATGAAACGAAAAGAGCCAAAGAAGAGGTCAGCAAACTGGACACTTGTAACGTTACGATCCACAAAGCGCTCTATGCGTCCCACTGCTCCTTCACATCCGCTGATCCTTACACGGACAAGCCAAGCATGGATGATACCAGCCTCATTCATGGGAGAGAAGGAAACTGAGGCCCAGAGAGGTGAAGTGACTTGCCGACAGTCACGTTCTGGGCAAAGCCAGGTCTTACACCCAGGCAGTTTTTAATTCCTATTATTCCGCCAAGATCAGTGGCCTGTTCAAGAGCTGACAATGCAGAGGGAAAATCTTCTTAGAAACAGGACAGCCTATTTTCCCAGCAATAGAATGTCAGTACTCCAAACGATCGGTGTATGTATTATATATATTATATATTTTGGTTTAACAGTATTCAGTTAAGCGGTGAATAAAAATCTTAAGTCTGCAAGTAGTCCAGTATCATTTTGGTAGATCTATTGGAGGGTGAGGAGTTATGCTTTGGTGTTAGCCTTTGTCCATTGTGAGTGAGGATTTGTTGAAGAAAATTGTGTTGATTTAATAAACCATGTATCAGCCTCTTAGTGGCACAATGGGCTACTTTGGGCTGTTGGCTGTTTATTCAACAAAGAACAATCAGGAAAGCTCACTTGGAGGGCACGTGGGGACAAGAGAGGCAAGCACGTGAAGGGCCATGTGTGTGGGACTCTCATGGAAAATACACTTTGGTGATGATGAAGTATGGGAAGGGCAGCTATGCTGAAAGGAAAAATCGAGGGTAGGGGAAGATCAAGGGCAGTTGGCTTGGAAGCTTACCCAGCAAAAACATGCACTGTTAAACCGATTACAAGGATTACAGTGTCTTAATTTTTAGGAAGGATTGATTGTTGAAGAAGCCAAATTCCAGTCTGCAGAAACACCAACTTAAATTTGAAAGAGAATTGACCAATAAATATTTAGGTATCTTTTCCATGTCTCTGAGAAAATTACGAAGCATCAAGAGGACACGTCCCACACCTCTTTCCAGCCCGTCAACATCCTGGCCCCAGGACGCAGGCTCTTTAAGTCGATTAGAGAGGTCCGGGGCCTGCAGTTGGGCTCCATCATGTTCTTTTCACTCCTTTTTTCCACCCACCTTTCCCTGATTAAAGAAACAGCTGGGTGTGCACGCCCAGTAGTGCACTCACACCTGCTCAGTGGCGTCCAACTCTTTGCGACCCTCCTGTCCGTGGGATTCTCCAGATGGGAATACTGGAGTGGGTTGCCGTGCCCCGCTCCAGGGGATCTTCCCAACACAGGACTCGAACTTCCATCTTCTGCACTGGCGGGCGGATTCCTTACCAGTGCGGCTCCTGTCGAGATTGAGGTACAGTTGATGGACAGCGTGCCGGTGTCTGCTGCACAGCAGAGTGACTCGGTAATACACATAGAGACATTCTTTTTTTAAAAGATACTCTTTTCTATAATGGTTTATCCCAGGAGATTGAATATAGTTCCCTGTGCTTTACAGTAGGACCTTGTTGTTTTTCCATCCTGGTTTGCATCTACTAATCCCAGACTCCCAGTCCATGCCTCCCCCAGCCTCCTTGGCAACGACCAGTCTGCTCTCTGAGTGATGTCTGTCTCATAGATAGGTTCACTGGTGCAGTGTTTTAGGTTCCACACAGAAATGATAGCGTGTGATATTTGTCTTTTTCTTTCTGACTGACTTCACTTGGTTTGATAATCTCTAATTGTACCCATGTTGCTGCAGATGTCGTTATTTCATTCCTTTTTGTGGCTGAGTAATATTCCATCGTATGTATGTACCACATCTCCTTTATCCATTCATCTGTTGACAGACGTTAGATGGTTTCCATGTCGTGGCTGTTGTGAATAGTGTTGCTGTGAACATAGGGGCGCACTTCCTTTTTGAATTAAAAGAGCTTTCTCTGGGCACACGCCAGAGAAAGTGGGATTGCTGGATCATACGGCAACTCCAGCTTTATGAGGAACCTCCATATGAGGAGTCTCCATAGTGGCCGCTCCAGCGTCCATCCCCACCAGCAGTGCAGGAGAGTTCCCTTTCCTTCACACCTTCTCTGAAAGAAGGTTATCTTTACAAATACAGATGGAGTTTTGCTCCTTCGGAATTGAGTATATAACCTGAGACAAGCAGGAATCAGTGCACAAAGCCTCCTGTCCTGGGGAAGGGCACTCGTGCTGATAATACACAGTGGAAAAGTGCAGCTGCCCAGTGTGGGTCAGGAAGGCCCATAACTAGGGATGAGTTGGTTCTAATAATTCATGTTGAGTTCTTAAACTACTGTCAAAAGGGAAACCCCTAGGTCTCCAAAGATGGCAGAGGCTCATTTGATGTTGGTTACCTCTGTTGTTGGTGGTTGTTCAGTCAGTAAATCGTGTCTGCCTCTTTGTGACCCCATGGACTGCAGAATACCAAGCTTCCCTGTCCTTCACTGTCTCCCAGAGTTGGCTCAAACTCATGTTTGTTGAGTTAGTGATGCCATCCAACTATCTCATCCTCTGTCATCCCCTTCTCCTGCACTCTATCTTTCCCAACCATCAGGGTCTTTCCCAATGAGTTGGCTCTTTGCAGCTGGTGGCCAAAGTACTGGAGCTTCAGCATCAGTCCTTCCAATGAACACCCAAGACTGATCTCCTTTAGGGTCGACTGGTTGGATCTCCTTGCAGTCCAAGGGACTCTCAAGAGTCTTCTCCAACACCACAGTTCAAAAGCATCAATTCTTTGGTGCTGAGCTTTCTTTATAGTCCAACTCTCACATCCATACAGGATACTAGAAAAACCATAGCTTTGATTAGACAGACCTTTGTCAAAAAGTGATGTCTCTGCTTTTTAATACACTGTCTAGGTTTGTCATAGCTTTTCTTCCAGGGAACAAGCATCTTTTAATTTCATGGCTGCAGTCACTGTCCATAGTGATTTTGGAGCCCAAGAAAATGAAATCTGTCATCGTTCCCACTTTTCCCCATTTGCATGAAGTGACAGGACCAGATGCCATGATCTTAGTTTTGTGAATGTTGAGTTTTAAGCCAGCTTTTTCACTCTTCTGTTTCACCTTCATCAAGAGGCTCTTTAGTTCCTCTTCACTTTCTGCCATTAGGATGGTGTCATATGCATATCTGAGGTTGATGTTTCTCAGTAATCTTGATTTCCACTTGTGATTCATCCAGTCTGGCATATCGCATGATGTACTCTACATATAAGTTAAATAAGCAGAGTGACAATATACAGCCTTGATGTATTTTTTCCCCAATTTTGAATCCGTCCATTGCTCCATGTCTGGTTCTAACTGTTGCTTCTTGACCTGCATACAGATTTCTCAGGGGACTGGTAAGGTGGTCTGGTATTCCCATCTCTTTAAGAATTTTAAAGAGTTTGTTCTGATCCACACAGTCAGAGACTTTAGCATAGTCAATGAAGCAGAAGTAGATAGTTTTTTTTGAATTATCTTGTTTTTCCTATGATCCAGCAGATGTTTGCAATTTGATCTCTGCTTCCTCTGCCTTTTTTAAATCCAGCTCGAACATCTGGAAATTCACGGTTTATATACTGTTGAAGCCTTATTTGAGAATTTTGAGCATTACATTGCTAATGTGAGAGGAGTGCAGTTGTGTGGTAGTTTGAACATTCTTTGGTATTGCCTTTCTTTGGGATTGGAATGAAAACTGACCTTTTCCAGTCCTGTGGCCACTGCTGAATTTTCCAAGTTTGCTGGCATATTGAGTACAGCACTTTAACATAATCATCTTTTAGGATTTGAAATAGCTCAGCTGGAATTCCATCATCTCCACTAGCTTTGTAGTAATGCTTCCTGAGGCCCACTTGACTTTGCAGTCCAGGATGTCTGGCTCTAGTTGAGTGACCACACTATCGTGGTTATCCGAGTCATTAAGACCTTTTTTTTTTTTTCCCAGTTCTTCTGTGTATTATTGCCACGTCTTAATAGCTTCTGCTTCTGTTAGGTCCATACCATTTCTGTCCTTTATCAAGCCCATTTTGCATGAAATGTTCCCTTGGTATCTCTAATTTTCTTGAAAAGATCTCTAGTCTTCCCCATTCTGTTGTTTTCCTCTATTTCTTTGCACTGTTCATACAGTGTTACCTCTATTAAGAGTTACTAATCAGTGAAATAGTTTTACTCCTATAGGAATAGCAATAATTATAGCAGCTGATGCAAAGTATACTTGTGTATCAACATCTTTACCTACTGTAAATATATGATGGGCTCATAGGATAAATCCTGAAAGTAGATGGATATCATGGCCCACCTATCCTAAAGGTTCTTTTTTTTTTTTTGGAATAAGAAGTTACAATGTGTGAGATTATTCCAAATCCAGGTAAAATAAGGATATAAACTTCATAGGGTGACCAAAGAGTCAGAGTAAGTGTTGGCATAGAACTGGATCTCCTTCTGCAGGGTCAGAAAACATTGTGTTTAGATTTTGGTATGTGAAGAAGAGAGTCATTTTGGCTGGTGACACTGGTATGAATGGTAATAGTAATACAACTGTTATCAATACAGATCATACAAATAATGGTGTCTGGCATTGAGATCGATCAGTTGGCTTTACATTAATGATAGCACTAAGGAAATTAATAGCTCCTAGGATTGAAGAAACACCTACTAAATGTAGGGAACTGAACCGTAAGGGTGACGGAAGCTCCTCCATGAGCTCAGTTTCCTGGCAGTGGTCGTTACATAGTTCAGCCTGTTCCAGCCCCGGTTTGCAGCGCTGATGCAAGTGAGAGTAAGAAAGAGGCGGGGAGGAACCTGAAGCTTCTTTTGTTAATACGGGTGAAGCTGTACTGGGTGCTCCGGTTATCAGTGAGACTAGTCAGCTTCCAAAACCTCCAGCTATGACAGGTATACTGTGAAGAAAAAGACTGACGAAGGCATGGGCCGTCACTGCTGCATTGTGGATTCGGGCATCTCAGAGCCGTGCTCCGGGGTGACCTAATTCAGCATGAATTAGTTGGCTTAAGGGAGAACCTACTGTTCCAGCCCAAGCACCAATTAATAAACATAAGGGGACTTCCCTGGTAGTCGAGTGGATAAGAATTTGCCTGCCAATGCATGGGAAATGGGTTCAATCCCTGGTCCAGGAACAAGAATGAAATAAACTGTACTTGCTTAGGGCTTTGAAGGCTCTTGGTAGGGGTAAGATTGGTATGAGGGGTAGAGTTTATGTGGACATTGCAGTTAACATTGGGAGGAAAGTCATTTGCTGTGCGTGCTCAAGTTATTGTTTATGGAGGGGAATATGCTTAATGATGTAGCGTGTGGAAGTTGTATGGGCTTTCCTAGTGGCTCAGACAGTAAAGAATCTGCCTGCAGTACAGGAGACCCTGGTTAGATCCCTGGGTGGGGAATATCGCCTGGAGAAGGAAATGGCAACCCACTCCAGTATTCGTGCCTGGAGAATCCCACGGTCAGAGGAGCCTGGCGAGCTGCAGTCCATAGGGTCGCAAAGAGCTGGACATGACTGAGTGACTAACACACGCAATGCTGTAGTAATTATTAGTGTAGGTAAAATACTCTTGTCATTTCTTGACTTAATTCTTTTATTTTGTGGCCATGGTGCATGCGGGATCTTAGTTCCCTAACCTGGAATCAGACACACGCCCCCTGCAGTGGAAGTACAGAGTCTTAAACCCTGGACAGCCAGGGAAGTTGCTTGAATACTTACTCATTTGGGTATAAATCCTGATAGTGGTGGGAGGCCTCCTACTGATAATAGAACAGTGAGAGTGAGTAAGATGGGTATTTTGTTTCATGTATATGATCATGCTAACGTAGTACTGGTTGAACTGTGAATGAATAACATAAATGTTGTGAGCGTTATTATATAAATGGGTAGGTTTAGGATTGTTCTTGTTACTTGTCCCAACAAGTAGGGGCAGTTGATGAATAAGCTATGAATTTTTTGTTTGATTTAGTCTGCCTTATCCCCCAATTATAATGGGGAGTGTGGATATAGGTAGTACTAAATTTAGGTTAACGGAGAGTGAAATTTGGTATAACCCTGACAGGTGGTTGCAATTTTTTGTCACATTAATAGGATTAAGCCTGCTGTTAGTGAAATGCCTTCTGTGACTTCAGGTACTCCAGTGTGGAATGGAGAGACTCCTCCTGTTATGACTAGGCCACTGTTAGGATTGATGATGTGTTCGATTAAAGATTTTTGTGATGGTTCGTTGGCTGGTGTATAGGAGATTCATGATGGTGGCTAGGGACTTCGCTAGTGGCCCAGTGCTTGAGATTCCATGCTTCCACTGCAAGGGGCTCGGGTTCAATCCCCTTCGGGAAACAGGTCCTGCAGGTCCTGAGATGCAGCCAAAAATTTAAAAAAAAAAAAAAAAATTAAATAATGATGGCTTAAATTGTGAGTAATATTGATGCAGTGGCTTGTGTTAAGAAGCACTTAGTGGCTTCTTCTATAGCTCATGGGTTAAAGTTATTGTTAGGATGGGGAGGATACCTAGTATGTTTATGTTAAATCTGATGCAGATAAGTAATCAGTGTGCGCTAGTTGTTACAATTAAGGTGCCTGAAATAATAGTTGACACAAAGAAAATGGGGTTTCTTAGTACAGGAAGGCTAGAAACCATCATTTTCAGGGTCTGTATGGGCCTGATAGCTTATTTAGCTGACCGTACTATGGGATGTAGTATAATGTGGTCGTACCAAGAGTTTTGGATTCTTAAGTGAAAAGGATATGAAAATGTAGTTGCTCAGTTGTGTCTGTCTCTTTGTGACCCCATGGACTGTAGCTCAGCAGGCTCCTCTGTCCATGGGGACTCCTCCAGGCAAGTATCCTGGAGTGGGTTGCCATGCCCTTCTCCAGGGGATTTTCTCCACCCGGGATCAAACCCGGGTCCCCTGCATCGCAGGCAGATGCTTTACCACCTGAGCCACCAGGGAAGCCCCAAGGGTCAGTCCAGCTCCTATAATTTAGAAATAAGATGTAAACCTCTGTCACTTACTTTGTCAAAGTAACTTTTATCAAACATATTGTTTATGTTTGTGGGGATATGTTTGACAACACTTTGATAAGTAGTGAGATGTGTCATTCAGATGGGGCTAGTGGCCCCATCTGAAACTTTTTCAGAGTAGAGGTATGAGTGATCATATTGGAATTGTAGGTAGGATGCTCAAATTCATATGAAGAAAATTGTTAGAGACTTGTGTTTTTGTTGTTGTTTTTATTTTGCCATACCTCAAGGCAAGTGGGATCTTAATTCTCCAACTGGGGATTGAACACAAGTCCCCTGCAGTGGAAGCGTGGAGTCTTAACCCTGGACAACCAGGGAAGTCCCTAGTAAAAGTGTTCGGATAATGAAGTTAGTTATATACAGTTCTGGTGTGTGGGGACCCTGGAATGCTCCTAGGAATAGGATTGCAGTAAAGATATGATGATGATAGTGGTGTATTCTTCTGGGGAAAATATGGTGAATGGGCCTGCTGCATATTCCATGCTGAAGCCAGATATGAGTTTTTCTCCTTTTGTTAGATCCAAAGGGGCACAGTTAGATTCTGGTAGGGTAGAAGTAAACTGTGTGATCCAGCAGGGGATGTGATGAGAACATTATTCATAAACGTTCTTGTGTTGTGAGAAGGGTTGGAAGGGCAAAGGATTCATTTATTCCGTTCAGTCACTCAGTCGTGTCCAGCTCTTTGCGACCCTATGAACCGCAGCACGCCAGGCCTCCCTGTCCATCACCAACTCCCAGAGTTCACCCAAATTCATGTCCATTGAGTGATGCCATCCAGCCATCTCATCCTCTGTCGTCCCCTTCTCCTCCTGCCTTCAATCTTTCCCAACATCAGGGTCTTTTCAAATGAGTCAGCTCTTCATATCAGGTGGCCAGAGTATTAGAGTTTCAGCTTTAACATCAGTCCTTCCAATGAACGCCCAGGACCAATTTCCCTTAGGATGGACTGGTTGGATCTCCTTGCGGTCCAAGGGACTCTCAAGAGTCTTCTCCAACACCACCATTCACAAGCATCAATTCTTTGGCGCTCAGCCCTCATTATAGTCCAACTCTCACATCCATACATGACCACTGGAAAAACCATAGCCTTGACTAGACGGACCTTTGTTGACAAAGTAATGTCTCTGCTTTTTAACATGCTATCTAGGTTGGTCATAACTTTCCTTCCAAGGAGTAAGTGTCTTTTCATGACTGCAGTCACCATCTGCATTGATTTTGATAAAAGGGGAATTTCCTCACAGTGGTTACGACTAATACTCTAACTGCCGGGGCCCCAGGTTCAGTCCTTGGTGAGGGAACTAAGATTCTGCAAGCTGTGCAGTGGCTTGATGAAAAAAGAAAATGGTAAAAGGCTAATTGCTACTGATGCTTCCTGTGAAATTGTCTGTGTTTCTGCTTATAGGAATCTAGTTAGTGCATATTTTGAGTTTGAGGCTCATCTGGATGACATAGATGATATAGAGGGGCTTCCCAGGTGGCTCAATGGGTGGACAATCCACCTACAACAGGAGATGTAGGTTCAATCTCTGGGTCAGGGAGATCCCCTGGAGAAGGGCATGATAACCATTCCAGTATTCTTGCCTGGAGAATCCCCATAGACAGAGGACAGTCCATAGGGTCGCAATGAGTTGGACATAACTGAAGCAACTCAGCACACACACATTGGATAATAGAATGGAGTAGACTGCAGCCATGAAATTAAGACGCTTGCTCCCCTTGGAAGAAAAGCTATGACAAACCTAGACAGCATATTAAAAAGCAGAGACATTACTTCGCCAACAAAGGTCCGTCTAGTCAAGACTATGGTTTTCCCAGTAGTCATGTATGGATGTGAAAGTTGGACCATAAAGAAAGCTGAGCACCAAAGAATAGATGCTTTTGAACAGTAGTGGACTGGAAGAAACACAAGCTGGAATCAAGATTGCCGGGAGAAATATCAATAACCTCAAATATGCAGATGACACCACCCTTATGGCAGAAAGTGAAGAGGAACTAAAAAGCCTCTTGATGAACGTGAAAGAGGAGAGTGAAAAAGTTGGCTTAAAGCTCAACATTCAGAAAACAAAGATTATGGCATCTGGTCCCACCACTTCATGGGAAATAGATGGGGAAACAGTGGAAACAGTGTCAGACTTTATTTTTCTGGGCTGCAAAATCACTGCAGATGGTGACTGTAGCCATGAAATTAAAAGACGCTTACTCCTTGGAAGGAAAGTTATGACCAACCTAGATAGCATATTCAAAAGCAGAGATACGTTGCCAACAAAGGTTAGTCTAGTCAAGGCTGTGGTTTTTCCTGTGGTCATGTATGGATGTGAGAGTTGGACTGTGAAGAAGGCTGAGCACCGAAGAATTGATGCTTTTGAACTGTGGTGTTGGAGAAGACTCTTGAGAGTCCCTTGGACTGCAAGGAGATGCAACCAGTCCATTCTGAAGGAGATCAGTCCTGGGCATTCATTGGAAGGAATGATGCTAAAGCTGAAACTCCAGTACTTTGGCCACCTCATGCGACTTTGGAAAAGACTCTGATGCTGGGAGGGATTGGGGGCAGGAGGAGAAGGGGACGACAGAGGATGAGATGGCTGGATGGCATCACTGACTCGATGGACGTGAGTCTGACTGAACTCCGGGAGTTGGTGATGGACAGGGAGGCCTGGCGTGCTGCGATTCATGGGGTCCCAAAGAGTCGGACGCGACTGAGCAACTGATCTGATCTGATCTGATTAGAGAAGACTCTTGAGAGTCCCTTGGACTGCAAGGAGATCCAATCAGTCCATCCTAAAGGAGATCAGTCCTGAGTATTCATTAGAAGGACGGACAGTGAAGCTGAAGCTCCAATGCTTTGGCTACCTGATGCAAAGAACTGACTCATTTGAAAAGACCCTGATGCTTTTGAAGATTGAAGGCAGGAGGAGAAGGGGACGACAGAGGATGAGATGGTTGGATGGCATCACTGACTCGATGGACATGAGTCTGCGAAAGCTCTGAGAGTTGGTGATGGACACGGATGCCTGGCGTGCTGCAGTCCATGAGGTCAGAAAGAGTCAGACACAATTGACTGAACTGAACTGACTCAAGGAATGCCATGTCTAGAAGAACTGGATTAAATATTAAGAAACATTTTATTAAGGGAGAGGAGTGCAACCTCTGATTATAAAAGTTTAAGTTTTACGAAATTACAGGGCTCTGTCACCCTAACAAACCCTTTTCTTGGGCAGAGTAATTATGAATTAATTACACTAAAATTATATCCTTAATTATTTTTAAAGCACTTTTGTAAGGTAGGCTTATTTCTCGTGTCCTTTCATACTGGGAGAAATCCAGCACAGATGGAGATCAACTTGGATGGCTCTATATGAACTCAGATCACATAGGACTTTAATCATTGAACAGATGATCATAGTGGTTATATCACTGGGGTGTCCTGAGCTGACACTGGTCGTACACGCTGCTGTTGCTAGGAACTCTAGAATAAGGCTGTTTTGTTAGCCATAGGGCAACCAGTTCTCTTGAGTTTTGGGATCAAAAGATGTTTCGTTATTCTGACCACTAGGTGTAGAGTTTAATCACTTGGAGGCTTTTTATTCTTCGAGGTCACCCCAACCAAAATTGTTGACCCATATGAAATCGTTAGCCATTAATGGTTTAATTTTTGCAGTTAATTAAAACCACAGGGTCTTGTCTTATTTTGTCATTCCCGCCTCTTCACAGGAAGGTCAGTCTCACTGACTGAGAGTGAGAGGCAGGGAAGCCTTCCCGTGGCCATGCACACAAGTCCGTATTAGAGAGCAGATCGGTCGCTGTCTCACACGGTGAGGGCACCGCCCGTCTTCCTGATGTTGGTGGCAGGCGGCGCCTCTCGAGATCGTTATGCTAGAGGTAGTGTGAACAGGCCCAGCTTATGTTTGCCAAGTTCCTTTTATTTTTTAAAATCTTCCCATAGGTGCCTGCCTGTGTTGGTTTAACAATATATTTGATAAATAGTTTACTACTGGTTTAGTGTTACTTACTATGATCAGTATAGTATTAGTCAGTGATGTAAGCTTATGCTCACACTGCTTCTTATTCATATTAACATCAGTGCTTCTATAAATTAATAGATTAGTTCAGGGTTAAACTAGGAGTTGATTAATTTGCTGTTGGTATTAAGATAATGTTGAATGCTTTCTTAACTGATGGCTAGATACGGCTGTAGACTGTTTCTAAAAAGCTGTACCTTTTAGGATGAACATTTAAGTTATAGTTTTCTGAGTAATTTTTAAAGTTGAACTAAAGTTCTTTTCTGGACAGCCAGCTTTCACAGGCTTGTTTGGCTTACCACGACTACTTACAAATCTTCTATTTTGCCGCATAGATGAATCTGTTCTGGGAAACTGATTAGCTCGTCTGGTTTTGGAGCATTTAACTTAAATTCTCTTTGTTAAATATTTACTAGTTAAATTACGCAAAAGTAAAAGGGATAAGCTCTGGTTTTTATTACTTTTACTATTTCTTTCATCACTCCCTTACAGTACATTTTTTGTTGTTTAGTTGCTCAGTCACGTCTGACTATTTTGCAGCCCCATGGACTGTAGCCCACCAGGCTCCTCTGTCCATGGAATTCTCCAGGCAAAAATACAGGAGTGGGTTGCCATTCTCTTCTCCAGCGGATCTTCCCAACCCAGGGATGGAACACGGGTCTCTTGCATTGCAGGCAAATTTTACTGCTGAGCCACTGAGGAAGCCTAATGCCAAAAACATTTTGAATTTCTGTCTCCTATACTTAATTTTTTAAAGTAATTTTTATTGGCGTATAGTTGCTTTGCAGTGTTGTGTTAATTTCTGCTGCAGAGCAAAGTGAATCAGCTGTACGTATACATATATCCCCTTTTGTTTGGATGTCCTTCCCATTTAGGTCATCACGGAGCACTGGGTTTCCTGAGCTATGCAGTAGCTTGTCATTAGTTACATACACTGTTGACGTTAGGCATAAGAGAGAGATCAACCTCAGTCTCCAGTTCGCCCCCACCCTCAGCCGGGCCCCCTTGGTGCCCACACATTTGTTCTGTGTCCTGTGTCTCTATTTCTGTTTTGCAAATAAGATCATCTGTACCATTTTTTCTAGATCCCACGTTAAGTGCATTAATGTGATGTTTTTCTCTGATTTACTTCACTGTATGCCCGTCCCTAGGCCACGTCTCCGTCGGTAACCCAGCTCGGCTCCTTTCTGCCTAATGCCCCCTGTGCACGTCCCATAGCTGCCTTGTCCACCCACGTCGATGGACGTTGCTCCCCTGTGCTGCTGTTGTAAGTAGTGCTGCAGTGAGTGTTGGGGTGCCTGTGTCTTTTTGAATTATGGTTTTTTCTGGGTATATGCCCAGGAGTGGGATTGCTGGGTCATTATCTCCTGTGCTTTAGGTACTGGGTGAATGTTTTATATAACTGGTAGTAGTTGAATGTGTGGGTGGTTGGGACTGGATTTAGTTCAGGGTATTTGTGAATCATGCATTCTCCTGGGTGTGAGCTAGGTGCTCTAAGCTATACTTTGATTTCTCCAAGCACCTTTTCTGGTCTGCTGGGCTTCCCTGCTGGCTCAGCTGGTAAAGAATGCGCCTGCAATGTGGGAGACCTGAGCTTGATCCCTGGGTTGGCGAGATCCCCTGGGGAAGGGAAAGGCTACCCACCCCAGAACTCTGGCCTGGAGAATTCCATGGGCTATGTATAGCCCATGGGGTCACAGAGTCGGACGCGACTGAGCAACTTTCGCTTTCACTACTTTGTTACGACTTCCTTCCTCTCCTAGTCCGTTAAGTGGTTTATGGGTTAATGTAATACTTGAAGAGCGTGATGGGCAGTGTGTGTGTGTTTCATGGCCTGATTCAATTAAGCACTCGATTCTGAATTTACTACTAAATCGTTTGGTTTTCAGTTTCATGAAAACTTTTTTGTCATAGGAAGTAAGTTCTTGAAATAGAAAATGTAGCCCATTTCTCCTCATCCTGTAACTTACACATCTGACCCTGTGTTTTTATGTACTCTGAATATGCTTGCTATAGTTCATTTTTAGGGTTTGCTGAAGATGGCAGCATATGGACTGGATTAGCAAGCACTGATGAGGTTTACCTGTGTTTATCGATTATAGAACAGACTCCTTTACATGTGTAAAGCTCTGCTAATTCCTAAGTGTGAAGCTATTGCTAGTGGTATTCTGGTGAATACTTTTGTTACTGTAACTATTTGGATTCAGGGCTTGGTGTAGCGGGGTATCTAGTTCTAGTTTGGGTTTCAGCTGTCCTGTACTCAGGAAACATTAAAGTCACTTTCAGTTTCTTTCTGCTATGGCTTTTTAAGGCTTAGAACGTGTTTGTTGTGGTGGTTATTCTGGTACACTTTATAGTGGTCTTTTCTATTAATTTGGATTACTTGTATGACTAATGGTGGCTGACAGGAAATTTACCACCCCTAGATAAACTTACTCAGACTTCATTTATGGCTTAATTTTGATTGCTGCTGTTTCCCTTGGGGCTGTGAGTAAGCCGGGCGTCGTGAGCTACTATCTTCATGTGCTTGATACTGGCTCCTTTTAATCTTCATGATGCTTGCGTGAACAATTTTATTAAAAACAAGCAGGCTGGGAGCAAACCCATGTTAATGGAATTCAGTGTCTTCCTTTTAAGTATTTTAGCTACATTAACAGGTGAGTTTGTATATTTTATGTAATAACATAGCTTATGTATGGTTGATCTATATAATTTATGTTGAATTGAGTGTTGATTTTTTAACTTACTTTGGTAAAACATACACTCGACAGACACTTCCCTAGAACTAAGTAATTCATTGGTACGTTTGGGGTTATTTTCTAGCTCTGTTTTCCTTTGAGCATTAAAATGTTTGTTAAATAGATCCACTAATAAAGTCTGTGTGTTTGTATTTTTTGCCTTGTTTTGGGGGTTTGGCATGATGCTATAGGCATACGGAGCACAGCGTTTAGTGGGGGTGGGAAGGGCAGTTTGTTTAGCACGTTACTTACTGTTTAATGCATACATACGTGTACACGTCCACAGGGAATGTAAACTAAAACAAGGCTGTTTCAGTGCTAGACTGGCCGTAATAGACTGTCTGAGATTAAACGCGAGACAAGAGGGAGGAACCCAGTATGCACATTGCCAATGAGAATATAATCCAAGTGGTTCCACCACCTTGCAGACCCATTTGAAGTATTTAGCTATGTTGAACAGAGAAGGCAATGGCACCCCACTCCAGTACTCTTGCCTGGAAAATCCCATGGCCGGAGGAGCCTGTACACACAGTACAGTGCAGACCAGAAAAACAGGAAGGGTGTCCACCAAATTCAAAATCGTGTTGACCTTTGGAAAAGTGACGAGTAAGATGGTGGTGGTACTAAAAACGATAACTTCATTTTCTCTTTAAACGGGGACCCTTAAAGCAAAGAATGGCAAAATGTTATGCTCTACTAAAGCTGGGTGATATCTACAACAGGCATTATCCTGTACTGCCAGGGCCTGACATGTTTCAAAAATTAAAAATAAAAGTAGCCAGGGACTTCGTGGCAGTCCAGTGGTTAAAAAGATCGTGTTTCCACTGCAGGACACAGGTTGCCTCTCTGGCTGGGGAACTAAGACCCTGCATGTGGCATGGTGCGGCCAAACCAAGTTACCAAATGGCGTGGTATCAGGGAAAGAATACTACTGCCCACCGTTTATTAAACCAATTTCCTGTGGTTCACATTTGTAGAATTGTAATTTAGTATAATTACAATTTTCTATTTTAAACTGCTGTCAGTTAGACAGGCCTCCCCCAATTTCTTAAACAGGAGGACAGATACTGTTGATCCCTAACCCATGGTCCTTTCTCTTGCTAACAGAACCAGTTTTGTTTAGCTATCAGAAGGCTATGTGCTTCACAGGGTATTCACAACCGAAGCGGAGGGATCTTGATGACTTTAAGCCAGTCGCAGAAATTCTGTCTCCATGTTAATAACTGATTTGGAAATAGGCATTTAATGGCTCCTAGTAAAACAGGTGAAGTCTACCAAGGGGCTTCTGTGGAAATCCTTGGAGAGACACAGACATCGTTGTACAAGCAGATGACGCCTGGAGATGTCACCACTGTGTTACACCACGGAGGGTCAAGTTCAGTTCAGTTCAGTCGCTCAGTCGTGTCCGACTCTTTGCGACCCCATGAATCGCAGCACGCCAGGCCTCCCTGTCCATCACCAACTCCCGGAGTTCACTCAAACTCACGTCCATCGAGTCAGTGATGCCATCCAGCCATCCCACCCTCTGTCATCCCCTTTTCCGCTTGTCCCCAATCCCTCCCAGCATCAGAGTCTTTTCCAATGAGTCAACTCTTCGCATCAGGTGGCCAAAGTACTGGAGTTTCAGCTTTAGCATCATTCCTTCCAAAGAAATCCCAGGGCTGATCTCCTTTAGAATGGACTGGTTGCATCTCCTTGCAGTCCAAGGGACTCTCAAGAGTCTTCTCCAACACCACAGTTCAAAAGCATCAATTCTTCAGTGCTCAGCTTTCTTCACAGTCCAACTCTCACATCAATACATGACCACTGGAAAAACCATAGCCTTGACTAGATGGACCTTTGTTGGCAAAGTAATGAATGTCTCTGCTATTGAATATGCTATCTAGGTTGGTCATAACTTTTCTTCCAAGGACTAAGCATCTTTCAATTTCATGGCTGCAGTCACCATCTGCAGTGATTTTGGAGCCCCCCAAAAATAAAGTCTGACACTGTTTCCACTGTTTCCCCATCTATTTCCCATGAAGTGATGGGACCAGATGCCATGTGAATGTTGAGCTTTAAGCCAACTTCTTCACTCACCTCTTTTACTTTCATCAAGAGGCTTTTTAGTTCCTCTTCACTTTCTGCCATAAGGGTGGTGTCATCTGCATATCTGAGGTTATTGATATTTCTCCCAGCAATCTTGATTCCAGCTTGTGCTTCATCCAGCCCAATATTTCTCATGATGTACTCTGCATATAAGTTAAATAAGCAGGTAACAATATACAGCCTTGACAAACTCCTTTTCCTATTTGGAACCAGTCTGTTGTTCCATGTCCAGTTCTAACTGTTGCTTCCTGACCTGCATACAAATTTCTCAAGAGGCAGATCAGGTGGTCTGGTATTCCCATCTCTTTCAGAATTTTACACAGTTTCTTGTGATCCACACAGTCAAAGGCTTTGGCATAGTCAATAAAGCAGAAATAGATGTTTTTCTGGAACTCTCTTCCTTTTTCCATGATCCAGCAGATGTTGGCAACTTAATCTCTGGTTCCTCTGCCTTTTCTAAATCCAGCTTGAACATCTGGAAGTTCACGGTTCACGTATTGCTGAAGCCTGGCTTGGAGAATTTTGAGCATTACTTTACTAGCATGTGAGATGAGTGCAATTGTGCGGTAGTTTGAGCATTCTTTGGCATTGCCTTTCTTTGGGATTGGAATGAAAACTGACATTTTCCAGTCCTGTGGCCACTGCTGAGTTTTCCAAATTTGCTGGCATATTGAGTGCAGCACTTTCACAGCATCATCTTTCAGGATTTGGAATAGCTCCACTGGAATTCCATCACCTCCACTAGCTTTGTTCGTAGTGATGCTTTCTAAGGCCCACTTGACTTCACATTCCAGGCTGTCTGGCTCTAGGTGAGTGATCACACCATTGTGGTTATCTGGGTCATGAAGATCTTTTTTGTACAGTTCTTCTGCATATTCTTGTCACCTCTCCTTAATATCTTCTGCTTCTGTTAAGTCCATACCATTTCTGTCCTTTATCGAGCCCATCTTTGCATGAAATGTTCCCTTGATATCTCTTATTTTCTTGAAGAGATCTCTAATCTTTCCCATTCTGTTGTTTTCCTCTATTTCTTTGCATTGATCGCTGAGGAAGGCTTTCTTATCTCTCCTTGCTATTCTTTGGAACTCTGCATTCAGATGCTTGTATCTTTCCTTTTCTCCTTTTCTTTTCACGTCTCTTCTTTTCACAGCTATTTGTAAGGCCTCCCCAGACAGCCATTTTGCTTTTTGCATTTCTTTTCCATGGGGATGGTCTTGATCCCTGTCTCCTGTACAATGTCACGAACCTTATTCCATAGTTCATCAGGCACTCTATCAGATCTAGTCCCTTAAATCTAGTTCTCACTTCCACTGTATAATCATAAGGGATTTGATTTAGGTCATACCTGAATGGTCTAGTGGTTTTCCCTACTTTCTTCAATTTAAGTCTGAATTTGGCAATAAGGAGCTCATGATCTAAGCCACAGTCAGCTCCCGGTCTTGTTTTTGCTGACTGTATAGAGCTTCTCCATCTTTGACTGCAAAGAATATAATCAATCTGATTTCGGTGTTAACCATCTGGTGATGTCCATGTGTAGAGTCTTCTCTTGTGTTGTTGAAAGAGGGTTTTTGCTATGACCAGTGTGTTCTCTTGGCAAAACTGTCTTAGCCTTTGCCGTTTCATTCCGTACTCCAAGGCCAAATTTTCCTGTTGCTCCGGGCATTTCTTGACTTCCTACTTTTGCATTCCAGTCACCTATAATGAAAAGGACATCTTTTTTGGGTGTTAGTTCAAAAAGGTCTTGTTAGGTCTTCATAGAAGCGTTCAACTTCAGCTTCTTCAGTGTTACTGGTTGGGGCGTAGACTTGGATTACTGTGATATTAAATGGTTTGCCTTGGAAACGAACAGAGATTATTCTGTCGTTTTTGAGATTGCATCCAAGTACTGCATTTCAGACTCTCTTGTTGACCATGATGGCTACTCTATTTCTTCTGAGGGATTCCTGCCCTCAGTAGTAGATATAATGGTTGTCTGAGTTAAATTCACCCATTCCAGTCCATTTTAGTTTGCTGATTCCTAGAATGTCGACATTCACTCTTGCCATCTCGTTTGACCACTTCCAATTTGCCTTGATTCATGGACCTAACATTCCAGGTTCCTATGCAATATTGCTCTTTACAGCATCGGGCCTTGCTTCTATTATCAGTCACATCCACAACTGGGTGTTGTTTTTGCTTTGGCTCCATCCCTTCATTCTTTCTGGAGTGATTTGTTCCCTGATCTCCAGTAGTATATTGGGCACCTACTGACCTGGGGAGTTTCTCTTTCAGTATCCTATCATTTTGCCTTTTCATACTGTTCATGGGGTTCTCAAGGCAAGAATACTGAAGTGGTTTGCCATTCCCTTCTCCAGTGGACCACGTTCTGTAAGATCTCTCCATCATGACCCGCCCGTCTTGGGTGGCCCCACATGGCATGGCTTAGTTTCATTGAGTTGGACAAGGCTCTGGTCCGTGTGATCAGATTGACTAGTTTTCTGTGAGTATGGTTTCAGTGTGTCTGCCCTCTGATGCCCTTCCAACACCTACCGTCTTACTTGGGTTTCTCTTACCTTGGACGTGGGTTATCTCTTCACAGCTGCTCCAGCAAAGCGCAGCCTCTGCTCCTTTCCTTGGACGAGGGGTATCTCCTCACCGCTGCCCCTCCTGACCTTGAACATGGAGTAGCTCGTCTAGGCCCTCCTGCGCCCGGGCAGCCAGAGAGTCAACCCAGAGGACAGAAACAGAAGGATGGGCAGGAAAACATGGAAAGAGCCCGGGTCCCTGGCGACACTCCTCGGCCACTCAGTTTATCACCTGTGGAACTGAACCACCCAGCCTTCTCGTGAAATAAATTTTCCTTAGTGCTGAAGTGTTTTAGGCCTTCCCTCGTAGCTCAGTCAGTAAAGAATCAGCCTGCAATGCAGGAGACCTGGGTTCAGTCCCTGGGTTGGGAAGATCCCCTGGAGAAGGGAAGGGCTACCCACTCCAGTATTCTGGCCTGGAGAATTCCACGGTCTGTGTAGTCCATGGCGTCGCCAAGAGTCGGACACTCTTTTTGAGTGACTTTCACTTTCTAAGTGTTTTAAGACCCACCTAGTTAGATATTCTGCTCCTTGTAGTTGATTGTATGCTGATAAAATCATGCTCTTTATCAAAACACAGAGGTCTGAAGAATGTACAAATTCCAGTGAGTTCGTGATGACTCTAAAGATCTTGTTATTCTCATACGTCTGGAGGCAGGAATTTTGCAAACTACACGAATACCTGTAGCTTTACCAGAACCACCCTAGTTTTGCTTCACTTTCCCAGTCACTGAACAGCCTGAACGAGAATGAGCTTGTTTGGGGGACTGTTACCCATACTAGGAAACGGGACTGAGTCCAAATTTGCTGCTTTGGAAGTATTTGAAGGCCTTTAGTTCACAACATTCCTTTGTAACTCTTTACACGTGGTTCCCTAGAGATGTGGTTTGAATGTGTGTTCTAGCTCTCCAAGAGGGAGAGCCCACCGGTGGACATGGTTTTCCCTGCCCACGCCCCACGCCCCACGCCCTGGCAGATCCAAAGTCCAGTATTCTCTCCCACGTTGTAAAACCAACTCCTAGAAGTCTGGAGAACACATTCATTTAAACACTGTGCTTCTGTAATAAATAAACAACTACAAAGGTGTGAACAGTGAAGTGGATTTATTTAGAAAGACTATAAAATTTGACACAGAGACACAAAAGGCCCACAGGATTTAAAATTATTAAATATAAACTGATTGGCTATAAACACTGTAAAAATACATTCCCCAGCCCCCATCAGAACATAATTTAAGTACAGCAATTATAAAATCTGCACTGTATGCACACTTCCCTTTTAAAAGAACTGTTCTCAAAGGTCTACTTACATAAATTTACCATAACCATTAATAAATTAATTTACATTTGAGTTTGCCCTTTTCTGTAACAGTGGCTTTGGTTTCAAGTTCTCCTTGAATTTTTATTGACCACAAAGATCTTTTTACTTCTAACTCCTACCAAAGCAGATGGAGGCTAATTAGTCGTGGGTCCTGTTTAAAAAAAAAAAGTGAAGAAAGGTTCTAGGATGACCTGAAATACCCGTGAAAGTAGTATCTTTTGGTGGCCAGCCAGGAGCTCCATTCTGTGCCAGTGAAACAAGCGAAGTGAAACCTCGGGACAAGGAGAGCTTAAGCTCCGCACCGGCCCGCTGAGGCCATTCCCTCAACCTACCGAGCGGGGACCCTGAGGGCGCCCAGATGGTCTGCCGCAAGTGCCAGCTGGGCAGAGATGATACAAGGACCACGGCACCTACCTTCCACAAGCTGGTTCTCTCTGAACCCGGGTTAGACCTACACCAGTTCTCCTTCCTTATTTAGCACACCCTGTGAACACACACAGAGCATCCTCGACTGGTTGCACGATCTCTCGAGCAGGCAGTGGTGACGTTGCCACTAGCAACCAAACTGCCACAAACGGATAAGGGTCTGCATCAGGAAGACAGCAGAGCTTGTGTTTGGGCATCTGTCTGAAACCATCCATGACACAGCGGCAGATGAGAGATTAAGGATGGGGTCATTAGCCTATCTCACCGGCAACGAGAGTCCACGCCGGAGTCAAGTGAAAACTCTCAACAAGAGGGCAAGCAAGGTCTAGCCTGGGAAGCACTTGGTTAGAAAGGTCCCGTTGTAAAAAGACCTCCCTTAAGAACGGTCTCATTCAAAGTGCCCTGGCTGGCTCTAAGTTAGCCTGCTGGCAGCAAACAGTTCTTCGATTACAGCTGGTTGTGAAGTTCCCCTGAGGGTAGGCTGGCACTCTCTTCCACCATCAACAGTACTGAGCTGGGCAGGCGTCTCGGCACTCCCTTCCTTAAGGTCTCCTCTGAAGAGAAACTAGGGCAACATCTGTGTGGGAACAAGAACCCTAAAGATCCTGCTGAGTCTCTGCAATTGGACAGGCCCGGGAATCTGAAGAAGCTGCCATCGAGCAGCCAGAGCCCCAGGCCCACCTCTGCCGGCTGCTGGAGCAGTACCTGGCCCATCCTGGTAAGGAGACAGAGCAGGGAAGCTCTCAAATCAAAAATCAAAGGTTGAGGTTTTAAAGTAAGATGGGCTCCCAAGAAAACACTGAACAGAACCTTAATTTCAGGAGAAATAATCATATGGCAAAAAGGAGTGAACCATCTTCTGTCTCATGGAATGAACTCATCTCTTCAGACACTGAACAGTGGTGAAGAACTGCACTGTGCGAACGCGGATCTTTGGTCCTTAGGGTAGCGGCTTCTTCCGTTTTTCTATGTGTACTTTTACATGGGGTTGCTGACATTGTTGCTTTTATAACATGTAAAATATCAGCATCTCCCATACATTTTCTATTAGGCTATAAAAGGTCTCAGAAAGAGTTAATAATTATATCCTAAAATGTTACAGTATAATTTTAAGGCAGAGTGAGATATGGTAAAAGCCTGGGCTTTACATGTGTAAGGGAAAAACGTAGACCAACATTTAAAATAATATCTCAAATATACATTAAACTGTATCTAGTCATCAAAAAGCAAAGTCACAGCTAAGCAAATTAAAAGTGAAACCATTTATAAATGGATGAACTTCATCACGCTGTTTATACAGCTATAAAGCATAATTTCAAACCTAACCCTAGTAACAATGATGGAATAATTTGTCATCAGTTGAGCTATGTGATTTAAAGACACAGCTGCTCTTACGTCCAAACAAAACTTCATCTGACACAAGTTTCAACTGTTACAAAAAAAATTTTTTAAAGCCCTCTGGCCTTATTTATGGTGACTGATACACAGTCCAATCAATACTGATCAAACTGCTGTCCTGCCTTGCTCTCCAAAAATCAGCGGTTTAACACGGACCCAGGGTCTACAGGAGCTGCCGCGCCCCGCGGCAACCTCGCGCACCCGTCCCCTCAAGCATTCAGAGGCTCGGTGAGGTGCTCTCTCCTCATGGTGGCCTCCCCTTTTCTCGGCCGGGGCTCTTTACATTTTTCACGGAGCATAAAGGAGAACTCAGCCACGTATGTAAGACTTGCTAACATCCCAAACACCTGAAGAGGGAAAGGGGACAAAGATTACACGAGAAATTCTGGAGTATACTCTCACATTTCCTACTTGACTCTGGACCCATTTTATACAAATAAAACAAGCCGATTTATTCTATACACATCATTCTTAACATCATGTGTGTGTGCTCTTGTGCATCATGTACGTCGTGTCTAACTCTCTGTGACCCCGTGGACTGGAGCCCACCAGGCTCCTCTGTCCATGGGATTTCCCAGGCAAGGATACTGGAGCAGATTGCCATTTCCTTTTCCAGGGATCGAACCCACGTCTCTCGAGTCTCCTGCATTAAGCAGGCATGTTCTTTGCCACTGGTGCCACCTGGGAAGCCCCATTCTTAACATTAGTTAAAAAAATTTAAGATCAGGTCATCAAAAAATGCAAAGTTAAAAAAAAATTTCAGAATAATGCCCATTAGTCAAAGTCTCCCAAAATACTAATGTCCTGTCTTATGTGTGTGTGTGCGTGTGTTCAGTGCCAATCTCTGAAGCTAAGGTTAACAGATGAAAACCCAGTCCTACAACACGATGCAAAACAAGACTGCTAGCAAGGTTAGACCGACACAGATGAAAGGAGCAGGCAACCACGCCTAGGCAAAAATGGAAGGTTACTCACAGCAAAACATTCTACAGGGAAGGTACTTTTCAATTAGCTACAAACTACTTTCCAGTTCACTGTCCCACCGCAGTGACACAGCACCGTGATGCCACTACCTACTTCCTCTTCCTTAAGCCACTTCCTCATTGCACTCGTCTAACATCTGAGCAAACATTCTGAGAATTCTGTCAAGAGACAGAAGAACAGTTCAAATTTAGCTTCATCACTAACAAGACCCTTAAGGACGGGGCCAGAAGAGTACTCTGCAGAAAGGGACATCACTGGGGGCCCGGCTGAATCCCTTGCGGGACTAGGGCTGCAGCTCCGCGGTGACACCCGGCTGGCGGCTGCCGCAGCCCCGGCCCTCCACCCTGCCGCGCTTCACGGGAAAGCAAACTGAACTTCCTCGTTCACCAGAGTGTCCCCGACACATCCAGCCCACATGCCACGAGCAAGTCCACCCCTCAAAAACCCAAGGCCCTCTTCCCCTCTGGAGTCTTCATCTGGCTGGCAAATATATTCCATACTTCAAAAGGCCAGACCAGATGTCACCTTGTCTGTGACGACTGCCTGAGAGAGCTCTGGTCTATACAGGACCCCCTCTGCATATCACCCAATGATCTTTTTTGCTTTTTCACTCACATCAGAATTTTTTTTTTTAATAGACTTCCTTACTCATTTAAATCTATATAATTTTCATACTTAAAAGGTAATTTTCAGCATTTATAAATACTGAGCTTTTAAACCACCACTCTTAAACATATTCAATGAGACTAAATACTGTAACATTCTAACACATCACCTAATTAAAACACACAAATAAGCTTTTAAATATCTGGGAATTTTGGGAATTTTAGGCTCCCTCCCACCCTCCATGAACTGAACATCTCCTCAACTTTATTTCACTTTTCACTTCCTCCACAGGATTTTTATAGTAATACACTTTTATACTAGAAATTACTGCTTCATTCTTCTGCAACAAAAATGACTATAAAGTGAAATTAACCATAAGACTTTCTCTTAAGTACTAAGATGTGTTCATGTAAGTAGGTAGATAATATTACAGCCAGCCAATTGTCTGAATGCCTTTTGAGCTGTTCTAAGCAGTGTGAATGATCTATATGCTGATGTTTCCATTAATTACAACTTCAGTTGTAACTGGAAATCGGCTGACTAGTGAGAAGACTTCTTTACTAATTGTTAATTGTTCATATTCACAGCACTGCTGCTGCAGCTAAGCTGCTTCAGTCGTGTCCGACTCTGTGCGACCCCACAGACAGCAGCCCACCAGGCTCCCCTGTCCCTGGGATTCTCCAGGCAATAACACTGGAGTGGCTTGCCATTGCCTTCTCCTGGCCCCAATTAAATCCACGATCCTTGATCTGCAATTCTGAAATTCAGAAAGCTACAAAAAAAGTTTCATGATTTACTTGGCTCAAAATTGACACAAGACAAAACTATTTAGTCTTTCCCATCTCTTTTACTGTGAATATTCAGAATAATATTCAGAAATATTAATGTTAGATAATAAGGTGCTGCTCAGACTGTCCAAAGGTGTGTGATAATGTACCGTTATTGCCTTTCTAAAATCCAGAATATTCTGAATTCTAAAAAACACTTGGCCCCTCAACAATTTCAGATAAAAAGATGTTTACTTATCTATCTCTTATATTAGACTGAACTTTGAGGTCATACCTCTGTTAGTCCCTATACTTACAACAGCACCTGGTATGTATAAGTGTGTTCTGTTGAACTGAAAAGGGGAGACATTTTAAGATATCAGTCAATCCTACCACTTCCATTAGCAATAATGTCCATAGGCAGAGTAAGTGGATTTTTGTTAATAGAACTCAAATTCTAAAGACAGGTTCTAGGTTTTTAAGGCTATCACATTTATTTGCTATTATTTATTAAAGGCTATCACATTTATTCTGTTGAAAATTACACTAAAAAATAAGTTAGAAAAACTACTCTCCCTTATTGTATAACCTGTTAAGTACTTCCAAATTCTGTATTTTTAAGCAGACAAAAACAAGCAGAGATAAAGGGTACTTACGATTGCAGCAATTTCAGCTATGGTATTGTCATGTGTCAAAGCGAAAGTGAGGGATGCCAAAAAGAACACCAGTCCTGTGCCCAGAGTGATAAAAAAGTCCTACACACACGCAACACAGAAGGGACAGGCGGCAGGGTTAGGCTGGTTGAAAACAGTGTGTTTTACTTTTTAACTTTTAAAAAACAGTGACTTCTTTCTTCTTTACTCAGACTTACATATTTCAACGAACTTTTCAGTAAGCTTGGTATTTCATAAATGCCCTGGAAAGGAACACCCTATGAATATGCACATGCTATAATCAGAAGATAATCTTTTAATAAAAATAGTTCTCCATTACCACCTATGTGTGGAGTCTAAGAACTAAAATCAATGTATGTAACTTTGAAACAGACCCTCAGACACGGAGAAACTAGTGCAGACCAGTGGGGGAAGGTGGGGGCCAGGTCGGGGGGACCAACTACCTTGTTTAAATAAGCAACAAGCTGTAAGTACCGTACACACAGGAAAATCTAGCCATTATTTTGTAACTGACTTTAACTGGAGTATAATCTACAAAAATATTGAACTGCTGGGTTTTACATCTGAAAATAATTTAAAAAATCAACTATATACCATGACAAATAAATAAGATGAAACACACGTGCATGTATGTTTACCTTTTCCTTTAGGACATAAAGATCAAAGCCGTAAGATTAAATACCATATTACTTCCAGCAAAAAAAAAAAGGCATTTTTCTTTCCTTTCCAGGTAACCCAGCTAGGATGGCCTCTCTCATAGTACTTTGTTGCTTTTAAAGTACAAAGGACTGCCCATCATTAACACAATAAAATTAGACCAATAGTCTGTTTTTTAGACACTTAAGCTTTGTTGTTTTCAACTGTGCCCACCAGGTCATCCAGCACAAGCTTGTATTAATAGGATGAGATTATCTACCCTGTAAGAGCACGCAGAGCTCATCAGAATGCAGCCTACAGCACTGGAATAGCTTCCTGGTTTCCGAGAGCACGCTGTCTCTCAGAAGCCGAGTGCACACACTGCTAGACACACAGACCTGACTCAGAGGAGAGACTGGAGACATGACCGCCACGCCACAGGGCTTCCAGTCTGAGTGAGTTTACATTCGCCACTGAACCGAGCATCAGTAAAACCACCCAAAATAGAATTCACTATTTTGTTAGTTCAGCATTTAAAAAAAACACTTGATTTTTCTCTTTGCTTCTAAAAGACATGTTTTTCTCCAAGTTACTTTTCTTTTTTTCTATCCCTTTGAATTATTTCAAACCTGTTACTTATAAAACTATTAATATTTGAAGTACACTCAAAGTATTTAAACAAGACACTCATTTTGAGACAGAACACAGTATTCAACAACATGGGTTCTGAAGCTAGACTACCTGAGTTCACATCCCAGTAACGTTCCTTCCTAGTGACATGACTGAGTTCGTTACCTCAGCGCTTCTTCATCTGCAAGATGAGTAGTACCAGTACTGTATTCACAGGTGACTCTATAGAGTTCTTTAATCCGGGAAAACTTCGCAGACCAGTGCCAGATACACAGTAAATGTTTCCTAAACACTGGCTGCTGCTGTTCTTAATGTAATGGGACAGAAAAGATTCTCTCTTCAAAAAGATTACTGTTCCACCCTGGGTACCACAACCACTATACACTCAAAAACATTTTCTCAAAAAGAAAACCTTACACAAAAAATTTAAGTATATTAGAAAGCAGACAGTAAGAGTAACTTTTAAATCAAAGAAACAGGACTTCCTTACAATGTTAGGCTGAAAAGTATATAAGACCCAAAAGAAATATTGTAAGGTATTTTACAAAAGCTATTTTAAGATGAAGTGACTAATTTTTTTTCGTCAATATTTTAAAATCAGTATTTACTCATAACTTTTTAAATGCTGGAGTTTGATGTAATAAGTGTTCTACATTTTGCTTATTTTGACCATAAAAGTAGAAAATGTATATTGTTTCTCGTCCAAAAGATCAATGTTCTTATGCACAACTAACCATTTCTAGGCTTCCCTGGTGGTCCAGGGTGCGTCCCCTGGTCTGGGAAGAGCCCGTCCGCCATGGGGGAGTGAAGCCTGTGCGCCCTGGAGTCTGTGCTCCAGCGGAAGTCCCCGCACTGACGCCCGAGCGCTGCATTAGAGGGCAGCCACTGCCACAGCCCGAGAAGGCCGGCCTGCGGCAACGAAGGCCCAGTGCAGCCAGGAACTAAACAGCACTCGAGAAGCACTAACCACTTCTAAAATACTTTTATGGGAAGTAAACTTTTATGGAAAGTAGTGCTATTTGGCTGTTGGACGAGAAACGCATGAATGTGGTCATCAGAGGCTTTGTGGATTTGATTAAGACTCTACCTGATTTTCAAAGTTATTTCTTAACTGTTCAGTACCAACTTTTTGCTGCTTCATTTTTCATATGTACTTTTTTATTGACGTACGGCTGATTTATCCTTTTGTGTTCACTTCAGGTGTAATACAAAGTGATTCAATTATGTTTTTTCAGAACATTCTATTATAGGTTTATGTTTTCTTCAGATTATATTCCATTAGAAGCTATTATAAGACACTGAGTACTGTTCCCAGTGCTAGCAGTAATCCTTATTGCTCCTCTCTTTTATGTATATAGTCTCTTAAGCCCACATCCCTCATTTGTCCCTGCTCTCTTCCCTCTCCTCTTTGGCAACCACAATCTTGCTTTCTGTGTCTGTAAGTCTGTTTCGTGTGTGTATGTGTGTATATATATATATATATCTTTTATATTATTTTTAAGAATCCACATAGTAAGTGCTATCATATAGTATTTGTCTTTCTCTGACATAGTAAAATATTCTCTAGGTCCAGTAACATGTTACTGGAAATGGCAATATTTCATGCTAAAAAGAATTATTTTAAAGGACAGTATCCAATCAAAATGGTTTAATAGAAGGACATGGAACTTGCTTCCTCCCACAAACACATGAAAAATACATCTACAGATGGAACAGTTCTCACAGAACACCTACTGAACACCAACCAGCAGGAGCCCTCAGACCCCTGAAAGGACAGGAATGGTCTCCAAGTGACAGGCAGGATGAAGAGGGGGAGGGAAGGCAGCAGGATGGGACCTGTCCCCCCGGGAGGAGCTGGAGAAAGGAAAGGTTCCCACGCTGTGGGAGGCCGCCTCACTGGCCAGGAGGTGAGCGCGGCAGCCAGTCAGGGCCAGGAGAGACAAACCACACACGTGGTGCAGGCCACCACCCTGCGGCCCCAGCCTGAGAAACTTCTCGTACGGGCGGAGGCCGGGTGCTGAACCGCAGGGGTTTAGAGGGCAGGCCCGCGGAGACGACCTGAAGGGGCTGGCGTGTGCTCCGGCCACAACTTCAGGGGCTCCTGCCCTGGCAGGCGCCTGGGAGCCAACGCCAGCAGGCTGCCCACGCACAGAGGCGGGGCTGGACCCAGGGGCCGTGCGGCTTAGGAGCAGGACTGCGGTCTCTCCCCACAGCTCTGGGAGCTGCCGGCGTCCATCTCTGCTGGCAGCCGTGTAAACTCAGCACCCAGAGAACATCGTGCGGACCACGGGTCCTCCCGTGGCTGGAACAGATGCAGCCTGAGCAGCTGGGGGCCTCCTGGACACGTGCACGCAGGACCTGGGCTGGGCCAGGGTCTGAACACCTCCAGAGCCCCACAGCAGGGGCACCACTCCTGTGGTCCTGGAGCCTGACGTCAGTGGAGCTGAGCTGGTGGCCTTGTGAACACCAGGCCAGAAGGACCCCAGGACCAACTGATAGAAGTCCCAAGGCTGAGATGGGGGGAGGGTAGAGCTGACCACAGTATGTCTTCACAGGTGCCAGGTGAGCAGACTCACCTGAGAACCGCTCTGAGGAAGACTCAGTGGGGATGCTCCAATCCCCCCTACCTTGCACCACAACTCAGAAGCACGTCTGAGAACTTCTACTCCCAACAGCTAGGGCACAAACCGGGCCCCTGACAGGCCAATGACAACCACAGAGCGAGGAGGCCCCACCCAATGTCCGCTGTAGGTGCTGCTCACAACGTCAGCCACACGTCCCAGCGAGGGGAGGACAGCGAGCAGACGCTGAGGAAAGCGGTGGCAGGCATCCACGCTGCCAACAGCCCTCGCCCCCAAAAATATTAAACAGGGCTACACAGGGGTGCTCCCACATAAAAACAGCCCTCCAAAACCACAGCAGATAACTGCTTCTCCTAAATGCACACAGCAAGGGAAATGTAAATAAAATGAGGAAGCAGAGGAACCACTCTCAATTAAAAGATCAAGAGAATTCCCCTGAAAGAACGAACAACAAAACAGACCTCTTCAGTCTAATACATGGCAAGTTCAAAAAGGAGATAATGAAAACAGTGAAGAAATTGAGGACTACTGATAGAAATGCAGATTACTATAAAAAGGAACTAGAAACTAAAAAAGGAACAAAGAAAAATTAGTGAATTATTTCTTGAGATGAAAGCTGAGCTAAAAGTAGTGGAATGAAAAATGAAGAACAATTAAGTGACCTAGAAGATAGAATAATGGAAACCACCCAATCAGAACAGCGGACAGAAAGCCAAATTAAAAAAAAAAAAAGGCGATATAAGAGACCTACGGGATAATATAAACCGTGCCAATCTGTGCACAACTGGAATTCAAAAAAGGGAAGAAAGAAGAGGGGACTGAAAATGCATTTGAATAAATTATGGCTGAAAACGTCCCAAATCTAAAGAAGGAAACAGATATCCAGGCACAGGAAACACAGAAGGTCCCAAACAAGGTAAACCTGAACAGACCTACACAAGGCAAGGCCTGTTTCTCCACAGAAGCGCCGCAGGCCGGGAGGGAACGGCAAGATGTACTCCAAGTCCTGAAAGGCAAAAGTCCGCCACCTGAGACACTCTACTGAAACCACGAATTCCCCAAACAACTAAAAACTAAAACAATACAGCACTACTAAACCCATCCTAAGGGGAGTATTGAAAGGTCATCTCTAAACATATACAAATTTTAAGCATCTACAGGAAAGAGAAAATCGTAATCTGAAAGTAAATCACTTAGGAAAGCTAGTATACAGATTAAAAAATCAAAAATTTCTGTGAAGTGGGAGGCTGGGCTTGACACACACACCACTGACACTGTGTATAACAGACCACCGGTGAGAACCCCCTGCACAGCATGCAGTGCTCTGTGGTGACCTGAGCTGGGAGAAGATCCAAAAGCGGGGCCACATGGATGCACACAGCTGACGCGCTTTGCTGTGCAGCAGAAACACTGTAAAGCAACTATGCTCCAACGAAAACTCGAACAAAAACAGACGTATATAGATCACGGAAACGGAGTAGGGAGGCCAGAAGTAAACCCTGACCCTGGTGGTAGGAATACAAATGGGCATAGCCACGATGTAGAACAGCAGGGAGGTTCCTCAAAAACTACAGACAGAGTTGCCGTAGATCCTGCGATCCCACCTCTAGGCATAAACCCAGACAAAACTAATTTGAAAATACATATGTACCCCAGGGTGCAGAGCATCACTGCTGTTGCCAAGACATGGAAACACAAGAGATCAACAGATGAGCAGGCAAAGAAGATGTGGAGTGTGTGTGTGTGTGTGTGTGTGTGTATGTATACACAATGAAATATGACTCCATAAAAAGAATGAAATTACACAATTAGCTGCAAAATAAATGGATTAATCTTACTAAGTCAAGTAAGTCAGAAAGAGAAGAACAAATACCATATCACTTATAGGTGGAATCTAAAACATGGCCAGATGAACCCACCTACGCAACAGACTCACAGAGAACAGACGGGCACTGCCCCGGGGGAGGGTGGGCTCAGCAGAGCAAACTGGTGTGTACAGGAGGGGTGGGCAGCACAGGGAGCCACGCCCAGTGTCCTGTGATAAACCACAGTGGGAAAGCATATGAAACCGAATGTGCGTGTGTGTGTGTGACTGAATCACTTTGTTGTACAGCAGAAATCAACACAACACTCTAAGTCAACTATACTTCAGTACAATTTTTAAAATGCAAAAAAAAAAAAGGTAATAGATTCTTATGGTACAAAAGGGTATACAGAAAAAAGTAAATCTTAGGTACATTATCAATACAGGACCCAAAGCTTGCTTCTCATTAAAACAATAAAATCTTAACTGGTTTATATTTACCCTATTATCTTGTTTTTAATAGTTAAAACTTAACTCTTTTATCTTTCTCCTCAAAACTGTGAATTTCATAAATCAACCCTGCTAGTTACAATTCCTCACAAACAACTCTTGAGAACCTGAATGCTACTGAAGTAAACTGTTCAATTTTTTCTTCCTTAAATGCAGGAACTCTATACATTAGCTCATCTGTCATCTCACAAATCCATACTAAATGAAAAACTGAGGGGCAGACTAAGTCTTTAGAAAGTTATACATCTTAATTTTGTGAATATAAAATTGCCCCTCTACTTTTATTAAAAGGGTTACTTCTAAATAATGAATATAACAAATACCTTCTAAATTCACTTAGAGACAACTTTCTTTCATAATAAAATCAAAACAAAATAGCTAGGGTTACACGCTGTTTTGCTGAAAGGCTCCGAAACCTGTCCCATTAGTTCATTACTCCATCTCTCAGGTTCAGCACAGCGCCTGACCTACAACAGGCAGAGTGCAGAACTGCAGAACCCACACTCTGAAATGCGAGAAACCAAAGACGATGATAACCCCAGTTTTTAAAAAATACCTAATGTGAATCAGATTAAACCACCAATACCTGTAAATTACTGGCAGTGTCTGTCACTATAATTTCACCCTCCCCAACCACCCCATTTGGCAGGAAAACCAAGCTGCTTGGAGGCAGACCTGAAACAATGGATAGTCTTTTTCCTGTGAGAGTTGTGAAAGCGCTACTACCGTGAATAACACAACTACACAAGATCCAAAACCAGGTACGTTCCTGTCACAGGCATTGTGTTTTCTCGTGCTTACCGATGACTTGACTTTCGCGGGATCGACTCTGTCGTACACTGGTGTGCAGTACACAACCAAGATAAGCAGACTCAGCAGAAAGGCGCTGCAGCTGACAAACTCAAAGAAGTAGAGTCCTCCACACAAAGTGCACTGCGACACAACCTCCTCACAGATGAAGGCCAGGAGAGACAGCACCTACAAAAGAAGCGGAGCATCTGGCTTACTTGTTTCAGGGAAACCTACAGAATTCAGAGAATACCATCTTGCTCACTCAAGTATTTGTCGAGTGGAGACTTGGCAAACAAGCTTCCTCAATGAACCCGTTCTATCTACACGGGACTCAGTCCAGATGCCTTGAAGGGAATATAAGGACACAGAAGATTACCTACTATGTGCTGAATGCCAGAACAGGAGGAATTCAGGAACTGTCCTAAGAGCGCATGGAACAGGCACTCAACCTGGGGTTCAGGAAAAGCTTCCTACAGGGAAGCTGAGACCAGGAGGGCTGCAGAGTCAGTCTGGTGGGTGGGGAGGCAAAGGATAGGGGCAGAGTTTCAGGCAGAGGAGCAGCGCACAGGAGGCCTGGAGATGAGAGCGCATGCACCGCGCCACCCCCCACCCACACAGAGCCCACACCCCACTGAACTGAGAGGGGCTGGGCCAGGAGGACCTGGAGATGAGAGCGCATGCGCCACCCCACCCCCGCACTGAACTGAGGGGCTGGGCCAACACAGATGAGGAGCTGCAGCAGAGAGATGGCTACATGAAGCCAGCGAGGTAAGCAGAGGGACTCTCTAAGTACCTCCATGGGCTTCCCTGGCGGTCCAAGGGGTAAGAATCTGCCTACCAGTGCAGGGGCACATGTTCGACCCCTGGTCTGGGAAGACCACCTGCTGCAGAGAAACTAAGCCCATGTGCCCCAAGTGCTGAAGCGCCTAGAGCCCGCGCTCTGCAATGAGAAGTGATGCCCCGCAGCCGGAGAGCAGCTCCCGCTCGCTGTAACGAGAGCGAGCCACACCCAGCGGGGAAGACCCGCGCACTCAAAAATAAGTGTATGAATAAACAAACGCCTCCTTTTCCTAGTGTAAGGAATCTGAATCTTACGGGTTTCTAAAGCAAAGGGTGACACGATCAGGTTTATGTTTTAGTAGTTCTAGCTACAAGATAGCGAAGGGATGTGGGAAAGGGCAAAACGGGGGGTAGCCATCCAGTCGGGAAGCTGATGCCAGAATGAACGGCAAGAGTTAACAGGGGAGTTGTAATGGACGAGAGTCAAACCCCTGATGATGGAGTAGAAGCCCTCAGCTGACAGGATAACTACAGACAGAAGAGGAAACAAGCTAACACATATGTGCTTAAACACTTTAACCCAAAAAGGCACGTTTATTCATTCACCAGTCTTGCAAGTGGGCCTTTTCTTTGGGAGTGCGCCTGACTGGAATTCCCCTTCCGGTCTGCTGCATTAATCACCTCCATCATTTATGACTGCCACTTCCAGACTGATGTTATTTCAAGCAGGACAAGATCTGGGACACTCAAGAAGTAGCATGATGACTCCTAGAATCAGACTAGTTTTACTAGCCTTTCACAGTTGCCGCGCTCTTAATTCCACAGCAAGTATTTATTAACTTATTTTTTGGTCTTTCTAAAGCTTCCCATTTATTTTCATATAAACAATTCCTTTTCACATTCAATTTCAGTACTGAAGTATTTAATTGGCCACAAAAAATATTTTAATGCATTTCCACTGAATGGAGAAGTTATTTAGCTAATTCGACAACTCACTTAAATGCCAGTGGGTTTTAACAGTGCTCCCACTGTTGCGTGATGAGGTACTAACACACTGATGCCTCACTGCAGAAAGAAGAGTCTGTCTGCTTTTTAAGAGGCAAGAGTGTTGCAAAGAGGATAAATTCATTTTAAACATGCTGTAAATGAGAGGTCTGTGGATGAGTTATGTGCTGCCTGAGGCAAAAGGATATATGGGTCTGGAGCTCGAGGGACGCATCTGAGGTGGAGCCCAACACGTGGGAGATCACCCAGAGTTAGAAACGCCGGCCCCCGGCAGAACTGTGATGAACCCCAAGACTGGATGGACCAACAGAGGGGGCTGCTGGTGGTGGTGACTCAGTCGCTCAGTCGTGTCCAACTCTTGGGACCCCACGGACTGTAGCCCACCAGGCTCCTCAGTCCATGGGATTCTCCAGGCAAGAGTACTGGAATGGGGTTGCCATTTCCTTCATCAGGGGATCTTCTTGACCCAGGGATTGAACGTGCATCTCCTCCACTGCAGGCAGATTCTTTTACAGCTTGAGTCACCAGGGAAGCCCCAAAGAGAGGAGGAGATACGAGCACAGGACAGTTAGGAGCAGCAGTCCAAAGGGTAGCAAATCAAGAAAAAGGATTTCTATGCAGAGCAAGTGATCAGAAGTGCTGACTGTGGACTTTCCTGGTGGTCTAGTGGTTGAGACTCTGTGCTTCCAATGCAGGGGGCAGGGGATCTGAGGTCAGGGATCTGAGATCCCAGGCCTGCCGCGTGGCACAGCCAAACACAAGAACTACCACCAGAGTGCTGAATGCTACTCAGAGGTCAGGTAAGAACTACTGAAACGCTACGAGAGACTGAGTTTCGGGGCTGCTGCTGACACCAACAGGGCCACCTCAGGGTGCTCGGTGAGGGCGGCTCACACTCCAGTGCCGTCCCCCGGCAGCGAGGGGGCGAGGCCGGCAACAGACACAGCCCAGTCGTCAGGTGCAGCCTCACGCGGCCAGGTGGCGGGCGGTGGTGGATGGGCTCAACAGGAAAGGCATTTCAAAACAGAGAACTCAGCATGTTTAAACGCTTAGAAACCTACGAGGAGTCTAGGAAGAAAAGAGCATCTCTAAAAGCAGGATTCAGGACGCAAGGTGTGGGCTAGCGCTGCTCTAGAGAAAGGAAGAGGGGCAGAGACTCACCTGGGCAGCCTGTGTGGGTTTTGTGGAAGCTGAGGGAACTTCCTTCTGAGTGTTAAAACCTGACGGCTGATGAAATGACTGATGACCGAAGTCAAAGCCTACTGGGAAACGTCACCTTACTCAAATCTGGCGCAGGTACAACCAGATACATGAGTGGCAGTAAGACTGCGACCAGAATCAACAGCGACATTTCAGAACAGCTTTATCCTACAAAACACTGTCATCCAAGCAGAGGTCCTTGGTACAGCCTTTCTGGAAAACGGGTTAGCAATTTCTTTAAAAACTAAGCAGGCAACTGCCATATGACCCAGAAACTGCATTCCTACAATCTGCTCATTTCTTGGTCCAGAAAATGAAATTGTACATTCCTGCAAAAACTGATACGTGAATGTTCTTAACATTTTATTAATCAGAGTCCCAAACTCTGAACACTCCAGATGTCCTTCAATGGTTAAGCAAACTGTGGTATCCATACCATGGACTACTACTCTTAGCAACAGAAAGGAAGAAACTTGATATATGCAACAATCTGGATGAATCCCCAGAGAATTCTATAAAGTGAAAACAATCCAATCTCAAAACGTTACATACCGCAGGACTGCATTCACAGAAGAACACAACTTTCAGAGATGGAGAACTAATCAGCGGCGGCCAGGACATGTGGGAGCCACATGGTAACGGAGCAGTTCTGGTTCTTGGCTGTGGTGATTAAGGAGGCTACACTCGCTCCAAAAGCACAGAGGTACACGAACACACACACGAGTGAACGCGAACGACCTCCCTGCGCCTGTTTTTTTGCAAGTTCCTGTGATACTATGATTATTTTAAACAAATTTAGAAACAAATCTAAATTAGCATGGAAGCCTCTAAGGGATTTCCCCCCTCATACTGGCCATACAAAATTCACATGTGCCCACAACTGAAAAGAACAGCGTGTAAGGGTGAAAATAGACCCTATTTTGCTGTGATTTCCTGTAAGTTAATGAGGCATAGAACGGTCCAGAAGATCCCAAACAACTTCCTCATATCAGACAGACGTTAGGTGAGGCGTCCCAGTCATGGCACCACAAAGCGGCTCACCAAGACACGTCCCAGAAAGTCACTGTGCAAAGGAACTTCCTCTCCTGTAATTACAAGAAGGGTTTTTAATGTCTAGAGTGTACTAAGTGCCAAACGTCTACAACTCCACTGCCATGTTCCCTACTGTGTTAAATCTTACCTGAATGTTAGGAGTTTCTCTACAAGCAATCTTCAGGATGTATCTAAGTTGTATGGAATCAACTGTGAGAAGGTAAGAGCCTAGAACTCATTGAGGTGTGAGGAGAGCAGCTCTTGAACCATTCTTATTACGAGAATGAGATTCTCGGAACACTCAACAGTGTCCCTAAGACAAGAAAATCCTATCTGCAGTAGATACAGACCACTTATTTACTCTCCCCAAGAAAAGTGCAGCAGGAACCAGCTGGGCCAGAGCCCATCAGAGACAAGTCATTACAAGCCCTCTTCCAAACTCCTCAAAGGAGGCATTCTTACCGACCTTAAAGCTTCGGGCTCTATCAGGAGGGGGGTTCAGCATGGACATCCTAAGAGAAGGAAGGGGTACTATGTCAAGTTTGGATATTTACTAGCTCCTATTCCCAGTTAAAGGCCAGGAAATTAGCACTGTAAGTTATATTCAGTATGAAAACTCCTGACTCCCCATCTCTGTTAATACTAAGCTTCCTTTAAAATCTCCCACAGCTCCATGTGCTTCCCTGGTGGTTTAGTAGTCAAGAATCTGCCTGCAATGAAGGAGATGTTGGTTCGATCCCAGGGTCGGGAAGATCCCCGAGGAAGGCATGGCAACCCACCCCAGTATTCTTGCCTGGAGAATCCCATGGACAGAGGAGTCTGATGGGCTACAGACCTTGGAGCCGCAAAGAGTTGGACAAGACTGAGCGACTGAACAGCAAGAGCAACAGCAGCTCTATACGGTCTCCAACACAAAACAAAGGGGACGTTTCCCAATCTATACAAATGTCACATCATTACGTTGTATACATGAAACTAACGTTACAAGTCAATTACATCTCAATTAAAAAAAATGTTTAAGTGTGTTGAGTATTATGTATCCAACGCCGTAGTATGTGTAGGAACAGGTAATAACAGAACAATAAGACCTATGTATGGCTCAGCTGGTAAACAGTCCGCCTGCAATGCGGGAGACCTGGGTTAGGAAGATCCCCTAGAGAAGGGAAAGGCTACCCACTCCAGTATTCTGGCCTGGAGAATTCCATGAACTGTATATAGTCCATGGGGTCACAAAGAGTCGGACAGGACTGAGCAACTTGCACTTTTAAAACCTAAGTATAAGGGAAAAAAAAATTTTATATCTCATACTTGAGCACTTGGTATAAATTCAGGAAAATGTTCAGATCCACCTGGATTAATAGTAGCCACAGAAGGATATGTGAAAAGCAAGACCCAGGTTCAGGACAGACAGAGGGCACTCTGGGTGCGGCACAAAAGGAACAGAATCACACCAGTAAGGACTTGCAGGGCAGCCAAGAGGGCAAGAAGGCAACTGACCTAACTGGATGGGGAGTGTTGAGGAAAATGATTAAGGAGTGGAGTGTGGTTATGTGATGATCCTGTCAGAGAGGATGGACTTTCCGAGACAGGAACTGCCTGCCTGGTTTTGCTGGTTAGCAGAAAGGAGGGGTGGAGGACTGGGAGGGGCTGAAGAAAGTCACAGTCCAAGCGGAGGAGGGACCAGGGCAACTGGCACCAGGAGAGCGAGGGACGGGAAGTTGGACATTTCTCAGGGAGAGTCCTTAAAAAGCAAGTAAACACACTCCCAAGTGTTAATCTAACAGTGACATAGCAGAGTGATTTTAATCTCATATATAATGTATATATTTATATTTGTAAGCAGACACTTTTTTGTAATGAAGAAAAGTGAAAGTTAAGGGAAGAACATCAAGAAATGTGTGGTCACCAGCATTAAATACCTAAGTGGTTGAAGATAGGAAAAGAGATAAGGTCAGTGAATCAGGTCAGGATATAATGGTGAACTCAACTCCTAAGTTGAGAGGCTCAGTGATTACTTTCTGGTGAACAGTTTTGCTCTCAACAGCATGAAAGCATCGTACTAAGTACTGCGTCCTGAGTACTAGGCTAAGCACCTAACACAGTACACATGCCCAGTATGGCTCCTTCTAATGATACAAAATTGTACCCAAACGTAATTAAGGGCATTATCAAGCTGCTAACAGTTGGCAGGGCCCTTGGAGAACACGGTCTCCCACCCTTCTGTTTACAGCTGAGGGACTTAAATCTCTGACAGACTAACTCCCAAGTTAGCCACACACTCCTGACTCCCACTCTGTACTCATTTCCCCCTAAAGCACTGTTTAAGTCCTTCTTACGACTAGGTGTGTCTGTAGGATTTCCCTGTCAGCTGGGTTTCTGAAGTTAGAAGCAGAGTTGTGTGCATTTCCCTTTTTGCTCTTAAGTCATACATTAAAACCACCACACTAGAGTCAACACATTTGGGAAGTCTCAGTGACTGAAGATGCACTTACCGTTCTGGTGACCTCAACATTCAGTTAACGACTCCTCCGTGTCTCCATTTCAGTTTCACTACCCCTTCTGAAACTTCAGTCTTCCCTAAAATTAACAGTCACCACACTAAATACTAATTCTCTATCACTGAACAGTCTACTGCCAAAAAATTTCTTATAAAAGAACTTTTTAATGTTTGTATTAATTGTAAGGCTCCATCTACACAATTCTATTAGTCTGTGAATTACTAAACTCGCTTTAAAAAGCTTGTAGTGCTAGTAAGGTTCAAGTAAACAAATGTGTCAGCCTGTGGTCAGGCTAAGCCTCCCTTGCTTTCAGCAAACATTTACTCACAAATGTTCAAAGATACAATTTGCTGACATTATGGATCTTCTTAAAGGTAAAAACAGAGCACTTCAATTTAGAATGTATCAATTTTCACATTTAAGTCATGAAAAGAGCACCAATATAAGATAAACAGCTTCTAAGTGATTTGTGTCTTGGCACTTACAAAATAACACTACTCACAATTTAATACATTTAAATTAGTGGTGAACTCTAAATCAACTGCTTGCCTGAAGAGTCATTAGAATCCTAGTACTGTGCAGCCTCAGGACACTCAGTGGGCACTATAAAGACAATGCTTGTTTGTGGCAGAGACTGTATCATACATACTTAGATCACTGACTGCACCAGTTTATTAGCAAGTCAATTCTCCCCGTAAGACCAAAAAAAAAAAAAAAACCTGCCTCAAAGAGTAACAACAAAAACCTCACCAAGTAGGTGCATAAGGACCAACCTAGGGGCAGGGTAACTACTAAAGTGACTGCATGGACTGAGAACTGCAGCGACGCCTGATGGTGCCCTCGCAGCCGAGTCTCCATTTCCTCTTCAGCTCTGCAAGGGTGGGTGGACAAGCCTTTGACAAAACTGAGGTCAGGCGTGAAGGGCAGATATGGCCCTCTAACTCCTGGGGTCTGTAACTCAGGTGCCCGTCAGGCCATTTCGCTCCAGCCTCCCCTCCTGTTCGCAGGTGCCCTCGCTCCCCCCTGGATCTGTCCTGGCAGATCTGTCCTGGCACGCACATCCTGCAGAGCCTCAGAGACTGCAAAAACCTCAAGGATGGAAAGAACCTCAGAGGAGACCCAATTTCACCTCCTAGGACTCCATGAATTTCCTAAGCACAGTGTCTGGTTTGTTAAATTTCAGAATAAGACATTTCTCTTTTGGGCTTTTTGAGAATCTGGTGTGATTTATGGGTCTAGAATAATGAACACAGAAATGCACTGTATTTTGAATAAAATGTCCTCAGGCTTGCAGGTCCCTTGTTAAAGTACCTCCGCTTCTGACTACGGGTTTTTCCACTCCAGCTGTTCCTTATTAGAGCTTGCCAACTCTTTTTAATTAAAAATTAATTTATCTAAAGAAACCAACCTAAAGGCAGAGTTTGAGTTACGGCAAAGAAGACTTTGTCTGTTGCCCCTGGATGCATGAGTTTTCATTTACTCCATATAAAACTTTCTGGGGACTTTCTGGGTAAATCTATTGTTTTGAAGAGGTAAGACATTAAAACAGACGAAGTAGGAGCAAAAAGACAACCATCAGAATGAACGGCAATACTGAAGAAATATTTTTCTCAATCTACGTTATAGAAAATGTAATACGCTCCCTGTAAACCAGGGGATTCCCTGGCAGTCCAGGGATTAGACCTCCAGGCTTTCACTGCCAAGGACAAGGGTTCAATCCCCAGTCAGGAAACGAAGACCCTGAAGGCCGTGAGGCGAGGCCCAACCAAGTGAAAAGGCTGCGACGGGTTCACCATCAACGAACAAATGGACTTCAAGGAGACGTTAATTTTCATTCTTTTGTTGTTTCTGCTTATGGATGATGGAGAACAAGCAGGAACAGTCTAACAATCCCGGCAAGGTAAACTCATCCTCCCCCTTCTCTCCAAGTAGAAAGTCTACCATCCAAACTTATAGCTGCATTCTATTCAGAAGATATGTAACTAGTTTATTAAACTATAAATTAGGCAATCAGAAACTTTAGATTTGCCAGTTCTCACTGCAAAGAAAAAGGAAACTGAAAAGATATTTAATGGGCAAGAGACCGACACTGAGGACGTCTTCTGAACAGCGAGAGCGCTTCAAATGAGCATTAACTCTTTCCTCTTCCAAAGAAGTCTTCTACTTGTATAAGAACATTTTAGCTCTGAGGCAGAGAAACACAGCTGACATCTAAAGTCACGCAAGAGCTGAGGACAGGAAGAGCAGAAGGAAGCCCTTCTTGGGTAGGAGGATCCGCTTCAAGAACAATGGCAGGAGCGGGCAGACGACTAGGTAGGAACAGAAGGGCTGCCAGCACGCAGACCCAGCCCGACCCTCCTGGGCCACAGTCACTTCCTTCCAAGTGACTTCCCAGTTATTCCCGGAAGTGATCATTTAGGGGGCTAAAAAGCTATGTTAGGCGTTTTACTGCAATTTTTCTTTTCAATGAAAGTAGGTCATCTGAGTTCTAAGAATGTAAGTTCTGGTTATCTGACTTCTAAGAACTTAAGATCTTCCAAAGAAAACCAATTGGCTCTTTTCACTGGGGATGATTCAAAAACCAAACCAACCCAGAAACATTCTAAATAAACAGTCTGATTTTTCCTCTTGCAGAAAATGTTACTCATTGTTGGTTAAAACAGCACAAAGGAGCTCAATGTGCACGTGATCTGAATGAAAATGTAAATCTCAAAGACGGTTTGATAAAGATCCTTAACCAACGCCTAAAGCAAACTGAAACTCAATGTCCCTGAGAGAATGCCCTCGCCCTGCTATCTTCACACAACTCACACAAAAAGCTGTCCTTTTGACTTTGTATTGGGTACACACTGCTCATTTAGAAATAATTCTTTTCCAGTTCGTATTAAAACTTAAGAGACAACTTTTTGGAGACATCTCTCTCTACGCCTTGGGTAGTATCGGAACACTCTGTCCAACAAATTTAACTGTCCCGTTGGGTGCGCACCAGGAGAAGCGAAAGAACCAGATAAACGATAAAAAAGCATTTTGTAGTCCAAACACGGGCACTTTGGGAGATAATGCAGGGTAATCGCAGGGAGAAGAGCCAAAGGTCGCTACACAGAAGCAGAGAACGGGTAAGCCGCTGGCTTGGCTCTCCGACGCATTTCCTGCGCCCGCCAAACACGCTGGGTGGTCCCGGAACACCGGGCGGGCGGGGGTGGGGGCCGGGCCTCGGGGAGGGGCCCCGGAGGAGGGGGCGCCGGCCGACCCCCGTGGGGGACGGCCCCTCCCCGGGCGGAGCGGGAAGGAACTGGGGATGTGGAAACGGCCGCCTCTCAGCAGCAGGCAGGGCGCCGCTCGCTGCCTCCTCTCCCGCCCCAGCCGCGGACTCACCAGCTCCAAGAGTTTGAGTCGCCGAAACCCCGTGAGCCGGCTCAGGGTGAAGTAGGCGGCGAGGCCGCTCCGGGGGCCTATGCCGGGGCCCGGGTGCGCCTCGGTGGTGGCTCTGTAGACCTGTCCGTTCTCCATCGCCCAGGGCCCGGGAACGCAAGGCCGCGGCTGGCGCCGACTCCACCGACTCGGCGGGCTAGGCCGTCACTTCCTGGGCCTCCGCCCCACTTCCGGCAGACTCCGCCCCGGCCCGCCCCCTGCCGCGAGGCCTTGCCTCTCTTCTCGTAAAGATCTTCGGAGACTCGGGGAACATGAACGGCAAGTGCAACGTCCTGGGGATCGCAAACGTCCCGGCTCTCTCTGAAATGGCTGCTGTGGCCAGGCTGAGCAAGGGAGAAGAGGAGGAGGTGAGGCTGGAGAGGTAGGCAGAAGCCAGACAATGTAGGGGCCTTGCAGAGCAAGGGAAAAAATGAATTTCATTTTCATTGTTACGGGTTATCCCAAAGGACTTTCGGGATTGCTCCCTCCTGCTTCTCTGAATTCCTTTCAGGCTTACGTGTCAAAACTGCTGCTATAGTCCTCCCGTATGTTAATTTTGTGTGAACTCATCAAGAAAGGTAATCATATTTAGCAACCACAGCTGATCGATTTACATGCCATGCACACATACTTTCTCCACAGCAATATAACGTAGGTACTGTCATTACATTAATTTGACAGATGAGAAAACTGAAGCTGGAATCCAGCCCTCCCAGGTACAGAAGCCCCCGCCACGTCCCCCAGTTCTTGTTTTTAGAAAAAGGCTGTAGGTCTCCCAGGCCTTCCCTGAGTTCCAAAGAGCAGATTCAAGCAATTACTAATGAAGGAAGTGAGGAATGCAGAAACAAAAGCAGTCAAGACAACAACAGTTCAGGGATGAAACAGTCCTAGCTCTTCCTCAGGCGATGCCTGCCCATAACAATCTGACCATGGATCCTGGAGGTGTTCTGCAGGAAGAACTAAGACCCCTGCGCAGGTGGAGGGTGGTGGCTACAGGCTGACCACCAGCACACAGACTCCAGACTGGCTGGAACCAGACAGCGATGATGAAGGTTCCTGAAATGCCACCCTTACCTCACCGCCAACCAATGAGAAGAAAGTTTCGCCCTCTGCATTCTCACCCCAAATGCTGCCTTTAAAACCTTCTAATGAAAACCATTGGGAGTTCAGGTCTTTTGAGCACAAGCGGTCCATTCTCCCTGCTGGGTCCTGTGATAAACGCTATCCTTTCCTTCACTGCAAGCCAGTGTCAAGTCCAGCTTTGCTGGACTGTAAGCAAGAAGACCCAAGTTCAGTTCAGAAACAAGGCCAAGAGGCTGAGTATCACATCCAAGGTCAAACACTCACAGGCAAGTGGAAGGTAAGCCCAGGCCATCTGACTCTCAGCCTTGCTGCTGACCACTAAGCCAGAAGCCCCAGCCTGCACCCCTTGAGGGCCTGGAAACCCACGTGAAAGGGAGGGGATGCTGCTTCCACATGGATCTTCTGTTCTACACAGCCCCAAACCTCCCTTTCTCCCATTCAAATGGAACAGAAAGAGTAGATCCTATGCTGGGAGTGAGGGGGTGGGGGTGGATAATCTACAGTCAGCCCAAACTATCCTACCGTCTTTGATAAAACACGTTCTTAACCTCTTGCCAAGGCCAAGCAGCCACCAATCCTAGCCAATAAAGCCTCTGTCTTTTCACAAGGGCTGTAAAAATTCATTGCCTTGTTATTCTTCAAGTCACTTTCATCCCAAACTAGACACTACCTGTGTCTGAAATTTACTTTGCAATTCATCCCTCACAAGGAGAGACAGATGGGTTAATGAACAGAGAGATGGCTGAAAGGAGAGACTCGTGATAAAGCAACTGCAGAACATGTTAATGGTGTAGCACACGGGTGTTTACCGTACAATCATTTCAACTTCTGTGTTTGGATATTTTCAAAATAAAGTATTAAAGGAGGGACTTCCCTGGTGGTCCAGTGGTTAAGAATCCCCCTGCCAAAGCAGGGAACACCAATTTGACCCCCAGTCCAAGAAGATCCCACATGCCTAGGAGCAACTAAGACAGCAGACCACAAGCCCTGGGCCCAGGCTCTAGAGCCTCTGCAGCAACAGAAAGCACCCCGGTAATCAGTGCACCGCAGTCAAAGAACACCCCACACCGGCAGAGACTAGAGAAAGCCTGAGCACAGATGCGAAGACCCAGCACAGCCAAAAACCCAACAAATGAGGATGTGCATAGGTTATATACAAATACTACATAGTTTTAAAGGAAAGACTAGAGTCTCTGAGGATTCTGGTATCCAAAGGGGGATGAAGTGAAGTGAACTGAAAGTTGCTCAGTCATGTATGACTTTGCGACCCCATGGACTATTCATTCCATGGAATTCCAAAGGCCAGAATACTGGAGTGGGTAGCTGTTTCCTTCTCCAGGGGATCATCCCAACCCAGGGATGGAACCCAGGTCTCCCACATCACAGGCAGATTCTTTACCATCTGAGCCACCAGGGAGGCTCCCAAAGTGGGGTCATAGAACCATTTCCCCCAGACACCAGAGGATGACTATAATTATTAGGGAGTCCTTTAGATGGGGGGCACCCACACAGAAAACTTTCCCTTCATTAATGAACAAACAACCCTGAATAAATGCTGGGACTGGGTACACTGAAATGAGAAATCTTATTTATGGAGAAAAGTTACACCAAATAAAAGGAAGATTAAATTTTGAAGATAACTCAGTTTTCTCCTTTAATAGCAGTATTTTTTTTTAAACGAAGGGAAAAAAACATTCAAAAAGAGTTTGGGAAAATATAATTTGAGATTTTCACTATTCAAAAAGTAATTTGGTGCTACTTTTTCATTAAAATTTTGTTTTCAGCAGCTCCTCCTGAAACAACTTCAGGGCTGTCTTAACTATATTAGCACTGTTAGGCAGGACCGTGGATACAACTCTGGATCACAGACACTGACTGTCCTACAGGGACGCCCGCAAATGACCATGGCACAGAACAGACAGTGCGGATGCCGTAAAAGGCAGAGGGTCCAAATTATAAAAAAGAGGAAAAAAAAAGAGGTAATACAAATTAAATGTTTTGCGAATTCAGAGTCGAAGAAAATGACTTTCAGCTGAAAGGATCAGCGTGGTGGAGCTTCAAGCCGGGGGTTAAAGAATAGTGGACTTCGGACGCGCAGGAAGAGGACAGTGGGCACGACAGGCAGAGTGGCAACAGCGAGAGAAGCCAAGACGTGCTCAGGAGAGCAAAGGAGGAAGGGCAGCGTGGGGAGGGAGGGCAAAGCGACGGCCCAGTCTGGGAGGGCCTGAGGAGGCAAGCTAAGGAGGCACTTGCCTTGTGGTCTAGTGGTTAGGACTCCGTGCCGCCACTGCGTGGGGCACAGGTTCAATCCCGGGTCCAGGAACTAAGATCTCACATGCTTCTTGGCACAGCCGAAAAAAAAGAAATCAGGCTAAGGAACTAGAGCTTCCCTTTACTGCTGAACAATGAGCAACCACAGAGGAGGAAAGTGAATGACCAGCGCTCTTCCTTGGGGGTGTTTCTCTAGCACCGTTGTGTAGACCGGGTTGCTAACAGGCAGGCAGGGACTGTTGAAGATGTTCTGGAAATAGGAAAGAGAGGCTTGAACTCGGACAGTGGGCACAGAAATAGAGCAGAAGGGGTGGCCTGAAGAGACTCTGTGGAAGGGAAAACCAGTGCGATTTGGAGATTGATTTGCTTGAAAAGGGGAGGAACTGGAACAGATGCTAAACTTTCAAGCCATGTAACAGACTGACGAGAGACAGGGCGCACAGGAGGAACTACCTCTTGTCAGGATCAAAGCATGCATTTCAAAATGTTAAAAGCATGACGGCCCTACAAGCAGAGTCAGCGTGCTTCAAAGATTTATTTAACTTACTGGCAATCAAAAGAATGCAAAAACACTTCAGAGGATGATATGAACAATCGTGGGATATGTGTGTCTATGTATGAAAAAAAATGGGATACAATTACTAGTTCCAAAACTAGCTGATGCTGTACAGGACATAAAATGGTTGCCTCTGTGATTAACTAAAGCAGAGAGAAATCATTTTCATCTCTATCAGGACAAAGTGAAGTCAGTCAGTCAAAGACAAATATCATATGATATCACTTACAGGTGGAATCTAAAAACTGAGACAAATTAATCCACAGAATAGAAAGAGACTCTCAGACTTAGAAAAATAAATTCATGGTTGCCCAAGGGGAAAGGCAAGAGGAAGCGGAGGGGTAAATTAGGTGGGGCTTGACACAGACACACAAATACATATAAAATACTCATCAAGGACCTGCTGGACAGCGCAAGGAACTCTACTCAATACTCTTTAATAACCTGCACGTACGGGCAAAGAATGTAAACAAGAATGGCTGTATGTATAACTGAGTCAAGTCAGTGGACACCTACAACAAAAGTCACACTGTAAACCAACTATACTCCAGTGTGGAGGAGAAAAACGTCTCCATGCCTACCATACCCGCTCAGGCCCTGGTGACCCCGGCTGGTGTCACACCCCTGCAGCCGTGGGTCCCAGCGATGGACTGTCACGAGACTGCGGGAGCTGGGGCGGGTGTGCCAGCAAGTGAGCCCCGCTTGGGCACGGAGTGCACAGTCCTCTCTGGTGGGACCACAGTCTCCAGATTCAGGCGGGCCCTCCTCCAGCTATACCAAGCCAAGGACACCCTCCCAGTGGTGGACGCTCTGGGCTGGAAGAGCTCTGAGCAGCCAACCTGTCTGCACGTGACCTGGTGCCAAGTCCCCACTCCAGCCCCCTTCCCTAGAGCGGCCCCCGCTATGGGCAACAGTGCCCTAGGTGTGGCAGCTTGGCAGGGGTTGGTTTGTCTACGGAAGGGTGAAAGGGGAAAAGGCAGAGACGCGTCCTTAGGGTTTTGTCCTGGCACATGCCACCCTAACTGACAACCCAGAAACTCGACTTTTCCTAAGGTCTGACTGCCCCAACTAGCCCGAGCGGGCAGGAAGAAATGCTTCAGCCTTGTGGCCATTTCCCATCAATGTTCAGTCACTCGGTTGTGTCCGACTCTGACCCCAGGGACTGCAGCACACCAGGCTTCCCTGGCCTTCACCATTGCCCAGAGCTTGCTCAAACTCATGTCCTTTGGGTCAGTGATGCCATCCAACCATCTCATCCTCTGTCGTCCCCTTCTCCTCCTGCCTTCTCTTTCCCAGCATCAGGGTTTTTTCCCTGATGAGAATGAGTCAGCGCTTCGCATCAGGTGGCCAAACTAGTGCTTAGGGGCACTTCCTATTCACAAGGCCCATGGGGCTGGAAATGACACCTGCCCTCAAGAAATGTCCTACGGTAGGTCACGAAAAGCAACTCAAACCAGGGCTGACTTTCAGGAAGCCAACTTCAAGAAGTAAATTTCACTTATACTTATTGAAAAAAAAAATTAATGGAAAATATGCTGCACACAGCTATTATTAAGAGCCACGCAAATCAGAACGTCAAGGAGGTATCACACTGTGCCGGGTGAGAATGGCCATCCGCAAACGTCTACAGACAATGAATGCAGAGACGCCAAGGAGGGAAGGGAGCTCCCCTACCAGGCTGAGGAAGGTGGACACTGGTAACAGGCTCTGGAGAACAGTGTGTGGAGGTTCTTTACAAACTAAGAATAAAGCCAGTTGATGATCTAGCCACCCCAGTCCTGGACCTACCATCAGAGAAACACAGAATCTGAAAAGGCACACCAACATTCAGTGCGGCCCTGTGTACAACATCCAAGATACGGGAGCCACCAGTGCCCACTGACAGAGGAACCAAAAAAGATGACGCACCATGCGTATTGCAGGAGGCGATGGCACCCCACTCCAGTGTTCTTGCCTGGAGAATCCCAGGGACGGGGGAGCCTGGTGGGCTGCCGTCTATGGGGTCGCACAGAGTCGGACAGGACAGAAGAGACTTAGCAGCAGCAGCAGCTACATGTATACCGTGGGATACTGGCCATAAAAATCAGGTGAATTGATGCCGTTAGCAGCCACATGAATGGACCTAGACAAGATCATACTTAGTGAAGTAAATCAAACTGAGAAAGACAAGCATCATACAGGATCACCTACACTTGGAATCTAAAAATTGATACAAATGAATTAATTTATAAGGAGAAAAAGACTCACAGAGTTAGAAAACAAATGTGTAATTCCCAAAGGGGAAATCAGGGGTGGGAGGGATGAGTTAGGAGGTTAGGGTTAACAGATACACTGTCCTATATGTAGAAGAGATAATCAAGAAGGACCTACTGTATAGAACAGGGAACTCGAACAGGGAGCTCAACTAAACACTCCCGTAATAACCTATATGGGAACAGGATCCAAAAAACAAGACATCTATGTGTGTGCATAAGTGATCAAGTTGCAGTGGACCTAAAACAAACAGCATTGTACATCAGCTCTACTTCATATAAAATAAAAATTAAGAAAAGCAGAGCCAACCATACTCCCCACAGGCCTCAGGGACCCAGGTGGGTGTCACGTCCCTGGGGCCTGAGCAGGCCTGCGTCTGGAGGCTGGACTCGCATGGGAATGACGGAGGATGTGCAAGCAAATGAGCCCCCTTGGACCTGTACTGCCCACTCCCCCCTTGATGGGACCACAATCTCCAGAGCCAGGCAGGCCCACAAAAAGCCACAAGAAGCCTACTTCACCCAGAGATCTGTAGATCCTCCTGAGCTGGAAGAGCTTCGTGAAGTCACCTGGTCTCCCCTCCTCGCATCCTGGTGCTGGGCTCCCACCTCCACCCTCCTTCCTGAGAGTCCCCACACCTACAGATCACAGCACCCTTAGCAGAGCAGTTTTGCAAGGATGGCCATTTCTCCATGGGGTGAAAGGTAACAGGAAGGAGGAATGACACACAAGCCCCTGGGCGTTTCTTCTCAGGCATTCCGCTCTCCTGGACAACCCAGGAACATGACTTTGCCAATCATCTGGCTGCCCAGGTAACCAGATCTGTATGTGGCAAAGTGCTGCCGTCTTGTGGCCCTTTCCTGTAACAGCACTTTAAAACCTGCAGCTCATGGGCACTTGCTATTCACAAACCCTGGGACGCTGGAATCGGCACCCACTCTCAAGAAATGTCCTGTGGAAGATCTTGGAAGAATAATGCAAAACAGGGCTGACTTTCAAGAAGCCAATTTCAACAGGTAAATTTCATTCACAAAGTTTGAAAAGAAAAAAAAAAGTAGTGGAAAAGAGAACCCATTGGCTATTAATGTGCTGTGCTTCGTCACCCAGTTGTCTCAGATTCTTTGCAACTCCGCAGACTGTCGCTCACCAGGCTCCTCTGTCCGTGGGGAGTCTCCAGGCCAGAATACTGCAGGGGGGTGCCATGCCCTCCTCACAGCTGTTAATAGAGAAACGCAAATGAAAACCCCAAGGCCAGGCCTTCCCTGGCGGCTCATGGGTAAAGAATCCGCCTTCCAATGCAGGAGACATGGGTTCAATTCCTGACCTGGGATCCCACATGCCACGGAACTCAGCCCATGAGCCACAACTACCGAGCCCGCGCACCCCAGAGCCCGCGCTCTGCAATGAGAGAAGCCCCTGCAATGAGAAGCCCATGCACCACAGCTAGAAAGTAGCCTCCGCTCTCCACAACTAGAGAAAGCCCTCGCATCAATGAAGACCAGAACAGCCAAAAATAAGTACATTTTTAAAAAAGAGCTACAAAGATGTATCACCTCACATTTGTCCCAACGGTCATCAGTAAAACATCTAAAAACATCAAAGGTGGAGACAGCGTGGAGCAAAGGGAACCCTCCCATGCTGTTGGCAGGGATGTAAATTGGTAACGGCCACTATGGAGAAATCTGCGAAGGTCCCTTAAAATCTAAAAATAAACCTAGCATATGGTCCAGCAATCCCACACCGACACATATATCCAGAGAAAACTGTAATTTTGAAAGATATATGCAGCCCAGTGCTCACTGCTGCACTATTTACAGCAGCCAAGACATGGAGGCAGCTTAGATGCCATCAACAGATGGATGGACGGACACACACACACACACACACACACACACACACACACACACACAGTGGAATATTACTCAGCCATAAAAAGGAACGAATTTGAGGAGTTAGATGAATCTAGAGCCTGTTATCGGAGAAGGCAATGGCACCCCACTCCAGTACTCTTCCCTGGAAAATCCCATGGACAGAGAAGCCTGGTGGGCTGCAGTCCATGGAGTCGCTAAGAGTCGGACATGACTGAGCGACTTCACTTTCACTTTTCACTTTGATGCGTTGGAGAAGGAAATGGCAACCCACTCCAGTGTTCTTGCCTGGAGAATCCCACGGACAGGGGAGCCTGGTGGGCTGCCGTCTATGGGGTCACACAGAGTTGGACACGACTGAAGCGACTTAGCAGCAGCAGAGCCTGTTATACAGAGTGAAGTTAGAGAAAAATAAATATCATATATTAATGCATACATATGACATCTAGAAAGATGATACTGATGAACCTATTTGCAGCAACAGAGATGCTGACAGAGAACAGACTTCTGCACATACTGGAGGACAGCACGGGATGAATTGAGAGAACAGCACTGAAACATATATATACATACACACATATATAACCGTATGTAAAATAGCCAGCTAGTGGGAATCTGCAGTCTGACACAGGGAGCTCAACCCTGTGCCCTGTGACAACCAAGAGGGACAGGATGGGGGACGGGAGGGAGGCTTTAGTGGGAAGGGATATAATTATGACTGATCTGTGCTGTTGTACAGCTGAAACCATCACAATACTGCAAAGCAATTTCCTCCAATTAAAACAAAATCAAAAACTAGACTAGAAGCTAAGCAAATCATATTGTCAATCTCATTTCATTTACACCAGCAGAGGGCTGCAACGGCCAAGGAATGCTGCTGCTGCTGCTGCTAAGTCACTTCAGTCATGTCCGACTTTGTGCGACCCCATAGACGGCAGCCCACCAGGCCCTGCTGTCCCTGGGATTCTCCAGGCAAGAACACTGGAGTGGGTTGCCATTTCCTCCTCCAATGCATGAAAGTGAAAAGTGAAAGTGAAGTCACTCAGTCGTGTCCAACTCTTAGTGACCCCGTGGACTGCAGCCCACCAGGCTCCTCCATCCATGCGATTTTTCAGGCAAGAGTACTGGAGTGGGTTGCCATTGCCTTCTCCGAATTAAATCCTAGCTTTTGAAAATGGGAAGCATTAACAGGGGTTCTCGAAGCAAAGACGTAACCGAAAGATACTCACTCTCTGCAGGCCACATTTTGTTTCATCTTCCCTGTGTTTCTGTCCTCGAAAGAGACATACGCTCTCCTGGAGCTGCTGCATGTCAGTTTATAGAAATCAGCTTCATTCTGTTTTTTTAATAATTACATTGAGTGGCCATACCTCAGTTTATCTACCCAGTTTCCCATGAAGAGGCCTTTAGGTTGTTCCCAACGTTTTGCAATTAGCAACAATGTCGCAGAGAATAACTGTGTGAATTTTACTTTTGTATCCTCAGATATGTACCTTTGGGGTAAGTTCCTAGGTTAGGTGGTTACTGAGTTTGCACAGTTTTGTTAACTAGTGCAAATTTCCCTCACCAGAGGTTGTACTGTTTTGCACTCCCAGAAATAGTGCACACACCTGTTTCTCCAACATCGCCCACAAAGTGCATTCTCAAGCTTTGAATTTTTTTCATTCAGATAGGGAGAAATAATATTTAGTGTGATTTTAATTTGCATTTCTTCCTGAGAAAAATGGAATGCATTTACATATGTTCAAGAGCTACTTTTATATTATGTTTTACTTGTCTGTCCATGTTTTTTGCCTATTTACATCCTATAGGGATTCTGGTTCCCCTACCTCTATTTTAAGAATTCTTCAAATATTAGGTATATCAGCTCTTTGTCTGTGGTACAACTTTTTTCTCTCAAACTTTTTGCCTGCCTTTTGCTTCTGTTTATGGTGTTTTTTGCCATCGTGCTTTTTTTTCCAGATTACTTTTAGATAGTTGAGTATACAATTTTTAATTGCATGTATACTGAGTTAAAGTTAGAAGGCCTGTTCCCATTTGGATACAAAAGCATTTTAAGTTTTCTTTTAGTACTTGTATGGGTTCATATTTTACATTTAGGTCTGATACACCTGGCAGTTGATTCTTGTGACTGATGTCAGGGATGGATCTAATTTTACCCTTACAAACAGCTAGCACTTGATCTAATACCATTTTATACATGTGTATGTATACATACATATTTATATATATGCATATGTGTATATTTATATATGTAAATACACATGTATGTATATATGTATACAAACATACATAAAACTGTTTTCTTGTAGAAACAAGCACACGAGGCAGTGGGCTTTTCAGAAACGGTCACTTACACTAATACATTTAGAGCAGAGAGCTCAAAGTGCTTGCATAATCATGGGACTATTATTTAACGAATTTATGCAAATTAAAATTCCTTCCCTGGTGGCTACTAAAATTTAATTTGTGTAACACTTTACAGTTTAGAAAAGTACCCCCACATCCTCAATCTGGTTTACCCCATCGTAACTCTAATCCCAAGCAGGCTGTCCTCAACACACCGAGGGGGACTAAGGCCACAGAAGAACAGATGACTCAGAGAGGCATGCGGAGTGAGTGCAGTGACCCAGCTCTTCTGCCTCTTGCCATGGTTCTCCACAGAACGGGCCCCACAGTTCTTTCACATTAAGACAGCTGTGGCTTTACAAAGTCCATTACGAAGAAGGTGGTGGCTAAGACGCTCAATTATCTCTTGCAAGCCAGAGTTGGATTAAGACTTTACTTGAAGGTTAAAGCTCTCAAAATACTGAGCATCTCCGGCAGCTAAAGAGCAGGAAAATATCTGGGAGTATAGCAAAAGATGTGGCTGTCCAGCAATTCCACTCCTGGGTATGTATCCAAAAAACCCAAACCACTCATTTGGAAAGACACATGCACCCCAGTGTTCAGACCAGCAGTCCTTACAACTGCCAGATAAGCAGGCAACCTCAGGATCCGTCAACAGGTGAATGGATAAATGAGATGTGGTACCTAAATACAATGGAATATTAATCATACAAAAGACTGAAATCTTGTCATTTGCAGCAATACGGATGGAGTTGGAGGGCATCAAGCTAAGTGAAATAAGTCAGACAAAGATAAATACTGTATGATATCACATATATGGAATTTTTAAATTACAATGAACTAGATATAGAGAAGCTAGAACCACTGGAGAAGCTAGTGGTTACAGCAGTGGGGGAGTGGGAGGTAGAAACTAGCAGGCCTAAGACAGGCCCCAGGATGCACCGCACAATATGGGGAACACGGCCAGCATGTGGTAATAACTTAGTGGGGAGTAATCATTAAACCTATATTAACATTTTTTTAAACTAAATAGTACTTAATAGTACTTCCTTAATAGTACTTCCATGTGCACAGAATCTGAAACGTGCACACATACACAAAACAGAGTGGGAGCCCAACCCGGGTAACAACGGTGAAGCTGTAGCAGTAAAGACAGAACATACCTTAATAAAAAATGCTTGGAGAGTCACATCCTACAGGATGTCAACTCAGATTTCTGAACCAAAACCTGGCTTGAAATTCTAAGGCAACATGGGGCAACATCAAATGACTAGTTTGGCTACTGAGTTGTAACAGCAGCTCTCAGAGTGATCAGAGGAGCCTTGGAGGTCCTGAGAACTTCACAGGGATTCTGTGAGGTCAGACTATTCTCCTCCTCCCAAGAGGTCACTTGCATTTTTCACTGGTGAATACTGGTTTGCACTGCAGCTGGAGTAAAACCAGGAGCCCTCTAGCACAAGGCAAGGCAGTGGAAGCAAACTGAATCTGTAGTCCTCTTCTTCACCACTCTGGGAAAATACAAAGCAAATCCACTGAAGAATTCCCTTGATGAAGTGAAATTTTATTACCTTGCACCAACTGGCACCAGTTCTTCCACAGTTCTGTGAGGAAATGGAAAGACACATGTACATTTCTGCTGCCTCCTGAAGTGTTTCTGTACTACTGAGTGATCAGCTGATGTAGCCACTTCTTTCACCTACCTAAAAGACTTACTTACAGACCAACTGGTTCTTCAGGCGTATTTGGGAGACACTTTTTCAGTAATGAATGAAGGAAGTGGTCCTATCAGTACAAGCAATATACACTGACAGTATCTGTCGCACTGATAGAATCTGAACTTTTCAGAAAAAAATTAGAATCTTGGAAAATTTGTATTGGCCACTGAGCCTGACCATTTCCCACCACTTTAAACTTTTCTAATGAGATTTAATAATAACTAAAAATATGTTATTTGGGGAGAAGACATTTTATAATGGGACATGTTAGAATTTGGAAGAACCTGGAGTTCAGCAAACTGATATTTTCTAAATCCAATGAATAATGTTATAGAGTCAAACAGGGGTAAAAATCTACTCCAGGTGAAAGACAGACCAATGGTTTTCTCCACTGTAGTTAGCCTGCAAAAAACACTTGTCAAGTCTTAGCACCGAAAGAAAAACTCACAATTCTCTGGGAAAGCTATTAAAATACTCCTACCTTTTTCCACCTATGTATTTCTGAGGCTGCATTTTCTTCCTGGAATTCAGACAGCATTTCAGATCAGACGGAATACAGCAGATGGGAGAACCCAGCTGTCTTCCATTAAGCCAGACACTAAAGAGTTTATAAAAATGTAACACAACGGCACCCTTCACAGACTTTTTTTAGTTTCACAGAGCTGTTTTCTGTAAACTTATGCTAACATGAAATGGATTTACTATCGCTACTTATAAATGAATATTTTTAAATTTTCAGCTTTTATTTACCACATGGCAAATATAGATAAATGACCACATTAAAAATAATTCTTTGGGGTTCTTAGTAAGTACAAATATAAAGGAATCCTGGGAATTCCCTGCCGATCTAGTGGTTAGGACTCCACGCTTTCACTGCTGAGTGCCCAGGTTGGGAAACTAAGATCCCACAAGCTGCGAGCAAAAATTAAGTAAAATAGAAGAGGAATCTTGTGACCAAAAATTTTGAAAATCACTGTATCTAAATTTTAGAAAAGTAAATTTTACCCCAAGACAAGACAGAAAAGAATTGTCACCAACTAATTTAAAAAGTTTCGGTAATACAGTGAGTTCAAGGTACAGCTCTCCCCAAACCTGTGTGGTAGTGTGTGTGTGGGTGTGTATTACTCTCCCTCCAACTATATATAATCGTATTTTGAGGAACTGGAAGCATCATTATTTTATTGTTTCTTAAAAATATAACCATCTCCATATATGCTCTATCTGAAAAATATCTTTTAAAATATCCTTGAATTTCATGGACCTCTTCACATTACTCACTTCATGTATTTTTTTATTTTATGTATATATTATAGTTCTTCCTATAATTCTCTAAAGTGACCATGATCACAGGATAAATCTTACAGTGAGAATTCCCTATCACTGTCTACAGTCCTATTTCAGCATCAGATCAGATCAGATCAGTTGCTCAGTCGTGTCCGACTCTTTGCAACCCCATGAATCGCAGCATGCCAGGCCTCCCTGTCCATCACCAACTCCCGGAGTTCACTCAGACTCACGTACATCGAGTCAGCGATGCCATCCAGCCATCTCATCCTCTGTCGTCCCCTTCTCCTCCTGCCCCCAATCCCTCCCAGCATCAGAGTCTTTTCCAATGAGTCAACTCTTCGCATGAGGTGGGGATCCACTATTGATAAAGACATTAATAAAGGTGTTACATGAAGGAGGAATTCCCATATTCTGGCATTTTGCCAATTTAAGAAGCAAGTACTTTCTGTAAAGCAAAAGCCCTCATAAAAAATCGTAAAGGATACTACCATTTGGGCTACTGTTAAGTTCCATAATGGGCCTTATAAATTGATATCTGATAGCTTTAAAGAAGCAAAAACAACAAGTTCTACATCAATCTTGGGATTCCCTGGTGGCTCAGTGCTAAAGAATCCGTGCCTGCCAACACAGGAGACATGGGTTCGATGCTTGAGTTGGGAAAATCCTCTGGAAAAGGAAGTGGCAACCCATTCCAGTATTCTTACCTGGGAAATCCCAGGGACAGAGGAGCCTGATGGGCTGTTATAGTCCATGGGGTTGCAAGAGTTGGACTCAGTTTAGTGACTAACCACCACCACCAATTTTACATAAACTCTTTACAATTAATACAAAGAGGGAATACTTCAAAACTTGATTCATAAAAAAAAATAAAAAATAAAAAAACTTGATTCATGATGTCAAACATAAACTTGATATCAAATACTGACAAGTCCATGAAAAGTACAGGCCAATTTTTCTCAGAAGCATGATGTAAAATCCTAACATAATATGAGCAAACCAAACTCAGTTTAATTAAGATCAAGTTAAATCTACTTCAGAGACACAAAGTTGGCTTAATATTTCTAAGAGGTAATGTAACTGATAATCATTAACAGAAAAATTATCTCAATATATAAAAAATTTTTTATAAAATTTAATACCTATTTATGATAAAATTTTATAATATAGACCATGGGGTCGCTAAGAGTCGGACACGACTGAGCGACTTCACTTTCCCTTTTCACTTTCTTGCATTGGAGAAGGAAATGGCAACCCACTCCAGTGACCTTGCCTGGAGAATCCCGGGGATGGGGGAGCCTGGTGGGCTGCTGTCTATGGGGTCGCACAGAGTCAGACACGACTGAAGCGACTTAGCAGCAGCAGCAGCAGCAGCAGGAAAGAAGAGAACTTTCTGATAGAGGATCTACAAAAAGCATGCAACAAATAAACTCAACAGTGAAATATTTAAAGCTTTCACTCAGGAAACAAGATTAAGATACTTCCACTCATTGGTTCCAGAGAATCCTACATTGGAGCGTGGGTGTCACAAAGTAAGACAACATTAGAAAAGAAGAAATAAAACTCATTATTTACAGATGACGTAATTGTACTAGAAAAATACAAACTGCAGATGGTGCACCTTTCCATAACCCAATGTGTAAAGCAGAGGACTGCAGACCAGATGTGTGTATAATAAACTACAGATGAACTATTACATGAATAAATGGGTTTTAGTAAAGTTGCTGGATAAGATCAATATAAGAAAAAAAGTGTATTTCTCCATACCAGCAACAAAGTAACATTTTAAAAGGATGCCGTTTAAAATACCATCAAAGAGAGAATTCTCTGGCAGTCCAATGGTTAGAACCCCTCACTTTCACTGCTGAGGACCCAGGAGTCTGGGAACTAAGATCCCACAAGCTGCACAATGCAGCCAAAATAAACAAACAAGTAATAAAATAGCATTAAAAAATAGCTGGAAAAACATCTACTGAAAGAAGATGCAACCTGAAATACACGTACACCTGACACTACAAACACTGCGAGGAGAGACTGCAGCCCTACACAAATACAAAGATCTTCCTCTGCATAGTTCTGGAGGACATAAAAATTATAATTATCCCCAAAAGGATCTATAAATTCAACGCAATCTCAATCAAAATGCCACTTTTTTTTGGTGTGGCAATGGACCAGTTGACTCTAAAGTTTACATGGAAATGTAAAACATCAAGAATAGCTAAAATAATCTTTTGGAAATACATCAGAGGAGGGCTTAGGCTGCCAGATAAAGGCTTCTTTTTTTAACTACAGAAATTGAGAAGGTAGTACTAGTACAGGATAGACAAACCAGCATTATGGATAAGACAGAAAGCCCAGAAACAGACGCACGCATCAACAGACAGTCCAATTATGACCAAGGTGACACTGCAGTTCAGAAGGACGATACCCTCCCCTGCAATTACTGGAAGAAAAGCTATGACCAACCCAGACAGCATATTCAAAAGCAGAGACATTACTTTGCCAGCAAAGGTCCATCTGGTCAAAGCTATGTTTTTTCCAGTAGTCAGGTATGGATGTGAGAGTTGGGACTATAAATAACACTGAGCACCGAAGAATTGATGCTTTTGAACTGTGGTGTTGGAGAAGACTCTTGAGAGTCCCTTGGACTGCAAGGAGATCCAACCAGTCCATCCTAAAGGAAATTAGTCCTGAATATTCATTGGAAGGACTGATGCTGAGGCTGAAACTCCAGTACTTTGGCCACCTGATGCAAAGAACTGACTCATTGGAAAAGACCCTGATACCAGGAAAGACTGAAAGTGAGAGGAGAAGGGGACAACAAAGGAGGAGATGGCTGGATGGCATCATCAACTTGATGGACATGAGTTTGAGCAAGCTCCGGAAATTGGTGATGGACAGGGAAGCCTGGTGTGCTGCAGTCCATGGGGTTGCCAAGAGTCGGACATGACTGAGCGACTGAAGTGAACTGAACGATAATGAATTAACTGAACACATTAAAAAAAAAAAAACCCTTATCCCTAGTTCACACCACGTACAGAAATCAATCCCAGGTGAATTGATGAATTGTAGAAAAGTAAAACAATAAAGCTTCTTGGGGGAAAAAAAACTTAAAAGACTATCCTCACAATCTTTAAAAGTGAAGTCGCTCAGTCGAGTCTGACTCTTTTGAGACCCCACGGACCGTACCCTACCAGGCTCCCTCTGTCCATGGGATTTCCCAGGCAAGAGTACTGGAGTGTGTTGCCATTTCCTTCTCCAGGGTATCTTCCCAAGCCAGGGATCAAACCCAGGCCTCCCTCATTGCAAGCAGATGCTTTACCATCAGAGCAACATCTGAGGACAAGCAAACACATCTTCAGAACAGGTTAAAAAAAAAAAAAGTACAAGGGCCAAACCACAGAACGAGAGAAGATATTTGCAATGCGTATCGGACAAAGACGAGTATTCTGAATATGTGAAGAATGAGTCAGAAAGAAGTGGAATATTTCCCTGTTTTTCTGAGGAGGGGAAAAAAGAGAAGATTCTTAAGACTCTCAAACAGGTACATTACAAATGAGGATAACCAAATGGCCAATAAACATGAAATGTGCTTAGTTTCATTAGCCATCAAGGAAATAAAATTAAAATCACAATGAGATTCTACTGTGTAAACAAAAGTCCTGACAGAATGAGCGACAACAGCAAGTGTGTACAAAGATGTAGAGCAACTGGAACTCTTGAGTACTGCTGGAAGTAATGCAAATTCCTTTTAGAAAACGGATACGTAATTCACGCAAGATAATCCACCCTTCTGAAGTGACAAGTCTTTAGTATATTCACAGGACGGGGACTGTATCATTTCAGAACTACTTGTATATCCCTCGGCAGAAACCCTATACCTATTAGCAGTCAACCTCAGTGCCCTCTCCTCTCGCAACCACTAATATGTCTCAGAGAACTGGCCTGTTCTGGACATTTCATATAAACGGAATCACACATTTTGATTTTTTTGTGACTGGCTTCTTTCACTTAACATGTTTCCAAAGTTCATCCATGTTGTAGTAGATATCAATACTTCATTCTTTTTTTTTTGTTTTTCTGGCCATACCACCTGACTTGTAGGATCCTAGGTCCTGGACCAGGGACCGAGCCTGGGCCCTCGGCAGCCAAAGCACAGAGTCCTAACCACTGGACCACCAATTCCCCATTCCTTCTCATAGTTGAAAAATACTCCATCGTATGGACAGGCCACACTTTGTTTATCCATTTGTGCACTGATGGATGTCTGGGTTATTGTCACCTTTTAGCTATTATTACTAGCTGTAATAGCTGTACTGTTATATATAATGCTGCTATAAACATCTGTATACAAATGTTTCTAGGAGGACATCATTCTCATTTCTGTTGGGTATATATCCAGGAGCAGAAGTGCTAGGTCTTATGGTAACTATATGCTTAACCTTTTGAAGAACCACCACGCTGCTATCCAGAGTAGCTGTGCCACTTTACATTCCCAACAGCAACATACAGGTGTTCTAATTTCTTCACGTATTTGCCACTTCTTATTTCTTATTTTTGGCTGTGAGGTGGGATCTCGTTGTGGCTTTGTTTTGCATTTCCCCAGTCAATACTAATGACATCAAGCATCTTTTTATGTGCTTGTTGTTTGTGTATCTTCTCTGAAGAAGTACCTACTCAAGTATTTTGTCCATTTTAACACTAGGTTGATTTCCTATGAAGTTTTAAAGAGTTTTCCGATATTCTGAATACTAAACCCTTATCAGATATATAATTTGCAAACATTTGCTCCCAGAAATGCGACTTCCTATAACTTTGGAAAAACTGTTTGGCTAAACATTTAATATCTGCTAATGTTGAAAATACACACAGCTTACGAATCCAGCAATCCAGGTTGACATATACACCCAACAGAAAGGAGGACACATTTTCCACAAGACTTGCTGAAGACTGTTCATGACAGCACAAGTCATAACAGCAAGAAGAAAGCTGAATAAGCACCCAGGGATCTGGCAGGAAGCTGAATACCGGTCCCCCAGGGATGCCCTGTCCTAATCCCTGGTGCCCGTGTACATTACTTCTCTTGGTAGAGGAACTCCACAGGTGCAGTCAGGACTCTGAGAGGGGAATCAGACTTCCATATTCTTGGAAGTCATCCCTTCATCCCAGTAAGTAAAAAAGCCGAACACACTGAGAAAAAGAAACATGTCTCCTTGGATCTGTCAGAAGCGAGGTGATAGGGCCAACTGTACTCCCCCAAACTGGAGAGACAGGTGGGCGGACACAGAGAATCACAACTTACTGAAGCAGAAACTTCCAGGCAGAAACCTTCTAAGGGAAACAGCGCTGGGGTGAGAGGGCCTGGACGCTGACTAACAGATTGCGGCAGCTCAGCATGGACAGGTCTCATTAAACACTATGGGGATCCTAAGGGGATCCCCACAGTTCTGTGAGTTTTAGGTCCAGGAATTCTACTAGAGTCTCAGAGGGAAATTCAGAGAAAAATCCCCTGGTGCTTCTGGCAGGGGAAGGAAGAAAGTAACCATTTTGAAATAAGTCAAAGTCATCTATTCTCAACAAGGCCTGCCCTCAGCAGAAATTATTTTATTAGAGACTGAACATACTGGTAGGGAAATCCCCAACTCCAGCTCCCCCTAGAGAAGCATTCGTGAAGTTCAGAGCCCAGGGACACAGGCTTACTGAAAATTGATCACAGGACTATGGAAAGATTTCCTCCCCAACCCCTCACCATCACAGCACTAAAGGGTCCATTCACTGATGCGCCTTTTACCCAGTACATCATGTTCAGCTGTCAACAGAAAATTACAAGGCAGAGTAAAAGGCCAAAAAAAACCCAAACCACATCACAGTCTGAAGAGACACAGCAAGCATCAGAATCACATTGAGACTCAGCAGAAATATTAGAACTGTTAGACCATGAATTTAGAACAACTGTGATTAACACATTAAGGGCTTTAACAGTAAAAGTAGACAACACACCAAAACAAATGGGTAATATAAGTAGAGAGATGGAAATTCTAAGAAATAACCTTTTTAAAAAACAGAAAACTGTAACAGAAATGAAGAATGCTTTCCATGGGCTTATCAGGTGACTGGACTTGGCTGAGGAAGAATCTCTGAGCTGGACGATAGGGTAATAGAAACTTCGAAAACTAAAAAGCAAAGGTAAAAAAAGACTGGGGGTGGGGGAGGGTTGGGAAAAAAAGAGGAAACAGAATACCCCAAAACTACGGGACAACTACAAGAGATGTAACATATACATGAGAACGTAAGAGAGAAAAGGACGGAAAAAATATCTGAAGCAATAGTGACTAAGAATTTCCCCCAAGTTAATATTATTGAGAATTTCCCCCCAATTAATGTCAGATACTAAACCACAGACGCAGGAAGTTCAGAGAATACTAAAGATAACCACTCCTCCACCCCCACCCCTAGGCACCTAGGCATATTATATTCAAGCTGCATAAAATCAAAGATTTTTAAAATCTCAAAAGAAGTCAAAGGGAAAACACCGCCTACGGAGGACCCAAGGCAATAAAACAACATTCAGTTGCTCTTCAGAAACCATGCACGCAAGGAGAGTGAAGCACTGGGGGCGCTTACAGTGGATTACTCACGTAGGCCAGATTTAATCCCATGGATCCTGATATGCAGAAGCAGCAGGGCCAGGGTGAAGCGGTGTGCTGGGAGCAGAGACTAGAAGATGCAACGCTGTTGCCTTTGAAGATGGACAGGGGGCCAGGAACCAAGGAAGTCAGGCAGCCTCTAGAAGCTGGAAAGGAAGGAAACAGACGCTCCCTGGAGCCTCCAAAAGAAACCAGACCTGCTGCCACGTTAACCTAGCACAGCTGATTCTGGGCTTCTGCCCGCCAGAACAGCATGGTAACACATCTGTATTAAACCACTGAATTCTGTCAGTGTGCTACAGCAGCAAGAGGAAACTGGCATCCCCGCCAACAGCACACTAGAGACATCAGTGTTTCTGCACAAGAAATACTGTGATGCAATGAGGATTAGTAACTATCACTACAGGCAACGAAATGCAGGCTCCCCAGAAAACTGAAAGAAGCCTGACGCAAAGAAACAGAGATGTTAAGAGCCCATTTATACACAGCTTAAATACAAGTAAGACTGATCTATGGCTTTAGAGGAAAGGGCAGGAGTTACTTGGTGGGCGGGAGGACGGGGCGGGGGGTCACGCAGGAAATACCAGTAACGTTGTCTTTCTTGATGCTGGTGCTGGTTATATGTGGTCACTTTGTGGTATTTCAAACCATACACCTGTAAGTTGTCTACTTTTCTGTATTGTGTACTTCAATTAAAAAGAGCTAAAAAACAAAAAAAATTTAAGTAGTTTAAAAACAAATTTCCTTGCTAAAATTGGGACCAAAAAAGGTTTAAAGTCCAACCACAGTAAACAAAAGATCTTCAATTAGTTAAAACTGAACCTCATATAAAGTGAACAGTTATCATCAATTCAGGTAACAAAGCAATTCTGAGGGTTTTCTAGTATATCTCCAATGTACACAGGAAAAAAAAAAAAACCATGAGTTGGTCTAGACATGCAACACAGCAGACATGCCACAGTATACCACGAAGCACGGTCTGCAATTCTCTTCAGCGGCTTCACTTACTTCAAGTACAACTCATTTAGGCAAACCGGCCTTCACAACACCAGAACTGCAGAATCGTTAAGATTTTATCAACGGCATTTGCCCCCTCATTTTATCAAACAAAATGCTTTTGCAAACTAATTTTTCCATGCCCACAAACACCCTAAGTTTTTCCCACACTGAAACAAATTATAACCCTCTCATATATTTTAGTATTTACATTCAACCATTAGGAGCCAAACACCACTATAAAACTAAACTAAACAGATTTTAAAGTTATAATGAAAGAATTACGTTTGAAAGTAGAAGAACTGCCCTCAAATATTTTGTGGAAAAAAAAATCTTAGGAATATATATTATAAAGTTATAACAAAGACCAATGTAAATAGTAGTAACCGTTTTCCCTCAATTATCTGAAATTAAGCAATAGGTCAAATGTACATATGTTCTTTAGTTAACATCAGTATGAAAATCTAACTGTTGTTACAAATGTTCCAAAGCTGAGTATCAAAAGGTGAAACCACCACCAGGTGATCTGACCTGGAAGGACCGGTAAGAGCAGCCGTGTGAATGTGCCAAACTTTTAAAACAGTTTCTGCCCATTAAATAATGACTAAAAAAAGGCTTTATTTTTTTCTATGAGGAATGCTGACATTAGATTTGATAGTTCAAGACATGCTGATAGGGAAGATGTACTGATCAAGGTAAATTCCTAATTTAAGGAGACTTACAGGGTAGTAATCTCAGGTACTTACTTGTCTCTTAGAAGAGTAGAAAGCTTAATAATCCTATGAAGTTAAATAAAATACTGACAGATCTTATTCACTGTATGATAAACATAGATTTACATATAAGAGAATGCAACAAGTTATCTGAACCTGAATGCAGAGAATAAATACTTTATTAACTGATTACAGTTGAAAGTCACAAACAAAAAAGGGGTATATTAAGGCAGAGTCATATATATATATATATATATGGGTGAATATATATATATATATAGATAGAGACAAATCCAGACTGTTACACCTCTTTACATTTTAACCTCTGCATTTTTCTTTTATCCATTCAGGCAGTGTGCTTTCTTTTTCTTCTCAGTTAAAGAAACAAATCTTGACCAATGTTTCTAAATCACATTTTGATAACGTATAGGACCATGGATTAAGACAGTGACTAGTGTATCCAACGCTACCTGACAGGCTTCTCAGCACATTCCATGTGTGGTGGTATAGTTACGGTGGGGTGGAAAATCTGACAACTGATCATCTCCTCTTTTCCAGCAAAACTAATACATAATTCTTTAAAAGATTTCTTAACAGTCTTAACTAAAATAAGCTTGGACTTCCAAGTCAGTCAAATGCCCAAAGCATTATTTTTCTGCCCTTCCCAAACCCTCCTAGATGTTTTAAGTAGCCTTCAGAATATGATCCCATGGCTGTATTTCAGATCTATAAATTTGAGCTTTTCAAAATCCAAAATTACTTTCTTACGCAAAGTGGCGATGCAAATAGCAATCCTACATAGTGTAGAATAATTTTTTCTGTATAGTTCCCTTTTATTAAAAAATGGGCAACCACACACACAAAAGGAGGACATAAATTTAGTCCATCTGAAAAAGCACTCCAGCTCCCTAATTCCACTTCTGAAGGAGAAGGCAGAGGCAAGTTTACATTATCCCAGAAAATGAATAAATGGCTTTATTTGGTATCTTCAAGAAGCTTCTCCTTCTGCAGGAGATGTAGGTGTGGTAGTGGAGACCGTCACTGGTTTCCGTGCGATTCTGTCCAGCTCCGCATGAACATCTGACAGGACAGGCTTCTGGCCTACAGTGAAGGAAAGAGGCTACGATTTAGACATAAGGCAAGGGATCTCTGACACCAGTGCATCTTCATTTAACAACTGCCAATGGTTTCACTTAACACACGTATAACAAACATATATGTAAACATATATTTTTCTAAAACACATATATGTATCTAAAACTTTACACATATATATCTAAAACTTTATCTAAAGCACATATATGTATACATAAACGTCCTAATTGAAACATAAATTCCCTCATTTTCATTTTTTTTTTTAATTTTTGGGGGGGTCACATGGCATGTGGGATCTTAGTTCCCTGACCAGGGATCCAACTCACACCCCCGACAGCAGAAGCAGAGAGTCTAAACCACTGGACTGCCAGGGAAGTCCTTACAGTCCCTCATGTTAAACTGCAGGGTCTGTTACCAAACAGAAGTAAAACTAGCACCTACCATTTCAACTCATAAAGGTTTTTTTTTTTTTAAAATAAGAAGGCACAGAACAAACATTAGAAAATAGCCAGAAAACAGCTAGAAAATAGCCAACAAAATTTTGTAATCTGGAAAGATGAGTGAGTGGTAATTAAATTAGCAGTCCTGAGACAGGTCATCTTTTCTACACTGAGGGTGACAGAAGCCAGAAACTAATTCAATTTATACTCAGAAATCTATAAGATTAAAAACAGTAGCAGCAGGTACTTGAGAAAAGGGTGGCAAGAAGGTGTGATTAAAAAAGGAGAATAGGTTAAAGTCTGAAGAGCACTTATACAAACAACAAAAGGAAAAAACACTTCATCAAAATTTTAAAATTCTGTGTTTCATAGGACACTCGTAACAAAGTGAAGGGACGAGCGACACAAGAATACTTGCAAATTCTGTCTTTTATGTAGGGAAGACAATACTTGAAATTCTACATTCGAAAAATGCCCAATAAACAGAATATATAAAAAACACTTAGACCTCAATAATAAAAAGAAAGCAACCCCATTTTAAATGGGAAACGAATTTGAATAGACATTTCACCAAAGAATAGATAAAAATGGTTATTAAACACGTGAAAAAATTTTCAAAATCATTAGCTATCAGAGCAATTCAAATCAAAACCACAATGAGATACAACTTCACAGCTGAAATGATGTCTCTAACCAAAAAGATGGACAAGTGGTGACCATTTTGTAATGTATAAAAGTATCAAATCAGGACCTCCCGGGCAGTCCAGTGGTCAGGACTCTGAGCCTCCACTGCACAGGGCACGGGTTTGATCCCTTGACGGGGAACTAAGATCCCACATGCTGTGCGCTGTGGCCAAAACAAAAAATCAAATCACTAGGTTTTATACTTGAAATATAGTACTGTTCATCAATTATATTTCACTCTAAAATACAGACATACACGCAAAAATGTCTCTAACAAAGAGACATTCTGGACTTGGATAAGCAAAACCAAAAGAAAAAACAACAAAAGCCCACAATAACACCTGTTGGAAAGGATGTGGAGAAACTAAGGTCCTCAAACTGCTGGTGGGAATGTAAAGTGGTGCAGCGTTTTGGAAACTTTAAACACAGAGGTGCTACATGACCCACCAATGCCACACCTAGATACGTACCCAAGAGAAATGGAAACATGTGCGTGTCAACTGAAGAATGGATAAATAAAAGATGTGTGCAGACCCACACAATGGGATTTTTTTCAACAGTAAAAAAATGTTGATAGATATGCTACAACATGGATGAAACTCAAAAACACTACTTTAAGTAGGCATATACTCTATGACTGCCATTTCTATGAAATCTCCAGACAGGCAAATACGAAGAGAAAGCAAGCAAATCACTGCCTACAAGGACTGCAGGGGACGGAAGGGTAACTGCTAATAGGTTGGATTTTTTAATTTTTAAAAAAATTTTTTACAATGTTGTGTTGGTTTCTGATACAACAACTCAAATCGTCCATAATTATACATCCATCCCCTCCCTCCCTTACCTCCCTCTCCTCCCCCATCCCATCCTTCCAGGCCATCACAGGGCACCAGACTGGGCTCCCTGTGCTCCCAGCAGCTTCTCCCCAGGATCCCTCCGACCTGGTAGTGTATATATATTGCCAGTGTATATGCACGGCTGCTTCCTCCATTTGTCCTACTCCCTCCCTCCCCCACTGTGTACACAGGTCCATGCTCTGCATCTCTTTTCCTTCTCTGCAAGTACGTTCCTCAGTGTCACTTTATTCTAGATTCCATATATATGCGCTAATAGTGTATTGGTTTTTTCTGACTTTCTGCACTCTATTATTAGGCTCTAGGTTTAACCCTCTCACTAGAACTGTCTCAAATTCCTTCTTTTTGATGCGCACGTTTTTAAGGAGATGAAACTGTTCTAAAATTAGATTATGGTAATGTTGTGCGTGGATTCCCTGGTGGCTCAGCAGTGTAGAAGAATCCACCTGCCAGTGCAGGAGAAATGGGTTCGATCCCTGGGTTGGGAAGATCCCCTGGAAAAGGGAATGGCAACCCACTCCAATATTCTTGCCCAGAGAAGCCCATGGACAGAGGAGCCTGGTGGGCTACAGTCCATGGGTATCTAAGAATCAGGCGTGACTGAGCAACTAAATAACAAAAACAAAATGGTTTGTGTAAGTCTGTAAATACATTAAAACACTGAAATGCACACTTTAAATGTGCAATACAGCTGTTAAGAAAGGGAAGGTCCAGTAAGTACCTGACTTTTTGGCAGACGGTGGTAAACCGCCGCCTCCGCCTGCAGCCCCACCTCCAGGGCTACCACCACCAACACCAGGGCCTCCTGGGGAGCCAGTCTTTTTACTCAGCAAACTGTTAAAGAAATTTGCCAGGACACCTTCACTTGTAGCTCCAGCTATTAAAAAAAAAAAAAAGGATAAAAAACGTACTCAAAGCATTCAACTTTTCTGTAAATTATTATAGTATTGATACACAGAAAATGAATCACACACAGATGTTCCACATCCAGGCCAACTTTAATCTTTTGAGGCTGGGTAACTTCTCTAATCAATCATATATAAAACAAAATATGAGTAAGTGTTAAGAATGCAAGATAATTATTAAAAACTTAAGAGTGTTATTTTTTTCTTTACATTTTATTTCTTTTTTGCTGTGCTGGGTTCATTGCTGAAAGAGGGTAGAGTGTTATTTTTTAAAAGCCAAAAGCATTTAAAACAGATGCTACTCGTGAATATATATCCCCTTTGAAAGGGGTTCTTCAAAAATAAAAATAGTTGCTTCAAGTATTACACAAAGCTGTCCAATCTGATATGAAAATCAGTAGAAGCTCTAAGAGATTAATGGACAAATAAGCAATTCACAGAAGAAAAATACAAACAGGAAGGAAATACTAGGGGCGGTGGGAGCTCTTATTAGTTAATATTTACAGAATGCTGATTAGGTTTAGGCAAACTGCAAGGCTCCATGTTGATGACAGGTAACCTGAACAACTGAGAAACATCAGGAAAGGGCATAAAAAGACAGGAAGTCTCACCCACCCACATAGGGCAATCATTCCTATAGAAATAACTATAATGCATACAGTTTTGTTCTGCTTGTTAACTGCAAATAATCCATTTCAAGTAAAACATGAATTTTTCCAATGACCTATAGGTATAGTTCAGTCGCTCAGTCGTGTCCGACTCTTTGCGACCTCATGAACCACAGCACGCCAGGCCTCCCTGTCCGTCACCAACTCCCGGAGTCCACCCAAACCCACGTCCATTAAGTCGGTGATGCCATCCAACCATCTCATCCTCTGTCGTCCCCTTCTCCTCCTGCCTTCGATCTTTCCCAGCATCAGGGTCTTTTCAAACAAGTCAGCTCTTCGCATCAGGTGGCCAAAGTATTAGAGTTGCAGCTTCAAAATCAGTCCTACCAATTAACACCCAGGACTTATCTCCTTTAGGATTGACTGGTTAGATCTCCTTGCAATCCAGGGGACTCTCAAGAGTCTTCTCCAGCACCACAGTTCAAAAGCAACAATTCTTCGGCACTCAGCTTTCTTTATAATCCAACCCTCACATCCATACATGACCACTGGAAAAACCATAGCCTTGTCTAGACAGACCTTTGTGGACAAAGTAATGTCTCTGCTTTTTAAATATGCTAAGTTGGTCATAGCTTTCTTTTCAAGGAGTAAGTATCTTTTAATTTCATGGCTGCAATCACCACCTGCAGTGATTTTGGAGCCCAAAAAAATAAAGTCAGCCACTCTCCCCATCTTTTGCCATGAAATGATGGGACCAGATGCCATGATCTTCGTTTTCTGAATGTTGAGCTTTAAGCCAACTTTTTCACTCTCCTCATGCACTTTCATCAAGAGGCTCTTTAGTTCTTCTTCACTTTCTGCCATAAGGGTGGTATCATCTGCATATCTGAGGTTATTGATATTTCTCCTGGTAATCTTGATTCCAGCTTGTGCTTCCTCCAGCCCAGCGTTTCTCATGATGTACTCTGCATATAAGTTAAATAAGCAGGGTGACAATATACAGCCTTGATGTACTCCTTTTCCTATTTGGAACCAGTCTGTTGTTCCATGTCCAGTTCTAACTGTTGCTTCCTGACCTGCATACAGGTTTCTCAAGAGGCAGGTCAGGTGGTCTGGTATTCCCATCTCTTTCAGAATTTTCCACAGTTTATTGTGATCCACACAGTCAAAGGCTTTGGCATAGTCAATAAAGCAGAAATAGATATTTTTCTGGAACTCTCTTGCTTTTTCGATGATCCAGCGTGAGTAAATGTAACACAAAGCTTTTATAAAGTGCACACCATAGAGTGTATGTTAAAACTACACTGTAAGATGTTTCACAGTCTGCTTCACTCTGAGTTTCTATCTCTATAGATACACAAAGACAAGACACTACCGCATAAAAAAGAAAATAGCTAAGGCAAGAGGTGGGATGACACTGGGTAGATTTCTGTTGTGAAATACATTGTGTTGTTTACTCTTAAAAAGAGAGAAATGTACCTTTCATGTTTGGATCGATCTTTTTTGACCCAGCAGGGATGGGTGATACGCTAGCAACGTTGGATGACACAGATCTGTTTGGTGTTCGAGGGGAGCCTCCTGGGACTCTTGGTGAGGCGTCCTAAGTAAAAAGGTGAAAGCCACATGTATAAAACCCTGAAAGCTCAACTTCACAAAAATTATCACATAAACAAGTCCTCTACAACTGCTCCCCATCTCTTCTACTGTCCCTTTATGCTGCAAGCCCTGGACAAAAGTGTTTAGCAACCGTGTCCTCATTCTTAGAATACCAGGGACCCCTCACATTTTAGCATATTAATTTTCCCTTCAATGGAAAAAAGGGAAACACACAAAATAATGAAGCATGGTTATGAAAAGAAGCGTGGGAGTCAGATCCAGACTCCAATCTGGACTTGCATCCTATCCCACCAACTTAATCTCAGACAAGCCATGATGTCCTAGAAAGCCTCCATTTCACCACCTGCAAAATGGGGATAAGGATAGGACTTGCCTCATCTGGCTGTTGTGAGCATTTATAAAACAACATACAAAAATGGTTCAGCCTAGTAACGGATACAGGGCAAACGGTACAAAATAGATCTCTATGATTTCAATATTCTAAAAGGGAATCAAAGTTTATCTTTTAAAATCTCACAAATTCCAGGGGAATTCTTAATTCAACTTTATATCCAAGTACACCCATAAGAGACAGAAATACAATTAAAGAAACTAAGAACTAAAACAATATGCACTGCATTTTAATCATTTAGTCAGGATCTGTAATACTGACCACAGGCCTTCCAGCTGCAGTTGGTGGTTGCTTTGCTAAAAGGGACTGGAAAACACACAAAAAGTCTAGGTTAGACATTCAGTCATGTATTGCTGTTTTTAAAGAAAATGTGTACAAGAACTGTTTAACCATTAACCATACTAAGTCTGCTTCTGATGTAATTTCATACCTGTAGCTTCATAAGAAACACTTGGTCATCTTCTGCCATAATTTCTTTCTCATGCACAAACTGAAATGAGCAATGCATAAATGAACAGGTCATTATGCTAAAGTCAGTCATAACTCACTGTCTAGATTAGCACAATTTTTTAAAAACACTAAGAATATGAATATTACCTGTATCACATATACATGGGTGGACTGCCCTCCCCAGGGCCCTTCAGCAGAGCCGTCCAATGCTGATCTGCACTAATATAAATGTCCATATCTGTGCTGTCCAACCTGCCAGCCAGTGGCTACTGAGGAGCTGCAATAACGGCTAGCATGACTGAGGAACTGAATTTCTCATTTAGTTGTACTTAATTTACACTTAAGAGCCATATGTAACTAGTTCCTACTGCACTGGACAGCACAATCCAAGAGCCACACGCATACAGACTCTTATAAGATTTATACATGCTTATAAAATCTGTACAACTCAGTGGTAAAGAATATAATGCAGGAGACACAGGTTCAATCCCTGGGTCAGGAAGACCCCCTGGATAACGGAATGGCAACCCACTTCAGTATGCTTGCCTGGAGAGTCCCACGGACAGGGGAGTCTGGTGAGCAGCCCATGGGGTTGCAAAAGAGTCAGACAAAACTTGGCGACTAAACAACAACAACAAAACAACAGTTAGGTGTTTTAAAAGGGCCAATAATATCCCAGCTGAGAGAAGAGCAACTTGCTCCTTGTTTCCTGAAATAAAAATATAGTATCTCTTCCATCTGCTGAATAATTAGAAAATAAAGGCGGGGGGGGGGGGGGGTGCTGCCAATGCCTCCTGCTCCTCTTGTTTCTGTGCAAGGCAGGCCGTGTCTTGTTTGTCAACCAGCAGCCAGGGCGATCCTTTGGAAAGGTTAAGGCAGGCTGGATCCCAGCTCCACTGCAGCTTGCCTGCCCGTCACTTTCCACCCCACTGAGCATGAAATCCAGAGTCCTGCCTGCAGCCTAATGCTGAGGCTCTGCAAGACCCTCACTCTGCCTTTCTTCCCTCTGCTCTGGCCCTCCCGGGGGCTCTTTCCCAGCCCCTCCAGCCGCCTTACACACTCCTGCCTCAGGGCGCGTGCACGTTCTCTTCCCGTGCCTCCATATCCTCCCCTCTCATCAGACCTGCCCTCCCCATTCCCGACTGTAACCTCCCACCCACGCACTCTCCCTCCCTGACTGGGCTTCCTTTCCAGAGCACAGATCACCACCTGAGTGATGGCATCTACAGATTCACTACCTCATGGTCCTGTTTAGCACCTAATGCCTAAACGACAGCTCAATAAATATTTGTGGAATGAATAAAAAACAATTTGAAGCACAATTTCGCTGGTAAAAGAGAGAATGGGAAAAAATTGTTTTTAAAGTGTGCATTTCTTTTAATAGACATTCAAACTGAATAACACACCAACTGAGTTTTCATTTGATGCTGTTTCTTATTTCTAACTGCTCTGTAAATGTTTGGACTTTTAATTAAGAACCTTATTATATGCTGAATCAACATTACTTTTTCCTGAAGCATGTTCAAATTAAAAGTCAGTGAGAACTTACTAAATGCGAACACTCAACTTTATACAGCTTTTCATTAGTGTCTATACTATCTAACCATAAAACACCATCCTTAGCGAAATCAAGACATATGAAAGCAGAGTATCATCCAGAATCAGATTTAAAAATCTTTAAGAATGACATGCAACAATACAGAATAAAATGGAGCCTGGCAGCCCCTGGACCTGCTGGGCTCGTGTGAACAACTCATGACCATGAAGAAGATGCGAGATCTGTCTCAAGAGCCAAAAGCGAATACAATTTTTCCACCAAGGTGTTCTTGGCTTTGATTGAGCCCCAGGTTGTAAAGTTCACAACTTGATAGAAATGAAACCCCTTACCTTTCTACCTACAATCTTAAAATTACGGGCTTCCCCCTCAATTTAAAAGACTATTAAGACTATACACTAAAATTTACCTTTCGGACAGGTGGTTTAGTTATGATGTCTTCAAAATTATCTTCTGCTTTTAACGTTTGAAAGTTTTCATGTAATATTCCTATTTTCTTATCATTATCCCACCCTGCTGGACTAAAAAGAAACACAGATGATAAATTCTCAACCATTTATACAGTCATTCTTTCATTCCATCCATGATCAGATTAAGGAGAACAGTTTTTATGAAGTTAAATTTGACCAATTATAGAAAATTAATCTATTACAATACTCAACTTAAAGTTTACTAATTTCTACTTAAATTTATTAACTTTCTTGATTCTAGAACTGACATTACAGGTTTTTTGAGAGGAACTAATCATTAGTGTTACCTCCCAATTTATTCAGGTAACTTTTCAAACCATATCTAGGTTATTATACATTGGGTCCTTTACATACCGTTAATCAATTAAAGAACAGATACACTGACTGATACATGCACCCAATACATAGGTTAGCTATAATAGCAGCCTTTCAAAAAGGCTCAGGCCAGTAGTAAATCTAAAAGGCAACAATAATAGATCAAAGCATGTTATAAATAAAATAATCTAGGAACAGATTCTCACCAACTCATCATGGAAAAGTTTACTAGTCTCACTTCAAAACCGAAAATGATACAGCATCAAACTGCAGCAACAGTATATGACAGAACAATATACTTAGGAGTACAGTAGGACCTTCCTGGTGGTCCAGTGGTTAAGACTGAGCACTTCCAATGCAGGGGGCAAGGGTTCGACCCTTGGTTGGGGAACTAAGATCCCATGTGCTGCATGGCACAGCCAAAAAAATTTAAAAAAGCATACTTACATAAATACTGCATCTTTTTCCACAACAACAGCAGGAATCTTATAAGGAAATCCATAGAGTTTCTGGACGATGTACTTATATACTAAATCTATATTTTTATTTTCTTTTACTGAAGCGTATATAAGTGCTGCACCATCTGAATTATACCGTTAAAGAAATTTTTGGACAAACTCCATGAAGAGGTACTGTAAAAGTCTGTGTTCTCAGCTTAACATTTACAGCATATTAGTTTCAAAAATAATTTCCATGGATATAATTACATGGTAATCAAGAATTTCAAAATCATAAAGTATTTCACACACGTTAAATTCAAATGAAACAATCTCTACATAATTGATTTAACTCAGGAGGGCAAAAATCTCGTTAGCCAAGAAAGTAAAGGTAATTAACTGGGTCCACTACCTCTGTATTTACAACACATGAAGACAAGATTTGTTTTTGCTTTTTACCTTCTTAAACTTCATGAAGGAGGGATATTATTTATCAAAACAACTGTCTTGCCTTTTCAACAAAGGTAGTCGGCACTAGCATGTCTTATAGTTTTTACTAGTCTCAGGAATCAGGACTTTGGGGAGAAAGCTCAGGAAAGCCACTGAACAGAGAAGATGAACCATCAAGAAACATCAAGGAGCTTTCAGGAACAATCCACAGCAACTGTGACCAAAATGTGATATAACACAAGCCTACATGAACACGCAGTAAGGAACAGATTCTAACTGTGACCTTTATCCACATGACCTGGTGGACCAAAAGATCAAGAGACACCTGTAGAAAAAGGGGCCATGTGACTACCGGTAGATGATGTGGTGGGAGTGGCTAACAGAAATCTGACCACTGCTCAGGGGGATCTGCTAGTACTTGATGCTGGGTCCCAAGAGAAATGGTGACTCAGGCCAGGAGGAAGTGATGAGACTGCTGTAACCTCTGAACCGGGATATTTGTATTTTCTAGGACACGAACCAAAGCTTGAGAACCTTGAAGTAGTTTTGCTAAATATACTTAACTTGTGGTAATACTTAATTTGGTAGAAACAAACTTCACAATCTTAAGTAAAAGCTTAACTGTGTGAACTTATCAACCATCTTTCTCACAATGAGAACCAATTTATGATAATTTGGAAGATTTATACAGCTGGAAAATTTGCATTATAATGAAACATCTTTTAATTTTAAAGGAAACATGATTTTGAATTGTTGCCCTCACTCCCTGGTAGCTCGGACAGTAAAGCGTCTGCCTGCAATGCAGGAGACCGGGGTTCAATCCCTGGGTCAGGAAAATCCCCTGGAGAAGCAAATGGCAACCCTCTCCAGTATTATTGCCTGGAAAATCCCATGGACGGAGGAGGCTGGCAGCTCACAGTCCTTGGGGTCACAAAGAGTCAGACATGACTAAGCAACTTCACTTTTCACTTCAGTTCACTCACTCACACAGACACACACACGCACACCACTCACTCTCCTGAAGTGATATGTTTTGTATTCTTTTAAAATCAGCCGGCTTTACTACAGGCCTGTAATTATTTTACTGGACAATCTTCTTCCTGATTACATCTCTCTATATACATTTTCAAGTGTAGTTTTAAATAACCATTTAAAGAGAGTGCTTGTTCTCAAATTTTCTAATCTGCAAAGATAATTAAAAAGGCCATAAACACCTGACTTCAATTACTCCCACTTTTTGTTTTCTTTGGCAGACGAACGCCCTTTAATTCAACCCAACTAACCGTTATGTAGCATGAGAAGAGAAAGGGCAGCAGAGGACAAAGTCCTGAAGGAAAAGGGGGAAAGGGAGGCTCCCAGGGTCAAGTGATCTTATTCACTATTCGGCCAGGCTTTCTCCGCATGGTCAACGTGCACTAATGACGATGAAAACCTTCGGACACTCTAAGCACGTGTCTGTCACTTACTCTTCCTATCTAGTCCTAATACCTAGCATTTAGTCACTTTTCAGACCCACAAGCTTTGGTTCGAGAATGCAACTGCACCAAATCTGATCCAGGAGGGGCGAGTGAGCACACTTCTCCTTCAGTGTTCTCAAGCCATCTGAAGTTTTCAACAGGAAATTCTAAAAGCATTCACTCACTGATTCATTTTATCCTTTGCTTAGCTGTATATTCATTGGCTCATCTAATCCTTGCAACCTAGACTACACAAGATTCCTATGACTGATTTTCTAACCTTGTGATCATCAAAATTAACCCAGAAAGCTTTTTCAGAATTTAGCACAGATTTCTCCAGCCTTCCTTTTGAATGTTCCAATTCAATTAACTCTTAGATGGGCAGAGCCAGATTTAAAAACCATTTAAAACCATTGCATCAGACTATGCAATGGAGATGAATGCATACTCTGGAGATGATTAACATACCAAACATATTAAAAATAAGAACACACAAACCCAAACACTGATCTTGCCCTACCACCCACCCCCAAGTAATGAACACCAGTTTTAAATGAGAATATTTACAATGCTAACTTGTTAGAATTTTCTGCATAAGTCTGAGAATTATTTTTCTTAATCATAGTACTTTAAACACATCAAATCAAAGTTACATATTTCAGTACTTGCTTTTGTATCTCAAAATACCAAGACACTTGGGAATTAAAATGAAATTTCTAACCAGAGGTAGGAAGATAAAAGTTTATGGAATTTCTAAGTTCATCAATTTACTCCTCAACTTAGCTTAGAAATACTGCACCAACCAATGTATTAAAAGGATACACTGTAAACAAAACTTCCGGATATGTGACTGAATAAAATCAAAATGCTCATCTCTGTAGTCATGTTCTTTCTCCAACACACTAATGGCATCACACTAATGAGTTAAAATAATTTTAAAAAGAACAATATTAATTTTAATAATATAATGATTTAAATTCAATTTTGGGTGGGAGAATATCACAAAACTACAACTCTGATATGGACCTAGAGTATCAATTACTCCTATCTGTCTAGAGACTTTTAGTCAGAGTCTTGAGACTAATGAATGCTTTCATTACTTAAAGAAGTACTGACTTCTATGATATACTGATCTCTTTGGTGATAAGAACACCAAAGAGAAAGTTTTGGTACATAAAGGAAGAGTAACAGGACAAGCTTATAAACGGCGGTTATACTTGTTAACTCAATGACTTACATTCTAGAACAAGTTCTCTAAAACACTCCGTATCTCCAGGGAGTCTGTACCACACACCATTTCCCCTTTGTTCCTCTGATTATCTGACAACTCTAAACTGACCTTCATTACTTTTCTGGTGCTTTTATTCACTCTCACTTCAATTTTACCAACAACAGAAAAGAGAAATTACAGGGTATTTCTGAAATGTCACCAGTTCAATCAAAGAAACAAATCTGATTTCTACTTGCAACAAAAAAATGTTAGGAAAAAAATTAAAGCATGTTCCAAACATGACATCCAAGTAACGTCACCAAAACTTCTGAATTGGAAGCTTATGAAATCTAAAAATGAACAAGTATTAATTTGGGGTCCAATCTGTCATTTTTTGTCATGCATATGTTTATCATAGAACGGTTTCCTTTATAAACAGCATATAAAATGTGGCATATTTGTCCGTTCTATAGAACTGAGAGCATTTCAAATTATTAAAGATACATATAATTACTATAATGTCACTTGGCAAAACATGACAGTTTACTAAAGATATTTTTAACTGAACTATGAGGATGTGGCAAGTAACAGGCTGAACCTCAATGTCCAGGGTCTGTAAAATGAGCTGAGTAACCCATCTAATTTGAGACACACATTCTCCCACATCCACATATTGTAAAAACCTCTTAAACTCAAGTAGAACTGATGGTGCCTTAGATTCTATGAAATACTATAAATGATCTCTTCTGGCTTGAAAATTTTATGAGTCTATGACTCATCTGATACTGATTCAGGTCCCTTTTAAACTCAACATTTTTTTCATTAGAAAATAAGATCTTTTATGAGGCAATCTGCAGTGTAAAAACAGGAAAATAGCTGCCGATAAGCAGCTGTTTGCCAAACAAAATCAAAACAAGCCATACGCGAAAGGACTCTACTGGGAGAGCTTAGGCACAGGTTTACAGAAAAGGTACGAGCAACACTTCCAACTCCACCAGAATTACCATCTGAAAAGCAGGCAACAAATTTTGACTTAATTATTTTAAATCGTACCCCCATTCCTTTGTTATTGATAAGTTTTACTTTAAACTCTTCAAAAATTAAATATTTTAAAATTTATCATTTTTATCCGAAAGATGAATTCCATACCCTCTTTCAATTATATGCACAAATTTCACATTACTTTTTTGATAATAATTTTAGATAGCAAAAGCGTTTATATGTTCTATCATTTTCTTAACTAGTTCGTGGCTTACTAAAGTAAAAACACACTACTTAAGACCAAATAGGTAGAAGATGAAGTATAAATTATTTTTTAAAGGAAATCTGATTTTATTATAAAGTGTATATATACAGTGACAGAATGAAATTAACAGAATTTTTATAATAGCAACCCTACCAGAATCTCTTTAATAAAAGGCTTTTGATAGATGCATATCAACTTTACATAACGAGCACTGATAAGTCTTTAAAATCAAGTCCATTCTACATACAAAATCTCCTAATATATCAAAATATCGGCATATATAACTCGATGCAGGAAAATATTTTACAAACTTGATAATCATCATCTTACCTATAATTCTTTCTACTAAACTGATAATTTGAACTCTAATCAGAATTAGGAAAATGAAATTCAATCACAATAGAACATCTGAAGTAACACTTTCTTTCAAAGGAAACTACGATTTAGATCACAAGGTGAACATGTGAACAGCATTCAATATTTTTAACTATTATTTCTAGTCTGGAAGTTACCTAGAAAAACTAATGCGTCAACTCCACAAGGAGCCTAGAAAATAAACAGCTGTTCATCCCGGGCCAACATCAGTAGCAGAACCTACAGGAAGCAGACTGACCTTTGTGCACACCACTAGTACTGGGACGCCCAAGTTCTGTGTAAGCGTGTCCGCACCCAGAGGCAAGAGCACGCTGTCATCTCTGTCTTCCTGTGATGCGGTACTTCTTCTCTGAGGGGAAGCTGGGAAATCTTCTCCTGGTTCTACATATTCTTGAAAATCTCTCACCACTGCAAATCAAAGGAAGGTAATTTAATACATAGTTTAGAAACAGCTTTTCATTTCAGTAGGTAGCTTTTCTGCCATAATCTAGACATGTATTTTTTTTTTTCACTAGAGTTCATACTTGGTCTTATAAGCAACAAAAAGGGTTTGAGAAATCTGTTTCAAAGACAGTACATAAACACTGGATGCTAGACCCACATTAATTATCAGGAGGCAGAACAAACGCTGAGTGGTTCCAAAGAGCGGGGTTCAATGCAGGCCTGGCTCATCTGGGCAAATTACTGTGGGCAAGTCACAACCGAGCTTTGTCCCTCTTCCTCTCTAACTCACAAAGGGCACTTGACAGATAAAGGAAAAGATAAACGTGTGTTGGGGGGGTCCACAATTTAAAAGACGGTTCCAGATGACTTTCTAATAGTAACTTCTCTCTAAACATTTTATTCAGGTCTTTTTATCTAGGTCCAATCTTGAGCCGTATTTATTCTATCACTCCCATAAGAACTAATGAGGTATTACCAAAACTGATAAATTTTTAGAACTCATCTGCAAAACTATCAAAACCTTCACTTAAAAAAAAGCTACTGTGAATATACCAAGGGCCTTAACAAAGTATACTCTGATTTAGTAATTCCTCATCAAAGAATTCTTAAGGAACCAATGACAGATACACACAGGGATTTCTACAGGACTGATTTTCATGTTTAAAGGCAAAACGACAGCACAGGATAATAAGTGCATGAGGGAATATTATACAGAATCACGGAGGAGGAAAACTCTCCTAACCGACATGGGGTCGGGAAGAGGGTGCCCTGGACAGCTGGCCGCGGCCCCTGCAGGACACAGGGGCGCGGGCACACCTTTGCACATGTGCGCTCAGTTGCTTCAGTCAGGTCCGACTCTGTGCAACCCCATGGACTGCAGCCTGACAGGCTCCTCCATCCACCGGGATTCTCCCAGGCAAGAATACTGGAGTGGGTTACCATGCCCTCCCCCAGAGGATCCTCCCGACCCAGGGATCAAATCCGTGGTATCTTCTGCATCACAGGTGAATTCTTTACCGCTGAGCTACCCGGGAAGCCCATGCACACCTCTACTGCCCTTCAAATAGGAGGCTGAAACCTCACAGTGGTTCTCAAATTTGAGCACGCACCAGAAGTTTCTCACTCAGCAGTCTACAGCAGGGCCTGAGAATATGTATTTCTAACAAACTCCCAGCTGTACTGTTGCCGGTCGTGGGACCACAGACTGAGAACCACCTTATGGCAGAAACTTAGAGAGGCAGGAAAAAGCTCCATAGGCAATGGCCAAAAAGAAAAGAAAGTTATAGATTAAAAGCAGTTAGATATCTTTTTTAATGATTTAGGACATACATTCTCTTACGTTTCTACTGTTTCCATGCACATAAATTTCAGTCAGCTGTCAAATTTCCCCTAAAAGTTATCAGCTAACGACAGCAAAGAACAGCAGCATGCCATCTGTATATTTCCTTAAACGAAGTGCAACACCAACATATGAAGAGCTCTCAGTGAAATAAAGAATTGTGACGACTGGCTTACAACTTGTCAGAAACAACCCATATTATTTTCATAATTTCCATGAAAATTTCCAACTTACATGGGCACATACAAAATACATTATGTACTTCATAAACCATAAAACCAGCTTCACATCTTTATGTTATAGTGTTAACATCCTTATGGACATACTTCATTTTGACAAGGTTAATAAGATTGCCCCACTTATCAAGAAACTAAACTACTGAAAATGAGCAGCTGTAGAAAGATTCAGAATTTTTTATCCTGAAATACCGCTCTCCAAATGAACACATACAGCCTTTTGGCAAACAAGAAAGGGCATCTCTTCAGAAGAGTCTGCCATTATGCGTATGCTTCCAGTGTAAAGCTATATTAAAACTTAGCACGTCATCCAAACTGAATTTCAAAGGCAGTACTCACATTATGTTTCCATCATCAAATCTTTTTCAAACTCAAAAATTCCTAACAATTATGAAAGTCAACTAGGAAATTTTGTCTTCGAAATCTGTATTGTCTAGACTACTCACACTTTTGTTCCATTTCTTTCATTTCTTCAGGAGGAATTTTCAATTTGTCAATATGTTCTCTAACAACACTTGCCCATTTCTGTAAAGAATCCAAAGCAGTCCAAGGCTTTGACATGTCAACAACCAGCATAACTAGAGTGTCCTTCAGAGAAATGGCATCCAGTGAAAATTTAAGGAGGCCTTTGTGATATGGGTCTCCATCCAAGATCCATACATTGCATCTTGTTTGATCTGCAAAAGACAAAGAAGGTTACCACGGCAACAAGATAAAGTCATCTCATCATCCAACTCACAATACTACTTGGTATTCTAGGGCAGCTCCACAGGAGAGGTTTCCTTTGGCAAGGTTCAACTACTTAGGTGACGTCTACCAATTCAGTATATTCCTAATGAATATTCAAGAAAATGATTTAACTGCCAACACAGAAAATGAGCATCCTCTACTTCGAACTTCTCAATCCCAAACCACAGACTGAATCACTTGTTTCTATTCTTACCATCAGAAGATAGAGCCATGCATATTCAAGATATTATATACAAAAATGAGAAAGCAAGTGATCTACAGAAGACAAAAATGGCTGATCAGATGAAAAAAGCTGGGAAGTATATGACATTTTCTTGTCAAAAAATGAGAAGACAGAAAAACGAGGGCAAAATATTCACAAAACACTCTTATTTCACTAAACAGGAGAGAAATGGAACTTAAAAACTGAGATTCTTCAAGGTCAGCGAGAAAGCTGAAGTTCACATACCAATACCTTAAGATGTTTAAAAATACCACCATATGAATCCCAATCCCAAACCCTAAACTATTCACTGACTGGCATGAGATAGTACGAATCCTGGTAAAATAAATGACACTAAGCAAAGTCAAAGACCAATATTCATATGGACAGCAGCGCAACTTGAAGAAAGACACCAGGAAAATTAATTACAAGTGAACGACACTCACCGTCCCTGTCTTCATCATGAACATTTAAATACAGATATTCCAATCCTCTTCCTTTCTTGTACTCCTCTATTCCCTGAATTTTTCTTATTAAGCTTGTTTTTCCAGCCCCATCTTCACCTGTAAAAAGGACAGATCTTTAAAATTATAATATGGACTATTTAAGGATGCTTTCTAGTGTGCTGAGTGAAAAACCCAATTGGAACTAGCTTCAACCAAGAGGGTAATTTGCCAGATGAGTAGGTAACTGTACATGAGAAGATGCAGACTTCACCTCCATGATTCTCTCTCCATTATCTCCACTCCTCTTGTTAAGCCTCTATTTCTTCTATTACGAATGATCTCCTCTGTGGCTATCTTTTAAGAAGCTCAACTTTTACACCATCCTCATTCAAGCTACAAGGAATAAAAGATTCTCTCTGTCATTTTCCAGTCTGAAGACTCTCAGGTAAAGACTTTTAGTTGGTCCAGCTGGCATCATGTGCACACACCCAAGGGCCACTCATGAAGGAAGGGTCATAGGTAAAAACTGACCAGGGCAGGGACCTGTGACTGACCTCACCCAAATAAGGAAGCCATAAGAAATACGTAGCAAAGGAGAGGGGTGAGTAACTTAGGGGTAGTGAGTTGAGTAAGAACAAGGGTAGAGAGAATGTAGAATAGACAAAAACTGTAGGCTTAAAAAATATTAATAGCAAGAAATCATGTGACTTAAACCTGGCACAAATTTCAGAAGCTTAAAACTAGGCCAGCTATTTGATGGTTTGGTGGGAGGTTTTTTTAAAAAGCTTTTTTTTTTAATATTGGGGCTTCCCTGGTGGCTCAGATGGTAAAGTGTCTGCCTGCAGTGTGGGAGAGCCAGGTTTGATCCCTGGGTCAGGAAGATCCCCTGGAAAAGGAAATGGCAACCCACTCCAGGACACTTGCCTGGAAAATTGCATGGTTGGACACAACTGAGCAACTTTACTTACACTTTCTTTAAATACTACATGTTACTATTTCATGGACTTCTTTTGTTATTGGCAATATCATGTTATTAGTACTTAATAAAAGTGAGTTTCTTGGATCTAAGGACTTATTTCTACAGATTCATGAGTTCTCTGAGAATTTCAAAATTATTTTTAACTTTCATGTTGAGCATTTAAGAAACTATATATATATATCCTGGATTTTCTAGCTATCTTTAACTGTCAAAGCTGTCAAGAAACTGCAGTAGCCACCTGTGCACTGGTGTTTACCATTCTACTGGTGCCAAGCTAAGGCCAAGGGACACAGACAGAACAGAGCAGAGAGTGGCCACAGGGGCAAGCCAAACTCACAACAAAGTGTCCCAGGGAAGTCAATGCTGTTCTCAATCGCACTGCTCCTATTGGTTTTAAACCATTTCTCAACACTTCACAGCAGTAAGTGCAGCCTTTGCTATTGTTCAGTTGCTTCAGTCGTGTCCCACTCTTTGGGACCCCGTGGACTGTAGCCCGCCAGGCTCCTCTGTCCATAGGATTTTCCAGGCAAGAATACTGGAGTGAGTTGCCATTTCCTACTCTAGGGCATCTTCCCCACGCAGGAACCGAACCTGTGTCTCCTGCATTTCAAGTGGATTCTTTACTGCTGAGCCACCAGGGAAGCCAGTATTTAAACAGGTGCTTGGGGAAAAAACCTGTATTTAAATAGATGCATGGAAGAAAACTATTTTCAGGAGACCAGTAAGTGTAGCCTTAACTAAGCAATAAAGAACTTGTCATTAAAAAGAGTACTTATTTTTCAGCACTATTTTTGCAGTAAACTATTAAAGATCCACCAAGGGAATTTGCTGGTGGTCCACTGTTTAGGACTCAGTGCTTCCCTCCTGAAGCTGGATTCAATCCCTGGTCAGGGAACTAAGATCCCACAAGCCACGTGGTGCAGACAAAACAACAAAATAAAGAGTCCATCAAAATAACAAACTGGGTTGAAAACAGTAATAACTATGATAATGACATGCATTCTGTGATAATCACACTTAAAATAGAAATCACAAATTCAACCAGTGAAAATGAAAACACAGACTTCAGTTTACTATTAAACTTATTTAATTTCAGCAAAACATCATTTGTTATACTGATTACTAATTTGAATGTTATCAGTTTTACAGTTCTTATGGCATTTACTTTATAATTTTTTTTGTTTGTTTGCATCGTGCAGCACGTGGGATTTTATCCCATCAGGGATCAAACCCACACCCTCTGCACTGAAAGTGTAGTCTTAACCACTGGACCGCCAGGGAAGTCTCTATATAATTTGCTTCTGTAGTTCAAGAACTATAAAACAAAACTTAAGAATTTATATCTAGTCAACTAAGTGGGCATGAGCAACAGACATAAAACAGTCTAAATCATAGTGATATCTAGGAAAACTTGCTTTTAAAGAGGGTCCTTGGCAAGATCAGAGGATTTTTAAGGCTGTGAGACTATTCTGTGCGGCACTATAATAGTAGATACAAGTCATCAGGCACTATATTTTCAAAGTACATAAAAACAGGCAGTAAGTAGTCAGGTAAAACTTCACTTAATGTGACCCAGGATTTAGCATATCTCTTTAATTTCCATTTTAGATGTTAGAAAGTGAAAGGGTATGTTTAGAAGAGTCAAAAAACTTGAGTTAGTTTCAACTTTTTTTAAACGTTTCAGATATATATTTTCTATATAAACATTTCTGAATAAAAAAAGAATAAAACCACAGCAACATCAGTTAGAAACAATCACTGATAATTTGGTCATCTACGGTGAGATGACGAGTGTTTCCTTAAGCTGTAAGTTTCTGTCTCCTTTTAGTTTATCTAACTGTAAAGGCTTGTAAGTAGTATCAGGTCAGAACTCCAAATTCATGACACTGTTAGGTAGTTAGAATAGGAAAACTGACTCCAAAATGGTGGTGGCTAAAAGACAAAGAAAGGAAAAGCCCAAGAAAATGAACGAAAGAAAATCCGAGGACCAGAGTGAGACCTCGGGTGGAACAAACAGCCCTCCTGGCTAGCCCATTTTACACACAGCAGGCTCGGGTGAGAAGAAGGAACATATAAACAGAGGAGCCAAACTGAGCCCCTCTCTTCTTTTGGGTCGGCCCGCCTCACACCTCAAGGATGTATGTTCCTTTGCTTACCAAATAAAACTGAGCTGTAACCGAGCCGTAACACCAGTCAGCCATTTCACATTTTTGGTGCAGTGAGACAGAACCAAGGAAATTACACACTCCCCTGACATATCAACAAATATTATCAATTGTGGGATTTTCCCTAGCAGTCTAGTGGTTAAGAGGACAGTGAAGATACCAAGAATCGACTCAGTGGAAAAGACCCTGATGCTGGGAAAGATTGAAGGCAAAAGGAGAAGGGGACGACAGAGGATGAGATGGTTGGATGGCATCACCGACTCAACAGACAGGAGTCTGAGCAAGCTCTGGGAGACAGAGGAGGACAGAGGAGCTTGGAATGCTGCAGTTCATGGGGTTGCAAAGAGTCAGACACGACTTAGCCAGCGAACAGCAACAACTAGTGGTTAAGACTGCACTTCCGATACAGGGGGCACAGGTTCAATCCCTGGTCAGGGTACTGAGATTCCACATGCCGTGCGGAGAAGTCAAATAAATGAATTAAAAACACACACACACACACATATATATACTGTCAATCATAAGGACATAGGCTTACGATTCTAAGTTCTTGCAGCCATCAATATAGCATGGCTGTTTCCTTTTTCTGAGGTCTGTAGACAAGTGGAAGGGCTCTCCCTCACTTTTGTGAGATCAGAGTTTGTTTACCATCATTCACTTCACTGGATTAATGATTCTCAAAAATGCATCAGACTCCCCTGGGGGGCTTGTTAAAACACACTGCTGGGCCTCGCCTCCTGGCTTCCTGGTTCAGTAAGCCTGGGGTGGGGCCCACACATCTGCATTTCTAACAAGCTCCCAGTGTTGCTGATGCTGCTGGTCCAAGGACCACACTTTGAGAACCGCTGCATAGACATTTACTACACTAAAGCCAAGCACTAGAAATACAGAGATCCACGGTCAAAGATGCTGTCCTACGAGCTCATAAACTGGAGAGGGGAAAACAAGCAGAAGAGGAGTTCAAGATGCTGTCATCAGGACTACAGCAGAGATGGGCAACAACCAGGAAGCCAGACCAAAGGAAGACTCTGGTTTTGCCTGGAAGTCAAAAAGGGTTTTGAAGAGAAGGTAATATTTCAGTCAAACCTTGTAGTGTTCATGAACCATACTGAGTTACTCTCTCCAAGAAGTAGGGAAACACATCTAGAACCTGGAGGCAAAGAAGTGTCCTTCTAGAAAAGACAGATAATTTGAATGCAAGAAATGTAGGATGTGAGGAAGAAAGGGGCCAGAAAGTGAGCACAAAGAGGGAATGCAAGATTATGAAGGGCATCCTACACCAGTCTGAGATAGACGTTATCCTGAAGAGTCCCTGGTGGTATTTAGGCATTTTAGAAAGACTGCTATCGCAAAAGCGTGGCAGGGTGACTGAAAAGGTAAGTTTGAGAGTAAGAAGACTAGATACAGTAAGCCCCCTACATACAAACCTGCAAGTTGCAAACTTTCAAAAACGTGAGTGTGCCTTCCATCAACATCAGGCATGAGTGAAACTGCAGCTTGCTCTGTCTCCCGTCGCTAACATCCTTCAGGTCTACCTACCATCTCCCACGTCCTTTCCCTCCTCCAGTCAGTAACTCTTATTGCCTCCTCACTCAATGCCAGACCCTGCGTGCCAGCTGCTGCACTGCACTACTGTACAAGGTGGCAAGGATTAGTCGCTCGGTCGTGTCCGACTCTCTTCGACCCCATGGACTGTAGCCTGCCAGGCTCCTCTGTCCATGGGATTTTTCCAGGCAAGAATACTGGAGTGGGGTGCTATTTCCTTCTCCAGGGCATCTTCCCAACCCAGGGATTGAACCTGGGTCTCCTGCACTGCAGGCAAGGTACTGTACTATAAGATTTAACGTTTTATTTTTTGTGTTTATTTTTTCCATACATATAGTTTGTGTGAAAAGTATTATAAACCTGTTACAGCGCAGTACTCTATAGACAATTTTGTTAGTTGGGTACCTAGGCTAACTCTGTTGGACTTAGGAACAAACTGAACTTATAAACGAGCTCTCAGAACAGAACTTGTTCATACGTAGGGGATTTAACCATACTAGACTATTAGTGGAATGCTGGCGAGAGGCAGAGTCACGACTGATGCGACTCGGCAGCAGCAGCAGCAGCAGCAGCAAGAGGCAGGCCTGAACTAGCGTATTACGGTCAGGGGTGGAGGCGGGGGTGGCAGCTGGACTCAAAGGCTGCACTGCTGGGAGTTGGCAGAGAGGGAAAGGAGACACAGAAGGCAGAGAAGCCTGTCCCTTGCCCCACCCTCTGCTGTGCTCCCACCTGCCTTCAGTGGTCGGCCCTACATCTTCCTGGAAGGTTTCCAAACCACCCAATGTTTGTGTTCCCCAGGGTTCCTTCCTCAGACCCCTGCTCTCCTCACTCTACACACAATTCCAACAGAATCTCCACACAAGACTTCAGTACCACCTATAATCTAGTGACTCTCAGATTTCCTTCCAGTCTCAGCTGCTCAACCACTTATTGTTCAAACCCATTTAGAGGTCCCATGAATAACTCACGGGGCAATATGCATAAAAGCAGTACTGTTATCTTGCCACCTAATTATTCATGTAACATTCCAACCTCAAGGCTTTGATCCACTGTTCCCTCCCATTTAGAACATACTCTCTTCAGAAATTTATGTTACGTTTGTTACCTAAGCTTCCTCCCAACCTCCCTCAAATATCATGTCCTCAGGTAAATTGTTCGTAACCACTGTATTTAAACTCACAAGCTTAGAGAAAAAAATAAGTCACAACCTCCCAACACTCCTGCTGTGTGTTTTATTTTTCTCCACTGAACTTACTAACAGAACATAGGTTTGTCTGTTTTTTTTGCTTAGTCACTCTATCACCCAAAACTCCGGAGGACCAGGCATTTTTGTGTGCTGATGACTGCTACATCCCGGTGCTTACTAACTCTTCACAATGGAAGGTATATTCCTAAGCCGCCTACAAAGCAGCCACTGATAAATTGTCACAAACAAGAAAAAATGTGGCAAAATAGTAATACAACTTTCACAAACCCCTGAGTGAAAGATACAAATTTTGTCCCCTTAACCAGGTACAGAGGGTTTTTAAACTTTATTATGTATTGACAGTGAAAGTACCTCAGTCGTGTCTAACTCTTTTGCGACCCGACGGCCTATACAATCCGTGGAATTCTCCAGGCCAGAATATTGGAGTGGAGAGCTCTCCCCTTCTTCAGGGGATCTTGCCAACCCAGGGATCAAACGTCAGTCTCCCACGCTGTAGGCAGATTCATTACCAGCTGAGCTACCAGGGAAGCCCATGTATTACTATTTATTGTGTATTAATGGCTTTGAAATGCAAAAGCCTCAGAAGTTAGGATAGAAAAAGGATGAAATTTCAAGTTCATCACCATGTTTCTACGTAAGAAAAATTAAGACTGTCATCCACCTTTGTTCACCCACACTCTGAGCAGTCAGGACCATCATAACTGCTGCTCCCATCTCTATGGAAGCAGCAGTGGCAGCAAACACCGATGGCCGATCTCACGCAGCTCGGTCAGTCCAGTCATCAGTCGTGTCCGACTCTCTGCAACCCGTGGACCGCAGCACGCCAGGCCTCCCTGTCCTTCACCCACTCCCGGAGTTCACTCAGAGATGATGTGATGTCATCCAGCCATCTCATCCTCTGTCGTCCCCTTCTCCTCCTGCCCCCAATCCCTCCCAGCATCAGGGTCTCTTCCAATGAGTCAGTTCTTCGCATCAGGTGGCCAAAGTACTGGAGTTTCAGCTTCAGCATCAGTCCTTCCAATGAATATTCAGTATTGATTTCCTTTAGGATGGACTGGTTTGATCTCCTTGTAGTCCAAGGGACTCTCAAGAGTCTTCTCCAACACCACAGTTCAACAGCATCAATTCTTCAGGGCTCCACTCACATTATGGTCCATCTCTCACATCCATCATATGCATTTAACCAACAGTCTAATTCCAATATAACCACATCTCTGGGAGCATGATGATTACCTCCCATTTGAGGATACTAGGATTCAGAACTGTTAAAATGTCTTATCCAAAGTCTCAAATAGTTAGGAAATGACAAGGTCAGGATCTGAAGTGATAAAAAAACTTGAACTCCAAAACACCCTCTTTCCTTGGGACTTCCCTGGTGGTCCAGTGGTTACGACTCTGCGCTCCCAATACAGGGGACCTGCGTTCCATCCTTGGTTGGGAACCAGATCCCACATACTGCAACCAAGAGCTCACATGCCGTAACTAAAGATTCCAAGCATCACAACTAAGACCCAGTGCAGCCAAATAAGATATTTTAAGTGTCCACTTTCCAATATACTACACACACACACACACACACAGACACACACACACACTAAATCTTCAGAAAACAAACATACTGCTTATTATTTCTGTCTTACGACAAAATAATAAAGTATTCCTGTTTCAGGGGCCATTTACTTTCAGAAGAAAGGCAATTTAAGCATTCCTCTCTCTCAACTGCCTTTGAGTGATGGGTGGTTCTGTTCCCCCTCTCCTGATTCTACTCTAAGGACCACGAATGACGTTTGTTTTACTATACTGGTAATTTCTTCTCTCCTGGAATTTTAGACCTTGGGGATCCATTTTATGAAAAATTTTACAACATTAAATTTGAAAAAGAGTATACTGTCAAATAAATGTAATATGATAAATATAGTAGAGATTTCCCCCCCACGGCCCCACCCTGGATTCTGAAATTTCTCATTTCTGGTAACAAATTACAAACGTTCACAATGAGAATAAGGAACATTAAATAAACACACACAGGCTATAAGGAACTCCAATGACACTCTCTCCACTTACATGAGGGAACAGGCCAGGGCACACCCACAGACACTGTGGGGCATAGTGACAGCCGTCCCAGCCCCCCAGAGAAGGCAAGTCAACCTTCTCACAAGTGTGCTCCTGGGACTTCCCTGGCGGGGTGGTACTTAGGAGTCCACCTGCCAACGCGGGGGTCACGAGAACTGAGCCTGCGTGCCACAAATGCTAAAGCCCGAGCACCCAGAGCCCAGGCTCTACAAGAACCACCACCACGACGAGCACCTCCACCAGAGAACAGCCCCCGCCCGCCACCACGGGAGAAAGCCCTCTCACAGCTACGAAGGCCCAGGACAACAAAAAGAACCTTTAAAAACAAGAATACTCTAAATCTAAGAGAGAAGATTCTCAGGATGTTTGAGGATGCACTTTGCTTGCTGAAATAAAATCTTTTCAGGAACAAAATTTCTCCCCTCATCAACATTAATGACATTTAGAAGTTAAACAGTTGGCTGAATAAGTAAATATTGATATTTTATACATTTTAAAATAAATCTTAAGCCTCAATTATAATGATCATTTTCTGCTGCTGTCCCTTTTGTTTAAAAAAAACAACACCTAAATGAACTCTGATATGATCTGTCTTGATGACAAATGTGGACAACTGAAAACAGATTTCCTAAAAAGAGCAATAAAGGCACATTGTAAACAAATCCTCATTTGTTCCCTAGTATTTCCAGAAAGCTCAACTGAGCCATTAGCAAACAGTCAGTCTTGTTCTAGGCTTATACCCATTTTCTAATCACATCCCATGCCAGACTGCTTTTTCTCTGTCTTAACCCACAGCCACCTCCCAGCTCTCTTCTCTCACTATATAAACCTACCACTCAAAAGTGAACATTCACCAAGTCATACCACACTCTAACCCATTCCACATCCTACAGCTGAGTAATCTTCCCAAAACAATCAGGCCACTCACTCTCTTAAGACCCTGAAAGGGATTCTAGTTAATAGCACTTAGAGGGAAATAAGGAGAAGGCAATGGCACCCCACTCCAGTACTCGAGTGGAGTAGCCTGGAAACACCCATGGACGGAGGAGCCTGGTAGGCTGCAGTCCATGGGGTCACTAAGAGTCGGACACGACTGAGTTGACTTCACTTTCACTTTTCACTTTCACGCACTGGAGAAGGAAATGGCAACCCACTCCAGTGTTCTTGCCTGGAGAATCCCAGGGACAGGGGAGCCTGGTGGGCTGCCGTCTGTGGGGTCGCACAGGGTCAGACGCAACTGAAGTGACTTAGCAGCAGCAGAGGGAAATAAGCCAATGTGTGCGATTTACTCTGAAGTAAGTTTTTTCTTCATGGTTGCACGGTTATATGAAAAGGCAAAAACAGTTCAATACTAATAGCAGACTCTGGTTTGGGTACATGAGCACTAACCGTAAACTTCCTTCACCTTTTCTGTTAAGTTTGGAATTCTCGTTAAGATGTCAGAAGAAAACCCTAAGGGTCTCCTGCCATCCTCACAGCACAGAGCCAAGAGTAGAGGTCACTGTCCCTTACAAAGCCCCCTGCCCTTTCCCGCCTCTCTCTCATCATGTCCTACCACGCACAAACGAGGCTCCAGCCACTCACAACTTCTTTCAGGGCAGCAGAGAGGCCTCACTCTCTAAAGCTCCGCACGCGCTGTCACTTCTTTCTGGAACCCCCCTCACCACACCTGGAGAGCCCTACCTTACCTGTCTGGTTTCAGCTCAGTGTCCTCTAGAGCCCCGCCTCCAGAAGTCGGGTTTAAGCAGCCTCGTTTGTACTTCCAACAACACTCGCTCATTTCATTGCGGTGCGTCGGCTTATCTGTGTGTTTCTTTCCGTGTGTCACATCTGTCCCCTTCTTTCAACATCCTCTGAGCCAGTTCTCCTAACAGCAGCAGGGTATGAACTCCTTGCGTTTAAGATGCTTACAGGAAAGAAATTATCCCATTCTTACCAGGCACTGTCCTTGCTGGCTCATCGAAACCAGGACTTCCCTGGTGGCACAGTAGACAAAAATTCGCCTGCCACTGTAGGTGACACAAGTTCGATCCCTGGTCCAGAAAGACTCCAGGTGCTGCAGAGTAACTAAGTCCATGCTCCACAACCCCTGAGCCCACGCTCTAGAGCCTGCAAGTTGGTACTGTTGAGCCTGTGTGTCGCAACTACTGAACCCACTGTGCCCAGAGACTGCACTCCACAACCAGAGAAGCCACTGCAACGAGAAGCCTGCACACAACCAAGACTGGACCCCACTCTCTGCACCCAGAGAAGGCCTACACAGAGCAACGAAGATCCGGCACAGACACACATAAATACGTAACACACACCAGGAACCGTGTCCCCGTCTCTTCAGGCTGGTCTAACAAAAAAAACCATAGGCTGGGTGACTTTTCAACAAAAGACATTTCTTTTTAACAGTTCTGGAGGCTGGGAAGTCCAGGGTCACGATGTTGGCATGTCTGTCTAGAAAGCCTGGCTTCCTGGGTCAGGAACTGTCTTCTCGCTGTGTCCCCTCATAGCAGGAAGGGTGAGACAGCTCTCTAGCATTTCTTTCGTAAGCATGCCAATCCCATTCAAAGACCCCCATCTCCTAATGCCATCACACTGGGGTTAGAATCTCAACAAGAATTTGGGGGACACATTCACTCCACAGCATCGGTCCTGGTCACAGAAGATCCTTTACCACCATCATCCTTTTTTGATTGTGCTGCATCTCCCCGCTACACATGGGCTCCCTCTAGCTGTGCAGAGCAGCGGCTGCCCTCCAGTGGCGGGAGACGGGCTGCTCGCTGCTTCTGCTGAGGAGCACCGCTCTAGGCGCACGGGCTGCAGTAACAGCAGCCCGCAGGCTCCGGAGCTCGCAACAACGTTCTTATCTTACAACCACGAGGAGTCTCTATTTTCATAACTATACCTCATCTGTCATCGCTTATCTTGAGCCTTTACCACAATCTACTACGATGATTTACTATTACCTATAAAATTCTCATCAATAACAGATCATAAAAAATACCTCCTTCGCTAAACTTAGGAAAACTTTCCAGTCACTGTACGGAGTCATCAGTATTCAACTGCCTGGCTACAGCCAAGCTGAAATAAGTTTGAAGATACTAAGTCCATCATAAAACTTTCTCTCTTTATTATGCAATTAGAAGGATCAAAGTGTTAAAATTCAGGATGCCTATCAGAATTGATAAGACATTTTAAAATCATCTTTAATGGCCAAACTATTCAAGAAACAAGTCACTAACTTCCAAGTTATTTTTGGAAAACAAAACACAGAGCCTAAAAGAGTAAAATAAACGAAAAACTACACACACACTTCATTTTATACAATTAGCATCTTTAAAGTGGCAAGTAGGAGAATGGGGCCTGTGTGGCTTCAAACAACGCTGAAAGAACGCACCCACCTGTCATCTACGAATTTCAAGAAAGCCTTATCTTTACTTTCTTGGCCTTCAACTGGCGGCGAAACAGACACACCAGCATTAAGTGTGCCAGCCAAACAGGTTATGATCTGTAAACACACGCTTGTACAAGAGAGTTCCTCTTAAAACAGACTAAGATGAAAGTCCTTCTATAAAGCACTCCTTAGTGACGATGTAAAAATTATTCTCTAAATAGTTTATCTAAACTTGCATTTACATACTAGATTTTCTTAGGGGTCATATTTTAAAAGAGGTCTGAAAACAAACCAGGAAATTCCCTGGCAGGCCAGTGGTTAGGACTCCACGCTTTCACTGCCAGGCTCAATCCCTGGTCAGAGAAATAAAATCCCACAAGCCACAGGGCATGGCCAAAAAAAAAAAAAAACTCCAAAAAACAAAACATAACTGGAACTTCCAAGAAAAGATGGCAGAGATGAAGGACATGAGTTCATCTTTTCTTACGAGAACACCAAAATCACAACAGCTGAAAAACCATTGACAAAAAAAGCCTGGAACCTACCTAAAAAGATAATTCTGCATCCATACACACAGCGGCAGCCACAATGACACAGCAGGAAGGGATACCGTCATAATAACATCAGATCATATACCCGCAGGTGGGCAACCCACAAAATAGAAAACAATTAAAACCTGAGGTTCTCCCACAGGAGTGGAAGTTCTGAGCCCCATGTCGGGCTCACCAGCCTGGGGATCTGAAAATGGGAGGAGGAGCCCCCAGGGAATCTGGCTTTGAAGGCCAGCAGACGCTGACGGCTGCAACTTCACAGGGCTGAAGGAAACAGAAACTCTACTGTTAGCAGGCGCACGCAAAGTCTAGGCACACCAGGACACAGGGCGAAAAGCACTGGCCTCAAAAACCCTGGGCGAGACACATGTGCTGGCATCAGAAGGTCTCCTGCAGAGGCGAGGGGCGGCTGCAGCTCACAGCAGGGACAGACACTGGTGGAGGCAGTTCTGGGGAGTACTTAGTGGCAGGACACGTTGTAGAAGCCACCATTTTTTCACCAGGACCTGGCCCCTCCCAACAGCTTGTAAGCTCCAATGCTGGAGACCAACAGCGTGGGCACATAGTCCAACCTATTAGCAAAAACACAACTTAAAGTCTTCTCGAAAGCTGCCCACTAAACATATCCCCTGACACAGCCCTGCCCACCAAAGGACAAGATCCAGCTCCACCCACCAGTGGGTAGGAACAAGTCCCTCCCACCGGGAAACCTGCATAAGTCTCTTAGTCTCATCCACCACGGGGCAGACAGCAGAAGCAAGAACTACCACTCTGCAGCCTGCAGGACAGAAACCGCAATCACAGAATGTCAGATAAAATGAGAGAGCAAAGTATTTCCCAGATGAAGAAACAACATAAAATCCCAGAAGAACAACTAAGGGAAACAGAGACAGGCAATCTGAGAAATAATTCAGAGTAATGGTAGTAAAGATGATCCTAAGTCTCAGAAAAAGAATGGAAACAGGACATCCCTGGTGGCACAGTGGAGAGGAATCCACCTGCCAATACACGGGACACAAGTTCGATCCCTGGTCTGGGAAGACTCCATATGCCACAGAGCAGCTAAGCCTGTGTGCCACAGCTACTGAGCTCCCCAGCAGCCACCAAGCCCACGCTGCAACCACTGAAGCCCGTGCACCGGGAGCCTGCGCTCCGCAGAGAGGCCACTGCAAGGGAGGCCCACACACGGCAGTAAGAGCGGCTCCCACGCGCTGCAGAGAACGCGCCTGCAGAGCAACGGAGACGCGCACAGCCAAACACAAACTGACTCTCTTTCAAACGAGAATGAAGGCACAGACCGAGACACAAGAAATATTTAACAAAGACCTAGAAAAACTAAAGAACAAACAGAGACAAACAGTAACTAGATAGAAAATACACTAGAAGGAGCCAAGTGCAGCATAAGGGGAGGCACAAGAATGGAGAAGACGGCAGAATGCAGAACACACTGCCTCAGAACAGAGGGAAGACAAAGAAAAAGAACAGAGTCCAAGAGACCTCTGGGACAACTTTGGATGCACCAACATTCGCATTTTAAGGGTCCCAGAAGGAGAAGGAGAGAGAGAAAGGACCTGAGAAATATCTGAAGAGACAATAACTGAAAATTTTCCTAACATGAGGAGGGAAACTGTCACCTGAGTTAAGGAAGCACAGACAGTCCCAGGCAGGATAATCCCAAGGAGGAACATGGTGAGACACATAGTAATCCAACTGACAAAAAGTAAAGACAAAGAAGAAATATTAAAAGCAACAAGAAAAAAGCAATAGTTAACAAAGAAGGAAACTCCCATAAGGTTATCACCCGATTTCTCAGCAGAAACTCTGCAGGCCAGCAGGGAGTGGTGAGTTATATTTAATGCGATGAAAGGGAACAATGTACAACCAAGAATACTCTACCCAGCAAGGTTCTCATTTAGATTTGAAGGAAAAATCAAAGTCTTGACAGACAAGCAAAAGCGAAGAGAATTCAGCACCACTAGACCAGCTTTACAACAAATGCTAAAGGAACTTCTCTAGGCAGAAAAGAAAAGGCCACAACTAGAAACAAGAAAATTACAAGTGCAAAATAACAAGTGGTAAAGCCTAACATACAGTAAAAGTAGGAAATAACCCGCATACAAATATGATATCAAAACTAGCAATCGTGGGCCGTCCCTGAGTCCAGTGGTTAAGACGCTGCACTTCCAATGCAGGGGGCACGGGATCCATCCCTGGTCAGGGACCTAAGATACCACATGCTGCACGGCACAGTCAAAAAATTACAACTTATAAAACTAGCAATTGTGACAAGAGGAGAGTACACACGCAGGATAATGGAAATGCAGTTATAATTAAAAGACCAGCAACCTTAAACAATCTTGTTTATATACAGACTGCTCTATCAAAACCTCAAGGTACGGCCTTGCTGGTGGCTCAGTGGTAAAGAATCTGCCTGCCAATGCAGGAGACACGGTTCGATCCCTGATCTGGAAAGATCCCACATGCCCTGAAGCAACTAAGCCCATGTGGCCCAACCACTGCGCCCTCAGCCCTGAACTACTGAAGCCTGTGCACCCTAGAGCCTGTGCTCTGCAACACGAGACCCACCGTAATGAGGAGCCTGCACGCCACAACTAGAGTAACTCCCACTCACAGCTACTAGAGAAAAGCCCGTGCGGCAACAAAGACCCAGCACAGCCAAAAATAAATAAATATACTTTAAAAAGCAACTTCAAGGTAACCACAAGCCCAAAATCTGCAATAGATACACTCACACAAAAGAAAAACAAATCCAAACACAATGCCAGAGTCAGTCATCAAATCACAAGAGAACAAAAGAGGAAGGACAGAAAAAACACCTACAAAAAATCCAAAAGAACTAAGAAAATGGTAACAGAAACAGACATATCAATAATTACCTTAACTGGAAATGGATTAAAACCAATGAAAAGACAGACTGGCTAAATGAACACAAAAGCAAATAAGACGTGGATATATGCCGCTACAAGAGCCCACTTCAGATTTAGGGACACATACAAACTGAAAGTGAGGAGATGGAAAAGGTACTCCATGCAAATAGAAACCAACAGAAAACCAGAGAAGCAATACTCATATCAGACAAACAGGCTTTAAAATAAAGACTGCTACAGAAGACAAAGAAGGACACTACATAACGATCAAGGTATCAATCCAAGAAGAAGATACAACAATTGTAAATATATACGCATCCAACATAGGATCACATCAATATAAGGCAAATACTAACAGCCATTAAAGCAGAAATTGACAGTGACACAGTAACAGTAGGGGATTTAACATCCCACTTTCATCAATGGACAGATCATCCAGACAGAAAAATCAATAAGGAAACACAGACCTTAAATGACATACCAGATCAGATGGACTTAATATTTACAGAGCATTCCATCCAAAACCAGCAGAATACCCGTTCTTCCAAGTGCACATGGAATATTCTCCAGAAATGATCACATGTTGAGCCACAAAGCAAGCCTCAGTGAATTTAAGAAAACTGAAATCACATCAAGCATCTTTTCTGGTCATAATGCTATGAGATTGGAAATCAACTGCAAGACAAAAAGACTACCAAAACACAAACATGGAGAGGCTAAATAATATGCTACTAAACAACCAATGGATCACTGAAGGAATCAAAAAGGAAATCAAAAAATACCCAGAATAAAATTAAAATGAAAGCATGAATATCCAAAAACCTAAGAGATGTAGCAAAACCAGTTCTAAGAGGGAAGTTTGTAGCAATACAGTCTTACCTCAAGAAATAAGAAAAAAATCTCAAAAGCTTTTACATATATATATAAGTAATACATACTATACATTTGACAAAACTTATGAATTTTTGTCTACCTGAAAAATTTGAGATTTTGATTTCACTCGTTTGACTTAGAATGACCAGAATGCTAGATTTCTAATTAAAAAAACAGATATGCAACAAGCAACAAAGGTTTACTGTATAGCACAGAGAACTATAGTCAGTATCTTGTAATAACGTATAATGGAAAACAATTTCAAAAAATATGCGCATATATGTATAGCTGAGTCACCTGCTGTGCACCCAAAACACTGTGAGTCAACTCTATGTAATAAAATATACATATTAAATTTTAAAAAATTTTTTAAGAAATAATAAAAATCTCAAACAACCTAACCCTTATACCTAAAGCAACCAGAGAAAGAAGAACAAACAAAACCCAAACTTAGTGGAAAGAAGGAAATCATAAAGATCAGAGCAGAAATAAATGAAACAGAGATCGAGACCACCGAGACTAAATGCTGGTTCCCTGAAATGACAAGCAAAATTGATAAACTTTATCCAGACTCACCAAGAAAAAAAGGAAGAGGGCCAAATCAATAAAATCAGAAAGGAGAAGATACAACAGACACCACACAAGTGCAAAGGTTTGGGACTTCCCTGGTGGTCCAGCAGCTAAGAATCTACCCTGCAATGCAGGGCACATGGGTTCAATCCATGCTGGATAACTGAGGTCCCACACGCCACAGGGAAAATAAGCCTGCCTGTCACAACTCCCGCACCTGTGCGCCACAGCTAGAGCGCTCACGTGCTGCAGTGAGACCTCAAGGGACACAGCGAGGCCCGACGCAGAGCGAGTAAAATATTTAAAGAAGAGACCATCATACAACACAAAGGATCATAAAAGCCACAGGTACAAGCAACCACAGGCCATTCAAATGGACAACCTAGAAGAAGTGGACAGATTCTTCCAAAGGTACAGCTGCCCAAGACTGAACCAGGGAGAAACTGAAAATATGAACCGACAAATCACAAGTACTGAAAAGTGAAACCTGAGATTAAAAAAGGCCCAACAAATCCAAGTCCAGGATCAGATGGTTATCTGACCCTGAATTATCACAGGATAATGCTTGATAGAATTATCACAGGATAATTCTATCAAGCATTTAAAGAATAGAGAACACCTCTCCTAAAACTCTTTCAAAAACTGCAAAGGAAGGAACACTCCCAAATTCATTCTAGGAGGCCACCATCCCTGATACCAAAACCCAACAAAGATAACACAAAGGAAAGAAAATTACTGGCCAGTATCACTGATGAACACAGACGCAAAATTCCTCAACAAAATACTAGCAAACTAAATCAAACAATGCATTAAAAATAAAACCATACACCATAGTCAAGTGGGATATAACCCAGAGATGCAAGGATCTTTCAATATCTACAAATCAGCGTGATACACCATACCACATCATTAAACTGAATAAAAACCATATGATCACCTCAATAGATGCAAAAAAGCTTCTGACAAAATTCAGCACTCACTCATGATTTAAAAAAAAAAAAAAACCTCCAGAAAGTAGGCATAGAGGGAATATACCTCAGCATAATAAAAGCCATCTACAACAAACAAGGCTGTATATTGTCACCCTGCTTATTTAACTTATATGCAGAGTACATCATGAGAAACGCTGGACTGGAAGAAACACAAGCTGGAATCAAGATTGCCAGGAGAAATATCAATAACCTCAGATATGCTGATGACACCACCCTTACAGCAGAAAGTGAAGAGGAACTCAAAAGCCTCTTGATGAAAGTGAAAGAGGAGAGTGAAAAAGTTGGCTTAAAGCTCAACATTCAGAAAACGAAGATCATGGCATCTGGTCCCATCACTTCATGGCAAATAGATGGGGAACCAGTGGAAACAGTGTCAGACTTTATTTTTTGGGCTCCAAAATCACTGCAGATGGTGACTGCAGCCATGAAATTAAAAGATGCTTACTCCTTGGAAGAGAAGTTATGACCAACCTAGATAGCATATTCAAAAGCAAAGACATTACTTTGCCAACAAAGGTCCGTCTAGTCAAGGCTATGGTTTTTCCAGTGGTCATGTATGGATGTGAGAGTTGGACTGTGAAGAAGGCTGAGCACCGAAGAATTGATGCTTTTGAACTGTGGTGTTGGAGAAGACTGTTTAGAGTCCCTTGGACTGCAAGGAGATTCAACCAGTCCATTCTGAAGATCAGCCCTGGGATTTCTTTGGAAGGAATGATGCTAAAGCTGAAACTCCAGTACTTTGGCCACCTCATACGAAGAGTTGACTCATTGGAAAAGACTCTGATGCTGGGAGGGATTGGGGGCAGGAGGAGAAGGGGACGACAGAGGATGAGATGGCTGGATGGCATCACTGACTTGATGGACATGAGTCTGAGTGAACTCCGGGAGTTGGTGATGGACAGGGAGGCCTGGCGTGCTGCGATTCATGGGGTCGCAAAGAGTCAGACACGACTGAGCGACTAAACTGATCTGACTGACAACAAACCTATAGCTAACATGATACTCAATGGTGAAAAGCTGAAAGTACTTCCTTTAAGATCAGGAATAAGACAACGATGTCCACTCTCTCCAATTCTATTCAACATAGTTTTGGAAGTCTCAGCCACGGCAGTCAAACAAATGAAAGCAATGCAAATTGGGAAAGTAGTGGTAAAACTGTCACTGTTTGCAGATTAGACCATACACAGAAAATCCTCAAGATACTGCCAGAGAACTACTGGTGCTAGTCAAGGAATTTAACAAAGCTGCAGGATACAAAATTAATGCACAGAAATCTCTTGCATTCCTATACACTAACAATGAAAGATCAGAAAGAGAAATTAAGGAAACTATCCCATTTACCACTGCAACAAAAAGAACAAAATAACTAGGAAAGACCTACCTAGGGAGGCAGAAGAGCTGTACTCAGAAAACCGCAAGGTAGTGATGAAAGAAATCAAAGACAACACAAACGGATGGAGAGATGTATCAATGTTCTTGGATTGAAACAATCAACATGGTGAATATGTCTGTACTACCCAAAAAGTGAAAGTGTTAGTCGCTCAGTCGTGTCTGACTCTTTGCAACCCCATGTACTATAGCCCACCAGGCTCCTCTGTGCATGGAATTCTCCAGGCAAGAATACTGAACTGAGTAGCCATCCCCTTCTCCAGGGGATCTTCCCAACCTGGGGATCGAACTCAGGTCTCCCACACTGCAGGCAAATTCTTTACCACTGAGCCAGCAGGAAAGCCCAAAGCAACCTACAAACTCAATGCAATCCCTATTACCAATGGTATTTTTCACAGAATTAGAACAAAAATATTTTAAATTTGTATAAAAATACAAAAGACCTCAAATAGCCAAAGCAATCCTGAGAAAGAAAAACAAAGCTGGAGAAATCAGGCTCCCTGACTTCAGACTAAACTACAAAGCTTCAGTAATCAAAACAGAATGGTCTGACACAAAACCAGAAATACAGATCGATGAATCCAGAAATGAACCCATGCACCTATAGTCATCTCATCTATGACAAAGGAGGCAAGAATACACAATGGAGAAAAGACAGTCTCTTCAGTAAGTGGTGCTGGGACCACTGGACAGCTACATGTAAAAGACTGGAATCAGAACACTCCCTAACACCATACACAAAAATAAACCCAAAATGGATTAAAGACCTAAATATAAGGTCAGACACTATAAAACTCTAAAAAGAAAATATGGGCAGAACAAACTCCAACAAGATCTTTTTCAACCCACTTCCTAGAGTAATGAAAATAAAAACAAAAATAAACAAGTGGGACCAAATTAAACTTAAAAGTATTTGCACAGCAAAGGAAACCATAAACAAGATGAAAAGACAACTCTCAGAATGGCAGAAAATATTTACAAACCAAGCAACTGGCAAAAGATTAATCTCCAAATATACAAACAGCTCAGAACTTCCCTGGTGGCCCAGTGACTAAGACTCCACATCACCAATGCAGGGGACCCGGGTTCGATTCCTGGTCAGGGAACTAGACTCCACGTGTCATAACTAAAGATCCCAAATCCCCAGTGAAGATCAAAGATGCCATTAAGATCCAGTGCAGCCAAATAAATAAATATGTTAATATATATACATATTTATATATACACATATACGTGTGTATACACACACACAAGATACAAACAGCTAATCCAGACCAAAAAACAAAGTCAACGAAAAAATGGGCAGAATACCTAACAGACATTTCTCCAAAAAAGACATACAGATGGTCAAACACATGAAAAGATGCTCAACATCACTAATTATTAAGAGAAATTCAAATCAAAACTACAATGAAGTAACACCTCATACCAGTCAAAATGGCCATCATCAAAACAATCTAAAAAAGTAAATGATGGAGGGACTTCCCTGGAGATCCAGTGGTTAAGAAGCTGCCCGCCAATGCAGGGGACAGATTTGATTCGTGGTCAGGGAACTAAGATCCCACGTGCTACAGGGCAACTGAGCCTGTGCACCACCACTACTGAGCCCACACCCCGGAACCCGCGTGCCACGACTGCTGAAGCCCACACGCCATAAAGCCCACGCTCCGCAACAAGAAGCGCCACCATGATGCAGAGCCGGTACAAGGCAGCTACAGAGGAGCTCCCTGCTCGCCACGACTAGAGAACGCCGGTGTGCAGCAATGAAGACCCAGAAGAGTCAAAATAAATACATTACTACTTTTAAAAATTAAAAACTAAATAAATGCTAGAGAGAGTGTGGAGTAAAGGAACTCTCTTACACTGCTGGTAGGAATGCATACTGATACAGCCCGTAGGAAGAACAGTGACATTCCTTAAAACACTAAAAACGTTAACTACTCCATGATCCAATCATCTCATTCCTGAGCATATACCTGGAAAAAACCGTAACTCAAAAAGAAACATGCTCTCCAATGCTCACTACAGCTCACTTTACAATAGCCAGGATATGGAAGCAACCTAAATATTCATCAACAGAGAAATGGGTAAAGAAGATGTGGTACATACATACAATGGAATATTACTCAGCTATAGAAAGAAATGAAACTGTGCCATTTGCACAGACATGGATGGACCTTCACGCTCATACAGAGTGAAGTCAGAGAAATAAATATCACATTAACACATATGTGGAATCCAGAAAAATGGTACAGATGAACCTATTTGCAAAACAGAAATAGAGACAGACATAGAGAACAAACACAGGGACACCGAGGGGGAGGCAAGGGTACGATGGATGGGAAACAGGGATGGACACACGTACACTGCTGTGTACTGAACAGGAACTAATGAGAAACCCAGTGTGCAGCACAGGGGGCTCAACTCAGTGCTACGTGGCGACCAAAGGAGAAGGAAAGCCAACAGCATATACGGACAGCTGTGCATGTATAGCTGGTTCACTTTGCTGTACAACAGAGATTAACACCTGACCTGCCTCCTGCGTGCAGGTCAAGAAGCAACAGTTAGAAGTGGACATGGAACAACAGACTGGTTCCAAATCAGGAAAGGAGTACACCAAGGCTATATACTGTCACCCTGCTGATTTAACTTATATGCAGAGTATACAATGAGAAACGCTGGACTGGATGAAGCACAAGCTGGAATCAAGATTGCTGGGAGAAATATCAGTAACCTCAGATATGCAGATGACACCACCCTTATGGCAGAAAGCAAAGAAGAACTAAAGAGCCTTTTGATGAAAGTGAAAGTGGAGAGTGAAAAAGTTGGCTTAAAGCTCAACATTCAGAAAACGAAGATCATGGCATCCGGTCCCATCACTTCATGGGGAATAGACGGGGAAACAGTGGAAACGATGACAGACTTTATTTTCTTGGGCTCCAAAATCACTGCAGATGGTGACTGTAACCATGAAATTAAAAACGTTTGCTCCTTGGGAGAAAAGCTATGACCAACCTAGACAGCATATTAAAAAGCAGAGACATTACTTTGCTAACAAAAGTCCGTCTAATCAAGGCTATGGTTTTTCCAGTGGTCATGGATGGATGTGAGAGTTGGACTATAAAGAAAGCTGAGTGCTAAAGAATTGAAGCTTTTGAACTGTGTTGTTGGAGAAGACTCTTGAGAGTCCCCTGGACTGCAAGGAGATCCAGCCAGTCCATCCTGAAGGAGAGCAGTCCTGGGTATTCATTGGAAGGACTAATGCTGAAACTGAACCTCCAATACTTTGGCCACCTGATATAAAGAACTGACTCATTGAAAAAGACTCTGATGCTGGGAAAGACTGAAGGTGGGAGAAGGGGACGACAGAGGATCAGATGGTTGGATGGCATCACCAACCCGATGGACATGAGTTTGAGTAAGCTCCTGGAGTTGGTGATGGATAGAGAAGCCTGGCATGCTGCAGTCCATGGGGTTGCAAAGAGTTGGACATGACTGAACGACTGAACTGAAACTGAAAAATTAACACATTATAAATCAATTATACCCCAATAAAATTTTTAAAATAGAAACAAGTAAATAAATAGATAACCAACAGGGACCTAGTGTATAGCACAGGGACCTCTGTTCAATATTCTGTAATAACCTAAATGGTAAAAGAATTTGAAAAACAACATACACATGTACGTGCACAGCTGACTCACTCTGCTGCACACCTGAAACTAACACAACCCTGTCAATCAACTACACCCCAAACATAAAATAAAAATTTTAAACCCCTAACATACTTGGGCCACCTGATGCGAAGAACGGACTCCCGGGAAAAGACCCTGACGCTGGGCCAAACTGAAGGCAGGAAGAGAAGGGGACGACAGAGGATGAGATGGCTGGATGGCATCACCGACTCAATGGACGTGAGTTTGAGTGCACTCTGGGAGTTGGTGATGGACAGGAGGCCTGGCGTGCTGCAGTCCATGGGGTCACAGAGTCCGACACAACTGAGCAACTGAACTCAACATTTCTTTAGATCAAACTATATCATAATGAAGTTATTTTCATGTCCTCATCCAGGCACTGGGCAACTTTTTCTGGAAGGGACTAGACAGCAATACTTCAGCTTTTGCAGGTCACATAAGGTCTCTGTCACATATTTATCTTTGGGTTCTGCCTCCCCAACTCTTCAAAAACATAAAAAACAAACCCATTCTTAGCTTGCTAGCCACAGAACAAGAGTCTATAGGCCAAATCCTGTCCTGGCGGATGGACCAAAAGGAGGAATTTGTTAATCCAATTACAGTGAAATTCTCCACAGCAAATAAGCCTGTATTTCAAATTATTCATCTGAACCTATTCAAGTAAATCACTCTCTGTGAGCCAAGTACAGGATCCAAGCACTTAAAAGAACTTCAGCTTTACCATAAACCACCAACAGTCATCAGTTCTCACTTCGAAGCTCAAATCTGAACACCAAATTAGGAAAAACAACTCCACATAAGGTAACCAAAACAGCATCAACATAAACATGTGCTTATGATGTTGTTTTATCTCAACAGATCTCTAGTTTAACACCAGGATGTAATGCCCATCAACTTTATAATATTTTGATGAATGAATTAAAAACATAAAGATCTAGAAGATGGGACTTCTAGTTAACTATAACCTTGTCACCATTAGTTGTATGAACCAGGACAAGTCAGATAACTTCCATTTGCTCCCTTGTCTTCTAAATGGAGGTAGTGAAGTGAAGTTGCTCAGTCTTATCTGACTCTTTGCAATCCCATGGACTGTAGCCTATCAGGCTCCTCCATCCACAGAATTTTCCAGGCAAGAGTATTGGAGTGGGTTACCATTTCCTTCTCCAGGGGATCTTCCCAACCCAGGGATCGAACCCAGATCTTCCGCATTATGGGCAGACGCTTTACCGTCTGAGCTACCAGCTGCTGCTGCCAAGTCGCTTCAGTCGTGTCTGACTGTTTAACCCCATAGACAGCAGCCCACCAGGCTCCCCGTCCCTGGGATTCTCCAGGCAAGGACACTGGAGTGGGTTGCCATTTCCTTCTCCAGGGGATCTTCCCACCCCAGGGATCGAACCCAGGTTGTCCGCATTGTGGGCAGACGCTTTACCGTCTGACCCACCAGGGAAGCCCCTAAATGGAGGTAGGGTGGGGTATAAAACCAGACAATCTCAATCTTTAAAGTGACAGATTTAAAGTTCTAGGACTATTACAATCCATACCTTCTTGATCAGTGATATGATGCACTGGGGTTTTTCCTAGACATTGGTGTTTTAAAAAGAAAACAAAAGCATGAATTGTGAAACTGAGCGGTTGAAACACTAAGTACACACTGTACTAGGTTAGTCACACCTTGAACACTTCCCATGTATGCCAATGTTTGAAGTGTTTTACAAACAATATCATATAATCCTTACAATAATCCTCAAAGGTGAACAGTATAATCTGAAAGATTAAGCAACTTGCTGAGGAAGGGTCAGGATTTAAATCCAGCAATGCTCCTCCACGCTATTATCTCTGTCACTGTTAGGGAGCAGATTCTAGCATTCTCCCCTCAGCTCAAGACAGACAGGGATGACAAGGGAAGCGTAAGTGGTGCTCTGCCTCCCTCTCCTCCCAGCTTCCTTTCCTGCTGCCGCGGAAGGCTGAAGCACAGCACACTCCCTGCTGGGCAGAGGTGTGTGTCTCTGGCACCTGCTTTCTGCACAGAGCTTTGGTTCACACTGCCACACACGTCTGTTGGAAACTTTACGGTCCACCGCATCACGACACTAACCATAACAGAATTCTAGCCTGCCATATTCCTTCTGTATCCGAGTAAGATACCAACATTGTAAAATGAACACCTCTGATTTGGCTTTGCGTGATGTAAAGTGAATTACTGGGCTTTCCCGGTGGTCCAGTGGTTAAAAATCCGTCTGCCAATGCAAGGAGCATGGGTTCAACCCCTGGTCCGGGAAGACTCCACACGCTGCGGAGCAACTAAGCCCACCACCACAGCTACTAAGCCTAGAGCTGGGTCCACAAGAGAAGACGCCTCGACGAGAAGCCCATGTGCAGCAACAGAGACTCAGCACAGCCAAAAATACATTCTTATTAAAAACAAATGAAAAGTAAAGCATCCTATTTCATCTGAAAGCTCTGGTGACAAGAGCCATGCGCAGTCACCACCAGAACTACTGGGCTTGGACCTTCCGCATGGCTTTCCGTAAGTTATCTGGATGACCCAAGCAGGGTTGGGGGTTGGTCTGCTCTTTGTACCGCAAAGAGCATCTCTCTCCCTTGCCTCAGCCGGCAAAGGCAGGAAGAAGCTACTAACCAGCCACAAGATCTGCGGCCACTGCTTCAAGACTACCTCCCTCCAGTGTGTCAAGGAGTGCGTGTGGTGGAAAGCCAACCCTGAATCCCAGCTCAGCTGTGCACCCTGGGGTTCAAAGCCCTCTTCTACAAAACAGGGAACATGCTACAGAGTAAAGCACCCAGCAGAAGACTCGAGTAACAGGCACAACACACACCCGTCAGTGGGTCCTAGCCCTACCTCTGAATGTCATTCAGCCATCTACGGGACAGTAAAAGCAAAACCTACCCTTTATCATTTCTCTCACTAGGCCTGAACTGAACAACACTGAGTGTAATTCAATAAACATTCACCAAGGCCAATAAATACCAATCCCAATGGTTATTAACAGTTCCTAGGCTCCAGAGGGTCAAGGTCACCCTAATGCAACAGTTCCTAATGAACAAGCATAGTATATATTCTACAATTAAACTGCCTTTAAATTAATATGCCAGTTTTTAACCTCCCTACCAGACAGGCAAAGATTGACATGAACAGTCCCTCGTGTCACCAATGGTGTTAGACAAACAAGTACTTTCACACTCATGGTGGGACATGTAGAGCAGGACAACTTTCTGAGACTACTGTTTAATAATATTTAAGAAGAGTTTGAAGATATATACTTTAGACCTAGCAACTCAACCTGTGGGAATTTATCCCAAAGATAATACCTGGTAAGTGGAAAATGGGGTGTAACAAGAATAATCTGTTTACCCATCAAGTATAATTTTATGAGAGAACCATATGTATTATTCAGTCACTAAAAGGGAAATCCATATCCATTACCATACCAAAAAAAAAAACCTTCTGATACATAAAGATAAAAATAATCTGATTTCAAAATACGAGGTATGAGCCTATTTTGTTAAAAAAACAAACATATACATAGAGAAAATGAAGACTGATTACCTCCAGGTGGTGAGATCACTTGTTATGGTCATTTTTCTAACTCATAAGTATTTTTTCTCTCTGGCAAGAAACATGTATCACTTCTATCATCTAAAATAAGCAGAAGGTGTGCTACACATCATTTTGGTTCTCTGAATCCCAGGAAATACGAAAGACTCTTCCCTGAAAGGCCAGGAGGCTGCACGCCGCGCCCACAAGCCCACAGACGGCGGGAGGGCTGACTCCGACACCGGGGCCTCTGGGTGAGGGCCCCACACCTGAGCAGCTCGGGACCCTCTCACCAGGCCTTCAGCTACAGCCACACGTCCCCTCCGTCCTGCAGCGCTCCCCTCCCCACCCGTCTCGCAGAAGTTTACACAGATACCACCTTTTCCATAAAAAGCTTATGTAATCTGTTTAGCAATTACTTCAGACTGACACATATGACTTTTTACTATACGCTGTGAGTCTTTCCCCACTGGAGTTATAAGCTCCTGGAGGGCAGGGACCAAGTCCTAGCGAGCCTTGTTTTCTCCAGATGACCCAGCAGAGCATTTTGTGCACAGCACACTCTAATAAATGCTTGATGAACTAATGAATAAAGAGGGTACCTGTGAGGTTTTTCTAACAGCCACTGCCCTTACTTTACAAACAAAATAAGGACTCCAAAAGGTTAGTCCATGGTCACTTTTTTTTTCTTTTTGGCCTCACCACAAAGCATGTTGGATATAGTTCCCCAACTAGGGATTGAACCCATGCCCCCCGCATTGGAGCACAGTCTTAACCTCTGGACCACCAGGAAGTTCCTTGGTCACTCACTCAGTAGTACCACAGTCCCATGCTCAACTTGGGCCTTTCCTTTTTCCTAACTCAAAGCTCCTGTTCTGCATTTTCAAAGGGTTTTTGTTGATCTTCCTTCATGTCTTATCGCCTGACATGTGTACTTCACCCAGCTCTGTTCTCTGTTTTTGACAGTAGCTCTAGAAGGAAACAGATGAGCTTCTCTTGACAATTCTTAAACCTGTGTTCAGACTATACCTTTAGCTGGTATAACAATGAACCTTTAAGCAAAAGATGGTCAACATTCATCCAACAGTTATTTACTGAGCACCTATTAGGGGCCAAACATTATCTGGTAACTAGAAAGCTCTATTTACTGGCACCTTGCATTTATTGATAAAACTGACGCCCCTAACATTCTAATCCCATGGACGGAGGAGCCTGGTGCGCTGCAGTCCATGGGGTCAGGAAGAGTCAGACACGACTGCGCGACTTCACTTTCCCTTTTCACTTTCATGCATTGGAGAAGGAAATGGCAACCCACTCCAGTGTTCTTGCCTGGAGAATCCCAGGGACGGAGGAGCCTGGTGGGCTGCCGTCTATGGGGTCGCACAGAGTCGGACACGATTGAAGCGACACAGCAGCAGCAGCAACATTCTAAAAAGAGGGGGCTACAAACTTCTGCCCAAAGGCCACATCTGGTCTGCTGCCTCTTTCTGTAAATCAGATTTTATTAAATACTGCCACCCCCATCCACGAATGTATTCTCTATGGCTGTCTGGGGGCTACAAGGGCAGAGCTGAATAGTTACAATGGAGACCATATGGCTCACAGAGCCTAAACTATTTGCTATGTGGCCTTGATAGCTTGCTGACCATCGTAAAATACCAATATGCCACTGGACTCTCAAAACACCTTATATTTGGTATATTTTACAGCAACAGTAACAAATAGTAGGCAATAGTTTGTTAATCCTTTGAAAATTACCAGTCCAGCAGCACAGCTGTGACAGCGCTATTCCTTCCATCACACTCCTGTAAGAATCATCCTGAAAACAGCGCCCCCTGGTAAACATCTGTTTCTCACAACTCATACAACTTTGGGGATCTTTAATCTCAGTTTCTCTCAGTCTCTAACTGAACAATTTCATTCTTTTCAGAGTCAGCCCTTATACAAAAAACCACTCACTTCTTTGACAAATTACTTCCCTGAAAAGATCTCTAGTCCAATGTGTATCTTGAGGTCTCCTACTTGCAATAATTCAAACATAAAAGAAATGAATTTTATTCCCGATGATGCTCAGTATTTCGTGAGACTTTTTTTTGCTGCACACTATCCTGAACTAGTAACGTCTTCAGGGGTAAAAAATGCAGACTCCAGATTTCTTCCCTGAGCGGAATCAAACCGTCCACATATACAAAGAAATACTTTATTAGTTTAAACCCAGTTACAGCATGTTTTCAAAATATTTCTTCAAAAATATACAACTCACAAGCTTTACAATCAGAAATAATTATAGAATGTCAGAGGAGGTACTTCAGAGATCACTAAGTCCAAGTCTCTTAATTTTCAGAGGAGAAAGGTGAGGCTTACATGGGCCAACCAACCAGCTTTCATTAATTCACAATGGCCTCAGAACAGGAAGTGATACTAATGTCTCATCTATCAGCCAGGAACCGTGCTAGCGTCCAAGGCTACGTATGTATCTTCAGACAATTAATTCAATTAATCTTTATCAATAAGATGTTTTGCAAATGAGGCAGATTACATCAGGAGAACCAAAGAAAATTCCTTAATAACTGCTCAACATCTTTTACTTTTCCTACAAAGAAAGCTCTCTTTTCTTAAAGAGAGACTGCCCGGTGTATAGATTAAGAATACTGGCTCTGGAGCCAGGCTGCACAATTCAGAATCCTGACATTGCCCCTTTCTGGCTATGTAACCTCAGGGCAATTTACCTAACAGCTCTTTCTTTCCTGATCTTTACGGGGATAATCTCGGTATGTCAACAATCCTAATGTGCCTGGTACATGTAACTGCCTATAAATTTGTTGCTGTTGTTATTTTCCTTAGGTAGTCTTATCAAAACATGGTTAAGTAACCCAAGGTATGGAGAAAGTGCCCTCAACAGCGGCTATTAAAATTCATATAACTACAATCACTGTAGTAAAGTTTGATTAAATAGTAAGGGTAAAGAGGAAAAAAGTTCTTAAAAGGACCGTTTGTAAGCTAAATCCCACTAAAAACACACGCACAAGAAGTTCTGCCTTTTAATATCAAGAACAAACAAGTTCACTCTCAAAATCCTTCAAGCAAGAATGACTGAACGCTAATGCCAGAGTGTTCCCAGGTTTCACCAGGGCTCAGACACAAGAAAATGACTTCTTCAGCACAAACACCATGACAACAGACGCTACAGCCCAGAATCCAACAAATATTTTGATTTTACTTTAAAATAATTATTAGTATTTTCACTTAAAGATAGCCTTTTTAAAAAGTTATGTGGTAGGAAGAGTAGGTGGCACTTTCTCCCTTGAAGGAATTTCTATCAAAAGTCCAAAATCCTCACAAACATTAGAGGGCAGGGTCTTTACACCTGTGTGGCCTTGGAAAACTCACTGAACAGCTCTCTAAAATTCAGCATCTTATCTACAAATCAGCATTAACATCTACATCCCAAATTTGGGGAAGTCGGGAGGAACAGGGGCAGAGGAGGCAAACTAAGATTTGTATGTAAATGCTCTGAGATATGACCCAGAATCCCAACAGACTCCTGGGCCTGTATCAGAAAAAACATAATTCAAAATGATACATGCATTCCAGTGTTCACTGCAGCACTATTTACAACAGCCAGGACACGGAAGCAACCTAAATGTCTATCAACAGAGCAACGGTTAAAGAAGATGCGGTACACGTATACAGCGAAATGCCAGTCAAGTGAAGTCACTCAGTCGTGTCCGACTCTTTGTGACCCCGTGGACTATACAAATAGCTGTGAAAAGACAGGAAGCAAAAACCAAAGGAGAAAAGGAAAGATACACCCATTTGAATGCAGAGTTCCAAAGAATACCAAGGAGAGATAAGAAAGCCTTCCTCAGTGATCAATGCAAAGAAATAGAGGAAAACAACAGAATGGAAAAGACTAGAGATCTCTTCAAGAAATTTTAAGATACCAAGGGAACATTTCATGCAAACATGGGCTCGATAAAGGACAGAAATGGTATGGACCTAACAGAAGCAGAAGATATTAAGAAGAGGTGGCAAGAATACACAGAAGAACTGTACAAAAAAGATCTTCATGACCCAGATAATCACGATGGTGTGATCACTCACCTAGAGCCAGACATCCTGGAATGGGAAGTCAAGTGGGCCTTAGAAAGCATCACTACAAACAAAGCTAGTGGAGGTGATGGAATTCCAGTTGAGCTATTTCAAATCCTGAAAGATGACGCTGTGAAAGTGCTGCCCTCAATATGTCAGCAAATATGGGAAACTCAGCAGTGGCCACAGGACTCGAAAAGGTCAGTTTTCATTCCCATCCCAAAGAAAAGCAACACCAAAGAATGCTCAAACTACTGCACAATTGCACTCATCTCACACACTAGTAAAGTAATGCTCAAAATTCTCCAAGCCAGGCTTTAGCAATACGTGAACCATAAAATTCCAGATGTTCAAGCTGGTTTTAGAAAAGGCAGAGGAACCAGAGATCAAATTGCCAACATCCGCTGGATCTTCAAAAAAGCAAAAGAGTTCCAGAAAAACATCTATTTCTGCTTTACTGACTATGCCAAAGCCTTTGACTGTGTGGATCACAATAAACTGTGGAAAATTCTGAAAGAGATGGGAATACCAGACCACCTGACCTGCCTCTTGAGAAACCAGTATGCAGGTCAGGAAACAACAGTTAGAAATGGACATGGAACAACAGACTGGTTCCAAACAGGAAAAGGAGTATGCCAAGGCTGTATACTGTCACCCTCCTTATTTAACTTATATGCAGAGTACATCATGAGAAACGCTGGGCTGGAGGAAGCACAAGCTGGAATCAAGATTACCAGGAGAAATATCAATAACCTCAGATATGCAGATGACACCACCCTTATGGCAGAAAGTGAAGAAGAACTAAAGAGCCTCTTGATGAAAGTGAAAGAGGAGAGTGAAAAAGTTGGCTTTAAGCTCAACATTCAGAAAACTAAGATCATGGCATCCGGTCCCATCTCTTCATGGGAAATAGATGGGGCAACAGTGGAAACAGTGGCTGACTTTATTTTTCTGGGCTCCAAAATCACTGCAGACGGTGATTGCAGCCATGAAATTAAAAGACACTTACTCCTTGGAAGGAAAGGAATGACCAACCTAGATAGCATGTTCAAAAGCAGAGACATTACTTTGCCAACAAAGGTCTGTCTAGTCAAGGCTATGGTTTTTCCAGTGGTCATCTATAGTTGTGAGAGTTGGACTATAAAGAAAGCTGAGTGCCGAAGAATTGATGCTTTTGAGCTGTGGTGTTGGAGAAGACTCTTGCGAGTCCCTTGGACTGCAAGGAGATCCAACCAGTCCATTATAAAGGAGATCAGTCCTGGGTGTTCATTGGAAGGACTGATGTTGAGGCTGAAACTCCAGTACTTTGGCCATCTGATGCAAAGAGCTGACTCACTGGAAAAGACCCTGATGCTGGGAAAGATTGAATGTGGGAGGAGAAGGGGATGACAGAGGATGAGATGGTTGGATGGCATCACCCACTTGATGGACATGGGTTTGGGTGAACTCCGGGAGTTGGTTATGGACAGGGAGGCCTGGCGTGCTGCGGTTCATGGGGTCGCAAAGAGTCGGACACTACTGACCAACTGAATTGGACTATAGCCTGCCCAGCTCCTCCGTCCATGGGATTTTCCAAGCAAGAATACTGGAATCGGCTGCCATTTCCTTCTCTAGGAGATCTTCCCAACCCAGGGATTGAACCCACGTCTCCCACACAGCAGGCAGGCTCTTTACCATCTGAGCCATCGGGGAAGCCCCTGATGAACTACTACTCAGCCATTAAAAGGAGTGAAATAGCGTCATCTGCAGAGACATGGATAAGCCTAGGGACTCATACAAAGTGAAGTCAGAAAGAGAAAAAAACATGTAATACTGCTTATATGTGGAATCTAGAAATGATACAGATGAATTTATCTGCAAAGCAGAAATCGACACAGATGTAGAAAACAAACCAATGGATACCAAAGTGGGGAGGGGAGGCTGCAATGAGCTGGGAGATTGGGACTGACATACACATACTACAAATTACACATACATACATACATTTGTACATACACATATATACAAATTATATAACTAATGGGAACCTACTGTATAGCCCAGGGAACTCTACTCAATGGTCTGCGGTGACCTAAATGGGAAGGAAATCTAAAAGACAGAGGGGTATATGTACAGCTGGTTCACTTTGCTGTACAACAGAAACTAACAACAATGTAAAGCAACTATACTCCAATAAAAAGTTTTAAAATAAGAAAGAAAAGGAAAGGTGTTGAGGATGGCTCACACACAGGCAAATACTGCCAGTTTTGAGTCCTTCCACCCCAGGCAGTGGGAAGGGGAGGCTGCAGAGCAAGGTAAAGCTAAACAGCCATTTGTGTTTGGGATATATAATGTTTGATCACTGTTCCGTTTTACATAGTAGTTGGAAATGTAACATCTTTTTAGTCTCAGATTTGTTTTTTTTAAATATGGGACTCCAGAGATCACCATGATTCATATTATGAAAGACACACTAGAGCCAAGCATCCTTTGCCTAGCACCTCCAAACTCATAACAAAGAAAACCACAATCCCCCTTTATACATTCTTCTCTTCCACCAGCATAAACTGAAGGCAGTCATAATACACGACGGTGAAATGTGCTTACGAAATCTTTAAGAGGTATTCCAGAAAATTAAACCTGGTTATGTAATCAGTATAAAAATCTGTTGTCAGCTTTTTCCCAAAGCTGAAAAGGACTTTGATGAAATCCCAGTAGAAATAGTACCCCCCCAAAAAAATTTTTTTAATTATAAACTTGTATAACTTGGTATCAGGTGGAGCTGGAAAAGATCATATAAAAGGAATCTATTTTACAGCAGAGAAGATATAGAACAATCTATTCTAAGTTTGGAGGGATGGAAGTCTAGGGCCTCTAAGTATATTCAGTCTTTGACCCAAAGACCAGTTTAAAAAAGGGTTTAAAAAGCATGGTGCAACCTCAGTGCAAATTAGACACATCAAGAAATGAACAAAGCTGTCACTTTTGTTTCACTAGAAACAGAACCATGTAAGTAACATCTAATGCACTAAGGATTAGTTGGGAAGAACTTCTAAAATAAAAACAAAAATCAGGATCTTATCTTAACAGCGGCAGCAGCTGAAAAGAAGTCTTGAGAGTATTTAAAAATAAAACCAAAACAAATAAAAAAATAAAAATACAACCCACCTTAATGAGGTCAAGCTGTGTGAGGTACATTTTAGTTTAAGCACTTAATAGAAATTTGTTTAAGCTAGTAGATCGAAAACATTTTCTGGATTTTTTCTTTTTTTTTTTGCTTTTGGATTCTGTCTCTGGCCTATATTACCATTTATGTAGATACTAACTCAATTTTTAAAATAAAAATATTTTCTAATCCACTTAAAAGAGATTCACAAACAGTCACTGTGCTGTTTTCAGTTCACAAACATTACCTCACTCAGTTGTCCCCATAATAATAAGTAGGTATTATTTCTATAATGTCAATTTTAAGAAAGAAGAAACTAAGGGTCATAGAAATCAAAGAACCTGCTTCAGATCATAGGACTAGTATGTGATAGCGTCATGAGGGAACCCAGGTGAATCCGCAGTAGATACTTTCAATCACATTAAAAACAAAAGTAACACTAATTTTTCAAATAGCTTCATTAACTTCAATTAACGTCAAGAATCACACTGCAGACTGGCAGCAGTTCATGAAAAATGATTTGTTTTTATTTAAACATTCCCACTAAAAGCAGACCCTGACAAAGAGATTTGAATTTTGTTTCCTTTCCTGTTTTTAAATGCACATAAAAAGTCTTGAGGCATCAATACCAAAGTTTTAAAATTTAACCGTCATCTTATGAGCCAAACTTCAAATTTTCACATCGCAAGAGTATGAAAGAAATCTCTCCTCTAAATGACTTTGGAGCTAAGCCTGCAAAAATGTGAACCTGTGAATTGTTCTCCACGTCCACCCGCAGACTCAGTCAAGAAACAAATACCTAACTCCCGGAGAGCAGAGGGGATATAGAACAATCAGGACACTCGACACATTAGACCATTTCTCCTTATTACACCCATCTGGCCAAAGGGGCTGAACGAGAAAGCTGTTTACTGCCCTATAGGTGTCAGTGAAATAGGCAGCTGCAACACGAGCCCATTGTACCTATAAAAGCTGACTCAAATAAGAACATTTATCACAACTACCAGCTCTCCTTTCTAGCTTCTGTCAATTACACAAAGAGCTTGCTATTAAATATTGATGGCATGCTATATGCAACAGAACTCTGGCGAAGAGCCTCCTGCTATCAATTTTTGTTATGAAAGAAAAACCGTCCTTATTTTCGACGTAAAGCCCAAGCCACGAGCTCTGTCCAATGGGTTATCGCATTGTCCTTCCCAGAGGAGGGTGTCAGGGCCACCCCCACACACACCCAGGGGTGGAGACAGGTTCTGGGGAGGGCGGGTCCCTGAAGGTCCCGGGGCAGGGGTCCCAGTCTCTCTTCTCCGCAGCTGTCAGCGACAGGTCGGAAGGCGGGGCGGGGCCCGGCCAGGCTGTCCGCACAAAGCCAGCCAGAGCGCGGCGGGCGGACCCGGACCCAGGCCCGGGAGGACGCCGCGCAGGGCGGAGCAGGTTGGGGCACTTACCCAGCAGCAGCACGTTCTTCCCCGCGGGGAGTTTGGAGCGCGAGCGGGTGGAGACCTCACTGAGGATGCAGGACCTGGCGGGAACAAGGCGCACGCTCAGGCCGGGGCCCCGCGCCGGAGGGGCTGCCCCGGCCTCCACGCCCGGACGGGGGCGGCCGAGAACGCGGCGGCCTGGGCCGGGCGCCGAGCCCCGGCGGGCACGCGACCCTGGACCATCCCCGGGCCGGCGTTGCCGGCGGGGACCAGGGAGGGCTGCGATCCTTACCAAAGGTTCTGTCCGTCCTCGTCGTCGCCTGCCGCGGCCGCGCCGTTGCCCGACGCTAGCTCGTTGGCCAAAGGGCCGCCTGTGTAAGTCGCGGTTAATCCTGGCGGACAGGAACCGAAGGAGCCGACTCGCCCCACAGCCGCCATCTTGGTAGGGAATCACACCGCTCCCGGCAAAGCTGAATGAGCGCAGCGGCGGCGGCGGGAACCCGGATATGGAGCGTTCGGCTCACGGGAGCGAGGCGGGGCATGCGGGGGTGGGACCCAAGCTCTGCAGGGACTGACGGAGTAAGAGAGGGCGAACTGCGCGTGCGCTGCAGGCTGGCCGGCGCGGCGGGGGTGCGCGTGCGCAGATTGCCCGGCCGGCCGCCCTGCCGCAGCGCCAGTCCTAAGCTCTGCGGGTTGATTGCCGCCACCCCCACCCCTCCTGCAGTCCTGGGCTGCAGCCGGGCGCCTTGGGGTGTGTCAGGGGAACAATGCTCGCTCTCTCTCTTCCCCCCCATTTCCCCTTCGGGTCCACAAACCTCGTAGCGGGTGTGAAATTCCTGCACTGTCACTGCTATCCCGGCTGCTGCAATTAGAATTGGTTTTTCTGTTTACCTGAGACACAGCTGTCATCCTGCAATCTTCTTTCACCATTGTTGTGCGGGTTCTGTTTGCCTCATTCCTGTGTCTTCTTTCGTTATTTTAGTGGAGAACTTCCTCCGTTGGTTTTATGAGAGAAAAAAAGTAGGGTATGGCTACGTTTTGGGAGACCTGTATTCAATCAAGGTCCAGGTGAAAGCTTAATGAAGGAATAATTGATAAAGGTGTTAATGATCTTAAGAGATCTTGCTAAGGGGTTAGCAAGAGCAGGAAGATTTAGGGCTGAAGGGAAAAAGAAAGGAATGTTCACTAGAATCCAGAGAGCTGTAGCTATAAGAAAAGTGTTGATGAGCAAGATCTGTGGCTTTGAGTAAATGAACACAGCACTGACCTCTCTCATTCTGCCCTGAGGTATCCCACCTGTGGTCACATTCGCCAAAGCCATCAGAAGCCAAAACGCAAGAGAACTCGAGCAAAGGAATCCATGCAGGTTTACCTATCTGAGCACAAAAAGGGATCGGGAAGAGCAAACAGAAGAGACCCAGCTCACTTTGTCTGTTTGAAAATGCAGTCTATACTCATTGATAGTTTGGCTGGGTATAGAATTCTTAGGATGCAAATTATCTTCCCTTATGTTTTTTTAAGGCCTTTACCCCTTGTCTGCTAGATTTTAGTGCTGTCATTGAGAAATCCAAAGCCATTTTGATTCCTACTCCTTTGTTATGTAGTCTTTTTTTTTTTTTTTTTTACTACTTGGAGGCCTTTAGAACTTGCACAGATTTCCACTAACACACATACCACTTCCAGTTTCTGCACTGTCATACTAATTATCCTGCCAAGTACCATAGACAAATAATTCATACTCTTACTCTAAACCAACAGCCACTTCTGCACTAGATTCCATCTCCTCTCCACCACTCCAGGGCATTGCTCCAACAATTCTCCCTGCCTTTCTCTAGATAATCATTTATTGATTTCAACTGGATCATTTTCTCTTGGCCCTCCCTACTCTTTCACCAGCTACTGCTACATTTCTTGCCTCCCTTTTACAGCAAAACTCTTTAAAATAGTTGTCTTTACATGCTATCTTCAATTCCTCTTCCCCTTTGGTCTTAGAACTCACTTCAGTCAGATTTTTACCCCATGACTCCACAGAAACTGCTCTTATCCTTGTAGTCAGTGATCTCCTTATTACTAAATCCAATGGTGAATTCTACTTCCTTGTCTTTTTAGCCTTTCAGCAACATATTCTATAGCTGATCATCCTTGCTTGATATTCTTCTTTACATGGCTTCCTGGTCACCATGTTCTCTTGCAGTTTTTTTCCTGTGTCACTAGCTGCTGCTCCTCAGTCTCCTCCAGCATTTCCTCATTTTCTTGACCACTTAATGGCTCAGGGCTCAGTATTTGTTCCTCTTCTCTATCTATACCCAATCCTTTGGTGATCTTATATAGTCTCAATAAATTCCATCTGTATGATAAATCTCCCAGATTTTTCTCTCCAGCCTAGAGCTCCATCTAGAACTCCAGATTAATACATGCCAACTGTTTCTTCCACATCTTCACTTGGATATTGAACAGCAGTCTCAAACTCAGCATGCTTTAAACTGAGTATCTGACCTCTCCCCCCAAATTCTGTTTCACCCATCACCTACCCTAGTGATCCCCAACCTTTTTGGCACCAGGGACCAGTTTCATAGAAGACAATTTTTCCATGGATAAGGAGGGGGATTTGAGTGATGGGGAGCAGTTGTATATACAGACAAAGCTTCACTTGCTTGCCTGCCACTCACCTCCTGCTGTGTGGCCTAGTTCCTAACAGGCTACAGACAAGTACTGGGGGTTGGGGACCCCTGACCTAACGCACTAGGTAGCAGTTCCTTATTGCCTAAGTTATTCTTGACTCCTCCTTTCCCTTCACATAGCACAATTGAATACATCAGGAATACAAAAGTCTTTACCTTCAAAATATACCCACAATCCAACTTCTTAACACTCACCCTCTGATGCTACTGTGAGCTATCTTCTCTTGCCTGAATTGCTATAAAAGGCTCTTCAATACAGCAGCTGGAGGGATCTTTTAGAAATATGAGCCAGGAGTACCCTGGTGGTCCAGTGGTTAGGACTCAGGGCTTTCACTGCTGTGGCCTGGGTTCAATCCCTGGTCAGGGAACTAAGACCTCACAAGCTGGCTTTAAATATATATATATATACACACATATATATATATAAAATTTTACTCTTTTACTCAAAATCCTATAGTGGTTTCTCATTTCAATCAGTAAACTCCAAACTCCTTCAATGACCCACAAAGTCTACAGAAGCTGGCCCCCATTGCCTCTCTGGACTTTTCTGCTCTAATTGGTCCCTCAGTTTCCCTACTCAGTCATACTGGTCCCACTGCTGTTCTTTAAACATATTGTGTATCCCTTTGATTTAGCTGTTTCCTCTGCCAGGAAGGAGATATTGAAAGTGAAAATGTCAGTCACTCAGTCATTCCCAACTCTTTGTGATCCCATGAGACTGTAGCCCACAAGGCTCCTCAGTCCATGGGATTTTCCAGGCAACAATACTGAAAAGGGTTGCCATTTCCTCATCCATGATATCTTTCCCAACCCAGGGCTCAAACTCTGGTCTCCCACACTGCAGGCAGAGTCTTTACCATCTGAACCACCAGGGAAGCCCATGAAGGAGATAAGGAGCTGCCAAAACAATATCTTCCCCCAAATAGCCACCTGGCTACCTTCCTCTCCACCTTCAATGTCTTCGTTCAGTTCTCAGCTTCTAGATGAAGTCTACCCTGACTACCCTATTCAACGCTGAAATTTAAATCTTCACCTCTGCAATTCCAGGTTCTTCTTATCTTACCTGTCTTTTTGTTTTCCATAACACTACCTTCTGATATAATATAAGATGTACAGATTATTACTTCGTAACCTACTACCATCATCCTCTATATCTGCAGGGGATTGGTTCTAGGACCCCCAAACAGATACCAAAATCGATGGATGCTCAAGTATATGAAATGGGGTAGTTTTGCATTACACCTTCGCACACCTTCCATATACTTTAATCATCTCTTTGTTGTTTAATGACTAAGTTGTATCTGACCCTTTTGCAACCCCATGGACTGTAACCCACCAGACTCCTCTGTCCATGAGATTCCCTAGGCAAGAATCCTGGAATGGGTTGACATTTTATTATCCAGGAGATCTTCCTGACTCAGGGATCAAATTTGTGTCTCCTGCATTGGCAGACAGATTCTTTATTGCTGAGCCACCAGTTCAGCTCAGTTACTCAGTCGTGTCCAACTCTTCGTGACCCCATGGAGTGCAGCATGCCAGGCCTCCCTGTCCATCACCAACTCCTGGAGTTTACTCAAACTCATCTCCACTGAGTCGGTGATGCCATCGAGCCATCTCATCCTCTGTCGTCCCCTTCTCCTCCCGCCTTCAGTTTTCCCCAGCATCAGAGTCTTTTCAAATGAATCAGCACTTCGCATCAGGTGGCCAAACTATTGGAGTTTCAGTTTCAACATCAGTTCTTCCAATGAACACTCAGGACTGATATCCTTTAGGATGGACTGGTTGGATCTCCTTGCAATCCAAGGGACTCGCAAGAGTCTTCTCCAACACCACACACAGTTCAAAAGCATCAATTCTTCGGTGCTCAGCTTTCTTTATAGTCCAACTCTCACATCCATACATGACTACTGGAAAAATCATAGCCTTGACTAGACAGACCTTTATTGGCAAAGTAATGTCTCTACTTTTTAATATGCTGTCTAGGTTGGTCATAACTTTCCTTCCAAGGAGTAAGCGTCTTTTAATTTCATAGCTACAGTCACCATCTGCAGTGATTTTGAAGCCCCAAAAAATAGTCAGCCACTGTTTCCACTGTTTCCCCATCTATTTGCTATGAAGTGATGGGACTGGATGCCATGATCTTAGTTTCCTGAATGTTGAGTTTTAAGCCAACTTTTTCACTCTCCTCTTTCACTTTCCTCAAGAGGCACTTTAATTCTTCTTCACTTTCTGCCGTAAGGGTGGTGTCATCTGCATATCTGAGGTTATTGATATTTCTCCTGGCAATCTCAATTCCAGTTTGTGCTTCCTCCAGCCCAGCGTTTCTCATGTTGTACTCTGCATAGAAGTTAAATAAGCATGGTGACAATATACAGCCTTGACGTACTCCTTTTCCTATTTGGAACCAGTCTGTTGTTCCATGTCCAGTTCTAACTGTGGCTTCCTGACCTGCATACAGGTTTCTCAAGAGGCAGGTGAAGTGGTCTGGTATGCCCATCTCTTTTAGAATTTTCCACAGTTTATTGTGATCCACACAGTCAAAGGCTTTGGCATGGCCTTTATATAAAGCAGAAATAGATGTTTTTCTGGGACCCGTTTGCTTTTTTGAAGATCCAGCGGATGTTGGCAATTTGATCTCTGGTTTCTTTGCCTTTTCTAAAACCAACTTGAACATCTAGCTGAGCCACCAAGGAAGCCCTTAATCATCTCTCAATTTCTTATAATACCTCATAAGTAAATGTTAGTCACTTAGTCGTGTCCAACTCTTTGCGACCCATGGACTGTAGCCTACCAGGCTCCTCAGTCCACAGGATTTTCCAGGTAAGCGTACTGGAGTGAGTCGACACTTCCTTCTCCAGAGGATCTTCCTGACCCAGGGATCTAACTCAGGTCTCCCGCATTGTAGGCAGACACTTTACAACTGAGCCACCAGGGAAGCCCTTAATATAATGTAAATACTATGTAAAGAGCTTCCCTGGTGGCTCAGATGGTAAAAGCATCTGCCTGCAATGCGGGAGACCGGGGTTTGATTCCTGGGTCGGGAAGATCCCCTGGAGAAGGAAATGGCAATCCACTCCAGCACTCGTACCTGGAAAATCCCATAGACAGAGGAGCCTGATAGGCTACAGTCCATGGGGTCGCAAAGAGTCGGACACAACTGAGCGACTTCACTTTCACTTTCACTATGTAAATAGTTGTAAATACAATGTAACTGTTATATAAATAGTTGTAAATGCTATTTAAATAGTTGCCTGAACGAGGCAAATTCAGGTTTTGCTTTCTGGAACTTTCTGGAGCTTTTTTCCCAAATATTTTTCTCTTGGCCATACCAATTGGCATATGGGATCCTAGTTCCCAGACTAGGCATCGAACAGGCAAAGAAGAAAAGGAAAGATATACCCATCTGAATGCAGAATTCCAAAGAATAGCAAGGGGAGAGAAGAAAGCCTTCCTCAGTGACCAATGCAAAGAAATAGGGAGAAACAATAGAATGGGAAAGACTAGAGATCTCTTCAAGAAAATTAGAGATACCAAGGGAACATTTCATACAAAGATGGGCACAATAAAGGACAGAAATGGTGTGGACCTAACAGAAACAGAAGATATTAAGAAGAGGTGGTAAGAATACACAGAAAAACCATACAAAAAAGATCTTAATGACCCAGATAACCACAATGGTGTGATCACTCACCTAGAGCCAGACATCCTGGAATGGGAAGTCAAGTGGGTCTTAGGAAGCATCACTACAAACAAAGCTAGTATTGGTGATGGAATTCCAGCTGAACTATTTCAAATCCTGAAAAATGATGCTGTGGAAGTGCTGCACTCAATATGCCAGCAAATTTGGAAAACTCAGCAGTGGCCACAGGACTGGAAAAGGTCAGTTTTCATTCCAATCCCAAAGAAAGGCAATGCCAAAGAATGCTCAAACTGCTGCACAATTGCATTCATCTCACACACTAGCAAAGTAATGCTCAAAATTCTCTAAGCCAGGCTTCAACAGTACGTGAACCGTGAACTTCCAGATGTTCAAGCTGGATTTAGAAAAGGCAAAGGAACCAGAGATCAAATTGCCAACATCTACTGGATCATCGAAAAAGCAAAAGAGTTCCAGAAAATAAATCTACTTCTGCTTTATTGACTACAGTAAAGCCTTGACTGTGTGGATCACAACAAACTCTGGAAAATTTTTAAAGAGATAGGAATACCAGACCACCTTACCTGCCTCCTGAGAAAGCTGTATGCAGCTTTCAAGAAGCAACAGTTAGAACAGGACATGGAACAACAGATTGGTTCCAAATTGGGAAAGGAGTACCCCAAGGCTGTATATTGTCACCCTGATTATTTTACTTATATGTAGAATACATCATACAAAATGCTGGGCTGGATGAAACACAAGCTAGAATCAAGATTGCTGGGAGAATTATCAATAACCTCAGATATGTAGATGATACCACCCTTATGGCAGAAAGCGAAGAAGAACTAAAGAGCCTCTTGATGAAAGTGAAAGAGGAAAGTGAAGAAGCTGGTTTAAAACTAAACATTCAAAAAAACTAAGATCACGGCATCCAGTCCCATCACTTCATGACAGATAGATGGGGAAACAGTGGAAACAGTGAGAGACTATTTTCTTGGGCTCCAGAATCACTGCAGATGGTGACTGCAGCCATGAAATTGAAAGATGCTTGATCCTTGAAAGAAAAGTTGTGACCAATCTAGACAGCATATTAAAAAGCAGAGATATTACTTTGCCAACAAAGGTCATCTAGTCAAAGCTACGGTTTTTCCAGTAGTGATGTATGTATGTGCGAGTTGGACCATAAAGAAAGCTGAGTGCTGAAGAATTGATGTTATTGAACTGTGGTGTTGGAGAAGACTCTTGAGAATCCCTTGGACTGCAAGGAGATCCAACCAGTCCATCCTAAAGGATATCAGTCCAGAGTGTTCATTGGAAAGACTGATTTTGAAGCTGAATCTCCAGTACTTTGGCCACTTGATGATGCAAAGTGCTGATTCATTTGAAAAGACCCTGATGCTGGGAAAGATTGAAGGCGGGAGTAGAAGGAGACAACAGAGGAGATGGTTGGATGGCAACACTGACTCAATGGACGTAAGTTTGAGCAAGCTCTGGGAGTTTTGATAGACAGGGAAGCCTGGTCTGCTGCAGTCCCTGGGGTTGCAAAGAGTTGGACAGGACTGAGCAATGAACTGAACCGTGCCCTTGGTAGTCCTGTAGTAGAAGTGTGGTGTCCTAACGTCTGGACCACTCGGGAATTCCCTTTCCAAATACTTTTAATCTGAGGTTGGTTCAATCTGTGGATGTGGAACCCACAGATACAAAGGGTGGACTGTATAGAATTTACTTATTTATTACAACTTAATCTCTGTGGGGGCTTCACTAATGTAGCACTTTGTGCCTAGAACACAGCACAGTATTTGTTGAAGGTATGAATAAAGGAACAGATTTACTCTTTGTCACCAGGTTTCTAAAATTTCAGGATAATGATGGCCTGGATAATGGATAATGATCACGATGATGGTGTTTGTGCATTTCAAGAGGAAAAAGGAATAAAAAAAAATTCTTTAATACTTGAAAGCAGGAGCTCTCTTTTACAATATGATAGCCACTTTTTGATATGTGTGTGTGTGTGCACGTGAGTGTTCAGTTGTCTGACTTTTTGTGATCTCATGGACTGTAGCCCACCAGGCTCCTCTGTCCTTGGGATTTTCCAAGCCAGAATACTGGAGTGGGTCTCCACTTGCTACACCAGGGGATCTCCCTGACCCAGGGATGGAACCTGCAGCTCTTGAGTCTTCTGCATTGGCAGGTGGATTCTTTACCACTGAACCAAAATCCTTCTAAAATGTATTCCACTTCCTCTTGCTACTTTAAGATGCTGCCTGAATACTGATTTACCTTTTCTTAAGAGGCTCTGGACCTCTCTAGGTTTCTCAATAATAGTATCCTGCTGTTGTATGAGGAAGTCTTAGATCCTGCTGCGATACCCCGGGGTGTACCCAAATATCCTTTTTAGCTTGGCTTCTAATTCAGCTGAGCCGCGGAGCCAGGAAGTGGGAAATGGAGCCCTAGTTAGAGGGGACACAGCTCCTCTCTCCAACTTTCCATCACTGAGGAGCCATGTCTCCTCTCTGTCAACCATCATCCCCTGCTTACTCATCAGCTTCCTCAAGGCCATATGCTGCTGCTGCTGCTAAGTCACCTTAGTCATGTCCGACTCTGTGCAACCCCAGAGACGGCAGCCCACCAGGCTCCCCTGTCCCTGGGATTCTCCAGGCAAGAACACTGGAGTGGGTTGCCATTTCCTTCTCCGATGCATGAAAGTGAAAAGTGAAAGTGAAGTCGCTCAGTCGTGTCCAACTCTTCAAGACCCCATGGACTGCAGCCTACCAGGCTCTTCCATCCATAGGATTTTCCAGGCAAGAGTACTGGAGTGGGGGTGCCATTGCGTTTTCCGCAAGGCTATATAGTTAGGGATTCTTTTTCTCAAGAAAAGTGATCATTTGCAGGCACAAGAGCTCTGCAGAAAACTGGTTAGTGGGGAGAACCTTCTGGAGGGCTGAGGGATGGCGGGCTATGGTGGGGGGTGGGGCTGGTGCAGGCCACTTCCTCTTTCTGCCAGGGGTGGCTCCCTCTGTGTTTGAGAACTGGAACAAAGCAGCCACCCCTCGGGCTGCTTCCTCTTGCACCAGCTCCCACCGGCTGTCTCTGGCAGATTTTCAAATAAGACTTGCTTCACCCACTGCGCCAAATGCTGGCAATCACTGTGGACACAAATGCCAGCTGAAAAGCCAAAAGAAAAAGGAAATGAGCAAGGCCAGGAGTGACCCCTTAGAGGCTGACTCTATGAACAATTCAAACAATAAAAGAAGTTCAAGAGTCCCCTACATAATATATGATTTTTGTTTTTTTGTAACACCCCGATGTTTGAGAAAAAGCAGTAATTCTAGAATTGGCAGAGTCTCTGCTTACAAACTTTCCCAGCAGGAGATCCAGGGACCCAATTAGAGGGAAAATATGCCTAATCTTGCTTTTTTTGCTTTCCTTTGAGTTGTGTTTATCTCATTCTAAGTACCTCCATAGAATGAATGCAATGATGGGTATTCAGTTCACATTTCAGTCACCAGTCCCTCTAAATTACACACCTACCCTCTCTCCTACCACTCACCTAGGACTTTTACAGGTGAGCCCTGAAAGAACTTCATGTCTTAGACAAAGAAAGAGAGGGGGAAACAGCCTGAGAGGAGAAAACAGGAACAGACTTTCTTAGGCGTTTTTCCCCCTGCATGGAAAACACCTGAAAAATAATCTCTTCTATTTCTGGGTCGAAATTGAAATCCATGCCCTTCTTTCTTTAACAACAAAAAAAATATGCTTGTGTATGCACATGTGTGTGTATAAGCATACCTGAGGATCACAGTTTACAAAGAAAAAACGCTTCATTTGCTTTGAAATATATCATTGAAAAATACTATGCTCTGAATATTTTTTAAAATTCCAGAATAAAGCAATTATTAGACTTGTCTTTTCATTTCAGGCTGAGCTCCTCAGAACAATACCCATGTTCATTCCTGGAAAAATGGGTGATGAATGAAAGGGTAAAAACCTGTAAATCAATCCATATTCACATGGAGTAGATGCTCGGTGACACACAGGGAAGACAAAGGGGCTTATCTTTCAGGCTAGAGGAATGTTTATCTAAGCATTTTAATTATCTACTTATACATTTTAAATACCGAATAAATGGGATTTTTAGAATGCTTAGTTGTCACTGTTATTTTAATCTGTTCTTTACCACCAAAAAGAAGAAAAAGAGAGGTCCACTGATTAATGTACTGCTAGCTGGATACTTATTACATATGTTTTTGGAGGATCTCATTTCCTTGTAATCAGATGCTCTCAAGTTCAAGTCCATTACCTTTTTAAAGGAATAGTGATTTCACTGCAGCTTACTTCTTAGATTTCCAGAATTACACTCTTGCCACCCTAACTCCCTAAAGGAGGATATATTTAATAACTGACTTTATAGATTGAGATCTGTCAACATTAGATCATCAAGGTCCTTACATTTTTCTACTCTGGGGGCTCTACCTGAGGCAAAAAATAGGAAATTCCATGGCATTCCCCTCCTTTTTTATTCCATGGCGCTTTTAGAAATGTGCTGTCTTTTGGGGCTGCAGGTGATTTCATATTCATAACAATTTAGTCTAGTTTAGTCTAGAGCTAATTATGGTTTCTTATTGCTTTGACTAAAAGTAATCCTAGGAGTATAACCTATTATCTTCTGCACCAACAAAAACATTATGTTCATTTCTTTTTTCCCTACATGGGAAAGAGGATGAAAGAGGTGCCCAGTGGGAAGTTTCTAATAAGCAAAATGAATCAGTTATTTTACACCATGTAAAATTAAAGAGTTGTTTATTTGGAGGTTTTTGAGATTCTTAATCGATTCAGTGCATGCTAAATCGATTCAGTCATGTCCTACTCTTTGCGACTGTAGCCCATCAGGCTCCTCTGTCCATGGGATTCTCCAGGCAAGAATACTGGAGTGGGTTGCCATGCCCTCCTCCGGGGGATCTTCCCAACTCAGGGATCAAACTCACATTTCCTGCATTGGCAGGCGGGTTCTTTACTACTAGCACCACCTGGGACACCCTTAAGGAGATTCTGCTGCTGCTGCTGCTAAGTCACTTCAGTCGTGTCCGACTCTGTGCGACCCCAGAGACGGCAGCCCACCAGGCTCCCCTGTCCCTGGGATTCTCAGGCAAGAACACTGGAGTGGGTTGCCATTTCCTTCTCCAATGCATAAAAGTGAAAGTGAAGTTGCTCAGTCATGTCCGACTCTTAGCAACCCCATGGACTGCAGCCTACCAGGCTCCTGCGTCCATGGGATTTGCCAGGCAAGAATACTGGAGAGGGCTGCCATTGCCTTCTTTGTAAGGAGATTCTTCTGCTGCTGCTGCTGCTAAGTCGCTTCAGTCGTGTCCGACTCTGTGCGACCCCATAGACGGCAGCCCACCAGGCTCCACCGTCCCTAGGATTCTCCAGGCAGAACACTGGAGTGGGTTGCCATTTCCTTCTCCAATGCATGAAAGTGAAAAGTGAAAGTGAAGTCTCTCAGTCGTGCCCGACCGACTCTTAGCGACCCCATGGACTGCAGCCTACCAGGCTCCTCCATCCATGGATTTGCCAGGCAAGAATACTGGAGTGGGCTGCCATTGCCTTCTCTGTAAGGAGATTCTAATGATCTTCAAATTTTTACTATTAGAAAACAGAGGGACTTCCCTGGAGGTGCAGAGGTTAGGACTCAGCGCTTTTATTGCTGGGGGTGCGGCTCTGATCCATGGTCAGGGAACTAAGATCCTGCATGCTGCACAACCTAAAGAAATAAAGGAAACAGAAAATTAGCGTTCCTAAGTAGGTGACATCAGGAAGTAGAGTGTCCTATCCAATTCTTCCTCTGTAAATCTCAGGATTGCTTCAACGAATCAAACTTATCTTATATTTCAGTTCATTAGTAAATGGAATAGCCAGATAACCTACTAGAATTTTTACTCTGGTATACACATATATATATTTTAATATACTGGCTTTAGTCTAAGAAGTACATTGACCACATGATCTCTGGTTTAAAATTTTGCTTTAAATAGCAGCAATATTATAATGAATCTGACATTTTAGATTACTGTCCACATGATTCAACCTAAGTATTCGATTAAACAATGTTAATGAAAAATTGAATGAACTAGATAGCAGATCTGCATCATTTAGATGAAATAAAGTGTTTGGATTAGGTGTTCAGAGTGACGTTGGTGGGGTCATGGGTTACAGTCCAGGCTCCAGAGTCAGACCAATTTCACTTCAAATCTAGACTCCACCACTTACTAATTGTGCAACCTTGGAATTGTTTCAAATCTAAAGCCTCTAATAGAGTTATGAGTGGTAAACAAACGAAATCTGACATATAGTGAGGATTCAATAAACATCAGAAATACTTACTATTATTTGAAATAAATTTATCAGGTGTTTTGTACAGCAGGGTTTCTCAATGTTGGAATGGTTTAAATGTGCACATGAATTCCTTGGGAACCTTGTTAAAAAGCAGATTCTGATTTAGTAGGACTGGGATGGGGTCTGAGCACCTACATCCCTAACAAGCTTCCAGATGGGTATCTCTACCACCACACATCAAGGATATGTGGCAAAGAAGAACACATACTTTGGATTTATTCATCTGCAGACTAGAATCCTGACTCCAAACATGTCAGCAATATGACCTGGGCAAAGTCAAGCTTTCTCATTTCTACCATGGAGAGGATAACATGTCTTTCTAGTTAAATCAACTTTTTGAAAATAAAAAACCGTGAATTCAGGGACTTCCCTGGTGGTCCAGTGGCTAAGACTCGGAACTCCCAATGCAGGGGGCCCAGGTCTGCCCTGGTCAGGGAGCTAGAGCCCACAAATGCCACAACTAAGAGTTTGCGTGCTGCAACTAAAAAAGATCCCAGCTTTCTTTTCGGCCGGAACCACCATCTTCCAGTGATTCGCCAAGATGACCAACACCAAGGGAAAGAGGCGGAGTACCTGCTACATGTTCTCCAGGCCTTTCAGAAAACATGGAGTTGTTCCTTTGGCCACATACATGCGAATCTATTGTAGATGTGATATTGTAGATATCAAGGGAATGGGTACTGTTCAAAAAGGAATGCCCCACAAATGTTACCATGGCAAAACTGGGAGAGTCTACAATGTTACCCAGCATGCTGTTGGCATCATTGTAAACAAACAAGTTAAGGGCAAGATTTGCCAGAGAATTAATGTGCGTATCGAGCATATTAAGCATCTAAGAGCCGAGATAGCTTCCTGAAACGTGGACTTGGGTTCAGCTGAAGCGCCAGCCTGCTCCACCCAGAGAAGCACACTTTGTGAGGACCAATGGAAAGGAACCCGAACTGTTGGAGCCCATTCCGTATGAATTCATGGCCTGATGGGTGTAAAAATAAAGACCTGGACTGTAAAAAAATAAAAATAAAAAAATAAAAAAGATCCCATGTACCACAACTAAAGACCCTGCATGCTACAACCGAAAAAATATATATGTATCCAGCATGCCGCAACAAAGACTGGAAATCCTGCGTGCTTTAACAAAGACACATTGCAGCCAAATAAGCAAATAAACATGTTTCAAAAATAGTGAAACTCAAGCAGTACCTGCCATCTTATAGGTACTTAACAAATCTGAGTTCATTTTTTTCCATAAGACATGTTCTACTGGTTCATCCAATATGAAAGGCTATGATAAGCCTTCCTTCCTGGCAAGGCTGAAAATTCCAATCTTCTTTGAAAACATCTTAGAATTTGATGATTATAAAATCAACTTCAATGCTGATTTAAAAAGTTGTCATTGCATGGCAAGCAGATCAATTCAGACCAGATGTTGTGGTAACAGATCAGGAAAATGCCCCAGGCAAGTGGTGGTCAGCTTCACTAAGTACCAACACATGGCCAGTCTTATTTTAGTTTGACTCTCACCCTCTTCTTCCATCTCTGAACCACGTTAAATCAAATCCAAGACATAATATTATTTCACCCATAAATATTTCAGTACATATCTTTAAAAATTAAGGGTTTTTTCCTTTAAAGACATGACCATGATACCATTATAAGAATCATTTCTAACAAAATTGCAACTATTGAATTTATGCATGTGCACATGCTCAGTCACTCAATCATGTCTGACTCTCTGTGACCACATGCACTGTAGCCCACCAGGCTCTTCTGTCCGTGGGATTCTCCAGGCAAGCATACTGAAGTGGGTACCCATTTCCTTCTCCAGGGGTTCTTCCCAACCCAGGGATCAAACCTGCGTCTCCTGCATTGGCAGGCAGATACTTTACCACTGAGCCATCTGGAAAGCCCATTGAATTTACAGCATATGTTAAATCACCATCCAATTTTTACTATAGTTAATGAGATTGGAATGCATGTTAAAGTAGAATTCAAAACAGCCCCACACTTAAGAACAAAGGGAATATGCCTGTTCCCTAGATGCTGCGCTTGTCAAAGAGGACAAGGCAGTCATCGTCTTACCTGCAGAACTCGCATCCTCGGCGTCCCTCTCCTCACGGCCAGTTTGAATCGCTCTGCCAAGTCTAAGTGTGGATTTCCTCTGCACACTGTCCTCTGTACTCTGAGCAGTCCCTGCTTCATTCTCTCCATCTGACAGAAAGACTGCTTTTAACCTTTGCCAGGAGCATGCCCCTCTGCGCAGGCTGATCTGAGTTCTAAGCTCACACAAAGAGCTTAGGGTTCTAGGAGCTCATAAATATTAGACCTGGAAAGGCTAACCAGGTCTAACATCCTAGTTCAGCCACTAGATCTGAAAACTGAGGTGCAGGAGTGTTAAGTCGACTTGCCCTGTTTCAGGATTCTCTCAGAAGCTCTCAAAATAAGGGCAAATCATTGCACATGTGATCTGATCTTTCCATGACGATAAAATTTCAATTGGGGAGTTTGATCTCTTATTTTATAACATATTTTTTGTCTTGGAGATTAAGAAATATATATGATTAGAGCAAAAACATGTCATTAAAGAAGATGAAAGGTTTTTCATCATTGTCTGAAAACCCATGGGTTCTTTTTGAACCCATATAAAATTTCTATTTCAATTTATAATTATAAAATATTTAAAACATATAAATATAAAAATCAATATATATATATGTTATATTAATATGCATTGCTGCTGCTGCTGCTGCTGCTAAGTCGCTTCAGTCGTGTCTGACTCTGTGTTACCCCATAGACGGCAGCCCACCAGGCTCCCCCGTCCCTGGGATTCTCCAGGCAAGAACACTGGAGTGGGTTGCCATTTCCTTCTCAATGCATGAAAGTGAAAAGTGAAAGTGAAGTCACTCAGTCGTGCCCGACTCTTAGCGACCCCATGGACTGTAGCCTACCAGGCTCCTCCATCCATGGGATTTTCCAGGCAGGAGTACTGGAGTGGGCTGCCATTGCCTTCTCCGTAATATGCATTAATAATATGCATATTATATAAAAGTAACATATCACCATAGATATCCTTCCTGCTTAGAATTTTTTATTGAATATATTTAACATACAAGACTATAAATTTAAGGTATATAACCTTAGAATTTTTTAAAGAAAGTCCACTCTACTCTCATCCTTTTCAAATTCTTTCTTTAGAGGTAGTCTCATCTTAAAAACAGGTGAATTTCATTCTCATGCAGATACATATTTATATATTCAACTGTATGTTTTAAATTTTTACATGAAGGCTATATACTATGTGTACATTTTACAAATTGCTTTTTTCACTCAACATTATTCTTTCAAGATTGAGTCATATAGATATATAGGAGGGTCTTTAATCATTCATTTTAATTGCTATACTATAGAATTCTACTGTACGAATAATCCAGTTTATTTAATCCATTCTCCCTCAAAAGAAGACCTAAATTGATCTGCTAGGTATCTTTTATTAGATTTATCACAAGGTACCCTATCCCTTGGAGGAGGACGTGGCAACCCACTCCAGTATTCTTGCCCGGAGTATCCCATGGACAGAGGAGCCTGGCGGGCTACAGTCCACAGGGTCGCAAAGAGGTAGACATGACTGAAGCAGCTCAATATGCTTGATGGCATTGATTCATTTGTTATTATTTATTATTTATTAATGGAATAATAATAAAGGTTATGTCCTTATTGGTTGCAGATAAATCAGCATGCTATTGCTGTTAGTATATTAATCCCATATCCACCAATTTTGCTGACTATTTTATTCATTTTGAGATTTTCTTGTGGTAGGATGATATCGTAGCCCACCACTTTCCTCAATACTTCTTACTGTAACAGCATGGGCTTCCCTGGTGGCTCCGTGGTAAAGAATCCGCCTGCCAATGCAGGAGACTCAAGTTCAATCCCTGGGTCGGGAAGATCCCCTAGAGAAAAAAATGGCAACCCACTCCAGTATTCTTGCCTGGAGAATTCCATGGACGGAGGAGCCTGAGGGACTAGAGTTCATGAAGTCACAGAGTCGGACACGACTGAGCAACTAACCAACAACTGTAATAAGATAGAGAAATTGGGTTTATCAGAATTTTAGGGGCGAGCGTGACTGAAAGCTAGAGAAACAGATGGCTTGGTGGGCCTGTTCCTCTTGCAAGAAGCAGCCAGAGCTGGGGATTGCCCATCCAAGGCTTCATGTACAGAGGGTGTCATGGGTTTGAAAAGGGGGGTGACCTGTGGCACCGCTCGGGGACCTCATGAGATAGTGGGGGTTGCATTCTTAGTGATGTGATCCCCTCCTCTGTGTCTTAACGCGTCTTCAGTACAAAAAAGAAAACAATCACATCCTTCATCTCACTGATATTTTTGCAGGAACCACCGAGAAGGTGGAATTTTCTATCTGGACACGATGCAGGGTCACTGGAACCGAAGCTGCCAGTATCCAAACGAGCAGGAGGAGGTGGAGCCACGGTCCCGGGGAGGCAGTGGCAGGAGGGCCCCTACTCCACCACTCGGGTGTGCAGTAATGGGGGGGGCACACGGTCCAAAAATAGGATTCACTTACCTTTTTTGCCAAAATTTCTTCGTTTAAAGTCTGAGTTTGCTAATTCTTTGGCTCCTTAAAATTAAAGTGTGATCTATGGGGCATGAGAAAAAATTATCACCTTTACATTATCTCCCTAGTGACTTGTCACAGGGCAAAATTCCATCCTTAGCTTCATTTCTTCAAGGCCATCTACACACATAATGAGTTATGGCCTTCTGGTATCTGAGGAGGCAATAAACCAATTCTGCATGACTAATGTTAATGTAGATTTGTTGATTCATTTAATCCACCAATGAAAAGGAAAAAGACAATAGGAAAATCTTGGAATGTTGGGTCAAACTACCAGGGTTAAATCCTCAGTGTTTTATGATTAATCCTGTGCTGTTTGGGGCCATCACTTAGATTCTATTGCCTCAGTTTCTTCATCTATAAAATGGAAATGAATAAATAGTGCCTACCACATAGGATGGCTGTGAAAATTAAGTGAGTTCAACTTAATCAAGCACTTAGAACATTGTCTACCTCATAGAAAGCACTATTTAGGACTTTCCTGGTGGTACAGCAGATAGGAATCCGCCTGGCAATGCAGGGGACATAGGTTCTATCCCTGATCCAGGAAGATCCGACATGCCGCAGACCAACTAAGCCCGCTGGCCACAACTACTGAAGCCCATGAGCCTAAAGCCTGTGCTCCACAAGAGAAGTCACTGCTATGAAAACCCCATGCACTGAAATGAGAGAGTAGCCTCTATTCACTGCAAATGGAGAAAGCCCATGCATAGCAATGAAGCCTCAGAACAGCCAAAATATATAAATAAATAAATAAAAATTATCCAAAAGAGAAAGCACTATTATTATTAGCTTTGATTACTAGCATCATTAGAGAGGAAGCAAACCTCTGCTTTTTTGACGAATGGCCCCAAGAGCAGCTCATTTTGAGGAAATAAAAAGATGGGAAAATCTACCCACATACTATGATTGACATAGTATGATCTTCTGACAACACAAGAGAAGACAACACAAGGACATCACCAGATGGTCAACACCGAAATCAGATTGATTGTATTCTTTGCAGCCAAAGATGGAGAAGCTCTATACAGGCAGCAAAAACAAGACCAGAAGCTACCTGTGGCTCAGATCGTGAAATCCACAAATTCAGACTTAAATTGAAGAAAGTAGGGAAAACCACTAGACCATTCAGGTATGACCTAAATCAAATCCCTTATGATTATACAGTGGAAGTGAGAAATAGATTTAAGGGACTAGATCTGATAGAGTACCTGATGAACTATGGACAGAGGTTCATGACATTGTACAGAAGACAGGGATAAAGACCATCCCCATGGAAAAGAAATGTAAAAAAGCAAAATGGCTGTCTGGGGAGACCTTAAAATAGCTGTGAAAGGAAGAGAAGCAAAAAGCAAAGGAGAAAAGAAAAGATATAAGCATCTGAATGCAGAATTCCAAAGAATAGCAAGGAGAGATAAGAAAGCCTTCTTCAGCAATCAATGCAAAGAAATAGAGGAAAACAACAGAATGGGAAAGACTAGAGATCTCTTCAAGAAAATTAGAGATACCAAGGGAACATTTCATGCAAACATGGGCTCGATAAAGGACAGAAATGGTATGGACCTAACAGAAGCAGAAGATATTAAGAAGAGGTGGCAGGAATACACAGAACTCTACAAAAAGATCTTCATGACTCAGATAATCACGATGGTGTGATCACTCACCTAGAGCCAGACATCCTGGAATGGGAAGTCAAGTGGGCCTTAGAAAGCATCACTACGAACAAAGCTAGTGGAGGTGATGGAATTCCAGTGGAGCTATTTCAAATCCTAAAAGATGATGTTGTGAAAGTGCTGCACTCAATATGCCAGCAAATTTGGAAAACTCAGCAGTGGCCACAGGACTGGAAAAGGTCACTTTTCATTCCAATCCCAAAGAAAGGCAATGCTAAAGAATGCTCAAACTACCGCACAATTGCACTCATCTCACACGCTAGTAAAGTAATGCTCAAAATTCTCCAAGTCAGGCTTCAGCAGTATGTGAACCGTGAACTTCCAGATGTTCAAGCTGGTTTTAGAAAAGGCAGAGGAACCAGAGATCATTGCCAACATCCGCTGGATCATGGAGAAAGCAAGAGAGTTCCAGAAAAACATCTATTTCTGCTTTATCGACTATGCCAAAGTCTTTGACTGTGTGGATCACAATAAACTGTGGAAAATTCTTCAAGAGATGGGAATACCAGACCACCTGACCTGCCTCTTGAGAAACCTATATGCAGGTCAGGAAGCAACAGTTAGAACTGGACATGGAACAACAGACTGGTTGCAGATAGGAAAAGGAGTACGTCAAGGCTGTATATTGTCACCCTGCTTATTTAACTTCTATGAAGAGTACATCATGACATACGCTGGGCTGGATAAAGCACAAGCTGGAATCAAGATTGCCGGGAGAAAGATCAATAACCTCAGATATGCAGATGACACCACCCTTATGGCAGAAAGTGAAGAGGAACTAAAAAGCCTTTAATGAAAGTGAAAGAGGAGAGTGAAAAAGTTGGCTTAAAGCTCAACATTCAGAAAACTAAGATCATGGCATCTGGTCCCTACACTTCATGGGAAATAGATGGGGAAACAGTGGAAACAGTGTCAGACTTTATTTTTTGGGCTCCAAAATCACTACAGATGGTGACTGCAGCCATGAAATTAAAAGACGCTTCCTCCTTGGAAGGAAAGTTATGACCAACCTAGATAGCATATTCAAAAGCAGAGACGTTACTTTGCCAACAAAGGTCCATCTAGTCAAGGCTATGGTTTTTCCTGTGGTCATGTATGGATGTGAGAGTTGGACTGTGAAGAAAGCTGAGCGCCGAAGAATTGATGCTTTTGAACTGTGGTGTTGGAGAAGACTCTTGAGAGTCCCTTGGACTGCAAGGAGATCCAACCAGTCCATTCTGAAGGAGATCATTCCTGGGTGTTCATTGGAAGGACTGATGCTAAAGCTGAAACTCCAATACTTTGGCCACCTCATGTGAAGAGTTGACTCATTGGAAAAGACTCTGATGCTGGGAGGGATTGGGGGCAGGAGGAAAAGGAGACGACAGAGGATGAGATGACTGGATGGCAACACTACTCGATGGACATGAGTCTGGGTGAACTCCGGGAGTTGGTGATGGACAGGGAGGCCTGGCATGCTGGGATTCATGGGGTTGCAAAGAGTCAGACACAATTGAGCAACTGAACTGAACTAAGTATGATAGAAAACAAAGAATCGGGAGCAACGGAGAGCAGGGACATTGAGAGTGAAAGGAGGCTTTAAAGAAGAGAACTCAGGACTTCCCTGGTGGTCCAATGGTCAAGATTCCAGGCTCCCAAGGCGGGCGCAGTGGGGGGGCACACTGCAGGTTGGGGAATATGATTCTGCATGCCACACAGTGTGGCCAAAATAAAAAAAAGATGTGGGACCAGGTAGAAATGGTTTCTCCTTTGAAGTTTCCCATAGAACAATGTCTAGATGCCTGGTCCTGGCATTGGGGGAATTATAAATGTTTTTCACCATCTGTACCCTCCAGAGTGATCAGCTTTTGTTGCAATAATGCTGCATGAAAAGGCAGCCTGTAACTCAGCACAAATGACACCAAGTATGCATTTATGGGTCTGCAGGTCAGCTGGAATTGGTTCCAGACTGTGGGTCTGCTCCACAGGGCTCATTCTGTGGTACAGGCTGAGGTTCCTGTTCTTCTCCTGGTGGAGGTCAGAAGCTTCCAGAGGCCTCGGAGCAGAACTCACACACACACACACACATGCAGTTGATGGTATATAGCTCTGCCCCCACTCCATTGACCAAAACAAACCACATGGCCAAGCCCAGCATCCATGGGATGGGGAGGTTCTGTTTTCACATCCGTGGAGGTAGGTCAGAGGCAGTAGAAATATATCCTGAACAAATTCTCACTTTTCACACCTTCTGTCTAAGATCTTATGGTTTCAGTTGTGTCTCCGTTCAGCCTTTGGTTTCTTTCTGCAGCGTGCAGGGTCTTAGTTTCCCAACGAGGGATCAAACCTATGTCCCTTGCAAAGGAAGTGTGGAGTCTTAACCACTGGGCAAGTCCCAGCCTTTTCTCAGACTGAAGAATTTAAATCTTCTTCTTCTCTCCTGATAAAGACATCACTCCCTTCTGGCTTTCCTTTCACCCTTGGTCTCCTCATCTTGTTAGACACGACCCATTTTCTTGGTCTTCTTCATTATATGTCCACATTGAACTGTTGGGCTTTTGAGTAAAGCTGGAAATATTGGGTTGGCCAAAAAGTTCATTCAGGTTTTTCCATACTGTCTTACAGAAAAACCCAAAAGAACTTTTGGCCAACCCAATAAATGCCAGTGTTCTTTTCTGGGATCAGGATAAATAAACAAAACTAACATTTTTAGACTCAATTACATGCCAGGTACCAAGCTAGACACTCTTCATTCCATGTTAGCAACACTCATACACTGTTTCTCTCAATCCTCACAGATCAAGCACCTCTAGGGATGAGGCAGGCACCCAGGTGAAGTGAGTGGGATACTGTAGTTTGCTCACATCAGATTAACTGTCTTGCATGGCAGTATCATTTACTTTATTCACAATTGAAAGGAACTCCTATTGAAATGTAAGCACCATTCTTTACTTAATAACTTCTGCAGCAGGCAGCTTGCTCTACACCCATCATAACTCTTCCTATGGGTCACTTTGGAGTAACATGTTACATTGTCTTCTTTCAACACAGACACACTTTATTCTCTTTTTAACTTTCCCTCTTTTTTGGCCATGCTACCTAGCCTGCAGGATCTTAGTTCCCCTACCAGGGATCAAACCAGGGGCCCCAGCAGAGAAGTGCCATCCTAAACACTGGACCTCCAGGGATTTCCTGACTATACACGTGTGCTCAGTTGCTTCAGTCATGTCCAACTCTTTGTGACCCTATGGACTGTGGCCCACCAGGCTTCTCTGGATTCTCCAGGCAAGAATACTGGAGTGGGCTGCCATTTCCTCCTCCAGGGGATCTTATCCACCCAGGGATCAAATCCCTCTTATGTCTCCTGCATTGGCAGGCGGGTTCTTTACCACTAACATCACCTTGGGAACCCTGACTATGTACATAGTTTACAATTCAACATTTAGACTTCTCTTCCACAAATATGGAGAAGGAAATGGCAACCCACTCCAGTATTCTTGCCTGGAGAATCCCATGGAGGGAGGAGCCTGGTAGGCTACAGTCCCTGGGGTCACAAAGAGTCGGACACCACTGAGCAACTTCACTTCCCTTCACTTCACTCCCACAAAGAGAACAACTCTTTTATAATTTTCCTTAAATATACAGCTCTCATATATTTAATTTTCCCATTTCTGTTAGGGATATACACTCAGAGATAGTTCACTTCCCTCTTAGGTATAAGACAATGACTACACAAGAGTGATGTCAAGTGGCAGCTGACATTCAGCCGTGTCATCAGGGTTTCCTTCAGGAAATGGTGAGGACTGAGGTGAAACAGAGAGTGCGTGCCCTCCCACGCACCATCCCTCAGCTCTGAACAATTACTGCCATTTAGGAATTCAAGGCCCCCCCCCCTCAAATCCAGATTTTTCATATAAAAATTCCCAATTTTTAAGTGTCACTAACCATATTAGTCAGGATAGATTAAGTTATGTTGTAGTAACAAACAAACCCTCAAATGTCATTGGCTTAGCACAAACTCAGATGCAGGTCAAGAGGATTCTCTTATCTGGTGACTCAGGGAGCCAGGATCCCTTTATTTGTGATCCTGCCAGCTCCATAGATGGTTTCCAAGACTGCCACTGCCAGGAAGAAAGAGATGCAAAGTGCACACCAGCTCCCAAGTGCTGTGGTCAGGCGATGACACACATCATTTCAGTTCACAGTCCATTGATCCCATGGAGTTGCTTGAGTCCAAAGAAGACAGGGAAATTAAGGGGAGCAGTTGGATATTTGATGACCACTCATTGCCCCTATCATAGCAAGTAATTCAAAACAAATGAACAAACAAGAAAAATCCCTGGGCATATCAAACAAAATACAAATGCAGTCTAGGATCCAATCCAGGGACTAAGAATTATTTTGCAGTTGTAAACAACTAGGGCTTGGGACTTCCCTGGTGATCCAGTGGCTAAGACTCCATGTTCCCAGCACAGGGGGCCTGGATTCAATCCCTGGTCGGGGAACTAGATACCACATGCCACAGCTAAAGATCCTACATGTTCCAACTAAGACCCAAAGCAGTCGAATAAATGAATAAACATTAAAAAAAAAAAAAAAAAACTAACTAGAGCGCAAAGAGATTGTGTCTTGCCCAAGCTACATAGTTAATAAATGGCTGAACTAAGTCCATATTCTTTTTCCACACCATGCTACTATTATTGACCGAATAGTATAGATGGATATCCAGGCTTCCTAAATAACCCTTAAAACTCTTCTCTCTCTGGCCCTAAATAGAATTTCACAATTAACAAGAACCTTATTGACTCTAAGATGTGATTTGTAGGCTTTGCATAGTCCAGTGGTTTCCAACCTTGAGTGAGCAGAGGAACAGGCTGGGAAGCCTGTTCAGACACAGAGTGCTGAGCCTGACCCCAGAGTTTCTGATCCAGGAGGTGTACATTATATACCTTAAAAAAAATTGTTTGACAACTTATGTACTTATGTATTTTTGGCTGTGCAGGTCTTCTTTGCTGTGTGGGCTTCCTCTAGTTGCGGTGGATGGGGACTACTCTCTAACTGTGGTCTCTGGGCTTCTCACTGCGATGGCCTCTGTGCCTGTGGAGCATGGGCTCAGGAGTTGTGGAGCACGGGCCGAGCCCGTGTCCCCTGCAATGGCAGGTGGATTCTTCACCACTGGACTACCAGGGAAGCCCCACATTATACACTTTAATATATGTATACTGGCCTCGGTAAAAAGTTCTACAACATACTTCTTAACCAAAAAAAATTTTTAATGGTTTTACAGTAATTCTAATTTTTATTTTTAGTGGGACACAGCTACCATAATTTTTTTTATTACCTTGCATAAAAAATACCCACCAAAATAACAAAAGTGATGGAAAATAAAGTTTCAACATCCACAGGTTTGTGCATGTAGGGGATATTAAAGTTGCTGCCAGAGACTTCCCTGGCAGTTCAGTGGTTAGGACTCCATGCTTTCACTGCAGAAGGCATGGGGTCAATCCCTGGTCAGGGAACTAAGATCCCGAAAGCTGCAAAGCACAGCCAATAAATTAATAAATACTACTTCCTGGCTGTGTGACATTGGGCACATTGCTTAACCCCTCTGAATCTTAGTTCTCTCCTCTATAATGAATGAGTTGAATGGGGCTCATAGGGCTATTGAGGATTAAATAAAACCAAGTATGTATAGGGGATTCCTTATCTAGAAAGCATAAAACAAATAACTATTATCATTCATCAGCGTAATCTGAAAAATACTTTTAAGAGGGACTTCCCTGGTGGTCCAGTGGCTAAGACTGCGGTTCCAATGCAAGGGGGCCTGAGTTCAATTCCTGGGCAAGGAACTAGATCCTGCATGCCTCAACTAAAGATTCCCCATGCTGCAAGGAAGATCGAAAGGCCTGCGTGCCAGAGCTAAGACCCAGAGCAGCCAAATAAATAAAAATATTAAAAATAAGTAAAGAAATAAGACAGAAGTTTTTCATAAAAGAAGTCTGGACATACACAATATATGGTAAAGTATATGATACTTTATCAGTATATCCAAGCTGATACAGTAATCATACTGTATCTTCTAGGACACACTCGTAGTAAAGAATCCACCTGCAAATGCAGCAGACACAAGGACTCAGGTTTGACCCCTGGGTTGGGAAGATCCCCTGGAGTAGGAAATGGCATCTGACTCCAGTATTCTGACCTGGAGAATTCCATGGACAGAGAAGCCTGGCGGGTTACACTCCAGAGAGTTGCAAAGAGTCAGACACGACTGAGCACATCAACCCTAGGACATAAGCTTTCATCTTTCTGTTCTACCGTTCTCAGCCTATGACCTCCATTCTCAAGGTCACCTCATGTCCCAAGATGACTTCCAAAGGCCAATCATGACATCCATGTCACAGGCACCAGTTAGGAGGAAAGAGGAAAGAAGGATATACCGCCTGGTTTTCAGAGCCCTCCCTTTAGTCCCATAGACATTTCCTCCTACATGTCATTGATGAGAATCTCACAGCCTCATCTAGCTACAAGGATACTTGGAAAATGTGGTCTTTCAGGCAGGTGTATTGTTTCCCCAAACAAAATTACAGTCTGTTATCAGGAAGGCAAGGAAGGCACTTCCAAGATGGTCCAGTGGATAAGACTCTGTGCTCCCAATGCAGGGGCCCAGGTTCAATCCCTGGTCAGGGAACTAGAACATACATGTTGCAACTAAGAGTTCACATGCCACAACTAAGACCCAACACAGCCAAATAAATAAATAACAAACAAGGAAGGCAAGGAAAAGGATGCTGGGGCAGGCATTTCTGCTGCAGCAGCCAAATTATTATCATTAGGCAGCTGGATGAATGAACAAAGAGAGCAAGACTTATGATTCATGATTTAAGATAACAGTTAAGGCTGAGCTTCCAAACTTCAATGTGTATTGAATCACCAGGGATTGTGTGAACATGCAGATTCTCATTCAGAATCTCAGAGGTCAGGATGGAAATTTTATATTTCCAACAAGCTCCCAGATGATGGTCTGTGGACCACACTTTGAGTGAAAGTGAAAGTTACTCAATCATGTCCGACTCTTTGCGACCCCATGGACTGTAGCCTGCCAGGCTCCTCTGTCCATGGAATTCTCCAGGCAAGAATACTGGTGTGGGTAGCTGTTTCCTTCTCCAGGGGATCTTCCCAACCCAGTGACTGAACCCAGGCCTCCCACATTGCAGGTGGAGTCTTTACTGTCTGAGCCACCAGGGAAGGGCCTAACACATTGTTCCTAACATTATTGGCACTTTCTCCAACAACTGGAGGAAACCAGCTGACTCAGTCGGAGTATTACATGGGGACCCAAGGGCTAGGGGTGTTTTGGTTCCTGGATTTGGAGTGAGTAGAAACTGGCTAAAGCAGAATTCACAGTTTGCTTCAACTGAACTTACTATGGCAACTTTTCCCATAGTCTCTGCCCTGTCAGCAGACAGACTGAAATCCCCTTTAGATCTGGGTTCCTAGGGCACTGTGATAGGCTTGAATGACCTACCTCTGAACTTCTCGATATATGAGAAAAATAGGTCTTTATTTGGGACTTACAGTCGCTTTCCATGGAGGTGTTGGGCTGGGCTGGTGCTCCAGTCATGATAATCAGCAGTGACGTCGGTATAATCCTCACTGAAGCAGCTCTCCGTGTAAATTGAGCTGTAATCGTGTGTGGCCTCAGTGACTTCTCCCAGGAAGCTGGGAGTGTTTGATGCCACTGGAAAGCCTGTGTCTTCTCCAAGGACCAGTCAGGGGCAGAGTTTAAATCAGTAGTGAACCCTACAGCAGTGGTCAAGTCCGGGGCTGGTGTGGGGAAGGTCACAGCCAGGGTAGACAAGGCAGAGAGGATCAGGGCTTTCCTGGGCATGGTGCAGAGTGAGTGTGGAGTGCTCTCCAAGGTAAGCGGGAAGGCCAGCAGGCCCTCCGTGTGATCCCCTTTCCAATCCTCTCTTCATTTTCCCCACTCTTCACCCCTTTCTCTCCCTCCTTGCATGGCTCCCCATGTGTCCTCTTGCATCACCATGAAAGCCATCACTGAGCTGTGATTTGCTTTGCCAGGCGAAAGACTGCACCAAGTCATTGCATAATCCCCTCTGACATTTTGAGCAGTTGCTCTAGAAGTAGATGAAAATACCCTCCCGCCCTTTCAGTTTTTATAACCCATTCAGGACTGAGAATGCTATTTTTAGGGCACAGTCATCTTCAGAGCTCTTGCTGGCCTCAAGGAAATGTCTCCAATGCTTTAGGGAAATGAAGTCGGTTCTCTTTTTCTCTTTCAGCTGGTATCCAAAATGGGTTCTTTCTTTGTAGCAACAGGAAACAATTCATTGTTCACATCCAGCTGAGAGAGTTTCAAATCACTGGAACTTAGGGTACTTTCCTGCTTTATGGCCTATGCAGTAAATGAACTTGATATCCCCAATTCCACCTTGGTGTGGGAGGGTAAAGGTGATTGTTTTGTTCCAAATGACTCAGAGTGTTGTCAGGTATGCATGGAGTGAGGTTGTCATAGCGAGGCAAGGGTTTTGGTGCATGAGTTTTATTGAGGACCAGAAGGCGAGAGTGGAAAAGAGAAGATGAGGAGACAGTGGAGCAGATGCTCATCAGCAAGTCTCTATTGCGGCTCCTGGGGCTTCATCCTCCGAGGACTCTGAAGGTCTGCTGGAACATGTCTCAAAGACATCCCACTGAGGGCAGAGACGTGGGCTGTGTAGACACTCACTCCCATCCCTCAGGGACTTAGGGCTTAGCCTGGGGCATTAACCATCTGATGCCCCTGGCCTGCCCTAGGGTGGACTAAGAGCCCCACTTCCCAGGACCAGAGACCATCTCAGCCAGAGAGATGAGGAAGCCCTCTAAGGCGGCAAAGGATGTGTGGATGGGACCCTGACAGCCCCTACGACAAGGGTCAGAGTCTGAGTCGTAAATGAACCACGTGACCCACATTTAAAACATACAGTACGGGGGTACTTCTCGGTGGTCCAGTGGCTAAGGTTCCACATTCCCAATGCAGGGACCCCAGTTCCATCCTTGCCCAGGGAACTAGATCCCACGAACTACTAAGAGTTCACACGCCATAACTAAAGGTTTGCACACCACAACTAGATCTCATGTGCAGCAACCAAGACCTGGCACAGCCCAATAAATAAATAATTGGTATATATACATACATATACATATGTATATATACACACACACAGTATGGGGATGTCCCTGGCGGTCCAGTGTTTGGGACTTGGCGATTTCACTGCTGAGGGCCTGGGTTTAATCCCTGGTTGGGGCACTAAGACCCTGCAAACCTCCTGGCCAAATTAAAAAAAAACAACAACAACAAAAACACAGTTTGAACTTCTGAATGACCATTTTTGCCTTGCAAGGCCTATTTGCTTTTGAGTAAAGAAGCAGAGAATCCTGCTGTAGGTATTGGCTATGCAGCAAAAGCACATTGGAACTGAAGCCTTCACCACATACAGTTCCCAGCCCTCTTCTCCAGCTCCACCCAAAGTAAATGAGGTCACCCTCTCCCTGTGGAGTCAGCACAAGTCCGGGCAGAAGGCGACGGCTGGTCGACACTCAGCTGAAAACCCAGACAGCAGCATTTGCAAGAGACAGGAAGGAACGGGGGCTTGGACTCCATCATCGCTATCTAGACAATTCAGGGAAGGATGCTCAGTACCTGAGATGGCCATGACAATGAAGCCCAGTGCATCAAAGAGGTCCCGCGGATGTCTATGCCTACACCAGAGCTCTCACAGACAAATCAGAAGGCCCACCGAGGCACTGTTTGAAATCCGTCTGTTTTCTCTTGTTCATAAAAATAACACACACTTCTGGTAATTGGAAAAAACTTAGAAAATGCGAGATAGGGACTTCCCTGGTGGTTCAGCAGCTTAGACGCCAAATGCCCAATGCAGAGGGCTTTGGTTTGACCCAAGTATGGGAACTAGATCCCACATGCTGCGACTAAGACCCAGTTCAGCCAAATACATAAATATTAAAAAAGGAAATGCAGAATAAGGTAAAGAAGGGGAAAAAATCAACTGTAATTCATGTTCTGACCCTGTACAAATATATAAACAAAATAGATAAATTTATCAACATATAAAGAAAATCAGATATTTTATAATATAATCATATATTGTCAGGATGTCCTCTCAGGTGTGTGACTACAGAGTCAAAGGGAATGAGGCCAAAAGTCTGGGGACTGAGCGAAGGAGCAGCCTCCACACAGCCGTCCCTGGAGAGGATCTGTGACGTACAGAGACAACTCCCCTGGCCATGGAGTTGCAAGCCAGGCAGGGTCCTCGAGCTTGCAGGTACCCTAGAGATGGCCCCCTCCCACACCCTATTTCTTATTTTTCAGATCGGAAACTGAGTCCCCAATGGGTTAAGGCACTTGCAATTCTTGACCACTTGATAATAGCCAAGAATTGCAAGTGACTTAACCACTTCTGGCACTTTGGCCACTTCTGGCATATGTTTAAGCCCTCAACAAGCCTCTCTGAGAACAGCCCAGATGGACCAGACTTGGCCAGGCCATCAGGCTCCGGACTTGGGTTGTTTATAGAAATTAAATTACATCATGACACGGAAGATGGAATGGCCAGGTGGCTGACTGCCCAGCTAGAAGGAAGGCTATGTTCTTCTGTTGTTCAAGAGCCTGAAAGGGTACCTCCTTCCCCATCAGCTGACGACACATAATAGGATAAAATATCTCTGCCTTCATTTGGAAGAACCACAAGGTTTGGTGGAGTGCCTAGGAGCCAGAATAAATCAGAAGGAACACTAGGCATTGGGTCAGACTGAGTCAGTGAAACCACGCTGGGAAAGGCAAGTGCCTTCATGACCGCAGCTCATTCTTTCCTTGTTTGCTGAATGAAGACTTGAACTCCAGGTCTGGTGTGTACGGCAGACACTGTCAGAGTCCTGCTCATATTCCCTCCACACACACAGTCCCTAAGTATATTAACCACTTCCTACTACAAGCACCTGAGAAGTGTACCCAGAGGACTTTATCTAGCTACAGGAGTCTGACTCAGACCCACCTGGACAGGCAGGATACAAGCGCAAGAAGCCGTCTCCCAGAGCAACCCTCAACCAATGACCAGTGGGAGTTGGTGCTTAAAAATCCCTGTTTCCAGGACTTTCCTGGTGGTCCAGTGGCTAAGACCTTGTGTTCCTAATGCAGGAGGTCCAAGTTCAATCCCTGGCCAGGGAACTAGATGCTACATAATACAATTAAAGATCCCACATGCTGCAACTAAGATCCGGTGCAACCAAATAAATACTTTTAATAAAACTGAATGAAGAAAGTGATGATGTTTGATTTCTGGATGTATACAATAAAAGGCACTAGGGTTTTCTCCTTCTCTAATATCACACTTTCTGGGGGAAGTCAGCTGCCATGTTATAAGGATGCTGAAGGAAATCAATGGAGAGGTCTTTGTTTTGTGAAAATGAGGTTTCCTGTCAACAGCCAGCAGGGAACTAAGAACCTTCTGCTAAACAGCCATGTGGGCTACCCCTCTTGGAAGTGAATCCACCAGGAGCCCTACACAATGTCTTCACTGCCACCTCATGAGAAACTTCAAGCCATAACTACCCATCTGAACCACTCTTGAATCTCTAACCAACAAAAATCGAGATAATAAATGCATGTTGTTTTAAGCTGCCAAATTTTGAAGAAATTTTCTACACAGCAATAGACAACTAATAAAACATTTCACCAACAGTGTGCAAACATATTTTTTTCCTAAAATCCCAAGTAATATCAATTCTTATTATTATGTTGTAAATTTAGTAAGAAAAGTGGAACCTAAATAAACATGATTCCTGCTTAAAAAAAATTGAAGAGACAAAATCCTAAAAATTTTTTTTTTTAATCTCTGTTGCCTTGCAGGTAGGATATCTTTGTTCTGTACCATCTCACACAGGTCCCAGTGGGAGTGGGTCCCAGACACCCACAGCAGTAACCTGCTCATTAACACATCCTCCATGGGTTTGCTTTCCTTCTGGCTTACTTTCCTAATCCCCTACCAGATCTCCTGTCATTACCTCCAACTCAAACCCTTGAGTCTGAATCTCCTGCTAGGGGAATCCAATCTAAGACAATGTAGCCCTTTGAGAATAAACTGTAGGAAACCCTGATATGAGAAACTTCAATCAGTGGAGTAGATACAAACTGATACAGATGTTAAAACTGGCAGACAGGGACATTAAGATCAGGATTATAACTGTCCTCTGCATTTTCAAGAAGCTAGAGGAAAGATGGAACATAATAAGATAAGACATGGGAGATGTTTTAAAGCCCAATGGAACTTCTAGATATGAATTAGAGAGAGGAAGGCAACCCAAGATAAATATAGGTAATGGACGAGGAACCCAGGGTCCTCATCAAATTATAATAGTAGGATTTGGTTCAGATACATAAAACAGGTGGAGAGTGGTAATTACTAGCACCTTAAACAAGACAGAAGCTTATTCCTCTCTCAACTAAGAGAAATCTGGACGTAGCCACTGCATAGCTGAAAGGGGAGTTCCACTATGCCGTCAGATTCAATCTGGTCTGTCTTCCTTCCTTCCTTTTCTTTCTTTTGGCTGTGCCAAAGAAAGTTCCCTGACTAGACCCGTGCTCCCTGCACTGGGAACATGAAGTCTTAACCACTGGACTGGCAGGGAAGTCCCCATCAGCCTGATCTTTCCACCCTACTCTCCTGTGTACATAGTTTCCATCCTCTCAAGGCCCAAGGTGGCAACCAGAGCTCCAGCCACTACATCCATCTAGGCAGCAGAAAGAAGGAAGAGCAGGCAAGCAGACAGGAACCTTTCCTAGTAGGTCAATTCCCTTTAAGCAGTGTGTCTGGAAATGACACAGAACTCTTCCATTTAGATCTCATTGTCTAGAACTTCTTCATGTGGCAGCCTGGAGCTGCAAGGGAACCTTACAATTATAAATCTTAGCTGCTAAAATCAAAGTTGTGTTACTAAGTGGAGAGGAAAGAACAGCTGTTGCATCAGATAACCAGTATTCTCTGACTTACCAAGAAAGATCTGGACTTCCCTGGTGGTCTAGTGGTGGTTAAGACTGTGCTTCTTAACACAGGGACTGCAGGTTCCATCCCTGTTCAGGGATCTAAGATCCCACATGCTGTATAGTGTGGCCAATGAAAAACCTCCAAAAATCCAAGACTTAGAGATGTTTGATGTAGAGGGCTGCAATGGGAAGGACAGAAATCAGAGGTTTGATGAATGTTTTAGAATCACCAAACCAGTTAGATCTCCACTTTGCATCTGCCTCATACATGGGGAACCTAGGCAATCCAGATCAAAAATGGTTTAAAGCCCTCCATTAGCTATCATGGCTGTACAACAAACCAGTCAATTCAGTCGCTCAGTTGTGTCCAACTCTTTGCAACCCCATGAATCGCAGCACGCCAGGCCTCCCTGACCATCACCAACTCCCAGAGTTCACTCAGACTCAAGTCCATCGAGTCAGTGATGCCATCCAGCCATCTCATCCTCTGTCATCCCCTTCTCCTCCTGCCCCCAATCCCTCCCAGCATCAGAGTCTTTTCCAATGAGTCAACTCTTCACATCAGGTGGCCAAAGTACTGGAGTTTCAGCTTTAGCATCATTCCCTCCAAAGAAATCCCAGGGCTAATCTCCTTCAGAATGGACTGGTTGGATCTTCTTGCAGTCCAAGGGACTCTCAAGAGTCTTTTCCAACACCACAGTTCAAAAGCATCAATTCTTCGGCGCTCAGCCTTCCTCACAGTCCAACTCTCACATCCATACATGACCACTGGAAAAACCATAGCCTTGACTAGAGGGACCTTTGTTGGCAAAGTAAGGTCTCTGCTTTTGAATATGCTATCTAGGTTGGTCATAACTTTCCTTCCAAGGAGTAAGCATCTTTTAATTTCATGGCTGCAGTCACCATCTGCATTGATTTTGGAGCCCAAAAAAATAAAGTCTGACACTGTTTCCACTGTTTCCCCATCTTTTTCCCATGAAGTGTAGGGACCAGATGCCATGATCTTCGTTTTCTGAATGTTGAGGTTTAAGCCAACTTTTTCACTCTCCACTTTCACTTTCATCAAGAGGCTTTTTTTTCAGTTCCTCTTCACTTTCTGCCATAAGGGTGGTGTCATCTGCATATCTGAGGTTATTGATATTTCTCCCAGCAATCTTGATTCCAATTTGTGTTTCTTCCAGTCCAGCGTTTCTCATGATGTACTCTGCATATAAGTTAAATAAACAGGGTGACAATATACAACCTTGACGTACTCCTTTTCCTATTTGGAACCAGTCTGTTGTTCCATGTCCAGTTCTAACTGTTGCTTCCTGACCTACATACAGATTTCTCAAGAGGCAGATCAGGTGGTCTGGTATTCCCATCTCTTTCAGAATTTTCCACAGTTTCTTGTGATCCACACAGTCAAAGGCTTTGGCATAGTCAATAAAGCAGAAATAGATGTTTTTCTGGAACTCTCTTGCTTTTTCCATGATCCAGCGGATGTTGGCTATTTGATCTCTGGTTCCTCTGCCTTTTCTAAAACCAGCTTGAACATCAGGAAGTTCACGGTTCATGTATTGCTGAAGCCTGACTTGGAGAATTTTGAGCATTACTTTACTAGCATGTGAGATGAGTGCAATTGTGCGGTAGTTTGCGCATTCTTTGGCATGGCCTTTCTTTGAGATTGGAATGAAAACTGACCTTTTCCAGTCCTGTGGCCACTGCTGAGTTTTCCAAATTTGCTGGCACATTGAGTGCAGCACTTTCACAGTATCATCTTTCAGGATTTGAAATAGCTCAACTGGAATTCCATCACCTCCACTAGCTTTGTTCATAGTGATGCTTTCTAAGGCCCACTTGACTTCCCATTCCAGGATGTCTGGCTCTAGGTGAGTGATCACACCATCGTGATTATCTGGGTCGTGAAGACCTTTTTTGTACAGTTCTTCTGTGTATTCCTGCCACCTCTTCTTAATAGCTTCTGCTTCTGTTAGGTCCATACCATTTCTGTCCTTTATCGAGCCCATCTTTGCATGAAATGTTCCCGTGGTATCTCTAATTTTCTTGAAGAGATCTCTAGTCTTTCCCATTCTGTTGTTTTCCTCTGTTTCTTTGCATTGATCGCTGAGGAAGGCTTTCTTATCTCTTCTTGCTACTCTTTGGAACTCTGCATTCAGATGCTTATATCTTTCCTTTTCTCCTTTTCTTTTCGCTTCTCTTCTTTTCACAGCTATTTGTAAGGCCTCCCCAGACAGCCATTTTGCTTTTCTGCATTTCTTTTCCATGGGGATGGTCTTGATCCCTGTCTCCTGTACAATGTCACGAGTGGCATAAAATAACAATCATTTCTTATTTCTCACAGTTTTATGGATTGGCTGCAGTCAGTTGGCAACTCCCTGGGTCTGAGGAGGTCCAAGATGGCCTGTGGCCTTGGATTGGCTGTCACTGTGACCCCTCTCCATATGGTCTGTCATCACTCAATAGTCCAGCCCATGCTTCCAAGAAAGGGAAGGTGAAAGCTGCAAGGCTTCTTGAGATGAAGGTCCCAGAATGTGCAAAATATCACTTCCATGGCATCAATTAGCCAAAGCAACTCACGAGGCCAAACCAGGTCTAACAGGCAGAAAACAGACTTCATCTTTAGATGGAGGAGCTGCAAAGCCAATGTTAAAGCGGCATAGACACCGGGAGATTTGATTCATTGAGAACCAGCCTGTTAACAAGCTACTGTAGACTCTAAAGAAACCGAATAAACTGCCTGAAGCACTCTCAGAGTGGAGCCATCCCCATTCCGGAATCTTGAGATCTTATCATTTCAAGGCCTACTCCCTTCTTGCTCACTCTAGAGCAAAATCTATCAATAAACAAGCCCTTCCCACCTCCTTCCCAGCTGAGGACGAGACCAAAAGGAAGAGCATGACATTTACATCAGCAGAGGGAACCAGGACCCACTACCTTGAAAAAGCTATCCAGGCTCTTGGGTATGTACAGTTAACAAATGAAAAATAAAATCACCAAGTCAAAGGAAGAATTAATCCCAGAGGAAATGGAGATAAATCAGAAAATACAAGAGAGTGTAATCTAAAAAACAAACACAGGAGCTCAAATCAGTGCTCGGTAATAACCTAGAGGGGTGGGTGGGGTAGGAGTTGGGAGGGAGGTTCAAGAGAGACGGACGCATGTACACCTATGGCTGCTTCATGCTGATGTATGGCAGAAACCAGCACAATATTGCAAAGCAATGATCTTTCAATTAAAAACAAATTGAAAAAAATGTAAAAAACAAAAAACTTTAGTGACTTCAAAGAAATTTAAGAAGCTATTATATTTATAAAACAAGAACACAGTACCGTGGGGAAAAATAACAGTCAACAGCACAAGAAAAGTCTTTGGAAGTATAATGGGAGATATAAAAAATTCAACAGAGAGTCTGAAAGAAAAGGAAACATCCCAGGAAATGGAAGAAACAAATCAAAGAAATGAAAAAATAGAAGATATAATGAAGATAGAAAACCAGGAAGTTCAACATCTAAACAGTAAGAAGTCAGTAAAGAGAGAAGGTGGAAACCAAAGGAAGGAATTTATTAAAGAACTATGGAATAAAATTTCCTGCAAAGATAAATGCCCCTACTTTGAAAAAGCCTTCTGAGTTCCTGACATAGTAAGTTGAAAAAAAAAAAAAGAAGTCTAGATACCAAAGGGAAACTTTAGAGAATCATGGAGTAAGAGAAGACTCTAAATCCTCCTGGGAGGGTAAGAAACAACAGGTCACCAATAAAGGAATAGTTGAAGCATCCAACTTATTACCAAATATGAAAGGTTTAGAAATTTTCTCTCTCAAGTATCCTTTCTGCCAAAGGAAGATGTGGTATATAGGACACAAGGGAACTCGCCAAGGATTGCTATGAAAAGAAACTCCAGCTTATCAGCTGTTTAAGCAGCCTGAACGCAACGAGTTCACCTCAGATCAAAGACTCAGTGAGCTCTCACAAGAATATTTTTAAGAAAAGTGGAATACATTTCAAACAACAGGAAAAGGAAGAAGAAGCTAAATGATATGTCATGTAGTTGAGAAAGCAAATGTTTGATCTGTCAGTGGCAAAAGAGAACCAATTAGAAACACTAGAAAATAAATGTATAAGATGTGTGAAGCAAAGAAAAATCACAGCGTGATTCTGCAGAACTGGGAATATAAGTGTAGTAGACATTCCATTGATGTTATTCCACTGTAGGATTATATGTCTATGCATTTTTCTGTTGATGGACTTTTGGTCTGTTTCCAGTTTGGGGCTATTGTGAATAAAGTTGCTGTGAAAATTCTTGTCTTTGTCCATGGTGTGAACCTCACTTCTCTGGGTGTGTGTGAGTCTCATTCTTAACTCGGGTCTTTTTCACTTGCTGTTTTCTCTGTCTGGACCATTTACTTTTATATGTTTACAAGAGTGGCTCTTTGCCACAGTTAGCTGTCAGATGGTGGCAGGAGGGGACAGGCTAGTGGCCGGAACACTTGGGGGCTGGCTGAGCACTTCTTTCTCTTATAGTTTCAGGGTCTTTCTGTGAGTGAGGTTTCTCTTCGTGTGCTGGTTTTGTTAGGGGAGCCACTGACTGAAACCACCAGCCCTGGCCAGGCACCATAGTAACCACTCGCATGAGTTATCTTAAACAGGAGGTCCTGGTAAGGAATGTGGAACTAACAAGCTACCACCAACTGGAAGAATTGAAGAAGGGTCAAAAGGAGAGGGGAGACTCCAGTCCACATGTCCTACCAATCTCCCAGAATCCTTCTGTCTGGAATCTATCTTGGATCAGTATGTGACACCAGGAAGGCCCCTGAGTCAGAGTGATTGGCCAGAGACAACCTGGAAACTAATTCCATCACCATAAAACCTGAGATTGTGAGCCACATGGCAGAGCCGCTCTCCTGGGATCCCTTACCCTGCTGCTCCCTGCCTGGGGCACGGCTTCCCAATAAAGTCTCTTGCTTGGTTAGCACCTACGTCTCCTTGGACAGCTCATTTCTAAGTGTTTGACAAGGGCCCACTCTTGGGCCCTGGAAAGGGTCCCCCTTCCTGCAACTGTCTGAGCTTCTTTCCAGCATGGCAGCCTCAGGACAATTGGACTGCTTTTCCATGGCAGCTTTATCACCTTTTATGATCTGGCCTTGGAATCATACAGCATTGTTTCTGCTGTGTTCTGGTTACAAGCAAATCACCCACCCACTCAATGTACGGGTAAGGAAAATACATTCTATGTCTTGACAGATGAGTGATAAGACTCTAGGTCTTGATAGATGAGCACGTGGAATGGGAGTTTTGTTTTGTTTTTGGTCTTGCAGCATGTGGGATCTTAGTGCCCGGACCAGGGATTGAACCTGCTCCTCCTGGTTCAATGGAGCCACTGGACCACCAGGGAGGTTCCCTGGAATGGGACGTATTATTACAGCCAATTTTTGGAAAATGCACTCAGCCATACTATCCATACTCTATGTGGTTTTTTCATAGAACTTATTATTTTCAGATATTATTGTATTTCTTTCTTTGCTTGTGATCAACCATCTCCCTTTACCAAAATATATGCTCTAAAAGGTCAGGAACCCTCTCTTCATTATTCTCTATCCTCTCATCAGTCCCTGAATGCTGCCTGTAAAACTGAATCCCTCCTAACATCAAATTCCCCTGCTGAGTTTATAATTAATCCATCTAAAACTTCATTCCCTTTCTTGTCCTGTCCCTGTTCCCCTCAGGATTAAAGAGTAGCAAACAAAGGGGAGGACTGAAACCAGGCAGGATCCTATAGGGCCTTCCCATGCAAAAATGTCCCTCCATGGCCCCCACTTCTTGTTTGGGGAAAAAAAAAAAAAAAAGACTTTAGTCTCCTGGGCCTTCCCTGAGTTCCAAAGAGCATGCTCAGGCAGTTAATGACTACGACAAGAGTCACAGGACTCGTAGTTCCTCCAGAAGGGATAGACACAGCAATCTGGTGCATATCTCACAGTTCTTCTGCAAAAGCTAAGACTCCCACAGAGGTGGAGGATGGTGACTGCATGCTGACCACAAGCACACAGACCCCAGAGTAGTTGGAAGCAGAAGACTGAGATTCCTGAAACATCACCCTGTTACCTCACCACCAACCAATCGGAAGAAGGTCCATGAGTCGCTCACACATCCTCGCACCCTTAACACTGTCTTAAAAAACCCTTGCCTGGGGTCTTCCCTGGTGGTTCAGTGGTTAGGGGTCTGCCTCGTGATGCAGGAGACACGGGTTCAATCACTGGTCCAGGAAAATTCCACATACTGCAGAGCAACTAAGTCCGTGTGCTGTAAGTACTGAGGCCACGTGCTCCAGAGCCGGTGCTCCACGATGAACAGTAGCCCCCAGTCACCACGACTAGAGAAGGCCCACATGCAGCAGTGAAGACGTGGAGATTCCGTAGTGTAGTGGTTATCACGTTCACCTCACACGTAAAAGGTCCCCAGTCCGAAACTAGGCAGAAACAAGGTCCGAAGACACAGCACAGCCAAAAAATAAATAACTAAATAAATACAATTATCAAAAAACAGAGAAAACAATAACCAAAACCTTGCCTGGAAGCCTCTGGGGAATTTGGGGTCTCTTGAGCATGAGCTGCCCATCCTGCTGGATTAATGTCTGCAATAAATCCTCGCAAGGAGTTTGCTGCAAACACTTGCTCATGTCTCGGCCACAGAAAAGCAGAGTGTGTCTTGGTCATTTACTGTTACACAACAAACTATCTGACTTAAAATTCACTGACTTAAAACAGTCACTTTTATCATTTTTCAAGAGTTCTGGGGGTCAGGGATTTGAGCAGACTCAAGCCCATCACCTCTGCTCCACGTGACATCTGTAGGGACATAATGTCCACCACGTCCGATGTCTCAGCTCAGATTGCTCACGAGGCTGAGGGGCAAACAGGAATGGTTACGCTGGGATGGCGTGTCTGGGGCTTTAGCTTACTATGGCCGATGAGTGACTGGCTTTTCTTCCATGTAGTCTCAGAGGTTTTTCCCTCACGTGGTCTCTCCAGCAGGATGGTCACTCAACTTGTGTGGCTGCACGGCTCCCAGGAACTTCTGCCTGGAACCCTGACTGTGCCCTATTGGCTACAGCAATCAGGGCCCAGCCTAGATGCGAGGGGAGGGGGACACACCAGGCACAAACACCAGTAGGCATGGGTTATTGGTGGCCACCAATGAGGCAGCTGGATATACAAGCAAATCCTGGCTCCTCGGCTTGCTAGCTCTATATCCTTGGCCTAATTTCTACGCTTCTCTTAACCACCATTACCTTCCTTATCTATAAAATAACCAGGATACAATTCCTTCTGGGCAGAATTACTCTAGTCGTGAATGAGAAAAACATACATTATGCTGGACATAATCACTGCATGGGGTTTCATAGGAAGAAGTGAAGCATTAGAAAGATGTGTAGGGGACTTTCCTGGTGGCCCAGTGGTTAAGACTCTGTGTTCCCAATGCAGGAGGCACAGGTTCGATCCCTGGTCGGGGAACTAAGATCCTGCGTGCCACGTGGCGAGGTGAAAAAAAAAACAAGAAAGAAAGATGTACAAACCTTAAACTTGACAGAACTGTGAGAACATAAGCTCTTGGTGAGCTAAAGAAATCTTTGGGAGGACGTTAGACTTCCAAGCAGCCAGAAGTTAGAATCTCAAAAAATTAAAAAATACAGTGATTCCAGTATGGTTCCACTGGTGAAGAATTTCTTCTCTCTCTTTTGTCCTGAATTACTTTCTTCTCTTTGCCAACCTCTTGGATGTATTTTAAATTTAGATTTTCTCTTCTTAGCTCTCTTGTTGACTAATTTCCTCAGCCTAGTAACCCCTTGTTCCATCCAAAAACCTGAAGCCTCACGAAGCCCTTCCCATGGTCATCCACCTTCCCTTCTAGAAGATAAATCTCTTTAAGCCTCGTCCCTATAACTATGTCCTTTCTCCTGGCCTCCCGCCTTATCACTTCCACTGTGAGGCTCCTCCCTAAGGAGAGATTTCAGAGCAAATGACCTTTAACCCAATGAGAGTCCCTCTCCTGCAATCTCCACTAATCTTCTTAGGTGTTAATATTTAGCTTTACCTGGTAATACCCAGGTGCCCACAGCCTCATCAGCAGAACCTTTTGAAATATTTCCCTTGCTTCTCGCCTCTGCTCATTTGATGGGAGATTTCTGTTCTGACAAGAGGTCAGTAGAAATGACAGCTTTTTCAGTAGAAAGAATACACTTTGTTTTTTCGTTGTTGTTGTTGTTTTTTTTTTTTTCCTCTCTTTTTTTGGCTGCACCACTTGGCATGTAGGATCTTAGTTCCCCAACCAGGGATCGAACCCGCCCACCCTCTGCAGTGGAAGTGCAAGTCTTAACCACTGGACTGCCAAGGAAGTCCTGAAAGAACACGCTTTGAAAGTCAAAGATTTGATAACGGGGACAGAAACTGTTTCTCAAAGGTGCCCTAAGATAAGTCACAGGATAATTAGTACTTTATCAAAGGCATGTGATCAATGTACAGTGAGAAAGGTGATCAGTTCTCCCCCAACTTTAGAGGGCAGGTCTGGAGAGGAGCCTTAGTTCCTGCTTGTCTAAGATGCTTCCAGAAGATGGTGATCCTGCTGATCTGGGGACCACACTTAACCAGGAAATGCTACTAAGTAGACAGTTAGGAGGGACAAGCTACAGAAATCTTCCTGAGAGGAAGTAAGCCACCCTCCTTTTATTTCCAGGCATTTCCTTGCAACAAAAATTCCGGGCTTTGAGGACAGATAGAGCTCTCTACCCACTGGGTAGTCTTCAGCATCACTTAACCTTTCTGAGACTCAGTTCCTCATTTGTAAAGAATGAGGTGGGGTTGGATAAACAATAAGTCCTACTGTTTAGCACAGGGAACTCTATTCAAAATCCTGTGGTAAACCATAATGGAAAAAAAATAGATTAAAAAAAGAAAGTCTATGGGACTTCCCTGGTGGTCCAGTGGTTAAGAATCCGCCTTGCAAAGCAGGATACGTAGGTTTGATCCCTGGTCAAGGAACTAAGATCCCTTATGGTGTAGGGACAACTAAACCCATGCAGGGCAACTAGAGAGGCCCCCACCCCCACACCCTAATGAAGACCCAGGGCAGCTAAAATTAAAAACAATTTTTTAAAAAGAATGTTTATACGTGACTAGGCTAAAACCTTTAACTGTGTGGATCATAACAAACTGTGGAAAATTCTTAAAAATATGGGAATACCAGACCACCTTACCTGGCTCTTGCGAAACCTGTATGCAAGTCAAGAAGCAACAGATACAACCTAACATGGAGCAACAGACTGGTTTTAAACTGGGAAAGGAGTATGACAAGGCTGTTTATGTTGTTACCTTGCTTATTTAACTTATATGCAGAGTATATCATGTGAAATGTAGGGCTGGATGAAACACAAGCTGGAATCAAGATTGCTGGGAGAATGATCAATAACCTTAAATATGCAGATGACACCACCCTTATGGCAGAAAGTGAAGAAGGACTAAAGAGCCTTTTGATGAAAGTGAAAGAGGAGAGTGAAAAGGCTGGCTTAAAATTCAACATTCAGAAAACTAAGATTATGGCATACAGTCCCATCACTTCATGGCATATAGATGGGGAAACAGTGGAAACAGTGACAGACTTTATTTTCTTGGGCTCCAAAATCACTGCAGATGGTGACTGCAGCCATGAAATTCAAAGACGCTTACTCCTTGGAAGAAAAGCTATGACCAACCTAGACAGCATATTAAAAAGTAGAGACATTACTTTGCCAACAAAGGTCCATCTAGTCAAAGCTATGGTTTTTCCAATAGTCATGGATGGATGTGAGAGTTGGACCATAAAGAAGGCTGAGCACCAAAGAATTGATGCTTTTTGAACTGTGGTGTTAGAGAAGACTCTCGAGAGTCCCTTGGACTGCAAGGATATCAAACCAGTCAATCCTAAAGGAAATCAATCCTGAATATTCATTGTAAGGACTGATGTTGAGACTGACGCTCCAATACTTTGGCCACCTGATACAAAGACCCAATTCACTGGAAAAGCCCCTGATGCTGGGAAAGACTGAAGGTAGGAGGAGAAGGGGACAACAGAGGATAAGATGGTTGGATGGCATCACCAGCTCAATGGACTTGAGTTTAAGCAAACTCCAGGAAATAGTGAAGGACAGGGAAGCCTGGCGTGCTGCAGTCCATGAGGGCGCAGTCTGGTCAGGACTGAGCAACTGCACAACATGTGTCCAGAGACGTACAGGTCACTTTGCTGCACAGCAGCGATCAGCACGACACTGTAAATCAACTGTGTTGCGCTCAGTCGCTAAGTTGTGTCTGACTCTCAGTGACCCCTTGGACTGTAGCCCACCAGGCTCCTCTTTCCATGAGCTCTTCCAGGCAAGAATACTGGAGTGAGTAACCATTCCTTCCTCCTTCCCTACCCAGGGATTGGACTTGAATCTCATGTGTCTCCTTCATTGGTAGGCAGATTCTTTACCACTGAGCCCTACACATCAATAAAAATAAATAAAATGAAGAAGTGGGTGGGGTTCATACCAGCCCCACTGAACTGTCTGGGGGATTTGAGACACAGCGTGTAGGATGGCCCAGCAGTGTCTGGCACAGCTAGGTCCTCGGTGAATGGGGCTGAGCCTCACGACTGTAAGGGCAGAATCAAGAGACCTAAGCAAGAGCCTGACGTCTTCGGTTTCTCCCTGTCCTTAGTGAGGACGTGGCTTTGTTTTCACACGTCCTGTGTTAGTAAGCAGCAGCGTTTGTGGGCGTGCTCCCAGTGCTCCACCGGCTGCTCTGCTTTGATGGGTACTCTTGAGCCTCCTTCGGGCAAAATGAGGCAATGCTCTGGAGTCACGAATTGAAAGCCTCTTTCTCATGAGCTGTCACACCCTCCAATGGGAAGCTGTCTGTCATAAGATTGTTTTCCATTAAAGCATTCCCATGACACCTTTGCCATAGATCCTTCTTCAGTGACAGGAAATGAAAATATTCCACCGTTCTTATGGGTGCACATCCATTTTCTTCTCCTGCACCCACAAAAGCATTTTTTTGGGAGAATATGCACTCTATTCCCAAGCTTCTGGCATTCCTAGATGTCCTCAGTAAGCAGCAAGACCCGCAAATCCGTCAAAGGACTTATTCTGTTTGCTCGAAACTTCAAATTGCTTTGTGATAACCAGAGACTGCTCTGCCGACACACAGGAGAGAGAACTACCAGACTTCTCTCTCGAGGTTTCTGCCTGTTTTGACGGCTGCAGTCGACACCCACATGTTGTCTAATGTATACTGATGATTCAACGGGAGCCACTACAAGCAAAACCGGTTGTTTCATGCCAGAGAACAGCCTTCAGCTGAGCTGACTTTCTATGATGACGGCGACAACTTGATTTCTGGAAGTGAAATTTCATGCTTTCTCTCTCCATGGGCCTGGGAAGAGCATACAGCTGTATGCTTCATTCATTACTTTATATCCCCAAGTTTATTTCTCCTACTTAAAGAGCTAATTTATTTCACCCACGTTAAAAAAACAAAAAACTCTATCATGAGCACATTTTCTCCTCATTTAAGCAAAATTCCTAAACTGCAATTGCTACACTTTCTAACTTAGATCAAAACTAGATGGTGGGAGATGTAGAGTTGTTTAAAAAGAAAGAAAATGGAGTAAGGCTGCATAGTGACTTGGGGACATCAAAGATACCAGGACTTCCCCCGTCGTCCAGTGGTTAAGACTCCATCCTTCCGATACAGGGGATGCAGGTTCCACCCCTGGTCACAGAACTAAGATCCCACATGCTAAACAGTGCAGCCAAAAAATAAAAAAGTAAAGATGATGCCCAAACAGTTCACTTCATTAGCTGGGAATATGTATTCACCAGCACAATATGTATTTCAGAAACCTCCTAAGTTCAAGTCGAGTTAAGATTTTTTACCTTAAAGCTATTTGATACTAATCAATATATTAAATGTTTAATAAATAAAAATAGTCCATGAGATAGACTAATTAGTTGGGAGGACACTCTGATGAAGAAAAAAATATGAGCAGAAGCAAGAGGCATGTAAATTCATTTTTCCTCCAGAGACCATACATACTCAAGAAAGTTGATAAAATCCCCATTTTCAAGCCTATGCTATGCTATGCTTAGTTTCTCAGTTGTGTCCGACTCTTTTCAACACCATGAACTGTACCTGCAAGGATCCTTTTGTCCATGGGATTCTCCAGGCAAGAATACTGGAGTGGGTTGCCACACCCTCCTCCAGGGGATCTGCCCATCCCAGGGATCGAACCCAGGTATCTCGCATTGCAGGCAGATTCTTTACCATCTGAGCCACCAGGGAAGCCCATATATTTACCCAAATCATACAGAGAGGTAGACAGACAGACTGTTGGATGGATAGATGGATGGATGGATAGACAGATTCAAGGTGCTCTTCTCCTTCCTACAGAGACCTGTTTGTCAAGGCAGCAAACATTTCTTGAGTATCTAACCCACGCTGGGCTCTAAAGGTGCTGGAGGCTGTGAACAAGACAAACAAGTAGCGGTCATTCATTCCACGTGCCGACATAGGATATTGTTAAGACTCTTCGGGTTACAAGAAATAGCGACTCTAGCAAATGTAACAGAGAAGGCAATGGCACCCCACTCCAGTATTTTTGCCTGAAAAATCCCATGGACGGAGGAACCTGGTAGGCTGCAGTCCATGGGGTTGCTAAGAGTCGGACATGACTGAGCGACTTCACTTTCACTTTTCACTTTCATGAAATGGAGAAAGAAATGGCAACCCACTCCAGTGTTCTTGCCTGGAGAATCCCAGGGACGGGGGAGCCTGGTGGGCTGCCATCTATGGGGTTGCACAGAGTCGGACACGACTGAAGTGACTTAGCAGCAGCAGCAGCAAATGTAAGCAAAAATGGGAATTTATTGGAAAGCTACTACTGGAAGACCTACACATCCAAGCCCTGGATAGGGGGCAGAAGCAGGAAATCATGGACCTTCCCCTTTGGGCAATGATGTCATTATGGTGACTCAGCCCCAACAAGTGCCAACCACTCTGTCTTTCACTTCAAGTTTCTGAACAGAGAAACTGATTGGCTCAGGTTGGGTGAGGTGTCTATCCTGCTCCAATCAACCATGGCCAGAATGGCAGGTTCATGTGGTTTGAACCTGCCCCACCACACTTGAGTCTTCCCAGAAACTGAAAGGTTTTGTGAATAGAGCAGACACTCTATTTAGCTTCTATATTTTGTAGCCCTAATATTTAAATAGGTTCAGGGTTATATTCAAAATATTTAACAACTGATATGCAGATGACACCTCCCTTATGGCAGAAAGCAAAGAAGAACTAAAGAACCTCTTGATGAAAGTGAAAGAGGAGAGTGAACAAGTTGGCTTAAAACACAACATTCAAGAAACTAAGAACATGGCATCCAGTCCCATCACTTCATGACAAACAGATGAGGAAACAATGGAAACAGTGAGAGACTTTATTTTCTTGGGCTCCAAAATCACTGCAGATGGTGACTGTAGCCATGAAATTAAAAGATGCTTGATCCTTGGGAGAAAAGCTATGACAAACCTAGACAACATATTAAAAGGCAGAGATATCACTTTGCTGACAAAGGTCTGTATAGTCAAAGCTATGATTTTTCCAGTAGTCATGTATAGATGTGAGAGTTGGACCATAAAGAAGGCTGAGCACCTTTCGAAACTGTGATATTGGAGAAGACTCTTGAGAGTACCTTGGACTGCAAGGAGATCAAACTAGTCCAGGAAATCAGTCCTGAATATTCAATGGAAGGACTGATGCTGAAGCTCCAATACTTTGGCCACCAGATGCAAAGAGCCGACTCATTGGAAAAGACCCTGACTCTGGGAAAGATTGAAGGCGGGTGGAGAAGGGGACAACAGAGGATGAGGTGGTTGGATGGCATCACCGACTCAATAGACGTGAGTTTGAGTAAACTGTGGGAGTTGGTGATGGACAGCAAGGCCTGGCGTGCTATAGTCCATGAGGTTGCAAACAGTAGGACACAACTGAGCAACTGAACTGAACTGAACTGATTTATTAGAAATATGATCCCAGGGAAGGCCATTAACAAAGTGGATAAGGACCTCCCTGGAAGTCAGTGGTTCAGGAGATGGGCATTTGATCCCTTATCCAGGAAGATTCTCTGGAGAAGAGCATGGCAACCCACTCCAGTATTCTTGCTTGGAAAATTCCATGGACCAAGGAGCCTGGCAGGCTACAGTCCATGGGGTTGAAAAAGAGTCAGACACGACCTTGCCACTAAACACCAACACATCACACAATCAGGGGTTGGGTGAATCCATAGATGTGGAACCTCAGGCTGACTACTGGACTTGAGCATCTGCAGAGTTTGGTATATGTCGGGGCTCTGGAGTATCAAGGAAGGAACAAATCATGCTTTCTTCTTCTCTTAAAATTTTATTTATTTATTTTTATTTTTGGCTGTGTTGACTCTTTGTTGCTTTGCTCGGGCTTTTCTCTAGTTGAGGCGAGCAGGGACTACCCTCTAGCTGCAATTCACGGGCTTCTCGCTGCAGTGACTTCTCTTGTTGCAGAACATGGGCTCTAAGCATGTGGGCTCAGCAATTGCAGCTCACAGGGTCTAGAGGCCAGTGGTTTTGGCACAAGGGCTTAGTTGCTCTGCAGCATAGGGGATCTTGCCAAAACAGAGGCTGAACCAGTGTCCCTTGCAATGCACGGCAGATTCCCAACCACTGGACCAACAGGGAAGCCCCCAAATCATGCTTTCGTGATAATGAAAACTGAAATTCCCACCATCTGCTGCCTGCAAGCTGGAGATCCAGAAAAGCCAGTTTCAATTAGAGTACCTGAGAACCAGGGGAATGGGTGGCATAAGTTCTAGTCGAAGTACAAACATCTGGAAACAAGGCATAAGGCCCAGTTCTTGGACAGGAGAAGACTGATGGCCCAGATGGAGCAATCCAACAGAAATGGAACTTTCCCTTCCTGTCTCTTTGTCTGCCTTCCTCTGTTCTACTCAGTTCCTCAACAGACTGAATGAGGCCCACCCACACTGGGGAAGGCCATCTGCTTTGCTCTGCCTACCTATTCAAATCCTAATCTCACCTGGATATATCCTCACAGACACACCCAGAATGATGTTCAATCAAATATACGTGAGTTGGACCATAAAGAAAGCTGAGCATCAAAGAATTGATGCTTTTGAGTTGTGGTGTTGGAGAAGACTCTTGAGAGTCCCTTGGACTGCAAGGAGATCCAACCAGTCAAGCCTAAAGGAAATCAGTCCTGAATATTCACTGGAAGAATTGATGGTGAAGCTGAAGCTCCCGTACTTTGGCCACCTGATGCGAAGAGCCGACTCATTAGAAAAGACCTTGATGCTGGGAAAGATTGAAGGCAGAAGGGGATGACAGAGGACAAGATGATTGGATGGCATCACCAACTCAATGGACATGAGTTTGAGCAAGCTCCAGGAGATGGTAAAAACAGGGAAGCTTGGTGTGTTGCAGTCCATGGGGTTGCAAAGAGTCAGACATGACTGAGTGACTGAACAAACAACAACAATAAATATCTGGGCCCCTCGTATCTCCGTCAAGTTGACCCTTAAAATTAACCATCACAGATGCCCTCAGGGAAAGCTTGAGAGGGTAGCTTTACCCTGATCCCAGAAGGAGCTCTGGGGTGTAAGCCACACTGCATAATTCTCCCCTGCAGAGGCAAGGGAGCTGGCCTCTGATATCTCAGCACCTCACCGTCACTGTTTCACAGTCACAGCAGACAGGGCTCTCCTCCCCAGCATGTCTGACTCTCTGTGCCTGTGACTGAGCAGCCACAGGTGCTGGAAGTGAAACCACCTAGAGAGTCCGGTGCAGGATGGAGCCCTGACGTCATCTGCACCAGTGGGATCCAGGCAGGTTGCCAACTAAGTGGTTCCAAAGTATTTCAACTTCTCTGGTGGTCCAGTGGCTAAGACGCTGCACTCTCAATGCAGGGGACCCAGGTTCAATGCCTGGGATGTGTGGGATCAACTAGATCCCACACACTGCAGCAAAGATTGAAGATCCCGTGTGCACAACTAAGACCGGTGCAGCCAAATAAATATTTTTTTTAATAATAATAATAAATAAATAAAAAGGGGGAACTCCCTGGCAGTCCAGTGGTTGGAACTTTTCACTTTCACTGCTGATGACATGAGTTTGAACCCTAGTTGGGGAACTAGGATCTTGCAGGTCACGTGGTCGGCCAAAAAAAGAAAAATAAATAAACAGTTGAAGTAGATGATTTTACCCCCAATCTTTCGTAAATAATTTCTCCCCTAATAACATTAAGAAATGTCTTCACTGTCTCTAGACTATGCCTAGATTTTGAGATTCAAAGATAAATAATATATGCAGTGGATACTTGGCTTTTTTCCTCGGCTTCTAGACTCTAACCTCACTTTCCTATTTGCTGCCCCCACATCTGGGGTCTTAGTGGAAAGTTGTGGCAGCATCGTAAAAGTAAGGTCCTTGCTGATCAGCTCCAACCCAGACCGAGGGCTTGAACCTCTGAGCTGGGGGGTGCCCTCTCCTAGAGTTTGGAATTGGGAGCGAGTAATACCTGGAGGAGATGGTCAAGACGTCACTCCTTGCATGCAGCAGAACTTGCCGACTACCAGCTTCTCGAGTGTGGGCTCTGCTGAGGTTCCTGACACATGGCCTGGAACCCTCCTGCAGCCTAAGGGCTACATCTTTTCCATGCCTGGCCACACACACTTGGTTCTCTATAAAGTTAGCCGTGTGATTTTTTTTCAAAAACTCTCTTCTGAGATTTTATATACAGGTACCTGAACAAACAACTGTGTTTCTGCCAAGATTTTTTTCCCCAAATATTGATGAAAAGATTCATCTATAGGCCTCTTTCTCTGTCTGGCTCTTTATCCAATACCAGTTTGTTTACCTATGTGCGGTGACCTAGTTTCTAAGCATAATGCTGTTACCCAGGTCTATTGTTTTAGGCAACGTTTATGTGCATTGTTTTCTTTTGTTCTTTGTGGATAAAATGTCTTAATAGCCATAAGATGAGAATCTGAAGCAGCAAAAATCAACATCTTGAGTGGTCTTCCATCCATCTCCACTCTCAGCAGCACCCAACAAAAACACTCCAAACTGATTAGCAGATGCAAACTATTATATTCAGAATGGATAACCAACAAGGTCCTACTGTGTAACACAGAGAACTATATTCACTATTTCATGATAAACCATCACAGTTCAGGGAAATGAACATGAAACAGAATATATATATGTATAACTGAACTGAGTCAATTTACTATGCAGCAGAAATTAACACAACATTGTCAATCAACTATATTTCAATAAATTTTAAAACCCCAAATAGATGAAAACCTATTTGCTTTGAAGACACGCAACAAAGAAACTGAAAGAAAAAGGAGTGAAATAGGTGTGCAAGCAGGAGAGAGTCTTCTATCTTATACTTTTTTAAATCATAAAAAATGAACTCATTATTATCCCAAAATTTCTTGAGGCAGAAATTCAGGCACCTGATTATTCTATAAAACCAAAGTGACAGCATCCTTGGAGAAACAGTTGCCTGGCAACTCAGAACAAAGGATTGTCTTTAGATTCCTCTGGAATCTTGTGTATCTATTTTGGTTTTTCTGTTGAGCTCATTTCCCTCCCTACAACCCCCAGACTGAACAATTTTGGAGGAAAAATTTCACTCATAAGAAAGTCTTTTTTTCCTCCAGAAGGTATTTTTAAGAAGTACAGCTATCTTTATGCAGTTGAATCGCTCTATTTTCAGGACTGGTACATGAACATGTAAGAAAAGAAAAAAGAAAAATGCATTAACACGTAAGAAGCAGAAAAATGCCAATTGAGAGGTTTCAGACAGAGATGTATGTTTTGAGGCTAAAAGCCAGACATCAGCTTTCTAACAGAAGGTATTAATTCAGAATCTCACCTAAGACCAAAGTATCATTCAGCCAGTTGAGAGATGCTTTGCAAACTCCTACCTCTTTGTTGGAGCAAGAAGAGCTGTCTGAGTAAGCTCTTATTCACCAAACTCAGAAGCCCTACATCTCCCCTCTTCTGAATTAATGATGTAGTCCCAGATCTTTTTCCTCTCTTCAGTGAGATAAAGAGTAAGGTATCTGCATCCCTAATGATCCTTTTGCTTATAAGCAAGATAACCTGAGTGAGAGATCCTACTCAAAACGGAAACTCCTGGAAGGATTGGAATAACTCACAAAAGCCCAACCAAATAACTTGGGAGTAGGTAGGAACCAAGGTGCTAGAAGTTGAGAAGCAAGAACCACAGAAAGGTTGAGAAGGAGAAAAAGGCAAGCAGAACCCCATGATGAGAACAGTGAACTTCACATATCATGGTAGTGCTCACTCAACATTCATAATCCCTGGAGAGAATGTCACATTGGCAGAGTTTAGATCAAAAGACCAAGCTTGCTGTCCCAAACCAAGGAGAGGAAGAATCTCTACTAGGAGGACCTTCCGCAAACCCCTTCAGCTTCCATGAGGTAAGGGCATATAGATTTAATCACATACAGATGGTCCCCAGGGGCTTCCCTGGTGGTCCAGTGGCTAAGGCTCCAAGCTCCAGGGCGTCCAGGTTCAATCCTCGGTCAGGGAGCTAGATCCCACATGCCACAACCAGGAGTTCACATACCCCAAGAAAGATCCCACCTGCTACAACTAAGATCTGGTGCAGCCACATAAACAAAATTTTTTTTTAAGTTAAAAAAAAAAAAAAAGACTGGCCACAATAGGGTGATGGGAAGGTCATTTCCCAAAAAGAAACTCTGGTGCTATTTAGAAAGGAGAATGAATGCTAAGAAGCCAAAGAAAACATTTATCATTGTCTGAGTTTTGTTCCCAGAAGCAGAAACGGACGCAGGGATTCTTATACTCTTATTCTTCAAGAGACATCCTGAAGCTGTGCTTTCAGGAGAAACTCGTAAGAAAGTAAGAGAAGCAGGATAGAGCAGCAAAAGAGGCTAAACAAAGATGAAGTTTCAGGTGAGGTCTAATTTCAGCCTGACCACAGTCTGGAATGCAGATGACGCCACAGAGTTGGGCCCTTTGAGGCAAGGGGGCTCAGTTTTTTTATCCTCATCTCAGTCAGTCATTGGCTGCACGATGCCCTGAGGCGAATTATTAATAGCATCGCCCAGGCATTTCCCAATAAGGTGGATACCCCTGGCCAAGGATACTTCTCCCGAGAAGGGTATCAGCTTGAGCTATTAGCAGCATCACTGGGAGTAGCTGGGCAAAGGGATGCTAACACACCAAAGGACACAAGTGTCTACTAACAACCATAGAAATAAAGGCAAAGTAGTTGGGTTTGATTCACTACACCCAGGGCTTCCCATCTGTAGACCTGGTGCAAGAATCCTGGGGCTGCCATTTATCCAGATGAAAGGGACTGTGGGACTGTCTAAATGGGGATAATAATGTAATGAACAGAAAGACACCAGCAGAGTCAGAGGAGGTAAAATTTTCTTTACGGGAAAAAGATAATGACAATCCAATCAAAAAATAGGCAGAAGATCTAAATAGACATTTCTCCAAAGAAGACATACAGATGGCCAAAAAGCACATGAAAAGATGCTCAACGTTGCTAATTATCAGGGAAAAGGAAATGAAAACTACTCAGAATGGCCATCATCCAAAAAAATCTACAAACAATAAACACGGGAGGGCTTCCCTGACAGCTCAGTGCTGAAGAGTCCACGGGCCAACGCAGGAGACACAGGTTCGATCCCCGGTACAGGAGGCTCCCACATGCCGCAGAGCCGCGGGGCCCGTGCACCACACACACTGCCGTCCATGCTCGAGAGCCTGGACACTGCAACTACTGAGCCCAGATGCTGCAACTACTGAAGCCCTCTTGCCCTAGAGCCTGTGCTTAGCAATAAGAGAAGCCACCCCAACGGGAAGCCCTCTCAATACAACAAAGAGTAACCACCTCTCTATCCGATCTCCACAACTGGAGAAAAGCCCTCACAGCAACAAAGACCCAGCACAGCCAAAAATCAATTAAATAAATAGATAATTATTTTAAACAATATGCCAGAGGGGGTTTGGAGAAAAGGGAACCCTCCTGCACTAATGGTGAGAATGTACATTGGTAACAGGCACTATGAAGGAGAGTGTGGAGGGTCCCTAAAAAACGAAAAATAGAGTTATCATATCTCCTGGGGATATATCCGGAGAAAACCATAATTCAAAAAGATGCATGCACCCCAACTTTCACTGCAGCACTGTTTATGATAGCCAAGACGTGGAAGCAACCTAACATCCGCTGACAGATGAGTGCATAAGAAAGATGTGGGACATATGTACGATGAAATGTTACTCAGCCATAAAAAGAACAAAACGACGCTATTTGCAGCAACACAGACGGACCTAGAGGTGATCACACTAAGAGGAGGACAAATGTCATATGATATCACTCATATGTGGAATCTGATTTTTTTTTTAATGATATAAATGAACTTATTTACTAAACAGAAACAAATGCACAGATTTCAAAAACAAGCTTACTGTTACCAAAGGGGAAATGTGTGTGGAGGGGATGATAAATGAGGAGTTTGCGATTAACATACAAACACTGCTGCTGCTACTGCTAAGTCGCTTCAGTCGTGTCCGACTCTGTGCGACCCCATAGACGGCAGCCCACTAGGCTCCCCCGTCCCTGGGATTCTCCAGGCAAGAACACTGGAGTGGGTTGCCATTTCCTTCTCCAACGCATGAAAGTGAAAAGTGAAAGGGAAGTCGCTCAGTCATGTCCGACTCTTTGCGACCCCATGGACTGCAGCCTACCAGGCTCCTCCGTCCATGGGATTTTCCAGGCAAAAGTACTGGAGTGGGGTGCCATTGCCTTCTCCCCGAGAATCAACAAGGACCAACTAATACAGCACAGTGAACTTTACACAACATTCAGTGATAACCTACATGGAAAAGAACCTGGAAAAGAATGAACATATGCAAATGTATAACTGAATCACTTTGCTCTATACTTGAAACTAACCCATTGTAAACAAACACTGTAAATCAATTATCCTCCAGTAAAATAAAAAAGTATCAGTCTTCACCAGGTAAATGGTACAGCTAGCTACAAGATCCAGTACATGAATTATTGGAACGAAACAGAAATGTACCTCAAGCCTCACTTTCCTATAAAAACATAACTCTTTGTCAATATAACTAGTAGTTATTATGAGATAAAACAAGGTGGAAAAACATAGAACAATATTAAGCGAAATAAAATGTCTGTCTTCAAATTGAGTACCTTTTCATCTTATCCTCTTAGGCCATTAATTGCCACTTTAACCTCATCTTGGTCTCCCGACTCATCTATAAGAATACTTAACTTTCTTTTGGTTTTTCAAGTTTCAAAAATGTTTTTAGCCTGGTATAGTTTTTTCAGAAAATCACTTCTAACTCTTCTCCTGCTGATCCATCCAATAACCCTATTTAGGTTTTACTGGAGGAGGCAAAGTGTTAAGTGTTTCATCACCTCTTTAGTTCTAGAGGCTAATAACAGAAAAATAAAGGCTCCTTCAGAAAAATAAACCATTAAAAAAAAAAAGGTAATGAAGCTTATGGATATAGTCAAAGATCTAACACTAAAGGAGAGTTAAAGGAACAAGATTACTGGAAAAAAGAAAAAAAGAAACTGACTTTCTAATGCACTGAAGAAATGCATCAGAAAAAATATATAAAAGAAGTCTTACAGACCTAACAGAGAATTTGACAATGATTAATGATATATGCATAGAAAACTAAGCAAACAAAAAAACACACTATTATTAATTACAAGAAAAACAAAACTGTACAAGAAAAGAAACATAACCATGATTAACATTTATAATACAAATAAACAACATTTCTCATTATGATTAATAACATTAATGAGAAAACATTTCTGCAGTCTCAGTGACCTAAATATAAATGTAAATAAAATCTGTCTCTGGAAGAACAGAATCCATCTGCCAATGCAGGGGACACGAGTTCAATCCCTGGTCTGGGAGGATCCTACAGGGCATGGAGAAACTAGGCCCCGTGCACCATAAGTGCTGAGCCAGCGCTCCAGAGCCCACAGGCTGCAGCTACTGAGCCCAAGTGCCACAACTACTGAAGCCTGCGCACCTACAGCCTGTGCTCTGCAACAAGAAACGCCGCCGCAGTGAGAAGCCCACGCACCACAACCAAGAGAAGCCCCCACTCGCCACAACTAGAGAAAGGCCACGCAAAGCAACGAAGACTCAGCTCAGCCAAAATAAATAATTTGTTAAAGAAATCTTGGAGACACCTCTCTCTCTTTCCCTCTCTATTATATATATTAATATATAATATATACCTTGTATTATATATCACATAATATATACTTTATAGGTTATATATCATATATATTTGCTGTTCAGTCACATAGTTGTGTCTGACTCTTTGTGACCCCATGAATGGCAGCATGCCAGGATTCCCTGTCCTTCACTCTCTCCCGATGCCATCCAACCATCTCCTCTATCGCCCCCTTCTCCTCCTACCTTCAATCTTTCCCAGCATCAGGGTGTTTTCCAATGAGTTGGCTCTTCGCATCGGGTGGTCAAAATATTGGAGCTCCAGCTTCAGCATCTGTCCTCCCAGTGAATAGTCAGGGTTGATTTCTTTTAGGGTTGACTGGTTTTATCTCCCTGCTGTCCAAGGGACTCTCAAGAGTCTTCTCCAGCACCACAGTTGGAAAGTATCAATTCTTTGGCTCTCAGCCTTATTATACATACATACAAATACATATATATGTATAATATATATATATACACACATATTTGGCCATTCATGTACACATATATGGGCTTTCCTGGTGGCTCAGATGGTAAAAAATCTGCCTGCATTGTGGGAGATGCAGGCTCTATCCCTGAATCGGGAAGATCCCCTAGAGAAGGGAATGGTTACCTATTTTGGTCTTCTTGCCTGGAGAATCCCATGGACAGAAGAGCCTAGCAGGCTACTGTCCATAGAGTCACAGAGTCTGACACAATTGAACAACTAACACTTTCACACACACACATATATATGTATGAATGTATATGCATGCATGCATACACACACACACACACACACACACACGATACCCGTAGTCTTCACCCAGTTTGGGGTGGGGGGGGGAAGATCTCCAAATATTGTCAGAACGTTGTCAGATGTTCCCTGAAGAGCAAAATCCTCTCAGTTGAGAACTACTGTTCTAACCCGTTTATTACACTTTCTCTACTAAATAGTATGATGAGGATTTTATTTCTCTAACTTGAAACTGACTGATTCAGAAAGCCATAAATTATGTCAAAATTCAATAAACAAAATATTAATATAAGTATTTAGAAATATACAACCAATAAAAGAATAAACAAATTAAGTATTAAATGCAATTGCTCCCAAAGAACAGAACTGAAGGACAAGAGGGGGGGTGATTTTGAACTTTTTAACATGATTTTGTTGTCTTAATGTGTACATATATAGCTGACCAGGTAGCTGATCAGGTAGAAATCTCCAGAGATAGACTCAAAAATTCTTGTAAGAGATGAAAAAAGTGTTTATTCTCATCTTTTTTCTAATCTCATCTAAACCATATTCTCTTGCATTTTGCCCAGAGGTAAGTATGGCTGTCATCCAGCTTGAATTATATGCTTGTTTCTTTTCCAAGATGACTCTAATCTGCCTCCTCCCTAACTGGGTGGAGAACTGGCTTACCTGGTTGTAATTATGCAGTAGTCAGAGAAGACAGGAAAAAACACTCTGGTAAAGATTCTTAAGAACACTGAAATAACATTAGAATCCCTAGATCTACACGGGTAGATCTACCCTCTAAAAACGAGGCGGTGGAGGAGGTGAGGGCGGTTGAGACTGCTTGGATGCGTGTCGATGCTACTTACTTTTCTAGACTGTCTTTCCCCAGTCTCCATCTACCCCTATCTCCCTCACATTGTACCCCCAGTACTAGCTCGAATTCAGCCTTGCCTCCCCCCACCACAACAAGTGAAGCAATCTTGGGACTGAAGTTCTTATGTATTCCGTGTTAAGTCGCTCAGAGTGGGACATGACTGAAGTGACGCAGCAGCAGCAGCAGCTGTGTTAAGTACATACTACATTTCGTTTATCCATGTATCTGTTGATGGACATTGGACTGGTTCCACCTTTTGGCTATTATGAATAATGCTGTTATGAACTTCGGTATACAAATACTTGTTCAAATCCCAGTTTTCGATTATTTGGGCTATATGCCATAGAAATTGATCATATGTTTTGTGATTAGCTTATTTTTTTATCTTTTTTTTTTACGATTACCTGTTTGAGGAACCACCTACTGTTTTACACAGCAGCTGTAACATTTTACATTCCCACCAGCAATGCACAAGGGTTCCAATTTCTTCATATCCTCACCAACACTTGCTATTTTCAGTTTGCCTTTTTAAAAAAAATACTAGTCATTCCAAGGTGCATAAAGTGGTATGTCATTGTTTCAATTTGCATTTATTTCCCCACTGGTAAGTGATATTGAGCATCTTTTCTTGTGCTTATCGGCCATTTGTGTACTCTCTTTAGAGAAATGTCTATTTGACTTATTTGCTGCTGCTGCTAAGTCTCTCCGGTTGTGTCCAACTCTGTGCGACCCCATAGACAGCAGCCCACCAGGCTCCCCGTCCCTGGGATTCTCCAGGCAAGAACACTGGAGTGGGTTGCCATTTCCTTGTCCAATGCATGGAAGTGAAAAGTGAAAGGGAAGTCGCTCAGTCGTGTTCGACTCTTCACGACCCCATGGACTGCAGCCTACCAGGCTCCTCCGTCCATGGGATTTTCCAGGCAAGAGTACTGGAGTGGGGTGCCATCACCTTCTCCGATTTGACCTCTTTACCCACTTAAAAAATTTTTATCCATTTATTGGGCTGTGTTGACTCTTAGCTGTGTCATGCCAGATCCTTTTTTGCAACTCTCTGGATGTGGTGCGTGGGCTCAGTAGTTGCAGCTCCAGGGCTTAGCTGCTTCGAGGCCTGTGGGATCCCAGTTTCCCAAGCAGGGATTGAACTCACGTCCCCTGCACTGCAGGGCAGATTCTTAACCACTGGACCACCAGGGAAGTCCTCTTTGCCCACTTTTTTTTTTTTTTTTAATGCCAATATAAAGTGAAGCTTTATTCTTGATGATGTGGTCAGGTATCTTGGGTCAGATAACAAAGAGAAATATCCTTCTTTACCAATTTTTGAAATTATATTTTTTTCTTTTTTTTGTTTTTTTTATTATAATATATTAAAATTATATTTTTAATTGGAGGACTGCTCCCTTTTTAATCAGGTTGTTTCTATGTTGCTGAGTTGCAGACACTCTTTCTATATTCTGGATATTAATCTCTTATCAGATATAATGTGCAAATATTTTTCCCATTCCGTGACTTGCCTTTTCACTCTGTTGACAATTGTCCTTTAATACATGAAAGTTTTAATTTTTTATAAAGTACAATTCATCTACTTTTTTCTTTTGGTGTCATAGCCAAGAAATCATTACCAAATCCGCTGTTATATAGTCTTTCCACTATGCTTTCTTCTATGAGTCTTGCAGTTTTAGCTCTTACATTTAGGTCATTGATCCATTTTGAGTTAATTTTTGCATGTGGTATAAGAAAAGGATCAAACTTCATTCTTCTGCAGGTGGATATCCAGTTTTCCTCTTCTACCCTTCTGTTTCAGCTTTTTATATTTAACTCTGGCTTATTTTAAAATGATTTTTTGAAGTTTAATATTGATTAAAGGTCTAAATAAATTTTCTTCTCAAGTTATTATGCCATCTTCCAAAGCAATATCCTTGCCCTCCTCAGCCATTATTTTGTAAGAGCTTTACTGAGATGTAATTCACCTACCATAAAACCTACCCACTTAAAGTGTACAATTCAATAGTTTTTAGTATATTCACAGAGTTGTACAACTATTATCACAATTTTAGAATATTTTCATCACCCCAAAAAGAAACTGTGTATACTTTAGCAGTCACCCTCATCTTCCCCCAACCCCTGCCGTCCTAGGCAACCACTAACTATCTCTATAGACTTGACTATTCTGGATATTTCATTATTATTTCATAATAAAGAATATGTTGGGTTTTTAGATAACTGACTTATTTCACTTAGCATAATGTTTTCAAGGGTCATCCATATTGTAGCTTGTATAAATATCTCACTCCTTTTTAAGAATAATTATTTTATTTATTATTGTTCATTTTTGACTGCACCGGATCTTAGTTGTGGCATGTGGGATCTAGCTCCCCGACCAGGGATGGAGCCTAGGCCCCCTGCATTGGGAGCACAGAGTCTTAGCCACTGGACCACAGGGATGTCCCTCAAAACTTTATTCCTTTTTATAGCCAAATAATATTCCATTGTAAAGATACACCACATTTCATTTATCCATTCATCAGTTGATAAGATATGTAGGTTGTTTCCATTTTTTGGTGTGCTGTGAACATTTGTGTATAAGTTTTGTGTGGACATGTGTTTCAGGTTTTTTTGAGTATATACCCAGGAGAGGAATTGCTAGGTCAAATGGTAACTCTATATTTAACCTTCTGAAGAACTGCCAGACTGTTTTCTAAAGACGGTACAACATTTTACATTCCCACAGTGTTATTTCTCCACATCCTAGCTGACATTTATTATTACTTTTATTATTATAGACCTGCTAATGGATGCAAAGTGGTATCTCATCGTGGTTTTTATTTTCTTGATGGCCAATAATGTTAACTATCTTTCCATGTGCTTATCGGTCATTTGTACATTTTCTTTTACTCAACTATTTTTTATGTCTTCTTTATCATATCTATCTATTCTGTTCTTTTTAACTATCTATCCTCTCACCTGGAGAAGGAAGTGACAACACACTCCAATGTTCTTGCCTGGAAAATCCCAGGGATAGGGGAGCCTGGTGGGCTGCTGTCTATGGGGTCGCACAGAGTCAGACACGACTGAAGCGACTTAGCAGCAGCAGCAGCATCCTCTCACCAGAACCATACCTCTCTTTCTTATCCTATATGTTTTAATATCTGGTGGACTATTCTCTGAACTCCACCCTCCTTCCATTTCCTTTACTTTTTCTGAATTGTGTTGGGTATTTTCTCTTATTAATTTATGGGGAGAACTTTAGAAACTGACACATTACCATGCTAACAAAAGAGACAACTTTCTTAACAACCATTCTTTATATATTTCCTTAAAGTATTCTGATGCCATTCATATGTGCTCTAAACATCTATGGTGATTTATACCAGAAATAGCATATGCGCAATTTGTGACTTTAATGAAATATTATTCCAATAGCTTTAGAAAAGCAATTGACACAAATGAAGTGTGTTAACTTGAGTCAAGTGATACCAAGAGATAATGCCTGATTTGAAGAAAGAGGTTTCCTTGAAATATTTCTCCTTGTTGTCCCTTAGCAAAGGAAGACTTAGTAAGCTAGTCTCTCTGCATAAATTTCAATTCTCCAGCATTTGATTAAGCATGACAATTGGGATTCTCCATGGAAACAGTGGAGCAAGATGCTACACCTTCCCAAAAGCATATAAATAATGCTCTCTTATTTGTTGCCTGGCAACAATACTCCTTGCACTTATTCACAGGGAAATTTATTTTTGTTGACTGGTATAACTTTGGCAGGGAAAGGAAAGGAAAAAAATAGTTATTTCAAGATTCAAACACTGAGAGGACAGTTTAACCTTTCCCTTCTTTTAAAGACCCATGTGAGGTCTTCATAACTTTAAATAACATAAAAGGCATATACCATGCAAAAGCATAAAGCATAAAAATATAAAGGCAGAGTGAGCACGATCAGAAAGGAGCCTTCATTAAGAATCTTTGAGGGGCTTCCCTGGTGGTACAGTGCATTAGGATTTACCTGCCAGTTTGATGCCTGGTCCAGGAAGATCCCACACACCCAGGGCAACTAAGGCATGCGCCACAACTTAAGCCCGCACGCCCCGGAGCCCAGCAATCAGGGAAGCCACGGCAATGAGAAGCGTGCACCACCAGAGCGGCCCTGACTCGCGTAACTAGAGAAGGCCCACACGCAGCAACAAAGACTCAGTGCAACCAGAAACTAATTAATTACAAAAAGAAAAAAAGAATCTTTGAGGACAAAAGGTCTTTGATTAAGGGACACACTAGATGAAGCCCTGGAGGTTCTCAAGCGGCGTGGGTTCAAACTGCACTCCTAAGGCTTATTGACAATGGGGCTCAGTCTCAATTTCAGTTACCTCCCATCCAGTTGGTCCCGGTGGTACATAGTAATTTTGTTCATGACTCTTTCTTCCCTCCCCATCCTCACTATGGCTTATCATGGAAGAGTTAGGCTGAGCAAAAAGTTTTGACCTTACATTTTTATACTACTTTAATATAATTGAAAAAAACTCCCAGTGAAAGATATGAAAGAATTAGTTAGAGGGAAGCTGATGAAGATGATGTGGAAACTGTAAGGTTCGACACTCCCAGATATTCCCTGGCCCAGGCAATGTCTATATTAAGTGTATCTATAAATACACAGAGAAGGGCTGGAAGCACAGACACCAAAATGAATGAGAGTTACAAATAGAAAGTGGAATCTGAAAGAATCCTGACCTTCTTCTTTATATCTTTCTGTACTGTTTGAATCTTTTGCATTGAATGTATATTCAGTTCAGTTCAGTTCAGTCGCTCAGTTGTGTCTGACTCTTTGCGACCCCATGAACCGCAGCACGCCAGGCCTCCCTGTCCATCACCAACTCCTGGAGTTCACTCAAACTCACGTCCATCGAGTTGGTGATGCCATCCAGCCATCTCATCCTCTGTCGTCCCCTTCTCCTCCTGTCCTCAATCTTTCCCAGCATCACGGTCTTTTCAAATGACTGAGCTCTTCTCATTAGGTGGCCAAAATATTGGAGTTTCAGCTTCAACATCAGTCTTTCCAATAAACACCCAGGACTGATCTCCTTCAGGATGGACTGGTTGGATCTCCTTGCAGTCCAAGGGACTCTCAAGAGTCTTCTCCAACACCACAGTTCAAAAGCATCAATTCTTCGGCACTCAGCCTTCTTCACAGTCCAACTCTCACATCCATACATGACCACAGGAAAAACCATAGCCTTGACTAGACGAACCTTTGTTGGCAAAGTAATGTCTCTGCTTTTTAATATGCTGTCTAGGCTGGTCATAACTTTCCTTCCAAGGAGTCTTTTAATTCCATGGCTGCAGTCACCATCTGCAGCAATCTTGGAGCCCAGAAAAATAAAGTCTCTCACTGTTTCCACTGTTTCCCTGTCTATTTGCCATGAAGTGATGGGACCGGATGCCATGATCTTCGTTTTCTGAATGTTGAGCTTTAAGCCAACTTTTTCACTCTCCTCTTTCACTTTCATCAAGAGGCTCTTTAGTTCTTCTTCACTTCTGCCATAAGGGTGGTGTCATCTGCATATCTGAGTATATTACTTCCCCCCAAACCAATGAAGTTATTTTCCACACAAAAAGGAAAAAGAATCCTACTGACCTCCACTTTTTCATCAACTGGTACCCCCGAATTCCCCAACTTCAGTTCTTCACTATGTCTTCCCCACTTTTTAGCTTCAGTCAGTCGGTGAAAACAACCAAGTGTCAAAGAATCAACATGAGAGAACTTCCCTGGTGGTCCAGTGGTTAAGACTCTGTGCTTCCACTGCAGGGGGCCCAGGGTTCAATCCCTGCTTGCGGAACTAAGATCCCACAAGTCACGTGGTGCAGCCAGAAAGAAAAAAGTAAAAGAAGGAAAAAAAAAAGAAAAGAGTTCTGCTCTGATTCCAGTTCCAGCCCTTCACCTCTCTGTTAGGACCTCAGCCTCCAACCTGCAAAGGGAAGGGCTGGTCTAACTAGGAATTAGTTAGACCAGTTATATACTTAGAGAAGCCAAGGAGGGACAAATGACAGGAACCAATGGGGCTGTGCTGGACCCAGGAGCCTGCCCAGCCTCAGGGAGGTACCACTGCAGGCCCCAAGGGGCCAGCTTTTCTGATTTCTCCAGAGACTGGAGATCAGGTTTTTATATGAAATCTCCTCATTTTTTAATATTAGCAAATATATTTTAAAACATTTTGGCAATTCCTTGCAGGCCAAATCAAGCTCACCTATGACTCCGTCTGGCATGTGGTGAGCTGACTCTGAGTCAGAAGCTCTTTAAGGCTCCTTGTTTCATGCTCAGTCCACTTGGGCGCCATCTAGTGATGGTGACTGTCACAGTTCCCGCAAAAAGGACTTTTTTTTATGGCCACACAGCGTGGCATGCAGGATCCTAGTTCCCTGACCAGGGATCAAACCCACTCCCCCTGCAGTGAAAGCACAGAGCCTTAACCACAGGACCACCAGGGAAGTCCTGAAAAACCTTTTAAAACATTGGTTAGAAGATAATTTATTTGTATGCCCTCAAAATTAATTTTTCTATATGACTTCTTAAATGGGCTCTCAGGTATAATTAGAATATAATCAGATAGATCAAGATGGTACACGACTTACACTTCTTGGGGAACAGAGGATTACGCAAGTGAAGAACATTTACTTACCACATTCCAGGCGCTGTTCTGTTTTAAAGTATTTTATTTAATCCTCCCCATAATCCTATGAATTAAGTACTATTACTACCCTGATTTTCCAGTGGAGACAGTGAAGCCTAGAGAGATTGTGTAACTTACATGAAATCACACCCCCACTTACTGGTGGAGCTGGGATTAGAAAGCAAGCAGCCTTAGTCAAGAGGGTGTGTGCTTCTAGACAGAAGCTAGACTAGGGCATCACCGTTGCAATAGTCACTTCAGCTGCAGGTAACAAAACCTAAAGCAAAAACAAGGCATGGTGGGGGTGGGAGGATTTCTGGCTGTGGAAATATCTGGAGCTCAAACAACGGCATCTCTCCCTGCTCCCCCACGCAGTTCTGCCTTCTTCCGGTTTGTCTAATCTCAAGAAGACACAGGACAAACACGGTACCTTCCAGCTCCACAAAGCAATGGGGAAACAGTGGCTATTTAGCGAAAGGTCCTGGGGATAAAAAGGCTTATGTTTTGGAAAAAAAAAAAAACTAGATCCTTACCTAACACCACATACAAAGATGAACTCCGACAGACTAAAGACCTACATGTGAAGATAAACATAAATATTTAAAATGAGAAAATGTGAGAGACTATCTTAAGAAGGACTTCAATGAAACTCAAAAGCACACGCCATAGGAAAAAACTGATAAAACTGATGATCTACTTATGTTCAACAAAGAAGACCACAGAAAAAGCTAACAGACAAATAACAAGAATAGAAGACAACTGTAATGTCTAAACCGATGGGTGAATAATATCTGGGATGTGCAAGAGACTCCTGTAAATCAACAAGAAGAAGACATGGAATCCCGCAGGAAAATGAGCAATGTATAGGAGACAAAGCAAAAAGGTTAACAAGCCTGTGCTGGATAATAAAGCTCACTAGGAACTAGAGAAATGGGAAACAGCACTGAGAATTCACTTTACATTTTTTTAGACTGGCAAAAATTAGAAAGATGGGTAATGCCACATGTTGGCTGGGACTGGGGGCGCAGGGTCCGGCAGGCCCTGCTGGCAGGAGGGGTACAGATGTTCTGGAGAAGAGTCAGGCACTTTTTAGTGACATAAGAATATACACACCTTGAAAGTGAAAGTGTTAGTCACTTAGTCGTGTCCAACTCTTTGTGACCCTGTGGACTATAACCTACCAGGCTGCTTTATCCGTGGGATTCTCCAGGCAAGAATACTGGAGTGGGTTGCCATTTCCTCCTCCAGGGGATCTTCCTGACACAGGGATGGAACCCAGGTCCCCTGCATTTCAGGCAGATTCTTTACCATCTGAGTCACCAGAGAAGCCATACATACACCCTGGGCTACAGCATATATCCCCAGTTATATCCCAAAGGAATTTTCATCCTGGCCCAGATGGAAACCAGGATGAGAGTTTTTATCACAGTCTAGTTTGTGCTCACGGGTAGCTGGACATTCAAGCTTGTGGGAGTGAAAACACAAAACACAGTCAAGGACTTCCCTGGTGGTCCACTGGCTAAGACTCCGTGCTCCCAATGCAGGGGGCCCAGTTTCAAGCCGTGGTCAGGAAACTAGATCCTTCATGCCGTGACTAAAGATCCTACAGCCACAACTAAGGATCCCGCCTGCTGCAACAAAGATCAAAGATCCTAGGTGCTACAACCAAGACCCAGCACAGCCAAATAAATAAATAGACTAGAACACACACACAGCAGAGGCCCACCCAGCTGACCCAGGGCAGAGAGCGAGAGAGACCCACAGGGCAGGAGAAGTGCTATCAGGCTACTCTTGCTGTGGTGACTGCTGGAAAGAGGGTGCAAAGGGGGAAACCAGGACAGCAGGAGCGGGCAGCCACCATCTGCGGTTCCCAGACTGAGTAAACTGAGGTCCCCTTGTTTCCACCTCTGAATATGAACTCGGAGCTATGGATTTTTAAAACTCTTACTTACTTATTTATATTTGTGTTTGTATAACATGGCTTGTAGGATATTAGTTCCCCAACCAGGGACTGAACCTGGGTCCCTGCCCATGAAAGCGTGAGTCCTAACCACTGGATCGCCAGTGAATTCCCTAAACCTTTTATTTTATTAAAAAAAAAAAACATAAACGGACCAAGGAGCTCTATCCCCCTGCATGGAGAACCCACACACGGGAATGATATATAATATCTGCACAGAGGCTCCCTCTTGGACAAGCTTCCAATTGAATTCCTAGGTGGTAATTGAATTCCTAGAATGCTTAGGCCCCTGGAGCAAGGGCCTGGGCTATGATGATCCTGCTCTTTAGTGACATTGGCTCTACCTTCCTTGTGTTTCTGGATGTATAAATGAAAAGCATGAACTTGCCTGAGTTTGAATCAGCTCCACCCTTCACTAGCTGTGACCTCTCTGTGCCTGAGACATCGAGTCTCTAAGACAAAGATCAAAACACAACCTACATCATAGGTTTTTTGGTGAAGAGTCATGAGTTGCTGGTGCTGTAAGTATTTAAACAGTTCCTGGCACCAGGTAAGGGCTATAAAAAAAAAAAATACTGGCCATTGTATCAAGACCACTTGGGATTTCTGCTTCTTGGTCCAGATTAAGCCAGATCTATTCTATATCTGCCAACACCAGCTATCTCTGGTACTAATCTACTTCCATGTTTCGCAAACATGCAGTTCAGTCGAGCCAGCCTCCTTGGATGAGAGGGAAAACCAGTGTGCGGCCAGCTCCTGAGGATTTAACAAAGCCAGAATCTGTTGCCTTTTTCAAATTCCCCCCACGACAACATGTAATAAACACTATTCTTAATAGTATTCCTTTTTTAAAAATGGGGAAACTGATGAAACAAAGAATGACATAATGAAACTCAAAGCATTCCCTGACATAAATCATTCCAATGTTTTCTTGGGTGAGTCTCCCAAGGCAATAGAAATAAAAGCAAAAATAAACAAATGGGACCTAATCAAACGTACATGCTTTTGCACAGGAAAAGAAACTACTAAAAAAATGAAAAGAAAGCCTACAGAGTGGGAGAAAATATCTGCAAATGATGCAACCAACAAGGGCTGAATATCCAAAATATACAAACAGCTCACACAACTCAACAGCAAAAAAACACAACCCAATCAAATACATGGGCAGAAGACTTAAAAATTTCTCAAAAGAAAACATACAGATAGTCAACAGGCACATGAAAAGATAATCCACATCACTAATTACTAGAGACATGCAAATCAAAACTAAAATTCTCACATCAGTCAGAATGGCCATCATTAAAAAGTCTACAAATAATAAATGCTAGAGAGAATGTGGGAAAAAGGGAGCCCACCCACACTGTTGATGGGAATGTAAGTTGGTGCAGCTACTACAGAACAGAGTATGGAGGGGCCTCAGAACGCTAGAATTACCATATGATCCAGCAGTCCCACTCCCGGGCATATATCCAGACAAAACTATCATCTGAAAAGATACACACAACCCTATGTTCATAGCAACACTGTTCACAACAGTCAAGAGATGGAAGCAACCTAAATGTCATCAACAGATGAATGGATAAAGAAGATGTGGTACACACATACAAGGGAATACTACTCGGCCGTAAAAAAGAATGAAACGATGCCATTTGCAGCGACATGGGTGCAACTAAAGACGATCACACTAAGTGAAGTCAGATAAAGACAAATGCCATATGATATCACTTGCATGTGGAATCTAAAACATGGCACAAATGAAACTATCTATGAAACAAAAACAGACCCACAGACATAGAGAACAGACTTACGGTTGCCAAGGGCGAGTGGGTGGGGAAGAATGGATTGAGAGTTTGGGGTTGGCAGATGCAAACAGTTATATACAGGATGGATAAATAACAAGGTCCTACTGGATAGCACAGGGAACTCTATTCATGTCCTGGGATAAACCACATGGAAAAGAATATATGTATATACGTGGCCGTGAATGTCTCTGAAGCTACTGGCTTCCCAATATCTGAACCCACCATCGCCAGGACTACCATAAAAGGAAATCAAATGATGGGCTTACTGAGACATCAAAAGCATTATTTTCCACTTCCAAAGTTGCACTTGTTCCAGTCTGTGCTGAGTGGGGAGGAAAAACTAGCATTAACCTCTTCATTAGTCAATCCTCCCCCACCAGCCTGATTCAGCCCCCTAAACAATAGACATAATTACACTGAACAATTTTATTTGTTTCCATGTCTAGACACAGAGCTTGCATTTGAAAACAAAACAGACCAGGAAAAGGAAAGCACCCTGCTGTTTTTTAATTCTTTGTGTCAAACTTTTTCTCTGCTTGGATGCCTTTCTTGTGATCAGGAGATATATATTCAGAGTATCAGGCGTTTTAAAAAACAAAACAAAACAAAACCTTTTTATAGAGGGATTAGTATTAATTTAGGATAAAACAATATATTTAAACAGCCTCTCGTCTGAGTAGAAACAAGTCATTTTAAACCTTAGAAGATTCAGAAAATGATGAATGGGGACTTTCCTGGGGGTCCAGTGGTAAGACGCCACAGTCCCAACGCAGGGGGCCTGGGTTCGATCCCTGGTCAGGAAAGTAGATTCCACATGCTGCAACAAAGATTTGGTGTAGCCAAATACAAAAAAGAGAGAGAACAAACCACTGGTTACCAATGAGTAGAGGGAAGGGGGTGGGATAAGATACAGAGAGGTGATTAAGAGGTAGAAACTACTATGTATAAAATAAATAAAGCTTCAACAATTTATTGTATGGCACAAGAATATAACCAGTATTTTTATAATAACTATAAACGGAGCATAACCTTTAAAAATTGGGAATCGCTATGTTGCACACCTGAAACTTATTTAATCAGATCAGATCAGTCGCTCAGTTGTGTCTGACTCTTTGTGACCCCAGGAATCGCAGCACGCCAGGCCTCCCTGTCTATCACCAACTCCCAGAGTTCACCGAGACTCACATCCATCGAGTCAGTGATGCCATCCAGCCATCTCATCCTCTGTCATCCCCTTCTCCTCTTGCCCCCAATCCCTCCCAGCATCAGAGTCTTTCCCAACGAGTCAACTCTTCGCATGAGATGGCCAAAGTACTGGAGTTTCAGCTTTAGCATCAGTCCTTCCAAAGAAATCCCAGGGCTGATCTCCTTCAGAATGGACTGGTTGGATCTCCTTGCAGTCCAAGGGACTCTCAAGAGTCTTCTCCAACACCACAGTTTAAAAGCATCAATTCTTCAGCGCTCAGCCTTCTTCACAGTCCAACTCTCACATCCATACATGACCACAGGAAAAACCATAGCCTTGACTAGTCAGATCTTTGTTGGCAAAGGAATGTCTCTGCTTTTGAATATGCTATCTAGGTTGGTCATAACTTTCCTTCCAAGGAGTAAGCGTCTTTTAATTTCACGGCTGCAGTCACCATCTGCAGTGATTTTGGAGCCCCCCAAAATAAAGTCTGACACTGTTTCCACTGTTTCCCCATCTATTTGCCATGAAGTGATGGGACCGGATGCCATGATCTTCGTTTTCTGAATGTTGAGCTTTAAGCCAACTTTTTCACTCTCCATTTTCACTTTCATCAAGAGGCTTTTTAGTTCCTCTTCACTTTCTGCCATAAGGGTGGTGTCATATGCATATCTGAGATTATTGATATTTCTCCTGGCAATCTTGATTCCAGCTTGTGTTTCTTCCAGTCCAGATAGAAGCAAGGTCTGATGCTGTAAAGAGCAATATTGCATAGGAACCTGGAATGTCAGGTCCATGAATCAAGGCAAATTGGAAGTGGTCAAACAAGAGATGGCAAGAGTGAATGTCGACATTCTAGGAATCAGTGAACTGAAATGGACTGGAATGGGTGAATTTAACTCAGATGACCGTTATATCTACTACTGCAGGCAAGAATCCCTCAGAAGAAATGGAGTGGCTATCATGGTCAACAAAAGAGTCCAAAATGCAGTGCTTGGATGCAATCTCAAAAATGACAGAATGATCTCTGTTTGTTTCCAAGGCAAACCATTCAATATCACAGTAATCCAAGTCTATGCCCCAACCAGTAACGCTGAAGAAGCTGAAGTTGAATGGTTCTATGAAGACCTACAAGACCTTTTAGAACTAACACCCAAAAAAGATGTCCTTTTCATTATGGGGGACTGGAATGCAAAAGTAGGAAGTCAACAAACACCTGGAATAACAGGCAAATTTGGCCTTGGAATACGGAATGAAACAGAGCAAAGACTAATAGAGTTTTGCCAAGAAAATGCACTGGTCATAACAAACATCCTCTTCCAACAACACAAGAGAAGACTCTATACATGGACATCATCAGATGGTCAACACCGAAATCAGACTGATTATATTCTTTGCAGCCAAAGATGGAGAAGCTCTATACAGTCAGCAAAAACAAGACCAGGAGCTGACTGTGGCTCAGACCATGAACTCCTTATTGCCAAATTCAGACTGAAATTGAAGAAAGTAGGGAAAACCACTAGACCATTCAGGTATGACCTAAATCAAATCCCTTATGGTTATACAGTGGAAGTGAGAAATAGATTTAAGGGCCTAGATCTGATAGATAGAGTGCCTGATGAACTATGGAATGAGGTTCATGACATTGTACAGGAGACAGGGATCAAGACCATTCCCATGGAAAAGAAATGCAAAAAAGCAAAATGGCTGTCTGAGGAGGCCTTACAAATAGCTGTGAAAAGAAGAGAAGTGAAAAGCAAAGGAGAAAAGGAAAGATATAAACATCTGAATGCAGAGTTCCAAAGAATAACAAGAAGAGATAAGAAAGCCTTCTTCAGTGATCAATGCAAAGAAATAGAGGAAGACAACAGAATGGGAAAGACTAGGGATCTCTTTAAGAAAATAAGAGATACCAAAGGAACATTTCATGCAAAGATGGGCTCGATAAAGGACAGAAATGGTATGGACCTAACAGAAGCAGAAGATATTAAGAAGAGATGGCAAGAATACACAGAAGAACTGTACAAAAAAGATCTTCACGACCCAGATAATCACGATGGTGTGATCACTCACCTAGAGCCAGATATCCTGGAATACGAAGTCAAGTGGGCCTTAGAAAGCATCACTATGAACAAAGCTAGTGGAGGTGATGGAATTCCAGTTGAGCTATTCCAAATCCTGAAAGATGATGCTGTGAAAGTGCTGCACTCAATATGCCAGCAAATTTGGAAAACTCAGCAGTGGCCACAGGACTGGAAAAGGTCAGTTTTCATTCCAATCCCAAAGAAAGGCAATGCCTAGGAATGCTCAAACTACCGCACAGTTGCACTCATCTCACATGGTAGTAAAGTAATGCTCAAAATTCTCCAAGCCAGGCTTCAGCAATACGTGAACCGTGAACTTCCTGATGTTCAAGCTGGTTTTAGAAAAGGCAGAGGAACCAGAGATCAAGTTGCCAACATCCGCTGGATCATTGAAAAAGGAAGAGCATTCCAGAAAAGCATCTATTTCTGCTTTATTGACTATGCCAAAGCCTTTGACTGTGTGGATCACAAGAAACTGTGGAAAATTCTGAAAGAGATGGGAATACCAGACCACCTGATATGCCTCTTGAGAAATTTGTATGCAGGTCAGGAAGCAACAGTTAGAACTGGACATGGAACAACAGACTGGTTCCAATAGGAAAAGGAGTTCGTCAAGGCTGTATATTGTCGCCCTGCTTATTTAACTTACTTAATACTGTACATCAACGATGCCTGGGGGAACTCCCTGGCAGGCCAGTGGTTAGGATTCCACACCTTCACTGCTGTGGCCCAAGGTTCAATCCTGGCCAAGGAACTAAAACCCCACAAGTCTCAACGAACAGTCAATGATCTTTTTTATTAAATTAAATCAAAAACAACTATGTCTCAATAAAAAATTTTTTTAAGAAAAAGAAATGGAGGCCTAGATGAAAACAGCAGTTGTTATATTTGCCACAAACAAGGGCAACCATGTCGGGCGCTGCTGGGACTGTGCTTTTGACCTTCTCATCACCTCCTTCAGTCACTGACTGGGTTCCTTTATTTCTGCATGAACTCTGACCCCTCCCATTGACCTGTCCCTTTTCATTTCCTAATATCATCAATTACCCAGCTTCCTTCTTACCCTGGGTCAGGGTGACAGTCCAGTTCACCTGGTGACTTCACATAGCTAAGCTCAGCCACCGTCCATTTCATTGCTAACCTCTGGATAAAGCCAAAGCCTTATGTCATTTCTGTATTGTGGATATGAATTACTATCTGAAAATAAGCCTGAGTTTTATGATCAGGAAACAAACATTGTTTTTAATCCTACAAACCAGAAACGGGTCAGCCCTCAGTATCTTTCCACACCTTGCTGGTTTCTCACTTTTTATTTTCTCTCAAAATAAACAAACAAACCAGCAGGGAACGCTCACAGTGGTTAGCCTGACTGCTGTCTCACTGAAACTAACCTGTCAATCTTCCCCTCTCTTTTCCCTGCTTTAAAACCCTCTGCCTTCTATAATATCCTTCTGGGGACAAAGTCCTTCAGGGTGTCCAGTGTCCAGTACAAACAGAGCCTTGACACACACTGGACGCTGAAAATGCTTTGAATCAAGAATGGTAGGGACATGAAATGCAAATCGAAAGCACAGTGAGATAGCACCTCACACCTGTCAGAATGGCTATCATCAAAAAGACCATAAATAACACAAGTTGGCAAGGATGTGAAGAGCTGAAATTCTTGTACGCTGTTGGTGGCAATGCAAATTGGTGCACCCACTGTGGAAAACAGGATGGAAGTTCCTCAAAAAGCTAACAATAGAACCACCATTATGATCCAGCAAAATTGCACTCCTGGGTGTATATCCGAAAAAAGTGAAAACACTAATTCGAAAAGACATATGCACCCCAATGTTCATAGCAACATTAAAGCCAAGATATGGAAGCAAGCTAAGTGTTCATGACAAAATGTAATGGATAAAGATGATTTGGTGTATATATATAATATATGTGCATATATAATATAAATTACATTTATATAATTATATATTAAATACAATTAATTAAACATTATATTATAATATAAATTACATATGCACATTATGTATATATTATATATATACAATAGAATATGACCCAGCCATAAAGAAGAATGAAATTCTGTCATCTGCAACAATATGAATGGATCCAGAGGGCATTATTCTAAGTGAAATAAGTCAGACAAAGACATATACTGTATGTTATCACTTATGTATGGAATCTAAAAAATAAACAAACTAATGAATATAACAAAACAGAAACAGACTCACAGATATGGAGAACAAACTGGTGGCTACCAGTGGGGAGGGGAGAGAGGGGAGATAGGGGCTGGAGATTAAGAGATACAAGCTAAGATGGATAAAATAAATAAGCCACGAGAATATACTGTATACCACAGGGAACATAGCCAATTCGTTTATAGTAACTTTCAATGGAGTATAATCTATTAAAATTTTAGATCACTATGTTGTCAACACCTGAAACTAATATAGTATTGTGAATCAGTGAAGCCCCTCAGTTGTGTCCAACTCTTTGTGACCCCATGGACTGGGGCCTGTCAGGCTCCTTCATCCACGGGATTTTCCAGGCAAGAATACTGGAGTGGGTTACCCTTTCCCTCTCCAGGGGATCTTCCCAACCCAGGGATCAAACCTGGGTCTCCCACATTGCAGGCAGACTCCTTACCTTCTGAGCCACTAGGGAAATCACTGTAAATCAACTATACTTCAATTAAAAAAACATTTCCTAATGGTAGGGACATGAAATAAAGCAAGTCTTGCCTGTTTGCAAGTGCACAGGACAAGCTACAGAGAGAGCTGGGTCTGATTTTCCAGCATTTGCTGCAACTGAATGAAGTTCCACTGCTACAGTCACCACAGGAATTAAATAGTAGCCAAGAGCCAGAACAATCAAAGTTACCCAGCAGGAGAAAATACCTTGATTTACCTGCATGTGCCTGACTTACTATAGCAACAGCACTGTCTTGGCCTCCTTGTACACTAAGTCCCTAGGAAGGAACCTTCAAGCTGCAAACTTTCAAAGATGCAAACTTGCATCTGGTTTCAGCAAGGAACCAGAACCCCTGCCAGTAACATCAGGCATGAGTGAAACTGCAGCCTGATGATCCTTCAGCCCTACCATCTCCCACCTCCTCTCCCTCCTCCAGGCAGTAACTCTTCTTGCCTGCTCACTTGATGCCAGCCCCTGTATGCCAGGTATTATAGTGTCTTACTGTACTTTTCAAGATATTGTACTATAAGGTTAAAAATGTTTTATTTTTTGTGTGTCTGTTTCTTTTATGTATTTTTGTGTGAAAAGTATTGTAAACCTATTACAAGTATAGTACTGTATAGTCAGCTGTGTTAGCTGGGTACCTAGGTTATCTTTGTTGGACTTATGAATGCTTTCTTCGAATGGAATCCATTCATATGTAGGGGACTTACTGTACCGCCTAAGTAAAAGGACTCATGGTCCTATTGTTCTTCCCCCTGTTTTATTGATAAACGAAAAGGCAAAGGTAGAAGGCATACTCCAGGTTGGCAAAGCTCTGAGACCAAACCATCTGGATAGAGGAGGAGAGACAGGAGGGACAGACATGAAGTTGGCATGCACCAGTGTCTCTGGAGATTCAGAGAGAAACAAGTCACAGAAGAGACATTTCTACAGAAAGACAGTGGCTAATTCTTTCAACAAATACAGACTCAAAGACCAGAGTGACAGGTCACAGCCAGACTCACTACAGTTACTTGTGTCTATCATTCAGCCAAACTCTTGAAATTCACATTGGAACTGGACCCACAACGTTTAAACCTGACACTCCAAAGGGAGGTATTATCTTGGTCAGATCACGCATCCTCAAAGCAACTGGTTTTAAAATGCTGAGCCTAGACATACAACAGTATAACTTGTGCTGGGGTGCCACCTAGTGGTCAGCAGTAAATTTATGTTTCCAAGTTAGCTAAGCTGGAATCACAGAGAAGGCAATGGCACCCCACTCCAGTACTCTTGCCTGGAGAATCCCATGGATGGAGGAGCCTGGTGGGCTGCAGTCCATGGGGTCGCTAAGAGTCGGACACGACTGAGCAACTTCACTTTCACTTTTCACTTTCATGCACTGGAGAAGGAAATGGCAACCCACTCCAGTGTTCTTGCCTGGAGAATCCCTGGGACGGGGGAGCCTGGTGGGCTGCCGTCTATGGGGTCGCGCAGAGTCAGACACAACTGAAGTGACTTAGCAGCAGCAGCAGCAGCAGCAAGCTGGAATCAAGATTGCCCGGAGAAATATCAATAACCTCAGATATGCAGATGACACCACCCTTATGGCAGAAAGTGAAGAGGAACTCAAAAGCCTCTTGATGAAAGTGAAAGTGGAGAGTGAAAAAGTTGGCTTAAAGCTCAACATTCAGAAAACGAAGATCATGGCATCCGGTCCCATCACTTCATGGCAAATAGATGGGGAAACAGTGGAAACAGTGTCAGACTTTATTTTGGGGGGCTCCAAAATCACTGCAGATGGTGATTGCAGCCATGAAATTAAAAGACGCTTACTCCTTGGAAGGAAAGTTATGACCAACCTAGATAGCATATTCAAAAGCAGAGACATTCCTTTGCCAACAAAGGTCCGACTAGTCAAGGCCATGGTTTTTCCAGTGGTCATGTATGGATGTGAGAGTTGGACTGTGAAGAAAGCTGAGAGCCGAAGAATTGATGCTTTTGAACTGTGGTGTTGGAGAAGACTCCTGAGAGTCCCATGGACTGCAAGGAGATCCAACCAATCCATTCTGAAGGAGATCAGTCCTGGGTGTTCTTTGGAAGGAATGGTGCTGAAGCTGAAACACCTTGGCCTCCTGATGCGAAGAGTTGACTCATTGGGAAAGACTCTGATGCTAGGAGGATTGGGGGCAGAAGGAGAAGGGGATGACAGAGGATGAGATGGTTGGATGGCATCACTGACTCGATGGACGTGAGTCTGAGTGAACTCCAGGAGTTGGTGGTGGACAGGGAGGCCTGGCATGCTGCGATTCATGGGCTCACAAAGAGCCGGACACGACTGAGCGACTGAACTGAACTGAAGAGGCAAGCGAAGTTGCTTTAGTCACGTCCAACCCTTTGCAACCTTATGGACTGTAGCCTGCCAGATTCCTCTGCCCACGGGATTCTCCAGGCAAGAATACTGGAAGAGGTTGCCATGCCCTCCTCCAAGGGATCTTCCTGACCCAGGGATTGAACCCACGTCTTTTACGTCTCCTGCGCTGGCAGGCGGGTTCTTTACCACTAGCACCACCTCGGAAGCCCGGGATGTAGGTATACACACCTGTCCCAAAGGTCTAAACTCACTCCGTCCAATACATCTGTAATGAGAGCCACAGATGTGGGAGGTGTATGGAGAGTTGGGGACCAGGTTCAAGGCCAGTTCTGAGGTTTAGTGTGATAAGGTCTTGGAATGGGTGCAGCGGTGGCTGTAGACACGGGCATAGGTTCCTCAAGAATGGACGGTGAAACCGGAAGGCCTGCGCCCAGGCCGCTGATGAGGTCTAAGGATCTGGTGAATGAGCCCTGAGACTACGAGGCACTGAGCCTTGTCCTGCATCCACAGCTCTGAGTTCAGGGATGTCATGGACCAGGCTGTGTTTACTGAGGTTCGGCGGGGTGATGACCAGTCACGCGGAGGGTGCCCCACAGTGAAACCCCATAGGATTTGGCTGCTGTGTTGGTGAGAGTCACCTGGTTTAGCACGTCCCAGGCTGATACAAACACACAGAAGTCTAGGCCCAGGAGGGCCCGCTGACTTCCTAGAGGCTGAATGTGACCCTGGATACCCAGACGTTCCCATCTGCACCTCACTCCACCTCCAGCACACACATCTACGGTGAGATTGTTTAGGGTCTGAAGCTTGCACTTCTCTTCATCGCACAGAATGCTGCTGATCAACTGGTTTTCTGACTGCTCAGTTCCTTCTGAATCCCCCAGGTATAAAAAACACGTTGGGTTTACCCAGTGGATGACTGGGCTTGGCTTTCCTTCCCTTGGCGCCAACTACTAACATTCATCAATGCAGCCAGCAAACCCCAGGGAGGAAATGAGGCTGTCCACAGCCTCCTCCCCATCACAGCCTCCTCCCCATCACAGCCTCCTCCCCATCACAGAAGGTCCAGGGACATTTAAAACAGTTGTTTACAGACTTCCTTGGTAGTGCGGTGGCTAGGACTCCTAGCTCCCAGTGCAGGGGGCCCAGGTTCGATCCCTGGTCAAGGAACTAGATCCCACACACTGGAACGAAGAGTCTTCATGTCACAGCCAAAGATCTCACACGATGCAAGAAAGATTGAATATCCCCAGTGCCACAGCTAGGACCAGGTGCAGCCAAAGAAATAAATATTTTAAATTAATCAATTACAAAATAAAACAGTTGCTTAATGTTACCTCTTAATTGGCAATGGCCGAGCAGTCCTAAACACAAAGAATATGAAACAATTCATAACAGGGATTTACAGGTACTGACCTACCTAATAAACTGGGCATTCCTGAAGGAGGTTGACTGGAGTGACAGACAGCAGTTCTGGAAAGAAAAATGACCATGAGAGAGAAGTCTTGTTTAATTTACCTAAAGAGTATCCGCATTTGGCTTTTCTTCCATCGGCCCCTTCTATTGACAAATTGTGTCTGCACAGCTACTGTGCAATGGAAGACAAGGTTCACGTGTAAAGATGTTAGTTGTGAGACTGGGTGAAATACCAGAAAATCAGAAAATATCTCAATGATCATTGTGAAGGATTAACTAGATAAATCAGGACACACTTACACCATGGAATACTAAGTAACCGTTGAGGAAAAGGTAGAGAAAACAACAAAAGGACAAAAATACATGAGAAAGAACAGTTTTTAAAACACTAGACGAGCATGTGTGCTAAGTTGCTTCAGTCATGTTTGACTCTTTGCAACCCACCAGGCTCCTCTGTCCATGGAATTCTCCAGGCAAGAATACTGGGATGAGTTGCCATGCCCTCCTCCAGAGGATCTTCCCAAACCAGGAATCAAACCCACTACTCTTATGTCTCCTGCACTAGCACCACCCAGGAAGCTCAAACACTGAACATCAGGGGATAAAGGACGGTGATCCCTGTGGGACAGGAAACAGAACTCTTCATACGGCCTGTCTGACTCCTCCCTGCCCCTCATTCTCTCTGCTCAAGCCAAGGAGTCTATGTCCATCTCTCACACTCAGTAGGATCCCTCCCATCACCAGCCTTTGCACCGGCTCTTCCCTGTCCTTGTTCATTTCTACCTTTCAGATCTAGCTTCTTCAGGCTTTCTCTGAGTCTCCTGACTCCTGGACTAGGTCACACCCCCAAAGAAGCACTCTTAGAACAGTATTTTTCTGCTCCTTCTGCTCCTCGTTTGTTACAAAATATTATATAATACACAAGAACACCAACCTATTAGCCCTGATGATATCACAACACCAACATTTCTAACATAAATGTACAGTTTTCATTCCATGTTATTACAGGATTTATGTAGGACTGTACATGATGAAATAGTAAATTTAAATGACACAAGCAAAAATCAAATCAGATTTATTCCTTAGTTTCATTTAGAAACTGAAGCAGTTAGGATTGGTATTATGTGATTCAGCATTATGTTTCAGCATTATGTGATAGAACACCCAAATTGACAATGAATAAATCTTGCATGCGACAAACACACAAATACAGTCTGGAACTGGTGTGGAGTGTCTAAGATAACATTAGGAATGCAGGTTCTTTAAGCTTTACACTCCTCTATCCCAAAGACCTTGGCTTCAGGGTCTAAGACAGCTGTTAGAGCTCCAGCCATCACATTTACAATCCAGACAGTAGGATGGAGAATTGGGAGAACAGAGAAAAAGACATGCAACAACCTTTTAAAGCAGTAGTTATGTGGTTATACCTGGCTGCCCGGGAAAAGTAGGAGAAGGGAGTGTTTGACACGTGAAAATGACATACTATATGACTTTGGGTTTTTTTGTTATATTCAATGTTTTCTTTTTTACTGGAGTATAGTTGATTTATAATGCTGCGTTAGTTTCTACTATACAGCAAAGCAAACCAGTTATACACATACCCACACTTTTCTAGATTCTTTTCCCACATAGGTCATTACAGAGTACTGAATAGAGTTCCCTGTGCTATACAGTAGGTCCTTATTAGTTATCTACTTTATACACAGCACTGTGTATATGTCAATCCCAACCTCCCAGTTCATCCATCCCACCCTCCCTGACTGTATGACTTTGGAAGATGAATGCATTTGGGGTAAGTGGCCGAGTCTCTACTTCAGACATGTTCATGTTTTACATATTTTTAAAGGTGGGGGAATGTATGATTCTCAGGAACTTAAGAAACTGATTACCAGGGGTAAGTGGTTGGAAAAGGGTAAAAAGAGAGGACTGGGGAATGCGGCAGTGCAAGTGAGGCGAGGCCTACCTTCTCTGAGGGTGGCTTCTTGTTCTAGAATCTTGGTAACGTGGGTTGGGAGGAACTGAGAATGACTAGTAAAGGCCACAGGGCTTCTTTTGAATATGATGAAAATGTTCTGGAATTAGACTGCAGGGGTGATCGCACAACTTTGTGAATATATTAAAAATCACCAAACCGTGCACTTTAAATAGATGAATTGTGGGACTTCCCTGGTGGTCCAGTGGCTAAGACTCCGTGCTCCCAATGGAGGGGGCTTGGGTTTGATTCCTGGTCAGGGAACTAGATCCTACATGCCCTAGCTAAGGGTTCACATGCCTCAGATAAAGATCCCATGGGCTGCAATGAAGATCGAACATCCTGCATGCTATAACTAAGACCCAATGCAGTCAGATAAATAAAAATAAATATTTTAAAAAATAATAAAATAAATAAATAGATGAGTTGTATGGTACATAAATTATATATCAGTATAGCTACTTTAAAAAAAAGAAGCAAAGATAAGCAAAGAAACTGATGAACATAAAGGTGTATTTAAAACACATACACGCAAAAATAAATAAATAAATAAAACACATACACAATGACAACAGCCAAACTGGGGATTAAGAACACAGTTCTGCTTAACACTTCTGCTTCATACCAGTGCGTGCTTAGTTCCTAAGTCGTGTCTGACTCTTTTTGACCCTATGGACCGTAGCCCTCCAGGCTCCTCTGTCCATAGGATTCTCCAGGCAAGAATACTGGAGTGGGTTGCCATTTCCTCTTCCAGGGGATCTTCCCAACCCAGGGATTGAATTAGCATCTCCTGCATTGGCAAGCAGGTTCTTTACCATTGAGCCACCGTAGAAGTATAATAATGGACAATCATTAGGGCTATGTGCTCCCACGGGCACACGTGGAATAATTTTTATTTCAGGCATATGAAGGCATGCAGTTGATTAAAACATACTGAACATATAAAAAATGAATTCTGAATAATTTTTTAGAAAAGAAATAGCCATAGAGATTGTCAGGACATCAAGTGACTCCTTGGAAAATTGATAATTATAGGGAAAGAACTAAGTATTCCTCCTGCCTTTCTGATATACACTGAATTTCAGTGTAACCGAATATCTCTGTGGACAAGGGACAGGTTGTCAGTGAGGAAGAATTCTAGCCAGGGCTAGGACCAGGGAAAGGCGAGGGAGATCCTAATGTGTGAAATCTATGGATTCTAGTTAAGAGATGCAGGAGTGTCAAAATTTGAAAATTGTTTCAACTATTAGCGAAATAACTGATTAACACCGTGGTCACTAGCGCTTCTGAAATCATTAGGGAAAAGGCTGACAGGAAATGTATAAAGATCAGACAGGCACTATACAAACCCAAGGAACAATCTTTTTCTTAATTTTTTTGGCCATGCTGCAAGGCTTGTAAGATCTTATTTCCCTGACCTGGAATCAAACCCAGGCCCTTGACAGTAAGCTTGGAGTCCTAATGGCTGGACTGCCAAGGAACTCCCTAGGATCAGTTCTTTTTTTTTTTTTTTTTTAATTTTTTTAAATTTATTTTTTAATTGGACAAAAATTGCTTTACAATGTTGTGTTGGTCTCTGCTGTACAACACAAATCAGCCATAATTATACATATACGCCCTCTCTCTTGAGCCTCCCTCTCCCCCTCCCACCCTCTAGGTCACCACAGACTGGGTAGGATCAGTCAGATTCTACCACACTGGGTAGGGTCAATGTCAACGTCTCTCACACAGACACACACATACACACACACAAACGGGATAGCAGGACTTCACTGCTTACCCAGTGATTAAGACTCTGCACTTCCAATGCAGAGGATGCAGGTTCGATCCCTAGTTAGGGAACTAAGATCCCACATGCCACACAGTATGGCCAAAAGCTAGACTAAACTAAACTAAAATACACATTAAAAAAAAATGAGAGACTTCCCTGGTGGTAGCAGTTAAGAATCCACCTGCCAAGGCAGGGGACATGGATTGGATCCCTGTTCCAAGATGATTCCACATACTCTGGGGTAACTAAGCCCATGCACCACAACTGCTGAGCCCACGCCCTAGGGCCATGCTCCACAAGAAAAGCCAGCACAGTAAGAAGCCTGTGCACCGCAACTAGGGAGTAGCCCCCAGACACTGCAACTGTAGAAAGCCCACATGCAGCAACGCAGACCCAGAGCAGCCCAAAGTAAATACAATTCTTTTAAATGAGATAGCAAATATCATATACCTCCAGACAGTGATGCAGAAAGTGCACAGCACCACCCAGTAAGGATTCTCAAGGGGAAAAAAAAATTGAACCATAATATAATCAAGCCTTTAAAACTGATCTCGGGCCAGCTACCAGGGAAGATGGCTCAGTGGTAAAGAATCCACCTGCCAGGGCAGGTGACACAGGACCAGTCCTTGAACTGGGAAGATCCCACATGCCCCGGAGCAACTAAGCCCATGCACCACCATTGAGCCTGTGCTACAGAGCTCAGGAGCCACAACTACTGAACCCCAAGTGCCCTAGAGCCCACAGTCCACAAGAGAAGCCAAGCAATGTCACATCAGTCGTGTACGACTCTTTGTGACCCCTTGGACGGTAGTCCACCAGGCTCCTCTGTCCATGGGATTCTCTGGGCGAGAATACTGGAGAGGGTTGCCATGCCCTCCTCCAGGGGATCTTCTGGACCCAAGGACTGAAACAGCGCCTTTTACGTCTCCTGCATCGGCAGGTGGGCTTGCTACCATTAGCAGCACCTGGAAAGCCCCAGTGAGAAGCCTGCACACCACAATTAGAGAGTAGCCCCCACTCGCCACAACCAGAGAGAAGCCTGAGCAGCAAGGAAGGCCCAGCACAGCCAAAACTAAATAAATAAAAATTACAAAATTACAAAACTGACCTCTAGGGCACAGGAAATACTGAGCATAAAGGAAGCAATACACCAGATCTCAAAGGAAGGATCTTATATTGGACTTTAATTTCATCAACCAGTCAATGAAAGAAAAAATAAAAGGGGAGGAAACTGCTCTAGATTAAGAGAAACGTAAGACTTAAAAGACTTATAAGAAACACAAGAGACATAACCAAATAAAAGGGATCTTGTTTGATCCTGATTTTAAACAGAAATTATATAAAGAGCATTTTTATACAATAGAGGAAATTTGAGTACAGCTTGGTAATTGAATATTAAGGCATTATTTGAAATTTTGTTAGATGGGATAATGGCATTGTGGTTAGGCAAGAAAGTATTTGGATATTCCTTTCGAGGTTGCATACTGAAGTGTTTAGAAGTGAATGGGTATGATGTCTGGGTCTTGCTTTAAAACATTCCAGCAGCAAAACATCAGAAGAGGAAAAGAGTAGACAAAACAAGTCCATGATGAGATGAAGCTGGGGGTGAACACACAGAATTTGTTACATTTTCAGCAAAATCCCATCTTACAGTGTGCAGCCTAGAGAAAGTCTCATAACCGTGCACACGGGCAAGGGTGGGCTCTGTGGCTATGTTTGTACTTTTTTGGTTGCACCTTTTGGGTTAGCCAAAAGGTTCAATCGGGTTTTCCCAATAAAATGAAAATTGGAAATGACTTAAGAGTCTTGTCCATAAGAGACAAATCTGCTAACGGGAGGAGCCAGTCCTGTCAGCAGGCATTCCCTCCTCCTCCTACTTAATAAAACCCCGGTTTTATTGATCCCCCACATCAGTGTCTTGTGGATGCATCGCAATGAACCCAAGGCACGCATTGGACTCTCTTTGTCCAGTAATTGATCCAGTGGTGGGCAGGCAACCGACCTGACCAAGGAGAACTAAGGGAAGAGTTTGGTGAGAGGCTTCTGGGGACAATTCACTACTGCACTGATTCTGAGACACATTCTTTCATTTCTGAAATTGGCAGGCTTCTCACAATCAATCTGTCAGAGGACTGCTGTGGTATATGAGCCATTCCCCACATGTGTGCAAACTTGATCCAAAAGCCTACTGGTTTGTGACATCTTCTGGTAAGATCCAGAGAATGTCAGAACTAAAACCTACAGAATGGGGCTCCTTAAGATAACTGGTGATTCTGTGAGGAGACTGCTGTCCTGCCAGTGTTCCTGGGAGCACAGAGAGAGGTGTCTTGGGGAAGAAGACAGACGGGGAAGGCACTGAATTGAAAAGCAATTTAAAGTGGAACTCTGGTGGGAAGATGTTCCGAAAATGCCATAACTAATTTAGATCATTTCTATTTTCTTGTTTTGTATGCTCAAGAGTAACATATAATATTTTTGAATTTTACGTTTTTGTCTCAAAGAGGTATTTTATAAGCACCAAATAAAAATTCTAAGGAATAAGAAAGCATTAAGTCAGTTTAATTGTTGGCACTCTTTATTTTTAATAGTAAATTGATAGCATCTTGGGTTTGATGAAACGTGGTACCTACTTGTTAGAGAATAAAGCTAGAAAAGGAAAACGCTTTGCCCTCTTTGTCCGCTTCCTGCTTTGGGTACCAAGACAGGCAAGAGTACGATGCTCAGACTTACGGCAGCTATCTTGGGACCGCAAGAGGAAGACAGACAGAATCCCAGGGACGCCAAATAGCATCTTGACATTGTGAGTCACTGACCTACCACTGAAACAGTCTACCTACAGATTACTCATCAGTGAGATAATTAATGCCTTTTCCTGTGTTTTAATTTTTTTTTTTTTTAATTTTGGCCACGCTGGATAGCATGCATGATCCTAGTTCCCTGACCACACCACCTGCAGTCCCTCTGCAGTGGAAGCATGCAGTCTGAACCTCAGGACCACCAGGAAAGCCCTTTATCATTTATGAGACTTTTATGTAGGGATCATACCACCAAACTATACCTAAGTGATAATGATTTGGTGGAATACTGAACAGTAGTTAAAATAAACTGTACATGTTGTTTAATATAAGTATATATTACATGTTTATGATATACTTTGTATAAATATTATGTATTATGAATACATATTTTTTGCAGGTTTGATCCCTGGATCCAGAAGATCCTCTGGAAGAGGGCATGGCAACCCACTCCAGTATTCTTGCCTAGAGAATCCATGGACAGAGGAGCCTGCTGTGCTGCAGTCCATGGGGTCGCAAAGAGTTGGGCACGACTGAGTGAACTGAATAGATGAATATATATTTAAATCTTAAAAAATGCAGTGTTGGGCTAAAATAGTTTCAGAATGGCCCTATCAGTGTGATGTTTATATAAAGTTTAATGAATGAAAATAAATGTTTTTAATGTGTATATTATGTTTTAAACATGGACTTCAGGGAAACATACCATCTTTAGAGCAGTGGCTACCTCTGGGAAGAGGGTAAGGGAAATAAAATCAGGAAGGGAATATAAACTGGACTCATCTATACCAGTGATGATTTTCAAAAGAAAATGTGGCGAACATTGACACTGGTCAAATCTGAGTGGTAAATAAACATCATAACATATTCTGTACTTCCCTATGTTCTAAAATCTCTCATCATCATGATCAAATTTTAATTACTCGATTTTTCCATATTTATAGTTGCAATAATTTCCAGAATTCATGTTTCAGAGAGTAATAAAAATATGTTTAATATATTTTTTCTTCACTTGTAAATTGGAAATATCTTCAAGGAGAAGAAACCACTGAGTCACTAAAAAAAATTTCTACCTTGGCAGTTTGATACAGAATCAGATGTTGGTAATGTTTGTACAACTTTGTGAATATACTAAAAACCATGAAATTGCACATTTTATTGGGTTGGCCAAAAAGTTTGTTCAGTTAATAATGCATTGTTCAATAAGGGTCTTGGTGAAAATAAAAATGTGCCTTTTTTACTTAAAACTAAGCGAACTTTTTGGCCAATCCAATAAAAGGGTGGATTGAATGGTATGTGCTTATATCTCAGTTTTAAAAATTAGGTACCAAAAAACCCCCAAACCAATGACCTCTTATTTTTCTTGCTTCTGGGGGTTGACTGAGCAGTTTTTCTGCTTCATATGATGGGAGCTAGGATCACTCACCTGACTGCATTGATCTGGCAGCTGGTTTGAGTTGGAAGGTTCAAGAAGGCTTCATTGTTATGTCAGGAACCTTGGTGCTGGCTGTCAGTTGGGGCACCTTGAATATCCTTCCCATAGTCTTTAGCAGGACAGCCTTGCAGGATGGCAGGTGAGTACAAGAGCGGAAAAGTGAATGCTGCCATGCCTTTCAAGGGCTAGAACCAAAATTGGCTCAGGATCACTTCTGCATTCAGTTGGTTCAAGCACGTCACAGCTCATCTTCAAAGCAGGGGGAAGAGCAGCACGTGTCTATGGGGATGGGAGGAACTGTTGGCAACCATCCTAGGAGACAGGCTTCCACAAGTGGTGAAGACCACAGAGGTTTGAGGCGCTGTGGGTACACAGCCATACCATCACTAGCTGGACGTGAACTGACTCGTCATGGCTGGTGACACAGCAGAGACCACTGACATTCTCCATCTCCCACTTCTGAATCAACTCTTCTCCCTCTCTTTAAACGAGGGAGAGCTGCCAATTTTGAAAGATGAGAGACAAGACCCAAGATGTCTTCAATACAGGCGAATTCCAGAAACTTTAAAGCTGAATGTAGAGGTTAAGGTAACAGTTGCTTTTAGTCTTGTTACTTGGGAAAATGGGTTAACATCTGGGCTTCATTTTCCTGATCTGTGAAATGGAAAAGGACCCACAGAGGGGACCACATGTGAGCAAGTGAAAACTGGCTCTGCTGACAAGCCTGGAGACTAAGAAAGTGAGACATAATTCTGCTAGCAGAACGTCCCCAGCTGGACATACACAGCTCTCACAGGATATGAACATGTCCAGAGAAGCTTACGCCATGATTGTTGTGGCAACAAGACAGAAACAAAGCCCTCCACATGCACAACAATGATGGATCACCTCCTTCTTCTGACATGAGAGGTGCTGCCCCTTGACCAAGGATAACCCCAACCTTGCTCTAATCCTCCTGCCTCCTGGATAAAAACTAAGACACTGGAACTCTGATCGTCTGCTTCCTGAATGCATCCAATTCCAAACTGCCAACCCCCCAACTTCCCTAATCCCTCTTTAAAATCATCCAGCAAGTGCCCCAATTCTATTAATTTCCTGCTAATTCCTTTTTTATTGGGAGGCTCCTCACAGCAGCAAGATCAATAAACACTTCAGGTGTCTTTTTATGTGGGTTCTAACATACTCATCAAAAGACATACTAGAATATTCATATTGACCTTATTAGGCATAGACAAAATACCCAACTACTCAGCAATAAATGAATACCTCAATTATGATACATTTGCGTAATGGTACATTACATAACAGTGAGAAACTAACTTTGCTCAACAACGTGGACAAATCTTGTAAGCTGGAGCAAAAGAAGCCAGATTCTCAAGAAAATATACTGTGATCCACTCTTATTCAGTTTGAAAACAGGTGAATAATCAATGGGGTTAGCCATCAGTTAGGAATCACCCTTGTGGGGGGGATGGGAGGAGGCAGGAGGGGGCTTCTACAGGTGGGTAACCTGTCATCCTTTCTCTGGGTGCTAGTTATGGCGATATGCTGAGATGATGAAAATTCAAAAATCAGTGTTTATGCTTTGTGTACTTCTCTGTGTATATGTTAATATGAATTAGTAGTTTGTTTTTTTTTTTAAATGGGCAACCGTGTTAAAGGGACATGGAGCAAACCTGAAAAAGCTCCCAATTAACAAAGCTGAAACAATTTGGGCAACAAGATCATGTAATATTGGGTTATAACCACAATATAAAATAAATGTCCATGTAAAGAGGATGTGGTTTATATAGCAATGGAATACTATCCAGCCATAAAGAAGAATGAAATAACGCCATTTGCAGCAACATGAATGGCTAGTCACTTCTGTGGTCTTTCTCCCTAAAACCTATTACCCTAGTCTCACCATGAAAAAACACTGCTGCTTCTGCTAAGTCACTTCAGTCGTGTCCAACTCTGTGCGACCCCCATAGACGGCAGCCCACCAGGCTCCCCCGTCCCTGGGATTCTCCAGGCAAGAACAGGGGAGTGGGTCGCCATTTCCTTCTCAATGCATGAAAGTGAAAAGTGAAAGTGAAGTCGTTCAGTCGTGTCCGACTCTTCGCGACCAGGCTCCTCTGACCCATGGGATTTTCCAGGCAGGAGTATTGGAGTGGGTTGCCATTACCTGTATAGACCCAAATCCAGGTCCATTCTTCAGAAGTCCTCACCTGCTGCTGCTAAGTCGCTTCAGTCGTGTCCGACTCTGCGGGACCCCATAGACGGCAGCCCACCAGGCTCCTCCGTCCCTGGGATTCTCCAGGCAAGAACACTGGAGTGGGTTGCCATTTCCTTCTCCAATGCATGAAAGTGAAAAGTGAAAGTGAAGTCGTTCAGTCGTGTCCGACTCTTCGGGACCAGGCTCCTCTGACCATGGGATTTTCCAGGCAAGAGTACTGGAGTGGGTTGCCATTACCTGTATAGACCCAAATCCAGGTCCATTCTTCAGAAGACCTCACCAGTACTCTTTAAAGCTGTCAAAGTCATCAAGAACAAGGAAAATCTGAGAAGTGATCAGTCAAGAATAGCCTAAGGAGGGAACTCCCTGGCAGTCCAGTGATTAGGAATCGGATGGCCGTCTAGGTTAGATACCTGGTGAGGGAAACTAAGATAGCACAAGCCGCGGGGCACAGTCAAACAAAAGCCTAAGGATACATGAATAAATTTAATGTGGCATCTTGGACAAGATCCCGGAACAGAAAAGGGACACTAGCTGAAAAAAAAATTTTTTTTTAATTTTTTAAACGCTGAATTTAGTTAATAATAATATATCAACCGAGGTGGTTTCTCATATGTGACAGACGTGCCTCAGTAGGGTACGTCTTGAATAATTATTCAAGATGCTCACAACAAGGGCAACTAGGTGAGGAGTACGCAAGAGCTCCAAGTATCATCTGCAATTTTTCTGTAAATCTATAACTTCTAAAATAAAATGTTTTATTTTGCTTTCAAACACGGACCCGCAACTGGGCTTTCTCACAAAGCTGTGAGAAATTATTACAGGTGTACAAGCCAAGTGCAAGGCTCAATGCTTAACACATAGATATGAGGTGTAGTTGTGGTTTCACGTGAAATAAGGGACAAGAATTCCAATACTCATCAATTGTTACCAACTGTTATCAGTGTAAGCACAAGGGACCCCGTACAGCCCAGCCCGGCCAGCACACGCGCAAACGAGCGAGTGCGCGCGCGCACGCCGCGGGGGCGGGGCACCGAGGACGCTGGCGTAGGGCGGGGCCAGGCGCAGTTCCCACGCTGGCCTCGGCGCCCGGAAGTAGTGTGTCAGGGGACTCCGCTGGGCGGAAGCCGCGCTTAAGTGGAGGCAGTGGCGCCGCCCGGGCAGGGGACGCTGCTGGTGCTGTTGCTAGACGACGCGAACTAGCCTTCGTCACTTCCTTAGCCCGCCGACTGCCCACTCCCCAGGCCGGAACCCAGGGGCCCGGAACCGGGGTGGGCGCAGGTTCGTCCTCCGACGTCCAGGACAGCAGCCAGCTGGGCAGCTGGAGTGGAGGCCACGCCACCTGCAGGGAAGAATCCGAGCCGAGGCGGGAAGATGGCTGCAGACAAGCCGGCAGGTGAGGTGCCCGCGCGCTGGAGCGGCGGGAGCGGGCAGACCCTGCGCTGCTGCCGCGGGGCCCCAGTTGGGGACTTCGTGGCTGCTCTCTTTGGGGCGTGCATTTCTCTCCCGTAGACCCTCCTTCGGCCGCCGCTAATGTGAGTCTTTGGGCCCCAGGTCCAGTAGTTTCTTATCAAGTGCAACACGAAGCCGCTTCTGTTCGCCTTTGCCTTGCTCTTCGGAATTTCTTTGGTTTAAAAGGCATGAGTCTAGATGGCCGTTTCACAGACTTTTCGACTTCCCACTGGGGAAGGCAGAGCAAGGAAAGTTCACCCCGGAGACGCAGTGCCGTGATGCCCGTGGCTCAGGCTACGGCACTTAACTGGGTGACTTCGGCAACACCAGCCTGCCTGTGGTCAGCGACGTCCTGTGTAATTAACTTTGTCGAAACCACTTATTGAAATAGACATAACGTTATTGTGTCTCACTTCGGTCTGTGCTCTCTAGTGCCTTGTTATTTAGAACCTTTTTCCCTCTAGTTCATCAAGATTAATCTCAACGGTTTTCTTTATGGATTACTATTCCATTCCTAGACTCTTCTCTATTTGAGGAATATAAAATTCTTTCCTGCCTACCTCTGGGACGGTCTTGATACCTGTTTCCTGTAAGAAAATAATGTTCTCTGTGGCATCCATCCACGTTTTGTTGGAAGGCGCTTAAATTACGGGTTTTAGAAGTGGTCAACACAGACTTTTTACAATAAAATTTATATATTTTTTAAGAGGGAAAAGAAAATGTGCTCCAGGATTTTTTAATTAGATCCTGATCTCAATAATTGACAAACTGGATTTGATATTAAAGTGAGCCAATCCTGATACATGCGTGTGTGCTCAGTTGCTCTTTTCAACCCCGTGGACTGTAGCCCGTCAGGCTCCTCTGTCTATGAAATTTTCCAGGCAAGAATAGTGGATGGCGTTGCCATTTCCTACTTCAGGGGACCGTGCCAATCGTAATACAGGTACAGATAAGTAAAATCATTAGAACATCTCTACAATAATCTAAGAAAAACAAGAGAAAAGATCTAGAAAGCAGGGCTAAGCATTTAGAGTGTGCTAGAGAATTTTAGGTAGGCTGATCAGGAAAAGCCTTTCGTGAGGTGATGATTGAGCCCAATGAAATGGAGTGAGCCTCATGGAATGGGGAGGGGTGGGTTGAGAGAAAGTTCCACGCAGGGAATAAGCTTGGCCTGTCCAAGTCTGACGGAGAAGGCGATGGCACCCCACTCCAGTACTCTTGCCTGGAAAATCCCATGGATGGAGGGGCCTGGTGGGCTGCAGTCCGTGGGGTCACTCAGAGCCAGACACGACTGAGCAACTTCACTTTCACTTTTCACTTTCATGCATTGGAGAAGGAAATGGCAACCCACTCCAGTGTTCTTGCCTGGAGGATCCCAGGAACGGGGGAGCCTGATGGGCTGCCGTCTATGGGTCACACTGAGTCGGACACGACTGAAGCGACTTAGCAGCAGCAGCAGTCCAAGTGTGAACCAAGGGGACCAGCATGTTGTTGTTGTTTAGGTGCTAAGTCATATCCTACTCTTTGTGATTCCATGGACCGTAGCCTGCCAGGCTCCTCTGTCCTCCACTCTCTCCCAGAGTTTGCTAAAATTCTTGTCCATTGACTCCATAATGCTGTCTAACCGTTTCATTTTCTGCAGCCCCCTTCTCCTCTTGCCTTCAATCCTTCCCAGCATCAGAGTCTTTTCCAGTGAGTTCACTCTTCACATCAGGTGGCCAAAGTATTGGAGTTTCAGCAACAATTATTATATACTAATAAATATATATATATTTATTTGCCAATGAATATTCAGGCTTGATTTCCTTTAGGATTGACTGGTTTGAATTCTTTGCAGTCCAGGGGGCTCTCAAGAGTCTTCTCCAGCACCACAGTTTGAAAGCATGAATTCTGAAGTACTCAGCCTTCTTTATGGTCCAACTCTCACATCCTTACTAGAAAAACCATGACTACTAGAAAAACCGTAGCTTTGACTATACATGCCAGTCTATCACTGCTTCCACTTTTTCCCCTTCTATTTGCCATGAAGTGATGGGACCAGATGCCATGATCTTAGTTTTTCGAATGTTGAATTTCAGGCCAGCTTTTTCACTCTCCTCTTTCACCCTCATCAGGAGGCTCTTTCTTTCCTCTTTGCTTTCTGCTATTAGAGTGGTATCATCTGTGTATCTGAGGTTGTTGATACTTCCAGCAGTCTTGATTCCAGCTTGTTATTTCATCCAGCCTGGCATTTCACACGATGAGCTTTGCATAGAAGTTAAATAACCAGGGTGACAATATACAGCCTTCTTGTACTCCTTTCCTAATTTTGCATGTCAGTTGTTCCACGTCCAGTTCTAAGTGTTGCTTTTTAGCCACATACAAGTTTCTCAGGAGACAGTTAAGGTGGTCTGGTAATCCCATCTCTTTAAGAATTTTCCACAATTTGTTGTGATCCACACAGTCAAAGGCTTTACTGAAGCAGAAGTTTTTCTGGAACTCCCTTGCTTCTTCCATGTTCCAAAGAACATTGACAGTTCCATCTCTGGTTCCTCTGCCCCTTTGAAACCCAGCTTGTACATCTGGCAGTTCTCAGTTCAGGTGCTGTTGAAGCCTAGCTTGAAGGATTTTGAGTATTACCTTGCTAACATGTGAGATGAGTGCAATTGTACAGTAGTTGGAACATTCTTTGGCGTTGCCTTTCTTTGGGATTGGAATGAAAACTGACCTCTTCCAGTCTTGTAGCCACTACTGAGTTTTCCAAATTTCATGACATATTGACTATAGCACTTTAACAGCATCATCTTTCAGGATTTGAAATAGCTCAGCTGGAATTCCATCACCTCCACTAGCTTTGTTCGTAGTGATGCTTCCTTCCTAAGGCCCACGTGACTTCACATTCCAGGATGTCTGGCTCTAGTTGAGTGACCACACCACTGTGGTTATCTTAGTCATCATGACCTTTTTTGTACAGTTCTTCTGTGTATTCTTGCCACCTCTTAATCTCTTCTGCTTCTGTTAGGTCCATACCATTTCTGTCCTTTATTGTGTCCATCCTTGGATGAAATGTTCCCTTGATATCTCTAGTTTTCTTGAAGAGATCTCTAGTCTTTCCCATTCTATTGTTTCCCTCTATTTCTTTGCATTGGTCGCTTAAGAAGGCCTTCTGGTCCCTCCTTGCTGTTCTCTGGAACTCTGCATTCAGTTGGGTATAGCTTTCCCTTTGTCCCTTGCCTTTCATTTATTTTCTTTCCTCAGCTATTTGGAAAGCCTCCTCAGACAGCCACTTTGCCTTATTGCATTTGTTTTTCTTTGGGATGGTTTTGTTCACTGCCTCCTGTACAGTGTTAAAAACCTCTGTCCATAATTCTTCAGGCACTCCAGATCTAATCCCTTGAATCTGTTCATTACCTCCACTGTATAAGGGATTTGATTTAGGTCATACATGAAAGGCCTAGTGGTTTTATCTACTCTCTTCAGTTGAAGCCTGAATTTTGCAATAAGGAGCTCATGATCTGAACTACATGCAGCCCCAAGTCTTGTTTTTGCTGACTGTTTACAGAGTCTGCATCTTTGGCTGCAAAGAACATAATCAGTCTGATTTCGGTATTGATCATCTGGTGATGTCCACGTGTAGAGTCTTCTCTTGGGTTGTGGGAAAAGGGTATTTGATATGACCAGCATGTTCTCTTGACAAAACTCTGTTAGCCTTTGCCCTCCTTCATTTTTACTCTGTGGCCAAACTTGCCTGTTATTCTGGGTTTGCCTGGACTTCCTACTTTTGCATGCCAATCCCTTATGATAAAAAGGACGTCTTTTTTTTTGGTGTTCGTTCTAGAAGCTCCTCTGTCCTTGGAATTCTCTTGGCAAGAATACTGGAGTGGGTAGCCATTCCCTTCTTCAGGGGATCTTCCTAACCCAGGAATCAGTCCTGGGTCTCCTGCGTTGCAGGCAGATTCTTTACCATCTGAGCCACTAGGGAGGCCCATAGGTCTTCATAGAACTGGTCAGCTTCAGCTTCTTCAACATCAATGGTTGGGGAATAGACTTGAATTACTATGATGTTGAATGGTTTGCCTTGGAATCGAACCGAGATTATTTCATTGTTTTTGAGACTGCACCCAAGTAATGCATTTTGGACTCTTGTTGACCATGAGGGCTACTCAGTTTCTTCTAAGGGATTCTTGCCCACAGTGGTAGATGGTCATCTGAATTAAATTCACCCATTCCCCTCCATTTTAGTTCACTTATTCCTAAGATGTTGATGTTCACTCTTGCCATCTCCTGCTTGACCACGCCCAATTTATCTTGATTAATGGACCTAACATTCCGGGTTCCTATGCAGTATCGTTCTCTACAGCATCAGACTTTACAACCACACGCATCCATAGCTGAGTGTTGTTCCCATGTTGGCCCAGCCACTTCATTCTTTCTGGAGCTATTGGTAATTGCCCTCTGCTTGGAGAAGGCAATGGCACCCCACTCCAGTACTCTTGCCTGGAAAATCCCATGGATGGAGGAGCCTGGAAGGCTGCAGTCCATGGGGTCGCTAAGAGTCGGACACGACTGAGCGACTTCACTTTCACTTTTCACTTTCCTGCATTGAAGAAGGAAATGGCAACCCACTCCAGTGTTCTTGCCTGGAGAATCCCAGGGACGACGGGGCCTGGTGGGCTGCCGTCTCTGGGGTCACACAGAGTCGGACATGACTGAAGCGACTTAGCAGCAGTAGCAGCTTCCCAAGTGGCATATGAGACACCTTCCAACCTGGGGGCTCACCTTCCAGTGTCATATCTTTTTGCCTTTCATACGGATACTCATGTCCATGGGTTCTCCAGGCAGGAATACTGGAGTGGGTTGCCATTTCCTCCTCCAGTGGACCACGTTTTGTCAGAACGCTTCACTGTGACCCATCATCATTGGGCCCTGCATGGCATGGCTCATAACTTCATTGAGTTGCAGAGCCCCTTCACCACAATAAGGCTGCTATCCATGAAGGGAAAGGTGACCAGCATATTCCTTCTCAATTTACGACATTGTCTCTCCCCCAGCTTTACCATTCCTGCTTGTCCATATCAGTGCCCTTGCCTGGAATGACCTTTTAGCTCTGAAATCTATCTAGGTTTCAAGTCTTACCTCCGTTATTCTTCTACTTAATCATTCTTTGGTTTGCCAGAATTGAGTGCCAAGCCCTGCCTTTGATGTTGAAGAAATGGATGTGACACAGCCCCCGCTTTTGACGGTCTGCTCTTCAGTCTGTTAGAGACAGCCCTGTAATAGTGACACTCCCACTTGGGAAGAGCTATTAATGTGTGTCACAGAAAAATAGGGTTTAGAGTGATTGTTGCTTTGATTGGTGTAGGCTTATAGCCCACACTGTAGGAAACTTCCTGCCTGGATAACCAGGTTGACTTTGTATTAAGTAGGTAAGGATAGAGTTAAATAAAACAAAACTAGAAGCCCAGAGACTGAAACCAGCTAATGTTGTGGATTAATTTATTCAGTAATATTCACCAGTTTAGCCTACCCTGCCAGGCGCTGCAAAGTGTCTGTCCTCATGGAGCTTGTAATATACATGAAAGGCAGATAAATATGTGAACAATGTAAGAAATAATTAGGATTTCAAGGGATTTCAAGCTGTGATAAATTGTGAAGAGGGACTCTCCTAGGGATTCAGTGGTTAAGAATCCACACTTCCTCTACAGGGAGCATGGGTTCCATCCCTGGCCAGGGAACTAAGATCTCACATGATGCATGGTGTGCCCCCCCCCCGCCAAAAGAAATGTGAAGAGAAAATAAGAGGGTAAAGGATAACTGAGAGCAGGGATCCTACTTTGAGTGGATTGATGGGAGGAGGAAGGGCTCTGTTAGAGACGACATTTGAACAAGACCCTGACGATAAAGAGCCAGCGGGCCGAATGGGGGAAGAAGGATACAGGTGTGAGGAGTATCCACTGTGCAGACCCCTTGGACAGCAGGAAGACCCCTGGAGCCTAAGCACCGTGAGGACAGGCACGTTTGTCTGTTTAGTAGTGTGCTACCTCCAGCTCCTAGACCAATAGCTGGTGTATCAAAGCACTCAGCATGTTCATAGCCTAGTCAGCAGAGGAAGCATAGCAAGAGGCGGTTAGAATTGTGGCAGAGGCCAGCTTCTTCCAGCCTTGTACAGGCCATGGAAGAAGGTGGGATTTCTTTCTAACTAAAGAGGAGCCTTAGAGATTTCGGCAGGGGCATCCAGGACCTTTTAGTGGCAGCGTGAGAGATCTAGTTCCGACCAGGAAGAGAACTCGGGCACCCTGCCTTGAGAGCTCGAAGTCTTAGCCACTAGTCCATGAGTTCTTGTTTTAAGTGAGCCAGGTAAGTGATGAAGAGTTAGGAGCCTGGAGTGTGAAGTCAGACAGCCTAGGTTCATCCTGCTTGTGCTACTTGTTATTTGTGTGACCTTGGGCAGATTTTTTTTAAGAAACCATTTTTTTAAGCGTCAGTTTTCCTGTGTGGAGAAAGAGAATGATTATATCTACCTCACAGTTTTGGAAAGGGCTCAGCGTAGGCCCTGGTTTTTAAAAATGCCGACTAGTATTACTTTAGGGTAGGGGTTGATGGAGAAGAGGGGCAGGTGTGAGAATCTTTGAAGGAGTGAAATTGGCAGAACTTGTGGATGACTCGGACTAGTTGGTGAGCATGAAGCCTTGCTCTTTGAAAAAGGCTCTAAATTGAGCCTGTTTCTTCATTTGTAAAATGGGGGTCCTAATAGTCTTTTAGTTTATTCCTAATAGTTTCCTGATTTATTTACCTCACCTGGTTATAGCTTGTGACGATCAGCTGAGGTGAGGTGTGTGTGTGCTGATTACGTGAAAAAGGGAAAGACGACCAGATGAGTAATAGGAAGTCAGGAGAAGAGTATTTAAAGATGGCTTTGAAATCTTTTTTTTTTTTTTGGCTTTGAAATCTTGAGCCAGGATGACTGTAAAAATGGCAAGAAGACATGAATGGACCTGGTGACCGTCGTATAGAGTGAAGTAGGTCAGAAGGAAAAAGACAAATATGTATTAACGCATACACGTGCAATCTGAAAAAATTGGTATAGACGATTTTATTTGCGAAGTAGAAATAGACACACAGACATAGAGAACCAATACATGGACACCAAGGGGAAAGGAGGAATGTGGGAGGAGCTGGGAGACTGGGGTTGACCTGTATCACTACTGATACTATGCATAAAGTAGAGGACTCGCGAGACCTAGTGTGCAGCGCGGGGACTCCGCTCGGTGCTCTGTGGCGACCTTCATGGGAAGGCAGTCCAAAACGAGGGGATATATGTATATGTACAACTGGTTCACGTTGCTGTGCAGTAGAAACTAACACAACGCTGTAAAGCAGCTATACTCCAGTAACGGGTTTTTTTTTTAAATGGTAGGAAGAACAAAATGAGAGAACTTTAAGCCAAGGCTACTTTTATTTTAAACACCCCCAACGTTTTGATTGTTATTAAGTATATAAGGTAAAAAACATGAAGTCCTCTATCACTTCTGCACAGTCTCACTCTCCAGGTAACTGAGTATGTGTGTTCTTCCAGACCATCAAATATATATTCATACACACACACACACACACACACACACGTATCCGACTCTTTGCGACCCCATGGACTGTAGCCCTCCAGGCTCCTCTGTCCATGGAATTCTCCAGGCAAGAATACTGGAGTGGGTTGTCATCCCTTCTCCAGGAGATCTTCCCCACCCAGGGGTTGAACCCCAGTCTCCCACATTGCAGGCAGATTGTTTACCACCTGAGCCTCCAGGGAGAACCGTATATATGTGTATGCCAAAGAAGAAATAAACTGTGCAATACTGTCTTGCCATTTGCTTTTTTCAAGGTCCAATAAGGAATCTGGGTTTTGTTTTTTAAACCTTTTTATTTTTTAATCAAAGTGTAGTTAATGGAGTCTGTACATAAATTATCTTTAAGTGACCTACATAGGATATTTTAAGTGTTTTTAAGATTTAAGAATTTAGTCTTATAATTCCAATTTAAAATGTATAATTGAGTAAATAATTGACTTAGAGTTGTGATTGTAAATTGAAGCCTTTATATTATTGCATGCACATAATTAAAGAGTCACTGTTCTCATAAGCTTAATTTTTTAGATTTATAAGCTATTTGAGTTCTTCGGAAATTTTGTATTTTTAAGTCAAAGATTGTTGCTAAAATGGGTTATATTAAATTATTTAAAGTGGTTAAAATTTTATGTTTGAAAGTGTAAGTGAAATCAAACATTCATCACAGCCCTTTAAAATGAAAACTCCAAATAGAGTAAGATATCTAAGTTGAATGTAAAAGTTTGAGGAAAAATCTCAGCTTTCTGAGCTCATAAATTAATAAGTATTAATATCTGAAAACTATAGTAAATCTATGCCCCCAAACTACTCTCAGGTATGAAAATAAAAATGCTTATCTGCGCTGGTAGTGTTCTGCTTTGCCTGTCTTCCCCAGAGTGTGCTGATATTCCTGGTGCTTGCTTTCTGTTCTGTATCTCTTCTGTGTTCAAGTCTGCAGCCTTGCTGGTCACATGGCACTCCTCTGAGGCGTGGAGGAAGCAGCCGTCATCCGTAGGACTTCGCTAAGACAGGTGTACTTGGGCCAGTGATAGAAAACCGCATGTGAGGTTTGTGAACCTTGGCTGGATGGTGGCTTTAGTAAACCTGAATTATTTTTCTTTGAAATGGCATCTTTCTTATTTAAAATTTTCCTTCACAAAGGCATCAACATTGTTTTGCAAGTATAGCAGCAGACTTCATTAGGCCTTCATTTCTTTTGTCCTGGGGGAAATTTTTCTTTCCTTGAACCTCATCGGAGCTCTATTTGGAAAAGTGTAACTTGTATGGCAGATCCTCCTCCAATCAGATTTGAATTGTTAACATTCTGTACTGGAATCTGTCTGGGCTTTCAGTTAACTGACTTTTTTCAGTTTGGGGAAAGTGGTGTGTTTCTTTTCTACTTAGTTTAAACCTAATTGTTTGGTTAGAAATGAAGCCTGTTGGCTTAAAAAACGTCAAGGTTTGTGTGCCAAAGAGCTCTGTACGCCTCCATGGTCAGCCCTGTTCATTAGGCCAGAGTAGAAGGAAGGTCAAGCTTATGGATGAACGGTCATATACTCTTTCAGTTGGCAACGGAGACTATTTTTGGACAAATAAAGACACATTGTGGAATTATGTGCAGACTCTTTCTGGTAAGAAGTCAGTTACCTCCAAAATGAATGTTTTAGAGACTATTCCTTGGAGAAAACTTGAAAAGTGCATAAAGATAAGGAAAATAAAAATAATAATCTCATTGAAGTAATATTTTTTTCCCTTAAGTTTTATCTTGAAGTAAAAGAATGTAAGTAGAATAATGGCTGGTTAACATGTAAGACGGAGAAGGCAATGGCACCCCACTCCAGTACTCTTGCCTGGAAAATCCATGGACAGAGGAGCCTGGTAGGCTGCAATCCATGGGGTCGCTAAGAGTCGGACACGACTGAGCGACTTCACTTTCACTTTTCACTTTCATGCACTGGAGAAGGAAATGGCAACCCACTCCAGTGTTCTTGCCTGGAGAATCCCAGGGACGGGGAACCCTGGTGGGCTGCCATCTCTAGGGTCACACAGAGTTGGACACGACTGAAGCGACTTAGCAGCAGTAGCAGCAACATGTAAGAGGCTGTTTATGAGCTCAGATCTCTAAAATGTCTGTTTGAGAGTCTTTTGTCAGCCTTAGAGTCTAGCTTATCAACGTGCTTCTGTCCTTATTTAGAGGATTTTAGATTTACTTTCACTTTTCACTTTCATGCATTGGAGAAGGTAATGGCAACCCACTCCAGTGTTCTTGCCTGGAGAATCCCAGGGAAGGGGGAGCCTGGTAGGCTGCCGTCTATGGGGTCGCACAGAGTTGGACACGACTGAAACGACTTAGCAGTAGCAGCAGCAGCAGGGGCTTCCCTGGTGGCTCAGTCTCCTGCCTATAGTGCAGGAGACCTGAGTTTGATCCCTGGGTGGGAAAGATACCTTAGAGGAGGAAACAGCCACCCACTCCAGTGTTCTTGCCTGGAGAAGCCCATGGACAGAGGAGCCTGGTGGACTTGTGGGCTACAGTCCATGGGGTCGCAGAGTTGGACGCGACTGACGTGACTAAACCACCATCACCACCACAGTTTCTAGAGGATAATGATAGCAGTGGCCACATGAACCAATCTATTCTAGTGGAAAGTAGAAGCTTAACTCTTCAGTGACTTGGTGAGTTGTCTTGTGTTTCCCTCTGCCCTGTATTTATAAATCACAATTTATAAATGACATTAGGACCCAGAATCCCTGTTAAAGAATGTCATCTAATGTCGGGAGGCTGTATTTTTAGAAGAAGCTCTGGAGATAACTTGACGGCAAACTAAGAATTTGGGGTATTTGGTTTCAGTTTAGTGTACTTCTGTATGAGGGGAGATACGTCAGGTTTCCTATAAGAATTTTTTTAAGTATTAATATCTATGCTCATTGTTAATATGTTGACTCTACCTAGAGTTGAGGTTCCATCTCAATCTAAACTCATACTTTGCTTTTTGGGGATCCTGAAATCCTGTGTCCTTAGTTTTACACATTTTAAAGAAATTGGTTTTTCCTGTAATTGGGCACTTGACAGTTTTGCCAGGCAGGTGTATTGTGTAAGCAGTTGACTTAACAGAAACTCACTGTTACTAGCTTTTTAATGAAAAAGCTGTTTGACAGAGTCTTCTCAAACCAGTGAGCTCTCTTCATCAAACTATTAGTTTTTCCTCTCTGTTAGGACTCAGTTCTTATCTATCTGTATGCAAAGTGGAAATGAAATACTAATTTATGTAACTTTAATTATCAGAAGTAACACTTCTTTAAACCCAAATACCAGAATACCTCTTTTTTTTTTTGTTAGCAGATCTAAGTCTTAGATAAGTTCACAAGTTGCATTTTGTTTTAAAGTATGTGGTGATTCTCAAGAGTATTCAGTCTAAGAATAGGGGTTTCACAGTGATCTAAGGAGCTGTTCACACTAAATGTAATTCATTGTTTATTTGTATATTTAAAGTGCAGAAATAAGTATTTTGTTTAAAAAAAGCCTATCACAGAACGAGCAAGTGGGACGGAAGCTAATATTTAGTTACATCTCTAACCACAGAGATTGGTGGCCAAGGGGAGACCAGACTGGAAATGTGACTAATTCTAAGACACGTGTTTTCATTGTACTGTGACGATAGGGAAACTGGGAGTCTTTACTGACTGTTGTTATGTGCCTGGCCAGGGCTTCCACACGCTCATCTCACACACCAGCAAAGTAATGCTCAAAATTCTCCATGCCAGGCTTCAACAGTATGTGAACCGAGAACTTCCACATGTTCAAGCTGGATTTAGAAAAGGCAGAGGAACCAGAGATCAAATTGCCAACATCCATTGGATCATCGAAAAAGCAAAAGAATTCCACAAAAACATCTACTTTTGCTTCATTGATTATGCCAAAGCTTTTGACTCCGTGGATCACAACAAACTGTGGAAAATTCTTAGAGAGATGGGAATATCAGACCGCCTGACCTGCCTCCTGAGATCTGTATACAGGTCAAGAAGCAACAGTTAGAACTGGTTGTGGAACAACAGACTGGTTCCAAATAGGAAAAGGAGTACGTCAGGGCTGTATATTGTCACCCTGCTTATTTGACTTATATGCAGAGTATATCATGCAAAATGCTGGATTGAGTGAAGCACAAGCTGGAATCAAGATTGCCGGGAGAAATATCAATAACCTCAGATATGCAGATGACACCACCCTTATGGCAGAAAGTGAAGAACTAAAGAGCCTCTTGATGAAAGTGAAAGAGGAGAGTGAAAAAGCTGGCTTAAAACTCAATATTCAAAAAACAAAGATCATGACATCCGGTCCCATCACTTCATGGCAAATAGATGGGGAAACAGTGACAGATTTATTTTGGGGGGATCCAAAATCACTGCAGATGGTGATTGCAGCCATGAAATTAAAAGACGCTTACTCCTTGGAAGAAAAGCTATGACCAACCTAGACAGCATATTACAAAGCAGATACATTACTTTACTGACACAGGTCTTTATAGTCAAAACTATGATTTTTCCAGTAGTCATGTATGGATGTGAGAGAGTTAAACTATAAAGAAAGCAGAATGCCGAAGAATTGATGCTTTTGAACTGTGGTGTTGGAGAAGACTCTTGAGAGTCCCTTGGACTGCAAGGAGATCAAACCAGTCAATTCTAAAAGAAATCAGTCCTGAATATTCATTGGAAAGACTAATGCTGAGACTCAAGTCCAATACTTTGGCCACCTGATGTGAAGAACTGACTCATTAGAAAAGACCGTGATGCTAGGAAAGATTGAAGTCAGAAGGAGAAGGGGAATATAGAGGATGAGATGGTTGGATGGCGTCACCGACTCGATGGACATGAGTTTGAGCAAGCTCCAGGAGTTGGTGATGGACAGGGAAGCCTAGTGTGTTACAGTCCATGGGGTTACGAAGAGTCTGACGTGACTGAGCAACTGAACTGAACTAAGGGCTTCCTAAAATCAGCTCTTTTGACACTGGGTTCTTTGACATGCTCCTGGAAAACAGTTTTCTAGGCCATTATCAAAAAATACCAGGACTTCCCATGTAGTCCAGTGGTTAAGACTCCACACTTCTGCTGCAGGGGGCACAGGTTTGATCCATGGTCAGGGAAATAAGACCCCACATGCTGAGCTGTGCAGCCCCACCAAAAAATGCTCATGCCATAAGGGTACCTATGGTTTAATGAACTCTCACAAATCCAGAAGCAACCCACCCCCACCAGCCCCGCCATAGTTTCCTCTGATAGATCTGCAGTCACTAGACCCCTTATCTTCTAAACCTTACGTTAGTTTTAGACAGACACTTATTTATTTAATGTTTGTTTTTGTTTATTTGGCTACACTGGGCCCTAGTTGCAGCTTGTGGAGTCTAGTTCCTCCACCAGGCATCGAGTTCCTCCACCAGGCCCAAAACCCAGCCTCCTGGATTGGGAGTGTGAAGCCTTAGCCACTGGAACACCGAAAGTCCCTAGGCAGGCATTTAAAAATAAAACTTAAAAAAAGTGATCAATGATCATTATAAAAATTTAGACAGTTGTTAAATGCAAGTTTGTGTGCCTGAGGCACAGTGAGGCCAAACCAAGATGTCAGAGTTTGGAGCAGAAAAAGATTTATTGCAGTGCCAAGAATGGAGAATGGGTAGCTTGTGCTAAAAAAAACCCAAACTCCCCCAACAGTTTGTAGCCAAAAGTTTTTGTAGGCAAAACCTGGGTTGAGAGCTGCAGGGTTTGTGGCTTTCCTCTGATAGGCTGGTGCTGAGGTAACCAGAATCGTGTGCTCAGCCTGAAGTTACCATCCTCCATTGGGTAGGGACAGAGTTCCTGCAAAAGAACTCAGAGATACATATATTCCTTGAGCAGGAACCAGGGCCCTGCCCTGCTGTTTCTCGACTGCTCTGTCTTCCCTGTTTGCTGTTTGAATCTGCCCTTTGAACTTAAGGAAGATCTAGGAGTCGGAAGCTTTTTCCTACAAGCAAGAAATGGGACGGGACGTGGGGGTGGGGGGGTGGGGGGGAAGGGTCGGAAAGTTTTGTATCCAGGAAAACACCATAGACAGAGCCCTCCTGGGTCTCACAGTTAAGAGCAATAGGAAGGAAAGTCATATCTCTCTCCTGTCCCACTCCCTGAAGGTAACGACTACAAACTGGATGTTTATCCTTCCAAGTGTTATTCTGTATACATTCAGAATATCTGTGTATTTTTATAAAACATGGAGCTCTGTTGTATAAAACTGTTTGCAGTCTGCTTTTTCTATTTAAGAAGATGTTGAGGATGTTTCTCCACGTCAAGGCATTGTCAGGACTCAACTTTTTAACAATTGTTTAGTGTGCCATTGTATTTCTATACCACAGTTTACTTAGCAGTTTTCTTAACTGAAGGATGTTTATTTCTAGTCACTCACTATTATAAACAGCGCTGCAGTGAGCATCTTTGTGTATTTGTAGAGTGAATACCTGGAAGTGGGGTTGTTTGGTCAAGAGGTTGTACATGGACAGGTATTGGTGATTACTTCCCAGGAGGTCTGACCAATTTACACTCAGACTCGACAGGTGTTGTCCTTGAGTAGTTTAAAACTTGCATTAGCTGAGATTTTTGCATTTATTTGGGAATTTTTTTTAATAAAAAACTAATTTTTAAAACAGTAAATTGTAGGGCAGAAATAATATATACAGAAACTTCTATTAAGGAAGCTTTTTAAATGTATTAATCCTGGCTTTTCGATTTCTAAGCCTATGAAAGCCTTCATTGCTTGGTAATTACCTATGAATTCTTATCGGTGTCATTTTCTCATTGTTAAATGTTACTACTTTCTAACTAGATGATAAACTTCTTGAAGGCATCTCACATGTGCTTATAAATTCTTCGTGTCTCTAGCGCCTAGCATAGGTTCTTGAATACGTGAGATTTGGGGTGTATTGCTGTGGTGGGAGGCAGATCTAGTTCTTTTTTTTTAAGACAGGAGTTGTTCGTTTTTCTTTCCTTCTTTCTGGCTGTGCTGGGTGCTTGTTGTGCGTGCAGGCTTTGTCTAGGTGCAGCTGGTGGGCTCTAGAGCGCTGACTCAGTAATTGTGGCGCACGGGCTTAGTTACCCCGTGGCATGTGGATTCTTCCTGGACCAGAGATCGAACCCATGTGTCCCCTGCGTTGGTAGGCAGGGAAGTCCCAGGTCTGATATTTTGAAGAGAGCACGATATTCTCAGCCTGGATGTCCTAATGGACAGAGCTATAATCCTTATATAAAGATTTCCACAGCAAAGGGAGACATTTTTTAAGTTTTTGAAAGAATGCTTCATTCCTCAAGTATAACATTAGTTAGCAAACTTCCCTGATGGTTCAGTGGTTAAGAATCTGCACTTCTGATGCAGGGGGCAGGGTTTAATTCCTGGTCTGGGAACTAAGATCCCACTTGCTGCATGGCCAAAAAATAAAAATAAATACAAAAAATACCAATTATTCATTGTAGCTGAGAAAGGTCTGACTTTGGCAACTCCAGGAGGAAGAAGACAATTAAGAGGAAAACCCGGGACGCGTTCACTGGACAGCTGTTACTTCTAAAGAACTATCAAACTTGTGTGTTTGCAGATCAGGGAGCAGAGAAGCACGAAGGGCCAGGCCCGTCCTCTGGGATCACTGATCAAGAGAAGGAGTTGTCCACCAGTGCTTTCCAAGCTTTCACAGTAAGACACGGTTTCTCTTAATCTGTTCCATTTTTAGAATCTGTCAAGCATGAATATTTTCACCATGAATTTATGATCTTTGCTCTGTACTAATTTAAGAGTTAGCTTCAGAGAGTAGGTTTAGGTTTAAGTTTCTTTAATTTTAGAGTTTAAATATCGTAAAAGGAATGGGAATAATAATAAATAATAATAAGCCATTGCCAAGTTTTTGTGTTTCCAAAATCATATCACAGTTTTTTAATTGATGTGACTATTATTTCATCTAGTGACTTTAGTATATTTAGGGGGATTATATCTTTGTAAAAGCTTTTAAATAAAGATGAATGAAATATATTTGGAAATGAATGTAAAGTTCTTAAAGTTGGTATGTGATTTTGTTTGTGTATTTTTGTTTTAGGCTGGAAATTACGATGTCTGTCTGCAACATCTTACCTGCCTACAAGATATAAACAAAGATGATTATAAAATAATATTGAATACAGCAGTAGCTGAGTTTTTTAAAAGTAACCAGACAACAACAGATAGTTTGAGACAAACACTTAACCAGCTGAAGAATCAGGTAATACCATACATGAATTTCATTATAAGGTATTGTGGTGCTCTCTATGAAATTAAATTAGTTAAGTAAAATTAATGTGACTTTTTATTTGATATTAATAGCACAATTTCTAATGTATCTGCAACATTTGTATTAGTTTTATTTGTATACAATTTATTTTCTAGGAAATGAAGGTATGCTATGTGATTTTACCTTCTGATGCGTTTCAAACTTGAACAGAATAAGCTAATATACAAAATCTGAATGAGCTTTGGAGTTTTGAGAAAGAATTAGAATAGAAATATATGAAAAATGTAGCTGTTGAGATTATAATCTTATAGCTTAAAGATCTGATTATTAATAATAATGTCATTGTTTTAGCATTTGGGGTCAGGAAATGATTAGTCTTTTAAATAGAAGATACAACTTATTTACGGTTTGTGACTTGCCTTGGTCATTGGTCTGGTCATAATAGCATCTCAAGGTTAGACTTTTGATACTGAAGAGGGCTGGTGGCAGACCTTCAGTGCTGACCGCACAGTGAGACCTTACGTAACTAAGAACCTCTGTCTGACATCTCACTTATTCTTCCCAGCAGCCCGATGAAGTAGCTACTACATTTTTTTTCTCATTTAATAGACTTGAACGCTAAGGTACGGATGACTTGTGTAAACTGTCCAAAGACACAAAGCTTTTACGTAGTAAGAGCTACATGAACCCAGTTCTGTTTGGCTTTTGAGCCCCCATGCTAAATTCATGAGAACCACCATACTGTAGCGTGTCTGCGGGCCCAGTCAGTCAGTCGCGTCCCACTCTTTGAGACCCCATGGACTGTAGCCCACCAGGCTCCTCGGTCCATAGGACTTTTCCAGGGACGAATACAGGAACAGGTTGCCGTTTCCCCCTCTAGGGGATCTTCCTGACCCAAGGATCAATCAGGGATCCAACTACTAGAACTTGAATCCCTAGAGCCGGTGCTCCACAATGAGAAGCCCCCGCTCTGCGACTGGGCAGTAAGCCCCGCTCTCTGCAACTGCAGAGGGTCTGTGTGCAACGGTGAAGACCCAGCACAGCCAGAAATTTACAAAAAAACCTATAGGTCCTATTGACAGTGTGGGAGATTTTAGATTAAAAATGTTGGCCTGCCTTCCTGCTTATTCATTTAGATTCTCGCACCTTTACTCTTTATTTTCTCACTGTTAGAACACAATCTCCTTTGATTGTTCTATAGGTACACTCGGCTGTTGAAGAAATGGATGGGTTGGATGACGTTGAAAACAGCATGTTGTATTACAATCAAGCAGTCATCCTGTATCATCTGCGGCAGTATACAGAGGCCATATCCGTTGGCGAAAAACTTTATCAGTTCATAGAACCTTTCGGTATGTCATCTGTCAAGAAATTTGCCTATCTCCTCACACTTGCAAAGGTCTGTGATACTTGTGTCTAGATAACCTAAATCAGAATCCTTTATGAGTGTTTAAAGAAAGAAAAAGCAGTGTCAGATTATCTTAATGGTTAGGGAAAAAAAAATTCTATCACTTCTAGATAAATCTAGGTTTTTCTTTAATATCCTGCTGTTACCCCCACCCCAGTCTTTGAAGATAACTGTTGGAAATGCTGTTTCTGATTGGAAAGATTCACTGATTTTTTTTTTTCTTTGCTCTTTAAACACTGCCTTCGTGTACCTGATCCTTTCTTTCTTCACTGCTGTATTAAGGAAGGAGTGTTTTGGAAGTGAGGGGGACAGGGTAGTATTTTACTTCATATATTGCCTAATTGAAATTCTTGTAGGTAATCATAGAGTAGATCATATAGAATACAATTAGCTTTTTGTTATTACTTCATATATTGCCTAATTGAAATTCTTGTAGGTAATCATAGAGTAGATCATATAGAATACAATTAGCCTTTTGTTAACTAGCTTACAGTTACCGGCCTCGAATAAGAATGCTAAGAAAAGTAAGGACCACTGCTCTGCGGTGACCTGAATGGGACAGAAATCCAAAAAATAGGGGTATATGTTTAAGTATAGCTGATTCACTTTGCTGAACAGCAGAAACTGACACAACGTCGGAAAGCAACTATACTCCAGTAAAAGTTAAAGTAAGGGCATGGAAAGAAGAGGGCGTGAATAAAGCACCAGCAAAGCTGGACCTAAGAAACGCGTAGAGAGGGCTGTTGGCTTCCAGCCCGTGAGCAAGCGGATTTCAGGTGTCTTGTTCTCCACGAGGTCTTTCTTCCAAATTCAAAACACTAGTGTGTGTTCTTGATTTATAGATCGCTGATTGCTGTTACGGTCACTATAGGACAGATGCCGCTTTGGGAAGATTCCAGGTCCCTGTGCTGACGGCTGGCTGGACAGCTGTCACTGTGGCTCCAGGGAGGCCTTTTCCAGGCACTCTTCTGTCCCTCAGCCCTGAGGACGCCGTGCCGGGCAGACAAGGCAGGAGTGGAAGACTGTGTGACTGGGGACCAGATCCTTGGCCCTGTAACGCTGGGAATCACAGTTCTACTTCTAGGATGGCATGGATGTGTTTTCTCTCTAAAGCTGGTTTTTAGAATTTCCGAAACAGTGGTCATCTGTACTATGAGCACAATATAGCAGAAGAGGATGATAGAGGATAAGGTGTTTGGATGGCATCACCAACTAAATGGACATGAGTTTGAGCAAACTCCAGGAGATAGTGAAGGACAGGAAAGCCTGGCGTGCTGCAGTCCATGGGGTCGCAAAGAGTCAAACACAACTTAGCAGCTGAACCACAAACACCAACTCAGTATTCAGATCCATTTCCTTCTTTGAAACTTTTTTTTACTTTATTACTTGCCTCTTCATACAATATAAGTTTATTGAGCAGATGCTGTTTTGGAGTCGGAAGATAATAGTGAATGCAATCAAGTCTTCACTTTCATTAAGCTTATCTTCTAATGGCAGAGAGAGCAATACAACAAATATGTATTGTGAGGTAGTTAAATCCTGGGCAGAAAGGATTACCCCTAAGATGGGGTAAGAGGATTGACTGGGGATGTCATTTTTAGATAAGGTAATTGAGGAAGGCCTGGAATAAGACAGTGTTTGGAAAGTGACTTGAGTGAAGAGGAGAGGCAAGTGCTGCAATGGGCGGGAAAGCATCAGAGCCAGAGGTTGTAGAGTACGCAGAGGCCCTGCGGTGATGGCAGTTCCGGGGAGTGAGAGGATGGTGTCATGGGGACAGGAGCAAGTGGGGGCCCGGGGGAGCAGCACACGTCCGGCACTGTGGCCTGGGTAAGGACTGGCGGGTTCTCAGCTGAGGTGGGTAGCCCTTCTAGACGTGTGACCTTGGCACGTCAACTGCATCGCTTAGTCTTAAGTGGATTCCACCGTGGCCGCTGTGTAAGCGCAAGCGTGGAATCAGGAAGGCTTGTCAGGCCCTGGATCGCACCCCGGCCCCATCACCGGAAGCGTGGCGTCCTCACCCCTGGGCCACCAGGGGCTTCCCCTGAAATGTTCAGTTCTTGATTATAGCAGCCTTCCTTTCTTTTTGGCATTTAGTAAATTTTCATTGGAGTATAACTAGCTTCCTTACAGTGTTGTGTTAGCTTCTGCTGTACAGCAGAGTGAATCAGCTACGTATATCCCCTCGTGTTTGGATTGCCTTCCCATGTAGGTCACCACAGAGCGCTGAGTGGAGTTCCCTATGCTGCACACTAGGTTCTCATTCGTTCTCTGTTTTATGCATAGCAGTGTATAGGTGTCAGTCCCAGGCTCGCAGTTCATTCCATCCTGCATTTTTCCCCTCGGTGTCCGTATATTTGTTCCCTGTGCCTGTGTCTCTTCCCAGCAGCCTTCTCTTAGACCCTTTCCGTTTGTCTTCTCTTCTGGAAGGAAAGGAGAACGGTGTCATGTCGTGTACCAGCTTACCCCTCCTTCCTGCACTGGTTCTTTTTGTCGTTGGGTCTTCCTCTTGGCTGGTTCAGCTTCTGGTGTACTCCAGTCTGCATCTTGTTTCTTTTGTGTCTCTGATCCCCGTGTTTATTTTCTCTATCTCAGTGCCTAGAAAGGAAGTCTATTTTCCTAGAGACGCAGACCTTTTTAGAGTTAGATGGAACAAGAGATCACCTAGTCCACCCCCTGCCGTGAAGTATTCTCTCCACTTTTCAGGTTGATCAGCTGAGTTTGAATAGTTCTATGATGTGCAGAGGCTGTGCATCTATTAAGTAACCAGGCTCTGGAATTAGGGTTTCCTTCCACCTAACATAATACTCCTCATTATAAGCGCTGATATTTGGTAGAGACTTTGCCAAAGGAATTTCGGGCACTAGAATCCCTGATATGCGAGGCCTTGGGAAGCCTAACAGGAGGGCATAGTTGGTACTGCACTTGGCTTCCACACATGGCTCTGGGGAATGAACACTCCTTTAGGTAAAAGCCTCAGGCTTTGCTTTTTAGAGCTTTCTGTGGGGGGAATGGGTCTGAGATATTATTTTGGATTGTGACTTTTCTTGTTTTTTCTTTTTTTTCCCCCCCAGAAGAAAAATTTGCCCAAGCAGTGTGTTTTTTGCTCGTAGACCTGTATATATTAACCTACCAAGCTGAGAAAGCTTTACATCTTCTTGCTGTTCTAGAAAAAATGATTTCACAGGGAAACAATAACAAAAATGGAAAGAATGAGGTGAGTGCTCTGAGGTGATCAAATTAAACTGTAAAGTATGTTTAGTGTTTGTGGTTATAAGTAGTATTTTAATAGGTTTATTGAAATATAACTCACATACACAGAATCTGTCGTTTGAAAGTGTACGGTTCAGTGGTGTTTAGGGTCCTCACATAATTGTGCAGCCATTACCACTATCTGAATTCCAGAACATTGCCGTCACTCCAGAAAGAAACCCTGTACCTGTGAGCCATCATCCCCATTCTCTCCTTCCCTCAGCCTCTGGTGCCCACTGGCCTGCTTTCTTTCTTCCTTTTGTTTAATGATAGCTTTGTTATTACTTTTTTTTTTTGGCTGCACTGGCTCTTAGTTGCTTTGTACAGGCTTTCTCTCGTTTCAGTGCTTGGGCTTCTCATTGTGGTGGCCGCTCTTGTTGCAGAGCACAGGCTTTAGTATTTGTGATGCATGGGTTTAGTTGCCCTACAGTATGTGGGATCTTCCCAGACTCTGGATAGAACTGGTATCCCTTGCATTGCAAGGCAAATTCTTAACCCACAGGAAGTCCCAAAGAAAGTTTTTTATTTTTTTTTATTAAAGATTTATGTTATCTTTAGACTGTGGGGGTCTTCATTGCTGCGTGCAGGCTTTGTGTAGTTGTGATGAGTTGGCTTCAGTAGTTGGAGCACGCAGGCTCAGTAGTTGGGGTGGGCAGGCTTAGTTGCTCCAAGGCATGTGGGATCTTCCCAGACCAGGGATCAAACTTGTGTCCCTTGCATTGCAAGGCAGATTCTTCACCACTGGACCACAGGGAAGCCCACAGAGAAAGTTTTTAAAGAGGGAATGACATGATCTGTTCTGTTTTAGGAAGATAATCAGTTTTGCCCAAGTAACATCCATGCTTTTTAAACCTAGCCCATCATTATACGCAACTGTGAGCTTAAGAGTTTCCTGTCACCCACCCAAATGGGACCTGGGATTCAGAATTTTGAAAATGTTCTCTAGGTGATTCAGATTAGCTCACTTGTAAATCAGTGATTTCAGTTATGGTCGAAAATATTTAATCTTGGATAACTTTGTTTTACTACCCTACAGACTGGTAATAATACCAACAAAGATGGATCTAATCATAAAGCTGAAAGTGGAGCACTAATAGAAGCTGCAAAGTCAAAGATACATCAGGTAGCGTAAAGTTTAAGAGGAGTTTTACCTGACATATATTTACTTGTAGTTATGAATAATGAAGGATGTGATCATTGAAAACAGTAAGTAATTAAAGGCATGCATGTTTATTGGTTTTGAAGTATTAAAGTTTAGAAGCACATTTATCTAAGTATATTTTGCTTAAGATGATAATGCAATATTATTTCTTTTAATTGTCTGTAGAAAATTGAGAGAAATGGCCCAGGAACGTATTGGATGATAAAAATAAGTTTGTAGAATTTGAAAATTCATTGTTAACCATATACAGTTAAGGATTGATAAGATTTTTGTTTGGAACTTAGATATAAATTTCATCAACCATGTTTTAGTTTTTAAAAGTGTATTCCAAGAGAGAAAACTTTTTTTTTTAATGTATATTCCAAGAGTACAGTAAAAAATAATCAAAAAAAAGTTTTTTTAAACCCACTTTCACAAGTACCTGGTATAACTGTGTTGTGAATAGATTGGGTTTAATTTTCTTAACTAGAAAGTAAAACTTCAGCATGTGTAAATCCACCACGGTTCCTACATACTAGTGTTTTTCTTTTGACAGTATAAAGTAAGAGCGTATATCCAAATGAAATCCCTGAAGGCATGCAAAAGGGAAATCAAGTCTGTCATGAATACAGCGGGGAATGTAAGTTTCTTGACTTTTTTTTTTTTTAATGAGTAGCTTTTGTGTCCCAAATTTTATTTGCACTGTAGGTATTTGTCAGTTTTAAGTAACTTACGTTTATTGTAGTGTATGTGTACTGCCAGATATAAACCTTTATGTTGAGTTCTGAGCTACTGATCATTCTGTGTCCATAATTTATTACAGTGTTTTTCTCACTTAAAACTATAACAAGCGTTTCCCCCTTAGTATATAGCTGTCCAGAATTCTGTGAGTGGTTTATCACAATTAACTTAACATTTACTGTTATTAGATATGGTAGTATTTTTTTTAGATTATACCCAAAACATTTATTAAAGGTAAATAATTTGATTGTTGCCCAAACCTGCCCCTTCCACATGATCTTTGGCTCGACAGTACCTTCAGTTTGATTGGTGCTAGAGTATTTTGAGTTAAAAATACCCTTTCCTTTCCCTCCGCTCCAACCCTGCACTGTTAAGTAGCCTTAAGACAGTAAAGAGATACTTTTAGGAAAACTGTAAATTAAAAGTGTGAAGTCATAAAGAGATACAGTTTATAGTAGGAAAAGTTCAGGAAAGTTGACTAGAAATCTCAGGCAGGATCCAAATTAGCCACTGGGTCAGTTTCAAGGGATTTCAGACCTGAGGGGTAGACTTGAGGCTATTATCAAGTCTTTTCGGGGAGAAAAGACATGATTCCCTTTCTTAAAGGATGCTATCATCAAAGGGAAAAGATGAACAGGAAAATAAATCATTGTTAGTCATACCCACATCAGGGAAAACTTCAGGAGCAAGTTTGAGGAGAAGCGAAAGATGGTCTGTGATCCAAAACACTATTATTCTGTTGTTGAAATAATCACCGTTGAAAACAGGCATTCTGTTAGGAAATTTTTCCATCCATAAAATGACACCTTTTCCCCTTACTTGGAAAAGCATTTAATTATTTGTACTTTGAGTTCTAGTGAAGGTGTATTTGTGTCCTAGAAGATAAGAGAGATCACCAATCTATAATAATCATTAAGATGAAGGATCTAGTTCTGTTAAATTGGCTTTCAGTTAATAGTATAATAGATGAAGACAGTTTGCAGACTATATTCTTATTCATATATGTTGTATGTGTTTTTTTAGGTAGACATTTAATAATTCAGGTTGTAAAGTGCTGCCTGCCAGGTTTCATTGTTTTAGATTGTGAAAACAGTAGGAAAGCCAGAGACTGTAGTTTTCATGACCTTGACTTAACGTGGTTTGGTTTTGCTGTTAACCGCATGCCAGTGCAGTGGTGTGATTATGATCTCGCATTAGGTGTGTGAGAACAAACTGTAAGAAACTTGTGTTTTCTTTACAGTCTGCACCTTCCCTGTTTCTTAAAAGCAATTTTGAGTACTTACGAGGCAATTATCGAAAAGCTGTGAAACTGTTGAATAGTTCAAACATTGCCGAGCATCCAGGATTCATGAAAACAGGTAAAAGAAAATTGTGACGTGTTGGTGTTTTCTTCCTGATCCTTCTGTGCCTTGCTGCTTTTTGTTCTACGCCTAGGCTGCTATTCCAAGTGATTTTTTAAATGAAAATATTTTTTATTTCTGCTGCAGAAAATTCCTAGAATTTTCTTTCATTACTTGTTTCCATTTTAAAAGATGCCTCACTTCTCCTCCTTGTCTTTCACCTCAGGTACTCTTTCGGTCGTTCTGGTTTTAATACCAGCTTAGAAATTGTGTCCAAGGCATAAGGACTTTGGGAATGCGCTCATTTCCCAAATGAAATGACAGTGGTTTTACTTTTTCCCTTCTCTCCCATAAAAGCAGTGATATTATGAAATGTTTTTTAGACTATTATATCGAAAATATTTTTATAAATCAGGAATTTACTTATTGCTATGTATTCTTTCCTCTATTTGGAAAGCCTTAACAAATTGCTTAGTATTAATAGTAAAATGAAAGGTAAAATTTGCAGCTCTCATTTAAGTTCATGTCATTGCTGTTTTATGGAGGAGGAGGAATAAAATCGGTTTATTCAAGAAATAAGGTTAAACTAGTGAAAATACTTTGGACTAAGTTCAGAACGCAAAAGATGAATAAATATTTGTTTCATCTGACATCCTGTTTAGACCAGTGCACAAAACACACATGTAAACACGCTCAAACCTCCCCGTGTTCACCCCTTCAGTTCACTGGAGTCATAAAGGAAAGAAAAAGGCAGTGTTTTCCATTACAGTTCTCTCGGGTACTCTGCTTATTCTGAGTACCCATGTCTAATTCTGCTAAATTTTTACTTTTCATGTTTTTATTGTTGTAATTTCCCCTCAGAGACCCTCTAACACCCAAACTGAAATGGTCTCTCAGACTAAAAAGATAATATACATTGCAGAAATTTTACCTAGGATTGTCTTGACACTGATTTCAGAATTGATGTTGTCAGTCTTTAAAATGGAGCCAGACATGTAGTTGACTAGTCAACACTTATAATCTAATAGGAAAGATTTTATATATAGTTGTATACTTTATGTATTGATATTTTTCATTGTATTTATTTTAAAATCTTTAATTTGCTTGCCATATATAAAATTCAGTGTTTGCTGCTAATAAAGTAGGCCTATTAGAGAAGATTTGGGAATAGAATTTTTCTTAATTGTTCATAATGCCACCCACGAGAAACAACCTCCTTTAAGACATACTTCTTACTCTTTTTTTCTTCAGCCTAGCTTTTTTCTTCATTAAATATTATCGCTGCTTAATTTTAAGGTAAAATTTAAATTTAAATTAAAAATAAGTTAAATTTAAAGCAAAATGAAGCCAGCCTTCCGTTTTTAGCATTAAGCATTGAATGAGTATTCTGATTATTAATTTTATCAGTCTAGTTTGGTGTTTTATATCATTGAGGAAAAGACAGACTGTCAGCAAATTGTTTAGGAATGTTTGGGAAACCATTTAGAAAAAGAGAACTAAAGCTTGGGTTGCTTTCATTACACCAAAATAAAATCCAGACACATGCAGGATTAAAATGTAAAAATAAAATCATAAAGACAACAAAAGAAAACTTGGATGACTGTCTTATTTTTGTGGTGAAGAAGCCTTGATTAAACATTATCCAAAATCTCAGAACCGTACAGTTTAGAAAAGATGACTAAGTTTGACCACATAAAAATGTGAAACTTTTTATGATTAAAAACATAAGCACACACATACACACACTCTAACCAACTCACAAGACAGACGACAAGCTGGCCGCGGGGGAGTCATGGAAACACACGGGACAGAAGGTTTCTATAATGTACACGCTGGCAGGTAACCAACGGGAACACATCTGTAACCGGGTCTTTTAAAGGGATTAAGAGCTAGGAAGAGGCAAGTGTACAGGATAAGAAATACAAACGCCCGACTCACACAGGAAGGTAGATGCTCTGCCATCATCGTATTTAAAGGAGTGTGAATGGAAAGAAGAGTGAAGACAAGGTTGAGCAACACAAAGCAGGATTTTACACGTTCCATTTACACGTTCTTAAATACACTTCTGTCGCTTCTATAACTTGCTGCTTTCCTCCCAGAACTGTTGTGTGGATGCAGTTCATACTTATTACGTTACTAATAAATACTTCTTGTCTTCTGCATTTTTGTATCATTTGCCTGTGGTTATTAAAAATGAAGTCAGAAAAAGATAAACAGGCTAACAAAATCAGTATGCTTAAAAAAAAATTAATATGCTAAATTTACTTATCACTTTTAATAAGGGATTTTAAGAGAAAGGAGGTTACAGAATTTTCAGATGTTTTCCTAAATTTCGAATGCCTTGTAAACTGTTCTCTAGTGTCTGAGTGAATATAGAATTTACTCAGGCCCCAAAAGCCTGATTCTTGTAGGATGTGTATCAGCAGTAAAATTTGTTTGTGGATAAATTTGTGTTTTTCTCAGGTGAATGCTTGCGGTGCATGTTCTGGAATAATCTTGGTTGTATCCATTTTGCCATGAGCAAGCACAATTTGGGCATTTTCTACTTTAAAAAGGCTCTACAGGAGAATGACAACGTCTGTGCCCAGCTCAGTGCAGGCAGCACTGATCCAGGTGAGCCCGCGGACGGGAGCCAGTTTGTGTCTCACTGCTCGAGGAAAGCATGATTTCAGAGAGCAAATATCTGATTAAAATGCACAGTATGTGTCCTTACATACACATGATCCCACCCCAGAAATTGACTCTGGAGTTTTAGTAGATATTGCTACTTTGTGTAGCAAGGTGTTAGGGATAATAATCAAAAAAGTTTAAATTACATTCAAATTTGTGGATTTGAAATAACAGTAATCTCATGTGGTAATGTTATAAAGCAAAGTATTTTCCTAAGGTTTCTTAACTCTGCCAAACTAGTTTGTTTTTTTGTTTGTGGTTTTTTGGGTTTTTTTTATTCATTTTGGCTGCTCCAGGTCTGACTTGCAGCACTCAGGATCTTCTTCCTTGCAGCATGAGGCATCTCTTTAGTTGAGGCATGCAGGATCTAGTTCCCTGACCAGGGATCAAACCCAGACCCCCCTACCTTGGAAGCATGAGGTCTTAGCCACTAGACCACCAGGGAGGTCCCTAAACTAGTTTTATTCTAGCCTTTTTTTTTTCTTCAGGCGGTTTCATATGTGATACTGTTGGCAGCACCTGACAATCTTTAAGCAAATTTATGAAGTTTATTCCTTTATATTCTTAGTATATGGATCCTTGATCTGAAATCCTTAAAATCAGGTAATTGTGTAGCTTAAAGACTATTTAGTTGATGAAAAATATATCCAAAAAATCACACATAGTCTCTCTCTGTCCTTTTTTTTGGCCACACCACACGGCTTGTGGGATCTTAGTTCCTTGACCAGGGATCAAACCTGGGCCCCAGCAGTGAAAGCGCCAAGTCCTAACCACTGGACTGCCAGGGAATCCCTCCTCTTGTTTTCTTACGGCCTATGAAAGGAGAAGAGGGAGGCAGGGGAGAAGATAGTTAGATAGCATCACCGCCTCAATAGATGTGAATTTGAACAAACTCCAGGAGGTAGTGAAGGCCAGGGAAGCCTAGCATGCTGCAGTCCATGGGGCCACTAAGAGTCAGACGCAACTTAGTGACTGAACAGCAGCAATGAAACTTAGAATAAGTGAATGAACACTAGTCATTGTAGGTATAGGAAATTTTTGTTTCCATAGTAAAGTTCCCTAAAACCCTAACATTAGCTGAATACTTCTGGTCAAGAAAATACATGCTGATAAAATGACTGTGATGTGCTTAGTCACTCAGTCTTGTCCAACTCTTTGCAACCCCGTGGACTCTAGCCCATCAGGCTCCTCTGTCCATGGGATTCTCCAGGCAAGAATACCGGAGTAGCTTGCTATGCGCTTCTCCAGAGGATCTTCCCAACTCAGGGATCAAACCCAGGTCTCCCGCATCGTACGGGGATTCTCTACCATCTGAGCCACCAGGGAAGCCTAGCTGAACTGAAAGTGAAGAGGAGGGGCATCTTCTTACAGGTGCTAAGAGTGTGGAGAGGTAGTGTAAGGTTCATTGGAGTGAGAGAGGGTCCTGTCTCAGTCTCTGCCTTCCTGGAACATTGTTGCCTGAGGAGCTGGCATGTGAGAAGACACATCTCTGGCTCCATGAGCACAGACAACTGAGATGCCTCTGGAGGATATTTATTGGGTTGGGGGTGGAGATCATCATTGTGGTGGGAGGTGTTTACACCTTCAGATTGAGGATTGGGCTCCTCGGTGTCAGATGAGGTAGTGGTTGAGTACTTAGTGAAGAAATGTTTTCAGTGGAGCTGCTATTTTAAATCTAATAATTTGTTCTCATCTGCTTTTTATCATCAGGCAAAAAATTCTCAGGAAGACCTATGTGTACATTACTAACCAACAAGAGGTATGAGTTGCTGTATAACTGTGGGATTCAGCTGCTTCACATTGGAAGGCCGCTCGCTGCATTTGAGTGTCTGATTGAAGCGGTTCAGGTTTATCACGCAAACCCCCGCCTCTGGCTGCGGCTGGCTGAATGCTGCATTGCTGCTAATAAGGGAGTGAGTCTCTATCTTTTTGAACCCCCACCCCCACTTGCTGCCCCCCTCCCCTTGCTGACTCTCAGGGACTTTGTAAAGATAGTCTTCCGTTCCTTATCAGTTGGACAGAATTTAGTTTCGTGAAGTCATGTTTTCACTTTCTGGCTCTTGGTGAGAATGACCACATGTGTCAGCAGTCACGGTGAAAAGTTGAAGCCGTTCAGAAGGTCGTATCTGTTGCAACAGTGGTCTGCTAGCTGCCAGGGCAGGGGCCACGTCGTAAGCTGGCGTGAAAGTGCTGTATGCACCCGGAGATTAAACGGGGACTGCTGATAACACTGCGAGTGTGGAAAGAACCGTGTTACGCTGTGTCCTCCAGTGCCCGCACGTTTCCTTCTGATTCAGTAGATGGTGTGGAGTTAGTGGATTACCAGGCCTTTTCTCTCTGACACGTGTCCATCCACAGGGGTTATGAGAAATAGACCAGTTTACACTAGCGTCCGTACCTAGATTATCGCCAAACAGCGGGTGACAAAAGCCTTTTGGATCTCAGGTCGGGGAGGGGTCAGTGGGAGGTGGGGGAAAGACAGGCAGTATCAGATTCACCAGCTGTCTGTACCACCCCGTCTCCTAGCCACCCCCGCCCTTGCTAGGCTCTAGGGGGTATGGCATCCAGAGGTTTTGCCTGGCATGTCTGCCATGGGGAACAGCACTTCCTGAAAAGCAGCTACAGGAACTAAAGGGATTAAAGAGGTGTGTCTGCCTGGCACTTGTCACACTTGATACAAGCAGTTTGATTTGAGTTTGCTACTACTGGGGGTGAATGTTGTCTTTGAAAGGCTTTAGTGGGTTATTTCATTGTACTTTTCCTTCGTATCAAGAGATAGCTTTCTTAATGGGTAATTCTTAAATTAACTGATGAACAATTCTAGGTATAATTTGTGTTTTTTTTTTTTAAACAAAAGGGATCTCTAGAAATTGCTTATTCTCTTTAATGAGATGAATTTAATTAGTGTTGGAGGCTCTAGTGAGGTTTAATTGTTTTCTTTTAAAATGACTTATTTTTAGAAATGGTGCTTTTAGGATTGTCTGTCTTCTATGGATTTCATGAGTTTGTTTGTTTTTTTTTTCTCTCCTGTTTTCTTCTAGAAAATTGTAAATTTGAAAAAAAAAAAGAAAATTGTAAATTTGTAAATTTTTTAAAAAATAGCAAAAATGATTTGGTTGTGAAAACCTGGTAGATACCAGAACACTCACAATCCTGTGCTATTAACAGGAAATTTGCCATAAATAATTATCTATCTTTGCACTTCTCCTCCATCTAGAACCTGAGGTAAAATGAGCCCCAAAATACTCTTGAGTAACATGAGAGAGGAAAATCCCAACAGGAGAAATTATAAACTCCAAATAAAAATGTGCAACATTTCTTTTAATTTACTCAGGACAGAAGGAATGCTGGACAAAGCTTTACTTTCTGAAAATACACTCCTTTACAATAAGCAGTAACCTGGTGACGCCAAGGAGGTGATTCATCCTCATGATCAGTGCACGCTGTTGCAGACCTCTTTTGGCAGATGCAGGGTTTTTGTTCACCTGAGCAATGTATAGTATATATAAGAAAATATTTACTAAATAAAAAATACAGACTCAATTAGAGTATTTAAGAGAAGACTACTTAAAAAAAATCACCACATGCCGTTTACTTTTCTGGATATGTGCCATTTATTTTTCTGAGTTCTGAAAATTACTTCTTGAGTGTGGTTACTGCCAAGCCACTCTAAAATTATGACTGTTTTAATCCCATAGTATTTTACATAAAGACCGTTCTGGCACACTCTCTGGCTGTTGGTGTCCTATTGACTCCATGGTCTGTTTTGTGGATTTTTAGTCCCATCCAGATCTAGCCATCTGATCAGCTTCTACAGCCTTAAGGATCAGGGAAGAGAGTATGGACAAGCTGTTGAAAGTTTTTATCACCCCTGCGAGGAAAAGGGGTCAGAAGAGAAGGCCTTCTAATCGTGGTTCAGAACATCTACCCTGTCTTTATTTTTCACTAGTATTCCTTAGCTGCCACCTCAGTAAAGAAAAATTAGTTCCAGTCACTCAGTCACTTTTATTGTATTTTTGATATGTCATGTAATTGTTTCTAAAATGAAGATACATGTAAATCCTTGCTTTGTTAAAAAGTCACATGTATATGGAGGTAGAATCATGAGAAAGTTGTATTAGGGAGCAAGAAGTAACAGCACAGAAACAACACGTTGAGAGGTGGACTTTCTGTAGGGCAGAGTTTATCTCTGTGTGTTCATATGAGTTGTCACCAGTCTGTCCCTGTATATGAGAACCTGCAGGACTTTATAAAATGCAGGTAAATCAGAGACTTAGCATGAAGGGGGGGGGGGACGATAAAGGAAGTTGACACCACCAAGCTCCTGTGTTGAGATTATGTATCATAGTGAAATATCCTAAAGTATCTCTATATGAGCTAGTAGCTTTTACTATTTTCAGTTTAATGTTTACAGGACTGTAGGATTTTAATTTCCTTGAAGGTAAGAATTGTGCCTACGATAAATTTTGACATATGTAGCTTGTTTGTGTATATATTTTTGATGCTGTAATTAATACTTGCAGTTAAGAAGGGAGAGATGTGTGTTTTAGTAAATGGACCTGCTTCCCTTCTCTCATTCACTGTGATTCTGTGGCTCTTACTTTCTTTAAGAAAGAAAACGCCCATAGTGCCCGTCATATCCAGCATGGTGCCTAGGGCACAGACTGGTCCAAATAAATCATTCTGAATAAACACTTGAGTCATTCTTTTTAAATAACATTCTTTTTTCATATTCTTCTCCATTATAGTTTTTTGTAGGATATTGAATATAGTTCTCTCTGCTGTACAGTCGCACCTTGTTCCTTGAGTCACTCTTGAATTGCTCTATGCCTCAGATTTATCTCAGAGCTTATGTAATAAAGTGCAGTGTATGCCACCGACTTTCAGCCTCATGTACTCTTCTCTTCATTGCCAAACATTTATCACCCCGAACTCCACACTGATGGATCTTAAGAAGGTTCTTAGAGTAATTGTGAAAGGTCCTGGGTTATTTTTCATACCTCATCTTACAATTCCATTAAATTAATTAGAAATGATTTGTGTTTTGTAGACTTCTGAACAAGAAACAAAAGGTCTTCCAAGTAAAAAAGGAATTGTACAGTCTATTGTTGGTCAAGGCTATCATCGTAAAATAGTTCTGGCATCACAGTCCATCCAGAATACTGTTTATAAGTAAGTATTTTGCCAAGAGAAAGTGTATATGTTTAATACTATTTCATAATAGTGTTATTTATTTAAAAATATGGTTGGAAATCACCTCATAGGAGGAGCCACTTTGTAACTAGATTTTATTGCTGCTTCAGCAAATAGACTGCTGTACACAGGTCAGCGGCGAATGTTATTTCATACATGATTTTGGTTTATTATATCCATGGGTGTTGAGGTTGTTGCCCTAAGAAACCCTGGTCTATTCAGTGCCATTATCCAGAATGTCCAGAAGAGGGCATCTTGTTGTTTCCTTGTTATATAGTTGATCATTGATGCTTTTCATTTAGTTATTATTTTCTCATAGTCCCAAAAGCTAATTCCTTAGTACTAGGAGAAAAGAGTACTATTATATATATATCAACAGAGGTAATATAAAGCTGTCTCATGTAGAACAGGTTTTCAACTGAACAACTTTTAAATATGACCAACTTTATCTCTTACAAAGATTCCAATTTGGAGTTGCTACTATTTCTAAAGTAGTAGGCTTTGTAAAAAAATTTCTGCTTTTCTCTTCTGTCCAAAGTAAAATTGTTCAGTGCCGTTTAAAAGTTTTCCCAAAGTTTCAAAAATGTATCTGGCACACAATAATTTGCTCTTTATTTCAACAGTAATATAGATTTCTTTCAAAGACAAGTTAAAGCATCACTTCCCTACCATTTTAAAATTGTTACACCTTTTCCCTTTTTTCTCCCTAATAAAGCTGATTTCAGCTTGATATATAAAGCCAACAGAAAATTATATAAAATCTCAACAAAGTTATAAGACTGGTTACATTACTTTTTCACAAGGTAACTGTAAGATATTTTTAAAAGCAAACGTCAACCAAAACAAAGCTCAGATGTGAAAATCTACTTTTTCCCTTCTTTTCCGTTCTGATTGTATCTGTCCTGGCCTTCACTACAGTTCTTATTGTCTGTAACTCCTTTATTAGATTAACACTGACATTGCAGGTATCCGTCAGGTTGTCCCCGAGGTCCCATTCCAGTAGAAACAGCGTCGTGTATAATGTATATACTTGCAATCTTTTACTTATACTTTACATCGTATATACAGACATACCTCCCTGTACTGCACTCAGCTATTTCTATGTTGCACTTTGCAGATGTTGCTTTTTTTTTTTTTCTTACAAATTGAAGGTTTGTGACAGTCCTAAGTGGAGCAAGTCTCTTAGTGCCATTTTTCCAGTAATAGCTCTTCACTGTGTGATCTCTGTGTCACATTTTGGTAATTCTTGGCACATTCTCAGACTTTTTCGTCATTATTTACACTTCCTCAGACTTTTTCGTCATTATTTGATATGGTGATCAGTGATCATTGATGGTACTTTTGCAAGAAGATTTTGACTCACTAAAGGGTCGTGATAGTTAGCATTTAACAATTAATATTTCTTAAGATATGTACATTGGCTATTTTTTTTAGACATCATGTTGTTGCAAACTTAATAGACCACAGCATAGTGTAGGCATTCCTTATATATCCAGTGGGAAACCAAAAAATTTTTGTGTGACTTATTTTATTGTGATACTGTCTTTATTGTGGTGGTCTGGAACCGAACCCATGATGTCCCCAAGGTACTCCTCTATGATATTTAGGCCTTGGACTCTTTAGCATTCTCTCATAACTGCTTGTATTACCATTTCTACCTGTCCGAGGGCAAAGCCTTTATTATTTAGTTACATTGGTTTTATTCCTGATAATAGGGAAGTCTTATTTATGGTTGTCATTTTGTTAGCTGACTTGGGTTTGTTCTTTTCAGTGATGGACAGTCTTCAGCCATTCCTGTAGCCAGTATGGAGTTTGCAGCCATTTGTCTCCGAAATGCCTTGCTGCTGTTACCTGAAGACCAGCAAGATCCGAAGCAGGAAAATGGATCTAAAAACAGTAATCAGTTAGGCGGCAACGCGGAGAGCGGTGAGAGCAGCGATGCTTGCAGGTATCCCGACCGCTTCGACCTCCCTCGGCCAGGTCTGCGGGGCTTCGTTAGTCAGCTTTGTCCAGTAGATGAGTTCCTAAAATCTGCAGCCAGAATTTCCAAAGTTTTCTGTTTTGAGTGATAGGAAGTATGAATGTATAAGTATTTCTGGGAAATTCCCTGGCGGCCTAGTGGATTCCACGCTTTCACTGTAGAGGCCTGGGTTTAGTCCATGGTTGGGGAACTAAGATCCCACAAGCCACGCAGCATGGCCAAATGTATATACAAATATATATATATATATTTTTTTTTCTTTCTCTACAAGAGAAAAAAAAGGTGAAGGCCAAGTGAGGAGAGAATCTTGAAAAAGAAAAGTAGAAAGTAAGCTTTTCACTGCCATGAGGAATCATTGCAAGAAATCCTGTTGCTGTCAGAGATGGCTTTTTTAAAAAAAACCTTTACTAAAATAAATACTTAAATCCCTAAAACTTCTCTTTTCTTATTATTTTCTGCCTTTTCTCTTAACATACTAAAGTTAACCACTGACCTTCAGGATATTTCTGTATATTTCTGATTTTCTACATTAAATGAAATATTATGCCAATCTATAGAAATTGGGGGTCTTCCCAGGTGACTCAGTGGTAAAGAATCAACACAGGCTCAATCCCTGGATTGGGAAGATCCTCTGGAGTAGGGAATGGCTACCCACTCCGGTATTCTTGCCTGGAAAATTCCATGGAGACAGAAGCATGGTGGGCTACAGTCCATGGGGTTGCAAAGAGTCAGACATGACTGACTGACTAAGCACCGAGTGCACAGAAATTGGGAGAATTCTATCTCCTAATAAAACAAACACTATTATATGTAAAGAGCTCTTTTTTACATATGGCACCTTTAAACTCGAGTCTTCCATCTCAGCATCTTTTCTAAGATGCTAAAAATATAATGTTTGTTATAGAAAATTTGAAATAAAAATTTTGGAATTTTTTTCCCTCAATCAAGGGGTTATGCTTTACTGTAGTTGGTAAAAGACAACTAGAAGAATGAGAAATTTGTAAAAATACTGGAATGGTTTCCTTTGTATAGTAGAGATATTGTTTTCTGTTACAGATTTTTTAGAGCGGTAGGGAAAAGAAGCTAATACATGGTATAGCTTTTTTTTTTTTTTTTAATTTCTTGGCTGCACCGTGGAGCATGTGGGATCCCAGTTCCCCAACCAGGGATCGAACCTGTGTCCCCTGCATTGGAAACACAGAGTCTTAACCACTGGACCACTAGAAAAGTCCCTGTGCTACAGCTTTAACATGTTAGTGATACTGCATTACCAAGTATTTTTCAGTTTGATTCTTTTACACTTTTTTCATTAAAAAATTGCATGAGAGTGGGGATAGGGAGATGAAACTTTATCATTATATTTGATTATTTGTGCTCTTCATAATTAGGACTCTATCTTTATTTTAGCAGTAAAAGCCACGATGGAGACAAATGCATTCCAGCTCCACCTTCTTCCCCATTGAGAAAACAGGAGTTAGAAAACTTAAAGTGAGTATCTAAACAAAATTAGCATTGCATTGGTCCTTTATTTTGTTAATATTATGAATTGCATTGATTAGTGTCAGATATTAAACCAGCCTTTCAGTCTTGTGATTTAAGCCTACTAGGCAGGATGTATTTACTACCTTTTTAATAAACTGTTGGATTGAGTCTTTTTGTGAGGAGTGTTTGCTCCCATGCTCACAAGGAAAGGTGGTCCATGCCCTTCATTCCTGTAGATGTCTTGTTTAGGTGTTAGTTTCAGGGTTATGCTGAACATATGAATGAGTTGGAAAGTACTTCCTCTGTTTTCTGAAAGAGTTTATCTAATATAGGTGTTGTTCCTTCCTCAGATGATTGATAGAATTCACCAGTAAAGCCATCTGGGCTAGGGTCTTTGTGGGAAAGGTTGAATAGTGAATTGAAGTTCTTCCGTAGTTAAGTGCTATTCAGATTTTCTCTGTCTATCTCTATCAGTTTGGGTAAGTTATGTTATTGCCTATGTAGATTTACAAACCCCATTATATTTGCTTTGAACAGTCATGTATATGTTAAAAGAAACAGAGCAGTCTTTTATGTCTAACTACATGAGTACCATTTCCTGATGATTCTCATTTTTATAGAAAATCATTTCCCTTCAATCTGAAGATCTCCCATCAGTTTTTCCTAAGGTTTTATGTTGTTTTGTTTTCCTTTTTAAATCTAAAATTGTCTTCATTTCCTCTTCATTCTTGGAGGATCTTTTCATTGCATAAAAGTGTTTTAGGTCTTGTTCTGTTTTCCGTCAGCTTTTCCGAGACGGCACCGCATCGTCTCTAGCTGCCGGTGTCTGACCTCAGCCCCTGTGTTACAGGTGCCATTTTCCTGTCCCCGTGGATTGTCTGTGTTTCATCCAGCAGTTACACTATGATGGATCTAAGTGGGCTTTTCTTTGGTTTTAACCTCCCTTGGTGTTAGCTGACTTTCTTAAGTCTATAAATTTATCTTTCAACAAATTTGGGATGTTTTTGACCATTGTCTTTTCATGTTTTGGAAATAGGGTTAATGGTTCAGCATCTCTTAAGAATGATTTCAATAATAGGACTGCAAATTAAAATGGAAAGAAAGAGCCATCATTGCTTATGTTTTCACCTACTAAGTTGCAAAAAGTGACAAGAGTACAGTTGAGACGTTTCTGTATTGCCAGTAGCATTGTAAAGTTTTGGAAAGCATTTCATTTAATCACATTCTTTCCAACAAGCATTAGTGCTGATCTGTGCTAGCTGCAGGGGAATCAGAGGTAAAAGAAAAGGCACTGCGCTCTGTAGCAGATGGCAAACACTTAGGAGAAAACGGCGTTACTTAGTAGGCTAGTTACCAGGTGGTGGGATTTGGAGCGTGTCCTTTCTTCTTGTGATAATTTGATCACCCTAATAAGTGGGGAATGACTTCACATTATAATTTTACATTTCTTTCAATCCAAGGTGCTCAATCTGATGCCAAAGTTTATTGATCACCTATATTACTTTTACTGTGAACCTCCTGTTGGTAGGATTTACTGTTTTATTAAGGAAATTGATCTTTATCATTTGTCTTATAACACTGTTTCTGATATTTAGTTATAAAACAGTTTCATGTATTAAGTATCATATTTATCAATCTTCTTTACTTTTTTCCCCCATTTTGTGCGGTGTTTAGAAAGGCCTTCTTGCCTCCAAGATTTAAAGAATAATTTAGCCACATTTTTCTAGCACTTTTTGTTACACTGTCACAACCACCAATCTAAATTTTTGTTTTATCTAGAATTTATTTTATATAAGCTTAATAATGTAAGGCTCTCTCCATGTTTCATGTAATTTCTCATAATATATTTGATTAGTTTCATTTACCTTTCCAAATAAAGCTTTGGACAGAGCTATAAAATGCTAAGATTTGTGTCTAAATAGTTTACAGTTACATTTTTATAAAATAATGTATATATGTGTCTGCATGATAAAAGTCTGGAGGGATCTGTGTCAGAACCTTCATAGTGGTGGGATAACTGATTTTTATTTTGTTACTGGAATATCTGTTTCTTCCAACTTTTAAAACATGAAGTTACTCCATTAATCTTAATGAATCTCTTTGGAGGAAAGACTGGCCATGTGCCCTTTTCTGGTCGTGTATCATCAGATCAGTGTGTTGATGGCATGGCATCGTTGTCAGCGAGCTCAGGGCTCCAGGCACCCTGTTCAACACAGCAACAGCTTTTTTTTTTGTCTGCGCTGGGGCTTTTTCGCTGCCCGTGGGCCTTCCCTGGTTGCAGCGAGCAGAGACTACAGGCTAGTTGTGGCGTCTGGGCTTCTCTTGTGGAGCACAGGCTCAGTAGTTGTGGCGGACAGACTTAGTCGCCCAGACCAGGGGTCGAACCCACGTTCCCTGCCTTAGCAGGCGGATTCGTAATCACTGAACCACCAAGGAAGTCCAGACAACAGCTTTTTATCTCTTTATTCTGTCAAATTCCCACTTTGCAGTAATATAACCTCTCTTTCCTGGGTTATATATATGTGTAAATTCCCACTGTATCTTATTTTTGGGAAGAAAGCATTAATCTTCTGATTATATGAGGAAAATCTAAACTCTCAAATTTAGTTAGAAATAAGTTGGTCATTTAAGGTTTTAAAAGAAGCGTTTTTGTTTTTAACTTAAAGATAATTAAATTTTTTTTCCCAAGGTTTTATTTAAATTTTCTTGAATTCTTATTTCCTATATGAGTCAGAAGATAGCAAGAAAATAAAAAATACTATGACAAATAACTGGTGAAACAATGACAAAATATACAAAAGAATATAGCTATGGAGTGAAATAAAATGAAATTTAAAAAAAGTCAAATTCCAACCATATAGCTAAAATAAACTCACTATGTTGGATTTTTGTCTTGAGTGGAAATGTGAAAAAACAAAGCAAATTAAGTAAAGCTAATCTAGGTTTGGTATAAAGTGAGCTGATGTAAAGGGATGGATTGTAAATTTCAGCCAAGGCTGCATTTGGGAAAACGCTTTAAATTTGCCCCAGAAATGCACAGTTTCCCCCAGGACGCCTACTGTTTGCTACAGACGTCTCTGTCTGTGGGGCCACCACATTTCACGTGTACCTCAGGGCTCCTCTGTCGTTAGTAGGTTACTCTGTAGGGTGAAGAGTCCAAGTACTGTAGAGGCCCTGCAGTGTAAAGTGAATCTTAGCCAGTCTCAGGCTGCTTTCCCTCCTGTTAGGCGGCAGCTGACCAGCTTCCTCTGTGTCCTTCCAGTGAGATTTCTCATTACCATCCCAGCATATATATATATATGGATTTTTACACTACAGCCATAGCCTTCCACACTGCTCTGTACCTTACTTTTCGCATTACAATGTGTCTGTAGAGATAGTTTGTATCAGTATAGAGCTCGGTTTCATTCTTTCTAATGGGTGCATTAGACTTCCCTGGTGGCTCAGACAGTAAAGCGTCTGCCTACAATGCGGGAGACCTGGGTTCAATCCCTGGGTCGGGAAGATCCTCTGGAGAAGGATATGGCAACCCACTCCAGTACTTTTGCCTAGAAAACCCCATGGGTAGAGGAGCCTGGTAGGCTACAGTCCTTGGGGTTGCAAAGAGTCGGACACGACTGAGCGACTTCACTTTCACTTTCACTAATGGGTACATGCTGCTGCTGCTAAGTCGCTTCAGTCGTGTCTGACTCTGTGCGACCCCATAGACGGCGGCCCACCAGGCTCCCCCGTCCCTGGGATTTCCAGGCAAGAACACTGGAGTGGGTTGCCATTTCCTTCACTAATGCATGAAAGGGAAAAGTGAAAGTGAAGTCGCTCAGTCGTGTCCGACTCTTCTCGACCCCATGGTCTGCAGCCTATCAGGCTCCTCCGTCCATGGGATTTTCCAGGCAAGAGTCCTGGAGTGGGGTGCCATTGCCTTCTCCAGTGGGTGCATACAATTGCATTATATGGATATGACTATTTAATGTTGATTTATAGTTACAGTGTTGTCAGTTTTTGCTGTTATAAATAATGCTGCGGTGACTTATCATTGTACACAGTTAAGGGGAATCCTTTATGATGAATATTTGCAGCAATATTTGAGTTGGATTTAATTTTTCAAGTTTATTTGAATGAGTGCTAATCTTAGGATTGCTTTATGTGTGCATGTAATTTAAGATGTTTCTGCTTCCACACTGGTTGAACAGCTACAGAGTTGTGTAATTTAAATTTACCTTCTGTAAGTGGCACTATAAAACAGAAGGGTATGTGCAGGGTGGCATTCATCCTCTCAGAGAGTGTTGTGCCTTTGACAACTGTTTGCTTTCCACACATTCTAGCAGGAGGATTGGTGGTTTTCAGAGAGAAAAAAAAATTACTTCCCTATTTTTGTGGAAAGGGACAGAGGGTCTCCATAGGGAATTCCATCATCATAAAGTGAGGTAAGATGGGTTTGCTGATACATACTAACCTTTTTTTCTTATGGAGCAGATGGGAGAAGGGAAATGGAACAAGATGGAAGGAGCCTTAGGGTAGATTTCTAAAAAGAACCTCTGGGCAGGACAGTAGTAACCATAATGTGGAGACAAATGGTGTGGGGGAAGGAGTCGTAAAAGATTTGTGTCGTAATTGTCAAAGCTATAAAAGCTCCCAGCGTAGTTGGGTGTGTTAGAGGGCAGTTCTGTGGCAGGAGCCAGCTGTCTTCTGCAGAAAGGAGGAGCCTGAGCACATTGGTTCTCCTTTGAGATCCTAGAATTGTCAGAGATTTTATCTGTTTCTAACCTGAATTCATTTATACGATTGGAAACGTGTATGAGGAGTGCATAGTTTACTTTTTATGGACTATTATATTTGACCCCTCTGTGCTCTAATACCCAAGACACCAATGCAAAACCTCATTTCCTCTTTTCCAGCATAACTAATACGCAGTAAATTATCATGACGGTTCTAATGACCACTTCTTACTGTATGGATTCAGACAGAGCTTCTTGACTAGTTTCCTTTTTTTTTTTTTGTACATGAATGAAGATGGTTCCCCCAAAAAATCATTCTAACCAAGTTACAGGTATGTTTTCAGAAGGCATAGGATACCGGAAGCAATTGTGAGATTCTGTATTAAAATCAAGGTAGCTTTCAGAAAAAAATATTCTCAAAATTAAAACAGAAATTTGTCCCCCAAGCAGGAAGAAGTCTCAGAAATTAATGGTTTAATCATGAGGCTCAGATGAATTTAGAGATACTGATACATTGGGTCAAGAAGGCATGCATATAATGACACTGTAAGAATATTCCTTTATTTCCTGAACCACCCAAAGCAAAGCCATTGGTTTCATGCGGTTAAGAAAACACGTGCGCAGACACGCATACTCACTCTCACTCCAGTCTTGAGTTAAATAAGTGCTCTGACTTACATTATTGAAATGAAAGGTGATTCTATTTCTCAGTTTTTGTCTGAGAGAAATGAAAATTTGTCCACGTAAGAATTTTAAAGCAGTTTTACTTTTGATAGACAAAAAGTAGAAATAACCTAGGCATGTATCAGTGGGAGATTGGCTTAACTAAATTGTTGGCTAGGAATTCCCTAGTTGTCCCGTTGTTAGGACTCCAAGCTCCCATTGCAAGAGGCCTGGTCGGGGAAACAGATCCCACGTGCCAGTCACTCAGTGCAACCAAAAATTCTTTCTAACATAAATAGGGACTTCCCTGGTGGTTCAGTGGCTAAGACGCCACGCTTCCAACTCAAGGGGCCTGAGTTTGATTCCCTGGTCAGGGAACTAGGTCCTGTATGCTGAAACTAAAGATCCCACATGCCCCAGGTAAGATCGAGTGAAGCCAAATTAAATTTTTTTAATTTTAAGAAATAAAATAAATTACAGGCCACTCTGTATATTGGAATACTGCTCAGCTGTAAAAAGAACAAGCTGCTGCTGCACTAAGTCAGCATGATGCAAATCTCAAAACATTTTGTTTCTTTTTTACTCAGTGTAAGGTACATACGTATGATTCTATTTATACCATTTGTACGACAGGCAGAAGCTGTCCTAACTTATGTTCATAGAAATGGGAACAGTGCTTGGGGAATTGACTGGAAGGAATCTTTCTGGGGTGAAAGAAATATTCTGTGTCTTAATTGGACTGGCGGTTTACATGTATATGTTCAAACTTACCAAATAACAGTATATTTCATTTGGATATACGCTCTTACTTTATACTGTCAAAAGAAAAACACTAGTATGTAGGAACCGTGGTGGATTTACACATGCTGAAGTTTTACTTTCTAGTTAAGAAAATTAAACCCAATCTATTCACAACACAGTTATACCAGGTACTTGTGAAAGTGGGCTTAAAAAAACTTTTTTTTGATTATTTTTACTGTACTCTTGGAATATACATTAAAAAAAAAAGTTTTCTCTCTTGGAATACACTTTTAAATGGTTTTAAGAAATTTTGAAAATTTTCAAAATTCATATAACTCTAAGTATATTCTTTGGGGGAATACAATTAACCAGTAATGATTCATGAATGGTCAGTTTCTCTGACATATCACTCATAGGGTGACATGTGGAAAACTTGGTGTTTTAAGAGCAACAAAAAAACTCTCCTTGTATTTTACGTGTATTCCTTAGACGCTAAAGCCTCAGTATCTAAAATCACAATCACTCATCACTGGGCCCTGAGCACATGGGACGTGGCTGGTGAAAGGCACACACAGATGTATGATACACACCCATTTTAGGACATCTAAACCTGTAATATATGTTAGTAATGTTGTGTATTGATTATGTTGAAATGACATGTTAGATATATTGGGTTAATTTTAAAATATGGAAATTAATTCCACTGTTTTTTTTTTTTAATGTGTCTACTGGAAAATAATGGCCCCGATTACATTCCTCTTGGACAGTGCTGCCTCTAAGGTTTTAGAACCATTTGAAGTGTTTGTATTTTTTGACACGTGGTTTTTACCAGTGTGTGATACTGTTCTATGCCAGTTTTCTCACATGCCACAAAATTTAGCCTAGCATCTCATCAGAAAATTTCGTCTTTAAAAGGCCTAACTCCCAAATGACTCTTACAGTGCAAAAACATGTACAGGGTTGATATTTTGGCCATATGCTTTGATTTAAATATTAATGTTGCCACGTGCATTTGGGAGATAATGATTTTCTTACACACTATACACACCTAATATAAGGGTTGACTTCTTACACTATACACACCTAATATAAGGGTTGACTTTTTTTTAAGTCAAAATTTATTGACCATCACTGATAATTGGCTTAGCAGTAATGAATCTGCCTGCAGGAGTTGAGGGTTCAATCCCTGGGTCAGGAAGATCCTCTGGAGAAGGAAATGGCAACCCACTCCACTATTCTTGCCTGGAGAATCCCATGGATGGGGGAGCCTGGGAGGCTGCAGTCCATGGGGTTGCAAAGAGTCAGACAGGACTTAGCAACTAAACAACAAAATAACTGAACACATATTTTTAAAAGAGCTGTACTGAGAAATAATCCACATACCATACGATTCACCCGTGTAAAGTGTACCATCCCGGGACTGTTCGTTTACTCACAGCACTGTGCAGTCATCACCGAGGTCAGTTTCAGGACCCTGCACCCTTTGGCTGTAACCCCTTTCTCTTCAGTCTACTCCCCAGCCTTAATCAATCCACTTTTTGTCTCTCTAGATTACCAGTTTTGCACTTTCCTGTGAATGGGATTATGTAATATGTGGGTTTTATGACTGGCTTCTTTCACTTACAATGTTTTCAAGGTTCATTCAAGTTGTAGCCTATATCAGTATTTCATTCATTTTTATTTCTGAATAATATTCCATTGTATGGATATACCACATTTAGTTTATTCAATTCATTTTGGATTGTTTGCATCTTTAGGCTACTAGGAATAATGCTGCTCTATACATTCATGTACAAGTCTTTGTGTAGACATGCTGTTTATTTTTCTACCTAGAAGTGGAATTGCTGGGCCCCATGGTAACTATTTAATTGTTTAAGGAATTACCAGACTGTTTTGTAAAGTGGCTGCACCATTAACAATCCCACCAGCAGTGTATGAAGTGAAGTGAAGTGAAGTTGCTCAGTCATGTCTGACTCTTTGTGACCCCATGGACTGTAGCCTACCAAGTTCTTCTGTCCATGGGATTTTCCAGGCAATAGTACTGGAGTGGATTGCCATTTCCTTCTCCAGAGGATCTTCCCGACTCAGGGATCGAACCTAGGTCTCCTGCATTGTAGACAGATGCTTTATCATGTGAGCCACCAGGCAAGTCCAGCAGTGTATGAGAGTTGCAGTTTCTTCACATCCACACCAACACTTGTTATTCATCTTTTTTATTATATGGATACATTGTAGGGGGTATGAAGTGGTATCTCACTATGGCTTTGATTTGCATTTCCCTGAAACCTAGTGATGTTGAGCATCTTTTCACATGCTTATTGGACACTTGTATCTTTTTCTTTAGAGAAATGTTTATTGAAATCCTTTGCTGTCTTATAGAGGGGTTAGTTGTCTTTTTTATTGTTGAGTTGTAAGAGTTACTTACATATTCTAGGCCCAGGGTCCTTATCAGATATATGACTTGTAAATATTTTCTCTAATTCTGCCTGTTGTCTTTTCAGGTTTTTTGCAGGTGTTTTTGAATCTCAAATATTTTTGATGTTGACAAAGTTAAATTTATGTTTTATTCTTTTATTGACTATACTTCTCGTGTCATATCGAAGAATCCTCTGCCAAATCCAAGGTCATGAGATTTACCCCTATGTTTTCATCTAAGAGTTAAATAATTTTATTCAGCACTACATTTAGGTCTTTGATCCATTTTGAGTTAATTTTTGTATATGAGGTAAGGGCTCAACATATTAATCCTTTTGCATAGAAGTATCTTATTAATGGGCTTCCCTGGTAGCTCAGACAGTAAAGAATCCGCCTGCAGTGTGGTAGACCTGGGTTTGATCCCTGGGTTGGGAAGCTCCGCTGGAGGAGAGCATGGCAACCCACTCCAGTATTCTTGCCTGGAGAATCCCATGGACAGAGGAGCCTGGCGGGCTAAGGTCCATAGGGTCGCAAAGAGTCGGACATGACTGAGCACTAAACACATCTTATTAATAGTAAAAAAAGAAGTCCACAAGGTTAGTCACATTAACATTTCATTGTTGCGTGATATTTTAATAACTGTCATGGGTATGTACAAAGTCTTATATGTTGCATATTACAGGACATCTTTGTTATTCATTCTGAGATTGTGATAGTAGCGAACTTTTAATTTCTAAAGATAAATTAGAGGCTTCTCTAGAACCTGGAAAAGAGTATAACTGAACTGAAAAAGGGCAAGAAATAATGTTGGGGCCAATATGGGAAGTATCCGTATGAGAAAATCAGAGCATACAAAATAAAAACGAAATTTCAAATTAGTCTTTTTTTTTTTTGCTGACACAGTTAATTTCAATATTTCTTTCTTTCTTTTCTTTTTTTTTTTTTTTTTAGTAAGAGGCTCAAAATGGGTAAAAGGAAATGTTGGGACCAAATTTAACTCGGCCCAGTTATTCCACAAGTATAAATTATGGAACCTTAATTGGTTCTTATAGACTTCTGATGTGACACCCAGTGAATCATTTCCCATTCACTTAAAAGGGACCTCCCATGGCCCAGTGTTTATAAAAGAGGATGAGCCAAACAAATGGTGGATAACATAAATATCACAGGCAGTTTTAGTGTACTTAAGGAATCCTATTTCTTTTGGTCTTAGCCAAGTACTTCTATTGTAGTTGGAGAGATATACCTAAAACAGTATCTTGACTGATAATCTCCTGACTCTCATATTGCTCTTGTTAGGAGCTCAGCCCCGATTCACTCTCTTAACCGGGTCTGATCCTACGGAAACATGTTCATCTAGGAAACTCTTCCAGAAAAGGGAACCTGCCTGTGGGATCCATCCTTCATCTTATCAGCAGCTTGTCTTCACACAGCACGATTCACATCTGAGTCCCGGGACCCTATTTAGATGAATGGTGATTGGATTAATCACAAGCCAGGGTTGGGATAATTCTTCAGTGGTCTCCCACTCTGGAGAAACCCCACAGGGCTCCTGCTGGCATTGGACAAATCGTTTAACCCGTTTGGGCCTTTCTTTCCTCTTCTGTCAAGTTAGATTGCATGATCTTACGGTCCTGCCCGTGTGTAAGATGCTGTGTCTGTGATGGTTGCATTTTACTTGCTGCCTGGGGTAGGACTGGATTCCTTGAGATGCTAGATTTGGTTGAAGAGGAAAACTTTCTCAGCTTTTTTGAGCTGGTCCTCTCTTGGTATTGGATTTGGGGTGTGTTTATCAGTAAGGCTCTTAGTAACAGAACAGTTATTAGAAAGCGAAGTGTTTACAGAAGACATAAAGCTTTAAATTTTAAGAGCTGGAGTTGACAAGTTTAACATTTTCTAGATTTCTGTAGATAAATGGAAACAGTTTGAAATGTACATTTAAAAAATTTTAAATCCAGTACCATATTTAATTTGTTAGAAGAAATTCTTTATAGGATGTTTTGAGCCAATTTTTCAAATAACGTGTGTCACGAGGTCACTTTGTGAATTTATTTACCTTTGACAAATGGTGACTGACTGGGCTTACCCCCAATGTAGCCTCTCTTGATATGGGTTGAGCTGTTTGCCAGCAACGGTCCATCTAGTCAAAGCTATGGTTTTTCCAGTAGTCACGGATGGATGTGAGAGTTGGACTGTAAAGAAAGCTTAGTGCCAAAGAATTGATGCTTTTGAACTGTGGTGTTGGAGAAGACTCTTGAGAGTCCCTTGGACTGCAAGGAGATCCAACCAGTCCATTCTGAAGGAAATGTCTTGAATATTCATTGGAAGGACTGATGCTGAAGCTGAAACTCCCAATATTTTGGCCACCTGATGCGAAAAACTGACTCATTGGAAAAGACCCTGATGCTGGGAAAGATTGAAAGCGGGAGGAAAAGGGGATGACAGAGGATGAGATGGCTGGATGGCATCACCGCCTCGATGGACATGAGTCTGAGTGAACTCCGGGAGTTGGTGATGGATAGGGAGGCCTGGCGTGCTGCAGTCAGTGGAGTCACAAAGAGTCGGATACGACTGAGGGACTGCATTGACTTTGCTGTTTCAGGTACTTGGTTTAGATTCGTTTTACCCACAGAATATAGGCTTGACACATTTAATGCTCAGTCTTAAATGGCTTGTTGCTGTAGTTTGGTCTTTTAAGGAAAAAAATTTCCCTGTTTCTCTCCTTTCTTTGTTCTTTTTTGTTCTGTTCTTTACCAGGGGTTGGCATTCTGTGGCTCTAGAGCCAGCTCCTCCAGCGTGTGGAGGGGCGGGCAGGGTTGTATGGGATCCCCCACAGGGGAGGGGTGCGCAGCAGGGCGGGTGAAGCAAGCATGTCCCTTCCCCTGAGGTATAGTTCTTCCGGTCTGATGACCTGTCAGATCCACTGAGCGGTTGGTCAAGCAGATTGGACAGTGACTCGAGGAAGTGGTGGGGCAGGTTGGGGCGGCGGGGGGGTCAGTATTTTAAGTAGCAGCTATCAGAAGTGAAGCGATTTCTCCAGAGCCAAGCGTGTTTCTGGTGTGACCAGTTTGCAGGAATTATGCAGCGTGGAATGTTGTTTCCCAAGAGGAAATAGAGGTTGAGCGAGAGGGTGGTAAGAGATGCCTTAGGGTGGATGAGAAGGCACTCCATCCGAGAAGAGGAGTATGAATGTTAGTTTTAGTTTCATGCAAGGAAACGTACTTGAATGTGATGACTCTTGAGCAGAGACTTTTGTGTTCACGTATTCAAGTATTTTTTAATAGGGAGCTTGCTTTAATAGTAGAATCTTTCACCCTGTTCTAATTTGACATGGTGTCTCGTGGGGAAAAAGGTAAAAGCTGAGGAAAACCAGTTTTCACCTCGTACACAATTATAGTTCAGGAAGCAGAATCCTGCTGCAAATCTTACATGACTGATTTCTGGACCCAAAGTGGGCTTGACAGTGGGCTAGAGCAGTAATAGCCCCCCTACTGTCAGGAGAGGCCAGGGCAGGCTTTTCCCAGCAAGCCTGCCTGAGGCGAGCCCTGTCCTAGACTCTGGCCCTGGAGCCTACGTCTGGGAGCCGGAGAGGAGTCGGCTTCCTCGGCAAGGTGGCCTGCCACCTGGGCAGGTGGGCGTCTGGGTGCCAGAGAAGTAGATCTGCGGTGCTGAAAGCTGAATCTTACAGTGCTGGCCTGTTAAACACCTATGCAGACACTGAGAAATTGCTCCAGCCTTTGTGTAGGAAACAAAAGAGGCAAGCTTCTGCTTTTAAGGAGCTTGTGTTTTGCCCTGGCCTTTGGCAAGAGTCACAGACGGAGACGAATATTCAGTTGTGTGACTGTCATTCAAGTGACCGTGAGTTGATGATGACCTAGGGCCTCTGGAGACCTACGCCTTTATTTTATTTTTATTTTTATTTATTTATTCTTGACTGCTCTGGGTCTTCGTTGCTGCGCACGAGCTTTCTCTAGCTGCGGCGAGCAGGGGCTCTGCTCTAGCTGTGGTGGGAGGACTTCTCTTGCTGCAGAGCGCGAGCTCCAGGGTACGCAGGCTTCCGTGGTTGTGGCACATGGGCTTAGTTGCCCCGTGGCATGTGGGATCTTCCAGGCAAGGGATCAAACCAGTGTCCCCTGCATTGCAAGGCAGATTTTTAACCACTAGACCACCAGGGAAGCCCAAGACCCCGGCCTTTAAAAGTCATTCTTTTTCTTCATAAGCAGTGCATATCTGAGTGATGAATGAATGTTTATTGCCATTCAAAAATAAAACTATAAATAAACCAAAAGAGGAAATTAAGTCACCCTAATCTCACCACACAGAGCTGAAGTGCTCCTGAAAACAGGAGATAACCAGCCAGTGCCTCCCTCCTTTGGGCCCTGGAGTCTTCCATCACAGAGGACTCCCCCTGCGTTGTTGCCATGGGATGGCCTTGTTAGTGAAGACAGCTGTTGGAGACATGAGGGTGACTGTAGGCTTGTCAGGAAAATCCCTTTGGTAATGACACTGCTTGCTGCTCTTAAGTACTCTCTTCTATGAACAGGGTTCGGATTTTAAATTAGGTGCTCAGTAACAAAATTTAAACTTGTAACGTTTCAATTAAATTCTGTTTTCTTCCTGTTTAAAAAGGCAGATTATGGGACTTCCCTGGCAGTCCAGTAGTTAAGGCTCCATGCTCCCAATGCAGGGACCGCAGGTTCTATCCCTGGTCGGGGAACTAAGATCCCTCATGCCACACAACACAGCCAAAAAGTAAAAAGAACAATAATAAATGATAAAAAGATAGGTTGCATGTGCGTGCATAGTTATGTATGCACTAGAAAAATCATAATGTAATCCATTCTTTATACTTTATTTTTAGGGCAGTCTTGTGAACTGACAAGCAGTGTGATAGTTTGGGAAGAACCATGAATGGGGAGTCCACGGCGTTGACTGTTAGTCCTGACCCTAGTCATATACTCCAAGCTAGAGAATATATTTAGTCACTTTGGATCTCAGTTTCATAAAGCAAGGACCCACACTAGGCAGTCTTCTAGTCCTTATCATCACAGCTCAGGCCATCAGTCTCAGTTTCCTTGTGCCAGTCTACTATTCTGCGTTGTCAGGGGTTGCAGGGCTACTTTTCCTTTAGTGGACAATTTTCTAAGGTTCTAGCAACCCGGAGTGAGGCAGTGAGGAGGAAACAGGCTGCTTCTGAATTTGCCTGCCTGTGGTTTTACCAGAGGGGCATTTCTAGTCAGAGAATTTCAGAGTTATTAGAAAACTGTGTTGCTAGGACGGTCACATTCTTCCCAGACTGAAATTATAACCGGAGTGCACTTCCATGATATACATATGTATTGTAATTTGTAAACATAACTCAAAACCCTGTATCTAATGTCAGGTCATTTGCGGTTGGCCATTCAGACCTCATTTCTATTTGACAAGGGTTTATTTTAAGATTGCTTTGTGGAGCGTTGTTTAACATTCAAATGATCTATTAGTGTCAAGTCTTTAGCTAGAGTCGTTTTAAATGAGCTGCCCGTTAAGTAGAAAACCAAACAGAAGTTTACGTTTCCAGCCCAACCTAGCAAAATCAGTGTAACATACATTTTTTATCTTCACGTTTATTCATCCTGGGGTTTTTTTTTTTTTGCCTTGAATATTCATTTAGGATAATAGTACCTATGTGAATGAAATTCTTTTAGTTACTGTTGATACTGTGGCTTAGCAAAAGCTATAGACTTCTTAATACTTTCAGAGAAGAACGCTTTACAGTAAGCTGAGCTTACTGTAAAAAATGGATTTTTTTTTACATCTGAAAAAATGGATTTTTCAGTAAGTTAACTGTGTTTCTTAGCAGAGTTGCAAATGTGCTTCCATAGCTTTATTTCTAGGATATTAAAAGAAATGTTATATGGGAGTAAGTTCCCACTAGGCAATTAACGACATTTTTTTAACAGGCTAAGCATATGTTGTTGACTCCAGAGGGTTATTTTGTGGGAGATGGGATGGAAGCTAAAGATGATTTAGGTAAACAGCTAAACTGAGCCTCAGGTGGCGGTTTGTACATCCTTCTAATTCTCACCGTTAGCACTGTGGCTTCCCCGCTCCTTGACTGGCGTCCAGGTTGCCACAGCCGGCAATCTAGGCCGTCCTTTCCTCTGTAACAGACGTCATCCTCGCCGCCCTGCGACTCAGGTCTCCTCAGCCCTCGCCTTTTGTGTTCCAGATGCTCCATACTCGCCTGCAGTGCCTACGTGGCTCTGGCTCTGGGTGATAACCTTATGGCTCTGAATCACGCAGATAAACTTCTTCAGCAGCCCAAGCTGTCAGGATCTCTGAAGTAAGTGTGACTCACCCTGTGTGTTTGTTTTGTTTGGAGGGTTTCCGTGAGTCTGTGGTGCATATTGCCTCTCGGACTTCCCCAGTGGAATGTAAATTATCTTAGGGAAAGCAAAAAAGTTTCTTAATTTGCTAATTTTTTTGTGTTTGGTAGTGAAACCTTTTTTCACTCGTTGCACTGCGAGGGTTATTGGAAACGGCTGCATGAGGAAGCAGAAACTCTGGACTCTGTATTCTGGGTCTGAGGGGGCACATTATCACATACTAGCTCCCAAAACAAGCTGAGTCCTCAGTGAAAAGACCCACATGAAAAGGAGTTTGGTCAACAGGACAAATCTGCTTTGAATTTAAAATATTTTCCCAAACTACTGCACCATTTCCAGAGAGCATGAGACTTATTTAAACTCTTCAGATGCCTCTTCAATATTAATGTCATTGTCACTCTAAAATTTTCTAAAGCACATCATCTTTCCTTTTATGAAAATTAAGTAACATGCAGCATTCTTTGAATCTTTGTATGATGCTGATGCTGGAAATTTTATCCAAGGCCATGTATACTCTGTATAACATCAGGACAATTGCTTTTACATTCTTCCTATATGTACATAGTTACAACTTCCAAAATACGTTCCTTTCCCTTTCAGTGGCCTTTGTTTGTAACATGCAACACCTAGAAATGTGAGGTCATACCCTGAGGAACAGTTCTGTAAATGTTTATTTTTGCCTTTTATAAAAGTACTACTTTATACAAGCATGTAAGGTTAACATTGATTGGGACTTACCTAGCGGTCCAGTGGTTAACACCCCATGCTTCCACGACAGCGGGGCATGGATTTGATCCCTGGTCAGGGAACTAAGATTCCACAGGCTGCACGACGAGGCCCCCCACCCCCCGCAAAAGAGCATCCAGGAACATAGAGACTTTGTCAGAATTCAAGTATGAGAGCTTCTGCCGTCCTGTGAGAAAATCTCGTCTGCACTCTGGGCCTGGAGGGTCCTGGGCTTGAGATCAAGGCAGTCGGGTTGCCCCAGCACTGAGAAGCACCAGCCAGGAACCTTGGCCTGCGCCTGCCAGACACCTGCTGCTCAGACTGTGCTGCCCCATCGGCGGGGCAGAGTTTTGCGTATGTGTTTCTTTTAAACAAAAATGAAATACAGATCCTTGCTGCCTTTTTTTTTAATTCTTTGACTGACATGGTCATCACTGTTGTCAAATAATCCTAATTAGATTCTTTCCTTGGCATTTGTGGCAGGGTTTTCAACCTCCTTTATCAACTTCTTCCCTCTGAACTTCAAAGCAACAACATTCTTAGGTTTTATGATTTATTGAGGGATTGGCCATGTCTGATCATTTCATCTGTAATTCTCTTTAACCATTCTACCCTCATCTGTGGTTTCTAATCACGAGCCAGAACCCCCGTCTCTGCACTGAGGATAAGCTTTTGTGCCTTAGACAGCCCAGGTACCACAGCGGCTTTACCTTCGTGTACCTCGTCCGAAGGTCTGGGCTTTGCGTGTCATGAAGGCATTTAATTGTTTTTTTTTTTTTTTTAAAGTAAATTCACAGAATATGAAGTGGTTTGAAGTGGTTCTTTGAATTTGTATGTTTATGGGTGGGAGGAGGGTTTTTTTAATTTTTTTGGCCTTGCCAGGGCATGTGGGTTCTCAGTTCCCTGACCAGGAATCGAATCTGCACCTCCTGCTTGGAAGCATGGAGTCCTAACTACTGGACCACCAGGAAAGTCTAATGTGTCTGTGTTTTATAATGATTATTGGCTTATGGATTCTGGTTTAATGCAATTTTTTAAATATCTTATTTCAAAATATATTTAAAGTTACTGGTTTTTTAAGTTGTCATTTCTAATAGGGTATCTGGTAGGGAAGCAAAATGGAAGAGCATTACATATAAAATAGATTAATAAGAACCTAATTTGTAGCACAGGGAACTCCATGCTCTGTGCCGACCTACATGAGAATAGACTCTAACAAATAATGGATATGTGTATATGTGTAACTGACGTACTTGGCTGTGCAGCAGAAACTAACACAACAGTGGAAATCAACTATACTCCACTAAAAATTAATTTAAAAAAGTGGGCATTACAGCTCCCGCTAGTTAGAAGAAAGAAATTGCTTAATAAAGAAATAGCTCTTAGGAAACAGAGAGAGAGAGATGCAATGGCTCTTGGGAATTCCCTGATGGTCCAGTGGTTAGGACTCCGTGCTTTCACTGCTGAGGGCCTGGACTTGATCCCCAGTCAGGGAATGGATCCCACAGGCCATGCAGCAGAGCCAAAAAGAGAAAAGAAAGAGAACTGCTCTTGAGTGTGCACAAATCCCAGAAAACGGTCAAACTGGAAAGAGTCTAAGGTTTGAGGACTCAAGGTCCATGTGGACAGACTCAGTTGGGACAGGCTGGCTCAAGGAGTTGGGAACTGAACCGGCCTTTCAGAGGAGTTAGGTTTTGGCCCGGCTTTGCACGCCAGGAGGCAAGGCTGCAGGCAGCACAGTGGCGTGTCCGCCCAGGACAGTGACGGGAACAGAGGAGCCTTTGGGGGAGTGAGACGTTGACTGGATACAGGAAAGCGGAACCCAACTGTGGAGAGCTTTATATCTACAAAAGTTTAGTTTAGTTTAGTTCTCAAGTGGAAAGAGTCATTAGGATTTTGAGCAAAGGAGTATTATGTCTAAGGCTGTTTTAATTTTGAGAAATCAATCAGATGATCTTGGGGAAAATGGCTCAAAGCAAGACACTGAAAGAACCAGGCTATTATAAATCTGGAGGAAACACATCTGCCTTGAAGCAGCTGCACCCAGGAAAGACGATGTGAAGGGGAGGACACTTGTGCAGTATAAGTGAAGCTGATCCAGGGGCTTCCCTCATGGTCCAGTAGTTAAGAATCCACCTGCCAATGTGGGGGACACAGGTTCTATCCCTGGTCGGGAAAGATCCCACATGCCGCGGGGCAGCTAAGCCTGAAGCCCATGTACTACAAGCACTGAAGCCTGCGTGCACCTCGAGCCTGTGCTCTGCAACAAGAAAAGCTCAGCGAGAAGCTCATGCCCCGCAGCTAGAGAGTAGCCCCCGCTCGCCTCAACAGAGAGCGCCAGCGTGCAGCAAAGAAGATGGACCCAGCGCAGCCAAAGTTATAAATAATTTAAAGAAGTAGAGCTGATCCGACCCAAACCGAGTCTGGTGCCCCGGTGCCTTCTGCCTAATTTGGCAGCACAGGCTGCTGCTGCTGCCAAGTCGCTTCAGTTGTGTCCGACTCTGTGCGACCCCATAGACGGCAGCCCACCAGGCTCCTCGTCCCTGGGATTCTCCAGGCAAGAGCACTGGAGTGGGTTGCCATTTCCTTCTCCAACGCATGAAAGTGAAAAGTGAAAGTGAAGTCGCTTAGTCGTGTCCAACTCTTCGAGACCCCATGGACTGCAGCCCACCAGGCTCCTCCGTCCATGGGATTTTCCAGGTGGCAGCACAGGCTGGAGAACCCTAACTCTGACCCTCCACTCCCAGGACACACACCCTAGGATCTGCCACTTCCTTTAGAACTTCATCGCTTCCCGATGGTATTTTCTGTATAAATAGAACAGCATACATTTGTCAACTGTATTTTAAATTTTTATTGAAAAACAGTTGATTCACTGCCCACTTTTAAACTGCTGTCTTGATGTGTGTCATCCTTCTTAGCTAACATAAAAATTATTGTATATTTTAAGATATTTTTAAAGAGAAAAATTTAAGTGATTCTTAACATACGTGAAATTTTTACATATACACCAGATTTTATTATACATTGGGTATTTTTGTGATGACCTGCGTTTCAATTTGAAACCCGTTTTTTTTTTCATTTCAGGTTCCTGGGTCATTTATATGCTGCAGAAGCCCTCATCTCTCTGGACAGAATCTCTGATGCTATTACTCACTTGAACCCAGAGAATGTCACTGATGTCTCCTTAGGGATCTCTTCAAATGAGCAGGACCAAGGTTAAGGAAGACATGTTTGATCAGAACTCTTCACCATTTCTACTCCCTTTCCGTTGTAACTCAGGACGTATAGAAATTTAAGGGCACGGTTGTGAAGGGAAGGGAGTTACAGGTCGGCAGTCTGTAGTTACAGCCATACTTTACTATGTACTAATTGCTAAATTCTGACTTTTGAAATGCTGATGGTGTTAGAGCGATTCGTTTTTTTGGGGTTCTTTTAATTTATTTATTTGGTTGTTTGGAGCCTTAGTTGCAGCATACAAACTCGACTGCAGCAGGTAGGATCTAGTTTCCTGACTGGGGATTAAACCTGGGCCCCCTCCTTTGGGAGTGTGGAGTCTTAACCACTGGACCACTGAGGAATCCAGAACGATTTGTTTTGATTCTTATACTGTGTTTTTCTCTGTGGAGGGATTCCACAATCCCAGGGAGAGTAAAAACACATTCAAAAGTCAGTTTTAAATCATGGCTAAATTATTGAGGGAGCAAGATTAGAATTCCCTTTATTTGAGGTTATCTCTCAGACTTGGGGTGCTGGTGGGTGGCAGGTGGCATTCTCGTGTCTTTTATTAGAACCTGTGTGCTTAGACGCTCAGTCATGTCTGACTCTTTGCAACCCCGTGGACTGTAGCCCTCCAGGCACCTGTGACCATGGTGATTCTCCAGGGAAGAATATTGGAGTGGGTTGCCATGCCCTCCTCCAGGACATCTTCCTAAGCCAGGGATCAAACCCAGGTCTCCCACACTGCAGGCAGATTCTTTACCGTCTGAGCCACAAGTGTTGTTAGAACCTCCACTACGTAGAAAAGGAAATACTGTGACAGATTGCCTCAATATTAGATTTCCATTTCATAAAGAAAATTAAGTGTTTGGAAAATATACTCTTTTTGTCTGGCCCCCTCAGATTTATGTTCTTGTCTTTGTAGGATCAGACAAAGGTGAAAATGAAGCAATGGAATCCTGTAAGTAAGACATTTTGTAAAGACTTCAGTAGCCCAGACTGCTTCCCAAAGACTCGCCCTCGAGCCTCCATGGCCTTCCTCTGCCACCCGAGGACAGCCAGGCTTACTTCTGGGCAGCTTCGCGGGCGGTGGACGGGTTGCCTCCGAGCCCCGGCCTGGCCTCTTCACGCGGGTCTGCTCTTCTCCCCAGCCGGGAAGCGGGCCCCTCAGTGCTATCCCAGTTCCGTCAGCTCGGCCCGGACCGTGATGCTGTTCAACCTGGGCAGCGCCTACTGCCTGCGGAGCGAATATGACAAAGCCCGCAAGTGTCTCCACCAGGTGAGGCTGGGCCGGGCCGGGCGCCTCGTGGAGCAGCCATCAGGGGCTTGGAATTGCTGGGCTCTGTCATCCTGTTTGCCTTCTGACTTCTGGTCAGTTTGTTAAACACTGGAATGTGACTCCTCCAGACATACTCTTTTTAAAAAATACTCACTTGGCTGTGCCGGGTCTTAGCTGCGGATGCAAGGTCTTTAGCTGCTGCTTGTGGGATCTAGTTCCCTGAGCAGGGACCGAACTCAGGCCCCCTGCACGGGGAGCATGCAGTCTTAGCCACTGGACCGCCAAGGAAGTCCCCAGACATTCTTGGAATGCACACAACTGACTGTTGTTGCAAATGAACCTAGGCACCTAATGGAGAGTTGTCCTGAAAATTTTAATCATCAATATTTCAAAAGATTGTTAACCACATCTATATCAGTGCTCAGTCAAACCAGTAATGAATGGTGTTCCATATAGTTGAACCCAAGGCAGCTGTAAACCTTGCATACTAAAACAGTAACATATCTGAGACATATTTTAAGTGAAAGGAACAAATAAATGCATGACACTTTCTATGTAATCCTGTATATGCATAAAGGACCTCTGGATGAATACACCAGAAGCTGTTAACATTGGCTTCGGGGTTGACAGGAGAGGCGCAGAGTAGCTGGAGCACTGAGGTGGGAGACTGTTCCCTGGATACCTGTTTGCTTTTTAGTTTTGAATTGCGTGAATCTCTGTCCACTCAAAAAGTTAAGTTACAAATAAACCTTTTTAGAAAGAAGGGTTCACAAAGTCAATACCCAAGAAATTCTGCACACGATAAAAGTCTCTGGCGCTGTGTAACTAAACTAGACCTCTGACTTCTCCCACCCAGAGGGGCCGCAGCAGCCGGTCTCGGGAACTTTTGATCGGGGCTCTTTAGGTCCCCTGCCCCTCCTTGGACCAGTCACACGCAGGGACCCAACCTGTAGTAGGGGAACAGGTACTGCCATCAGCAGCCCCAGAGGGGTTCCACAGAACTGGGAAGGGCTCATCCTCAGATGCATGTTAATTCAGTACTTTCCTGGCGGTCAAGTGGTTAGGTCCACGCTTCCACAGGAGGGGGCATGGGTTCAGTATCTGGTTGGGGAGCTAAGACCCTACAAGGCGCAGGGCATGACCAAAACAAAACAAAAAACAAGCGTAGGCAAGAGCTAGAAAAATCCCAAGCAGGAGAAGACCAAGAAAGAAGGAACGCTTTCTCCTGTTAAGAGCTAGTTACGGACTAAGCAAGGGAAGATAAATATGTACTGAAAATTACATGTCTAGTTTAATTGTGAGGGATGAAGACAGACAGCTGAGGGCCATCCAAGCAGAACTGTAGTGTCCCAGTGAGCTCGAGTAAGTTGGCTGACTTGACATTGGTAGGTTGACATTCTTTTTCTTTTTTTGGCATTACTCGGAGTTTGTATCTTTTTTTTTTTTTTTCGGAGTTTGTATCTTAAGCTACCCGTTTCTCATGGGTCTCTCTTTTGTTTTGAATGAAGGCGGCCTCAATGATCCATCCCAAAGAGGTGCCCCCTGAAGCCATCCTGCTGGCCGTCTACCTTGAGCTACAGAATGGTGAGTGGTTCTTCTCTTGACTATAGCCCTGCAGAGAGCCAGAGATTTTTGGTGTCTGCTTTTTCTCTTAGAAACGGAAGAGATATTAACCATCACATTCTTGTAAACAAGGGAGTTTCTGATATCTTACAAATTCTTAGTTCTTGCAGGTTAAGTGTATATCATTTTATCTGTGAAAATCCAGAATAGCATAACTTCTGACAATTATAATTCATCCCTACTAATTAACCTTTCTCTCAGGCATCCAAATGACTCTTAATTGAGAACCTGAGACAGAGTGCAGTGGTTTTGGGTTGTACACCTTAGTGTTTTAAACACAGATGTCGTTAATAAGCTTTGCCGTAAGCCAGTTCCTGCTGAGGATTTTTTATTCAAGCCTAAGTCCAGGTCATGCCGCTGGGGGCATATATGACCTAGAAGAAAGGCTGTGGGCCGTACATGAGAGATGATGTGAAGTAGAAAAGGAGAGCTGAATGGGAGAGATGAGGGGGGACAGAAGCATTAAGAGTTGTTCGTCATACCCCCTTGCTGATCGTGGAAATCCTTACGAGCCTCCCCTCTTTTTATTGCTGAAGAAGGCGCCCAGCAGGCCTCGTCCTCCTGAAAGGCGTGGCAGGGTTAGTGCACAGTCTAGAGCCCTTTTAAGTTCTCCAACTGGGCTCCACCTTAAAATCAGTACAGAGCTTCTAACAATTCTGTCCCCTGGCTCACACGCTGAATTTCTTAAATCAGCATTTCCCAGGACGGCGCAGGGGCATTACGTGATTCTAGTGTCCAGCAGCGGCCGCAGACCACTGCTCTTCTCCATCGTCTTTTCCTCCCTTTTGAGACTTGACGGGCTTGCTTTGTTAGGTGGTGCTATTGTTATATGCTTTTTTGTAATGGGAAGTGTTTTTATAGGTAATACCCAGCTGGCCTTACAGATCATCAAAAGGAATCAGCTGCTCCCTGCAGTGAAAACACTCTCTGAAATGAGAAAGAAGCCAGTGTTCCAGCCCGTCCACCCGATCCAGCCCATCCAAATGCCAGCGTTCACTGTGCAGAGAAAGTGATAGTGTGCCCGTGGAAAACTGTTACCTGAGACCCAGGGGAATATTTACAAGCCTTTTTAGTTGTATCACAGCAAAATGAATAAAAGACAGATGCTGAAGGGTGCTAGTTTTGAAGACACAATTTTGAAACAATTTTAACCCCTGATTTTTATTTTATTTTATTTTTTTTAATTTTTTTTGGCTGGAAGCTTAATACAGTTAAGGATTCACAAACTCATTTTCATCTGTTTTCCGTATAATCTTTGCTAGATTATTCATTTTAAGCCATTATGTGATATATCTGTCAAAGGCAATTAAAGCAGTCTTATCAGAACAGTCTTGTTAAATACATTTTGTCTTTTTTGCAATGGTTACAATATGTTGGCATTCAAGATTTCATGTTAAAGTTTTAAAAATGGATACCACATCATGAGCAGATGAGTAGCCAGGCCAGAGGTTGCGCAGGGCAGAAGGCAGGGGAGGCTGACGTGTCATGACCTAGTTGTGACTGAAGGGGCCAGAAAATGCATATAGTAAGACCCATAGGGCTAGTCAGGTTGGGTTAAGAAGCGTTGACTGATAGGAATCAATTACGGCTTAAAAATTACAGATGACAACAAACAGCATTCAGGGCACTGGCCACGTTCACCCTCCTGTACTGTCAGGCAGAAGCACCAGTTAGGGAGTCTGTGAGCAGGGAGTTCAAGGCTCATCGCTAATCACGTTGCAGATGCAAATGGGAACTTAAAAGCTTCTTTCTCATAAAAGACAGGTATGTGTTGTGGGATTGACCTGGCCAAAATTTGTCGATAAGGTCAATACGTTAAACTTAAAAGCAGGGAAAACAAAACACTCTGCAGACTGACTCTGGAGAACCTGGGTGACCTCCCAGTCAGTATCAGGCTTGGTGGCCTCATGAAAGCTGGCCATTCAGGATCGTCCCTGCTGCCAGCATCTCTCTAGTTCCTGACCTGGAAGACCGGGTTCACACTAGCTGAATGTACACGGTTCCTCAGTTTTCACAAATGGGAGAGGGGAGCGTTTAGAGAAGCACATGGTTTTATCAGAAACTGCATCTGAATTATTCTGTTGCTGAAACCAAACATTTTAGTTAGGGATCTACAGGAACTGAGTGTGATGTGACCAGACACTACCCAGGAGTGACTCGGAGAAGGGGGCGCGGTTTTCCTTCCGTTTGAACGTGGGATGGGTGTGCACAGGTCTCCTGCTCTTGGCATGTGCCAGTTGCCTTCCCTGGTGGCTCCGCAGTCAAGAGTCCGCCTGCCCGTGCAGGAGACGCAGGTTCGATCCCTGGGTCAGGAAGATTCCCTGGAGAAGGAAATGGCAACCCACTCCAGTATGCTCGTCTGGAGAATCCCATGGACAGAGGAGCCTGGCGGGGCTACAGTCCATAGGGTTGCAAAAGAGTCGGACACGACTTAGTGATTAAACAACAAGTTGTTTTATATACAGAGTAGATTCCTTCCTGGAGGATACGGAAAACAGAGGTGGGGGCCCTCTCGAAGCCTTTTCCAGATGAGATGGGAGTCGTCGGCTGCACCAGTATTTGTCCAAATCTGCAGGAGCTGCTTCCCCACGCCCCAGATCTGCGGCAGGTCTGTGGGACCCACATGTGTGCCGCAGGATGGTGGCAGCTTTGCCTGTTGCTGTTCAGTCGCTCAGTCGTTTCCAGCTCTTTGGGACCCCATGGACCGCAGCACACCGGGCTTCCCTGTCCTTGACTGCCTCTCCAAGTTTGCTCAAACTCACGTCCATTAAGTCATTGATGCCACATCTCCTGTCACCCCCTTCTCCTCCTGCCCTCTGTCTGTCCCAGCATCAGCGTCTTTGGCAGTGAGTCAGCTTTTCGCATCAGGTGGCCAAAGGATTAGAGCTTAACAAGGGCATTTTCCAGACAAAGCCCACCCGCTTCATAAATTGCGAGCCCACCAGGTCTTGGTAGCATATGGGTGGTAAAAGGCCTGTAATTGAATCGAAGGCAATACATCTTTGGAGACATCTCAAGAAACTGAAACTTCCCCCACTTGCTGATTAGTTAGAGGGAAAGCAGGAAGAGCTAAGAGGCCGATGAGGCCCCAGGTTGCTGTTTAAGAATACCCTTGGCTGTGAGTAGCACAAAGTGGATCCGTGACTTAAAGATAGTCTCTATCCCACTTGAGAAGGGGTTCCGAAGGCAGCTGGTGACCTTGGCTTTGGTGCCCAGTGATGCTCTCAGGGACTCAGCTCTGTTTTCCCACAGAGCATCTGGACGTTTGTCCCCCTGGTCACAGGATGTTCCAGCATCATATCTGCACTGAAGCAAGAAGACGCAGGCAAGACCTCCCTGGGGGTCCAGTGGTGAAGAATCCTCTTGCCAGTGCAGGGAACACAGGTTGGATCCCTGGTCCAGGAAGATTCCATGCACCGCGGGGCAACGAAGCCCATGCTCCGCAGCAAGAAAAACCACCACGAGGAGAGCCCTGAGCTGCGCAGCGAAGAGTAGCCCCCACTCACCGCAATTAGAGAAAGCCCGCTCGAAGCAGCAAAGACCCAGCGCAGCCAAAAATAAAATTTGAAAAGAAGAGGGTAAAGGCACCCTGTCGTGATCAGAAACCATCAGGAACAAAGTTTCCCCAGAAACCCTCAGCAAACCTCAGCCTCCATCTCCTCTGTAGTTCAAATCATGTATCCATCCTTAGCTGCAGGTGCTGGTACAACGCTGCACATCTTACGAGAAGGCTGGTGAAGCGTTTTCCCAGCCGGAGCGCTCTAGATCTGATGCACTGTTGTCAAATTCTGACCCCAGCAGTCCAGCTCTCCCCTCCACAGCCGCCCTCAGCAGATCTGGGCGCAGTAAATGTAGGCTCTTCACCTCTGTGACTTGTCTTTCTGAGTCCACCAGCCAGGAAGGCTTCTCCCACTCATTTTTTCCACCACAGTCTGAACCACCATCTCTGCTAATGGAGGGGCTTCCCTGGTAGCTCAGCTGGTAAAGAATCCGCCTGCAGAAAACAACAAAATTCTGTAAAGCCACTGTACTTCAATAAAAGAGGAAAAGAATCCTCCTGCAATGCAGGAGACGCTGGTTCGATTCCTGGGTCGGGAAGATCCCCTGGAGAAGGGATAGGCTACCCATTCCAGTATCCTTGGGCTTCCCTGGTGGCTCAGCTGGTAAAGAAGCTCCATATTCTGGCCTGGAAAATTCCATATAGTCCATGGGGTCACAGAGTCAATCACAACTGAGCAACTTTCGCTTACTGCTAATGGAGTTAACCCTAACTGTGCTGAGAGGTTTTAGATGCCATGTCCTGGAAGTTTTTCCTCACTGTCCCAATTTCTCCACCCACCCTCCGCCTCCCCCAACCCTTTGTGTCTCGATCATACCTTTCTTCTATGGTAGATGATGTTCTGCAGTTTAACAGGTGGGGGCTCTCAAAGGGTGGTCTCACAGCTGATGGGGTTGTGGATTCTGAGACAGCCCTCCTTAGCTTTTGTTCAAGCCCCACCACCTGTTCAGCAGCCCAGTGGGCCAGAATTCACAGCATGGGTCCCTTCACAGACTGCACAGGGCGGTCCCCAGCAGAGCCAGTGCCTTTAAGGGTCTCTCCTGCCCCGCTTGTACCCCCACCCCCTTCTCAGAACAGCACTCTGGGTGTTCCCACCATGCAGAACCCCTTATGGGCCAGTCTGCTGGGAGCTCTGCCCCTAACACAACCCAAGTGCCTTGATCTCTGTTGAGCTTTTTGACCCTCTGCACAATGAAGCTAACTTTCCTCAGGGCCTCCTGTGAAAATTAAAATGAGATGCCCGAATGCAAAGCCATTCACTACAGGTGAGTGCATTTACCTTCCTGTTGCCCAAAGGACCTGCTCAGCCCAGTCATCCTCGATGACTTGGAAGCCACCTGGAGGAAGGTGACCAGTGCCATTGTGAACCCTAGAGCCAGACTGCTGGACTGGCTTCAAATCTCAGCTCTCTCACCGAGACAGACTTGATCTGCAACATGGTATTTTGCCTCTTTGTGCCTGTTTCTTTCTTCATCTGTGAAGTGAGGACAATAACAGTCCCTCTCTCACAGACTTCGAATGAGGTTTAAAGCCCTGGACATTGTTGTTGCCGGATATGAGCTCCAGCTGTTCAAAAGGAAATTCTTAATTTTTTTACTGTGTAATATGAAGGATAATCAAAGCAGACTGCTGAGCCACTGGAACTAGGGAGTTGGGTGGTAGAGAGCGAGGGGACCTTTCCAGGTAAATGACTGCCTCCTGAGCTCCAGCTGTGTCCAGTGTCTGGGCCACGAGGGGTGTTCAGTTTATAGGGGTATCATCCTATGTTCTCATCCTATACGTAACCTGCCTCACCCAGGCCCTCCTCACCCAGGCCCTCCTCCTTTGACAGGAGGTCCCTTCCCCACCCTTTCCTCCTCTCATCGGCACCGCAGCACAGCTCCAACCCCCCAGAGAGGTCTCTGCACACCAACCACTCCCCTCTCCCCACTGAACCTCTCTTACATCCAGCGTCTTACATCCAGACTGGAATCTGCTGTCCCCCAGAGTGGTCACCATTTCCCATCCCTAGGACTCGGCTCCTGTTTCAGTGTGTACACACTCCGGCCCTTTCACTCGGCCCCTTGGTCCCTAACTCCCAGGGAGATTCCCTGCTCTGTCCCAAGCCTTCATTCATTCCACACATGCTACCCAGAGGTACTTCGGGGATGGTAAGCTTTTCGGGGGAGCCCCCATGGTAACCTGGCAGATTTTTCAGTCTGAATCTACTTCTTTTCTTCATCATCTTTTCTTCCCCTTCCTGGATCCTGAATACTTTGAAAACAGGACTGTGTGTGTACAGTGTGTGGATTGTTCTAGATAATAAAGTCTGCAGCACAGATTCTGGGTGCCTTCCTTTCTGGGTCGGGCAGTGTCACAGGAACTGCTTCTCTCAAGGTGGGGATGGCTTATTAACATAATCCCAGGGTTTGCGGGGGGCCTCAGCATCCTTGACCCTCTGAGCCTCATCAAGCCAGTTAAATAGTGACCCAGCATGGGTGGGTTACTGGTCAAACTCAGCCAGCCCAGCCTAAAGGAACCAAACCTATACCTTCACAGAGCAGTTTGCACACTAGGCTTGGCTTCCTCCCTGGGAAGAACCGGGCTGACGTGCCGGCTCCTGGGTGGGAGTGGGAGTGCCCCGGGAGGAGGCACCGCAGTTCATTAGCCCCCTCATTTGGGGCAAAGGGGATCCGTGTGGTGACAAACAATTGTCCAGGAGGATTTAGGCGGATTTGGCCAAGTGTCCCTGTGGGCCCCAAGCCTCCTCCTAATCCAGTCCACATTTCTGGCTACTTAGGATCACATTAAATGTCAAAGCCGGCGTTTAGGGAAATATCTACATTTCGGATGCATCGCCCTAGTCAAAAGAAAAGCTGGAGCGAACCTTCGAGCATTTGGCGCGAGAGGCGCTCTGTGTGGTCCGAAGTGTGAATGGGGAGAGGGGGGCGGCGCCCTCGCGGCCTCCCCGCCCAGGAATGCGGGCTTTTCACATGTAGAAAATGCTAATGCTTTGTCCCAGCCTCGGCCTCCCGGAGGCGCGGAGGCGCCCGGCCGGATTGTCCCAGCTGCATTTGCATGTGAGCGGCCCCTGGTCCCCGCGTCCCCACCCCCTGCGCGCCTCGGCCTCCCCCAGCGCGGCTTTCCTGGGGCTTGTGGGACTGCGCGCCGGCCGCCTGCAAGCGCCCTCTGCCCTCACTGAATCCCTGCTAAAGCCACAGGTAGCTAGCTACTCTGGACGAATAGCCTTTCCCCGGAGGCAGCAGGCAGGTGAATTTTATTTTTTTTACTCCCGTTTCAAAATTTTATTTCACACTTTCAGTTACTTTATAGGACACAGTGTAAGTCCATCGAGGCAGATCAAGAGTTTGCATGAACCATCCTCTCCAGTCTCCGCGATGGTCTGTGGCAAGAACCTGGCGTTTGATGTGACATTTTCCCCCCCCAGGGGCTGCAAAGTCACCATTACTCGCGCGGCTCATCCTCAGAAGGAGCAGCCGAGGGCCCGCAGGTGGCGGGGGCAGGGGAGACTCCAAAGGACTAAGCGCGGGCCGCGGCGAAGGCGCGCGCGGTCTGGGAGGAACCTGCTCGGCCAGCGCGGTGCGCGGGCCTCGGGGCTCAGGGCGCCACCTGCTGGCGGCTGGGTCGACGCCACGAACCGGCCCAGAGGAGCCGAGGTGGTGCCGGCCCGGGGAGCCCCTCTTTCCCCGCCAGGCTCCACGTTTACCGGCTCGGAAAGCCATCCCACCGGAGGGCGCCGCGAATTAGCGACCCAGCATGTCCCAGCGCCGAGCTTTCGTTCTGGCCGACCCCCGGGGGCCCAAATGCAGGCGGAAAACATAACGAGATCCTGCCCAACAAACGTAACTCCCTTCCCTCCAATCCTTACAGTGTTTCTTTGATTAATTACATTCCTTCTCATTTTACTAATTTTCTTATATTTATTGTGTTGGCTTTATTTTTAGTTGTTATAGTAATTTTCTTCTATTTCATTTTTGTTTCGTTATTCCACTTTATTATTTTACTCGGCTTATTATTTCATTTTATATCCATTTTGTTTTTACTAGCTTTATTTCATTTGATCTGCTTTTATTTTTATTTTCTCTTTATTCTATTTTTTATTCATTTTATCTCATTAATTCATTTGTTTTTATTGTCTATTACTTTATTTGTGGTTGAAGGGAAAAGATGGATATCTTTTTCATCCTGTCCTGAGGTGTATGTATTTTCCTGCCTCTGAGTTTTAATAGTGAAAATGAATACACTTCAGCTCATTATTTGCAGTGTCTGTCTCATCTCCACAACTAAATTGGAAGCACCTGCAAAGTCGGGAACAAGGTTTGATGTCATCATTCGGCCAGGGACATGTGTTGACCAAAAGCCATTAATAAATATTTCTCCAGTTGACACAATGTGCAACCCACACTGCATGTTTGATCAATCAGATATTTAAACTCCATCAAGGTACCTGCTCTGGGCACAGACTCCCAGTCTCTAGAGCTCCAAGCCAAAATTAGGATGGGAGACAAGGACCCAGGAACTGGAACAAAGCATCATGGAGGAAGTTTCACTTCAGGTGGTCAGGTAGAGGGGGCAGGAGACAGCCGCAGGTGACTGGACCTCAGGGGGTACGTTTCAGATTAAATTAGGAAAGAAGTTCTAAGATGTGTTTTGCTTTTGTTTTTCTTGTCACACTGCAGTGGGTCTTAGCTGCTGGAGAGAGAGTGCTATGTAATTTGAGGTAGGTAAGGGTTCATTTGTCAGCGCTGAAACCCTATGGTTCTTTGAGTTCCACAGTGCTCCCCACTTCCCCGAAGACCTTGTGCAATAAGGTGTATGTCTTATGTTATTTGGGGGGAAGAGAAAAATGAGTCACTATTTGCTATCACTTCTCTGGAAAGCACTGTGAATTGCACTTACGAATTTTCACCTTCAGATCAGATCAGTCGCTCAGTCGTGTCCGACTCTTTGCGACCCCATGAATCGCAGCACGCCAGGCCTCCCTGTCTATCACCAACTCCCGGAGTTCACCCAGACTCACGTCCATCGAGTCAGTGATGCCATCCAGCCATCTCATCCTCTGTCGTCCCCTTCTTCTCTTGCCCCCAATCCCTCCCAGCATCAGAGTCTTTTCCAATGAGTCAACTCTTCGCATGAGGTGGCCAAAGTACTGGAGTTTCAGCTTTAGCATCATTCCTTCCAAAGAAATCCCAGGGCTGATCTCCTTCAGAATGGACTGGTTGGATCTCCTTGCAGTCCAAGGGACTCTCAAGAGTCTTCTCCAACACCACAGTTCAAAAGCATCAATTCTTCGGCGCTCAGCCTTCTTCACAGTCCAACTCTCACATCCATACATGACCACAGGAAAAACCATAGCCTTGACTAGATGAACCTTTGTTGGCAAAGTAATGTCTCTGCTTTTGAATATGCTATCTAGGTTGGTCATAACTTTCCTTCCAAGGAGTAAGCTTCTTTTAATTTCATGGCTGCAGTCACCATCGGCAGTGATTTTGGAGCCCAGAAAAATAAAGTCTGACACTGTTTCCACTCTTTCCCCATCTATTTCCCATGAAGTGATGGGACCGGATGCCATGATCTTCGTTTTCTGAATGTTGAGCTTTAAGCCAACTTTTTCACTCTCCACTTTCACTTTCATCAAGAGGCTTTTTAGTTCCTCTTCACTTTCTGCCATAAGGGTGGTGTCATCTGCATATCTGAGGTTATTGATATTTCTCCCGGCAATCTTGATTCCAGCTTGTGTTTCTTCCAGTCCAGCATTTCTCATGATGTACTCTGCATATAAGTTAAATAAACAGGGTGACAATATACAGCCTTGACGAGCTCCTTTTCCTATTTGGAACCAGTCTGTTGTTGCATGTCCAGTTCTAACTGTTGCTTCCTGACCTGCATACAAATTTCTCAAGAGGCAGATCAGGTGGTCTGGTATTCCCATCTCTTTCAGAATTTTCCACAGTTTATTGTGACTCACACAGTCAAAGGCTTTGGCATAGTCAATAATGCAGAAATAGATGTTTTTCTGGAACTCTCTTGCTTTTTCCATGATCCAGCTGATGTTGGCAATTTGATCTCTGGTTCCTCTTCCTTTTCTAAAACCAGCTTGAACATCAGGAAGTTCACAGTTCACATATTGCTGAAGCCTGGCTTGGAGAATTTTGAGCATTACTTTACTAGCGTGTGAGATGAGTGCAATTGTGCAGTAGTTTGAGCATTCTTTGGCATTACCTTTCTTTGGGATTGGTTGAAAACTGACCTTTTCCAGTCTTGTGGTCACTGCTGAGTTTTCCAAATTTGTTGGCATATTGAGTGCAGCACTTTCACAGCATCACTTTTCAGGATTTGGAATAGCTCAACTGGAATTCTATCACCTCCACTAGCTTTGTTCGTAGTGATGCTTTCTAAGGCCCACTTGACTTCACATTCCAGGATGTCTGGCTCTAGGTGAGTGATCACACCATCGTGATTATCTGGGTCGTGAAGATCTTTTTTGTATAGTTCTTCTGTGTATTCTTACCATCTCTTCTTAATATCTTCTGCTTCTGTTAGGTCCATACCATTTCTGTCCTTTATCGAGCCCATCTTTGCGTGAAATGTTCCTTTGGTATCTCTGATTTTCTTGAAGAGATCTCTAGTCTTTCCCATTCTGTTGTTTTCCTCTATTTCTCTGCATTGATCGCTGAAGAAGGCTTTCTTATCTCTTCTTGCTATTCTTTGGAACTCTGCATTCAGATGTTTATATCTTTCCTTTTCTCCTTTGCTTTTTGCTTCTCTTCTTTTCACAGCTATTTGTAAGGCCTCCCCAGACAGCCATTTTGCTTTTTTGCATTTCTTTTCCATGGGGATGGTCTTGATCCCTGTCTCCTGTACAATGTCACAAACCTCATTCCATAGTTCATCACACACTCTATCAATCAGATCTAGGCCCTTAAATCTATTTCTCACTTCCACTGTATAATCATAAGTGATTTGATTTAGGTCATACCTGAATGGTCTAGTGGTTTTCCCTACTTTCTTAAATTTTCACTTTATCTTCCCTCAACTTATTATTCTGAAAAAGATTAAATTTATGGAAAAGATGAAAAAGAGGTTTGGTGAACACGCTTATACCCTAGATACACCAGTTAACACTTTGCTAATATTTGCTTTGGGCTTTCCAGGTGGTGTAGTGATGAAGAATCCCGCTGCGAATGCAGGAGACTTGGGTTCAGGTTCGGGAAGATCTCCTGGAGGAGGGGCATGGCAACCCAGTCCAGTATTCTTGCCTGGAGAGCCTCATGGACAAAGACGCCTGGCGGGGTATAGACCATGGGGCCACAAAGAGTCAGACACAAGTTAGTGACTAAACAAAAAGCTCACATAGGGTGTCTACCGCCTGGCATGGGCTGGGAAGGGTAGAAAGAAAGAAGCTTTCTTCCAGTCCTGAACCCCGTGGCTCCTGTAGCCACAGCCAGCAGTAGGGCCAAGGGTCCTTCTTGAACACCATTTCTGCTGTTCCCACAGGAAAGGACTCCGTGGGAATGGCAGGGTTGACAAGAAGCCTGGTGAAGACACCGCCCAGATATGACTTTCGGTGAGGCTCTTGTCATTCAAACTGGGCAAAAGATGGGTTTCTAATCCATGAATTTTGGGGAGGTGTCCCATTCTGCTTTTTCATTTGTTGGTGTACCATCTCCTTGCCCACCCTCTCCTCCTGGATCTGGCTTCAGGGAATGTAGGGAACATTCACTCTGAAACCCAGCAGCCTGGGTCCAGATGCCAATCCCACTTACCACTTCCTGTGTGACTTTGGGTGAGTTACTGCACCTCTCTGTGCTGCAGTTTCCTCATTTGTAAAATGGCACCAGAGTAATAGGAACCCCATAGGCCTGTTATGAAGCTCAAGTGAGTTGTTCTAGGAAAAGAGCCTGGCACCTAGTAAGTACCAGTTCAGTGAAGGTTAAACAAATGAATGCAGAAGCTACTATAAAATGCCTTGTGGAGATCCCGAGTCGGGCTCTCTTCTGCAGTCTGGGAGAGAAAGAAGGATGGGTTCATGGCAAAGTCCTGGGCATTGCTCTGCTACTTCCTGGCTGTGTGACTATGTGCAAATTGCTTGCTCTCTCTGGACTCCAGCTTCCACCTCTATAAAATGAGAGTGATGCCCACTTCAGAGGGCAGAGTCAAGAAGTGCTTCCTTAGCAAAGCTGCTCAGCAGATGGTCTCTAGCTGTTTCAAGAGGGGTGTTCTGAGTTTTTGATTTCTGCTTGTTAAAAGCCAAGGTGCACTGCTGTCATGAATTAGGGGGAAAAGAGCCTCCCTTGGCTGCCCCTTGCCTGGAGTTGTTACTAAAACTTTTTCCACAACAGAAGGCAGGCTGAGGTTATGGGAGGAAATCAGGGGTCCCCAACCTCTGGGGTCTAATGCCTGATAAAATGAAGTGGAGCTGATGTAATAATAATAATAGAAATAAAGGACGCAATCAATGTAGTGTGCTTGAAGCCTCCCCACACCATCCCCTCTCCTCCTGGTCCTCAGAAAAATTGTCTTCTATGAAACCTGTCCCTGGTGCCAAAATGCTTGGGGGCTGCTGGGGACTAGGACCGCAGAGAAGGGTCCTCTGTTTCAATCCCCCCACCCCTTTTTTGTGATATTTCTCAATCTTGAGGAGGAATGGGTACAGAACAAGAAAGGGAATACAGTTTTGAACACAGAGGTTAACATAAACTCAGCAGAGGAATTTGGTTTTGGTTCCATTTCCATTCCAATTTGTTCCAACCCTTCAAGGGAATGGGGCAACCACCACTTACTACTACTTCCTGCTGAAATGGGGTGTTGTTGCTGCTGTTTGGTTGCTAACTCCTTCTCTTTTGTGACCCTGTGAACTGTAGCCTACCAGCCTCCCTCTATGCATGGGATTTCCCCAACAAGAATACTGGAGTGGGTTGCTTTTTCCTTCTCCAGGTTATCTTCCTGACCCAGGGATTGAACCTGTGTCTCCTGCATTGGCAAGTGGATTCTTTACCCACTGAGCCACCAGGGAAGCCCAGCCTAACTTGGGGAATGGACACAGAGTTGGAAATAATCTCAATTTCCAAGCTTAGCATCAGTATTTTATATCATGCAAACATTGCCTCTCTCTGATTATTTTCTCATAGCACCTGGACAAAATTTTGAAAATGAGTAGACATTACAATGAGGATAACAATCAAAATGTATTTTTGTACTATTTTCTGAATGTATCTTTTCCACCCTGGACATTGGGGTCAAAAATATGGTTTGGGGGCTTCCCTGGGGGGTTCAGTGGTAAAGAATCCACCTGTCTATTCAGGAGACATGGGTTTGATCCCTGTCTGGGAAGATCCCACATGCTGCAGAGCAACTAAGCCCATGCATAACTATTAAGCTTGTGTTCTAAAGCCTGAGAGCAGCAAATACTGAGCCCATGTCCCGGAGCCCAAGCACCAATACAAGTGAAGCCCATGCACTGCAACTAGAGAAAAGCCCACACAGCAAAGAAGACCCAGCACAGCCAAAAATAAATACATAAAATTATTGTTTTTTAAAATAATATACGGTTTGAAGGCATGTCCCTTGTGGTGCAGCAATTAAGACTCTGTGCTTCCACTGCAGAGGCCTCAGGTTCTATTCCTGGTTGGGGAACTAAGATCCCACACGCCAAGTGGTTCAGCCAAAAGGTTTTTTATTTATTTATTTTTTTTTTGCTTTTTTATTTTTTATTTATTTCTTTTTTTTTCTTTTTTTTTTTTTTTATTCTTCCAATTTTATTTTATTTTAAACTTTACATAATTGTATTAGTTTTGCCAAATATCAAATGAATCCGCCACAGGTATACATGTGTTCCCCATCCCGAACCCTCCTCCCTCCTCCCTCCCCCAAAAGGTTTTTTAAAATACCAAAAGTAAAAAAAAAAAAATAATAAAATGAAATATGGTTTGCAACAAAACAATAGCTTTCCATAATATTATTTAAATTTCTTACCCAGTCCAGCAGTATGATCTGAAAGTTATCAAGTGTTTCTAATATAATTTAATATACCAAATAATCCAATTTACTTTACTATTTTTCCTGAGATGCCTCGGGGCCCTTGGGAATACTCAAACTTAGCTAGAGAAAGAAACGTACAGTCTGTTATCAAAAAAAGCCCCATATTCCAGGAAATTTTTGTTCTTTTAACAGGGAGAAAGAAAACCAAATTCCAGGGAATTTCCTGGCTGACCAGTGGTTAGGACTCAGTGCTCGCACTGCTGAGGATGCAGGTTCAATCCGTGGTCCTGAAAGTAAGATCCCACAAGCTGCATGGCAGAGCAGGAAGAAAAAAATTGCCATCTTCTACCAGTGTACTATTAGTAACAAAGTTGATTTACCTAATTAAATCCATTCTAATTTTAATCACTCCTGACAACCCACAAAAGTCTTCTCTTGAAGTTCCCTTTTCTCACAAACCTTTTACCACTTTTTGTATCCATACGATCTGTCTCTTATTTTTCCCCATCCAGAAACAGCTCTTGAACAAAATTTTCACCATTTTTCCTCAACAAAAACATCTCCATTCTGTATACCTTTTCTCACCTACAACGCATATAGTTCTTTACACTCTGAAATGCTTTCCTTGTCATGCTAGTAGCGTTCATTACATATTTACAATTTTTAACCCTTAAAAGCCTTAACAAAACCAAGAAACAAGTTATTGAATTGTTATACCAGCATTTTACTTAACATATTCCCTAATCTCCAAAAACTTAAATTTTTCTCATAGCACCCTTTCTCTTTAATGTGGAACAAGAGTGTTTAATAAACCCCAAACATCTTTTGAAGTTCTACCGATTAACCTAAGACTGAAGTCTCAGGCAAAGTGGGCTTTGTTTGTATTTTAAGGACACGATAAGAGCTCACGTCAAGCTTTCTCCTAGGCACATTTTTGTTCTCTCAGGATTAGAATTCTGAAAACAGTATTTTATCAGCCCAGCTTTCTCTGCTACAAAAATTGTCCTCCACATCAGACACAAATCACAACCAATTTACAAAATGCCAAAATAGCACAGTTCATACTCAAAAGAGAAGTTATCCGGGTGCACGCTGGTGGACTTAGAGGTGTCTTGGAGCTTGTCAGCTCTCCTCAGAGGTGTCTTTTCGTCCCACCAAGGAAAAGCGTAGTATGGTCGTAAGGGCTGAGCAGGGGAGAAACAGAGAGGATCCCCAAAACAAATGGTTTCCACTGGGAATGTCCTCTCAAACCTCCTCCTGGGGCTAGCGGCTCCTCACAGCCTACCCAGCGCGTCATGAAGGTGATGCCTTGGCTCGGGAACGACTCCCTCCCTGGAGCCCGATGTTGCAAGAACACAGCCTGACATTGGGCACCAACATCTGTTAGCAGGACTTCCCTGGTGGTTCAGTGCCTAAGACTGCATTCCCAATCCAGGGGCCCCGGGTTTGATCCCTGATCAGGGAACTAGATCTTAGGTGCTGCAACTATAAAGATCCCGCATGTGGCAATGAAGCTCCTGAGTGCTGCAACTCAGACTCAGCGAAGCCAAAAAAAGTGAGTAGGCACTCCAAGACAGGGCCAGATCTCCAAAATGCAATGCTCCTTAGCATACACATATATATAGTAAGTAAGTAAGTGAAGTCGCTCAGTCATGTCCGACTCTTTGCAACCCCATGGACTGTAGCCCACCAGGATTCTCTGTCCATGGGATTCTCCAGGCAAGAATACTGGAGTAGGTTTCATTTTCTTCGCCAGGGGATCTTCCCGACCCAGGGATTGAACCTGGGTCTCCAGCACTGCGGGTAGACACTTTAACCTCTCAGCCACCAGGGATATAGATGCATAGATATGGGTTCAATGCCTTTCAAAAGTATAAACTTTGGAATCCAATAAAATAAGATTAAAGAAAGAAAAAAAAAACCTGTTTGTAGGTCCAGGTGCTCCCAGCTTAAAAGCCAGCAAACAAGCAAGAAACACCTGGAATAACAGGCAAACTTGGCCTTGGAGTACAGAATGAAGCAGGGCTAAGACTAATAGAGTTTTGCCAAGAGAGCACACTGGTCATAGCAAACACCCTCTTCCAACAACACAAGAGAAGACTCTACACATGGACATCACCAGATGACCAACACTGAAATCAGATTGATTATATTCTCTGCAGCCAAAGAGAGAGAAGCTCTATACAGTCAGCAAAAACAAGACTGGGAGCTGACTGTGGCTCAGATCATGAACTCCTTATTGCCAAATTCAGACTTAAATTGAAGAAAGTAGGGAAAACCAGTAGACCATTCAGGTACGACCTAAATCAAATCCCTTATGATTATACAGTGGAAGTGAAAAAATAGATTTAAGGGACTAGATCTGATAGATAGAGTGCCTGATGAACTATGGACGGAGGTTCGTGACATTGTACAGGAGACAAGGAGCAAGACCATCCCCAAGAAAAAGAAATGCAAAAAAGCAAAACAGCTGTCTGAGGAGGCCTTACAAATAGCTATGAAAAGAGAAGTAAAAAGCAAAGGAGAAAAAGAAAGATATACCCATTTGAATGTGGAGTTCCAAAGAATAGCAAGGAGAGGTAAGAAACCCTTCTTCAGTGATGAGTGCAAAGAAATAGAGGAAAACAATAGAATGGGAAAGACTAGAGATCTCTTCAAGAAAATTAGAGATACCAAGGGAAGATTTCTAGCAAAGATGGGCTCAATAAAGGACAGAAATAGTATGGGCCTAACAGAAGCAGAAGATATTAAGAAGAGGTGGCAAGAATACACAGAAGAACTGTACAAAAAAGATCTTCACAACCCAGATAATCATGATGATATGATCACTCACCAAGAGCCAGACATCCTGGAATGTAAAGTCAAGTGGGCCTTAGGAAGCATCACTACGAACAAAGCTATTGAAGGTGATGGAATTCCAGTTGAGCTATTTCAAATCCTGGAAGATGATGCTGTGAAAGTGCTGCACTCAATATGCCAGCAAATTTGGAAAACTCAGCAGTGGCCACAGGACTGGAAAAGGTCAGTTTTCACTCCCATCCCAAAGAAAGGCAATGCCAAAGAATGTTCAAACTACCACACAATTATACTCATCTCACACTCTAGCAAAGTAATGCTCAAAATTCTCCAAGCCAAGCTTCGGTAATATGTAAACTGTGAACTTCCTGATGCTCAAGCTGGTTTTAGAAAAGGCAGAGGAACCAGAGATCAAATTGCCAACATCTGCTGGATCACTGAAAAAGCAAGAGAGTTCAGAAAAACATCTATTTCTGCTTTACTGACTATGCCAAAGCCTTTGACTGTGTGAGTCACAATAAACTGTGGAAAATTCTTCAAGAGATGGGAATACCAGACCACCTGATCTGCCTCTTGAGAAATCTGTATGCAGGTCAGGAAGCAACAGTGAGAACTGGACGTAGAACAACAGACTGGTTCCAAATAGGAAAAGGAGGACGTCAAGGCTGTATATTGTCACCCTGTTTATTTAACTTATATGCAGAGTACATCATGAGAAACACTGGGCTGGAAGAAGCACAAGCTGGAATCAAGATTGCCGGGAGAAATATCAATAACCTCAGATATGCAGATGACACCACCCTTATGGCAGAAAGTGAAGCAGAACGAAAGAGCCTCTTGATGAAAGTGAAAGAGGAGAGTGAAAAAGTTGGCTTAAAGTTCAACATTCAGAAAACAAAGATCATGGCATCTGGTCCCATCACTTCATGGCAAATAGATGGGGAAACAGTGCAAACAGTGGCTGACTTTATTTTTCTGGACTCCAAAATCACTGCAGATGGCAACTGCAGCCATGAAATTAAAAGACTTTTACTCTTTGGAAGGAAAGTTATGACTAACCTAGACAGCATATAAAAAGCAGAGACATTACTTTGCCAACAAAAGTCCGTCTAGTCAAGGCTGTGGTTTTTCCAGTAGTCATGCATGGATGTGAGAGTTGGACTGTAAAAAAAGCTGAGCGCCAAAGAATTGGCGCTTTTGAACTGTGGTGTTGGAGAAGACTGCAACCACCAACACTGCAGTTGGACTGCAAGGAGATCCAACCAGTCCATCCTAAAGGAGTTCAGTCCTGGGTGTTCACTGGAAGGACTGATGTTGAAGCTGAAACTCCAATACTTTGGCCACCTGATGAGAAGAGCTAACTCACTGGAAAATACCCTGATGCTGGGAAATATTGAGTGCAGGAGGAGAAGGGGACCACAGAGGATGAGATGGTTGGATGGCATCACTGGCATAATGGACATGGATTTGGGTGGACTCCGGGAGTTGGTGATGGACAAGGAGGCCTGGCATGCTGCAGTCCATGGGGTTGCAAAGAGTCAGACACCACTGAATTACTGAACTGAATTGAACTAAAACAAGCAAGGCTGGTGGAAAGGAAAATTAGCTTTATTTTGGATGCATGCAACCTGGAGAGTAGGGCGGACTCCTGTCCGAAAGCCAACTCCTCCCCAACTCCACACAATCCTCGGACAAAAGCTTTCATAGGCTCCTTGCAGAAACAGCATGGTCAGCTCTAACGGTCATCTTGAAATTGGTCACAGGTGGTCTGTCCAGCATCATCTTGATTGTCTTAAGTAGAGTCAGTCTTCAATTCCAGGGTCGGTTTGTCCCCATTTCTTTGATGCCAGTTCTCAGAATCGTGGTAGCGTATGGCTACACATACGCTACATGGCTACAGCTTGGTTCTCATGTAGTTAACTTCTTCCACCTGGTGGGGGTTTCAGCCTTTAGCACACAGCTCACAGGATATGGTTCAGAATATTATCTATCGCCCTTGAGGAGAAACTGAAGGTCCTTGACTTTGCTTAATGACTAATCCACTATTAGTCATTAAGTTAAAGTTCAACACCATTCAGAAAACTAAGATCATGGCATCCGTTCTCATCACTTCATGGCAAATTATTGAGTCTTGTTGAACTGTTTTCCTTTATTTCTGCATTCTCTCACTTGTCTGATTACACTTATTCTTTGGCTAAAGGTTTTCCACAGACCAAAGGCAGGAGGAGGACATGGGGAGCAAGGACCACACAATTCTGCTCCACTTCAAAACCTTCCTTTTGGGGAAAAGGCCTGCCCAGAAGGCTGCCCTTTGTCTGGAGTCTGAGTTTTCCAGGCATCCTCTCTTGGGGAAGGAAATAGGGGTTTTATTCCTTTCTGCCCTTCACTAAGAACAGTGTGAAAATCCCTGAGAAAGCCAACAGTGGCTGGGAGTTCCCTGGCGATCCAGAGGTTAGGACTCGTTGCCTTCACTGCTGTGGCCTGAGCTGGATCCCTGGTCAGGAAACTAAGATCCTGCTAGCTGTGTGGCAGGACAAAAAAAGAAAGAAAAACGAACCCTGGCTTTGTGGATCAGGAATCTGAGGTCAATAGCAGCCCCCATTTGGCCTGTCAGTCCCTCAGATACCATCGAAGTGGAGTGGCTGTGGCTAGTTTGATATTTCTCGTTTGATAATTGTTCTGTCCACTTGAAGTCAGAATGTTTTCTAGAACTCTCAGTATGGGCTGTCTTTATCTATCATCTATCTATCTATCTATAACTCTAGTCCAGGCCAGGCTGATCAGGAAAATAGTGGGCAGGATTCTAGGAGGAAATAACAAGCTTTGGTTCACGGATTCATTCAGTAAAATTCATTTAGTTAAGTTCAAGTCCTCTGGGCCAGAAACAACTCTGAACAGTGGGATTGAGGCCAGAACGGTGGGATTGAGGCCAGAATTCAGGAGAGAAAGTCTGCTTTCCTTGGTACGCTGCTGCTGCTGCTGCTAAGTCGCTTCAGTCGTGTCCGACTCTGTGCGACCTTGGTATAGTCCTTCGTAATTTGGGGAATTTCAACTATTTTTCAGTTTAGTTCAGTCGCTCAGTGGTGTCCGACACTTTGCGACCCCATGAATCGCAGCACGCCAGGCCTCCCTGTCCGTTGCCAACTCCCGGAGTTTACCCAAACTCATGTCCATTGAGTCAGTGATGCCATCCAACCATCTCATCCTCCATCATCCCCTTCTCCTCCTGCCCTCAATCTTTCCTAACATCAGGGTCTTTTCCAATGAGTCAGTTTTTCACATCAGTATTGGATGCGAAAGTATTGGAGTTTCAGCTTCAGTATCAGTCCTTCCAATGAATATTCAGGACTGATTGCCTTTAGGATGGACTGGTTGGATCTCCTCGAAGTCCAAGGGACTTTCAAGAGTCTTCTCCAACACCACAGTTCAAAAGTCAACTATGTTTAGCTGTTCAAAAAAAATTTGTAAAGGAAGAACAGGGAGGCTAATATGAGTAGCCAACAGGAGAATGGTCTCAGGACCCCCACCCACCAAAGGCAGGGGCCTTAAATATGACAGGTGAGTTTTGGGAGCCCAGAAAACCCTGGTGGCTGGCTTCCCTTCATAGGCCTACCAGAATTCCCTTTGCTGGGAAGGGAAAGGACATTTCAGGACTTCCCTGATGGTCCGGTAGGTAAGATTCCATGCTGCTAATGCAGGGGCCTGGGTTCCATCCCTGGTCAGGGAGCGAGATCCCCCATGCTGCAACTAATCAGCCAAATACATAAATTATTAAATAGGTTTTAAAAAGAAAGAAAAGGGGGCTTTTTTTTCTTTTCTTTTTTTTTCCTTTTTTTGCCACACCATGCAGTATGCAAGACCTTAGTTCCCCAACCAGAGACTGAACCCATGTCTCCTGCAAGAGAAGATCGGAGTCCTAATCACTGGACCACCCAGGAATTCTTAAGGGATTTCTTCATTATGATCCAAAATAGACGTGAGTTTAGGGTGCTGCTTGGCTGGACTTTCTCACCTTCAGAATCCCACTCTGTTGGAGAAAACCCTTAATTAGGTGGAACAGCCCTGACCTGACCTGCAGAGCTAGTGTCTCTCTTTTTAGAGAGTGATCCCACTGAATTAAAATTCAATTAATCCAACTTTAAGGGCAAGAAAGACTATTTGTGAAAAATCATTAAACAGCACATAAAATCCTTTGAGGAAGGGGGAATACTAGAAGTACAGCCTGGCTTTTGTTAAGACACTTTGGGCCCAATGAGTTAACTTTTTTGAGGAATTTTAACAAGATAGTGGTCAAAGTGGAATTTGTCCATGTCGTTTATTTAAGGTTTTACAAGGCCCTGCAAAGAGTCCTCCCCTGAGTCTGGACAAGAAGAGGGTTTAGTAACAACGTGGTGAGACCTATGAGGAAACCAAGCAACTGGCCTTGATGCTCCAAAAATGTCAGGTCTTGGGAATTCCCTGGTGGGCCAGCGGTTCAGACTCTGGGCTTCCACAGCAGGGGCCATGGGTTCCATCCCTGGTCAGGGAACTATAATTCCCCCATGCCTCGTGGGGCAGCCAAAAAAAAAAAAAAAAAAAGTAAGGTCCTAAAAGACACAGGAGGGCTGAGGGTCTGCCCTGATTAAAGAGGATTGTCCTACTGAATAGCACAGGAAACTGCTCAGTGTTATGTGCCAGGCTGGGTGGCAGGAGGGTTTGGAAGAGAATGGATTCATGTATATGTATGACTGAGTCTTTTGCTGTCCACCTGTAACTATCACACATTTTTAATCAGCTATTTTCCAATATAAAATAAAAAGTTAAAAAATAAAAAAATTTTAAAAGTGTGTATTTTGCTCTCCGCGCCCGCTTGCACCCAGACCCCATCGGCTGGGCCTTCTGGGTCGGCGGTGCAGGTGTATCGGGCTCATTGCATGGAACGAAGGCTAGTGAAGGCCCTGTGGCGGCCTCCATGCCCAAGACCTCCAGGCCTAGAGAGGTGGAGCTTCGAGAGGCTCAAGAGAGATTCTCCCAGCAGAGCCACTGGGCTGCGGGGATTCCCTTCCTAACAGGGCGGGCAGGATGTGGGGCCATGTTGAAGCTGGAATGACCTCAGAGGCTAAGGAGAAAGCACTGCCTTCTGAAGACTCTGTCCTTCTTCAGGAAGAGGAGGAAATGCCCAGATTACAGGGGCTTCCCTGGTGGCTCAGTGGTAAAGAATCCGCCTACCAATGCAGGAGACACAGCTTCGACCCCTCGTCTGGGAAGATCCTACGTGCGGCGGAGCAACCAAGGCTGTGCACCACAACTATTGAGCTTGTGCTCTAGAGCCTGGGAACTGCAACTATTGCACCTACTAAAGCCCATGAGCCCTAGAGCCTGTGCTCTGCAACAAGAGAAGCCTCTACAGTGAGAAGTCTGCACACTGCAACTAGACAAGAGCCTACGTGCAGCAACGAAGACCCAGCACAGCCAAAAATAAATACAATTATATTAAAAAATAATAATAATAAAATAAAAGTGTGTATTTTACTGCTGAAAGAAATAGAGACACATATAAAAATAATAATAAAATAAAAGAGGATTGGAGAGACAGGACCTCGGACTGTGGCCTGTGGTCCTGGACTGGACCCTAGGAAGGGAAAAACAAACTCTCCCGGAAAGGAGCTGATTGAGACAACTGGCGAAATGTGAATACAGTCTGTGCATGAGATAGTAGTCTTGTAGCAATGCTAAATTTCCTGATTTAGACACTGTACTTTGGTTACATAAGATAATGTTTGTATTCTTAGGAAAGGCACAGGAAGTGATTAAGAACAGAGAAGGTCATCGTACTCCCTCCCAAATGGTTCACAAAAACAATTTTTAATCTATAGCTATAGGTATTTTACATCTATCTGTATTTTATATATAGGTACACATTTAACATATATACATGCACAATACACATACATTATGTGCTATCTACATATTATCTGTATATAATAATACACATGTATGGGACTTCGCTAGTGGTCCAGTGGTTAGGACTCTATACTTTCAATGCAGGAGCCCCGGGTTTGATCCCTGGTCAGGGAACTTGGATCCCTAGCCAAAAATGAATTCATTAACTAAAATAATTATAATACACATGTATATATGGAGAGAGAGAGAGGGTGTGACCATGAATATGGGGAAAAGGTTAATCTTTAGGGATCCTGGGTGAAGGATAGGTGGGAATTCTTTGTATTGTCATTGTAATTTTTCTCTCCAACTAAAATGATTTTGAAATACAAAGTTAGAAAAAATAAAAATCAGTAAAACTGATAAATTAAGAAGAGATAAAAGCTAGGAAAGGGGACTTCCCTGGTGGTCCAGTGGCTAAGACTCTGTGCTCTCAATGCAGGGGGCCCAGGTTCCATCCCTAGTCAGGGAACTAGACCTCATATGCCTCAACTAAGAGTTTGCATGCCCCTACTAAGAGAGCCCACATGCTACAGTGAAGATCGAGGATCCTAAGTGTGACAATTAAGACTTGGCACAGGCAAAAAAAAAAAAAAAAAGCTAAGAAAGAAAGAAAGAGGCAGGAAGGAATGAAGGAACGAAGAAGGAAGAACAGTTTATGGCACTAAAGGAAACAGACAAAGTGTTCATGTCTGATGACACATTTATTGGTTTCCTCCTGCCCTAAAATAGGTACCAACAAACTGCACAAGAATTAGGAATCCCCCTAAGAGAGATTTCTAAGCAGACTGGGAAGACCAAAGTCACCTGCCTGCAGTCACTGAAAATGCATGGTCATCCATGTGTCTAGAGTTCAACCAAGAGTTCCTGAAGGCCACTGGAGCCCAGACCCCAGCTGATGACTTAGCTCCGCCTCCAAGGAGCTGGCAGTTGCATACGGGAGAGGGATGTGTAAAGTGACTGCAACGTGATTTGCCGGGAAACAAGACAGAAGCAGGAATGTGGAAGGAAACCTGCCAGAAATGTCTTACTCCCCAGGTGGAGCACTTGAAGTAGGTTTTGAAGGCTGAGTAGGAGTTTTCCAGTAAAGGGACCTTGTGAGCAATAGTAAAGGGGACCGTCTGCCAAGCACAGAGGTGGAAGACAGGATGCAATACTGAGAGATTGGTCAGCAAGTGGTTTTTCATTGAGCCAAGGCCGCAGGCTGGGGGCTGGACAGGTGAGCCATTGGTGTCAGGCATACAGGAGGTCACGGGTTCTGAGCTGGGGTTGAAAGCCGGTGAGGGGGGGTTGCCTTGGATGCACAGATATCACATTTTGCACACAGACAGAGGGAATGTCAGGTACAAAAGTGCAGAGGTCGGGAATGAGCAAATCCCAAGGTGAAGGTCTGGTAAACACCTTGGAGCCTGGGAGTCTGCCCCAGGTGGGGCTGGGCTGCTCTGCTGCTCCCCTGAGCCTGCACATGTACACTTGAATCTTCAACCTAGATTACTATGGTCAGGGGCAAGGCGGAGAAACAAATGACTTTACATATTTATAACAGAGAGAATTGAATGGAGAGGTTTGGCTGGACAGGAGATAGAACCCAGAGGTCAGGCAGAGCCATGGCCTCCAACTTTTTTGGCACCAAGCACCGGTTTTGTGGAAGATCATTGTTCCACATACCCAGAATTGACGGGCTGGTTTGAGGCTGATTCAAGAGCACTACATTCATTGTGCACTTAATTTCTAATCTAATGTCCCAACTAGTAGGACAGGAGGTACCGGTCTGCTGCCCTGAGCTACAGCTGGAAGCCACGGCCACTTCATCTGGCTGGAAGGCCAAAGGAGGGGATGGATGTACTGAACCCAGGGGTCCCCTGCTGGAAGCCGGAATCACAGCAGGCCTGGAGATGGAACCAGGAAGAGATGCAACCATGGCTGGAGACTAGAGCTGCTACCCAAGGCAGAGAGAGAAGTGGACAAAGTCCTGGACTTTCTCTTCTTTTAGCTCTCTAATCAACCGTGTGTGTGTATGCTGTGCCCAGCCGTGTCCCACTCTTTGCGACTCCATGGACTATCACCTGCCAGACTCCTCTGTCCATGGGATTTTCCAGTAAAGAATACTAGAGTGGGTGGCCATGCTCTTCTCCAGGGGGTCTTCCTGACCCAGGGATCGAACCTGCATTTCTTGTGTCTTCTGCATTGGCAGGCGAATTCTTTCCCACTAGAGCCAGCTGGAAAGTGTGTGTGAGTCGCTCAGAGTGTCAGACTCTGCGACCCCATGGACGGAAGCCCACCAGGCTCTTCTGCTCAAGGGATTTCTCAGGCAAGTATACTGGAGTAGGTTGCCATTTCCTTCTCCATGGGATCTTCCCAACCCAGGAATTGAAGCCCGGTCTCCTGCATTGCAGGCAGATTCTTTACCATCTAAGTCACCAGAGAAGCTCTCTCTAATCAACTACTGGCTTCCTATTGGCCAAACCCAGCCAGAATCTGACTCAGGAACCTGGGAGCAGGACCTGGAGTTATCAGCCCTCTGACTCTCAGAACAGAGCTGGACAGAGAACAGATCTGAGGGCATACAGGACCAGAAGTAGCCTAGCCAGGACGTCTCCGGGAATTGCTTTCTGTCTTACACATAGGTTGCACAGTCCTTTTAGTAACATGATCAAGCCAAACTCACTCAATTCCCCAACATTCTGTAACCTGGGAAATGTATCCAAGTATCCAACTACTCAGGCAAAAAACTTTGGAGTCATCCCCTTTCCCACCTCTTGATTGCTATCTTTTTTCATTCAAGCCATCAGCACATCTTACTAACTCAACTTTCAAACTGCAGTGTATTTCATTACCTTGAGTAGGCACATTTTTCCATATGGTAATCATGGTATATGCGTGTTATCCATTGCCTGCCTGCCGCCTTATAAACCATTCCTATGGCAGAAAGTGAAGAGGAACTCAAAAGCCTCTTGATGAAAGTGAAAGTGGAGAGTGAAAAAGTTGGCTTAAAGCTCAACATTCAGAAAACGAAGATCATGGCATCCGGTCCCATCACTTCATGGCAAATAGATGGGGAACCAGTGGAAACAGTGTCAGACTTTATTTTTCTGGGCTCCAAAATCACTGCAGATGGTGACTGCAGCCATGAAATTAAAAGACGCTTACTCCTTGGAAGGAAAGTTATGTCCAACCTAGATAGTATTTTCAAAAGCAGAGACATTACTTTGCCAACAAAGGTCTGTCTAGTCAAGGCTATGGTTTTTCCTGTGGTCATGTATGGATGTGAGAGTTGGACTGTGAAGAAGGCTGAGCGCCGAATAATTGATGCTTTTGAAGTGTGGTGTTGGAGAAGACTCTTGAGAGTCCCTTGGACTGCACGGAGATCCAACCAGTCCATTCTGAAGGAGATCAGCCCTGGGATTTCTTTGGAAGGACTGATGCTAAAGCTGAAACTCCAATACTTTGGCCACCTCATGTGAAGAGTTGACTCAGAGGATGAGATGGCTGAATGGCATCACTGACTCGATGGACGTGAGTCTGAGTGAACTCTGGGAGTTGGTGATGGACAGGGAGGCCTGGCGTGCTGTGATTCATGGGGTCACAAAGAGTCGGACACGACTGAGCGACTGATCTGATCTGATCTGAAATGAAGTTGCATAAACAATCACCATTTTACTATGCTCACAGGTTGTGTGGGTCTGGAATTCAGACAAGACAGAGCAGAGGTGCTGGCTGGTGTCAGCTTCACAGTGCCTGAAATCTCAGCTGGGAAGATTTGAACAGCTGGGGCGATTCTAAGGGTTTAAGACTAGAATCATCTAGAGATGACTTCACACATATATCTAACTTCATAACTGGGAAGCCATGAATAGTTGGGGCTCCCTGGAAATCTATTCATCCATCATAATCGATCTAATAATCTATCATTTCTCTACTTGTCCATCTCTCCATCCATCATTATAAATGTTCAGAACCTCTCCACATGGCCCCTTTATTATGGTAGCTCAGGGTTTTCAAGATGAGTGCCCCATTGAGCAAAGTCTTGTTACAACCTTGTGTCCTAGTTCAGATCAGATCAGTCGCTCAGTCGTGTCCGACTCTTTGCCACCCCATGAATCGCAGCACGCCAGGCCTCCCTGTCCATCACCAACTCCCAGAGTTCACTCAGACTCACGTCTATGTGATGTGAGTCAGTGATGCCATCCAGCCATCTCATCCTCTGTCATTCCCTTTTCCTCCTGCCCCCAATCCCTCCCAGCATCAGAGTCTTTTCCAATGAGTCAACTCTTCGCATGAGGTGGCCAAAGTACTGGAGTTGCAGCTTTAGCATCATTCCCTTCAAAGAAATCCCAGAGCTGATCTCCTTCAGAATGGACTGGTTGGATCTCCGTGCAGTCCAAGGGACTCTCAAGAGTCTTCTCCAACACCACAGTTCAAAACATCAATTCTTCGGCGCTCAGCCTTCTTCACAGTCCAACTCTCACATCCATACATGACCACAGGAAAAACCATAGCCTTGACTAGACGAACCTTTGTTGGCAAAGTAATGTCTCTGCTTTTCAATATGCTATCTAGGTTGGTCATAACTTTCCTTCCAAGGAGTAAGCTTCTTTTAATTTCATGGCTGCAGTCACCATCGGCAGTGATTTTGGAGCCCAGAAAAATAAAGTCTGACACTGTTTTCCCCATCTATTTGCCATGAAGTGATGGGACCGGATGCCATGATCTTCGTTTTCTGAATGTTGAGCTTTAAGCCAACTTTTTCACTCTCCACTTTCACCTTCATCAAGAGGCTTTTTGGTTCCTCTTCATTTTCTGCCATAAGGGTGGTGTCATCTGCATATCTGAGGTTATTGATATTTCTCCTGGCAATCTTGATTCCAGCTTGTGTTTCTTCCAGTCCAGCGTTTCTCATGATGTACTCTGCATATAAGTTAAATAAGCAGAGTGACAATATACAGCCTTGACGTACTCCTTTTCCTATTTGGAACCAGTCTGTTGTTGCATGTCCAGTTCTAACTGTTGCTTCCTGACCTGCATACAAATTTCTCAAGAGGCAGATCAGGTGGTCTGGTATTCCCATTTCTTGAAGAATTTTCCACAGTTTATTGTGACCCACACAGTCAAAGGCTTTGGCATAGTCAATAACGCAGAAATAGATGTTTTTCTGGAACTCTCTTGCTTTTTCCATCATCCAGCGGATGTTGGCAATTTGATCTCTGGTTCCTCTTCCTTTTCTAAAACCAGCTTGAAGATCAGGAAGTTCACGGTTCACATATTGCTGAAGCCTGGCTTGGAGAATTTTGAGCATTACTTTACTAGCATGTGAGATGAGTGCAATTGTGTGGTAGTTTGAGCATTCTTTGGCATTGCCTTTCTTTGGGATTGGAATGAAAACTGACCTTTTCCAGTCCTGTGGCCACTGCTGAGTTTTCCAAATTTGCTGGCATATTGAGTGCAGCACTTTCACAGCATCATCTTTCAGGATTTGGAACACAACCTAAAACTATTAGGTGTACAGCAAAGTGATTCACACATATATAGTCTTTTTCAGACTTTTCCATTACAGGTTATTACAAGATATTGAGGGGGGTTTCCCTTGTAGCTCAGTCGGTAAAGAATCTGCCTGCAGTGCAGGAGACCTGGGTTCAATCCCTGTGTTGAGAAGATCCCCTGGAGAAGGAAATGGCAACCCATTCCAGTATTCTTGCCTGGAAAATGTCATGGACAGAGGAGCCTGGTGGTCTGCAGTCCATGGGGTTGCAAAGAGTCGGGCACGACTGAGCGACTAACACTTACTTACTTACAAGATACTGAATATAAGTCTCTGTACTATATAGTAGGACCTTGCTGTTTATCTGTTTTATTATTTTTAGTTTTGGCCACGAGGCATGTGGGATCTTAGTTTCCCGACCAGGGACTGAACTCACACTTTTTACATTGGAAGCATGGAGTCTTAACCACTGGACTGCCAGGGAATTCTCCTTGTTTATTTATTTTATATAAAGTTGTACATATCTGTTAATACCAATTCCCAATTTACTAGCAGATATTTTATCCCAATTTTATAGAAAAGGGAAACAAGGTGTAGAGAAAGATTTTTACATACAGTAAAAAATTCACAATCCCTAAAAGAATAAATTGACATGGTCCTAGATGCTTCACCTTTTACTACTAAATTCAAGCGCTGGTCTTTGGGTGTCTGACCTTGACGTTCTAGTTTATGCAGTGTCTTCAGAGAATTCTGTGCACTGGCCACTGTGAGGGAACCGTTGGGCCAGAAGTGCTCTAGGTTTAGTAGTAGTGATTCTGCCAAAGTTGATGTTGTAACATGAATATGCAAATGTCAAAAATTAGCAGAGGTATTGGTCCATATATCAGCGGACAATTTTGTCTGTTTTGTCAGTATATTTTGCAGCCTTAAAGTCCTCAGTGACAAGTTTCTTCTGATGTGTTCTAATTCTAGGGTTTTAACCCTTTGTATCTTTAATGTTAGGACTTGTCTGCTAGAGGTCTTTATTCTTTAAAACTCTTTTTGAGGAACTTCTCTGGTGGCCCAGTGGCTAAGACTCCCAAGGCAGGCAGGGGGCCTGGGTTCCATCGCTGGTCAGGGAACTAGATTCAACAAGCTGCAACCAAGACCCAGCGCAGCCAAATAAAGTACATATATATATTTTAAAGTGATTAAAATGGTAAATTAGAAAAAAAAAAAAAACTCCTTTTGTTTCCTGCAACACTATCTGTGGTTAACAAAAAAGATTCTTCCTCTGCTTCAATATTTGATAGTTGACATCTAAAGGGAATTCTCCATATATAAAACCCATACTCTCTGAAGATTATGGAAAATGACATCTTTCAGATTTCTAGAAGTTTAAGTGTCATGCAACAAAGCAGGAACCCCTGTTTCTCTTATGGACCTCATTTCAATATACCATTTACAGTTTGACAGAATGTATAATGTAAGATTTCTCTTGTTCTGTAGTTTATATTTATTTACAGATAAATATCATACAGATATTTTTTCGAATCGTGTGATTTAAAATTTTTCTTCCTTGCTATGATTCACACTTATGTAGGAGAGCACTTTTGATTGAATTAAACTTTTGGTTTGATTGCATTTGCACTACATTAAATTTTTTAATGCATGTTCTGATTTTTAAAAAATATTTATTTGGCTGCATCGGGTCTTATTGCTGCACTTGGGATCTTGGATCTGCACTGCAGCCTGTGGGATCTTTAGTTGCGGCGTGTGAACTATTACTTGCAGCATGTGGGATCTAGTTCCTGACCAGGGATTGAACCTGAGCCCCCTGCGTTGCGAGTACAGACTGTTAGCCATTGGACCACCAGGGAAGTCCTCATTTTGGACTGGACTGAAATAAGCCATGTCTTAATGTATGTGATAAACATTTAAAACTTTAATCCATGAGGTTCTCTTTTTTGGCTCTGTATATCCAATGCACTATTTCTTTGGTGAGTGTGTAAGATTTAATAGCTCCATTGTGTGACTTGACAATGACATTTTGGGAAACATTCCCAGCGGTAATGTTGTCTACAGTAGTTCTCATCGGATGCTAGACTTTTCAAAACCACTTTTCTAATAAATTTTGTTGTGAAAACTTAAAAAAAAAAAAAAACAGATAAATTGAGCTTCATTAAAATGTAAAATTCATTCAAAAGAGAATGAAGACACAGACTGGGAGAAAAATCTCTGCAAAGCATGTATCTGATAAAGGATTCATAGCCAAAATGCATAAAGAACTCTGAATTAATAAGGAAGCAAAAAACCCAATTTTTAAAAAGCAAAAGCTGTAAACAGACACTGCACTAAAGAAGATCTATGATTTTTAAATAAAACACATGAAAAAAGGCTCAATATCATTAGACATCAGGGAAACACAAATTAAAGCCACAGAGAGCTACCACCATTCACCTATGCTGCTAAGTCGCTTCAGTTGTGTCCAACTCTGTTCGACCCCAGAGACGGCAGCCCACCAGGCTCCCCCGTCCCTGGGATTCTCCAGGCAAGAACACTGGAGTGGGTTGCCATTTCCTCCTCCAATGCATGAAAGTGAAAAGTGAAAGTGAAGTCGCTCAGTTGTGCCCGACTCTTAGCGACCCCGTGGACTGCAGCCTACCAGGCTCCTCCGTCCATGGGATTTTCCAGGCAAGAGTACTGGAGTGGGGTGCCATTGCCTTCTCTGCCATTCACCTATAAGAATGGCTAAAATGAAACAAAACACGTAACTGACTGTACAAAGCTTGGTGAGGATGTGGACGAGACTGAACTCACATTCTGTGGGTAGAAATGTAAAATGGTACAAGCACTATTTAAAACCACTTTGTGGTTCCTTGAAAACTTAATACACACCTGCCATGTGATCCAGCCATCCCACACACATGTATTTTTCCAAGAGAAAATAGATACTAGTCCAAAGAAAGATTTGTGTATGAATATTTATAGCAATCTTATTTGTAATGGCCAAAGCTTGAAAACAAACCCAAATGACCCATAAACCCAAATGACCCATAAACCAAGCAAACTGGTAAGTCAGCAAATTGCAGAGCATCCATACCATGGAATATTACTCAGCAATAGTATTACTGAGAAGAAAGGCAGTACCTATCCACACATCATTATGAATTAATCACAAAGTAAATATGCAGATAAATCGGAAGATTGGGAATGACACATACACACTTCTATATATATAATAGATAGCTGATAAGGACCTACTGTATAGTACAGGGAACTCTACTCAATACTCTGTAATGACCTATATGGGAAAAGAATCTCAAAAAGAGTGGAGATATGTACATGTATAATGAAATCACTTTTCTGTACACCTGAAACTAACACAATATTGTAAATCAACTATACTCCAATAAAAATTAAAAACAAATAGCAAAGTAATTATGCTGAGTTAAAGAAGCCAGAGCTCCATACCCCCAAGAAAAGTACAAATTATACAAAAGAACATGTATTATAGGGTTCCATGTACATAAAACTCTAGAAAATGCAAACCAACCTATAGTTATAGAAAGCAATGGGTGAGAGCCTGGGGAGAGGTTACATGGTAGGTTTATCAAAGAGTCCAAGAAAACTTCGGGGAGTGAGATACATTTGTTCTCTTGCTGTGGTGACATCCACATATCCAAACTTACCAAACTGTGTACTTTTAAAAGTGTGTAGTTAATTTACTGTATGTCAATTATACCTCAATTAAACTGTTTTATTTATTTTTTGGTCATGCAGCTTGTGGGATCTTAGTTCCCTGACCAGGGAGAGAGGCTGGGCCCTCGGCAGCAAACCACTAGAGTTCCAGGGAATTCCCTAAAGCTGTTTGAAAAAAAAAAGCTGTGTAAAGCTGTTTTGAAAGAAAGAAAGAGAGAGAGAGGAAGGAAAGGAGGAAGAAAGAAAGAAAGGAGGGAAGGGAAGGAGGCAGGGCGAGAGGAAGGAAGAAAGAAACTTAGGGATGGTAATCTGGCAGAAAATGTGGGGCAGGAGGGGAAGGCAGTGTCCATTCGTCTCCTGCTGTGTAACAAATGACCCCCAAATTTAGTGGCTTACAACAACCACATTATTATATTTCACAATTTTGTAAATCTGGAATTCAGATCGGCTCAGTGGAGAGAAGCCCTGTGGCACCAACTGGGTGGTATTCAGACTGGGATGGTCTAGGCGATCCATATGGCTTCTGCCACTTGCCTGGCGCCTGGCGGGGACGGCAGGGAGGCTGGGCTCAAACGGCCCCCTCTCTCTGTCCATGCTGATTCAGGGACCCTCCATGTGGGTCCCTCTTGACTTCCCTCTTGACTTCCTGTACCCTGAGCCACTATGGAGACCAAGGTGGAAGCCGTCAGGTCTTTCAGAGACGGGGCCGGAACAGGCAGAGCATCCCTTCTGCCATACTCTGTACTGGCTGAAGCAGCCAGGCGCCAGCCCAGACTCTAGGGGAGGGGCAACAGACCCCACCTCTCAGGGAAAGCCTTGAGTTGGAACGGTCTGGCCAGGCTGAAGACTTACTGGGTGCTAAGCAGTTGAGTTGGGTATCTATGGGTAGTGGGAAGTGCTTGTGTGGAAGACGTACAGAAAGGGAGATTTGAGACAGGGCAGAGACGTCCTTAGGCTTCCCTAGTGGCTCAGTGGTAAAGAATGTGCCTGCCAACACAGGAGACTCGGATTGGATCCCTGGGTCAGGAAGATCCCCTGGAGAAGGAAATGGCAACCCACTCCAGTATCCTTGCCTGGGAAATCCCATGGACAGAGGAGCCTGGCCGGCTTACAGTCCGTGGGGTTGTAAAAGAGTGGGACGTGACTTAGTGACTAAACAACAGAGAGGTCCTTGGCCATCAGGGTGAGCAGTCTGACTTCTTTAGGTAAAAGGGAGCCCTTTCAGCTACAAAATTGGAGACTCTGGAATAAGAGGCCGGTCAGGCTTAACAGTATGTATTGATTTATGTATCTTTTGATTTTCTGCTGTTTATTTAAAAGACAACTTTTATAGTTTCTGCCCCCCGACTATGAAAGACACACATTTCATTTCATAAAACATAAGGTGAGACCTACGCTTAAACCTGGTGGGCCACACGCAGCTACTGCGGGGTCTTGAGCTGTGAGTGACAGGAGGCAAGACCACATCTCTCTATTATGGAGGGGAAGAAGGGCATGATTGGTGATCTGAAATGCTGAGATCCAGGGGAGGGTGACAAAGTTAAGGGGTAGGCAGGCAGTTTGTAAACCCCTCCACTGAATAAACAAAATGAAAACAAAAAGGTAATATTTAACTGTGTGCTTGAACACTTATATGTATTTGGTATTATATTAAGCACTGTACATTTAGCGGCTCATTTAACCCTGATAAGCTAAGTACTTGGCCCAGTCCTGCTATAAGCATGAGGAATCAGAGGCACAGAGAGATTAAGTAACTTGCCTAAGATCACAGAGTGCTGAGCTGGGAGAGAAGCCTGACTGAGCCCTGGAGTACTTTTAACGATTCAAGCTGGATATTGACTTTTCAAGCTTCTTTACTGTAGTCTATAAAGGTCTAGGTGACTAGAGCTTATATATTCTCTGACTTGTTGCTATTCTGGACTCTGGGCTGTTAAAAGCAGCTGATACGTGCTAAGCCACTTCAGTCACTCTTGGAGACCCTATGGACTCATAGCCCATCAGGCTCCTCAGTCCGTGGGGATGCTCCAGGTAAGAATACTGGAGTAGGTTGCCATGCCCTCCTCATTATAATAACTCCAAGGCCAGAGTCAGGGCAGAGTTAAGAGTTCGCCAGGTGTGTTGAACTCCATTCCCCTTCAACTGACAGGATACAGACAAGGATTCAAGGGTAGTCTCTTTGGCTGGTAACACTTCCCCTGCTCCTAGTGGTTTAAGAGTTATTATGATATAAAGTGTTTTTTTTTAATATTCAAAAAGAATATTCTAGTGATTCATGTATTTTAAAATTATGTGAATGTACCGAGGATGATGGTGAAAGATGCAATTTTACATCAAAACAAGCTGGTATATCAAATATTTAATGAAAGGATCAGATTAAAAAAAAAATGTAGTCTTTCTGATGGATGGAAATGTGGTAGAACCCCAAGCCCAGGCCTGAGAGAACGGAAGAGGCCAGTGTCCTCTTTGAAAAGAAAATATGGTTACAGATGAATTTGAGAAAGACTGCAAATTTACTGCCTACATAATTTTAGGGCTTTTTTTTTTTTTTTTTAAAGTAGTTCCTTATTAAAATACGAATGATTGATTTTCAGGTTTCAGAAAGATGTTTACGTATTCCCTTTCTAATTTAGGCAAAACTGGACGGCTGCTTGTTCCTCTCTTGCTAAGAAAGGGTGTTTATTAGCTAGGATGGCAATGAAAAATTTAATACTAGTTTATAGCAGGGGACTGTCTTTGACCTTTCATCTGGATATACAGCTCCCGTTCCTCTCATGGATAAGCTACAGCCTTATTAAAATCTCTTCCTAATTTGGTCTTCTCACTACACCATATTTAAAAAAATCGTAACTTTATTTCTCTACAATTGGGATTGAATGAGTTGCTTTAAAAATTTTCCTCTTTCCCAAGGTATGGTGAATTAAGTCTTAATGGAAATTAGATAAATGCTAATTTAACAATTTACACTGCAGCCCTGCTTCCTGGCAATGTCCTGTCAATTCAGGAAAGGAAAGAAAGGGAAGCTACTTCATGAAGAGAAATCGACGTCTTTTTCCTCCTTCTCTTTCTTTTTGCCTTATTCTGAGCAATTGTCCCCAGGAAACTAACCCACCCTCTGCTGCGGAGTTTGATTCCTCTTTCTGGAGTTACAGTCTTCCTGCTCCTCGGAGATGTCTCAGCTGACTTTCCATCTCTGCCATCCACTTGCAAGATATTTAGAGTCATAGGACCAGAAGAGCTGCTAATTCTCCCCTCCCCCTCTCTGGTCATCTTTTTTTTTAAAAACCTTTTTAGATGCTGGTGGGTGGGGCCAACCAAGAGGGAGACAGCAGGTCTGGCCCATCCCTTTTCTGACCCTCTGGGGCCATCTTCCTTCTGGCAATTCTCTTCCCCCATCTGTTTTCCTCTTGTTTTTGTTAAAAAAAAAAAAAAAAAAAGAAATTAAAAACAATCAAAGAAAGGAAAAGAAACAAAAACCACAGAATACATCCACACCTCTGTTGAAGCAAGGCCAGCGTGGTACAAAATTCTGTAGGAAAATTCATGTGCCAGCATGCACACACTTATTCACAGGTCTCAAACTGGAAGAAACTTGTGTTGGCATGAAAAACTCCTAATATGTATTAAATTTTTATATTGGAGTGTAGTTGATACATAATGTTATTTCTAATATTCAAAGCATAAAATGTTAACTTCTCTTTCATTGGTCAAAGAAGGAAATCTGTCCCCCACCCGCCACCCCATTTTATTGAGATATAACTGATACGTTCTGGGTTTATTCCATAATAATTTTTGCACTCCTCCCACATTTGGGTGAATGTTCACTCAGTTCAGATTTGCTCCAGGTGCCAAGGAGACAGCAGCAGCAGACTAGGTCTGCCGGCTTGTCCTAGAGTTCTTCCCATCTCAAGGCAGCACCAGGCCCCATGATGGCTTTGTCCCACTAGGGTGGTGTTTCTGCAGCATGGGGCCTTCAGCATGTTAAGAGTTCCCTGCAAATCTCTGTGAAATCTGGTGAGCTGCAAATGTGTATGTAGTTTTTTTCTTTTATATTTCACATTTATGATACAAGCATGGATGTTTAGCTTGGGCACCAAGTTATTATTTTTTGAACTTAGTTTACAGCCAGTTTTAATTTTGCACAGATCTTAAATGGCATATCTAGAAGTTTTGACAAATGTACACACAAATACCCTTTCATTTCCCCAGAAGGTTCTCTCCTATCCCCTTTCCCAGTCACTACTCTCTCACCCTCGAGGGTTCTTTTCCTATCTCAAAGCTTAGTTATGCCTGTTCTAGAATTTTCCGTATATAGAATCACACAGTTTGAACTTTGTGTTTGGTTCCTTTCTTCTAACATGATGTTTTTGAGATTCATCCAGGTTGTTTGCAGAAGTGGGAGCCAAGCTGTCACTCACAGCTTGATGCTGTTAAGACTGGGACAATCGGTCCACCCGATGGCCTCACTATATACCCTCTAAATCCTGCTATTTGGCCCTCTCCACTCTACCAAGTCAGTCTCTCTCCAGGGCCCAGCGAGTTCCTCTAACCAGAACCGCCCAGGCAGCCTCGGGTAGCACCCAGATGGCCGCGGGGCCATCACCCGGGACCTCCCCCGAACAGCTGCCCTCTGCCCCCTATCTCCACCCCCCCAGTAAAACGCCAAAAGAAACTGGCCCCCAGCAGGTCGAAATTCAGATTCGTTTAATTCCAAACTGCGTTGATGTTTTGCTGTTGATCACAGATATGCAGAGTCCTTAAGAAAACGAAAAAAAGAGAAAGAAATCGGTGTCTGGGGCGGGGGTGGGGGTGAGATCTCACGGGCAGTGGATATCAGCCTCTGCAGATTCAGAATGAAATCTTTTCTTTTTTAAATAAACGGAAGAGTCGCTCTCCACTCCGCGCTCAGAGGGTTTCAAAGGTCGTCACACTGAAGCCCGGGGGCGTTCATCTCCCCAGCTGCCGGGAGAAGGGAGGAGGTTGGAAGGAGGAGGGAGGGAGCACACAAAAGCGAGCCGTGCAGAGAGGGCTAATGTTTCCTGTTTGCCTGGAACCCCCTCCTCTGTGTCCCCTCCCCCAGCCCCCTCCCAGCACTCGGGCGGAAGTGAGTTTGCTCCTTTGGAGATTAAAAGGATTCCGAATTCCGATCAGTCCCAATAACCAATGTACTGAGAGGAGGAGGAGGAGAAGGAGGAGGAAGAGGCGGCAAAGCTGAGAAAGGGGGGACGCGCGCGCGTGCACGCACGCAGCCCGAATTGCGGAGTTGTTCAAAGCCCCAGGCGGTCAGGGCGCACAGCGCGAGCCAAGCCCGGTAGGCGCAACGCTGCCGGGGCCACCCGTCTCTCTCGGCGACTCGTTTTCAGAAAGAAGATGACGCGGGCGCGGGCCGGCGGCGTTGACCACGCGGCTCCTGATCTCACCGCGCTGGGCCGTTGCCGGTTCCACTGATTCCGGCGCGCCTCGGTGGTGGTTCCGTCCTCGCGGCTCGGGATCGGAGGGGGGGACCAAGGCGAGGGCGAAATGGCCCGATGACAAAGGAAATGTGATCCCCCTTCGCTGCCAAGGTTTCAGAGAGGACGGACGCGAGGAGGAGGAGGGGCGCGGGGCGCGCGCAGAGCTCGGATAGCATTGCACGACGGCTCGCGCGGAGCAGGCAGCGGGTACATCTAATATCTTCCTGCCGATGAATAATTCACGACGGCCCTCGGGGACCTGCGGCCCCGCGCAGCGGCGCGGCTAAACCGGAGGAGAAGGAGCGCGTGGGAGGCGCCCAGGCCCTACAAGGCCGGGGCAAGAGGGCCCCGGGCCGCGTGGGGCGCGCGTGCGTGTTAAGCGCCGGCAGCTCCGCGGGGCTCGGCGGGCGCGCGGGAGACTCCAGGCGCGTGGGGCGCGCGTGCGTACTACCCGCGTGCGGCCGCGGCGGGCCCCACTATCTGCAGCTGCGGCGGGGCTCACCGCCCTTGCAGAGAGGCCGCGCCCGGCCGTGCGCAAGCCCGGAGCGCAGCACGCCGGGCCACCCAGGAGCCCCTGGCCGCCGCGTCATGCGGTGGGGCGGCTGGCATCGCGCGGGGGGACACGGGCTCGGCGTCGCGCCGCTCCCGCCTTTACTAGTTTGGGGAGCCTTCCTGTCCCAAGAAGAGACTAAATCCATTTAAAGAAAAGCCCACGCACGATATACTCGTCGAACCAAATTCTGCCTCTCAAGCCGGGACTGGGATTGCACAGCGGACTTAACTTGGGGGTGGGGGACAATTCCCCTCGGCTGGCGAGAAGCTAAGCTGCAGCTGCTCCAGGAGTCCTCTGACCTCCCTGCCCCCGCTCGCCCCTCGCGTGTCGGGACTTGTTCCGGCGCTCCCGCCTCGGAAGGCGCACGGCTCCCGCGTCCTCCTCCGGGAGAAATCCTTGTCGCCTCTGGAAAGTGGCATTTAATGCCCGCTGCGTCGCGGGTGGCAGCGCGCGGGCCGGACGCGGCGAGGCCGAGCCGGCCGCGCCGCTCTGGTGCCGGCTCCCGTGCGTAGGCCTAATCGATGCCTTTTTTCTGAGTGAGTCGGCGGCTCCCCCACCCACCTCGTCGGCGCTCTCCTCCTCCTCTTCCTCTCTGGTCTCCTCCCTCCTCCGGGCCTGGTTGCAAATGGCTTCGTTCCCTGAGACCGACTTCCAGATCTGCCTGCTGTGCAAGGAGATGTGCGGCTCGCCGGCGCCGCTCTCCTCCAACTCGTCGGCGTCGTCGTCATCCTCGCAGACGTCCACGTCGTCGGGGGGCGGCGGCGGGGGCCCTGGGGCCGCGGCGCGCCGCCTGCACGTCCTGCCCTGCCTGCACGCCTTCTGCCGCCCGTGCCTCGAGGCGCACCGGCTGCCGGCGGCGGGCGGCGGCGGCGGCGCGCCGGGAGAGCCGCTCAAGCTGCGCTGCCCCGTGTGCGACCAGAAGGTCGTTCTGGCCGAGGCGGCGGGCATGGACGCACTGCCCTCGTCCGCCTTCCTGCTCAGCAACCTGCTCGACGCCGTGGTGGCCACGGCCGACGAGCCGCCGCCGAAGAACGGGCGGGCCGGCGCCGCAGCGGGCGCGGGCGGCCACGGCAGCAACCATCGGCACCACGCGCACCACGCGCACCCGCGCGCGGCCGCCTCGGCGCCGCCGCCGCCGCTCCCTCCCGCGCCGCCGCCGCCTGCGCCGCCGCGCTCGGCGCCTGGCGGCCCCGCAGGCTCCCCGTCGGCGCTGCTGCTGCGCCGGCCCCATGGCTGCAGCTCCTGCGACGAGGGCAACGCGGCCTCGTCGCGTTGCCTCGACTGCCAGGAGCACCTGTGCGACAACTGCGTCCGCGCGCACCAGCGCGTGCGCCTCACCAAGGACCACTACATCGAACGCGGCCCGCCAGGTCCCGCTGCAGCCGCTGCTGCGGCGGCGGCGCAACAGCTCGGGCTCGGGCCGCCCTTCCCAGGCGCTCCCTTCTCCCTCCTCTCCGTCTTCCCGGAGCGCCTCGGCTTCTGCCAGCACCACGACGACGAGGTGAGTGTGGGGACCGCTCCCGCGGGGGACTGAGGCCCGGCGACTTGGGCAGCGGGTCTGGGCCCCAGGGGAGCTGCGGGGGTGTTCGCAGGGGTCTCCGGGCAGGTCCCCGATTGAAGGAGAGAGTCTTCTTCCCCTTCCGGATTTTTACATTTTTCTTTTTGACTACGTGGCAGTCAACTGCCATGGAGCCGACGACCCTGTGTGTGCGGAGAAGAGCTGGCTTCTGTGTGCTGGCCACAGAGGGTCCCAGACGCGAACTTCCCCTCCTCCCGCTTCCATATCTAATTTTCTGGCTGGCCAAACGTGGTAATCGCTGTCTCCAGTATAGGCAGGAGCTGGGGTAACACAGATGTTTGACTGTGTAGACCTGGCCTCCGTGGCCGAGGGTCCCTACTCTGCTCCCCCAGACAGCTCCCGAGGTTGGAGATACCCCCGCTCTTTAGAGACTTTGGTTTCCTCGTTTCTGTTTGACAAAACGGGCAGGCTATTGTTTTAAGTAAGGCACGGGATGGAGGCGTGTGTGTGTGTGCGTGCGTAGATGTGGTCTTGTGGGGGTACACTAGAGGCCTCCTGGCATACTGAGGACTCCTGTTTAGGTTTTTCCCCCACTTTAGTTTTGTTTGTTTAAAGTTCCTCGATGGTTGCTTTTAAGTAAGGCATTGGCCAGGAGTTAGGGGATCGAGTGGGTGAGTGTGGGGTACACGTGCCCGAAATGCCCTGGTTTTCCACGTGCGCGATCAGGAGGGCGGACTATACTTGTAGTTGGGATACCTCCTTGTGTGGGATAAGCGGGCAGTTGCGGATCTGTGAGGGCCTTGGGTCTCCACCTCCCGAGGTTCCGTTTCCGTAACGTGGAGAAAAAGCGCGTTCTGGCCCCTGAACCTCCCTTGTGTGGACATGAGCCTCGTGGGCCACCGCTGCGCCCGGAGCTGCGCGTTGGGGCGGGGGGGGGGGGGGGTACCTTGCTGCTTGCCCTCACCCAGCTGGAAGTCCTCGGGCTGCCCCCGCCTGCCCCGGCTTCGGTCTCTCCGGGAACCGGTTTCCCAGGTTGGGAGGTGTCCCCACCCCGTTCAGCCTGTGGCTCGACTGCCCCTGGGGAACAAGCCGATCCCGGCTGTACGCGGCTCGAACCGGGCACGTAGAGCCCGCGGGCTGAAGGGCAGCCTTTGGGCTCACTTGGCTCTTGGCTGTTGGTGGAATAAACCTTTCTTGTATATTTTTCACCTCGTGTACCACTTTAAAGTTATTGGAGCCCATGAGTGAAAGGGGCCGAACGTTTTGAGGCTCAGCCTCTGCTGAGAGGGTCGGTGCCTTGATGGGATCTACCTGTAGTCCCTCGGGGAGACGTGATGCTAGACTCGCCTTGCAGGGGAATAGGAGTCCTTGTGGGAGTCGCCGCCTGAGAGGTGGGGTGGGCGTGCTGGCTGCGAGCGCGGCTGAGGCTTGCCCCGCGCAGCCTTTTCCACTTCTAACCTGTTATTTGGGGAGGAGGGCGGAGCTATTGCTTGCTGGCCTTAAGCCGGCTTCTTCTATTGGAAAAAAGTTGAAATTCTAATCTACTTCTTGTGGATCCCTCATTTTCAAAGTTTCTTTCTGGGTACGAAGCCTAGGCGGGCCGTTATTCTTTGCCTTCCTTTTTTAAAGCTTTGGATGGACTCTTCTGAAAGTTTTCCCACATTCAGGGCTGAATGTTTCTAGCAGATTCTTTCAAAAAATGGATTGAGGTAAAAGAGATCTGAATCCCAATCTCGGGAATGGAAAGAGGGAACCAACTCACTGGGAAGTTTAGTGTCAACGGGGAGGAGGCGGGAGAGGGCGCCTCGAATCCGCCCCCGTTTCCCTCCTGGCAGGGGCGTAGATGGAACCCTCCCTCTCAGCAGTTGAGTTTAAATGTCAGGTTTTATTTATATTCCCAGTTAAAGATCCGTATACGTTTTATTTGGGTTAAAACAGTACATGCTCAGTGTTGCCAGACTTGTAAAAGGTTTATATACTTTTCAAATTATAAAACCATTCAAATAGTATGGGAGTGTGTGAAGTGAGCGGTGTTCCCCTCACCCTGGGAGGTACCTGGATGCCCTGAACATTTCTATTTTTTAACGTGTGCAGTTCTGATGAAGTTGTTGGGCAGAGGCATTAAGATACTACACTGTTAGACCAACTAACCTTTAAAAACACGAAATTTTCTCAGTTTTGAGCAAACTCTACTCCCCCTGCCCCCCTGTTGGTTTTAAAGAAGAAAACTTGGAAATTAATTTTTAGACCTTTTTAATATTTCCTGGGTTTGGAATGTTACCGAATTTAAGTTTAAAGGGACAGACCAGGGCTGTGAATGGGAAAGTCAGATGTTCAGAGGAAAAGCACCTGGTTCACCCAGGGGGTCCCAGCCCTGGCCTAAATTCTTTCTCTCCTTCCAAGGGAGTGATCTTTAATAGTTTCGGAATGATGTGCCTTCAGAAAGCCCCTTTTCCGATTGGGAAAAGAGCCTGAGGTCACTATGGAAGATGACCGCCTTGTCCTCTGATAGTGATGAAAGGAATGCCTAAATCCGTGTGATTTTCAATGGGTACAGTCTGCTTCGATTTTTGAAATGTGCTGTTCTGAGTTGCTCCGGTGTCAACAGGCTCTATGAAATAATTCAGCTTGCCCTTGTCTTATGGTGACTGATGCCACCTGACCTTGGGCAAGGGGACCCCCATGCCTGGCTCTTCCCCTTTAATTTTAGGGAGAGTGCGTCCAACAGTTGGCATCGAGGAGGGTAGCCGGTCGGGTCTCTTCCCCCAAACTGCGTTCCTTAAGCATCCCCGCTAGCGTGACAAGATGGTTCTCTGAGCGTTGGTTTAAAACATTAACCGGAAAACTAAAAGAAGGGAGCTGGGTTTTCCAGCGGAATGAAGGTTGCTTCCTCCTACTCTGTATTTGGTCCAGGCAAGAAACGAGAGTTTGGGTTTTTTGCCTCGGTGGCGGTCAGTCCAAAAGGCCTTCTGGCGGGCGGCCAGGCTGGGAATCGAGCGGGGGGTGGGTGGTCGGCGCCCCGGGACCGCTGGCCGCGCGCCTCCCACGGGGCCTGGGAGTGGCGGGCGGAGGCGACTCGACCAGTCCGGAGCCGGTCTCCGCCAGCCGGACGCGGCGGGCCCGAGACAGGGTCGGCAGGCATCTGCGGGGAGAACTGGGGCGCAGATCTGGACCGGAGCGCGCGGCTCCCGTCGTCACGAGGTGCCCTTAAATGTTGTGTTGCTTGCACGTGGGAAGCAAGCTCTTCCTTGGCTGCCTCGGAGGCGACACTAGGAGTAGAAAGGGTGTGTGTGTGTTCAGGGCCGGGCGGCAGCGCTCTGTAAATGGGAGAAGCTGAGTGGGGTCTGAGCCTGTTCCGGTCCCCGGAAAGGCCCTGTCACTTGGGAGTAGGGCAGGGGTGACCTAGTTGCCATCTTGAGCTGAGGGTTTCTTTGTAGACCCCGAAGATGGCAATGTTGGTTCCCAGTTAGGAAGGTGGGAGTGGGGGTGGATTTTCCTGAGTTTGCTGAATGGAAAGTGGGATGAAGGGACTAATGCAGTTTATTTCTGTGTGTGTGTGTATGTAACAAACTCCCTGGAAGATAGGTTCTAGAATTCCAATTCAATATGATCCTAAATGTTGACCCCAAATATTGAGGAAACCACTCTCCAAAAATCAGCTCCAAACAACCTGGAGGAAGAAGGTTTGCTGCCTAAAATAATTGATTGTGGAATGTACTCTTGTATCTTATTTTGAATAAGTTCCTATGAATGGCGACTTTACCCTAATTGGCATCAATATATTTTATTCTGTATTTGCAGAGGCTAAGTTTTCTCAGGCATGCATCCCTTTGTGTTTTAAAATTATGTGTGTGCCTTGTAAATTGTAAAATTTATAGTAAGAGGTTTTTTTGTTTAAGGACAAGAGTAAAAAATGAGTAAAAATGTGCATTCTAGTTGTTTCTGCTCTGCATCCTCTACCAGTTCGATAGGACTTGGTAGATGTATGTCTACTTAGCACACACATCTCACCTATTTACCGGAAAATCAGACCTTCCATACCTTGGAAATAGTTGGAAGGTTCCTGCTTTGAATCCAGTTCAGCAGGTGGATATTTGTAGATTGAAATCTGTTGAATTATGAAAATGTTTGAGGAAAACCTCCGGGAGAGAAATGTTCACTATTGACTTGTCAGTATGTTAATTTTGAATATAATCTCTACACTGTGAACTTTAAAAAAATATTCACATGTGATTGGAGGAATGTGCCTGGTCTTCCATAAACTGCACAAAGATGAGTTTCACCAACATGGCTCCCAGGCAAGTGGCTAGTTTGGCAAGCTGTGCTGGTAAGGTTGCCTCACAGGCACAGCCGAGAGTCAGAAAGGATGCTGGTGATCCTGAGGCTGTTGTGGAATAAGTGCTGTCTCTGGAGACTTATGACCAATTTTTCTTGCTAAGGAGTAAACACTAGTTTGAGAGTTGCATAGACTTAGTTTTGGTCTACAGGATCTTTATTTCCAATGCTAGGAATATATATTTTGCAAACAAGGAAAATATTTTAGGAAGAAAATGGGTACTTTCAGTTCGTTTGATAGCACTATACGTTCTTTATGATTCAGTGTTTACAAGTTAAATAGTTGTAGGACTAAAGCAGTCTGAAAGTGTTTAAAGACTGAGTAAAATTGCCTTTTTCCATCCCAGCTTTCCTTCCCATTTTAGCTACTTATAAATGCTAATTCCAGGGAGTCCTTTTCAGATTTCAGGGCACTAAAACCAACATTAAAATGTAGAGTTTCCTAATTTCTCTGCACATGTAAAATTTTGAGCACAACTGTTTTGCTTCTTATGTTTTCATTAAAAAAAAAACAACCAACTTCGCATATGTAGAAAAGGAGTTAGCTTTGGAGGAAGCCATAAATGAGGTGAAACGGTTCAAATTCTTTTGTTGTTGAAGTAGTTTGCCAGGAGAAGAAAGAGTTTATAAACTTTTTCTGCTTATGAAGAATTTTAACTTACTTGATAATTCTATATAGCTCTCACATTTAACCCCCTCCAAATTTTATTTCCTTTGGGGCTTACTGAAGTCACATGGGTTGCTTATTCTCACCAGTTCCTCTCACAGGGCAAGGTTTATTTCAGATGTATTCATTCTTAGGGAATAAAGGACCAATTCGATGTCATTCTTCATGACACTTGAACGAAAGATTGAGAAGAATTCTACCACTCAGGCGGTTTCCTCCTGCCTTTCCCCATAACACTAACAAAGAGTTCAGGGCTTGACTCACTGAGGCTGTTTGTGCCACCTCTGTTATTTTGGAAGGGAGGGAAAAGGTACTGATAAGAATTACAGTCGCCCAAAGGGAGCAAGATGCCACCCTCGCAGCCCACTCTGTTCTGGCTTCCCTTGAGGTTTCAAGTTTTGTGACTTGGAGGAGGAAGCCTGAGCCATCTTTCCTCTTCAGCTGATGCGACCTCCCGCTTCTTCAGTCCTAAATTATTCTCCTCCCTTTGAGGTTTTGTCTGTATCCACAAACCTAGTTGACTGAAACCAGATTGACTGTTTTGATTGACAAGGCTCTGACTTGTTAACAGAAAAATTGGGAGGGGTGTGGGGGGTTGAGCGTAGGCAATTTACATCTGAAACTTTGGCTTAAACCGTATTCCAGCGTAATTCTTTGCCTCCTCAGAGGGCATCTTCCACTTCCTTCGTGTTTTACTTTGCTTGCGGTTGGCTTTGAAGGTAGGGTGGAATGAAACAGGGGAAGACCCCTAACTCCTGGCTTTCATCTCCCACTCAAAACCAGCTGAAATTTGGGGAGATTCTGGTTTAATCTGAAGCTATCAGACCAATGTTTTGTTTTGTCCTCTTTTATGTAGATTTTTCTTACCTGAGTGTCAGTTCCTACCAAGTGAGTCCTGTTTTTAGTACATCTGTATAATGATCCCAGTTTAAGGATCAGTAGACATGAGAAATTAGTAATTTGTTCAAAAACAATATTCCACACAGTTGCCCTAAGGAAGTGGTGGTCTTTTTTTTTTTTTTTTTAATTAAGTTTTTATTGAAGGATAATTGCTTTGCAGAAGGAAGTGGTATTCTTTAGTGATACTGCTTTCAGTAATATACAGACTACAAGTTGAAGTTGTAAATATTGGGAAGAGGAGTCCTGATCATGAATAAGGGCATAATTTATTTAAAAAAATTTTTTGGCTACACCAGGGGGCATGTGGTATCTTAGTTCCCCAACCAGGTATCAAACCCACGCTCCCTGCAGTGGAAGTGCGGGAGTCTTAACCCCTGGACTGCCAGGGCTAAATTCTTGACTGTGATTGCTTATCTGACAAACTTGTGCAAATTGCACATTCTGCCGACATTAATGGGACTTGCATGAAGCAGAGCAGTGTGCATGAGACAATGAAGTGGATCAGGTCAGTTGTGTAGACTAGGGGCTCCCTTCCTGGCTCCCACACCCTATGAATTTTGAGGGTCCCTGAGTTGGTTTTGAGCCTCTGTCAAAAGTCAGCAACTGTATCCTTTAGTTGTCACTCCTGAAAAGTTCAGTCAGCCGTTTCCTTCCATCTAGCCTTAACTGTTCACAATTGAAGATGTGTGTGTGTGTTTTCTTTTCTTGAAATGACAATAGGTTTTTGCAAACTTCTTTCATATCTTTGACCAACTGACATAATTCTAAAGGTGTTCTTCTAAGAAAAAGTCTGGACATGGAGATTTTGCTGCACATGGATCTGATAGAACATCTTCAGCACAGGTGTTTAAAAAAACCAGAATGGTGAAGAGGTGGCATCAGCAGTCATGATTACGGTGTGTTTGGGCAGACCACATTGAAGATTTTGGTCTGTATCCTCTACCTCTCTTTAAGATAAGTGTCAGAGGAAGATCTTTTTCTGAGGATCATCTCTAGGCTTGTACTGGATAAGTGCTGAGCAGAAAAGTGGATATAGTAGAGGACATTTTGGTATAGTTGGAAAAATGTTTTTTTTTTAGGTTTATTTTTACTTAACCACTCTTAGACAATGTGGTTTTGAGATTTCTTGTGCTACCTTAGTTTTCTCATCTGTAACACTTAGCAGTGTTGTAAGCATTCCAATTAATATATTTAAAGTGTCTTATAGCACACTAGAAGGCAATTGTAAATATTTTTTAAATTATTTATTTATTTATTTGTGTTGGGTCTTAGCAGGCATGCCGATTTAGTTGCTCCCTGGCATGTGGGATCTTAGTTCCCCAACCAGGGATGGAATCTGCTTCACCTGCCTTGGTAAGCCAGATTCTTAACCACTGGACCACCAGGGAAGTCCCTGTAAACATTTTTTTTAATTTTTTTTATTGATGTGTAGTTCATTTATAATATTATTAATTTTGTTAAATAGCAAAGTAATTCAGTTAATACATATATACATTATTCCTTTTTTTAGTATTTGTTTTCCATTATGGTTTTATCATAGGATACTGAATAATGGTTCCCTGTGCTGTACAGTAAGAGGACCTTGCTGTTTGTAATTAATAAGCTGTTGAGTTTTGAAGCAGACTCCTCACCCCATCCTTTTGCCTCCAAAGAGGATGCTGTAGAAGAAAACTGTTTGCCGATGTTGGAAACTGGCTTCTGTCAGTTTACTCTGGTCTAATTGGAAAGATGCAGTGATTCTTTCAAGTAATGGAAGGTAAACTGGAGAGACATGCATAAACTTCATTTCACTCCAGAAAAACTAGCCCTCAACTTTAACTTCTGGTCTAGACCGTCTTTGGGTTACAGGGCTCCCTGAGCCCAGCGGAAAGATGGGCACAAGTGTCTTTACAGGCTACATCAATGCTTGTGGCTTTTTTATTTTTGGTGGAAGGCCAGTGTTTGTGTTTACATTTTATATGATGTGTTGAGAATCATTAATCTTTAAAGTCTTGATTTTTGGGGGGACCATGGCATTTCAAGGAAAGAGATCAACTTGCTCAAGGGAACAGTTTGATTTCATAGACTGGAATATTTTATAAGCTCTAATTTCACGGTGTTATCAGTTGCGTGTTTAGGTGTTCCCGAAGAGGAAACCTCAGTTATCACAAGAAAGGCCTTAAATCATGATAGAAAAACTGCTGCTTTACAAATGGGGAGACAGGCTGGGGTGGTGAAGTGACTTTAGCAGGAACTTGCCTGGTCCAGCACTCTGCTCTGCTAATTTATGTACAGTATTTGGCAAATATATTATTATGTCTTAAAATATTTCTGTATTTATGTGGCTGCACTGCGTCTTAGCAGCGGCATAGGAACTCTTAGTTGCAGCGTGTGTAACTTAGTTCCCTGACCAGGGGTGGAACCTGGACTCTGCATTGGGAGTGCAGTCTTAGCCAGGGAAGTCCAGAATTATATTTTTGAAACTAGTCCTTAAAAGTCTGAAATTTAATGCTAAATTTATTGTTTGAATCTTTAGCTTCTTGTGTTTTATTTTGGTTTTGGTCTTTTTTTTTTTTTTTTTTTAATAAGGAGAAAATTAGACATACATGTAATTTACAGCTGGAGCCTTCCTGGGCTCAGTGGTAAAGATGCCAGCTGCTAGTGCAGGAAACACGGGTTCAGTCTCTGAGTTAAAAAGATCCCCTGGAGAAGGAAAGGGCAACCCACTCCAGTATTCTTGCCTGGAGAACTCCATGGACAGAGGAGCCTGGTGGGCTACAGTCCATGGGATCACAAGGAGTCAAACACGACTTTGTGACTGAGAATGCACGCACAGGTACAGCTTGGCAAAAGCAAGTGTGACCATTGTTGCTGTGACTGCCTCTCCTTCTAGAGTTAATGTGTTGTCAGAGCAGTAATTTAGCAAGGAAGAGGCCTTGAGTTTAATCTCTTGAAATGATGCATAAGTCTCATAGGAGGTCTCTCAGTATCGAAGTGAGAAGGATGCTTCCTCTGCCAACCACCTCTAACACAGGCTCACCCTGAGGCCTCAGCACGTCAGAGCAAATATTCTAACACCAGTGGGTTTGGGGCTTTTATGCCAGATCTGGCCTTGGTTGATGTTGGTGGCCTTAAGGACCAAATTGAGAAAGATGATTTCTGGATTGCTGGTTCCCAGTGGTGATGGAAAATGGTGGTGCTGCCTTTATTTTCTTATCAGAAACAAAGGAGACTTCTTTTTCAAGCCACGGAATGGGAAGATGCTTGTAGCTTCTTGGTAAGAAGACCTGGGCTCACAGCCCAGTGTCACCCTGAAGTAACTGTGAGACCTTGGACAAGTCACTTATCCTTGATTTCTGATCTTTCAGATGGAAATGGTTGAAGTAGTTTTTGAGAACTTTATGGAGGGAAGTTATGATTTACATGAAGATGCTTTGAAGAAGGAGCTAGAAAAAATGTTTTCAGTATCGTGAAAAAAATTTGGCTTCAACGTTTCCTGCAAGTTGCAGTCAAACGGGTAAAATTCCTTCTTCATGAAATTAAATAAGCTGCTTATCTTTCTTAAAAAATGTTTTCTGGTTGATGGCCAAATGATATTTGATACCATGAAATAATTGGGGCAGTTCCTTATTGCTGACAGAGGACTTGATGTGTTAGGATTTGTCATCAAAACACTTGGATGTCTGCTGCTTAGAATTGTGCTCTTTGCCAAGCCTCTGGTTAGTCTCGCTGGGAGGATGAAACTGGAAGAAAGTTGTTTGAATGGGGCAGAGGGATTCTTGGCTTCCTGTGTGTCTACTTTATATGTGGTTTTATTTACATTACTAGAGGAAATCTAAATGTTAAAGCAAGCTCTCATGGCCTCTGAACAGGTTCTGATAGGGAGCTGAGTTTGGGCTGAAAGACAGGAATCTTGGAGAACGATGGGATTTAGGTAGAAGATGGAAAGAAGGCAGGAGTGGTTTTTGGCTTCTAGCAGCTGCATTGGCTTGACTATAGAGTGTTTGTGATTGCGATCTTTTATCTGATTTTGCCTTTCAGCATCCCTAAGAAAGGTGTTAGGCTCCCCCTCCCCATCTTGTAAAATTGAAGTATAGTTGATTTACTGTAGTATATTAATTTCGGATGTACAGCATAGTGATTCAGTATTTTTATAGATTATACCGTTAAAAGTTATTCCTAAATAATGAGTATGAGTTCCTCTGCTGCACAGTATATCCTTGTTGCTTGTGCATTTTATACACAGTACTCTGTCCCTCTTGATCCTATGCCCCGATCTTGCCCCTCCCCACTGGTAACCACTAGTTTGTTTTCTGTGTCTGTGCGTGTTTCTGTTTTGCTGTTTCCTGTTTTTATTTTTTAGATTCCACAAATAAGTGATGTCATACTTTTTGTCTGACTTTTCACTAAGCATATTATATTCTCTGGGCCATTTACATTGCTGCAAGTGGCAAAGTTTCTTTTTGTGGCTGAGTAGTGTATATATCTCTTTTATCCCTTCATCTGTGGAGGGACACTTCAGTTGCTTTCTTGTCTTCGTTATGGTAAGTAGTGCTGCTGTGAACATTGGGTGCAGGTATCTTTTTGAAGTTTTAATTTTTCCAGATACCTATCCAAGAGTGAAATTACTGTAGTTTTAGAGGTCCATTCCTTTTTTTTTCCCTCCTGCCATCTGCACACCTTGCGTGATCTCCCTTCTCTGACCAGGGACCAGACTCAATAGCTGCAGTGAAAGCACTGAGCCCTAACCGCTGGACTGCCAGGGACTTCCCTTTTTAGGAGGGTGACTATTGATAAGTAGAGGAAATAGCTGAGCTTATCAGTCTGGAGCCAGAGTCACGTTTAGTTACTGTAACAGGTAATTTAACGTAAAGCGTTATTGACTGTTATTTGAGTTCTTCGTGAGTTTTTATTTGGGAAATTGCAATGCAAGGAGAGACGCTACTTGCATGCCTGGCTGGCGGGTAGCAGCTGTGGGAAGCAGCTCCCTTCCTTGGGTTGGGAGATGAGAAGAGGAAAAAGTTGGGAGTTGTTAATACTCCTGTGGGTTCCTGCGGGTCAGGTCAGCGTTAGAAACCTGAAATCAGGTGCTGCCACTGGAACGACTCGTGACGCTGGATTAGAGAAGTCTGTTGAAGGAAGTGCACACCCAGGAAGCAGAACTCCTAGAGCAAAACCTTTCTCCCCGTCAAGTTCCCTAGTGTTGGAGTCACAGGGATGCAGCTGGCAAAGCAGAGGTGTGGCCCACTCGGGGGGTGGGTTTAAGCTAAGAAGCAGTCAGACCTCGGTAAGCAGCACTTCGTGGAAGATGGACTCCCCCTTGGTGCTTGATTCCATTTGAAAATTTCATGAAAACGTGGGGGAGACCCTGGGCTGAGGGGGACTAGAAGGTAGCCGGAGTTAGCAGTGCCCAGTCCCGTCTGTGTGTTCACACTCGTGCTAACCCAGCTTGCTATTTGCTAACCCAGCGTGCTAACCCAGCAGGCAGCACTCAGCCGCGCCCTGGGCTTGCTTACAGGGGGGACACAGCCTCTGTTGTTCCCAGACCTGTGTGTGTCCTCCCGTGTGTGTACGTGGTCAGGCTTTCCGTCGTGTCCGACTCTTTTTCGACCCAAAGGGCTGTAGCCCTGTTTCCTTCTCCAGAGGATCTTCCTGTCCCAGGGATTGAACCCACATCTCCTGTGGCTCTTGCATTGCAGGCTGATTCTTTACCGCTGAGCCACCTGGGAAGCCCTGTGTCCTCCGTACTTGTTTGTATAAATTACACAGTTTTAAGTAAAAATGAAATCGGTGCAGAAAATTTCTGTGTAAGCAGACCTGTATGCCTATGAACTCAGCTTTGGTGGAAAGTAGGAGGCCCTGGGGACAGAGCAGTGAGCAGAACAGCCTTGAATCCCTTTTCTTCATGGGGCCTGTTTATCCAGCCAGCTTGCTACTGGGGGACTCGCCCTTCTTCCTCAAAGGCAGTGCTCTGGGCCAACAGCTCTGGTGCACAGGGACTGCTGTGGGAACCTCCCTGACTGCACTCTAGACCCTTCCAGCCCATCAGGGCTCTGACCTCATGGAGGGGAGGAGCCTTGGCCCTGCAGGAAGGAGCTCGGGTCCCTGCTTCCCCTTCCTCTCCTCCGCCTTTGGGATGACCTGCCCCCCAGGCTTTGCCCTACAGTTGAGGGGGCAGTTTCAGCTGCAGAGCCCAAGGCTGAGAGGGAAAACCTCATTTCTGACTAAGTTCAGTGATTTCTTCTTTAGTGTTTTTGGCATTGGTTTTTGCGTATTGAGGTAAACATATACATCGTAAAATTGATCTTTCTTTTTTAGCGTACACTTCTGCACCTTTTGACAAGGGCGGAGAGTGCCATCACTCCAGGCTCTAAAGAGCACCTCATCACCCCACAATACCCGTCTCAGAGCCTCAGGCAGCCTCCGACCTCTTCTCTAGTCCTCTGGTCTGGTCTTCTCCAGAAGGTCATGAAATGGCATCTGAGAGTGTTGGATCCTCGAATCTGGGCCTTTTCCACTTGCCAGGCTGCGTTCACAAGTCCTCGCAGGTGGCAGGTGGTTGGTGTCAGTGGTTCCTCCCTATTTCTTGCTGAGTCGTTTTCCACCGTATGAATGTACCATAGTTTTCACATTCCCCAGCTGAAGGGCGCGTTGTTTCCTGTTTTCAGCCATGGTGACTGTGTTGATGCCTGAAATAGGAGTAGTGCTGTGTTGAGTCTTGGTGGTCACTGTCACCAGCTGGAGTCCCGATTTTCATCCTGGAACATTTGTCAGCAACGTTGAGTGGCTCTGAGACTAGTTCCCACATCACTCTGTAGGATGCTAACAGTTGCATTTGTCTGCCTAGGGCTGTCTTTTCTGTTTGAGGATCAGATGGGGTATTTCCTGATGAAAAAGTGCAGGGTACACTACATATATATTTACATGAACAAGGACTCACTGTAGATCACAGTGGGTGATCTGTACTCAGTATTTTGTATTAACCTATAAGGGAAAAGAATCTGAAAAGGAAGGAATATATACTTTAACATAGGTGTGAAACTGAATCCTTGTGCCATACACCTGACACTAACGTGATACTGTAAATCATCTTTTCTTTTTTTAATACAAAATTTAAAAATATAAGTGAAGACAGAAATTCAGAGTTGCAGGAGCTGCTTTGGAGGCTGTGCTGCAGGGGACAGGGGAAGCATCTGTCTGCCCCCCAGTAGCCTCGCCCTTTGTTGATTTTTTTTTTCCCTCTGCCCTTTATTAATAACTTTACAGAACAATTCTCTTTGGTTTTTATTTCCATTTTATTATATTAACTTTATCAGAGCTTTCAGGAGGCATATACAAAGAGGAAAATTTGTCTTTACCAGTTTAACCAGATTTTTTAAAAGCTACATGGGTGCATGTAAAAAATAAATATAACTCTGATCAGTGATGGACCACCCCAAATATCTGGAGCTTTTAGGGGAGTCCTGGAAAAAATCGCTTCCGTGGAGTGTAGATGGACAAGTGTCTCCATTGTAAATGGGAGATTAATAGGGGAAAAGGACATTTCATATTGAGGTTGTTGATACTTATGGTGGTGAATAGAACCAAGTTACGAGGGCCTAGCAGAATCCTTTCCGAGCCCGAGATAGCAGTTCCTTGTAGGCAACATTTGAGGTTCACAGCAGCTGCTAAGTCTCTAATCTTGTTATTCTCCCTTAAGTATGCTGTACAGTAAAAAGACAGGTGTGCCTTGAGATCTAAGAACGGAGGTGAAGTTGTTAATTACATTGAAATCTTAGTAACATACAGGAACATGCAAAGAACGGCACTCTATCTGGGCATCTCAGACTGAAAATGCAGCGTGTTTAGAATTGGGAAAGTAACCATTTTTCCCTCATAAAAGGGATGGTGTTCACACTTGACTGTTTCCAGCATTCATATACGTGTTTTCTCCCCCTGCATTGGTCGTATGGGGTCTACTGCAGAACCAAGCTCAGAATTTTTCTGAACGTAATGTTCATCAGTGTCTATTTGTTCTAGCCTCCTGGAACTTACTTTCAAGGTTTTTTTCGATGGTTTGCCTGTTGGGATGCAAAATCAATTCTCTTCTTCTCCACCAAAGGAAAAAAAACGTCGTGGAAAGCCACAGATAAATATATGGGAATAAAATCTAAGAAATGCATAAGATGGAATGATGAGGATGAGGAGGAGATATTTGGCCTTAGTTTGGGAGAAAGGATTGCGTTTCCAACTCAATACAATACAAGCCCCGATGTTGGCTTGTATAGCTTGGTGAGGCTTGGGTGTTGCATGGGGGAAGCCCACAGTGTTCTGAGGTTCCAACAGGTTAAGAAAACAGGAGTCTAAACAAATAATTGGGGCGGTATCTCTGTCCTGTCTGCCAAGCTTTTCTCATTTTGGTTCCTTGACTTTGAGTTGGCATTTGCACATGTTGCCACTCACGGTGGGAAGGTCTCATCCCATCTTGGGGGTAAAGGCAGACAGGTTTGCCTCAGTGACCTCAAAAGAGGAACCCGGATGAGTGCGTGCTTAATAAAAACCTTTCAACATTTGCAAACATTTGATCGGGTCCATGAAAGGGGGAAGAGGTAACAGTTTTGTTTAAAATTTGTGTTCTTTTAACAACATTGAGAAGTTTTTTTCCTTTCTTTCTTTGACTGACTTGGGTTTTTTTCCCTTAACTGAGTTTTGTTTTGCTTTTTCCTTACCTGAGTTGTGCCTAAGACTTCCCAGCGCTTGTCATTCGGGTGGTGATTTTTCTGAATACGTATATGTCTGTGACTGTTATTTATTTGACCTTTCCTTCCTTCCTTCAGCCTGCTCAGCTTGTAGTTGCTGGATGAATGAAAAATTGAGAGTTTTCTCAGAGCGACTTTGTGTTCCCTCCCAGGAATACTTGATTTGGCCCACTTAACTTGAATCCTTGTTTTTAATTATACAAGTAACACATAAATATCTTTGTTAGGATGATCTGTAAGAAATTTTTTTTAAGTATACCCCCAGACAAAGTGTGTAATTTGGGTGTGTTTCCTACCAAACCTTTACAGCTGTTCACACACACACAGACACACACACACGGAGTATAGAAATACAGTCTTAATATAGACATTTTCCTGTACTTACTTTGCTAGTGATTACTGCTCCAGGCTTGGTGTTCGTGCTGTGGAATTTATTTAGCTGTTCCTTTATGTGGGAGTTTTCTCTGCATTGGCCATTGCCACTTATTTGTGTCCCTGTGACTCAAGAGCCCCCCAGCCAGGGACTTACACGCAGATACCAGCAAGCCACATTTGAAATGTTAATTTGCCTTCCTGCCAGCCACATTTCCTCCCACCCAATCCGGCCCTGTTGCCATCAATCTAATGGGAGAAAAATGGCTCGTCCGTTGACTGACTTTGCATTTCTGTGATTGCTGTGGGGCGGGTGTCTTTTTGTTTATTGACCATTTGGATTCCCTCCCCAAATTGCCTTGGTTCCTGGGTCTCTTTTCTGGGTTTAAAAAAAAAAAATCAATTCGTAGGCATTTTGGATAAATACTGCTCTTTCTTCCAGCAGATTTTTCAGAGTCCTTGGCTAGCCTCAGTTTAATTTAACTTGGTATACATTTTAAATTTCAGTACTTGGTATACATTTTAAATTTCAATACTGACGATTGTCTTTCATTGTCTCTGCATACTGTGTCTTTAATCATATCTTACAATATTTTCTTAGTGTATCTTAGGAGGTGGGATCTAATTTTATCTGGAATGAACAATGATCCTGAGGTCCTGACTGTGAGTGAACGGTCTCATTTCCCCTCTTTCTCGGAACCCTTAAATTTCTGGGAAACAGTTGTGACTGTCCACGGGGGGCGAAGAGAAGGGAGTATTAAGACCTTTGCTCAGTGAATGCCAACTGGGTTGCAGTTTAATGTATGTATATTGGATGTTCGTGCTCTGTGGTCGTATACAGGTGATCTCTTAAAAATCTCTTTGGTGTTGGATGGCTATTAAGGAAATAGACAGCAGGTAAATGGTAATGCTTGGTTTGGTGTAGGCCCATTAGACATCAGTCAGTGGGCTTTTGTTTGTTATTATGTTTTTAAAATTGTATTTTTAGCTGCACTAGGTCTTGGTTGCTGCTCGCGGGCTTTCTCTTGAGATGGCTTCTCTTGCTGTAAAGCCCGGGCTTAGTTCCCTTGTGGCCTGTGGGATCTTCCTGGACCAGGGACAGAACCTGTGTCCCCTGCTTTGGCAGGCAGAGTCTTAACACTGGACCACCAGGGAAGCCCATCGGTCAGTGTTTAAGCACAGGTGGTTCTGTCGCCTACTGTGTGCCAGTTATTGGGCAGGGTCCTGCAGACCTGCCTTTTCTTCCCTGAGTTTTTAATCTTCATTGGGTTTTTTAACTGGAAGAGAAGCAAGTAGTCATTTTAATCCAGGCAAGTGCTAAGTAGCTAAAAATATACAATTTGCTAATTCCACTCCCCAGATGTAACTCCTGGTAACAGGCTGGATTCTGTCATTGGTCTCCTTTCCTGTGCTTTTGCACCATTATCTTCATGACTGTATTTGTCATTTAATCTGTGATAGGGCACACTCTGATGTTAATAAAGTTGCTTGGAAAGCATCATTTGTAATACACCTGTTGTTCTACATCTCGCTTTGTCTTTGAGACCTAGTAGCCATTTATCATCATCTTTGCTGAGGTGTAGTGTCGGCATAGTCAAATGCACCCATTTTAAAGCATTTATTTATTACTATTTGACTTCACCAGGTCTTAGTTGCCATTTGAGGGATTTTTAGTTGCAGCTTGCAAATTCTGAGTTGGGGGACCTGGTTCCCTGACCAGGGATCGAAAATTGGTCCTCTGCTTTGGGATTGTGGAGCCTTAGCCACACCGGACTACCAGGGAAGTCCCAAACACATTTTGGTGGTGAGTTCGGGCAAATTTATACATCTGTGGTACCACCACCACGATCATGATGGAACATTTCTACCACCTTAGAAGGTTCCGTTGCCACAGTAATCTTTCAGAGCTCGTGTCTGGAGAATTTGGCCTGCTGCTCTGGTCTTGGGAGGATTTATGGAGACGAGAGCGGGACACAGACCTTTGGATGTGAATTAGACGGATGGCAGCGTTGCCGGGTCTGATGTCCTGGTTTATTGCTGAGGTGGGGGGAGCTGTAAAACACCCTAAAATCTTGACCCTTGAGAGGCATTTTATCCTCTGCAAAGGCCCAGATTCTCTCTTTCTTTCCTGTCTTAAACATTTGCCATTTCAGGGCCACAATGCAAATGGTCAGGGAACATTGTTTTCCAGCAAGCAGTTGCCTGCTGGGAGGCAAATTCCTCAAGGATTGCTCGGAAAATGTGGAAGTAAATTCCGTTCAATCAACACACTTCTCATTGAACCCCGGCCGAGTGTCTGCCCTCTCCGGGTGTTTGAAGACACAAAGGACTGGAACGGAGGTTGCCTTCTGGGGACCCTTACTTACATCACCATACAGGGAACTAGAGCAACCAGGGATTTGGGGTATTCTGGGGAGTCATGTGCATGTAAAAGCATTAAGTTGTTGTTGATGAGATGTTACATGCTCACATGTTAAAAAAAAAAAAAAACTGTTCCAGGGCTCAGGAAGGCGTAATGCAGTAGAGGGGATGAAGTCCTCCCAGCAGAGTGCTGGAGTCCTGTGTCCTTTGAGCAGGGGCCCCCAGCCTCCGGGATCTGGTGCCTGGCAATCTGAGGTGAAGCTGATGTAATAATAATAGAAATAAAGTGCGCAATAAATGCAATGCCCTTGGATCATCCCAAGCCACCCCCACCCCATCCATGGAAAAATTGTCTTCCACGAAACTGGTCCCTGGTTCCAAAAAGGTTGGGGACCGCTGCTTTAGAGGGTTCTTATCATTGAATCTAGGCCCATGTGGTCCCAAACATTTCTGAAAAAAACTCATAGCTTTCCAGGCCTGCCAAGTCAATTGGGGTGACCAGTTGGTAACTTCCATTGCTGAAGACTCCCTGTTCAGAAAATTTTGGTTTTGAATTTCTTGGAAAAGTCTTGAGTTGTTACTGAGGACACTCACTGCACTTTGGGGTGGTGGCAGTTCCCTGCCCCAAACGGGCTGTGGCTGTGTCATTCACGGCCACCTTCCACTGGTTTTAGGCCGCTTTGCATGTGCAGACCCGAGGAGCTTCTTTAGTAAGTTGATCATTGAGTGCTGTTGCAGGGGAGGAGTCCTTAACCCCCAGGCACTGTCGGGATCCAGAGTTGGTTTCTGCCGTTTTCCTCTTTCCTGAGGTTTGGCGTCCGCCCCCAGCGAAACCTGGGTCTGCCTGCAAAGGAAGTAGTATTTTGCTGAGCCGAAGCTGGGACGGAATCAGGGTTGGATACTGTGAGAACCGGATACAAGGCCTGAAAGAGAATTTTTTTTTTTTTCTTGCAAGGGGAGAGGGGTGAGAGTGAGGTGGGACCCACCCAGGTAGAGGGCGAGGACCTCCGGGAAGAAAGGCCTGGGAGCCTTTGAGGGCGTCTGCAAAACTGGGAAGCGCTTTGCTGGGTACCCTGTGGCGATTAGAACGTTATCTGCAGAAAAGCAAATGTTCAACCAGTGTTTGCGGAGTTAATTCAAACAGGCTCCAGGGAGCGGTTGGGCCCCTTGCAAACCTGTGGCTGGGGATGCTGAAAGGAGTCACCCTTGCTTGGAACCATCTCCGCCCTCAAAAAGGGAACGCTACAGTTGTGTCAGCCTTCCCGTCGTCTTCACTGAGGCCCTGGAGTCTCTCATCTCCCCTCAGGTTGTCTGCAGGCTCTGTCCACTGTGGTCCCCAAAAGCGGGTGCCCAGCACACCGGCCAGAGCCCAGGCTAATCTCCCCAGACCCCACCCCAGCTGCACCCCTCCTTCCAAATGTCTTTGGTGCTGGGGATCCCTGAGTGGAACCTGTCTGGCATCATCTGTGGTGATGTAGGAGCTGTCGTTTTAAAAAACCGGCCCGTGAATCCCACCCTCTGGTTTTGAAGGACAGTGAAATGTTTGCAAAGGGTTACTGTAAAAGCCAGCCCCTGGCGGGAATACAAAGAAGACCCTCAAGATAAAGTTAATGATTACATTTGGAGCTTTTGGCCTGCTTCCTTTAGAGAGTTTTCTCTCTTGAACTTTACTCCATCACAGCTAGGGACCCTGCCCCCCCAAACTGCATTCTGTGTTGAGAAGGTTGGATTTTAGTGTCTGAGATGGAGTTCTTCCTTGGGCCTTCCTGTCCGTGTGAGGGGCGCGGAGGGGAGTGGGCTTCTGCCCCAGGGCCTCTGGCTGGGGGCGCTTTTTTCTGCCCAGTTTTGTTTGGATACCACCCCACCCCCATGCTTGGGGCAGCAGGAGTTCCTCCCCAGGCCCTTTGTTCCTCCTGAGGGCGGGAATGGCGGCCTCCTGGAATGTGGATGCCCTGGCCTGAGTGGCCAGCACCACTGAAGCCTGGTCTCTGCTCCTGGGGCAGCTCTTAGGGCTCGGGTGGTGGGGGTTGGGGGGTGATGCGTCAGACCAGCTCAGTCACCCCTGGGCTGCGTTAAGTGGACCCGTTTTAGTGCTTACCGTAGTCACACGAAACACCCCTCCGCCCATTAAAAACAAAACTAAAAAAACCCTGGTTGCTGTGCTAATGAGTAACCTCAAAATTCCAGGCTCCCCTTCTCAGGGAGTCACTTCACCCAGCTGGGACACCCCCCATCCCCAAATCACCAGGAAGCCTCCTGACCAAGATTGCAGGCTCTGGCACGCCCCGCTTCATGCCTAGTTTGTAAATAGTAAGCAATTTCTTAATATGTCCCGTGCAGTGTTTGGGACACGCTTGCCAAACATTGTTGTCTGTTGGAAATTAAAATTTAACTGGGCTGTGCTATAGTTTGTATGACTGTTCTCCGGACACTCCTTAAAGCTACTGCAGGGGCTGAAATCCAGTGAAAGGCTCCCGCGGCCACCCAGCCCCCTGGCAGGACCCACCCCTCCCCCACGCTGCCTTTGGGCCCTACAGACCAGGGGGCCTCAACCTCTGGGAGCTAATGCCTGATGCTCTGAGATGGAGCAGATGTAACAATAATAGAAGTAAAATGCATGATAAATGGGATGCGCTTGAATCATCACGAAACCATTCCTGGTTTTTGGGAAAAAATGTCTTCCATGAAACCAGTCCCGGTCCCTGGTGCCTAAGGGTTGGGGGCTGCTATAGACTCTTTTGGTGAAGAGTTCTCCTAGGTGACAGCAGTTAGTCACAGGACAGAATGCCCAGAACAGGAGCCCTCTGACCTCTTCACCCCCACCCCAGCCACTGGGGATCCTTGCTGAAAATGGTGGCAGAGAGATGGAGGCTCCGCTTGGAAACCAGATGCCAGCTCAGAGGTGGGAGAAGCTTAGCTCTCGACCGTACTCCTGGTGCGTTGCTGCCGAAGACCCCAGCCATCATGGGGGGTGGGGAGGCACACTCCTGTCTGAAGCGTTTGGGCATTAGTTTAGGAAAAGCAGTTTTGGGATTTCTACAAGAGGATTTTAGGGGAGTCTCGTCCCACATACCATAGGGCTTCTGGGCACTTGTATCTGCTTTTCTCTAGCAAGAGAGAGAAAGATGGTCTCTTCAGGATTTCAGCAGGAGTTACTGTACCGCGGGGAAGAGAAGCCCAGCGAGCAGGCTGCAGGAGTGAGTGTGTGTTGGGGAGTTTGGAGAAGGGGGCTTCCAGGCTCACTGCTGTGTCTCCATCTGCTGCCCGGAGAACTCATGGTTTGACAGTGTAGTTGTGGCGAATTGCCCATTTTGCTCTGACTGCCAGGAAGCTCGGAGCCAAACTCCTGGTTTCAGTGTAGGGAGATTCGCTGACTTGCTTCTCCTTAGCCAACTTGTTGTTCAGTTGCTCAGTCATGTCTGACTCTTTGAGACCCCATGGACTGCAGCACTCCAGGCTTCCCTGTCTTTTACCATCTCCCGAAGCTTATTCAAACTCATGTCCATTGAGATGTTGATACCATCCAACCATCTCGTCCTCTTTTGTCCCCTTCTCTTCCTGCTTTCAATCTTTTCCAGCATCAGGGCCTTTTCTAATGAGTTGGCTCAAACTTGGTTTACATGTATGTTACTGGCTTTTCTTTGTAAGCTGCTCTTCCTAGATCTGTGTAAGAGTTACTGAAATCAGTTTCAATAAAAATCGAGTGAAAGATGAGGGTGTTGTCAACTGCCCAGGAATGGGACCGTTTCAATCCAATAAATTGGGCTGATGAGTATGTAAAGAAGCATAGCACTTGCAGGGAGCATAGCACTTGTCAGATAAACACATGATCCTCATGTACGCCAGTCCCTCCCTGGACAGGGTCCAGCCCCATGCTGAGGGGCAAGGAGACTTGGTAGAGTGTCCCCACGAACCTCCGGGGGCAACAGGACCCAAAAAGCACCCACCTGTAAAAATCAAAGCATCCTGAAAGACGCCGGGGTGAGTCATGTCCCTTGGAAGAGGCTATGGCTGGGTGTCGTATCATTGGACCCCCGTCCCCCATTTCCCCCACCCAGGGAGCCCTTCTGCAATTTGGTGGAGCTTGAAACCCCTTTTTGAGGAGTGGGAGGAAGTGGTTAATCCCCACTTCCTTCCCTGGGAGTTTTATGGGCCTCTGGGAGCCTGCCTTACTTTGGCCGTAATGGTCATAAATGACCCTCTCCCAGGGCAGGGGCCAGGCCCCTCTGAATCTTTAGGCAGTTAGGTGCTTGAATACGTGGTTTTTTGATCGAGGTGCCTTTGGTTTTCTGTAATTGGGAGGTGGAGTGGGAAGCCTTGTAGGATTACTGGGGTGGTGGCTGGAGCCCTTCCCAGCAGGGCCTGGGCTGCAGAGATTGTGACAGAGCAAGGGCCCCCTGGGTGCTGTAGCCAGGTGGAGCTGGGTGGGGACTGCTGGGGAATCCTGGCAGGTTGGACAGGGTGGAGCAAGGGGAGATGAGAAGGGCTGAGAGATTAGTGTACTTCTGAGGATCCCTCCCCACCCAGTTCCCTTTTTTTTATCATTCGTCAGCATTTTAAGATACAGCAGTAACTCATTTTTCATTTTTGATGAAGAAAGCACTTGGGGTGGCCCAGCTCTTGGGACAGGCTTTACCGAGTGGCCTTTCAGTAAGGGCTGCTGGGACTTGTCCAGTGGAGTGATGGCTGGATTGGATCTTGTTGAGGGAGAGATCGCTGGGTTAGGCAGGCCCTACCCCTCCTGCTAGCAGTTCCCTCCTTTCCTCCTGTGAGCTAATCCTCTGCCTCCCATTCTGCAGGATTTTAATTAACTGTTTAATCTTCCTCTCTATGCTTATCCCAATAGCTGCTGGATTTTCTGTTCCAGAGATGAGTAACATTCTGGGAGGGAGTCTTCTGGCCCTAGGGCTATTAGAACCTCCCTGAAAACACCTCTGTCTTGCTGTCTCCAGGGAAGGTGCAGAGCCAGACCAGAAGGCGGCTTGGATGTGGGCCTGTGGGCCCTGCTCTTGAAACACACAGCACCAGCCCTTCTTTGCAGGAACTCCTGGATTGAATGTTATGCAAATAACATCAGACAATGTACTTTTTCTGTTAAGGTGCCTGGAGGTGAAACAAAGAACAAATGTCCTAAGCTGTTAGAAAAATAAAGTATTTTATGCAAAGAGCATTTTTGGTGACTGCCCATTTTGCGCTTGTATTTTCTGTTTCAGGGCTTCTTGTTTAAATCAGCCTTGTCCAGTTTTAACAACTGAAGTTGTTGGAGTTCATTGATTAACCCCAGGGCTCCTAACCCCACAGAGATTCTGATTGTTTAAAACCAGGGTGGGGTTCCAACATGCATTTTAAAAAATATTTCTGTGTTGGGTCTTAGTGTCCCGTGGGCTCTTCTGTTGCAGCGTACTGACTCTAGTTGTGGCTTGCAGACTCCACTTGCAGTGCGTGGTTTAGTTGCCCGGTGACATGTGGGATCTTAGTTCCCCCACCAGGGATCAAACCCGTATCTCCTGCATTGCAAGGCAGATTCTTAACCTCTGGACCACTAGGGAAGGTCCCAGTTTGCATTTTTAAAAAGTACCTTGGGGTTCTAGTGCAGATGGCTCCCTTGAGAGAGAAGTTTTAAGCGGTAACCCAGGAGAGGAGATTTAAGGTCACTGCAGAGCCGCAGCTCTGTATTTTTTTGTATTAGTATTTTAATCCCCAATTACCAATCATTAATTATGTCATGTATCCCATCTAAGTGATTGCACCTGAGTCCTAACCTGTTTTATTGTCAGCTGCCCTGGTTTCAGCGGCCCTTGATTAAAAAATATGATGCTTTAACATGCTGTTTGGTGTTTAGCTTCAAACCATAACATGGGATTTGAAGGCAGTCCTTTCCTCTGAGCCACTTTTTGATTGTTTGTTTGCTTTAAAAAGACACCGGTGCTCGTTATTTTTGGCTGTGCTGGGTCCTTGGTGTGCGGGCTTTCTCTGGCTATGGAGTGTGGGCTGCTCTCCAGTTGCGGGGCAGGGGTTTCTCTTGCTGTGGAGCACAGGCTTTAGGATGTGCAAGGCTTCAGCAGTTGGTGCCTGGGCCCTAAGAGCACAGACTCAGAAGCTGTGGTACATGGGCTTCGTTGCTCCAAGGCACGTGGAATCTTCCAGGACCAGGGACCGAACCTGTCTGTGTTCGCAGGCTGATGGATTCTTAACCACCGTGAGCCACTTTGAAGAGGGTCAAGGGGCCCATTAGTTGATATCCTCCAAAGTTCTCTTGTCTTACTGATGTGGTGATGACAATCCGACTTAGGTCCAGAAGACAGCATTCTGGCCTGTGTTGGAGTGAGAAGCCCCACAGTAGCAGTCTGCAGACCTCTGCCGTCGCTGCAGACCAAAAGCAGCTGAAACTAGGTTAGCCCCTCTGGGACTGGGCACCGGGGCCAGAGTCCCAGAGTCTACACAACTGCCAAAGGCTGTTGCCAAGTCTTCAGCCGCTGCTCCTGCTGCCAGTTGGCACCGCCTCTGTCTAAACAGAGCCACGAGGGAGCTCCCTGGAGGCCTTCCAGGGACCTGTCTGCAGGGCACGGGCGGGCCTGGCAGGCACTGCAGGAGCATCTCAGGATGGCTTATGGGGTACACGATTGTAGCACTGCCTAAGAAGTCCAGGCTCTCCTCCCCAGGGCTGCTGAGCACATTCAGCTTGAATTTTGGCTTGAGAAATAATGGGGCTTCCCTGGTGGCTCAGATGGTAAAGAATCTATCTGCCTGTGTGGGAGACCCAGGTTTGATCCCTGGGTCAGGAAGATCCCCTGGAGAAGGAAATGGCTACCCACTCCAGTATTCTTGCTTCGAGAGTCCCATGGATACAGGCGCTAGCTGGGGTAGAGTCCATGAGATTGCAAAGAGTCAGACACGACTGAGCGACTTAACACTTAAGAAATAATACATGTTTTCTTTTTGACTGCACCACGAAGCTTTCAGGATTTTCCCCTGCACTGGAAGCTCAGTGTCCTGACCACTGGACCACCAGGGAATTCCCGAGAAATAATTCTTGTATAGCTACATTTCTCTTCCTTGGGAAATTGATCTATTGATACTGTCTATCCCAGTTTTTTCTTTTTTTTTTAACCCCCTAAATCTCCATGTTTCCTTGAAAGACTTAAGTCAGTAAATAAAGCTTTTCTTTTTCACCCCCCTCTAAGTCCTCTGTTGTTTCATCCAAACTCTTTAGAGTGGCAGAGCCCACCTGGAATCCATCCACTGCCCCACGCCCCTACCCTAGGAGAGGAGCTCTGACAGGTGCAAGGACAAATGTTCTAAACTGAACACATCTTCTTGAGTGTCCCTTTCATTTGAAGATTGTATTAAAGCAGCCACTGCGATGGAAAGATGGGGCTGAAAAGGTGAGCGGATGGCTGTGACTCCCCCACACCCACCCCAAGGGCTGCCGTTTACTGCCCAGGGTGAATTCCACTGCTTGGGTGGAGACTGGGAGATAGTGACCTGCTCTGATCCAGACTGGCCTACCCTGCTCCTGATACAGAACTAGACTTAAAAAAAGACCTTGTGAAAAATGTAGCATGCCCTTGGGACAAGGAGGATGGGAGAAGGCAGCTCCAGGGGTGGCTGGCTTCTTTTCTTGCTCCCTCCCTCTCTCCTTCCTTCATCCTTCCATCATTCTTTTCTGTCTTACCTGCAGAGCAGTTAGCTCTTTGATAAACCGTGATTTTGTGCCTTTGGCGCACTTCAGCAGGGCTGCAGGGAGTTGTTTAGGGTTACAAACCTCCAAGCTGAGGCACCAGGTAACTGAGCATTACATACCATCACAAACCAGTTGTGCGTGCTGCGGCTTAATAACAGTAACCTGCCCAATCCCTTGAGGGAACAAAGCACCTTGATCTCTTCCACGGGGTTTCTGGGTCAGGTTGCGCACCAGCCATCTGACCCGGGCCAGACATCAGTTTCCACCATCTGTAAAGATGGAGATGGGGCTATGGCTTGTTAATCGTGCTTTCTATTTATTTCTAAAATTTTCATTAATCTATCTTTGGCCACATGGCACTAGGTGTGGTGGGATCTTAGTTCCTTGACCAGGGATGGAACCCGCGCCCCCTGCAGAGTCTTAGGAGCCGGACCTCCAGGAAGTCCCCGGCGTGCTTTTTTAAACGTGATGATGCGGGGCGGTATCCAGCCCAGTGCCTGACTTTTTGCATCCATCCAGTTGGCAAGCATCCATTGAGTATCTGTGCTTAGTTAAACGCGGCCCCTTCCTCATGTTGGCAAAGGAAGGTCCCGACAACCAGGCAGATCTGCAAGGGTCTGCCCCATCCCCGCAGCCTCTGAGTCTTAGCTCAGGTGGCTCTTTGTCCTGGGCTCTTTTTCCTTTTGAGTTGCGTTAAGACGTATTTTGGAAGGAATGTTTGTGTGTCTCCCTGCGAAAGCAGCCAGGACCGAAGCACTACTGACTACCCTGTGACCTCGAGCAGGGCCATTCCTCTCTCCCTTTGCCCTGGTTTTCCTTATGTGTTGCCTAGGGATCAGGGTAGCTACATTCCTGTACCCACAATCTGATCTGTGTTGAGTTCTGACAGTTGCACACCTCGGGGTAGGGTGCGTTTCTCTCTGCCCTCCCTCTTGTTCTTTTGGGGCAAGGAATCCTGCCCAGGGAGTTCCACAGGTCTGGCCTATCCATCGGCTTCTGCACCAGTCAGCAGCTTTCCTCCCTGCTATCTGGGACCACCCCTCTGGCCTGGGGGCCTGAGTCACGGGGCATCAGGTTGTTGGAAATGTCTGTCTGAGGACACAAGGAGATGGTTTTTGCTGATTCTTTGCCCCCTGTTCCTCATTTCGTGTTTCTAATGGCAACATGACTTGCTTTGTTGCTGTGCACAGTCGTGTCCGGCTCCCTGCAACCCAACGGTCTGCAGCCCGCCAGGCTCCTCCATCCATGGGCTTCTCCAGGCAAGAATACTGCAGTGGGTCGCCAAGCCGTCCTCCAGGGGATCTTCCCCGCCCAGGGATCGAACCCACATCTCTTGTGTCACTTGCATTGGCAGGCAGATTCTTTATCACTGCACTGCCCAGGAAGCTCTCATATTTCTAAGGATTGCTTCGTTTCATGCTCCTTTTGGGGAACGAAGCTCAAAAACACACTATACTGCATCCGGGAACAAGAGGATGAGGTTACTTTCCCCTTGTCAGCCATTTTTATCTTATTACTTTTTTAAAAGATATTTATTTGGCTGTTCCTGGTCTTCACTGCAGCACATGGGATCTTTAGTTGCAGCATATGGGATCTAGTTCCCCGACCAGGGATTGAACCCAGGCCCCTTGCATTGTGAGCAAGAAATCTTAGCCACTGGACCACCAGGGAAGTCCGTGCCAGGTGTTTTTAACCATGCTGTGTGTTCTTCATCTTTACCCTTTGGCCACCACTCGTGGCAGCTGAGTAAAGCCCAGGCCAGTAGCTAGGGTGTCAGGGAACCAGTCGAAGAGCAGCCGGGACTCAAGGTGGCAAGAAAATCCAGAGAGCCAAGCAAACCTCCTGTGGCTACAGCTCAAGGTGGTGGTGGTGGTAGGGGGTTGACCCTCCTGCCCCGACACCAGCCTCCCCTGGAGGAGCCTGGGCCCTGCTGCAGGGGACCCGCAGCCCCCAGCACCCCCCACCTCCACATCAGCGAGCCAACTCCTTGCAGCCTCAGTGTCTGGGGGTGGGGGAGGGTTAAGACACTATTTTAAAAATTTCAAGGACTCTCTTGTTTTAGGAAATGGGATCCTGGGGATGCTGGCCCTGGGAGGTCAGGGGGGCCTTAAGCAGAGAGCTGGGGGGATGGGCAGGATAATTGCAATTTAAAGTTAAAAGCGATGCTTTGGAAAATAGGCCTCACAAGGTCAGACGGAAGCAGATCTTTTCTTTGGGGTTGAGCTGAGTCTCCCCTCTCCAAAGGCCTTAGACTATAAACCTGGCATTGGGATCCCCTCCTAGGATGGATTTGTAAACAGCCTGGCTGGAGGAAGGAGCCTGTAGAGGGGCCCTGGAGGACTGAGTTTTGATCCTTACTCCTGCACACACCATGCTTGTTTTACCCGAACAAACAGCCCTCCTTTGGCTCCACTGTTTGTCTGATGGAAGGGGCAGAGTTGAGCACACTGGATTCTTCACCGTTTTCTTTTTAATAGGCAGAGACTTACAAGAAGGTAATACCTGTGTGCCCCAAAGCAACATGCACTCTCACAGTTGAGGGCTGCTCCCCTGTAGCGTGTAAGATTTTTGTGGTTGAAAGCATTCTTGGGGGATGTCTTGAGTGCCTTTCAATGTAGATCGTCATCTGTTAACCATGAATTTTTACAAGTGGAACGGAACTCCACCCAGCTTGGATGGTGTCAGGATTGAGCCCCCTGAGGAAGCCGTTCTGTCTCTGGGCTCATGCTTTTTTGAGGGGGATGAGGTGGGGAAAGGGGCAGAAGGGTGCAATGACAGCCCTGTGGGCCAATCTGGCTTAAGCCGTGTTTGTGCAGGAGAGTGTGGTGATTAGAGGGGGGAAGTTGTGCATCATTCATTAGAAATACGAATTTTTTTGCGTGTGATGCTCTAAAAGCATGCAAGTATTAGTCAGGGTGAGAAAAGCTAAGAGGAAAATTGTCTCCCAGAGGATTTTTGTAAGGCCTTTCCCTCCCCCTCCTCGTGTTTGACCTATTTATGTATTTTCAGAGCATTGATGTCATAGCTTTTCAAAGGGATATTGTATGTCTGGACTGCTAACTTCTTTTAAGTAGGCCTGAAATATCCCTGTCTCCATTAATGACAGCATGGTTCCCTCCAGTAATGGAAATTGTCATAGAGTGTCTAGTCATCCAGATGACTGAGGTCATTCTCCCCCCCCATTTTGGACCCCCTCCGGCAACAGCTGGAATGCAATCGGCCAATAAAAATAACCCAAAGGAAGACTGGCTTGTGTGGACTAATGTTCTTTGGATTCTAAAAACTATTTTAGGATGAACTGCTGAGTCTGGGTTGGGGAGAAAACCTTGCTCACCAGAGTATTTTTTTTTTTTCTTTTTTTAAATCTTCTGACCTATTTATTAGTGAGGCTTTTGTAGGGGAGCTGGTCCCTGCCCCATCCGCCTGTTTCTCTTGTGGGATTAATCATTTCCTTTTGACCTTGTGCTCTGCCCCTAACATGTTGCATTGATCAAATCCCGAAATCTCAAGTCATTTCTCCACCCCCACCAGCCACCCCATTCACATTAGAAAACCTAAGGGTGAGAGTGGGGGAGGGGTTTGAATGGAGAACGTGATTTGTCAAAATACGCAAAATGGAAAACAGTATGACTTTTAAAAAACAACCTTCTCCACCTTCCTGTTGTCTCTTGGACTTCTATGAACAGGCCTTTAAAAAAGCCCCCTTTCCCCAAATACAACTGGAAATATCACTAGCCCAGCCCCTGCATTTTAAAACCTGTTTGACAGTGTTTCTTCAGGAGAACAACAAAAGTTTGTTCTTTTTTGAGAAGCGTTGGTTTTAATTCCATCCCCTCCCCGCCACTTTAAAATTCTGCAAATCCTGAAATTGACATTTCAGCCTACAGGGAGCGAATAGATGAATGCAGTGGGTAATAGCCCAGTGCGGACAATTAGCAAAAGAGCTGTGTCCATAACAAGCGTCTGCAGGGTTGACTTTGATTGTAGGCCTTCCTCCTCCTCCACTGAGTTCGCGCAGCTAACATAAAGTTGTTTGAAGTCTCTTGGTCGCCATTATCCACACCTTTTCTTCCGATTGGTAATGATATTAGAGCTGGCAGCTTTGAGAGGGATGGGGCCATTGGGTTTAAAGTAACGACCTCCTGTGTGACAGTCATAGAAATTTACTTTTTGGAGCTTGACGATTTCAGGGTGGCAAGTGACGAGAAGGAAATTTTTTTAAAAAAAGGAAACCTCATTTTACCATCTTGCCGACATCCATGGTTATCTCTTGGGGGTTGGGGAAGGGATTTTCTGTCAGCTTCCCTCTTGCAGGGCGGGAGGGAGAGTGTGAACCGGAGGAAGCTTGCAGGAACAAAGGCTCTGTATTGGGCCAGCCGCCATCTTGGACCCACCTATCAATATTTTATGATTGACTAAGCCTTGCACCAAATTGATCACAGAGTCCCTGGGGAGGGGGTTAAAACTGGAGCCCTGGGGCACATCCTGGAGCAGGACATTGAGAGCTGTGTTCTTCCCTCTGAGTACTAGAGGGGTGTGTGTTATCCAGATTTACCCTGTGTCTGCTGAGTGGTTAGGATGAATGCTCTGTAGAGGGTGAGGGTCTCCATAAGAGTTAGGGGGAGCATGGGGCTCTCCACGCGGCACAATTAAGAGCCGAGAGGCCAGAGCAAGACAGAAAGCTTTGGGCATCATGCTAAACTCATTTCAGAGTGCCTGGGGAATATGCTTTTAAGATAAGATGTGTTTGACTTGAGGACTTTATTTTTGACCCATAGGTAGTGGGGAGCCATGGAGGGTTGTTGAGTTTGGGAGTCATGAAAAAAATTGGAGGATCGATGTTAGCAGTGGTTGTTGGCATACAGCGCAGGTTGCCTGTATCACAGGCACATGTATCTATGGGAAATTACAGAGGTGAGTTTTCCAAGGCAGTGGGACAGGGACTGTTGTTACTTTTAATAGAGCCGGCAAACCTCATGGCTCTGACACCTTACTTGTGTGCCTGGGCCAGTTATTGTGTATTCCTCCATTTCTTCGCCTGTAAAATGGAGAATAATAGTAGCTGTACCCCATAAGACTGTGAGGAGGATTAAACAAGTTAATATGTGTCGAGTGTCTGGTCTAGGGCCTGACCTCAGTAAACACTTCGGAGAAATGTTTGCCAATATAAAATTCCTGTTGGCTCTGAGGCTGTTTGGGTAAATGAACCTTCAGGCCCTGTGGGGGAACAACAACAACAACAACAAAATATATATAGAAGATTAAGTTGCTGGTTATCCTAACCCAGAATTAATAATTTGGTTTATATCATTCTTTTTTTTTTGACTATTCCTCGTGGTTTGTGGCCTCTTACCCCAGTCAGGGATTGGACCTGGGCAGTGAAAGCACTGAATCTTAACCACTGGACCAACAGGCATTTCCCTGGCTTGATAACATTCTAGATTTTGTGGCTTACAAGCAACTTCATTCCCCTATTTAGATCATACCATAAATACTGTTCGTATTCTGTTTTTCACTGCACATTACATCACGATAATATCTGCTTTTAGTTTAGTGTAAACAGTAATTAAACATGTAGCTTATCTTAGCAAATATTTTAGGAATGTGAAGGGAATAGCAGAAAGTATTTACAGTTTCATGAGGTTCTAAATAACTATATAATCATGCCCCATTTGGGCATGGAGTGAAAAATATTACAGAACAGCATCCTATGGCATCTAAGCACATTCACGTACCCCTCACTGTAGAATGAGTTAGCAAGGAGTTCCTGTACCTGTTTTCTTCCTTTACACAAACAGCACGCCGTGTATACCACTCCTTCCTTATTTTCCCCTCAATTGTGTATTTTGGAGTTCATTCTGTTGCTCATATTCTTTTTTATGGTTGCCCAGTAATCAGTCTATTTAATAACTGTAACCAGTTCCCTATTGATGGACATTTAGTTTGCATCTAATCTCAGACGTGGTGCCACAGACCATCTGTTTTTGTTTTTTTTTTTTTCCTCCAAGGAAGTGCCAAGTTCCTAGCTGGATGGCTTGAACATATACATTGTAGAAGTTCTTGTTTACTGGAGAAATAATATGCCCTCTCTTCTTCCCTGAGAAGAAATAGAGGTTAGGCTTTTCCTGGGATCGCAGTCGGCTGTGTTGGGAAATACAAATCAGAGCTCTGGACTCCACGTGAGTCAGATCTAGTTTGTCAAAAGTGAGTGGGACACAATGGCTTAGGGGAGACCCCTGGGAAGACACTTAGGGTTGACCCTTTTGGAAGCTTCCTGGGGATTTAAACTCTCCCTTTCCCCATTTTGGGCTTCCCTGGTAGCTCAGATGACAAAGAATGTGCTTGCAGTGCAGGAGAGCCAGGTTCAATCTCTGGGTCTGGAATATCCCCTGGAGGAGGGAAATGGCAACCCAGTCCAGTATTCTTGCCTGGAGAATTTCATGGACAGAGGAGGAGCCTGGCAGATACAGTCCATAGGGTCACAAAGAGTTGGACTCAACCAAGCGACGAACACTTTCACTTTGCCCCGTTTTAATGGTTTTCTACTGCATTCTTCTAGGTAGCTACTTCTAGAGAACCACTTATTCAGCGACCTGGCCTCAGACACAGAAAGATGCTTCTGGTTGGACTGAGTAGGCTGTTGAGGTGCTGAGAGGTTGTGGCCAGCTCTTGGGGTTTGGGGAATCTGCATTTTCTTTGGGCTTTCCCTCTGTGGATGCTGCCTGATCAGGGTCTGGAATGGAATCTGTGAACTGAATTTTGATGGAACCAGCCATGGGCAGAGCTGGGAAGGACCCGTGACTATCTCATTTAATCCCTAGGCCTTACTCCGCTTCCCTGCTGACTCAGATGGTAAAGAAACGGCCTGCAGTGGCTGGAGACCTGGGTTCAATCCTTGGGTCTGGAAGATCCCCTGGAGGAGGGCATGACAACCCACTCCAATCTTCTTGCCTGGAGAATCCCATGGACAGAGGAGCCTGGCGGGCTACGGTCCTTGGGGTCGCAGAGAGACCCAGCTGAAAGGACTGAGTATGCACGTGTGCCTCCAGGTCTCACTCAAGAATGGAAGAAGGCATTATCTCTCAGTGAAAAACTTCTTCTTTTCTAATGGATAACATTGAAATGGTGTTTTAATTATTGATTGTTTCTCATGAGTCAGCAGCAGAGCCTGCCTTTTTACCTTGTCATTGGAGGTGGAAGGCTAGCTGGCCTGGAAGATTGAAGAAGGTGCGCTCCCCTGGCTGGTGATCAGCTGGGGCTGGCGGCCAGGGCTCCTAGTTTCTTCCTGGCCTGGGTTTCTCAGGGCGCTGCTGCTAGACTCAGAGAGTGAGGGCTCCATCGGGGTTTATAGAATGGCCACCACACATTTGATTGGGCAAGGGAAGTTGCATGACCAGCTCTGATTCAAGCAGAGGGGAAGTAGATGGTGTGTGTGTGTGTGTGTGTATTTTAAATATTTACTGATCTATTTGGCTGCACTGGGTCTTAGCTGTGGCATGTGGGATCTAGTTCCCTGATCCAGGGATCTAACCAAGGCCCTCTGCATTGGGAGCACATAGTCTTAGCCGCTGGTTTACCAGGGAAGTCCCAGATTTTATATTTTGATGAGAGGAATAGCAAAACGCCTGCCGCTGTCTTCGATTGCGCACGAGTGGCTTTTCTTTGAAAAGTGCAGAAGGGCACCCTGGTGCTCCCCGCCAGTGATGAGAGCTGGACTTCCCCATCACATCCTGGATTTCTGTCCACGTTTTAATTAAACCTGCACACCGTGGAACCTGCAGTTCTGTCATACCTCCCAGCCTGTGTCCTTCCCCTCTCCTTGTTTTCTGTTTTGTTTTCATTGTGATGTGGGGTGTTTTTCATCAGCAGTTCGAGAGATGGCTAGACAAGGTCCAACAGGTGGCCAAGAACTTGTCCGTTCATCTGGGGACCTGCTGCCAGACGCATGGCCCCTTTCCTGTGTATTCTGCTGGTTACAGCGCCAGTCTCCCACCCGAGTAGTCACTCAAATGTTTATTGAGCTTTCATGTGCCAGACACATGAAAGGAAGCACAGAACAAGCAGTGGAAAGCGTTAAACCGAGAAAATTCAGGAGAGGGCTTCCCTGGTGGCTCAGAGAGTACACAGCACCACCTAGGAAGGAGTCTCTTTAAAACTGATCTCTGGCTCTCCTTCCTGGTGGCTCAGCGGTTAAAGAGTCTGCCTGCCAGTTCAGGAGACACGGGTTCGATCCCCGATCCAGGAAGATCCCACATGCTGTGGAGCACCTAAGCCTGGGCGCCGCAGCTACTGAACCTGTGCCCTAGAGCCCACGCTCTGCCGCCGGGGAAGCCGCCGAAATGAGAAGCCTGCACCCTGCAGCTAGAGAGAAGTCCCCACTCTCTGCAACTGGAGAAGAGCCTACGCCGCAAGGAAGACCCAGCACAGCCAGAAGTAAATAAATAAAATAATTTTTAAAAAAGAATTCAGAGGAAGCCAGGAACCCAGGACCTTAGTGCTAGTAGTCAGGGGAAGGATCTGTCTGAGGAAGCAATACTGACTGGCAGGAACTGAGGGAGGGACGGGGGCAGCTGGGCGCTGGTGGTGCGAGGGGTAGGGTTTTCAAGCAGGGGGAAGCAGGTGGAGCTTGTGTGAAGCAGCCAGGAGTCCAGGACAGCCCAGTGAAACCCCGCAGGCTGAGGGGGCTCAGGCTTGCAGTGGGAACCATGGAGGGCTTCAAGGAGGGGGCACTGCCTCTGACTCTAAGAGGCGCTCTTGGGACTTCTAGCGGTCCAGGGATTAAGACTCAGCTTCCACTGCAGGTTTGATCCCTGGTCAGGGAAAAGTAAATGGGGGGAAAAAAAAAGATTTAAAAAATACGCAGAAGGTACTCTTTGCGTGAGGAGACGCAGGGGAGCAGTGGTGGAAGGGTGGGCAGTGGAGTGAGACAGTACTTTCATTTCTCTATCAGCGTCCCCCTGGTGTGGACCTTTTGAGACTTAGGTTCCCCTTCCTCCTGGAAGTCTGCTGAGATTACCCGAGGCGGCCCAGTGTTCAATTTCTTCCCCCATTCCTGATCTTGCGGGCCTCGTTCATCGCCCCTCCTGGTGGGCTGTCCCCTCTTTGAGGGGAAGGAAAGGGCATGGTCCCAGGAGCAGGTGTAGTGAGGAAGCATGCCTGCCTTGGGGATTCCTGTTGAACACATGACCTCTGTTGGTGGGGACCAAACGGGGCTGGTCTGAGAGTGGCGGGGCAGCACCGTGGCTGCACAGGAAGTTGGAGACATTTATCTTTTTAAATTGATTTGGCTGACCCAGTCTTAGTTGCAGCATGGGGGATCTAGTCCCCTGACCAGTGATAGAACCTGGGTCCCCAGTGTTTGGAGCATTAACCACTGGACCACCAGAGAAGTCCCCAGTCTGCCTTTTCCGGTTGTATTTATGGGCTATGTAAATATTCCCTTCAGTGGGCGAAGAAAGTCACAGCCCTGGAGAAAGGTCATTGACCATGGGAGGGGCTTGGCAGCCCGTATCAGCCCTGCCTTGCAAACACAGCCAGCCTTGCAGACAGGATTCTGGAGTTGGATTTACCTTACCTCTTTGTTCACTGACCTAACTGGAGCCTTCAAGGCAGGCCACCATCCCTTTCCCCACTGCTAGAACTGCTCTTAGCATCTGGGTTTCATGCACTTGCGAACTCTTCACTACCAACCGTGAGATGAAGTATACACTCCCCACCTTGGGGGGATGGAAAGTGCTCAGTGAGCCCGCTTAACCAAAAGAGCTGGAGAAGGAAGGACCACATCAGCATCTGAACCTGGGTTTTCAGACTTCTCAACAAAAAGGTGGCCCCAGGCTGTGCCCTGGCCTCCTTCCGTGTAGCCCCCTCTGGTGCTTGAGCTCCCAGCTAACTTCGCCCTCAGTCTGCTGCAGGGTCTTCCCTGCACCTAGGCTGAGAAAAGTGCGCGTCTGCTCATAGTGTTCTTTTTAATTGAATTTGTAAATCTTGCATCTCGGTCCCTGTCCTTTTTTTTTTTTTTTTTTTGCTACACTTCGTGGCTTGTGTGTGATTTTAGTTCCACCAGGGATTGAACTCGCACCCCGTGCAGTGGAAGCACAGAGTCCTAAGTGCTGGGTTACCGGGGAAGCCCCATAAAAAGTCATTTCTGACTTACCTGCCTCACCCTTAGGCCATGTGACCCCAGTAAATCCTAAGGGATTTTGTACTTCTCTGGATGGCAGTCTTTCCTCTCTGCCCTCGTGTATTTTGGTTAATTCCCCATTTGTCTTAATGATCCTGTCCAGTGAGTTTTCATACTGGGCCATTTTTGAGAGTGAAAGAGGCCGTTGTTAATAATCACACGTAGACAACATGACCATGACCTCCCCAGGCTGACCACCCAAGACTTCTAGGAGACTGGAAGCTTCATGAGTTGATTTTTTTTTTTTTTTAAATCTCATAAGGCTCTTAGCTCAGAGCCTGAAATCCAGTGTAAATGGTGTTTTGTTTTTTTTTTTTAATAAAGTATGCAAACACTGCATACTTAATGCAGACATCATGGCCTCAGAGTCTACAAACCACCTGTATTAGTGCTGTTTCTGAAACGGTGACATTCACTCCAGGAGGCAACTGTTGGGAGAGCAGGGGGATAAGTGGACAGGCCAGCCTGAGACGTCCCAGTGGGCCTGTTACTTGGGGAAGGCCCTTGGAGTATTAGGTGCAGTGGGTTCTTCTGTCGAAGGGCTGAGGAAGAACCACCTGGGGCCAGAAGTTCAAAACACACCAGTTTGGGGCTTCCCTGACAATCCGGTGGTTAAGACTCTGCACTTCACAGAGGAGGGTGATGGTTCGATCCCTAGTCGGGAAACTAAGATCCCACATGTCGCACAGTGTGGCCAAAAATAAAAACAGAGACACCAATTTGAAGATCCATCACAGACAAATGCCTCCTGCACCTCCCAGGCCTTGCATCTCAGCTGGTTAGGTGCCAGCTAAAGTAAGGGTGACTCCCTCCCAGCGGTCTCCGCACAGAGCCAAACTAAGTAAGCAAGTCAGCAGTTTAAAAACCCAAGGAGAGACCTCTTTAAGGACTGTTCCTTTACTGTCTGCCTTGAACTTTGGATTACGTAACACTCCACCTGATTGTTTCCCAGCTCAGAGCGAGTGCATTTTGTCTTTCCTCCACCCTGTCAAGTCTGGCCTTTGAACTGGCGTTTATCCTTGAGTATCTGCGTGGGGCGGGGATGCTGGGGAGGCGCAGCCCCCTCCCCTCCTGTACCTCCTGGTTGCCTTACCTGCTGGGTCAGGGTCAGTGGGGCCATCCATTAAATTCTATTGAACAGCACACAGGTGCAGAGCAAAGAGGTGAAGCGCAGGCCTCCTCTGTTGGAATGAAGTGGGGTTTCTGAGGCAGTGCCGTCCATTTCTGAGGCTAGAATTATTCTCATTATCGTTACTGTCTCATTAGACCTTCATTCACGCATGATGAGTGGTCCTGGGAATTCAGGCTTCTAACAGGAGTTGGACTCTAATCGTTCTACCCCAGTGGATGATCTTTTTTTCTGATTGCATCTTGTTTCTGTTAGTTGGCATTTCCTTGCCTGAAATCCCGCTGGCCTGTGTTGGAGTTCCCCCACTCCTTGTCAAATCCTGCTGTCGTCAATGCTTCTTTAGGACCACAGCCAACAGGATCCACACACACTGGTGGGATAGAGGAGGTGGGTGAACTCCAAGGACTCCGCATTCCTGCTGGCCTCACATCTCCATTGCTCACTGAGGTTTGGGTTTTCCCCTGGGGATGGGGACGGGGGGGTAATACCCGCCCTTGTAAACTGCCTGGATCACAGAATCAGGGTCCTATTCGTGTCTCCCAGCCCTGCATGGGTGACAGGTGACTCTTGAAATAAAGCTGGTCTCCTGGCTTGGCCTGGCCCTGTTGCATTTGTAGGGGTGTCTGTGGGGCTTCTCTGGTGGCTCAGATGGTAAAGAATCCTGTAATGCAGGAGACCTGGGTTCAATCCCTGGGTTGGGAAGATCCCCTGGAGAAGTAAATAGTAACCCACTCCAGTATTCTTGCCTGGAGAATTCCATGGACTGAAGAACCTGGCGGGCTATAGTCCATGGGGTTACATACACAACTGAACAACTAACATATGGTGGGATTAAGTTTCCTGTTTTGGAGTCCAAGTAGAGTGCGATTTTTAAATTGACTGTCTAAAAGTGCTGACTTGAAAAGGGTTTTAGAAAGAAATCCATGTCTTGATAAGACATAGGCCTGTCGTATCACCTCCAGCTGCTGCACTGGAGCTGCGGTTTGAGGTCCCTCTGCTCTTGGTCACAGAGCGGTGATTCCTGAGGTGTCACAGGGGTCAAGGAGTGTGTCTGTCCATCTCTATTTGATGCTTTCCTTGATGGGGGTGGTTTTAAGAAGTGTCACCAAAACGTGAGGCTTGGGACTCTACAGATGCATGGGAGCCCTTGCCCCAGTCCTGTGCCAAGGGTCGCCCCTCACTGGCATTGAGAGAATTCACAGAAGCCATCCAGTGCTTCCTTAAACTTTTTTTTTTTTTTAATGCCAGATATTAAGTTTGCCGACCAGGGATCGAACCTGTGCCCCTGCAGTGGAGGCATGGAGTCTTAACCACTAGAATGCCACGAAAGTCCCATCTACTGCTTCTTTGGTTGGCTTCCTTCCCCTATTTGATTTTTTTTTTTTAATTCATTTTTTACTCGGTGTGTGAAATCTTTACTTCTCTGACCAGGAATCAAATCCGGGCCCCCTACAGGAACATTCCCCCGCCCCGTCCCCACTTCCCAATTTAAATCATTCCTGCCTGTGAACAAGGTTCTTAGAGCAATAAATACTCTTGATTTGGAGGCAGTGCTTGATAAGGTTACTGTCCCTTAGAATCATCAGCAGGTGTGACTGTCACAGTGAGCCACTGGGAAGGCCAGTGTTGGATCTGTCTTGTCTTGCCCATGGCAGCAGACAACCGAGTCCAGAAGGTGTTCAGTTCAAAGTAACAGAACTTGTCCAGCTGGGGAGAGAGAGGAAGGAACATTTTTGTTGGTTGTGTTGGAGGGATAAGATTCGCCTTGTGTGCGTGTGTGCTCAGTGGAGTCCGACTCTCTGTGACCCCATGGACTCTAGCCCGCCAGGCTCCTCTGGCCCTGGGATGTCCCAGGCAAGAATCCTAGAGTGTGGGTTGCCGTTTCTTCCTCCAGATCGAATCCAAGTTTCCTGCATCGTCAGGTGGTTTCTTTACCCTGAGCCACTAGGGAAGCCCGAGATACGGCTTACTAGGAAGAATTTAAAACCTTCTTCATCTTGCATTTTTTTTCTTATCTGAGCCTTTTATTTTTTTTTGGCTGCGCTGGGTCTTCAGTGCGGCGCCGGGCTTCTCTAGTTGTGGCCAGCGGGCTTAGTTGCCCTGCAGCCACATGGATCTCAGTTCCCTCACCAGGGATCAAACCCACCGCCCCTGCATTGCAAGGTGTACTCTTCATCGATGGACCACCAGGGAGGCCCCTTGCTTGAGTCTTAGTTTCTGCTTCCTTTCTGGAGATAAGTGCTTTTCCCTTGGTTTTTACATCCACCTGTCCACGTGGTCTCAGCCACAGCGGCCACTGAGACCCCTTAAGCAGCTTCAAGGGGCGAAAGGGCTCAGGTGCATGGCATCACACACTTTTTTTTTAAGAGGTGAGGGCTGAGTTACACGGCCACCTACAGAGTCTGGCCATTTCTTAAAGTCAGCCCCTCTGCTTCCCCGAATCTGGTCCAGAACACAGCAGATTAAAATTGGACCTTGGTTTTTCGACCTCAGAGGCAAACAGGAAAACTGTGTATCTGTGTCGGAATCTATCTTCTTGTGCCTGGCTTGAAAATCTGTCCACGGGCAGTGATCTCCGTTGTTGGGACCGATCTCTTTTATTTGCTGCTGGAAGCTGCCTGGGCCACTCATTAGTACATCAGAGGTCAGGTGCGCACCAGGGCAGCAGCTGGGACACTAATGATTTCGTGCGGCTTTGTGTGACCGCCGGCCGCCTGTGGGGCTGTAAATCGGACTCGGGGTTCTAATTTTATCAAAGCCTCCAGGGAGTTGGTCCGACTTGCCTCTTGTGAGATTAAACTTAAGATAATATTTATAGTGGAGGGCAAAGGAAAAATAATACCTAATGGGAACATTGTGGGAAGAATGGTAGCGACCTATTAGAAGTAAATTATGTGGGGCCATTGGAGTAACTCATTTATGGGCTCAAGGAGTATTTATTAGGTCTTTAGCTCTGAGGAGTCCGTACAGAGCCTGGGCTCCAATCTTCATTGTATTGTGTTGTATTGTATTGACGTAAATACAATCATACATTTTGACAATTTAATTTTTTTGGCTCCGCAGCATGTGGGATCCTTAGTTCCTGGATCAGGTATGGAACCTGTGCCCCCTGCAGTGGAAGCAAGGGAGTCTTAACCACTGAACCACCAGGGAAGTCCCCATTTTGACAGTTCTATACACCTGTATACCCACTCCTTCCTGCAAGATAATAGGAACATCCATCACTCCAGAATATCTCCCTTGAGTTTCTTCCAACCACACCTGTTTTCACCTGTAACTTCTTTAATTTTTTTTTCACTTTAGATTAGTTTTGCCTTCAAAGAAATAGAATCACACAGTATATGCTTTTTTTCTTTTAATTCTAGCTCTTTCCACTAAGCATCTGTGTGGTGGCACAAATCAGTAATTGATCCTCACTGTTAAAAGTATTGTGTGGACAATACTGTTTCTCTGTTGATAGGGAAGTTTTGTTTTCATTTTCAAACTGGAAGAATTTCTGAATAACCCGCTTTTCATGTAAGTAAAGAAGTTTATTTGCTAAAAAAAAAAAGAAAAAACGTTTGGTAAGCAGCAGCCCCACACACAGTTCTGGCATGTTCGAGAGTGTCACTCGATGTAAGTTGCGTCTCTTGGAAGAAACCCCCGGCACAGGAGTGTCGCGTGCTCTTTGACCATAGGCCACTGTTGGAGTCTTCCAGGAGTGAGGAAGACTGTAGAACTGTGGGCAGTCAACCCTGCTGGCCTTGGCGGGCATGGCTGGCCATGAAGGTGCCTCAGGCTGGTTGCTTTGGGCAAGACTCCAGCCTGAAAACCAGAATCCGACCCAGGAGCAAAGGAGCTGTTGCAGGTTGGGCACCGCCAGAGGTAGACAGGGTTTGGGTGGAGAACTTGTTTATCAGCATCATCTGAGGAAGTAGGATGGCTGCAGACCCCCAAGGAGGCGCTCAGTGATGCCCCCTACTGGGGGCAGGGCCTGAGTACAGCTGGGCAGGCATAGGGAGGGTTGAGTACTCCTGGGTATCACAAGTGAACAGACGAAAGAGTCATAGTTCATCTCTGGAGTTCCCTTGTGTATTGTCCCACACTGAGTATTCTGTGACATCCTGATTATACATTTATAAATTTCATGTTTCTTTTTGGACTTCACAAAAGCGCTGAGAAATTCTGACTGAAGCTCCATGTGGGAATTTTTGTCTTCTGCCTGCTGTTTTTCCTTCCTTCCTTGGCATCTCGAGCTCTGCCCTTAGAGCTCTCTTGGGGGTTTTCTCCTGCCCTCAAAACCTAGCTGCAGCCTTCAAGTATCATCAGGATCCTAGAAAAACACACACGTGGGTTATACGTCTTTCTTGCCGCCTCTAGGAGTCAGATTTGCCATTGGAACCTTAGTTTTGGGAGGGGGCTGTGATGGGGAATATTTGTAAGGCTCCTTGTGACTCTGGGCGAAGGTATTGTCTGCTTTACTGCATAGAGTGTCCTTGTTTTCTGGGGGCCGCAGTGCTAGAAGAAAACTGATTTCCTTCCAGGATGAACTCATTTCCATTTCTTTTTAAAATAATTCTGACAGTTCTATGAACCCCCAATTGAGTTCTTTCTCCTTTTAGCAATCCGCAGGTAAACTCAGCCAAATCCACCCATTCAGCTGTAGAAATAGAACTTATTCTCTAGTTACCAGTGGCTTTTCATAAAAAGGTAATGGTTCTGCTTTTGTATGTGTTGATAGTAGAAGCTGTGTGTCCCGGGAGGGTTCTTCCTGGGGTTGAACCCTGAGATAGGAAATATAAAGTATAAAATATAAATACTGCCGGGATATAAAGTGGAGATCCGATGTCCCTGACTCTGGGGTGTTGGGCCCTGATCCCACAAGCAGGAGCAGGTGAAGAGGAGCAAGAGAAACGTGGAGGAAGCCTTGTGGGTGGGGAGCTGGGTCTTGCTGGGTGATAGGTGGTGGTTGGGTGGTGGTAGGAAGGAAGAGGGCAGCAAATGGTCATTGGGAGTGTGAAAATTTTCTTTTGTTCTAAAAAAATAGGAACGGGATTTTGAAGTGGCACAGAAACCTCCAATGAGCCACATGGGATGTTCTGTGATCCTGAACTATGCTTTCCCTTGGCACCAGCAACCACGTTGGGTCTAAAGTTGGCAGAGCAGGGAGTTCCCTGGTGGTCCAGTGGTTAGGACTCTGTGCTGTCACTGCTGGGGCCTGAGTTCAATTCCTGGTTGGGGAACTAAGATCCTACAAGCAGTGCAGCACAACCAAAAAAAAAAAAAAAATAGGGTTGTTAGAGCTGGGGGCATTCCTCCTCTCTCTTGGGATTAGATGTGCCTTGATGTGCTGTTTCTGATTTTGGAAAGTTTATACTGTGAAACAGCACCACAAAATAATGAATATTAGCAGTTCTTTGGTGAACTATATGAAAATTCACCCTAAATGGTATAGATAAAAATTAGAAATCATTTTCACGCCAGTTCAGTTTTTGCTGCCATACAACATACATAGAAACTTTCGGTTTCCAGAGTGTTGGATCTGGGGGGACTGCAGAATGGGATTCTGGGCTTGTGTGGGGACTCCCTGTGTTCGTTTCACTGGTGTTTGAATGGCACCTCTGGCAATCCCTCCTCTTTATGCCGCCCGAGACCTTTCCCACTGTCCGCCTCTGGCATCGTCCCAAGTGGCCTCACTCCCCTCCACCCTTGGAAAATCTGGCCACCACTGCCGAGCACTCGAAACCCCAGCCTTGCTTTCTTGCTTCTCCTCTGGGGCCTCCCTTCAGCCTTCCCTTTGACTTGCAGCCAAGCAGAGTGGACCTGTACACTGGCCTTCCGTGTAGGTTTGGGGCGTGTGTGTGTGTTTTAATTTCACTGGAGTACACCTGTTTTACAGTTTGTTTCTTCCAAGTGGGTCGGCTGCCTGTTTGTATATATCCCCCTTTTTGTGGATTTCCCTCTCATTTAGGGCACCTCAGAACGTTGAGTTCCTGTGCCAGTACAATAGGTTCTCGTGAGTTATCTATTTTATACACAGCATCAATAGTGGATATACGTCAGTCCCAGTTCACCCCACCCCCACCCCCACCCCTCTCGGAGTCCATACATTTGTTCTCTACTTCCGTGTGTATTTCTGTTTTGCAAATAAGAGGTTTGGTCTCGTGGGGACACAGACTAGCACTCGAACCACCTTTGTTCTTCACGGGAGTGGAGGCCGACTCTGACATCAGGTTATTAAACTCAAGAAGGCCTGCTATCCACACTTGCAAGTAGGGTTTTTTTTTTCCTTCTGATACGTCAAAGTAGCAATTGAATCTATTACCAAATGGAAAATTCTGGGCTTTGTAAAGAGCAATGTGAAGAATATTCGCTGCAGCATTGCTTGCGAGTTTTCCAAAATCAGGAAACAGCATTAAAATCCTATCAGCAGGTACTAATTAAATAAGTCGCGGTATATCCACAGACAACGTAACACAGCAGTAAAATGGGCAGCTGGGCCCAGAACAGCCTCCGGGTTAATACACTTAAGTGAAAAAGTCTGCTATAATCTCCTATTTGTGTCTTAGAATATAGCAGGTTTTTTGGATGATTACATAAAAATGCAGAAACAACCGAGCTGTTGGGGCAGATTTAAAAAAAAACCAGTTTGTATATTTTTGCATTAAAAACGCACATATTTTGAAAAGTTTCTGACTCCTTTCCCCCATAAGAGGGTAGCTTGTCCCCCGCTGGACTCTGAGCCAGTGGTGATGGTGTCCGAAGGAGGGTCCAAGATTCCTTTCTTCACTTCCCAGGCTCCCTGAGGCCGCACGTGGTTGGAGGTGCGGGACAGCTTGTGTGGATTTGAGAGCCCTGGTTTCCAGTCTGTTTTTCCCTTAGTCAAGTGAAGCTCAGTTTCCGTGTTGTTGAAGACTTGGTTTCGTGGCTTGACTTGACTCCTTGAACGTGGTTTACCATTTTTTAATAGGAGAGGCTGCTGAGTGTCACGAACAGATAAGGCTTCTGGTTGTCACCAGCCCGCCTCCCCCTGTAGCCTCCCAGTGTCTGGAAGGGCGGGTGGAGACCTCCTCCTGTCTACGCCTGAGTTTGTGGGAGGCCGCATGTCCTCAGTTCATTTTAAGGGCTGCCAAAAAATCTCCAGAAATAAGTTGTTGTTATTTCAGTCGGGGCATTGGGACAATGAGAGGCCCCCTTCATCCTTTGCATGTATACTTCTCATTGATGTGGGTAGTTGTGTTTTAACCTGGAGTTCCACAGAGTGTGTGTGTGTGTGTGTGTGTTCCTTGGTGGATCACACGTTGTATAAAACGGTAGATTCCGTGGGCACGCCGTCTTGTTCATTAACAGAGCACTTAATTTAAGCCCTGCCTAAGGTAAACCTGCCTGCTTGGTATTTTTATTTATTTTTTCTCTAACTTCCCCCCACCTCCCCCTTCCTCTCCTGCTGGGCTCACATTCCTAGGTCTTTGTCTCTGCCTGGTATTTTAGAAATTTTGGGAGAGGAAGGCAGTGGGTGGGGCGTTCTGGAAGCTGGGGGCAGGGAAGAGGGTGGTCACTTGCAGGGTCAGAGGTCAGGCCTGCTCCATTCAGCTGGGGCAGCCAGATTGTCGCCATGTGGGGGGGAGGGGGCGTGTCCGAGCATCTGCCCGGGAAGCCCCGAAGGGGCAGCTCAGGCCCTGGAATTCCTGCCGCCAGAGGCCTGCTCCCTCCCTCCTCCCCGAGCCACAGTTCATGGCCTCTGCCACATTTCTTTCTGCCTGTGGCCCCTCTGAACAGCCCTCCAGTTTATTCTTTCAAAATAACCTTAAATAAGCTGGTTCAGAGAGAGTTGCACCCGTGCACACCCACTACACCCTGCCTGTTCACTGAGTCTCACGAGGTCCAAAAGTGTTGGGTTTTGACCTTAGAACCTGTTAGGCAAGTGAGGTGTGGAGCTTCTGAATGGAGTGACGTCCCTCCCAAGTTTTACTCTAATAGAAAGTTTACAGTGTGTGATCATCGTGGTTTTTGGTTTTAGATAGTGTGTTCTTGGAAAAAATCAATAGTTGGCCAGGGCTCTGTGACAACCTAGAGGAGTGGGATGGGGTGGGAGTGGAAGGGAGGTTCAAGAGGGAGGGGACATATGTATACCTATAGCAGACTCGTGTCGACGTATGGCAGAAACCAACACAATATTGTAAAGCAGTTATCTTTCAATTAATAAATTAAAAAATCAACAGTTGAATGAACAGCATTGCTGGGGTTCTGCTTTTACCTTCCTTTCTAAAAAAAATTTTTTTTCCATGCCAGACAGCGTATGGGACCCTAGTTCCCCCTCCAGGTTATCAAACCCATGACCCACCGCCTGCATCCCTGCTTTGGAAGCAGAAGTCTTAGCTAGTGGACCACCAGGGAAGTCCTCCCCACTGTTCGTGTCACCCGCAGCCCTGTGACCGGTAGTTAGCCTGGAACTGCAGAAGCACTGGCACTTCGAAAAGCAGAGTATATTAGAGCTACACTGATCCCATGTGAAACACTGTGGGGTCATGCCCCAGGACCCCCATTTGCCCGTTGTCGAAGTGCTTCTGGCCTCCTGCTTCAGGCTTCCCCTCTCTGCCTAGGATCTCTTTTCTGGCCTTACGCTTGGAGGATCCCATTTATTTGTTTATTTCTGGCTGCACTTCATAGCACATGGGCTCTTAGTTCCCCAACCAGGGATTGAACTTAATTAAGCCCACTGTAGTTGAAGCTCAAGAGTCTTAACCATGAGACCACCAGAGAAGTCCCTGCAAGATCCTTTGAAACCCACCATTTGTGGGATCTCTTCCCCGGACAGTATCCTTCATGTATACTCTAGAGTTTGCAAACTTAAAAGCCCAGAAAAATCACCTTAATGCCAGTTGAACAATTGGCACCTGGAGGCTGGCTTCCGGCTCAGCCCAGAATTCTCTGGTGTGTGGCATTGAGTCCCCAGAGATAGGGTTCCTGGGAGTTCTGGAGTGGAAGGGGTTTCCTGAGGTCCCTGGTCAGACACCACGTGCTCCATACAAGGAACTGAAGCCGAGACAGGTGACTGGATAGCAGGTGTCCTGGCGGGCAGGTGGTAGTGCCAGGCTCAGGCTGACAGCCTAACGTTCTTCCCCACTTGGCCAGAGCCCACAGATCTAAGAAAGCAGGCAGACACCAGTCATCCTCCCACCCCCCCACCCCCGCCCAAAGAAAAAAGTGGATCCTGAGCAGAGGTGAAGAGAAGATTGCTTAGCTGTTTGGTAAGAGGAGGGAGCCTTCTGCTGGGAGGTTTTCACACTTCACATTAGCAGGAGTGATCCCTTTATTCCCGTGACAAATGGAAGGAGCAGAGGGGAGGGATGTTGTTCAGGCCAGAGAAACGCTTTAGCAGAACTTGGTAAAAACAGAGCGTCCAGGAATTTCCGTACATTTATTTAGCGTTTTTTGGTTTAGATCTCAGGCTGGCTTGAGAATTTTAAATTTATCAAATGAGAAAGATTACATCTCTAAATGGCAGGCCTTTTTCAAAAAGCAATTGGCCTTCACGGAGGCAAGTACCTCCTGGACTCGACTTCTGGAGAAGTACCGCACTCAACAAGTTACAAACCCGATCACGTTTCCTGCCTGACAAAGGGGGTCTAGAAACTTGCCGGATCACAACCATTTCTTCCAAGCAGGAATTTGATATCCTTAGTCTTTGCTTTTTCCCGTTCTTGAATCCCAGACAGAGAAGAAGCACCCTAACCTCTACTGGGTCACGTGCTGCTCTGTGTGGAGCAGCCTGTTTGCCTGGCAAACAGCCGCTTGGGGGTGTGGTTTCCTAATGGACATGCTCCACCCACAATAAATAATGCGAGCTGACCTGGGGCCTTGGAGTATGGGACGTGCAGTGTAATAGGAACTTCCTGGGTCTCAGAGCACCCCCATCTCTTCTTCCATCTCACAACACTCTGCTTCCAGAATCTCCCGGTCCTGGGTCTTACCCCCTTGGTGACACCTTGGCAGGTGCTTTGTGCCCTGGACGGGGTAGCCAGAACCCTGTGTGTTGGGAGCAGCCCTTGCTACCTGTGTGGCCTCTTCTCCTGGGCATTGAGTGCTGAGGATGTGAAGGCACCCCCCGCCACCAGACACACAAACTGCTTCCCTGCCTGTTGGCTGGCTTCCCCTCACCCCCTGGTGTAACAGAGGCAGACTGAAGCCCTGCTCTTGTAAGCAAGCCAGCAAACATTTACAGACCGCGGTGCCGAGGGCCAGCTCTGGGGAGGGATGCGATGGGACTGGCCCCGCGCCAAGGAGCTTTTGCGGTTGAGAGTTGGGCGTTTATCAGCAGGTGGAGGCGGTGCCAAGCCTTCTGCCCCTCCCAGCACTGGGGGAGCCCCAGGGCAGCACAGAACTTGGCATAAAGCAGCTCTGTCAAGCACCAGCTGCCTCCCAGGGTCAGCTCCTGGGAACAACTTGGCAGGAAAGAGAAAGACAAGAAGCTGGCTGGCTTTTACCATGAGCCTCTGGCCCTCGTTCCAGAAACGGAAGCCCTCACCTTGCTTAAGTCCTTCTCGATGGGGAAGGTGGCAGCGGGCTCTAGTGGTTGGGTGTTTGATCCTGGCCCCCCTGCCTGGCTTCCCAGCCCAGAGCCTGGGATGGCAAGAGAAACTTCGTGTATTGGTTCATTCCGGCCACCCATCTCAGACCGCAGAGACATACTCTTGGAACTTCCTCTGGTTAGATTAGGATTAGGGAAGTCTCTGATGGCAGGAGGATTGTTTTGTTTCTTTGTTTCTTGGCCTTCCAAGTGGCTCAGTCATGGCTGTGAAAGAAACTGGAGCAGAATGGGGGAGCTGGTTGGTTTTTCTCTGGGTCGGGGGTGGAGGGGAGCAGGTTCCTCAGGGTGGACGGCGGCGCCCCACCCCCCCCCCGGTGGGGGTGCGTGTTTGCCGTGGGGGTCTGCCGCAGAGTGTCCCGCATGCCGCTAACGCCTGCGTCTCTCTGGTCCCCCAGGTGCTGCACCTGTACTGCGACACGTGCTCCGTGCCCATCTGCCGTGAGTGTACAGTGGGCCGGCACGGCGGCCACAGCTTCGTCTACCTCCAGGAGGCGCTGCAGGACTCGCGGGCCCTCACCATCCAGCTGCTGGCCGACGCCCAGCAAGGCCGCCAGGCCATCCAGGTCAGTCCCTCCCCACCCTTCACCCGTCTCCCTGCTTCTTCCTGGCACAGAAAACCTTTCCCACCCCCCCTTTCAGATGTGTGCAGATGTTTGGGTGTGCCATGGGACAGTGGCCCCGATGAGCCCACGTGACAGGCAGCGGCAGTCACGTGAGGGCGGAGCGGGCAGGGCATGGAGACCTCACAGTCTCGTGAAGATGACAGTGGTGTGGCTTGAGTTACTAGCTGCTTGGGGCAGGTTTCCCATCCAAGTTCCTCTCTCCCGCCTTTCCCACACCCCCCGCCCCAATCCAATGGACATCAGCCTGCTTCAGTCAGAACTGTAGGAAGATTGTCCTCATCTTGCTACCCAGATTGGTTTACAGGTGAGAAATAAGTGAGCATGGGAAATTTTATATAAGGTTCAGAGTCTCAAACTTCCCTGGGAGCTAAATAAGGTCATGTAGGAAGGGATACATGTAACTTTGGGACACAGGGAAGTTCGCTTACATAGGTAATAATAGTGTTGCCTGATCCAGGTTGACAGGGTTTTAGGAAAATAAAATAATCAGGTTGTTTTCCTTGTCTGGTAGGATAAGCTTGAAAGTCAAGCATTACTAATCCTTGAACAGAAATTGAATAGGAAACTGTTTAGAATGTGAATTATTTTTTAAAATAAGATTTTTGGAAGGAGATGGTAAAGAATTGATCATGCTCTAGGGAAGAAGGATGGTTTAGGATTTTAGTAAGTTTCTCAGCAACTGTCAACATTTCTGTGCATGATACTGAAGTAATCTTTCTGCTGAGTCAGGTTATCTGATAGCCACATGCTGGGAAAGATTGAGGACAGGAGGAGAAGGGAATGACAGAGGGTGAGATGGTTGGATGGCCTCACCCACTCGATGGACATGAGTTTGAGCAAACTCCGGGAGATGGTGAAGGACAGGGAAGCCTGGCAGGCTGCAGTCTGTGGGGTTGCAAAGAGTCAGACTCAACTTAGCAACTGAACAACAGCAAATGTAATCTGAGAATTTCATAAAGGTTTTCCCTGGGGCCAGCCATAGTTTGGATCAGGAATATAGTTGCTTTCCACTTAAGATAGCCTTGATTCTTTATTTACTTCTTCATCACATGTAAGATGCCATTAATTGTAAGATACACATTTATGTAGTATACAACCAAGAAAGGAAAAAAGCCCACTGACAATGTTAAGATGAATCATAGTTTCAAAGGTACACAATGTGATAAAGTATCACTCATATCTGCTGTGGTGGCCTGTATTGGTGACACTTGCTTCTCTCTTATCTTCTGACTCTCAGGCCACTTTAAATACCTGTCATCAGGTCACCACTGTTCTCTATGCAGACATCACTAATCGCTTTCGGCACTTTTCTCCGTGAAACCCAGATTTGGCCTCAGACTCTCCTCGCTATTAAGTGGCCGCCACTCAACAGTCAGCTGGCATCACTGACTTCCCTGCCCAGATTGGGATCCTCAACTTCAAGTGTTTGATTGAATCTGTTAACATTTGAAGACAACCTTTTTTTCCTCAAGTGCCATGCTTGTTTGGTGATCTTTCTTCTTTCCTCCCTCCCCCGCCCCCCCCTTTCTTTGCTTCCTTCTTATTTATTTATTTTAAAAATATTTATTTTTGGTTGTGCCAGGGCTTAGTTGCGGCACACAGGATCTTTCGTTTTGGCATGTGGAATCTAGTTCCCCGACCAGGGGTCGAACCAGGCCCCCTGCATCAGGATCACAAAGTCCCAGCTGTTGGACCACCAGGGAAGTCCCTCTTCTTCTTTTTTAAAAAACTAATTATTTTAGTTGGAGGATTACTTTACAATATTGTGGTGGTTTTTGCCGTACATCAACATGAATCAGCCACGGTGCACATTTCTTTTTTTATATCAAGTGTGTGTTTCTGTTTTCCAAGCTTCCCCATCCCTTTCACCCACTGCCATTTCCCCCAACCCATCTGCCTCCTGCGTCCTTCAAATGCTCTGCATAGATAATGGGAACTAGTTAACCAGGTCCTGGTCTGTACACCTTGGGGTGCAGTGCTTGCCTGAAAGTTGTGTAGGATTTGGAGAAGAAAGATCCATTTGGTCTCTTCATACTGAGCGTTTATGACCTTGGGAATGGGGACGACTCAAATTAGAACCAGAGCTTTGCTCCCCTTCTGCCTGTTTTGGGCTTCCCTGGTAAAGAATCTACCTGCAGTACAGGAGACCTGGGTTCAGTCCCTGGGTTGGGAGGATCCCCTGGAGAAGGGAAAGGCTACCCACTCCAGTGTTCTGGCCTGGAGAATTCCATGGACTGTATAGTCCATGTGGTCACAAAGAGTCAGACACGACTGAGCAACTTTCACTTCAATTTTACCTGTTTGGAAAATGGAAGAAATACTTCTTACCATAGGGTAGGAGGGCCAAACCCAAGGGCAGAAGATGCTGAGAGCAGCCTGGCTAGGAGAGGGTAAGGTGGGGGGTGACCAGACCCTCACTGTCCATGTTGTCATGCAAGGGGGGGTGGTGGTCACTGCCCTCCGGCCAGTTCTTGCCCTGTAGAAATGTGCGCCTGTTATTTCTATTTTTTCTGATTTTAATGGAAAATCAGTTTGGTAAGTAATATGACATTAATGTAAACCTAAGGCAGCGTGATGCCTTTGCTTACCATCGGGGAGGCATTTTAAAATGTTACAGACATAGGCATGGTTGGCTCAGTGATATAGACGAGGACATCGGCTCTGTGCTAACTAATACCCGGCACCTCCGGAAACAGGGCATACCCATTACTGATGTGCCAACCCGCCCTTGCGTGGTCGTGCTATCTGAGGCAGGGGCTGCAGTGTTTCAAACAGCATATCTAGAAGTGGGGGAAAGGCCCTTGTTTCTTCCTTTTGACTTCCTGTTCTCATCAGCAGCTCTTTTCCCCTCCTGGTAGCAGAAGTTGGTTCCAGTTCCCAGCTGTTGCCACTCCCAGAGTGAGCTGGGCCCTGGGGTGTCCCTCCCCATACTTCTGGGTCCCAGTAACCCCTACTTTTCTTTGTTCTCAGACACCAAGGGGTGGTAGCTGCTGACCGAAGTTACTCTCTCAATCCTCAGGGTGCCCTTTGCCCTCGCAGGTCTCCACTTCCTATACAACCGAATTCCCTGCATTAAATCGTCTCTGTTTAAATGTCTAGTGAGGTTTCTCTTTTTCTGAATCAGTCCCAACTGACAAACCTGAGATGTTTTGAAAGCTAGTGACTCTGTTATATCTCTGCTATATACACACTCACTTGATTGATCAGTCTTAACTTTTTCTCTTTGGGGTAATTTGGATACATCCATCTATTTCAACTTGCTGGCTGCTGTATTAGTTCCCTTGCGCTGCTATAAACCGGGTGATTTACAGCAATAGGAGTTTATTTTTTCACGGTTCTGGAGGATCTAAGTCAGAAACCAAGATATCACTAAGGCTGTGCTCCTTGTAAAGACTTTAGGGAAGAACTTTGTCTTGCTTCTTCCTGCCTTGACTTTACCTGCATCACTTCCAGTTTCTGCCTGTGTCCACCCATGGCCCTCCAAGCCTCCCTGGTGGCTCAGACGGTAAAGAATCTGCCCGCAAAGGTGGAGACCGGAGTTCGATCCCTGGGTTGGAAAGATCCCCTGGAGAAGGCAATGGCAACCCACTTCATTATTCTTACCTGCAGAATTCCATTGACAGGAGCCTGGCGGGCTACAGTCTACGGGGTTACAAAGAGTTGGGCACGACTGAGCGACTGACTCTTTGACTTTTCACCTTCCCCCAGCCCTGTATGGTAAGAGTCATTGGATTTAGGACTCAGGCTAGTCCGCTGTGACCTCATCTTAAACAGTAACATCTGCAAAGACCTTATTTCCAAGTTAGTCATTTTCTGCAGTTTCAGGCACATCTGAATTTCGGCAGGATGGTGTTTAACCCACTGCAGTCATGGGTGGGTGTTCTTTACTTCCAGTTTTAGTGAAGGGAGTGACATCTGAGCTGAGTTTTGGAATTTTGGGGTGACTTCGGAGGTGAAAGCCATCCGAGGCCATGGATAGCCTATGAGGCATTCAGATCGGCCAGGTACCAGCTCCCATCCACTCAGTGGGTCCTTAGGCCTCCTGGGGATGTTCACTGTGTCTGGTTTGGGGGCAGCTGCATGGCGTTCCCATGCCATTAATGTGTCTTCCAACTGAGCGTGAAGGGTGGTCAGTTAGGGGTCTCAATTATAAGTGACTGAATGAATTATAGCTGTTCTTGTTGTTTAGTTTCTTAAGTTGTTGTCTGATTGTTTTTCGACCCCATGGACTGTACTCCACCAGGGAATTCCCTGGCAAGAATACTAGAGTGGGTTTCCATCCCCTTCTTCCGGGCATCTTCTTGACCCAGGGATTGAACCCACGTCCCCTGCAGATTCTTTACTGCTAAGCCACCAGGGAAGCCCTTGTCACAACTGATTAGCTGGGAGCCTGGTCCTGAAAATAAGGTTGGTCATGTATTGTTTGATTCCATTTGTCTGAAATACCCAGAATAAACAGACCTATAGAGACAGTAGGTGTTGGATGCCGTGGGGGAGAGGGAGGGATGGCGAACGACTGCTTCATGGGCGTGGATGCTTCCTTTTGGGTGAAGATGGTGCTCTGGAGCCAGATGGTGGTGGTGACCGCACCACGTTGCATGTGCTGAGTGTCGCTCGTGGGATCACGTCTCAAGGGAGGGGGTATGACTAGGCCTACTTAATTGTATAATGTGGCTAAGTAGGGTGAAGGGAGAGGATGGTTGCGCCTTTGTTGCAGGGGCTTATCAGCTAGGCTTAATAATAGCCACCATATTTGACTCCAGGCCAGGATTTGGACCCAGCTCTTGCCAAGTATTGTTCTTCATTTTTCTCACGTTCACCCCAAAGTTGGAGAAGGCCAGGAACATGTCTGAGACCTTAGAAACTAGTAGGAGGTGGAGTTGGGATCTGAACAAACCTGGGTTTCTGAGCCCCAGGACAGCCATCCAGCCTGGCTTACCCAGGATGGGCGCCAACCATGGATGCGTTCCATGTCCCAGAAAGCCTCCTGTGCCAGGCACACAGTTGACTGCTCACCTGCAGCTGATTGCTGAGCCCAGGCAGGATCCAGACCCTTAAGGCCTCCCTGGTTTCCTCCTGATCTGGGCCACAGCAGTCGGTTTGGAATCCCTGATTTAATACCTCAGTATCTCCAATCCTTGTGGCTTCTCAACACGCATCATGTAATATTCATGAAAACACCAGGCCTTCTGTCTGGATTAATTTTTTATGAGCAATACTACGTCTGATTAAACGGGCTGATTTACTGGGGGCTGGTGGTACAGGGTGGGGGCGTGGCGGGGGCAGGGATGGGCTCTGGCAAGCTCTGTCTGGCCACAGGTGTGGCTTCTCAGGTGGGTGTGACACCGTTCCCAGTTTGCACTTGGCGTTGCTTCTGAACTGGGCTGCAGCCTGTGGCATGCCTCCCTCCAGGGACATGCTTGGCCTTCGGGGTTTCCCCCAAGTAGGGACCTGGGCCGGAAAGCCTGTGGGAAGTCACTCGTGTACCTGGAGTCGTATATTTCACATCTGACCCTCAGTCCCCAGTTTTGGGCTGGAACCCAGCTACAGTGGTTTCACTGTGTCGGAGTATCTCTTTAACAATCCTGACATTCACTGTGGAGGTGCCATTTCTCATACAAAGAAGCCCAGCCCTTGCCCAGCAGCTCCTCCAGTTACATGTCAGACAGAATCCCTTCTTTCTCCCAACGCCCGCTCTTTCCAAGGATGGGGGGACCGTGAGGCCTGGGTGGGGGCCCATGGCATTCATTTCTCAGGGCTGAAGAGAAGCAGCCTTAAGTGTTGCCTGTGGGGAGTGAAGGTCTTTATCGTGCTCTGAGATTGCTTTTGGTTTTCCAGCTGAGCATCGAGCAGGCCCAGACGGTGGCAGAGCAGGTGGAGATGAAGGCGAAGGTGGTGCAGTCGGAGGTCAAAGCTGTGACTGCGAGACACAAGAAGGCCCTGGAGGAGCGGGAGTGTGAGCTGCTGTGGAAGGTAACTGGGGGCGCCCCACCCCACCCTGGGCCAGCTCGGCGGCCACATGTCCTCTGTGAGCCACAGCAGGACAGTGAGTGTTCTGATATCGTCCCCTGGACCCTGGCTCCGACTTTTGAATGGTCTGCAGAAAGATGCTGCTGCTGCTAAGTCACTTCAGTCGTGTCCGACTCTGTGCGACCTCATAGATGGCAGCCCACCAGGCTCCCCCGTCCCTGGGATTCTCCAGGCAAGAACACTGGAGTGGGGTGCCATTTCCTTCTCGCAGAAAGATGCAGGCGTGTCTAGACATTGCTGGTGCCCTCTGAGCAGAAAGACTCCTTTTCAGAAGTAGTCAGGTCCCTGAGATTGGATGGAGTCTTGGGTTTTCATGACACTTTCTTGGGGGGGGGGGGCATGTGGGATCTTAATTCCCCAACCAGGGATGGAAGCCGCGCCCCCTACAGGGGTGGCCCTCGGAGTGCGAGTCCTAACCACTGGACCACCAAGGGGAGTCCCAGGAGGCTCGGGTTTTCTATTGCAGACAGAACAGAAAATTCTAGGCAGAAAGAGAGTACAGTGGAGGCTGCCGTCAGGAAAGCAGGCTGCTTGGACACATCCTTAGTTTTGGTGCCCTGGCTGGTGGGACTTCCTGACCCCTTGTGGAAAGCCAGTTTTCCGTGTGGGGGCAGTGAATGTGTGTGCCCTTTTCTTCCTGTTGGAGCAGGAAGGAGCGCAGCGCCCGCTGGTGTGCTGTTTACATAACATCAGCTGGAGAGATGACTCGCTCCACCCACGTCCCCAGCAGCATTTTCTTGTCAGATCTTCCACCCTTGCCCAGGAAGAAAAGGGCAGGAGGCCTGAGAGGGTCCAGTGCCCCACACCAGTTCAACTGGAATCAGGCACCATCTCAGAACACACAGCGACAACTACGCAGGGACTTCACTGGTGGTCCACGGGTTCAGACTGTGCTTCCAATGCAAGGGGCTCGGGTTCCATTCCTGGTTGGGGAAGTAAGATCCCACGTGTCATTTGGCACAGCCAGAAAAAACTTGAAAAAAGATGCCAGCAAAGACTATGCAGAGCTTATGTAAATGGGTGTACTTGGGTGTGTGGTGCTTGTTTGGCTCATTGCATTTTGATTTTCTTTTGAAAATTACTTGGTTTTGGTTGCACTTGATCTTCGTTGCTGCTCAGGGGCTTCCTCGAGTTGTGTGGGGGGGCGGCGCTACTCTTCTCTGCGGTTTGGGGATTTCTTTTGTTACGGAGCACAGTCTAGGCACACGGTCTGAATTCAGTAGTTGGAGCTCGTGGGCTCTAGACCTGGGCTGAGTAGTGGTGGTGCATGGGCTTAGTGCCCCAAGGCATGTGAGATCATCCTGGATCAGGGATTGAACCCGTGTCCCCTGCATTGGCCGGCAGATGCCTATCCGCTGGGCCACTAGGGCAGTCTGACAGCTTCTTGATTTCTGAAAATGATCCTTGTCAGTTTCCTATGCCCTAAAACAGTGAATTGTGCTGGCCTTTTGGAAGGCTGCATTGGCTTCTGCTTTGCCCCTTCCTGTCTGCTTTCTGCCTTCTAGGGTCTTTCAAGGAATATGGCTCCCTGCTCCCTCTTGGCAGGAGAGTCCTCAGGTAGAAATGGGCCAAGAGTTCATTCACACGGTTTATTCGGGCACCTCTGTGGGCTTGCCACAGTTTTCAGACACTCTGATGTCCCCCCAGTCTGCTGGTCCCATGCCACCCACGAATGTTAATTATAACCGAAAGAGGCCCCCTTCTTGCAACCTGAGAGCTCTGTGGTGAACTCTGCCACAAACTTGCTCTTCTGGATTTGTGGATGAAAAGGCCTTTGTGTGCGGGGGTTTCTGCAGACCTCACCTTAGTTCCCCTCCCTCTGGTGGGCCCAACTCGCATCCTCCTCCCTCGCAGGGCAGTGCTCTTTCAGGAGCACTAGAGAGCACGCACTTTACCGTAGGAGAAGCAGATTGGGAAGCAGAGTCTGTCTCTTCTTCATGTAAACAGCTTCTTGTTTACTTGCCTGAAAACTCACTCTTGGATGACCCAAAATCAGCTTGCCCATTCTGGACACACAGCAGTCCCATTCATCTTTGCTCTCTGCTGGAGTGCCTTGCCCCAGATCCTGGGGAAGTCTGCCTTCTCCACTAATTACGAAGTTTTCTGCTCCCTCCTGCCTGTCCCTGCCTGGGCACCTTTGTATAACGTTTTCTTTTTGTGCTTCTTGGTTATTGAAAATACTTGAGTGCTGGGTGACCCAGTTTTACATGTCTGGATGCATCTCCTTTCTTGTGGCTTACACATTTCCAGCCACACAGTTGAGAGATCAGAACTGAGGCCCAGAGATATGGTCCAGAGCGACGACAGAGGATATGGCTTCTCTTTGGTCCCCACCTGGGCCTCTCTGCACGCACGTCCTTCCAGAGTGGACAGGTGAATGTGCAGGAATCGGGTTCAGAATCATGTTATCCACCCCGCAAGGGAAAATCGGATTAAATCCAGCCCTTCTACCAGTGAACCCTTATTCTAAAATAGACACTCTGTGGCTTTCAGATCAGTTAGGCACTCAGAAGTCACGGTCGTCTCTGCAGAACAATGCAGACTAGCCGGGCGGCTGGTTTGTTCTCTTCACGGAGCAAAACACTTAAACTTAGAGGAATCTCAAGTTATTTCATGCGAAAGAATGGAGAGATGGCTGTTTCATCAAACAGAAATCCCACGATCCCTAATAGTGTGGTTTGGGACCCTCAGAAACAGGACAGAAGCCATGTTTTTACATCCTGCAGCATTTTAGGGTTAGAGGCCCCTTTGGAGATAATCCAGGCCAGTGGTTGCCAAAAAAGGCGGTGTCTCCAGATTTGGGGTGTGGGGCCTCTTAGACTCCCTGTTGAAAATCTCTAAAACCTGTGAACAGAGAAAAACAGTGAGGATGGGGGACAGAGGGGGGATTAGTTTGTAATCTGGAATTAGATGTTCACCAAGTCCTTCCTTATATTCCCTCCACACACAAAGTGTTCTCCCGCTGATTGTGTGTGTACGTATGTTGAGAAAGAGACAGAGAGAAATAACCTTCAAGAGACTTCTGGCCCTTGTGTAGAAGATTCAGTCTGTTGGGATTCAGCTTTGCACTCCAGTCCGTTGGGCAGTCCGGCCGGCCTCTGGTCCCATGTCTGCCACTTTACTCTCCACCTTCAAGGCTATATGTCCCTGAAAACCCTCTGTCTAAGACAGACCTCCCTCGTGAGTCTCCATCACACTCTGTGTCTACCCTCTAACCCCTAGCACTGTCTTAATTATTCTTTTGGTCTTTCGTTGCTTGCTTAGCATCTGTCTTTTCAAATTACAAGCTCAGTGGGGTGAGGCGCGTGTTTTCTGTTGGCCGCGTGTATCTCTAGCACCTGGTGCAGTGGAGCTGCTCAGGAAACATATACATCTGTCACATGGCTGTTTTTAACTTTTATTTAATTTTTAAGAGGCTTCCCTGATACCTTGGTTGGTAAAGAATCTGCCTGCAGTGTGGGAGACCTGGGTTGGGAAGATCCCCTGGAGAAGGGAAAGGCTGCCCACTCCAGTATTCTGGCCTGGAGAATTCCATGGACTGTATAGTCCACATGGTCGCAACAAGTCAGACATGACTGAGCAACTCTCACTTCAAATTTTTTAAAAATATTCTGTTTATTCGACTGCACTGGCCTTCATTGGAGCACACGGGATCTTGAGCTGTGGCATGTGAACTCTTGGGTGCAGCATGTGTAATCCAGTTCCCTGACTAGGAATTGAACCTGGGCCTCCTGCATTGGGAGCATGGAGTCTTAGCCACTGGACCACAGGGGGAAGTCCCTAATTTCTAGCTTAGAGAAAAGTTGCAGGGATAATAAAAGAACGCCATGTATGCATGATCCAGATTCACCAGTGATTTACATCTTGTTCCATTTTCATCATTGTATGTTGTATGTGTGTGTGTGTATGTGTGTGGGCGTGCATGAACTGCATGCACATGCCTGCAGTTTGAGAGTAAGTTGGAATGTTGGCAACTCGGCACCTTTACAACTACATGTTCATTTCCTCTGAGCAAGGACATTCTCTTAATCAAAACCAGGAAGTTGAGTCTTGATACGACACTAGTTTCAAATCTTGAGCCTAGTCCGCAGTCACATTTCACCAATAGTAGTTTTTTTGTTAGTGGTGTTTTTCAGCCACACCACCAGGCATGTTGGATCTTAGTTCCCTGACCAGGGATGGAACCTGCACCCTCTGCGATGGAAGTGCAGAGTCGTAACCACTGGACCACCAGGGAAGTCCCACCTGGAATGGGTTCAGTAGTAGCATTTTCTCAGTCCAGGATTAGTCGTTGCATTTAGTCATCAGGTCTCTGTAGTCATCACCTGTGACCAGGGAAAGTTCCCTCGCCTTCCTCTGTCTTTGTATTTTGATATGCTGGGGGCGTGGAGACCAGTCATTTCTGCAGACTCAAACCTCAGTTTGAGGTTTCCCTCGGTGTGTGAGTCTGTCAGCCGATGAATTGCTTTCTGTCTGTCTTCTAAGCCTCCATGTCCTCTCTTCTGGCTCTCACCTTTCCCTCCAGGTAGAGAAGATCCGCCAGGTGAAGGCCAAGTCACTGTACCTGCAGGTGGAGAAGCTGCGGCAGAACCTGAACAAGCTGGAGAGCACCATTAGCGCCGTCCAGCAGGTCCTGGAGGAGGGCCGGGCGCTGGACATCCTGCTGGCCCGGGACCGCATGCTGGCCCAGGTACAGGAGCTCAAGACCGTCCGCAGTCTCCTGCAGCCCCAGGAGGATGACCGGGTCATGTTCACACCCCCCGACCAGGCCCTGTATCTTGCCATCAAGTCCTTCGGCTTCGTCAGCAGCGGGGCCTTCGCGCCGCTCACCAAGGCCACGGGCGATGGCCTCAAGCGGGCCCTGCAGGGAAAGGTGGCCTCCTTCACCGTCATCGGCTACGACCACGACGGGGAGCCACGGCTGTCGGGGGGTGACCTCATGTCGGCTGTGGTCCTGGGCCCCGATGGCAACCTGTTTGGTGCGGAGGTGAGCGACCAGCAGAACGGGACATACGTGGTGAGCTACCGGCCGCAGCTGGAGGGGGAGCATTTGGTGTCGGTCACCCTGTGCAACCAGCACATCGAGAACAGCCCCTTCAAGGTGGTAGTCAAGTCTGGCCGCAGCTACGTGGGCATTGGGCTCCCCGGCCTGAGTTTTGGCAGCGAGGGTGACAGCGACGGCAAGCTCTGCCGCCCATGGGGCGTGAGCGTGGACAAGGAGGGCTACATCGTGGTGGCCGACCGCAGCAACAACCGCATCCAGGTGTTCAAGCCGTGCGGCGCCTTCCACCACAAGTTCGGCACGCTGGGCTCCCGGCCGGGGCAGTTCGACCGGCCTGCCGGGGTGGCCTGCGATGCCTCCCGCAGGATCGTGGTGGCCGACAAGGACAATCATCGCATCCAGATCTTCACCTTCGAGGGCCAGTTCCTCCTCAAGTTCGGGGAGAAGGGCACCAAGAACGGGCAGTTCAACTACCCCTGGGACGTGGCGGTGAATTCCGAGGGCAAGATCTTGGTCTCAGACACGCGGAACCACCGCATCCAGCTGTTCGGGCCCGACGGGGTCTTCCTGAATAAGTACGGCTTCGAGGGGGCTCTCTGGAAGCACTTTGACTCCCCGCGGGGCGTGGCTTTCAACCACGAGGGCCACTTGGTGGTCACCGACTTCAACAACCACCGGCTCCTGGTCATCCACCCGGACTGCCAGTCGGCCCGCTTCCTGGGCTCCGAGGGCACGGGCAACGGGCAGTTCCTGCGGCCGCAGGGCGTGGCTGTGGATCAGGAGGGGCGCATCATCGTGGCCGACTCCAGGAACCACCGAGTGCAGATGTTCGAGTCCAATGGCAGCTTCCTGTGCAAGTTCGGCGCCCAGGGCAGTGGCTTCGGGCAGATGGACCGGCCCTCCGGCATCGCGGTCACGCCGGACGGGATGATCGTCGTGGTGGACTTCGGCAACAATCGAATCCTCATCTTCTAATCACATTTCCTGGGCTTCCGTGTTTGGGGTGCACGTGTATCCATCTCTCCTCTCTGTCTCTTTCCCCCCCTTTTGAATTTCAAAGAGGAAACTGTCTCAGGGAAAAAAAAAAATTTTTTTTTTTTTGCTTTTGTTTGAAAGACAACAAGAAAAGTACAACATTGCTTACGTCCTACCTCATCTTTATTTTTTTACAGATGAATGTACTTATCTTTTCTGCAGGGATTGAGCCTGTGAAGTGATATCTCTATCTACCTCAGAAACCTTTTACCTTTCCTTCTCCGACAGGCCCTCTGCCTCCTCCCACACTTGCTCAGTGGGGGTTTCCCTCCCTCCTCCATGGGGTGTGACACGCACAAGCCTAGCATCTCTGTGGCTGGTGGGGGGGCACTGGATGTGTGCGGTGGGGTGCATTCTGTAGATTGAGCCAAGGAAACATGAGAAAACTACTAAGTGAAAAGAAAAAAAACAAAAAAAAAACTATAAAACATGGAAAAATAGGATTTAAGATTCTTAATTGTAGAGTATTTGTGTTCTTAAGAATACTGTGTTTATGGGGTTAGGTTGTATTGTGTGATCTTGATCTTTCTGGGAAAAATCTTTTTTTTTTTTCCTTTTTTTCTTTATTTTTTTTTTTTAATGCTGCAACAGAGAACTTTCCTGTGTTCTCCTTTTATACCTCAGTGTGTTTCTCATCCTGTTCAACATCAGCATGTTTTCTTACTCCTAGAAGATGTGGCTGTGGCTTGCTAGCCGAGAAAAGCTGACCGTTCCTATTTTAGGGTATGCAGTCTTTATTTCTTCTGAGGGAGGGGGTGTGTGTATGTGTGTGTGTGTAAGAGAGTGCAACCACCTTACACCAAAATAGCAAAACTAAAAATGCTATACCACCTCCCAAAGAACTTTCCTCTCACACTTTGGTTTCTGATAAATAGATGTAGTTCAGGCTTTTTGATTAAAAGTATTCTCAGAAGTTAAGTGATTTTTTGTTTGCTGTTGGTTATAAAGAATACATTTGAAGGAAGAAGAAAAGTCCCCTCCTTCTAAGAATGAGGATTTTCAGGCATGGACTGGAGCGTGGACGTGAGTGGGTGGTGTGCATGTGCTGAGTCGGTCAGCAGAGAGCATGAGACACAGGCGAGGGACCCCCAGGCTGCGGTTGATTGTGGTTCTCTGAACACTAGGCGTTTCTCCTCCTAAGATAAGTAGGCAAAGGAATCAACTTTTGTTTTAAAAGCACAATTTTTTTCTGCTTTGGAAGTTCAGGGAGATGGGATGTTTGCAAGTGCAGTAGGAACAGCCCGCTCCCACGCCCTCTCCTCAGCTCACCTTCACAGAGCAGTCTGCTCCTGCGCCACGGGGCGTGGTTCGTTTTCCCCGCAGAGGCCTTTGAATGTTAAGGGTTTGTAAGCCAAAATCACCCCAACCTGAACAACGTATAGGACAGAATACCTCTTGTTCAACCAAAGAAGGAAGATGTAGGAAGCCAGTCTTCCCAGCTGCGGAACCATGAGATGGCATCTGCCACTTTACAGGGTGGGTTTGTCAGGGGTTGGACTAGGGTGCAGAGCCTCGCGCTTCTGAGCCTTGGCCGTCTTGGAAATAACTAAAGTGAGAACCAAATTTCAGAGGGGCTCCAGAGAGGGAGGTGCGCCTGGATGGCAGTGTTGAATAGGATCTGTCCCCTAACAGATCAGTGTCTGGCCCTGTACTGAAGAGAAATTCCTCTTGCAGTATGGCTAGGGTTTTTAACGAACAGAATAACAAACGGAACAACTCTTGAAGAAAGGGAGATGATGGGAAACAGTGTAGCCAGCAAATCAAATCGCTTTTCCCATCCAGCTTTTTGGGACATTCACCATGTTGCGGTCCCCCGTCTCTTCCCATTGCTTTAGCTCTGGGGTCTCTAAGTGACCAAAATGGGGAGAACCTCGTTCCATAAAGGAGAACCACATGCAATGAAAGAGCCCCAAACTGGAAAGCAGCTTCAAATTCCCGTCACCCAGATGCAGTGTTGCTGGGTAGGGAGGTGTCAGGAGACTTTGTTCGGTAAAAGCACCTCTTCTTTTATTGAAGAATTTAATAGTGATTCCCTAATAGTGAATTCCCCTCTGATTCCTATTCGGTTGTCTTTTATGTTGTCCCTAACTTCTCAGTTCTTTGACTGGTAAAGAGCACATGTAATTAAGCTTTTATTTTTTTTTTTAATTTGGGAATAACTTGGTGCTGATCCTCCTCCTCTTAGTCCTTCTGCTCCCCCAAATAATCACCAAAGACAACTGATTTTAAATGCTTAATTTTTCTTTTTTTAGCTTTGGGGGGGGAGTGGATCTTGAAAATTGTTTGAAATGTTCTCTGAAACTCAGGTCATGATTATGGTTAGGCTGAGGTGTTGGAGGTAGTCACTGCCTTCGTTTAGTCTGTCTTTGGCTTCATTATCTTTACTCTCACTTCTGCTTCCCAGTCTCCCCATTTGTGGGGAAGTATTGGGACCTGAGTGAGAGAGTAGCAGTAACTAAGGCTGCTTCTTGAAAGTTTGTCTGTGGATCTGGTTGTGAATCCAGGGTTTCCACAGGTGGCTGAAATGACCAGGGCTTCATTAATCGACTGTCCAGTGTGCAGGCTTAAAGCAAACAGGCCCCCTCCTTGAAACGAGCATGGAGGGTGGATGACGCAGCCTCTTCACTCTTTGTAAAAGATACATCTCCTTACCTTGCCTGCGCCTAGGATTGTGCGTCGCCATTCGAGAAACATGCTCACACTTGGGAAGCTTTTGTTTGTAAAACACTGCCATCTGCGGCTGCTTCCTATTGACTCCTGACCCACAAGGGATTGGTGCAAAGCACTCGGAGTGTGCTTCTTGGACAGTGTGGAATGCTCCGGATCAAAGAGTCATGAGAAAGGCTAGCCTTTGGAGCTCCCTAGAACGAGTGAGGCTGTTCACAATAAGTGGGTACCAGTGCAGGTCTCCCGGCCCTTAGGAGGTGTGACACCAGGGCAGCAGGAATTGGGTCAGAGCAGGAGTTTTTAACGTGGTGTGAAGATAGGTTCCTGGGTGCTGTGAGGGAGGAGGATAAAATGCTTCTGTTCAGGAATGTGATGCTGAGACAGTAATCCCCGTGTATGTCCGATCTGGTCAGGGGATGGGATGGGGTCAGTATATGGTTTGAGATACCAATTGGATTTAGATGTACAGGTTTAAATATTGCAATGGCTAAAGGAAATCCAAACAACCCACAGAGGCAAACCACTTTTGATTGACACCAACTTGACATTTCAGAAGTATTACTGGTGTTTGGGTTTGTTTTGTGTGGGGGTTTTTTTTTTTTTTTGAATACTGGGTTGGCCAAAAAGTTTGCTGGGGTTTTTCCATAAGATGTGATGGAAAAACCCAAACGAACTTTTTGGCCAACCTAGTAATTCCTGTGTGAATTTGGTCACGAGAAGCAGTACTATCTCAGCCTGTGCTGTGTGGTGGCTGGCAGGTGGCACTCAAGTTGGCTGGAGCCCAGTGGCCCAGACAGGACCCCAAGTCCACTGACTCTTTGATTGACAGAACCCTTTTAAGTCTAACTTAATTTGGGGAATCACAAGACTAGGGTACCATAAACAAAATCTAAATTACACGCTGGGCCAAAAACAAGTTGCCAGAATCGAAGGCACTTTGAAATGCGGTTGTAAGAGAAGACCGTGAGATTGGCTCCATCTGCTTTATTCTAGTTAAGCCAAAGCTTAATGATTAGAGGAGGGAAGTCTTACTGCCTTCTGTGTGTCTTCTTCCTCTCTGAAGATCTTAAGACTGCTGTGTCCTGGTAGATAGCGAAAGATATGCCAAAGTTAGAGGCTGGTTTTGTGGTTTTTTTGTTTTTTGTTTTTTTTTCTGTTAAAGAAAAAAATCCGATGGTGCCAAAAAGTATTTATTTAAGACATCACTCTTACTGAGTTTCCAACAGTCTGGGGCTGTATAAAAAGTCTTAATACTTGCGTGTGGTAGAATCGCAGAACCTGGCCCTCCCAATCTTCTCTGGCTGTTTGCAGGCCGGGGCATAAAACACAGACAGACACAAAAACACACACACCCACCCACTCCACTTCACACCGTCTGCTTTTGTTTGCTTTCTACCTCACTTTTGGCAAAAAGTCGTCTACCTCACACTGGCATCTGACGGGGTCTCTGAATAGTATTAATCCACCGGGAGTGGGTGGGAGCAGGGAGCTACCTCGAGAAGAAAATGCTTTCATTAATTCCAGAACTGACTTCTCCCAGGAGAAACTTGGACCAACCTTGAAAAAGAAACCTGGAAACCAAATCTTCCTATACTCATGCAGAACAGAGTCCTTAAACCCAAATATTTCTTAACCAATCTGGCTTTTTTCCCCCACCAGGAGTTGACAATGCACACCGTTAATACATTGCTCAGTGTTCTGAAACCACGAGTACATCTGACCTGTTTGAGGACTTAACTGCAAATGAAGACCTTTAGGTCTTTCTTTTATTTTTTTCTCTTCAAGAGAAAAAATATTTTATCTGTATTTTGAATGTCTACAAATACAGCCTTTTAGGAGCAATTCTAAGGGTCTGGTTGTTGAAAACATCACATCTATTGGAAGGGAATGAGCATCCTTTAGACCTCATGATTGTATTTATACCCTTCCTGGGCCCAGCTAGGCATGCCTCACCATGACATTGCAGCAATCACTGTCTGACTGAGCAGTGATGGTGCAGAGTGTGTCACTCCTGTGTTTGATTTTTTCCCCCCCTACCAAAGGTAACACATACTTTGATAGGTTGTTCTTTTCCTTTGCTTGTTGATTAAATACTTGATAAAGTTGAGAAGCACATTACCATGGTAGTACTGTATTGCCTCTCCCCCTCTCTTCCTCCCCTCGCTTCAGTTTTTGTTATAGTTTGGAAGAGAGGGTCCTGAAGACCACTGTCGTCATTGCGCATTTGCTTTAAAGATGTCATGGTGAAGAAATACCTCAATGATGCCTATTTTAAAAACTGATCTTACGGGTTCACAAGCCAGCCTGGTGGGATGTTTTTCCATCATCATTTAACCAGTAATGGTTCTAAAAGTTTTGTGTATCCACATGGTCGTAGACCTCCTTTTAATGATTGTATTAACTTGCAAGCTCAGGTAGTATTTTTCTTAAGGCTCTATCCCAGAGCACACTGACTGAATGTTAATGTGTTTACCTTCTTTAAATAACCAGCTCTGGAATAGTTCTTTGTGTTTCTAGCAGTCTGTGTAGTTGTCTTTTTCAAGAGGAAGATTTTTCACATTTCTGGGATGTTCTTGTTTTTTAGGGCGGTAAGATTTCTTTCTTTTTTATTCTTCTTCAATTCAATGCAGGTGAGAGGGTGGGTGGGCAAGGGATGTTGTTTTTAACTAGCATGTTAGGTATATTTGGGTGGGTGGGAGGGTGGTTAGTGTTTGTTGGTTTTTTTTTGTTTTTTTTTTTTAATGAATCTTGCTTAATACTGTCCATTAGCTGTCATGCCCGGTCAACAAAATGCTTTAAATTTGAAAGTGTAGAACACATGGCTTGGTTGAGGGGTTGTTTTTTTTTTTTTTTGTGAGAAAAGCAAATGCAAAGTTGGAGAAATTAACCCGGGCATGCTGCCTGAGATTAGAATGACTAAGATAAGTCCTTTTTTTTTTTTTTTTTAAATTTGTTCAAGGCAGACATGGTGTAAGGAATATGCACCACCAGACTAACTGCCTGGGCCACAGAAACCTATGCTGCAAGCCCTCCTGGTTGCTGACTGCCTCTTGACACTTTTCAAAATGGGCATTGCAGCGGTGGTGTGGATCCTGTCCATTAAGTGGAGAACTGGGGAAGTGAAGGGTTTTCCCCAGACCTTTAAGGTGGGTTCTTGTTTGGGGTGGGGTTTTTTTTTTTTCCCTCCTCCCTTCTGGAGTTTTACTTTTAAATGATACACTGCAGGCCTCAGGCATGACAGGCAATGAGCAGGTGAAGAACCGATGGGAAAGTGTTCAAAAACTCCTGTGTTAGCTAACAGGCTTCTGAATGTATCGCTGTGGTCCACAGAGGAGGCTGGACAAGGTAGCAAGGAGATGATGTATCAGCTACTGCAGCCTTAAAACAAAGTTGGTGTCTCTTTGGACTTTAAAATTGTTCCTATGCAGCTTATTTTATTTTTGTTTAATCAAATAAACAAGAGGGTTTTTTCCATGGAAAGGCTGTGTCTGTGTGGTCCTTGATTCGAGAATAAAGAAGGGTGTGTACACTGCCATCATGAAAGGGACGTCTGTGATGGAGGATCCAGAGCTAGTACTCTGGTCAGTGGGTCAGATTGGGTCCATGCAGTGTTTGCAAAATAGGTGGATACCAGGACTTTTTAACATTAAAGGAAAAATATATTTTTATTTATTTAGCTGCACTGCATCTTAATTGCGGCACATGGGATCTAGTTCCCCTACCAGGGATCAAACCCAGGTCCCCCCTGTATTGGGAGTACAGAGTCCTAGCCGCTGGGCCACTAGGGAAGTGCCTAAAACACCTTTATTTTATTTTATTTTATTTTTAAACTTTACATAATTGCATTAGTTTTGCCAAATATCAAAATGAATCCGCCACAGGTATACATGTGTTCCCCATCCTGAACCCTCCTCCCTCCTCCCTCCCCATACCGTCCCTCTGGGTCGTCCCAGTGCACTAGCCCCAAGCATCCAGTATCGTGCATCGAACCTGGGCTGGCATCTCGTTTCATACATGATATTTTACATGTTTCAATGCCATTCTCCCAAATCCTCCCACCCTCTCCCTCTCCCACAGAGTCCATAAGACTGTTCTATACATCAGTGTCTCTTTTGCTGTCTCGTACACAGGGTTATTGTTACCATCTCTCTAAATTCCATATATATGTGTTATTATACTGTATTGGTAATACACCTTTATTTTTAAAATTTTATTTTTGGCCATAACCTGTGGCATGGTGGATCTTTCTCCCACCAGGGATGGAAGCCAGGTCCCAGCAGTGAAACTGCCTAACTAACCACTGGACCACCAGGGAAGTCCCCAAGTTTCCTTTTTTTGGGGGGGGGCGGTTAAGGCAATTTTTATTTTAAAGAACAGTTTTAGGTTCATAGCAGAGACAAGGCACAAAGGTTTCCCAGAGGCCTCCTACCCTCACGCATGCATAACCTTCCCCTGCCATCCACATCCTGGGATTTCTCTCAAATGATGCAATGAACTAGAACTAGGCAGTGGTGATGGTTTTTACAAGTAAGTGGGTGAATTCTGTGGTATATGAGTAATCTCAATAGGAAAAGACACAGTACACAAATCAGTATATCGGGTTATATTAAAAATTAATGCTTAAATGAAAAGGTTTGATTGGTTTTTCTGGACTTGTATTGGGAGGGCCACATGGCTAGCCTACCCCGAAAGTTGTAAGTGGAAGTGATACGGTGCCGCTTCCCAGCAGGGCTATTTCTTGGGCCTGGAGAGCCCTTGCTGAGTTCTGGTCCCTCTTCCAGGACCTCAGGCAGTATTCTAAGGAAGGCAGCATCACCAGCCCGGATTTAGGAATGAGGTGAACACACCCGGCCAACCAGAGATGTACCTGTGGCCAAACTATGTACAGTTGTTACTTTCAGAATCTTAAAAATTCAGTCCAATGAACATCATTAAAAAGTAAAAAGAGAAGGCTTGGCCTTGGAGAAGATACCTATAAAGGTATGAAAACCTAAAGGTCAGTCATGTCCAACCCTTTGCGACCCTGTGGACTGTAGCCCACCAAGCTCCTCGGTCCATGGAATTCTCCAGGCAAGAATACTGGAGTGGTTGCCATTCCCATCTCCAGGGGATCTTCTTGACCCAGGGATCCATCCCAAGTCTCCTGTGTCCCCTGCATTGCAGGCAGCTTCTTTACCACAGAGCTACCAGGAAAGCCCCTTATAAAGGTATAAGTAACAGCAAGTAATATTCCAGAATATTTAAAAGAATTACAAATCAATAAGGAAAATATAGTCCAATTTTAAAAAAAAAACAGGCAAAGGATCGGTTAGGTAATTTATAGAGCTCAGCTGCACTAGAGCTCAGGTAAATAACAAAAATAAGATACCATTTTGTACTCAAAAGTTTGACAAAAATGGTTAAGTCTCATTGTAGCAAGTGCTAGGAACTGTCATACACAGCTGGTGGGAGTGTACAACCGTTGGCAGGGGTGTTTGTCAATACCTAGTAAACAGTAGACGTGGGTGTGCACTGAGGTCGGTCCTTTCACCTAGAGTGTGCTTTGGAGAGAGACTAGCACAAGATATGAGAAGAGTACATGTGATACATTTATTCACTGGACTGTAAAATGAATGACCAGGAGCTAACTGTGGGTAAACTTAGAAGTCGAAGGAGCTAGTTGCCCGGGCACTTGATGGTATACCTTTTTTGAAATATAAGTTCAAATTTAATTATTTGCTCAATATGGAAAATACTTAAGTCACAGAATTGAAGAAAATCAACTTTGTTTTATGCAAACTATAAAAGGCCAACCAAAGTCAAATCATGTTTGATGAAATTAACAATTTTAAATCAGAAGCCAATATATAATGTTTGTCTCAGAGAAGTGCTGGATCTATAACTTTTAGTTTCTTTGTCTTTTATTAACAATGTTTGGGCATATTAATTTTATATTTTTAATGCTATTTTTAAAGCAACAATGGAGGTAAGAAAATATCCTTTACTCTTTTTTTTTTTTTCCCTTTACTCTTAAAAGTATTTTTAGCATGGTCTTGTTTAATCACTGAGTCGTGTCCAATTCTTTTTCGACCCCATGGACGTAGCCCGCCAGGCTCCTCTGTCCATGGGATTTCCCAGGTAAGAATACTGGAGCGGGTTGCCATTTCCTTCTCCATACAGTAAGACTTCTACATGTTTGAAAAAAGCTCAAAACAATACTACATATTTGTGGGTTTTTGTTTCATGGTTTGTTTTTTTTTTTTTTGGGAGGGTGGTAGGTAGGGCACACAGAGCACTCAGGTTCTTAGTTCCCAGACCAGGGGTCAAACCCATCTCCCCTACAGTGGAAGTGCAGAATCCTAACCACTGGACCACCAGGGGATTGCCAGCATAGGCTTATTCTTAATCCCACACGCCCAGCCTAATGCCAGAATGAGGGCGTTCCTAGCAGAAAGGAGGCGGGGGAGGTTGCCTTTTGGTGGGGAAGATGTGTGGGTTTTGAGCTAGGTTTGGAGGCAAATATTCCTGCAACATTGACAAATGTGAACATGACCTTGTTAATCCAAAACCATACAGATGTTATTTTGGCTGGGTGTTCACCCATTCTTACCTCTCTCTTGCTTGGTGGATTCCGTGATGTGAATGTACTTTCTGCTCAACCAAGCCCTTCGATAGGGCTTGCTGGAACAGGTGGCCTAACAACAATTCTGTTTTCTTGGATGGGATAATTTCCTACTGTTCGACTCAGAAGATGTCAACTTTGATTTCAGTGATTGGAGGCTTATCTTGGCAACTTTCACAGTCAAGCATTCCCAACATTAAAAAAAAGATGTTATTGAAGTAGAGTTGATAACTTGTTTTAAAAATGCTATTACAGGTAACACAAAGAATTCTATTTCTAGTAATATGTGCTATCCTTGCTACAAAAGGCTACAGACAGTATTTTCACTGGACCAAGCTATCATTGAATCTGAAACTTTTAACTGTTTTCTTTTTTTGGCCGAGTCATGTGTCTTGTGGGATCTTAGTTCCCTGACCCAGGATCGAACCGGTGCCCCATGCAATGGAATTGTGGAGTCGTAACTGCTGGACTTCCAAGGAATTTCCAGCACTTTTAAATTTTTACAGTGTGTTCTGGGCATGGACAGACCCAACTGCTTGAGGAGAGTTCAACAGCAGCCTGGACCACCATCTGTCAGATGAGTTGGGGTTAGCTGGGAGGGGCTGGCACACGCTCTAATCTGGACTGAGAGATCTCATCAGGTGTGGGAACTCAGTTTAGGAATGCGCCTATAATGTTAAGGTCTGGGGTGGGAATGAGGAGAGAAAGGAGGAGGGATCCGCCCAGAACATACTGTCCCCCAGCCGGGAGGGCTGGGCAGGTGCCAGCACGTCAAGGTTCCCAGCCAGTTCCAGCAGAATCCCTGAAAAACAAGCTCTGTTGTGACTCCACCACCACCGGTATTCACTGCACCTTCCACATGGCAACATACTCTCCCAACTAGATCTCCCTCCAGGACATTTTTCCTAAAGCAAATGAGACCAAGATATAGGCAGAAGCCCACCTTAGAAGAGTATGGGCTTCCCTGGTGGCTCAACCTATCAATGCAGGAGACACACGTTCGATCCCTGGGTCAGGAAGATCCCCTGGAGGAAGAAATGGCAACCCACTCCAGTGTTCTTGCCTGGAGAATCCCACTGACAGAGGAGCCTGGTGGACTAGACCATGGGGCCGCAAAGAGTCAGATATGACTTCATGACTAAACAACAACCACCTCAGGTCATCAGGAATTAGATCCTGGAGGTGCGGGTACCTGCTATGCTGCTGCTGCTGCTAAGTCACTTCAGTCGTGTCTGACTCTGTGTGACCCCACAGACGGAAGCCCTATAGAGCACTGTTTTTTTGGTGAAATCGCTGACTGCTTGCCTCTATCAAAGCACTTTGTAAGCAAAAAAAAAAAAAAAAAAGAAGTACTTGGTAGGCACTGCTTCCCTGTCCATCACCAACTCCTGAAGTTTGCTCAAACTCATGTCCATATAGTCAGTGATGCCATCCAACCATCTCATCCTCTGTCATCCCCTTCTCCTCCTGCCTTTGATCTTTCCCAGCACCAGGGTCTTTTCCAATGAGTATATTGTGTATATATTATATACAATGAGTATATTTTGTATGCTGCTGCTACTAAGCTGCTAAGTTGCTTCAGTCGTGTCCGACTCTGTGCAACCCCATAGACGGCGGCCCATCAGGCTCCGCAGTCCAGGCAGTGGGTTGCCATTCCCCATGGACTGCAGCCCACCAGGCTCCTCCATCCATGGGATTTTCCAGGCAAGAGAACTGGAGTGGGGTGCCATTGGCTTCTCCGATATTGTGTATATATATATATCTATATTGTGTATATATATATATCTATATATACACAATGAGGAGAAGGCAGTGGCACCCCACTCCAGTACTCTTGCCTGGAAAATACCACGGATAGAGGAGCCTCGTGGGCTACAGTCCATGGGGTCTCGAAGAGTCGGACATGACTGAGCGACTTCCCTTTCACTTTTCACTTTCACGCACTGGAGAAGGAAATGGCAACCCACTCCAGTGTTCTTGCCTGAGAATCCCAGGGACAGAGGAGCCTAGTGGGCTGCCGTCTATGGGGTCGCACAGAGTTGGACATGACTGAAGCAACTTAGCAGCAGCATACACAATGTATACTCAATCTGTATATTGTGTATCTGTATGTACAATGAGTCCATTGTATATATATACAATATGTATATATATATATTAAAAATATATAGGGACCTACTGTATAGCACAGGGAACTCTAAATATTAGTAATGGCTTACATGGGAAAAAAATCTGATAAAGATTGGACACATACATGGGTATAACTGATTCACTTTGCTGATTCATACCTGAAACTATCATTGTAAATCAACTATTGTTGTTCAGTGGTTCAGTCATGTCTGACTCTTTGCAACCCTATGGATTGCAGCACGCCAGGCTTCCCTGTCTTTCACCATCTCTTGGAGCTTACTCAAACTCCAAAAAAAGCTAACACCATTGAGTCAGTGATACCATCAAACCATCTCATCCTCTGTCGTCCCCTTCTCCTCCTGCCTTTAATCTTTCCCAGGATCAGAGCTTTTTCTAATGAGTCGGCTCCTCACATCAGGTGGCCAAAATATTGGAGCCTCAGTCTCAGCCTCAGTCCTTCTAATGAATATTCAGGACTGATTTCCTTTAGGATTGACTGGTTTGATCTCCTTGCCATCCAAGGGACTCTCAAGAGTCTTCTCCAGCACCACAGTTCAAAAGCATCAATTTTTTGGCACTCAGCCTTCATTATGGTCCAACTCTCACGTCCATACATGACTAGACTACTGAAAAATCAACCATTCTTCAATAAAAATTAAAAACTTTTTTTTTTTTTAGAAAGAGGCACTGCTTACTACTTTGGGTTCCTTTCTGCTTTTAAATTTTTAATTCTTTTTTTTTTTTCTGTTCTGTTTTGCTACTTTTTGTATGAATTTCCCCCTAAATATGTATATTCTTTCTTTTATGTTTTTTTCTTATGTATTTTTATTGTTGATCATGCCAGATATGCAGGTCTGTAATGTGTGTGTGTGTATGTGTTCAGGTACGACTATGAACCGAAGAGTTCATCTTCATATTTGTCAGTTCTCCAGGAATCTCTGCCAACACCACCCATAACAAGTTGTGAAACTGAGCACATCTCCTCCCTGCCAGCTGGCTTCCTTTAGCAACCTCCTCACACCTGCCAGGGGAAATTCCCTTGTCACACTTTCCGACTAGAGATTTGGCAATGCCTCTTTTGTTCATTCATTAGTTCATTCTATAGTCAAACATTCAAACATCTCAAGTCTCTTTCTGTTTTGTAATGTTTATGTATTTATTTGCTGCATGCTGGACCTTTGAGTTGTAGCATTCAGACTCCTAGTCGCGGCATGTGGGATCTAGTCCCCCAGTCAGGGGTCATACCTAGGTCCCTTATGTTCGAAGTACAGAGTCTTAGCCACTCGACCACCAGGGAAGTCTCAGTCCCATTCCTCTTTATTTCCTCTCTCACTATGCTGCTCCTGTTATATGCAGAACTACAAAACCCTTGCTCTCTGCTGTCTCCTCTCCTAGCTTCACCATCGTGCTGTCTAGTCCCTCCTGTATCCTTTCACCACACTGCCCAGAAGGGACAGGTGCCTTGGATCTTAGTGGTTTGGCTTGGGTGGGTGGGATGATAAGGGTGTAAGAATTGCCCAGAGTTGGGGGACTGGTTCTATGGCAGGTGCCAGGGATGAGAAGCAGGAGACAGACCCAAAGCCGGGGGACTGGGAATAGTTGGAAAGAGATGAAGCTAAGAAATCTGAGGGAAAACATGTTAGTGAAGACCCAAAAGGCTTGGTGATAGGTGGGGCTGGAAGTTCATCCAGAGGTTGAGTGACTTTCCCTATGTGTCAGGCAGGAGCCCAAACCCAAGGGCGTGGTTCCAACCTGGGCTCAAAAACCTTTCTATATTTTGGTTCTGGTGAATCAAGGAATCAAGCTTCCATCTCTTCTGCCCTAGATTTCATCATTCAGCCCTGGGGAAAAGACCCCTGTGAACCCCAGGCCAGAAACCCCAACTTTCAGAGACCCCTAATTCAGATGCTGCTACCTTCTCATAACTGAAGCTGTTTTACCTTGGGGCTCACAGTTCTCGTCTCCTCCCTGCTCAGACATTGCACCTTCCTGATTTTTTTCTCCTCCAAATATTTTAGAACCAGTAGTGTTTGAGAAACAACAGTTGCTGGAGAGAAGGATAGAGAAAAGTCAGTGTTCTCAAGAAACAGCCAGATTTTAATATTTAGTACTTAGTATGTTGAACGTGGAGGAAACACTGAGACCATGATAGAAGATATTGGGGTGGGGTGGGAGAAGGCGCTCCTGATGAATGGGCATGAGGTCGAGGATGTACAGTGGAAGGGTTTGGGGGTTTTGAGTTTTTTCCCAAGTTTGTACTGCCCTTCCTAGCCCAGTTGCCCCCCTAAAGATGTTCAGCCCAGTGCTCTCATTTTAGACGCAACGAGGTTTGGGTTCAGAAGGGAAAATGCTGCAGAATGTCTTCCTTTCTCAGTCATAGGTTCTGAGTCTAGGATAAAGTCTGAAGGGTCTTTTTTTTTTTTTTTTGCCATGCAGCAGGGATCTTAGTTCCCTGACCAGGATCAAACTTGTGCCCCCTGCAGTGGAAGCGCAGAATCTTAACCAACCACTGGACCACCAGGGAAGTCCCCTGTGGGTTTTTTGTCAGCTCCAGACATAGCCTTTTCCTATTGGAACCCTCCTGGTATAGGGACTTCATCTCTGAGACAAGCCATTTTCCTGGGGTCTCCATCTGCTGGGCCCAGTTCTACTGATGCCATCTTGAGCTGCCCGCAATCTGGAAATGTCTTTTCCTAAAGAAACCTTGCGTGGTGTTGAAGGGGCTGAAAGGAGATACCCCACGTCCAAGGTCAGGAGCGGTAGCCAAGAGGAGATTTCCCACATCCAAGGTAAGGAGGAGTGGCTGTGCTTTGCTGGAGCAGCTGTGAAGAGATAGCCCACGTCCAAGGTAAGAGAAACCCCAGTAAGACTGTAGGCATTGAGAGAGCACATCAGAGAGGAGACAGACTGAATCCACAATCACAGAAAACTAGCCAGTCTGATCACATGGACCACAGCCTTGTGTAACTCAATGAAACTAAGCCATGCCATGTGGGGCCACCCAAGACGGGCGGGTCATGGTGGAGAGGTCTGACAGAATGTGGTCCACTGGAGAAGGGAATGGCAAACCACCTCAGTATTCTTGCCTTGAGAACCCCATGAACAGTATGAAAAGGCAAAATGATAGGATACTGAAAGAGGAACTCCCCAGGTCAGTAGGTGCCCAATATGCTACTGGAGATCAGTGAAGAAATAACTCCAGAAAGAATGAAGAGACAGAGCCAAAGCAAAAACAACACCCAGTTGTGGATGTGACTGGTGATAGAAGCAAGGTCCGATGCTGTAAAGAGCAATATTGCATAGGAACCTGGAATGTTAGGTCCATTAATCAAGGCAAATTGGAAGTGGTCAAAACAGGAGATGGCAAGAGTGAATGTCGACATTCTAGGAATCAGTGAACCAAAATGGACTGGAAAGGGTGAATTTAACTCAGATGACCATTATATCTACTATTGTGGGCAAGAGTCCCTTAGAAGAAATGAAGTAGCCCTCATAGTCAAGAAAAGAGTCTGAAATGCAGTACTTGGCTACAATCTCAAAAATGACAGAATGATCTCTGTTCATTTCCAAGGCAAATCATTCTATATCACAGTAATCCAAGTCTATGCCCCAACAAGTAACACTGAAGAAGCTGAAGTTGAATGGTTCTATGACCTACAAGACCTTTTAGAACTAACACCCCAAAAAGATGTCCTTTTCATTATAGGGGACTGGAATGCAAAAGTAGGAGGTCAAGAAATACCTGGAGTAACAGGCAAATTTAACCTTGGAGTACAGAGTGAAGCAGGGCAGAGGCTAATAGAGTTTTGCCAAGAAAACACACTGGTCATACCAAACACCCTCTTCCAACAACACAAGAGAAGACTCTACACATGGACATCACCAGATGACCAACACCAAAATCAGATTGATTATATTTTTGCAGCCAAAGAGGGAGAAGCTCTATACAGTCAGCAAAAACAAGACTGGGAGCTGACTGTGGCTCAGATCATGAACTCCTTAATGCCAAATTCAGACTTAAATTGAAGAATGTGAGGAAAAACACTAGATCATTCAGGTATGACCTAAATCAAATCCCTCATGATTATACAGTGAAAGTGAAAAATACATTTAAGGGACTAGATCTGACAGACCGACTCCCTGATGAACTATGGATGGAGGTTGGTGACATTGTACAGGAGACAGGGATCAAAACCATCCCCAAGAAAAAGAAATGCAAAAAGGCAAAATGGTTGTCAGAGGAGGCCTTACAAATAGCTGTGAAAAGAAGAGAAGCGAAAAGCAAAGGAGAAAAGGAAAGATATACCCATTTGAATACAGCATTCCAAAGAGTAGCAGTGAGAAATAAGAAAGCCTTCCTCAGTGATCAGTGCAAAGAAATAGAGGAAAACAATAGAATGGGAAAGACTAGAGATCTCTTCAAGAAAATTAGAGATACCAAGGGAACATCTCATGCAAAGATGGGCTCAATAAAGGACAGAAATGGTATGGACCTAATAGAAGCAGAAGATATTAAGAAGAGGTGGCAAGACTACACAGAAGAACTATACAAAAAAAGATCTTCATGACCCAGATAATCACAATGGCGTGATCATTCACCTAGAGCCAGACATCCTGGAATGTGAAGTCAAGTGAGCCTTAAGAAGCATCACTACAATCAAAGCTAGTGGAGGTGACGGAATTCCAGTTGAGCTATTTCAAATCCTAAAAGATGATGCTGTGAAAGTGCTGCACTCAATATGCTAGCAAATTTGGAAACCTCAGCAGTGGCCCCAGGACTGGAAAAGGTCACTTTTCATTCCAATCCCAAAGAAAGGCAATGCCAAAGAATGCTCAAACTCCTGCACAATTGCACTCATCTCACACACTAGCAAAGTAATGCTCAAAATTCTCCAAGCCAGGATTTAGCAATATGTGAACTGTGAACTTCCAGATGTTCAAGCTGGTTTTAGAAAAGGCAGAGGAACCAGAGATCAAATTGCCAACATCCACTGGATCATCAAAAAAGCAAGAGAGTTCCAGAAAAACATCTATTTCTGCTGTATTGACTATGCCAAAGCCTTTGACTGTGTGGATCACAATAAACTGTGGAAAATTCTGAAAGAGATAGGAATACCAGACCACCTGACCTGCCTCTTGAGAAATCTGTATGCAGGTCAGGAAGCAACAGTTAGAACTGGACATGGAACACCAGACTGTTTACAAATAGGAAAAGGAGTACATCAAGGTGGTATATTGTCACCCTACTTATTTAACTTATATGCAGAGTAGATCATGCAAAATGCCTGGCTGGGTGAAGCACAAACTGGAATCAAGATTGCCGGGAGAAATATCAATAACCTCAGATATGCAGATGACACCACCCTTATGGCAGAAAGCGAAGAAGAACTAAAGAGCCTCTTGATGAAAGTGAAAGAGAGTGAAAAAGTTGGCTTAAAGTTCAACATTCAGAAAACTAAGGTCATGGCATCCAGTCCCATCACTTCATGGCAAATAGATGGGGAAACAGTGGAAACAGTGCTGACTTTATTTTGGGGGGCTCCAAAATCACTGTAGATGGTGACTGTAGCCATGAAATTAAAAGACGCTTGCTCCTTGGAAGGAAAGTTTTGACCAACCTAGACCACATATTAAAAAGCAGAGACATTACTTTGCCAAAAAGGTCCGTCTAGTCAAGGCTATGGTTTTTCCAGTAGTCATGTATGGATGTGAGAGTTGGACTACAAAGAAAGCTGAGTGCCAAAGAATTGATGCTTTAGAAGTGTGGTGTTGGAGAAGACTCTTGAGAGTCCCTTTGACTGCAAGGAGATCCAACCAGTCCATCCTAAAGGAGATCTGTCCTAGGTGTTCATTGGAAGGACTAATGTTGAAGCTGAAACTCCAATACTTTGGCCACCTGATGCAAAGAATTAACTCATTTGAAAAAACCCTGATGCTGGGAAAGAGTGAGGGCAGGAGGAGAAGGGGATGACAGAGGATAACATGGTTGGATGGCATCACCAGCTCAATGGACATGAGTTCGAGTGAACTCTGGGAGTTGGTGACAGACAGGCAGGCCTGTCGTGCTGAAGTTCATGGGGTTGCAGAGTTGGACACGACTGAAGGACTGAGTTTAACTGAACTGAAAGAAACCTTTGAGCTTCCCCAGTGGCTCAGGAGTAAAGAATCCATCTGCCAATGCAGGAGACCTGGGTTTGATCCCCTGGAGAGCTGGGTCAGGAAGATCCCCTGGAGAAGGAAATGACAGTCCTGTCCAGAAAAATCCCATGGACAGGTGAGCCTTGCGGGCTACAGACCATGGGGTCGCAGTGAGTCGGACACAACTTATCGACTAAACAACAACAAAGAAGCCTTTAGGTATCAGAAGATGCTGCTGCTGCTGCTGCTAAGTCGCTTCAGTCGTGTCTGACTCTGTGCGACCCCATAGACGGCAGCCTATCAGGCTCCCCCGTCCCTGGTATTCTCCAGGCAAGAATACTGGAGTGGGTTGCCATTTCCTCCTCCAATGCATGAAAGTAAAAAGTGAAAGTGAAGTCACTCAGTCGTGTCTGACTTGGAGCAACCCCATGGACTGCAGCCTATCAGGCTCCTCCGTCCATGGGATTTTACTGATCCCCTTCCCACTCCTCAGCCCTGAACTCCTTCCATTCTCCAGACAGTTAGGGAAATGACAAGAGCCTGGGATGCGTTTATCTGTCCTGTTACAGTTCAAGTCGCCCAACAATTCAAATGGAGGCTTTTCCATTTTCCTCCCTTGTGCAGATGAGCAAGCTGAACTCTGCTACTGCTGCTAAGTCGCTTCAGTTGTGTCCGACTCTGTGCGACCCTATAGACGGCAGCCCACCAGGCTCCCCCGTCCCTGGGATTCTCCAGGCAAGAACACTGGAGTGGGTTGCCATTTCCTTCTCCAATGCATGAAAGTGAAAAGTGAAAGAGAAGTCGCTCAGTCGTGTCCGACTCTTCGCGACCCCATGGACTTCAGCCTACCAGGCTCTTCCGTCCATGGGATTTTCCAGGCAAGAGTACTGGAATGGGGTGCCATTGCCTACTCCGAAGCTGAACTCAGAGGGGTTAATTCTCCTCCGAGGCCAAGAAGCTTGATGGCTGTGAAAGCTGGCTCTGAGCGAGGCTTGGTCTGGGTCTCCAGAGCCCTTACAAGCTGTTGTTACTCAACCTGCCTTCACTTCCTGGCTGTGTGACAAGCCGCTAGTGTTATGTGGTGGGGAGTGGCACAATAGCAAGGCAGTCTCCATGCAGGATGACTAAGGTCAGTATGCCTGAGATCAGAGGCTACCAGGTTGGAGGAGGCTTAGAGGAGAAGGACAAGATGACACTGCATCGGCCTTTGAAAGAACTGGAGTTAACTACGTAGGAAAGCAAGAAGGGCATTTATGGCAGAGGAATCAGTATGAATTCAGGATCGGATATTTAGCCTCCTTTTACTCACAGCGCTGAGCCTGACAGCACAATGGTGAGATGCCTAGATGTTCCTGTAGCCCTTGCCCCACACGAATCCCCAAGACCTGCCTCTCTTTGTTGACCTTCACAGGCCAAAAGGCAACCGCCCCTACTCAAGTTACTCCTGGGGAGCTCTGGATAAACTTCCAGCCTCAAACGAAAGGACACACTCCCACCGAGCCGCTGCCTCTGAGCCCATTTGGCTCTGATTGGCTGCAAGACTTGCGCCTTCAGGCTAGCCACTCAGAGGCGCCCACCAGTTCCCTCTTGCTTCTGATTGGCTGAGAGGAGCGCATGCTCAGACACACCAAGGGCCGCAAGCTCAGAGCTAGAACGGCCGTTAACTGCTTGGCGTCATCATGTGGTTTCTTTACAGACTCGTTGGTCAGTGACAGGTAACTTAACTGGGGAGCAGGGGAAGGACCGGCCATCAGGAGGTGGGGAAGGGGAGGCTGTGGGGTCTTGGTGGTGGCCCTCACTCACCTCGGAGCTCTGGAAGGCTACAGAGCCGATCAAGTGAGGGCCAGACTATCGGGAGTACCAGGCCCCATCTCCCCCAGAATCTGACTCAGGGCGTGGCAGTTGACATGGTCTGTGAACCTGGGCCATTTCCTCCCCTCAGGGAGTCTCTGAGTGTGATATGGAGATGAACTAGGGTTGAGGACAGGCTGTTGGGGCCCAGGTCTTACTTGGTGTCGAAGGGTCGCGTAGGGGCCGGGGGTACGAAAATGATTCATCAACCGTCGATCCCCTTTGAGGTGACTGGATTTGCTCTTTGATGAACACATTGCTATCTTCTTGAGTCCACACTGATACATTTGTTTATAATTAGAAAGTAATGCGTATTTCGTTCTTTGGAATTGGTAGAAAATTGTATATAGTGTATATATCTCTGGTAGCAACGAGAAAACTACCTGTGGCTCCAATCCTCACTTGGTTGGAAGAATTGTCTTGCACAATTCTTGCACAATTAAAGCCTTGCACTCAACACCTAATCTGTTCTCAATCTGTATGATTTTGTCACGAAGGTTATAAAAATTAAAATCATACAGTTTGTAACCTTTTAAGATTGGTATTTTTCATACAGCGTAATTACTTTTCTGTCCCTCCAAGTTCTTGTGTGTAACTTGACACTTGTTTTTAGGGGAGATTGGGGTACTTTGAAGAACACTGTAGACCTTGAAGCTGATCCGTCTTAGCCATATCTGATGTCAAGAAAAGATAGCTCAGAGCTCAGGCATTGGATATTAATCAAGAGTCCATCACTTAGCAACTTTATGATGTCAGCATGGCTACTAATATGTTTGTATCTCAACTTCCTTATCAACATATGGAAGATAAGAAACCTACCTTATAGAGTTGTTGTGAGGATTGAAAAGGATAGTACATATGTACTCAGTAGAGTATATATATTATAATTCCGTAGTTCATCTTTTAGATTTCTGTTATTAATCCATTTTACTCATGTCAGTGTGAGAGAATAAGATTGATTAATTTATGGCTTTTCATCTTTAAAAAGGCCAACAATAAGCTCAGTCTATGTCTAATCTTCATTACCATTGTTACTATGATCTACCATACTAAAACCATCTTCAAACTGGTCATATAACCCTCTTAGAGTTTAGACTATACTCCTAAGCTCCAGTAATCAAAGCAGTGTGATACTAACAAAAAAGCAGAGTTATAGATCAATGCTGTGCCCAGAAATGAATCCATACACCTATGGTCAATTATCTACAACAAAGGTATCAAAAATATATAATGGAGAAAAGACAAGTCTCTTCAGCAAGTGGTACTGGGAAAACGAAAGCTACATTTAAAATAGTGAGGTTAGAATATTCCCTCACACCACATGCAAAATAAACTCAAAATGCTTTAAAGACCTACATGTAAGACCAGAATCCATAAAACTCCAAAAGAAAAAAAAAAAACACTGTTTGAAATAAATCATAGCAATTTTTTTTGATTAGTTTCCTAAGGCAAAGACATAAAAGCAAAAATAAATGAATTAGACCTATTTAAACTTAAAAAGATTGTGCACAGCAAAGGGAACTATTGACAAAATGAAAAAAACTATGGAGTGTGAGAAAATATTTGCAAATGATGTGACAGGGGTTAATATTAAAAATATATTAACAAAAGAAAAAAGAAAAAATATGTTAACAGCTTATACAACTCAAAGAGCAAACAAACCAATCAAAAATGAGAAGAACCTAAATTAACATTTTTCCTGAGAAGTCATACAGATGGCTAACAGGTACATGAAAACATGCTCAACTTTGCTAATCATGAGAGAAATGCAAATCAAAACCACAATGAGGTGTCACCTCACACCTGTGAGAATGGCTATCATCAAAAGTCTACAAATAACAAATGTTGGGGAGGATGTGGAGAAAAGAGAACGTTTATACGCTATTGGTAGAAATGTAAATTGTTGCAGCCACTGGAAAACAGTGTTTGTTGTTACTGAGTTGCAAAGTAGTGTCCCACTCTTTGCGACCCCATGGACTTCAGCACGCCAGGCCTCCCTGTCCATCACCAACTCCGGGAGTTTACTCAAACTCATGTCAACTGAGTTGCTGATGCCGTCCAACTATCTGATCCTTTGTCGTCCCCTTCTCCTCCTGCCCTCAATCTTTCCCAGCATCAGTCTTTTCCAGTGAGTCAGCTCTTCGCATCAGGTGGCCAAGGTATTGGAATTTCAGCTTCAACATCAGTCCTTCCAATGAACATCCAGGACTGATCTCCTTTAGGATGAACTGGTTTGATCTCCTTGCAGTCCAGGGGACTCTCAAGAGTCTTCTCCAACAACACAGTTCTAAAACATCAATTCGTCGGCACTCAGCTTTCTTTATAGTCCAACTCTCACGTCCATACATGACTCCTGGAAAAACCATAGCCTTGACTAGATGGACCTTTGTTGGCAAAGTAATGTCTCTGCTTTTTAATATGCTGTCTAGGTTGGTCATAAACTTTCTTTCCTAGGAGTAAGTGTCTTTTAATTTCATGGCTGCAGTTGCCATCCGCAGTGATTTTTGAGCCCCCAAAAATAAAGTCTGAAACTGTTTCCACTGTTTCCCCATATATTTGCCATGAAGTGATGGAACCGGATGCCATGATCTTCGTTTTCTGAATGTTGAACTTTAAGCCAACTTTCACATTCTCCTCTTTAACTTTCAAGAGGCTCTTTAGTTCTGCTTCACTTTCTGCCCTAAGGGTGGTATCATCTGCATATGTGAGGTTATTGATATTTCTCCCAGCAATCTTGATTCCAGCTTGTGCTTCACCCAGCCCAGTGTTTCTCATGATGTACTCTGCATATAAGTTAAATAAGCAGGGTGAGGATATACCACCTTGATGTACTCCTTTTGCTATTTGGAAACAGTCTGGTGTTCCAAGTCCAGTTCTAACTATTGCTCCCTGACCTGCATACAGATTTCTCAAGAGGCAGGTCAGGTGGTCTGGTATTCCCATCTCTTTCAGAATTTTCCACAGTTTATTGTGGTCCACACAGGCAAAGGCTTTGGCATAGTCAATAAAGCAGAAATAGATGTTTTTCTGGAACTCTCTTGCTTTTTCCATGATCCAGCAGATGTTGGCAATTTGATCTCTGGTTCCTCTGCCTTTTCTAAAACTAGCTTGACTATCTGGAAGTTCATGGTTCACGCATTGCTGAAGTGTGGCTTGGAGAATTTTGAGCATTTCTTTGTTAGCGTGTGAGATGAGTGCAATTGTGCAGGAGTTTGAGCATTCTTTGGCATTGCCTTTCTTTGGGATTGGAATGAAAACTGACCTTTTCCAGTCCAGTGGCCACTGCTGAGTTTTCTAAATATCCTGACACATTGAGTGCAGCACTTTCACAGCATCATCTTTTAGGATTTGAAATAGCTCAACTGGAATTCCATCACCTCCACTATCTTTGTTCATAGTGATGCTTCCGAAGGCCCACTTGACTTCACCTTCCAGGATGTCTGGCTCTAGGTGGGTGATCACACCATCGTGATTATCTGGGTCATGAAGATCTTTGTTGTACAGTTCTTCTGTGTTTACATGCCACCTCTTCTTAATATCTTCTGCTTCTGTTAGGTCCATACCATTTCTGTCCTTTATTGAGCCCATCTTTGCATGAGATGTTCCCTTGGTATCTCTAATTTTCTTGAAGAGATCTTTAGTCTTTCCCATTCTGTTGTTTTCCTCTATTTCTTCGCACTGGAAGACAATATGGAGATTCCTGAAAAACTAAAAGTAGAACTGACATACAACCTAGCAATCCCATTCCTGAGCTTGTACCCAAAGAAAACCATAAATCAAAAAGATAAATGTTCCCCAATGTTCAGAGCCAAACTATTTACAATAGCCAAGACTTGGAAGCAATCCAAGTTCCCATTAACGAATGATTGGTTTAGGAAAATGTGGCATATATATATAGAATGGAATATTACTCAGTCATAAAATAGAATGAAATTCTGCCATTTACAGCTGTGTGGATGGACCTAGAAGAATATTATGCTTAGTGAAATAAGTCAGAGAAAGACAGATACCATGTGATACCACTTTTTTGTGGAATCTAAAAAATACAAATGAATATGTGCAAAACAAACAGACTCACAGAGAAAACAAACTTGTGGTTACCAACGGGCAGAGGGAAGTGGGGAAGGATAAACTGGGGGTATGGGATTAACAGGTACAAACTACTGTGTATAAAATAAACAGTAAAGATACACTGTATAGCAGGGGAATTATACCCATTATCTTCTAATTACAGTGTAGTATACCACTTGTGGACATGGAACAACTGGTTCCAAATAGGAAAAGGAGTACGTCAAGGCTGTATATCCTCACCCTGCTTATTTAACTTCTATGCAGAGTACATCATGAGAAACCCTGGGCTGGAAGAAGCACAAGCTGGAATCAAGATTGCCGGGAGAAATATCAATAACCTCAGATATGCAGATGACACCACCCTTATGGCAGAAAGTGAAGAGGAACTCAAAAGCCTCTTGATGAAAGTGAAAGAGGAGAGTGAAAAAGTTGGCTTAAAGCTCAACATTCAGAAAAGGAAGATCCTGGCATCCGGTCCCATCATTTCATGGCAAATAGATGGGAAAACAGTGTCAGACTTTATTTTTGGGGACTCCAAACTCACTGCAGATGGTGATTGCAGCCATGAAATTAAAAGACGCTTGCTCCTTGGAAGGAAAGTTATGACCAACCTAGACAGCATATTAAAAAGCAGAAACATTACTTTGCCAACAAAGGTCTGTCTAGTCAAGGCTATAGTTTTTCCAGGAGTCATATATGGATGTGAGATTTGGACTATAAAGAAAGCTGAGCGCCGAAGAATTGGTGCTTTAGAACTGTGTTGTTGGAGAAGACTCTTGAGAGTCCCCTGGACTGCAAGGAGATCAAACCAGTTCATCCTAAAGGAGATTAGTCCTGGGTGTTAATTGGAGGGACTAATGTTGAAGCTGAAACTCCAATACCTTTGCCACCTGATTAGAACAGCTGACTCACTGGAAAAGACCCTGATGCTGGGAAAGATTGAGGGCAGGAGGAGAAGGGGACGACAGAGGATGAGATGGTTGGATGGCATCACCGACTCAATGGACATGGGTTTCAGTGGACTCCGGGAGTTGGTGATGGACAGGGAGGCCTGGTGTGCTGCAGTTCATGGGGTCGCAAAGAGTTGGACACGACTGAGTGACTGAACTGAACTGATACCACTTCAGGATTCTTGCCTGAGAAACCCATGAACAGTATGAAAAGACAAAAAGATAGGACACTGAAAGATGAACTCCCCAGGTCGGTAGGTGCCCAATATGCTACTGGAGAGCAGTGGAGAAATGACTCCAGAAAGAATGAAGAGACAGAGCCAAAGCAAACACGACACCTAGTTGTGGATGTGACTGGTGATGGAAGCAAGGTCCAGTGCTGTAAAGAGCAGTATTGCGTAGGGACCTGGAATGTTAGGTCCGTGAGTCAAGGCAAATTGGAAGTGGTCAAACGGGAGATGACAAGAGTGAACATCGACATTCTAGGAATCAGCGAACTAAAATGGACTGGAATGGGTGAATTGAACTCAGATGACCATTGTATCTACTCTGGGCAGGAATCCCTTAGAAGAAAGTGAGTAGCCCTCATAGTCAAGAAAAGAGTCCGAAATGCGTTACTTGGCTGCAATCTCAAAAACGACAGAATGATCTCTGTTCATTTCCAAGGCAAACCATTCTATATCACGCTAATCCAATTCAATATCACAGTCAATGCCCCAACCAGTAATGCTGAAGAAGCTGACATTGAACGGTTCTGTGAACACCTACAAAACCTTTTAGAACTAACACCCAAAAAAGATGTCCTTTTCATTATAGGGGACTGGAATGCAAAAGTAGGTTAAGAAATACCTGGAGTAACAGGCAAATTTGGCCTTGTTGTACAGAGTGAAGCAGGGCAAAGGCTAATAGTTTTGCCAAGAGAACGCATTAGTCATAGCAAACACCCTCTTGCAACAACACAAAAGAAGACTCTACGCATGGACATCACCAGATGGTCAACACCAAAACCAGACTGATTATATTCTTTGCAGCCAAAGAGAGAGAAGCTCTATACAGTCAACAAAAACAAGACCAGGAGCTGACTGTGGCTCAGATCATGAAGTCCTTAATGCCAAATTCAGACTTAAATTGAAAAAAGTAGGGAAAACCACTAGACCATTCAGGTATGACATAAATCATATCCCTTACAGTTATACAGTGGAATGGGTGAAGTAGTTCAGTCGTGTCTGACTCTTTACGACCCCGTGGACTATAGCCCACTAGGCTCCTCCGTCCATGGGATTTCTCCAGGCAGGAATACTGGAGTGGGTTGCCATTTCCTTCTTGGGGGGATCTTCCCAACCCAGGGATTGAACCCAGGTCTCCCGCATTGCAGGCAGATGCTTTAACCTCTGAGCCACCAGGGAAGTGACAAATAGATTCAAAAAATTAGATCTGATAGAGTACCTGAAGAACTATGGATGGAGGTTCATGACATTGTATAGGAGACAGGGATCAAGACCATCCCCAAGAAAAAGAAATGCAAAAAGGCAAAATGGTTGTCTGAGGAGGCCTTACAAATAGCTGTGAAAAGAAGAGAAGCAAAAGGCAAAGGAGAAAAGGAAAGATACACATATTTGAATACAGAGTTCCAAAGCATAGCAAGGAGAGATACGAAAGCCTTCCTCAGTTATCAGTGCAAAGAAATAGAGGAAAACAATAGAATGGGAAAGACTAGAGGTCTCTTCAAGAAAATTAGAGATACCAAGGAACATGTCATGCAAAGATGGGCTCAATAAAGGACAGAAATGGTAGGGACCTAACAGAAGCAGAAGATATTCAGAAGAAGTGGCAAGAATACACAGAGGAATTGTACAAAAAAGATCTTCATGACCCAGATAATCACGATGGTGTGATCACTCACCTAAAGCCAGACATCCTGGAATATGAAGTCAAGTGGGCCTTCGGAAGCATCACTAGGAACAAACCTAGTGGAGGTGATGGAATTCCAGTTGAGCTATTTCAAATCCTAAAAGATGATGCTGTGAAAGTGCTGCACTCAATATGCCAGCAAATTTGGAAACCTCAGCAGTGGCCCCAGGACTGGAAAAGGTCAGTTTTCATTCCAGTCCCAAAGAAAGGCAATGCCAAAGAATGCTCAAACTCCCACACAATTGCATTCATCTCACACGCTAGCAAAGTAATGCTCAAAGTTCTCCAAGCCACACTTCAGCAATACGCGAACCGTGAACTTCCAGATGTTCAAGCTGGATTTAGAAAAGGCAGAGGAACCAGAGATCAAATTGCCAGCGTTTGCTGGATCATGGAAAAAGCAAGAGAGTTCCAGAAAAACATCTATTTCTGCTGTTTTGACTGTACCAAAACCTTTGCCTGTGTGGATCACAATAAACTATGGAAAATTCTGAAAGAGATGGGAATACCAGACCACCTGACCTGCCTCTTGAGAAATCTGTATGCAGGTCAGGAAGCAACAGTTAGAACTGAACATGGAACAACAGACTGTTTCCAAATAGGAAAAGGAGTACATCAAGGTGGTATATTGTCACCCTGCTTATTTAACTTACATGTAGATCATGCGAAATGCCTGGCTGGGTGAAGCACAAGCTGGAATCAAGATTGCTGGGAGAAATATAAATAACCTCAGATATGCAGATGACACCACTCTTATATGGCAGAACTTGAAGAACTAAAGAGCCCCTTGATCAAAATGAAAGAGGAGAGTGAAAAAGTTGGCTTTTTGACTCCACATTCAGAACTCAACATTAAAAAACTCAACATTCAGAAAACTAAGATCATGGCATCTGGTCCCATCATTTCACAGCAAATAGATGGGGAAACAATGGAAACAGTGACAGACATTTTTTCGGCTCCACAATCACTGCAGATGGCAACTGCAGCCATGAAAATAAAAAATGCTTGCTTCTTGAAAGAAAAACTATGAGAAACCTAGATAGCATATTAAAAAGAGAGGCTGAACAACACGCTGCTGAATAACCAACAAATCACAGAAGAAATCAAAAAAGAAATCAAAATTTGCATAGAAACGAATGAAAATGAAAACACAACAACCCAAAACCTGTGGGACACAGTAAAAGCAGTCCTAAGGGGAAAGTTCATAGCAATACAGGCACACCTCAAGAAACAAGAAAAAAGTCAAATAAATAACCTAACTCTACACCTAAAGCAACTAGAAAAGGAAGAAATGAAGAACCCCAGGGTTAGTAGAAGGAAAGAAATCTTAAAAATTAGAGCAGAAATAAATGCAAAAGAAACAAAAGAGACCATAGCAAAAATCAACAAAGCCAAAAGCTGGTTCTTTGAAAGGATAAATAAAATTGACAAACCATTAGCCAGACTCATCAAGAAACAAAGGGAGAAAAATCAAATCAATAAAATTAGAAATGACAGTGGAGAGATCACAACAGACAACATAGAAATACAAAGGATCATAAGAGACTATTATCAACAATTATATGCAAATAAAATGGACAACGAGGAAGAAATGGACAAATTCTTAGAAAAGTACAACTTTCCAAAACTCGACCAGGAAGAAATAGAAAACCTTAACAGACCCATCACAAGCACAGAAATTGAAACTGTAATCAAAAATCTTCCAGCAAACAAAAGCCCAGGTCCAGACGGCTTCACAGCTGAATTCTACCAAAAATTTAGAGAAGAGCTAACACCTATCCTGCTCAAACTCTTCCAGAAAATTGCAGAGGAAGGTAAACTTCCAAACTCATTCTATGAGGCCACCATCACCCTAATACCAAAACCTGACAAAGATGCCACAAAAAAAGAAAACTATAGGCCAATATCACTGATGAACATAGATGCAAAAATCCTAAACAAAATTCTAGCAATCAGAATCCAACAACACATTAAAAAGATCATACACCATGACCAAGTGGGCTTTATCCCAGGGATGCAAGGATTCTTCAATATCCGCAAATCAATCAATGTAATACACCACATTAACAAATTGAAAAACAAAAACCATATGATTATCTCAATAGATGCAGAGAAAGCCTTTGACAAAATTCAACACCCATTTATGATAAAAACTCTTTAGAAAGCAGGAATAGAAGGAACATACCTCAACATAATAAAAGCTATATATGACAAACCCACAGCAAACATTATCCTCAATGGTGAAAAATTGAAAGCATTTCCTCTAAAGTCAGGAACAAGACAAGGGTGCCCACTTTCACCATTACTATTCAACATAGTTTTGGAAGTTTTGGCCACAGCAATCAGAGCAGAAAAAGAAATAAAAGGAATCCAAATTGGAAAAGAAGAAGTAAAACTCTCACTATTTGCAGATGACATGATCCTCTACATAGAAAACCCTAAAGACTCCACCAGAAAATTACTAGAACTAATCAATGATTATAGTAAAGTTGCAGGATATAAAATCAACACACAGAAATCTCTTGCATTCCTATACACTAATAATGAGAAAACAGAAAGAGAAATTAAGGAAACAATTCCATTCACCATTGCAACGAAAAGGATAAAATACTTAGGAATATATCTACCTAAAGAAACTAAAAAAAAAAAAAAAGAAAGAAAAAAAAATAAAAAAAAAAAATAAAAAGAGACATTACTTTGCTGACAAAAGTCTATCTAGTCAAAGCTATGGTTTTTTTTTCCAGTAGTTGGACTATAAGAAAAGCTGAGCACCAAATACTTTTGAACTGTGATGTTGGAGAAGAGTTTTGAAAGTCCCTTGGACTGCAAAAAGATCAAACCAGCCAATCCTACAGGAAATCAGACCTAAATATTTGTTGGAAGGACTGATGCTGAAGCTTTAACTCCAATACTTTGGACACCTGATACAGAGAACTGACTCATTGGAAAAGACCCAAATTCCAGGGAAAATTTAAGGCAGCAGGAGAAGGGGATGACAGAGGATGAGATTTTTGTATGGATGTGAGTTTGAGTAGGCTCTGGGAGTTGGTGATGGACAGGGAAGCCTGGCGTGCTGAAGTCCTTCAAGTTGCAAAGAGTTGGACATGACTGAGCGACTGAACTGAACTGAACTGATACCTAAAACTAATATAGTACTTTAAGTGAACTTTTTTTCAATAAAAATAATAAGACAAGAAATAAAGAAATAGAATATCTGGCATTTTAGATAATAGGAAATGCTAGAGAGAAAAAAGCAGAATGGAGATTGATAAGGTATGTCAGAGAGGGTTGAAATTTTCATTTCGATAAGAGTTGAAGATCTCATTTGGAAAGTAATTTTTTGGTAAGACCTTGAAAGGAATGGGAGAATTTACATATCTGAAAGAAGAACATTGGAAGCAGAGGAAAAACTAAATGCAAAAGACCGGAGGTGACAACATGCCTGATAGCATCTTTGCGGCAAAGTTTAGTGTGGAGAAAGGAAGGGATTGATAGTAGGAAATGAGGTTAGAATGTTAGGGGTAGGTCATGTAGAGTCTTCAAGTCATAATAGGGGCACTGACTTGTGTGTGCATGTAACAGTTTCATTTCGGTATAATTCACATACTGTAAAAGGCACTTTTAAAAATGTACAATTCAGGGCTTCCCTGATGGTCCACTGGTTAAGAATATGCCTGCCAGTGCAGGGGACAAGGGTTCAATCCCTGCTCCGGGAAGATCCCACATGCCACTGAGCAACAGAGCCCATGCCCCTCAACTACTGATCCTATGCTCTAGAGCCCGGGAGCCAGAGCTCCTGAGCCCCTGTGTCCTAGGGCCCACACTCCACAAGAGAAACCAGTGCAGTGAGAAGCCTTTGCACCCCAACTCTCATCCCAACTAGAGAGAGCCCACACACAGCAATGAAGACTCACCACAGCCATAATATAAAATAAGTAAATCTTTCTAAAAAATGTACTATTCAGTGGCTTTTTGTATGTTCAAAGAGTTTTGCAACCATTGTCATAATCAATTTTAGAACATTTTTATCACTCCCAAAAGAAACCCCATACTCATTAGTAGTCACTCAGCGTTCTCTCACTCTCCTCTGCCCCAACCCTATGTAACAATCTACTTTCTTCATAGGTCCACCTATTCAGAACATCTCATCTCATATAAATGAAATAATATTTGATCTTTTGTGACTGGCTTCCTTCACTTACCATGATGTTTTCAAAAAGGCTTATCTATAATGTAGCATATACTAGTACTTCACTCCTTTTTATAGCTGAATAATATTCTATTGTATGGTGATACATTTTTTTATCCAGTCATCAGTTGATAGAGATTTGCATTGTTTCCATCTTCTGACTGTTTGAGCCTTCATTTATAGGTCTTTGTGTGGATATATGTTTTTATTTCTCTTGGGTATATATCTAGGAGTGGAATTGCTAGGTCATATGGCAACTCCTTTTATTTGAGGAAATTCCCACACTCCTTTCCAAAGTGACTGTACTATTTTACATTCCCACAGTAATATGTGAGTTTTTCAATTTCTTCACAACCTTGTCAATACTTGTTATCTGTCTTTTCAGTTATAGCCATCCTAATGGATATGAAATTGTATGTCATTGGGGTTTTGATTTACATTTCCCTGATGGTTCATGATATTCACTATTTTTTCATGTGCTTATTAACTGTATCTCTTCTTTGAAGAAATGTCTGTTCAGTTCTTTTACTCATTTCAAGTTTGATTATTTGTCTTACTATAAGAGTTTTTATATATTCTGGATACAGGTCGCTTATCAGACATACGTATTTTTTCCCATTCTGTGGGTTGTCTTTTTACTTGATGGTAACCTTTGAAGGTCCATCTAGTCAAAGCTATGGTTTTTCCAGTAGTCATGGATGGATGTGAGAGTTGGACCATAAAGAAAGCTGAGCGCTGAAGAATTGATGCTTTTGAACTGTGGTGTTGGAGAAGAATCTTGAGAGTCCCTTGGATTGCAAGGAGCTCCAACCAGTCCATCCTAAAGGAGTTCAGTCCTGGGTGTTCACTGGAAGGACTGATGCTGAAGCTGAAACTCCAATACTTGATGCAAAGAACTAATTGGAAAAGACCCTGTGATGCTGGGAAAGATTGAGTGCAGGAGGAGAAGGGGACGACAGAGGATGAGATGGTTGGATGGCATCACCAACTCAATGGACATGAGTTTGAGCAGGCTCCAGGAGTTAATGATGGACAGGGAAGCCTGGTGTGCTGCAGTGCCTGGGATTGCAAAGAGTCTGACATGACTGAACGACTGATCTGAACTAAACCTTTGAAGCATAAAAGTTTTTGTGAATTTCAATTTATTTTTTCTCTTGTTGCTTGTAGTTTTATAATATGTCTGAGAAGGTTTTGCCTAATCCAGGATTATATTTTATAACTCAAAATATCTTAAATTATGACTAGGATTAATTTGAAGATGCTAAATTGTACCTTCTGTCACCTGCTGTTAAGATTCATTACCCTAATACTGCAGTTTTCAAAGTGTGGAATGTGGAGCCCTCTGGTGGGAACCAGAGAGTCTTTTAGAGCGTTTCCAAGTCCAAAACTAAGTTCATAATAATGAGATGTTCTTTGTCCTTTTCACTATGTTGATATTTGCACTAATGGTGCAAAAGTATTGGCAAGTAAAACCACTTGGCAGCATCACCACCTGTAGCTTCTGGAAAATTGCATTGTGCATTCTTTAGAATGTAGAAGAAAAAAATTAAAAACACATGTACAGTTGACCCTTGAACAACATGACTGAACTGTGTCGGTCCACTTACAGGTGGATTTTTTCAATAGTAAATACAACAGTACTACGCAATCGGATCCAAAGGTGGGTGAATCCATGGATGCAGAACTGCTTCCATCGAGGGCCAAGTTAATTTATACTTGGATTTTTGACTGCACAGACGATGGGCACCTCTAACCTAAATGTTGTTCAAGGGTCAATAGTAATTCTGTGAATTCTTTAGAATTTAGAAGGTAAACTTATTTAATCTGGTATTAGTAGTAGTATTATAAAAATAGTTTTGACCTCATGGGCCACTTGAAACAATCCTGGAGCCCCTCTTGGGGCCCACGGACCATACTCCAAGAACCACTGCACTGCCAAAATAGATCCTTGATAGAAGAATTATTTGAAGTGCACTTTAAATTTCTACCAGTATCACTTTTATATTGAGGAATCTTTGATGTAAAGAAATACAAATTTGTGGGAGGGCAGTGGGGAGAAGGAAGGATTTATTACTTGCCCCAAAGAAGGAGAAAAAGGATCTTTTTCCACAGGAGTTCCTCCCTGAACTGTAAAATTGGCTAATTTTTTTGAGGGGGATAATTTTTAAACCAGGAGTATGTGCATATTCATGAAGGGGCTTGAGCAGAGGGGAATTCAGCATAGAATTGGGGCAAGGGTCAACAGAGTCCAAGCTTTAGTTGACTGAAGTCAGGAGGGTCGGCGTCATCATTCCATCCTCTACCTGGGTAGGGGCTTTAGATCCTCCAGAACCAGAACTTGTGTCAGTTGAGTGAAGCTCAAGTTCTTATGCCTTGTCATAGAAAGAATTCAGTGAGAGACACAGTGATAGGTAAGAAGGGGATTTATTTAGAGAGGTGCACATTCCATAGATAGAATGTGATCCATCTGAAAAGATGGAGAGCAGCCCTGGGAGAGACACTCCACAGAGTGTGGACCATCTCAGAAGGTAAGAGGCTAAATATCAACATTTAATTTAGTGTTCATACATGATTTTCAGTATATATGAAAGAGAGATCAAACCAGTCAATCCTAAAGTAAATCAGTCCTGAATATTCACTGGAAGGACTGATGCTGAAGCTGAAAATCCAATCCTTTGGCCACCTGATGCAGAGAACTGACTCATTGGAAAAGACCCTGATGCTGGCAAAGGTTGAAGGCAGGAGGAGAAGGGGGCGACAGAGGATGAGATGGTTGGATGGCATCACCAACTCAATGGTCATGAGTCTGAACAAGCTCCGAGAGTTGGTGATGGACAGGGAGGCCTGGTGTGCTGCAGGTCCATGGGATCACAAAGAGTCAGACACGACTGAGCAAATGAACTGAACTGATACATGAAAGACAGTATATTTTAATTTCTAATTATTATATATCACTTTATTATATGTGATCATATTTGTGTTGTATAAATACAACACATCCAGCTTCCTGAATAATTTTTACATACTTCAGCTCTATATTATATAGAATCATATATTCCATCATACGTATGAAATCTGTGATTCTCCCCATGGACTGTAGCACACCAGGCTCCTCTAAGACAGTATATTTTAAATTAGTACATTATATCTGTTTTTAACTTTTCTAAATTTTGTGATGAAAAGACTGTACATGCATATCGTCAGAGTGTGGCCCTTAAAATAACTGCCAGAATGAAGCGCTGATTTCTAGCTTGGGTGCAAAAATAATAGTCAGGATCTGTCCTATGGACACAACAGCTAGGGTAAAATCTTTATCATTCAACTACTTATGTGAATTTTTCTAGGTTTTAACCTACAGTAATATTTCTCCCCAAACATTCCAAACTCTGTAATAGTAAGCTGTGACTGCTAGACCGTGAGCTGGGAGGGAGCGATACTGTTGGTGATTGTCTTGAGCACATCCCTAGGTAAGAGTTTTGAAACTTAACTTCATGAGAAGGAATATTTCTTCACGTGTAAATTTTTCACATATTTAAGAATGGTAATATTCTTTGGATTTCCCACATTAATTCTAAACTGAATTTAAATGTTAGCTATAAAATAAATTTGAACTGAAAAGCTGATTATGTTACTTCATAGCACATAACCCACGAGAGGCCCTAGTATGCAGATGCAGATGTGACAGTGATTTTGGAGTTGCCTTCAACTTTGGGGGAACAGAAGAAACTGAAGCACAAAACAAACTTAGAGAAGCTGAAAGACACTAAAGTATTTAAAAACATATTAAATGGGTGAGTTTAAATACTCTAGTTATTTCCTTATTTGCAATATAGTTGGTTAGAAGATTGTGCTCATGAATAAATGGTATAAGTTATACTCAACATAGAAAATGCTTTTCTTTGTTTCACTCACAATTCTAAAATCAGTTTATGTTAAAATATGTTTAATATAGCTTGACTGATGCTTTTGACCAAATCAGTCCCACTTCTCAATTATATACGAGTGATCCTTTTCAAGCATCATGTTATTGATCACAACATGTCTTTCTTTTTTCCTTAAATAAACCAAGACACTCAGGTAAGTATATATTAGAACTGCTAACAATATGTGCATATCTCATAACGTAAAATGAGCCCCATTTAAAAAACAAGTATGCAGGAGGAGGGCTTTTATGATGCAGATACAGCGTTGTTCTGTGGATATTACATGAGCTTTTTATTACATTATGTCATTGTGTAGGTGTGAGTACTGCTTATATAATATTTGCACCCGAAAGCGTATGTAAACAGAAACACACACAAGCTCACACACACATCTTCTAGTTTGATAACACAGACGAAGTATCAAAGTATTCAAAGTATCATTTTGTGTTATATAATGTTTAAATATTTTCAGAAAAGAGCAAAAGTAATTTTTGACATGATATTTTTAAGTACCATAAATAATGTATGAAAAATGTTTTCTGATTAAAAATACATTTTACTTTATACTAGGAATCACTTCTTACCTTGAAATGTTCTCAAATGTCATAGCACAAGAGAACCGCGGTGGCATTGTGAATATAAGGTAAATACTCAGTCTTTCCCAGGTGATGCAGTGGTAAAGAATCTGCCTGCCAATACAGGAAACATGAGACCTGGGTTCAGTCCCTTGGTGGGGAGGATCCCCTGGAGGAGGGCATGGCAATCCCCTCTGGTATTCTTGCCTGGAGAATCCCATGGACAGAGGAGCCTGGCGGGCTGCAGTCCATCGGATCATAGAGTCGAACATGACTGGGCGACTGAGCACGCACTCATGCACACACTCAGTCTTTTCTGTTTCGTCTCCTTGTCCACATTGACTCCTGGCACTTAGGAAGGCACGGCACATCCCAGCTCTTAGCCCTGTGGGGCTAATGTGTAAGCAGACTCTGGAACTGAGAGTTGATGTGGGAATGGCAGGGCTCAAGGAAGCCAGAGGAAAGAGAAGCGGGAGGACAGGGATATCTGTTCCTAAGAGATGGGCTAGATACTGTCTTGACATCTGGGAACACTGAGGAGGATGTAACCCTAAGGGAATATGGCCCAGTGTTCCTCCTGACTGCTTCTAAGCAGTTTTGTTTTTCTTTATTGAAAGCCCTGGGTTTTGCAGCTCGAGGCACCATTATTTAGCACAGCATGGAGCCATTAATTTTTGACAGATTTTTCACCTTCTCTTTTTACACTAGACCAAAAGAAGATGGCAGCAACAGACCATGGAACACGTCTGTACTGTTTTCCAGTCTCCACGGCCACCACCTGCCTCCACAGGCACCACCTAAGGATTCTCAGAGCTGCAGGAATGAGAGTTTTTTCAACTTTTATCCTCATGGTGACTCCCCATGCAGTTTCTTGAGGGCTGTGGTAAACCATTTCTCTGTAATAAAAATACCCATGATACTCTTTTCTCTACTGCCTCTTTGAAATGTAAGATGGCAGTATTAAAAAAAAAAGATGGCAGTATTAAAATTGCTTATATTGAATGTACTGTCATTTCCAAAATTATTCACATGGTCAAATAAAAATATTCTCTTTGAATATGCAAACCTGTATTTTATATTTTGTATCCCAACTGTGTTTAACAAGGGGGGATCAAACTTTGAGTTAAGGAGAGAGGAAGAACCTCACAGGGCTGACTTACAGGTAGAAAGTCAGGGTTGGAGGGAATTGGCTATTCCAGAGACAAGATTTGGTGGGTTGTATGTGTGTTGGGGGGGCTGCCCTGGTGGCTCAGTAGAAAAGAATCTGCTTGCCAATGTAGGAGACTCGAGTTCAATCCCTGGGTCATGAAGATCCCCTGGAGAAGGAAATGGCAAACCACTCCAGTATTCTTGCCTGGGAAGTGCTATTGGAAGAATTGTTGCTGAAGCTGAAGCTCCAATTCTTTGGCCACCCGATGTGAAGAGTCTGCTCTTCATCAGGAAGAGCAGCCTTACTCCTGCTCATCAGGAAAAGACCCTGATGCTGGGAAAGATTGAGGGCAAAAGAAGAAGGGGGCGGCAGAGGATAAAAGATGGTTGGTTAGATAGCATCAACGGCTCAGTGGACATGAATTTGAGCAAACTCTGGGAGATAGTGAAGGACAAAGGAGTCTGGTATGCTACAGTCCATGGGGTCACGGAGTCAGACACGACTTAGTGACCGAAAAATGACAATGTGTGTTGGGTGGTAGTTGCTCTGGAGGAGGAAAGGAGTGTATAGTATGCTCTGAAGAACTGATGGAACATGTCGGTGTCTACCAGTATGGAAGGGACCTCTCTGTAGGCATGAAGACTCTGCAGCCCATCAACAGTGTCCCACTCTGTGATTATGCTAGTTCCCAGGGTCAGACAACTATAAAATCACCAGTGGGCATAGAGTTGCCGGGGGTGGGGCTGGGAGTTGGAGGGGTGGTAGACAATGTTTGGGGGGCTTCCTAATAATGTAAAAAGTCTATCTCTGAAAGTCATTGAAATTGGCCTCCATACTGAGGAATGGTTCAACAGACTCATAAATCAAATGATTACAGATATATTTCTACTGATTAGTATAGCAAAGATGAAAAGGCAGGAGTGTCTCCCCAGCCTGTTCCAGTGTTTGGCTTTCTTTATTGGGTGAATTTGAAGAAAGAGATGAGGAATGTTCTGGGATCAACAGCTTCTTCCAGACTGCCCAGCAGAAGCAGAGGGAGCTGACTGAGGAGCTGTGCTGCAGAGGTGGCTGCCGGGAGTGCGGACAGGTGTTTGGCACCTCCTGCTGGTCAGTGCTGAGTAGTAGGGGGGCAGTTAGCCATGAGCAGCTCCCCTGAAGCCCCATGGTATTCCCTTGACTGGAGGGCTGCAAGCCACCACCCTGCCACATGTCCTTCAGACAACAGTTTCATGAACCTGAGCCAGGCTGGAGCAAAGCCTTTCAATTGTTCTCTGCTCCCGACCCTGTTTTTCCTTTCTTTCTCCTCTCTGGGCCACTGGTGGGTGGGGATGTCAGAGGTCAGGGCTCAGGAGCTCAGATCGGTAGGAGGGCTGAGTCCTACTCTGCCCAGAGCACCAGGGGGTACCTGGGGGGCAGACAGTGGGGTGTCCGAACCTCACCCAGAAACAACTCCACCTCAGAGTAGAAATAGCCTCTGGCCGACAATCCTGGGCGGCATCTTCCCCTCAGTGGGTCTCTGACTGTAACATGGGGACCGCTTGTGTGGGAATGTGGTTGTTGGGCTCCAGGCTCCAGGTCTCTTCTGGTGTCAGTGGTTGCTTCTGAGAGGAGTAAGGCTGCTCTGTCTGTCTCTTTGAGATGATAGGATTTGTTCCTTGATGAACACTGGCCTCCCCCGCCTTCTCAGTGATACATTTGTTCATAATAGAATAATGCTGCTTTTGTTTTCAGAATTTGACAGTACTTGGGTGTTACATATAGCTCCTTGAATCCCAAGAGGGAATTAGCTGTTGTCTATCGTTGCCTGATGGGAAGGAAGAACTGTCAGGGTTGAATTCAGAGGAGGCGTGCTGCACACTGGCTCTAAGCCAGCCCTGGTTTGCTCTGGGGCAGAAGAAAACCTTCAGGAGCTCAAAGAAAACACTCAAGTGGAGGTTGACTACCCCATGGGGTGTTCCCCAGAGCTTCAACTAGATGGAGGCTTCAAAACATTTGCATCCCTGTGCTCACAGGTGGAGCTAACATTCAGCTGGAAAGAAAAGCATCCATAAGGTTATGGTTTCTCTTATTTCAAAGAAGGCCGATGTCAACGATGACTCCAGCCTTTGTCAGATCTCAGTTGTGATCAGTGTCCATGCCCACCTCCTGCCCTGAGTATCACCGTCCCAAACGTTTCCTGCCCTTTCTCCATTCCTTCCCTGTGACCCCACTGTTCCCTTAGCCTTGCCAGTCAGTCCTTACTTTGTGCCTTCATTTGGCAAATACGATTGGCAAATACCAGCTATTTTCAGGAGCCTTCCTTTTTTCCAACAAGCAGAGCCAGGTATGATTTCTGTCCTGTTACAGAATTGTGCTCAAATCTCACTTATTCAGTATTACACTTTATAGAAGTATCTCTCTACTTCATTGCATACTTCTGTTCAAATCTTTTTTATTTGTTATTTATTTTTATGTTCGGTTGTGCTGGGTCTGCCTTGCTTTGTCTAGTTGGAGTGAGCAGTGGCTGCTCTCCGGTTTCAGTGTGTGGGCTTCTCACTGCAGTGGCTTCCCTGGTTATGCAGACAGGCTGTAGGCCCACGGGCTTCAGTAGTTGCGGCTTGCGGGCTCTGTATCATTGGCTCAGTAGTGGTGCACAGGCTTAGTTGCTCTGTGGCGTGTGGAATCTTCCCGAATCAGGGATCGAACTCAAGTTTCCTGTATTGGCAGGCTGATTCTTATCCACTGTATCATCAGAGAAGGCCTCAAATCTTATTTTATATAATGCATCTGTCATAATTATCTTCTCACATTGTCATCTTCTCCATGGGACTGTGAATTGGTGCCCTGAAACATGGGTATTTCCTCTTGAAATCTCATTGTTCAATATGCAGATGTTCAGGAAATCTTAATCATTGAATAAATTTTCACCTAGGAGAATTGGTCATAGCTTAAATACTTAGGAAAAAAATCCCTTGGTTTTTTTGTTGTTATTGTTGTTTGCTAGGAAGATTGCACATTATTCTGTTATCATTTATTACTAATTATATTTTCTAGTTGGTGAACTTTTATATCTTTTGCCTACTACTGAAGTCCTAAGTTTCTTTTCTAATGAATTTTTATTGAAGTGTAGTTGATTTAAATTTCTTTGTTATTTCATATAAAATAATTTGGGTAAGATATTCATTCAGCAAATAATATTAAGCATAATCCCACGTGTGACATTGTTTTAGGTGCTAGAGACGTGTAGTTAACGACGAAACAAAAATCCTTGCATGTTGGGTAGGATTTTTCTACAAAACCATCTGTCCTGAGGGTTTTTTTAATTTTTATTTTTTAAAAAATATTTATTTTTTGGCCGTTCTGGGTCTTAGTTGCAGCATGCAGGACCTTTGTTGCGGCGCAGCACTGGGTCCTGCAGGGTGGCTTCCGGGCCCTGGAGCGTGCAGGCTTCAGCAGCTGTGGCCTGAGGACGCCAGCGCGTAGGCTCAGTGGTTGTGGTGCAGGGGCTTAGTTGCTCTGAGGAATGTGGAATCTTCACAGACCAGAGATGGAGCCTGTTTTCCCTTCGTTGGCAGGTGGATTCTTATCCACTGTACCACCAGGGAAGTCATGTTTTTTGCTTTTTGGTGGCGCTTTGCACCACGTGGAATTTTAGTTCCCTCAGCAGGGATTGAACCTGCACTCCTAGTGAAAGCTTGGAGTCTTAACCGCTGGACTGCCAGGGAAACCTCTGACCACAATTTTGGTTAGGTGGTATTTTATGATCATGTCATTTATACTGTCCTGCAGTCACTTCCCCTATCAACCTCTTGTATAATACTCTGGAATCCTTAGGAACCAGCCCTAATTGTCCTGCGGCTTGGGAGCCAGATGACTAGGGACAACCCTTCTGTCTCAGGCCTACAAAGTTTCTCAGCTTGTTCAACAGAGAACTCTTGAAAACTAATCCCAACTGCTCGCCATATATAACCTGCTCCCTACAACTCTTAACTTGATGTTACTCTGTCCTTGGGTCCACCTGCTGTGTGGCCCTGCCTGGCAGCCTTCTCTCATTTTAAGGTGTGAATTACAGGTCTGACATCAGATCCTGGATGTTTTATCACCACTGCTCTGCTGCAGAGTTTCATGGAGCTCTTCCTGAAGGCCTTGGGAGTTTTTAGCTTCCAGTGTCAGACTTGCAGGTCCTGTATGTGGCTATGGGGATTTGGTCTTGAAGTAAGGCTTGGTCCACCAGGGGGCGCAGTAGTCTCACGCTATTGCTTTGTGCCCTAGTGAAGGTCTGTGTGATGAGGCTTATCACCTTGCTTTGGAGAGGGGTTTGCCCTTGGTATTTTTGTTGGTCACCTTCTCTGGTCAGGTTTCAGAAACTCAGCTCAAAGTCAAAAGATTTTGTCCATGAAATGCACTGTGTTGCCTTGAATGCACCACCTCCCTTCTATGGGTTCTTAAAATGTGATCCTTTTTTTGTGTATGTGTGGGGGTGGGAATATTGTTTAGTTTTGAAATCCTTACTGGAGGGAAAACCTATTTCGTGTTTCTTCAGGACAGTATCATTATTACTTTGCAAACCTGAAGAATGACTTTCTCCAGAACAGTAACTTTTGCAACTTGGAAACCTGAAACCTGCTTTTAACCTGAATACTGACTGTGATTGTGAAAATTGGTTGTGGCCCTCTAAGTCTAAATCAAAATATTTTCTGGATTCCTAATGATGGCTAACAGAAACACGCCAGGCTCAGCCATTTCAAGAGATGAAGCTAGTATATTCCTGTGTGTTTTATGCAACTTACTAATTTTCACAGCTGGTGCCGTTTTGAACACCTATCAGGACCAGACACCATGCTAAGTGTTTTACAAACTTTGGCTCATTAATCCCCTCTTCATGCATTATCACCCCCATTTTTACAGATAAGAAAATTGAGGTTCATATAGCATACACGATGGCCCTGAAATCCAAACCCAGACTGAGCAGACATATGTGCTAGCCAGCACAGATCCAGACCTCTGACTTACTCGCACATGGGGCCAGGGGCCTGTCACATGGCCAGTAAGGGGAGCACCGACTGGCTTTAAGGGACCATCTCAAGACCCATAATGACCGACCACCACTGATGACGATTTGGACATCCACATAGCACCAGTTCTTCTAGAACTTCATCGCTTCTCCCCCTCCATGGAGGGTTCCACAGAGACAACACACTCAGATGGCCTTGCCCAAGGCAACTTGCCGCTCAAGGCTTCCTAATTCCATGGTGGAACCTTCCTCAGGCTCTGCATTTCTAAAAATATGTCCATTTTATTGGTTACTCAGTATAATGGGTGTCAATGGATTGGTCAAATTGTTACCCAGGCAGCCCATATGGACCCCTGCTGGGGCCTTGCCCGGCTGAGACCCCACCTCAACAGGGAAGGTTCTCACTCCTTTCAGGTTCATGCAGCCAGAGGCTAAACCAAAGCTGAGACTGATGCAGCTCAAGCTTTATTCAATGGCCCGAGAATGGAGAAGTGGGAACTGTGTTTTAGATGAGCTTCTTCCCGACACGGCACAACTTTGGGCCATGGCTGGGGGCAAGGGTGTCACTTAGTAGCTGATGTAGTAAAATCAGTGTAGAGTGAGACTCAAGGGCTGCTGGAGGTCAGATTCGTCTTGGTTCCAACTGATTCCATATGGGTTTTTGTTTTTCTATAGATTCCCTTCTTTGTCTCTGGACCCTGTGACTTAAAGACATGCATTAGCTCCTGTCCACGGGCCTGGTGGCAGCTCTGGCAATAACATACACCTGAGACATTTTTACTCTCTGTCTGCTTCCAGAGTTCGTGGTAATATTAGCACTGGAAAAGCACAACAATAAGGAACTGTACCATGCTCAGCATTTAACCTGAGCCCCGGCCAAACGTTCCCCCAAGCTTCTTTGTCCATTTCCTTTTACAGAATCCTGTGCATCTGGCTCTGCAGTTTACCCGTGGGAACATTGCTCTAGCTTAGGAGTCCTCAGCCTCAGAACTGCCGGTCTTCCGGGCTGGGTGACTCCATCGTGGAGGGCTGCCCTGCGTGCAGTAGGATTTTAAGCAGCGTTTCCAGTCTCTTCCCATTAGAAGCCAGAAGCAACTCCCCCACCCTAAATAAATCTTCCTCTTTTATACATAAAGCATATATATATATATATGACAAGCATATTTACTATTTATCTGTGGTATTATTATTTATTTTGGCCATGCCGCGCATCTTGGTGGATATCAGTTCCCCAACCAGGGATTGAACCTGGGCCACAGCAGTGAAAGCAATAGAAAGCACTAACCACTAGACCACCAGGGAACTCCCCTATTTATACGTGGTATTAAAATATTTTGTGGAGGATTTCCGTGGTGGTCCAGTGGTTAAGACTGCATTGGGGAACTGAGATTCCACATGCCACGTGACATGGCCGAAAAAAAAAGAACCCCAAATATATCATGGGGAGGTGATGACGAAAAAAATGTCTGAAAAGACTCTTTGGGATGGAGTGATAAAAAAAGGTTGATAAACACTCTAGTTCAATTTTTCAGTTCTTATTCATGCAACTTCCTCAGGAAAAATGGCATTTGTGGCTCTTTAAAAAAAGCTGAACCAAAGAGCTAAGCAACTGTAGATACATAGAAGGAAATAACTGAGAGCTGGCAGGAGCCCAGGATACCATATGGAAAAAACTTAGGGCCGATGTCAGCCGCTTGGCTATGACTGGTAGGTGAACCCCAAGAAATCCTCAGCCAGGATCACTGTCCAGCGGAAGCTCTGCCATTTCTAAGTAGAAGAGGCTTGGGGGAAGGGTCTTCCTGTGGTGTGGGGGGCTTGGAACTGTGTTGTCATGTCACTTATTTATTGAGGACATTTATTGACTATGGTTGACCAGAGCCTCCATGTCACTGCCAGACACACACATCTGAATACACTTCCCTGCCCCTAACTATTATTCTTAAATAAATCTGGCTTCTCACTCTGACCTTCTCAGATCCCACTGTTTAGAGAACATATCGTGGCATATCTTGATTGCTGGTCATGGCGCATCCAGAATGGGGAAATAACAAACAGCTCGTTGATCCAGAATATAAAGGTCATCTCTATTGCACATAGCCAGCTAAACTGGAAAAAGAGGTAAATTAAAAATTCAACAAATTTTAAAACATTAAAAAGTTTCTCTCTTGAAAAACTGACTTCCCTCATCTAGCAGAGCGCAAAGCTTCCCAGCTTTCAGTTTGGGGAAATGAGTGAGTAACCTGAACCCAAGCGGAGAGTCACTCATTTTCTGCTTCTTACTTCTTTCAAAAAACCCCACTTGAACTCAGCGTGTGTAGCTGGGTGAGGAAGAGAGAGCTGGTGTTCACAGGAAGCCACGCGCCCTTCAGAGGCACCTGTCTTTCTTAGTGCACTGCTTCTGGAGCAAGCAGGCACTGCCTCTCAGACCTGCCTTGGAGCCACTTTCAGAAAAGCAAGGTAAGGGGGCAGACGGTGTGGGGCGCTTAGGTCCTCAGACCCCGTGCTGCTCGGCCCACAGGTGTGTGGGTTCTGGAAGCGCTGAAAGCTGCCCGGCTAGGCAGCCGGCCGATCACTTGGTCAGCCCGGTCATTCTGCTGGTTCGTGCCAGTTGGCACCTGTCCTTATTGCTCACACACAGCCCTCCCAGCCCTCATCTGACTGGCTCTCACATACTTAACAGCGCTTTCCTCCCGCATACATCTGGCTTAAACTATGTGCTCGGAACACACAGTTGATTTTCATTCACTATATATACTTTTCCATTTCTGGCTTCTATCAAGACTCCCGGCTCAAGAAACACCAGCCCAGTGAGGGCTGCAGCATAATCCCAGACATTTACCAGCTGTGTCGACTTCTGTTTCTTCTCCTGATAATTTCCTAACACCTCCTCAGCCTCTCTTATTCCTTTCCTTTTCACTGGTGAAATGATGGTGATAGACCAGAATTGTTATTTGTTTAATTGGAATTGATAATCATTTAACACAATTTTTTTTTACTTTTTTGAGAACCTGCGATGCCCCAGGTCTTCAGCATCCCTTTGGAGGAATAAATCAAAACCTCTCTGAGAAACACATACTTTGGGTGTGTGGTGGTCAGAGTGGGAGATGGGGAATGTATGTGGAATTATTGAGCAATGTGATAGGGTTTTGATCAAGAATATCAGGGCGCCAACTAAGAAGGATGCAAGGAGAGGTGGCCTTGAGGCAGAAAGCCGCCGGCATTGCTCTGACTCACATGTGGACATGTGTGTAACTTTCGGAAGATTTTAACCTCTTCATCTGCGAATTTAGACAGGAAATGAGGGTGGTTGTGAGCATATGTGTAAGGTTAAGATTGTAACCTCATCTGCCAGTTTAGATAAGAAATGAGGGTGGTTGGGAAGGTAGAGATTTTATTTTTGGCTATGATGTGCCTTTTCTAGATCTGTCCTGCTAATTGATACTCTGATATGATTCATGCATAAAATTGATCTTTATATGCAGTTCTGATGAAAAGACCAAAAATTTCCCTCAACTTACCCAACTGAATGTTGCGACCTTCCATAGGGCCTGGAAAAACACACTTGCTGCTTTTGTGTCGGATTGGCCCAAGAGTGCCCAGTCACCCAGCCGGGGAGTCCAGGTGCGTTCCAGGTAAGACAGCGCTCCAGCGCGAACACAGGACTTGGGTGTGGTGTGCTGGGGCCCACCTGTACCAGCACGCAGGAGCTGATTGTTAAATCTTGAGAAATTTTGTGGGGCAGTTGGTGATTTGACCTTGGCCATGGTGGGAGTGTTTGGGCTTCCCCAGTGGCCCGATGGTAAAGAATCTGCCTTCAATGCAGGAGATGTAGGTTCGATCCCTGGGTTGGGAAGATCCCCTGGAGGAGGGCATGGCAACCCACTCCAGTATTCTTGCCTGGAGAATCCCATGGACAGAGGAGCCTGGGGGGCTACAGTCCAGGGGGTTGCAAAGAGTAGGATACGACTGAAATGACTTAGTGCACACACGTGGTGGGAATGTTTACACCATGGAAACCGCCAAGAGCCACACATCAGAGCCCCCCAGCCCCACCTCCTCACCCTCCCAGACCTGGTTCACCTGCAGCACGTCACTGGGACTTGGGGCCCAAAGAATACATTCTCTGTGTGGCTGTGTGGTTTTCGGAAGACACTGAACTTCTCTGAGACTTTCGTGAGTCATCTACACCACGGCTCAGTATGGTTATTGGGCTTAGAATACCAGGTTTTATTGAAAGGAGTGTGAGAACGGGAACACATGACTGGGATTGAATGCACAATACCAGTGAACATGTTCTGAAGTCTGTAAAGAGCAAAGCACACAGAAGGAATTCGAATTTTTATATAAAAGCAAGAGGTCAACCTGGTTCCTTTCTAGCCTGATGATTTACCTAAGTCATCTCTGAATTTTGGGCATTACAATCTGAAGGGGAAACATGCATAGATTTTCTACCTTTTTTTTTTTTGGATTTCATGTCAGAAAGGCCCTGGGTACGGTACTGTTGGGCAGGTCATCTGGTCTTGTCATTTCTGTGAGTGATTTCAGTAAATGCCAGACTAGCTTTCAGAAATACATCCTTGAAGAACAGCTCATTGAAAGAAGGTTTTACTTGTCCCTCTTACAAATGGGAGAACCAGAGCTCCCAGCAGTGGGGCAGGAAGAGTGGCAGAGCTGGAGTTTGGTGTCTGTATGCCACCAAAGGGCAGGATTCCTGCACTGTGGCTGACTGCTGTTCAGTTCAAGGACCTGAGCCCCTCAGTGCCGGGAGCTTGGGATGAGTGTCTGATGATCTGGGCAAAGCAGCTGTGCTCTGCACACAGCACCGTTCTGATTTGTTTCTGTTCTGATAGAAATCTGTTGGCTCTTCCCCTCATTAGGTTCTTTTGGCTGGGCTCAGAGCTGCCTTGAGGAGCCTGTAAATTTGAAAATGAACCCCACGGATATAGCAGACACCACGGTGGATGAAAGCATCTATAACAGTTATTATCTCTATGAAAACCTGCCCAAGCCTTGCAACAAGGACGGCATCCGGGCATTTGGGGGGCTCTTCCTGCCCCCACTCTACTCCTTGGTCTTTCTCTTCGGTCTGCTTGGCAACTCCGTGGTGGTCTTGGTCCTGTTCAAGTACAAGCGGCTCAAGTCCATGACCGACGTGTACCTGCTCAACCTCGCCATCTCGGACCTGCTCTTCGTGCTCTCACTGCCTTTCTGGGGCTACTATGCTGCAGACCAGTGGGTGTTTGGGCTTGGCCTCTGCAAGCTGATTTCTTGGATATACCTGGTGGGCTTCTACAGCGGCATCTTCTTCATCACACTCATGAGCATCGACAGGTACCTGGCCATCGTGCATGCCATCTTCTCCCTGAGAGCCAGGACCTTGACGTACGGGGTCATCACCAGTGTGGCCACGTGGTCAGTGGCTGTGCTTGTCTCCCTCCCAGGCCTCCTGTTCAGCACGTGTTATACTGAGCGCAACCACACCTACTGCAAAACCAAGTACTCTTTCAACTCCACGCGGTGGAAGGTCCTGAGCTCCCTGGAGATCAACATTCTAGGGCTGGTGATCCCCTTGGGAATCATGCTGTTCTGCTACTCCATGATCATTAGGACCTTGCAGCACTGCAAAAATGAGAAGAAGAACAAGGCAGTGAAGATGATCTTTGCTGTGGTGGTCCTCTTCCTGGGGTTCTGGACCCCTTACAATGTGGTGCTCTTCCTGGAGACCCTGGTGGAGCTGGAGGTCCTTCAGGACTGCACATTTGAGCGACACCTGGACTATGCCATCCAGACCACAGAGACCCTGGCTTTTGTTCACTGCTGCCTCAATCCTGTCATCTACTTCTTCCTGGGGGAGAAATTTCGCAAGTATATCGTACAGCTCTTCAAAACCTGCCGGGGCACTCTGGTGCTCTGCCAATACTGTCGACTCCTCCCAATGTACACTGACACCCCCAGCTCATCTTACACGCAGTCCACGGTGGACCATGACCTCCGCGATGCTCTGTAAAAACTGAAAATGCAAGAAACAGTTAATAAGCTTCCCACGTTGAGAGCTTATTTAAAATTGTATCAAAGTGACAGTTTCCTGAACAAGTACAGAGGAGAAGAAGAATTATATCCACTGCAAAAAGTAGGGCTTCTCACCCGGCAGTCACGTTTTCTTCCTGCCAAGTACAAGTTCAGTGTGACCAGAGTTCACCTGGACCGAGGCATCCTTCCTTGGTGCGCCAGGCTTTCCTGCAGGGATGAGTAAACCTGAGGAGGCTTCTGAGCAAGCTTCAGTGAGGAGAGAGATGATTTGGGAACGGGAAGACCATTCCCTTCCAACCTGAACTCATGGGATTCTCTGGAGGGGTTTGTAGAGAATTGACTGGGGGAGTAAAGCGCTAATTCTTGCTGTGAAAATGAGGCCTTTGAACTGCTACTAGCTTCTGTGAAACAATATAGAAAACCTTGGGCACACTGTCCCAGTGTTTTCCTGATCATATATATCTGAAGCACGGTGTATGCCACGAAGCCAGGTGTCTGCAGAAACAACTAGTAAAGGAATGAAATTAGATCTGGATTCTTTTATTGTGAAGGATTATTTGTTAATGAAAGCCAAACTGCCAATGCTGATAACAAGTATAAGCTTAAGAAGGCATTAGAATGGTCTGATTCCTAAACATGAAATGCAAGGCATTAACAAATCTAAACGTAACTTGTGGAAATTCAAACACAGTTTCATATGCTTATGGTGTGTTTTATTTTCATTAATACATGAGTATTCACATTTAAGAAGTAATACATAGGCCCAGATACATTTATCTGGGGTCTTTTACTCATTTACAAACATTTCCTTCAAAACCAAAAAATAACAAGGACTAATCAAGTAAGAAGACAGTGCTTCCTTAATCACTTCAAAGTGCCTGCCATAAAGTAAGGCAAAATTAGTCCACTAAAAGTTAATGCTGATATGGCATAAAAATGACTTCCAAAAAATTTGGAATTGTGAAAAGTGTCATCTTTTAAAATATTGGCCCTGCTTTTTAACTTTTGGATGATTCAAAACTTCAATCAGTCACTTCTTACAAGTCATTTTAATTATGTAATTAATCATTAAGAGAACGCTCTGTTCTTACAGCCTTAATCAGAATTAAGACTTACGAAGTCTAAGGATATCTGTAATTGCTCCAAAACCAAAACCTACTTTGCAAACTATTACCTGAGCTAACCAGTTTAAAGTGCTTCTGTAAATTTACACATTATTGCATGCTTTCCATTTATAAAGAATGCATTTCCAGAAAATTTATTTTCAGAAGGTGATTTTAACAGGGTAAGTTGATATTGCCTTTCTAGAAATACAATAAAAGACAACAAATAGACCTGTGTATAGTTTTTCCTGGTTATGTGTATGTTTGGTCTCCCACTGGGGATGAGCATCTGAGCCGCCAGTGTTCCTGTTGTCTGGCTTGATCATCTTTGCTACACGTTATAGAAGAAATCCACGTTCCGGAGAGGAAGAATTAAAGGCTTCAGTGTTAAGATAACCACTTGGGATGGAGAAAGGAGTCACTACTCATTGTCACAAAAGTGCTTGGGGATGAGAGTGGATGAGGAGTGGGGACAGGAGGGGTTCCTGGGCAGTCCTTAGAAAACCCACATGACACGGCAGGGTCTGCAAATTATACTTCTGTGTTTCCTCGTGCGTCTGAGCCATTACTTTCCTCTCTTAGCCTTGGTTTCCTCTTATCTGTAAAGCAGAATAGAGTTCAGAGTGATTGAAAAAAAAGATGACTACTCAAAGTATCTATGTTCCTTGGTCATAAAGTGTGGTTTTGAACTTCCCAGCCAGTGGCTACCTCCCCTTTCCTCTTAGAGCTTGAAGTTTCATTCATTTAATCAGTAGGAGACAGAAATGTAAGGACACCAAAAGACAGAGACTAAAGACTCTGATGCTGGGAGGGATTGGGGGCAGGAGGAGAAGGGGACGACAGAGGATGAGATAGCTGGATGGCATCACCGACTCGCTGGACATGAGTCTGAGTGAACTCCGGGAGTTGGTGATGGACAGGGAGGCCTGGCGTGCTGCGATTCATGGGGTCACGAAAAGTCGGACTCAACTGAGCGACTGAGCTGAACTGAACGGAACTGAACCACCGGGGTTTTACTGTCCCTTTAGTGTCCATTACTCTAACGCTCACTGAGGCTGCAGACCACACAGCTCCTGCACCCCATCCGAGGATGGGGTCACCTATCACCTCCAGGACCTCAGGGCCTCCCTTTCTCCAAAGTTGGGAGCTGTCCCCTCAGGATGGGAATTTAGAACCTCTGGTGATACCCAAACATAACCCTCTCAGCTCACTGGAAAGAAAGTTCCTTCCCCTTCAGTAACAAACATAGAAACCCCAGCTTGATTTCTACAAAGTTTGGTTTTGCTTTTTTTTTTTTTTTAAAGGGTGCCAGGACCAACAATCACCAGCTACCCAAGAACCAAAAAATTATACTTCCAAAATCTCTTGATGTTGATTCTGCAAAGAACAAGAGCTGTCCTACGTGTGCCTCTTGTGACAGAAACCCTTTTTAAGGTGGGTTTACAGAATTGAAAGAGACATGTGTACCCCAATGTTCATCACAGCACTGTTTATAATAGCCAGGACATGGAAGCAACCTAGATGTCCATCAGCAGATGAATGGATAAGAAAGCTGTGGTACATATACACAATGGAGTTTTACTCAGCCATTAAAAAGAATGCATTTGAATCAGTTCTAATGAGGTGGATGAAACTGGAGCTGATTATACAGAGTGAAGTGAGCCAGAAAGAAAAACACCAATACAGTATACTAACGCATATATATGGAATTTAGAAAGATGGTAATGATAACTCTGTATGCGAGACAGCAAAAGAGACACAGATGTATACAACAGTCTTTTGGACTCTGGGAGAGGGAGAGGGTGGGATGATTTGGGAGAATGGCATTGAAACATGTATAATATCATACAAGAAACGAATCACCAGTCCAGGTTCCATGCAGGATACAGGATGCTTGGGGCGGTGCACTGGGATGACCCAGAGGGATGACACGGGGAGGGAGGTGGGAGTGGGGTTCAGGGTGGGGAACACATGTACACCTGTGGCGGATTCATGTTGATGTATGGCAAAACCAATACAATATTGTAAAGTAATTAGCCTCTAATTAAAATAAATAAATTTAAATTTAAAAAAATAAGGTGAGTTTAACTGTATGTTTCATTAGGACCATTCTTCTCTTGCTGCACCATGTCTAGCTTCTGGGGAACACAGTTCAGTTCAGTTCAGTCACTCAGTTGTGTCCAACTCTTTGCAACCCCATGGACCACAGCACACCAGGCTTCCCTGTCCACCACCAACTCCCGGAGTTCACCCAAACTCATGTCCATCGAGTCAGTGATGCCATCCAACCATCTCATCCTCTGTTGTCCCTTTCTCCTCCTGCCCTCAATCTTTCCCAGCATCAGGGTCTTTTCAAATGAGTCACAGACTAGGTGTAATTTCTTTAAGAACAAAAGAAAGAGGTTTGCTTTTCAGATGGTGTCATTGTTTTGGAATAAGACAGAAGTTATGGCTGCACAGCATTGTGAATGTACCAAATGCCACTGAATTATACATTAAACACTCTCCGACATAAATCACAGCAGGATCCTCTATGACCCACCTCCCAGAATATTGGAAATAAAAGCAAAAATAAACAAATGGGATCTAATTAAAATTAAAAGCTTCTGCACAACAAAAGAAACTATAAGCAAGGTGAAAAGACAGCCTTCAGAATGGGAGCGAATAATAGCAAATGAAGCAACTGACAAACAACTAATCTCAAAAATATACAAGCAACTCCTGTAGCTCAATTCCAGAAAAATAAATGACCCAACCAAAAAATGGGCCAAAGAACTAAACACTTCTCCAAAGAAGACATACAGATGACTAACAAACACATGAAAGGACGCTCAACATCACTCATTATCAGAGAAATGCAAATCAAAACCACAATGAAGTACCATTTCACACCAGTCAGAATGGCTGCGATCCAAAAGTCTACAAGCAATAAATGCTGGAGAGGATGTGGAGAAAAGGGAACCCTCTTACACTGTTGGTGGGAATGCAAACTAGTACAGCCACTATGGAAAACAGAATGGAGATTCTTTAAAAAACTGGAAATAGAACTGCCATATGACCCAGCAATCCCACTGCTGGGCATACACACTGAGGAAACCAGAAAGGAAAGAGACACGTGTACCCCCAATGTTCATTGCAGCACTGTTTATAATAGCCAGGACGTGGAAGCAACCTAGATGTCCATCAGCAGATGAATGGATAAGAAAGCTGTGGTACATATACACAATGGAGTATTACTCAGCCATTAAAAAGAATGCATTTGAATCAGTTCTAATGAGGTGGATGAAACTGGAGCCGATTATACAGAGTGAAGTAAGCCAGAAAGAAAAACACCAATTCAGTATACTAACGCATATATATGGAATTTAGAAAGATGGTAATGATAACCCTGTATGCGAGACAGCAAAAGAGACACAGATGTATAGAAAAGTCTTTTGGACTCTGTGGGAGAGGTGGCAGGGGATGATTTGGGAGAATGGCATTGAAACATGTATAATATCATATATGAAATGAATCGCCAGTCCAGGTTCGATGCATGATACAGGGTGATCGGGGCTGGTGCACTGGGATGACCCAGAGGGATGGTACGGGGAGGGAGGTGGGAGTGGGGTTCAGGATGGGGAACACGTGGTGGATTTATGTTGATGTATGGCAAAACCAACACAATACTGTAAAGTAATTAGCCTCCAATTAAAATAAAAAAGAATTGTGCATTAAAAAATTTTTTGATTTATTATTATTTTTTTTAATCACACTATGCAGCACGTGGGATCTTAGTTCCCTGCTGCTGCTGCTGCTAAGTCGCTTCAGTCATGTCTGACTCTGTGCAACCCCATAGACGGCAGCCCACCAGGCTCCGCCGTCCCAGGGATTCTCCAGGCAAGAACACTGGAGTGGGTTGCCATTTCCTTCTCCAATGCATGAAAGTGAAAAGTGAAAGTGAAGTCGTTCAGTCCTGTCGGACTCTTAGCGACCCCATGGACTGCAGCCTACCAGCCTCCTCTATCTATGGGATTTTCCAGGCAAGAGTACTGGAGTGGGGTGCCATTGCCTTCTCCGCTTAGTTCCCTGACAAAGGATCAAATCCTTGGATCAAATCCCCTGCAGTGGAAGCCTGGAGTTTTAACCTCTGGATGACCAGAGAAGTCCTGAATCGTAGGTACAGTTTTAAATGATTGGTTTTATAGTGTGTGAATTTTACCTCAACAACAACAAAAAGAATAATAAGATAGCCCTATCAGTATCTGTCCATAATAGGCACTCAAACTCTATTAAATAAAAAAGTGTCACCTGCTTCCCAAGAGAAGGAAGAATGCTGGGTGATGTATAGACCTTTATGGAGATTTTTCATAAGAAACTCTTATAACACTCTGGGACATTTTATGCAATGATTTCTGATTTGTTGGGAGTCTGTCTTGTACCACTTGGGATGGTAGGTGATGGAGAGGAGGATAGGATAAAGGAGTGGGCTCTGCATGTATAGATTGTAACTTGAGACAGGAATACACAAGTACAAGATCAACTACGAAGCAAGCAGGACAGACACAATAACATAGTCACAAAGAAAATGCTTCAGGACCCCAGACGAAGAAGGAATCAATGTCAAATGTCAAACTTCGACTAGCTTTTGAAGTTGGCCTTATAAGAGGAGCCTGATTTTGGTGAATGGAAGGGAGGAAGGACATTCTAAGCTGGTGAAATTGCACATGAAAAGGCAGATGCTGTGTCAAGACTGCCCCTTGTGGTCAGGGAGGGGTGAGCAGGTTTTTGTAGTTAAAAGTGAAGAGGGGTTGGGTGCAGAGAGGGCCAAAAGAGGAAAAGCTGAGACAAAGGAAAACTTAGGGACCTCATTTTTGGTGGCAGTTTTGGGCTCCTGGGACAGTGGCCATGCTGCATCAGGCTGGAGGAGACTGTTGGGGTTGTGGGGTGCTGTCCACACACCCTGTGCTGAATGAGTACTCACCCCATCCGTTCCAGGAGCGCTGACACTTGGGGCTCTCGGCTGGTCTCTTCAGGACTGTCCTCCCAGGGGAGCACTCACTTCCAGCGCCTGAGTCTTGGAGAGAAAGAAACACTCGCTCCCTTGCTTTCAACTGGGACACGCTGATGAGCCATTCCAACCACAGAGCTGCCCGTAAGATTAGCTGAGCCTCTGTTGCGGCTACATTGTGGTGTGCCCAGCGCTGCCTCCTTCGTGCCCTTACAGATGTTGTTCCCAAGAGGCCTCCCCAGTAAATCTCCTGTATGCTCATCTCAGAGTCTCAGAGTCTGCTCCCAGGAACTCAAGTCTAAAGTGGGAATTCTGGATCATCGCCTAAGATAAATAGGAGTGACCCCAGGTGTGGGAAAATGAGGGCGCATAGAGTTTGCAGCAGGCTGTCCATTCATCACCCTTTGGCTAGCAACCCCATTTGACTCTTGGTTCGTGTGCTTCCCTGAGTCAACCTCGCCTTTGCTGTCATAATTCACCTGCCTCAAACCCTGAGCCATCATCCCCACACCACTCTCTTTCTGTTATGGTAAGAGCTCAACTCTACTCTTGGCCATGAGGTCCTGTATTCTGCACTGGTCTGTGGCTTCCTGGATTCAATGAACCAGACACAAGTTCCATTCATTTCGGGATTCACGATACTTCACTCCTGAATGGCCATTATCAAAAAGTCTGTAAATGGTAAACACTGGAGGGAGTTCCCTTATGGTCCAGTGGTTAGGACTTTCACTTCACTGCTTAAAATGCCCAGACCGGGTCAGGGAACTAAGATCCCACAAGCCAAGTGGTATGACCACCACCACCACCAACAAAAATGGGGAAAAAAGAACGCTAGAGAGAGTGTGGAGAAAAGGGAACCCTCCTACACTGTCGGTGGTAATGTAAATTGGTGCAGCCGCTAAGAAAAACTGTATGGAGGTTCCTCAAAAAATGAATAATTGAGCTGCCATAATCTAGCAATCCCAATCCTGGGCATATACCTGGAGAAAACTCCCACTCGAAAAGACACATGCAGCCCAATGGTCATAGCAGCGCCATTCACAATAGCCAAGACATGGAAGCAACGTACGTGCTACAGATGAATGGATGACGATGTAGTGTATATATATACACACACAATAGAATATTAGCCGTAAAAAGAATCAACTAATGCCATTGGCAGCAACATGGACGGAACTAGAGATTATTCTACTAAGTAGATCAGAAAGAGAAAGACAAACATCATATGATGTTACTTACATGTGGGATCTAAAAAGATACAAATGAACTTATTTACAAAACAGGAATAGACTCACAGATGTAGAAAACAAACTTATGGTTAACAAAGGGGGAAGGGAAGGGCGAGGGATAAATTAGGAGTTTGGGATTAAAATACACACACTGCTATATATAAAATAGATAACCAACAAGGACCTAGTCTATAGCATAGGCAGCTATGTTCAATATCCTGTAATAACCTGTAATGGAAAAGCATCAGAAAAAGAATAGATATATATGTATAACTGAATCACTCTGCTGTACACCCGAAACTAAGACAACATTTCAAATCAACTACATTTCAATAAAATTTTTAAAAAAATACTTTACTCCTTAAAAGCTTCTAATGGCTTCAAATTCCCCTTTCAGCATATCAGAACTCCACTAACTATTTTTGAAACTCATTTCAGCCTTCTCTTTAAGTAGATAAGGTTGGTTTTATTATCCCCAAGCAATTGAGTTCAGGGGAAACAACATTTTAATAATGAAGTAAACCAGCTCCAGCAACAATATCATCACCTAACTGCTTAGTAAAATGCCCAGCACAGAGCAGTTGTTCAATTATTTTTTTAGTGAATGAGTGAATTTCCTTATCTCTTAATTAAGTACTCTATGCTGGCAACTCAAGTTTCTATTTCACTACACAAAGTTCAGCAGCCTGCTCTCCAAAATCCCCAATATGTTTCTAATAAAACTTTGTGTGACAGAGTTCAAAGATTGATTGACTTGCCTCCTAGTTCCAGAAATTAGTGGGTGGTCTTTGGGTCAAAAATGACTTCACTATGACTTTTGGTATGAACAGAGTTGCAGAAATCTGCATTTTCGTCTTCTCTGGGAAAGTATAAAATATCAGCAAGAAGAATGAAAAACCCCACAAACTCCATTTTCAATCAAACTTGGAGAGAGAAAAATACTTTTCAGAGTCTAAAATATACATGAAGGGCCTACTAAAAGCGGCCGATGCCAGGCACAGATGTGGAGGAAGCATATGGCAGGGACAGAGCTCACAGTCTCTGCAGAAACCCATTTCCCATAGGGAGAGGTTTACCGCCGGGGGCAGGGGCAGGGGCTGGCAGGAGCAGAGCTGGAATCAGAAGCCCTCCGAGGCCCAGTTTGCTTCAGAGGAGGCAGATTTGCTCAGTTTCAGATCTGCAGGGTGCAATCTGTCTCTGTGGCTGTAGAAGAGAGTCATTGGATTGTGAAAACAGCTTGCCTCCTGGAAAAGAACGGACACCCTGCCTCAAACACATGCATACTCATACTTAACAATTCAAAGATAGACACTCAGAAAAATAATACTGACTACAATCAGGCTAGGAATACTATAGAAATATAGGAATATAATATTTTATTATTTTATCATCAAATATATTTGTCCCCAGCTTCCCTTGTGGCTCAGCTGGTAAAGAATCCACCTGCAATGAGGGAAACCTGGGTTTGATCCCTGGGTTGGGAAGATCCCCTGGAGAAGGGAAAGGCTACCCACTCCAGTATTCTGGCCTGGAGAATTCCATGGACTATATAGTCCATGGGGTCACAAAGAGTTGGACACGACTGAGAGACTTTCACTTTCACTTTCTTAAAATGCTTAACAGGGCACTCCTGAGATATTTTAGCTCAAGACAGAAGACAAGAACGCCTGCTGTCACTGCTGCTACACAATACCAGGCTTTGAGATACCAGCTCCTTCCTATTTAGGGATAAATTAGAGGTATAAAAATTGGGAAAGAGGGATATTCTACAAAATACCTGACCAGGATCCTTCAAAACTGTTAACATCAGTAAAAACAAAGAAAGTCTGAGAAATTGTCTCAGACTAGAGGAGCCTGAAGAGACATGATGATAAAATGTAGTTGTGGAACAGAAAAGAACATCAGCTAAAAACTAAGGTCATTTCAATAAAGTATGGACATTAGCTGATAATAATACATCAATAATGGTTCATTCAGTGTAACAAATGTATCACAAAAATGTAAGATGTTAGTAATAGGGAAAATGGGGCATGGGGTATATGGGAACACTCTACTTTCTTCATAATTTTCTTTTATTCTTACAGTTTCAGTGAGATATAATTGACATACAGCATCATATACATTTGAGCTTCCCAGGCATCTCAGCTGGTAAAGAATCTGCCTGCAATGCAGGAGACCCCGGTTTGATTCCTGGGTCAAGAAGTTCCCCTGGAGAAGGGATAGACTATCCACTCCAGTATTCTTGGGCTTCCCTGGTGGCTCAGAAGGTAAAGAATCCACTTGCAATGCGGGAGACCTGGGTTCGATCCCTGGGTCGGGAAGATCCCCTGGAAGAGGGCATGGCAACTTACTCCAGTACTCTTTGCCCGGAGAATCCCATGGACAGAGGAGCCTGGTGGGCTACAGTCCATGGGGTCTCAAAGAATCAGACACGACTGAGTGAGATAGATACTGTATAAGTTTAAGGTGTACAGCATGATGATTTCTAAAATATTTATTTGCTTATTTGGCTGTCCCAGATCTTAGCTGCACATGTGAACTCTTAGTTGCTGCATGTAGGATCTGGTTCCTTGACCAGGGATCAAACCTGGACTCCTACATTGGGAGCATGGAATATTAGCCCCTGGACCACTAGGGAAGTCCCCAGCATAACGATTTGACTTACATATATCATGAAATAATTACCATGTAAGTGTAGGGAATATCCATCAACTTGTAGAGATATGAAATCAAAAAAAGGATACCAAAGATATTACATAATTATTGCATATATTCCCCCACACTGTCCATTTTATACGTGTTAGTCATATATTTTGTAACTGGAAACCTGTACCCCTTAAACTCCGTCACCTGGTTTACTCATCCCCCACACCCTCCCTTCTGTTTCTGTCTTTTTATGTTTGTTCATTTTGTTTTGTTTTTGTTAATTTATTCTCACATCCATACATGGCTATTGGAAAAACCATGGCTTTGACTCGACGGACCTTTGTTGGCAAAATAATGTCTCTGCTTTTCAATATGCTGTCTAGGTTGGTCATAACTTTCCTTCCAAGGAGTAAGCATCTTTTAATTTCATGTCTGCAGTCACCATCTGCAGTGATTTTGGAGCCCCCCAAAATAAAGTCTGTCATTGTTTCCATTGCTTCCCCATCTATTTGCCATGAAGTGATGGGACCAAATATCATGATCTTAGTTTTTTGAATGTTGAGTTTTAAGCCAACACTTTCACTGTCCTCTTTCACTTTCATCAGGAGGCTCTTTAGTAGTTATTCTTTGCTTTCTGCCATAAGGGTGGTGTCATCTGCATATCTGAGGTTATTGATATTTCTCCCAGAAATCTTGATTCCAGCTTGTGCTTCATCCAGCCCAGCGTTTCTCATGATGTACTCTGCATATAAGTTAAATAAGCAGAGTGACAATATACAGTCTTGGAGTACTCCTTTCCCAATTTGGAACCAGTCTGTTGTTCCAAGTCCAGTTCTAAATGTTGCTTCCTGACCTGCATACAGATTTCTCAGGACATAGGTCAGGTGGTCTGGTATTCCCATCTCTTTCAGAATTTTTCACAGTTTGTTGTGATCCACACACTCAAAGGCTTTGGCATAGTCAATAAAGAAATAGATGTTTTTCTGGAACTCTTTTGCTTTTTCGATGATCCAGCAGATGTTGGCAATTTGATCTCTTGTTCCTCTGCCTTTTCTAAATCCAGCTTGAACTTCTGGAAGTTCACGGTTCACATATTACTGAAGCCTGGCTTGGAGAATTTTGAGCATTATTTTGCTAGCATGTGAGATGAGTGCAATTGTGCGGTAGTTTGAGCATTCCTTGGCATTGCCTTTTTTTGGGATTGGAAAGAAAACTGACCTTTTCCTGTCCGGTGGCCACTGCTGAGTTTTCCAAATTTCCTGACATATTGAGTGCAGCACTTCCACAGCTTCACCTTTTAGGATTTGAAATAGCTCAACTGAAATTCCATCACCTCCACTAGCTTTGTTTGTAGTGATGCTTCCTAAGGCCACTTGACTTTACATTCCAGGATGTCTGGCTCTAGGTGAGTGATCACACCATCGTGATTATCTGGGTCGTGAAGATCTTTTTGTGTAGTTCTTCTGTGTATTCTTGCCACCTCTTCCTAATATCTTCTGCTTCTGTTAGGTCCATACCATTTCTGTCCACCCATTCGTCACAAATGGCAAGATTTCATTCTTTAGTATGGCTGAGTAATATTACTTTGTTTGCGTATCTTAACCTGTGAACCAGTGGAAGTGACAGTGTTAGTTACTCAGTCGTGTTCAACTCTTTGTGACCCCATGGACTGTTTGTCCATGGAATTCTCCGTGCAAGAACACTGGAGTGGGTAGCCATTCCCTTCTCCAGGGGATCTTCTGACCCAGGGATCGAACCCGGATCTCCTGTACTGCAGGTAGATTCTTTACCATCTGAACCACCAGGGAAGCCCATCTCTACCTGTATCTATATCTAAATCTTCTAAAAAAGAATATTTATACATATATACGTGAATCACTTTGCTATATACCTGAAACTAACACAAAATTGTAAATAAACCATACTTCAATAAAAAAATAAAGATGGCAACATAAAATCAAAGGAGGGACACAACAGATTTACTTAAGGAGTGGGCCAGTTGGACTGTTATCTGGGAAAAAAATTAAGCTTGATTTATGTGTCATATGTACATGGTTAAGTGGCAAATAGATAAAAATTTACACCTAAAAATTGGAACAATATAAGTTCCAAATGGAAACATGGAAGAATTTCTTCAGAATTTTGGCACAGGCAAGAATATTCTCAAAATTCAGAAGCCATAAAAGAAATGAGTAATAAATTCAACCATGTGAATACAAAAATGTGCACGATGAAACATCACCAAGATAAAACTCAGAAGACAAGTGATGAACTGGAGAAAATATGTTTATGCATTTGAACTGTTTTTCTAACAGCTAAATGGCAAAAGGGTGTTTCTTACATTATTCTCAATACTTTTCTATATGGTTAAAACATTTAATAAAAAAGTAATTAATTTTTTATTAAATGTTTAATTTTTTAAATTTAAATGTTTACATTTTTTATTAAATCTTTTATTAAATGGTATATTATGGAATATGCCATTAAAAAAAGAATGTCTTCCAGATATAAACTTACCACTATGCACAAAAGTTCATGATATATATTAAGTTTTTTTTGGTTTGTTTTGGCCATGTGGCTTTTTGTGAACACAGGCCCTGGCGCTCAAAGTGTCTAGTCTTAACCACTGGACTCCCCAGGAATTCCTGTAAGTTCATGATAAAAACCTGGAATGATGAACCTAAAACTTAAATCCCAAACTCTTATTCATTTAAAATTTTTCTGGATTTGTTGAGATATTATTGATGTTAGCCATTCCTTAAAATTATTTTTAATTAAAAAATTTAATGCAATTTGAAAATATGTATTTACTTGTTTTTGGCTCCACTGGGTCTTCACTGCTGCGCATGGGCTTTCCCCAGTTGTGGCACGCTGGCTCAATTGCCCTGTGGCCTGCGAAAACTTCGCGGACCAGGGATCAAACCTGTGTTCCCTGCGTTGGCTTTGGCAGGGGATTCTCAACCACTGAACCACCAGGACGTCTTTTATCCATTTTTATAGAGGGAAGAATTATACTACTTTACAATTTCTAGGCTTCTTAATTTCTTTAAACAAACATGCCTTATTTTCACAACCTGCTAAAACAATCAGGATCTCCCCATTTTAGAAAAATAAAAAGAGGGAGGCCTTGTGATTGGGGAAAGTTGACTAATGAACCGCAGACAGAATCTAAAAAGTAGGGCTCCCAGGTGAGGTGAGCAGGTGGTTGCTCATGCCGGTATGATACCTGCCTACAGAGATGGCTACTTTGAAGAAGATGCTGATGTCAGTCGTGGGATGGGAAGCAGAGTTTGCATATGAGATGGTTACAAGATAACTTGTGGGAACCTGCAGAATGTCTGCACTCTTTTGATCTCACAGGAGATAAGCCAAGGTTATGCTTGGAGCCCCACCAGGCAGGAAAGAGCTCTGCACCAACACTGGACTGTACAGCCACCTCTCCACGGTTGCCTTGGTTTGAGGGATTCCTCCTAATGGTAATTACATCGCTACAAAAACATCACATGCAAATAAAGTGAATGGTGGTTCAAGTGGTGGATTTTTATGGTCTAGCTGGGCTTCTCTTGGGGGAACGACTGAGAAGGAGTTTGAGAGGGGTTGCACAGTTGACAAGAGGGAGCTTATGAGGGAATGGATTTAAGCTGAAAATAAAAAAAAATCATCTTTTGGAAGCTTCTTGAAGGTTACAGACACGTTGAGTCTATCACAGAGAAGACTTCCAATTAAGGTGCAACATAAGTCTACAGTTTGGGGGCCTTTCTGTTTTCCAAAACTCACTGGGATGTAACAAGAGAAATTTAAAAGATGGTTGGATACAAAAGCCACTTTAGAAAATACCTTGACAATTGTAAATTTGAACGTATATGTACCCTATGATTCAGGAATTCTATATCTAGGTATTTGTGCAAGATCTTAGTTCTTAAAAGGGCTTGTACAAGAATGTTCACAACATCATACTTGATGGTGAAAGACTGAATGCCTTCCCCTTTTAAATTTTTTAATTTATTTTTAATGGGAGGATAATTGCTTTACAATTTGTGTTGGTTTCTGCCATACATCAACATGAATCAGCCATGGGTATATACATGTGTCCCCTTCCTCTTGAACCTCCCTCCCACCCCCCACCCCATCCCACCCTTCTAGGTTGTCACGGAGCACTAGATTGAACTCCCTGTGTCATATAGCAACTTCCCACTGGCTATCTATTTTACACATGGAAATGTATATATCTCCATGCTACTCTCTCAGTTTGTCCCACCTTCTCCTGCCCCCGCTGTGTCCATAAGTCTGTTTTCTGTGTCTGAGTCTCTATTCCTGCCCTGCAAATAGGTTCATCAGCACTATTTTTCTAGGTTCCATATGTATGCATTAATATGCAATATTTGTTTTTTTCTTTCTGACTTACTTCACTCTGTACAATGTCACTAGAACGGACTCAAATGTGTTCCTGTTTATGACTGAGCAATATTCCATTGTATATATATACCACAACTTCTTTATCCATTCATATGTTGACAGACATCTAGGTTGCTTGCATGTCCTGGCTATTGTGAACATTGGGGCACACGTGTCTTTTTCAATTATGGTTTTCTTAGGGTATATGCCCAGTGGCGGGATGGCTGGGTCATTTGGTAGTTTTATTCCTAGTTTTTCAAGAAATCTCCATACTGTTCTCCATAGTGACTGTATCTGTTTACATTCCCACCAACAGTGCAAGAGGGTTCCCTTTTTTTTTACATCCTCTCCAGCATTTATTGTTTGTAGATTTTTGATGATGGCCATTCTGACCAGTGTGAGGTGATACCTCATTGTCATTGTCTTTGCCTTAAAATCAGGAACAAGACAAGGATGTCTGCTCTTGCCACTTCTATCATTGTATATTGGAGGTTCTGGTTAGAAAAATATGGCAAGAAAAAGAAATACTGAATGAAATGCATCCAGATTGGAAAGGAAGAAGTAAAACGATGTCTCTCTGCAGAGGACGTGATCTTTTATGTAGAAAATTATAAGGAATCCATAAAAAAGGAAAACTCTTAGGGCTATTAAGTGAGTTCAGCAGATTATAGGATACAAGATCAACATAAATCAATACTATTTCTATTCAAATATCAATCTCATCCAGAAATCCTCACAGACATACCCAGAATACTGTTTAACCAAATGTCTGTGGCTCAGTCAGGTTGACACATAAAATTAACCATTAGAAGTTGCCTGCACTGGCTTGATTTCACAGGGGCTCTGGTGCATGAATTGTTCCACAGAATTAGTTCCATTTTGAGGCAAAGAGTCTGGCCTTTTGTATCCACATGTCAGTGAAGCATCTTCCTACTTAGGCCAAGAGTAGATCTGTGGTAGGACTTCCTCAGTGGCTGGTCCACTGGATAAGACTGTGCACTTCCAGTGCAGGGCCTGGGTTCGATCTCTGGTCAGGGAATTAGATCCCACATGCCATGCAGCCAATACATAAATAAACTAAATAAGAGAGTAGTTTTCTGGGGAAAAAAGCAACTAACACTCACAGCAGCTAAAGGAGGGGTGCAGCAGTAGGCAAAGGCTTCTGGGTAGGGTACCAATAACATCCAATACAGAGGCAACCTCAAAATTCCTATGCAGAGATGGAGGAGCAGAGAGAGAAATAAATATTTATAAACAAACTAATATGAAATCTCCATTCAAAATGAGTCTGCAATCCAACATTCCTTACTCCAAGGAAGAAATATGATTGTACAATGAACAAGATCAACAATCAAAACGAGATCACTTGAGATGAACTCAATATAATAAAATAGCAGGGAAAATATTTCAAAATAAACATGCTGATCCATTTGGAGGAAGTAATAACACCCACTAACAAAGAACAAACATTTTTACTGACATCTGATAGAATTGATCCTGCCCAAAGGTGTTAGGAGAGGTGTATGCGGTTGTTAACAGGAAACTTCCTTCCACAGCTGAACTGAACTTCTATTTCAAGATCCTAGTTCTCCCAGAAGTCAGAGACTTCATCTCAGACAATTCAGCATTTCACCCACTCCCCCCTCCTTCAGTGGCACTTTGATATTACAATTTTGGGAAATGATCTTCGTCATCTGTTGTCAGCAACTGCTGAGACTCGCCTAATTCCGCCCAGGCCTCAACCATCAATCCATGGACTGACTGCTGAGTTTATCCACTGATCATGTGGCCACACTGGAAACGCTCCATTTTCTCCTGTGTTCCTCTGTGGCCTCAGCAGACATAGCAGGGCTTTCTGGAGCCGTTGCTACTTCCTGCTGCTCTGACTGGCGTGAGAGATCAGCCTTCTCCTCCCCACTCCATCTCTGGCTCATAGGAAACCTTGAAGGGACCTTGGTCCTTGTGCAGACACCTATGCTATGCTTCCTTCAAACTTGAACAACAATGGGAAACGCAGGGATCTTGCTTCCTCCCCTTTTGCTCAAATTTTAAGACCTTTGTGGGGATTCCATGGTATTCTCTAACTCTAAGAGCCTGGCCATGGGTGGTGGCCATGCAAGGACCCTTCCCAGGTGTACTTCCTAGCATCTGACTTTTGCTTTCCTTCTGACTCCTCTCTCTCAGCCCATGGAAGCCTCTTCCCTCTCAGGGCCCCTTCCTAAGAAGTTAGATCTGAAGGAGAAAGGCAAGCATGTGTCATTTCAGAAATACAGATGGGACATGCTTAATCTTCAAATCATTAGAAATTCAGAGATGTGAGTGGACAAAGAGAAGTGAAGATTAAGAAAAGCTGGCCAAGCAATATGAAGCATGGTCGAATGTCTTGTAAAAACTGGAATATCTGATATTCAGTACAATTAAGCTTATGCTATTACTCTGTAGACCGCCCCCACCCCTGTCTCTTTAAGCTTCTGTAAAGTTCTAAAGATGAAAGGGCCAGTGTGGGTGAGGTTTTTGTGAAACTCAAGGGACTCAGTTCCACATTTGAGTCAAGATACTGCAAGAAAATATGTGGGACAGTGAGCTCGTTCATGACTTGAACTCATTCAGTGGAGGCACAGTGTCTAGCCAGAGGAAACAATGAGAAGGAAGCCCTCCAGGGGTTCACAGAAATCTTGGGAAGGTTTTAAAAACAAAACTTTTCTAGATTTTCAAAGAGAAGGAAACCTCAGCTGACATCTGGTAGACATGGCTAAAGGAGTGCTTTTAAAAACACATGGGCCCACTCCCAATCTGTGAGCATAGACATAGAAGTATTTTTTTTTTTTTTTGCATTCAGGAAGCATTGATGGACGACTTACTATGGGCTAGATGTGCTGAACTGCGTACCAAGGATACAAGAATGAAAATCACACGGCAGTTGTCATGAAGGCTCTCTGGTCAGTGGTAAACAAATAACTACAGTTTTATGAGCTAAGTGCCATAGAGGGGGATGTAACCTGGGAAAGGGTTAACAGTCCCTCCCCTAACAAATATCAGGGAACCTGGCTCTTTCATTTCCTCATCTGCTCCCGAGGCTCACAGAATGTTTTGCCAACCTGGCCCTAATCCACATGTCTGAATTTCTGACACAGTGCCCTGGATATTTACTTAAGTGTCCTTTGCCTAATTAAACGATGGAAGTTTCTCTTCTGTTTTGACTGTTATTATCATTGCCTGTTGGTTCATGAGCGTAGGACAACTCTGCAGAAGCTCCATGGTTATCGCATGTTATAGTTAAGCTGATGGGAGAACAAGTGTCACCAAAACAGGAAATTGCCCATCATCTCAAAAACCTTTGGGTGAGATAATTGCCTTGATGCCCATAGTTAGCATGGAGGCGGGGGGGGGCAATTGTCCCAAAGACTGATGAGATTCTCAGCACATTTAGCTTGAAGATGGAGAGATTTTATGAGACATGCTAGAGATAGAGGGATTGTGTGGGACATGCTTTCTTTAAGTGGGAATGGAAAAGAAGAATTCTCCCCTCCCATTTTCCATAATAACAGCAATCAAAGAAAGAAAGAAAGAAAATAAATTTTGTAAGTGTCAAGAGTTGAGGACGAAACAAAGTTCTTGAATTTCAGACTCTGCAACAGAGGGATTCATAGGACCCTGATAGAAGGATGTTAACTAAAATTTTAGAAACCAATGCCTGATTGAAATTAAAAGGTGTTTATTTGGGGTTTGTTAAGGCTGTAGCCTGGGAGACACAGACTCGAGAAGCACCGGAGTTTGTTCTGCTGGACTACAAAATGAGAGAGGATGATAAAGGAAAAACCCATGGGTTACACTGAGTTTCAGGAGTGGTTTATCAAGCATTAGAATTGGAGCTGGTGAGAAGTAAGGGAACTTGTTGAGTAAGACTGGGTGGGGTCTGAATATTTCTGGAACTCTCTATTGTCTTTCTGGGTCTCTGCAGGTGCTGCTTCCTCCCCAAGCACCTTCTGCTCTCTTCATCTCTGTTCCTCCTCCTCTCATTCTCCGTGTGTCTCCACTCCAGGAGGCCTACCCTGACCAACCCCTGCTCCACGCCAGGGCCAGGTCTAGAGCTGGCATGCTCACAGCATGCTGCTCTTCTCCTTGAAATTGTCTTCCCCACAAACACTGCCTCGTCCATTCATACACAACTGTGTGATCCTCGAGGGGCAAGAAAAATGGCCTACTCAGTAACATGGGGCTCAGGGTAATACTGAAGGAACGTTTACTGTGTGGGTGAAGACACTCTGCTCATAGGTAAAGGTGAGGAGCACACCGACCCTAAAAGGGACAGGATCTGAACCCCTCAGGAGTCCTCTCTGGCACTTCTTGGAACACTTAATGTCTTCAAAGGTGTGGAAAGGAGGACAGGTGAGCCAGAATGGCCCAACTACCTGGATAAAGATCCTACCGCCTAGTAAAAAGTAAAGCCAAGGTGAAGTAAATTGGACAGATCACACACCTTGCCTTATGGCACCACCCTTATGGCAGAAAGTGAAAAGGAACTAAAGAGCCTCTTGATGAAAGAAAAGAGGAGAGTGAAAAAGCTGGCTTAAAACTCAACATTCAAAGAACTAAGATCATGGCATCTGATCCATCACTTCATGGCAAATAGATGGGGAAACAATGGAAATGGTGAGAGACTTTATTTTCTTGGGCTCCAAAATCACTGCAGATGGTAACTGCAGCCATGATATTAAAAGACGGTTGCTCCTGGGAAGAAAAGCTGTGATAAACCTAGACAGCATATTAAAAAGCAGAGACATTACTTTGCTGACAAAGGTACGTCTAGTCAAAGCTATGGTTTTTCCAGTAGTCATGTACAGATGTGAGAGTTGAACCATAAAGAAAGCTGAGTGTCAAAGAACTGATGCTTTTTGAACTGTGGTATTGGAGAAGACTCTTGAGAGTCCCTTGGACTGCAAGGAGATCAAACCAGTCAATCCTGAAGGAAATCAGTCCTGAATATTCATTGGAAGGACTGATGCTGAAGCTGAAGCTCCAATACTTTGGCCACTTGATGTGAAGAACTGACTCATTGGAAAAGATCCTGATGCTGGGCAAGATTGAAGGCAGGAGGAGAAGAGGACGAAAGAGGATGAGATGGTTGGATGGCATCACTGACTTGATGGACATGAATTTGAGCAAGCTCCGGGAGTTGGTGATGGACAGGGAAGCCTGGCGTGCTGCAGTCCATGGGTTCACAGAGTCCGACACAACTGAGTGACTGAACTGACCTGAACTGAACTGTACATCTTGCTCAGAAATCTATATCGAAGGCTTTGCCAAAGATAAAACGGGAAACCAAACTGAGCTTTAAGTGCAGGACATACTCCTGTCACCTCACCCTGCCATATACTCTGCCTGGTGAGGCCTGTGTTCAGAGTCACAGTTCCCATTTGGTTAATACTTGGTGGGACCACCAAAGGCCAGTGATCTGCAAAAATGACGAATCCCACTCATTAACACAGGCGAAACATACCTGCTATGGAACAAGCACAGTGCTCTGCCAACAGGACCTTGCACCAGGGGTGAAGGGACCCGATTCACGCTCACCAGGTTCTCAGACTTGAGTGGGAAGAATGGAAATACGTATAACACTCCAGAATTTCCTCCTGGAACACACCCTCTTGAACCTGGTCCTAGGCCATGGGCGGAAGCTTTGGTTGACAATCCCAGCTGAGTTCAGCCTTCAGACACGCCAGCCCAAAGGCCATCTGGAGTGAAGGAACCTCCAGACGATTCTAGGACCCGGCAGAGGCCGCAGTGTCATGACACCGAGAAGCCATCCTGCAGTCTGTCTGAATTCCGGATGCATGGAATCACACACATCACAAGATAGTTTTTTTATGCCACTTCCGCAAATGTATTGAAGTGCTTGGATGTGTAGCAACAGACCACGAGCAGCAGGAGCATAGTGATGGGAAGCGCCCGTCGGATTAGAAATTAAGGTGTTGGCACCAGAGACTTGCTTAAGTTTTGAGAACAGGTGAACAGAGGCTTTAAAGGGATGGAGGACCCTTCAGTCTGCACTGAGGTTTCTGGCGTCCATGCTGGATTTCAAGTGTTTTCTGTCGGCACAGGCTGCCCACAGCAAGGTCAGGCTAGTGCTGGAGGGTCCTGAGGGATGAAGCTCCTTTCCCCTTTCTGTGCAGCCTCTGCCCTCCCCTTTTCTGGTTGTGTCCATATTCGATACCAAACTATCTCCTTAGCTTTGCGTCCTTCAGTCACGCGCGGTGTCCAGTCAGAAGGGCCCAGTTGTTGAACTGAACACGAGGGGTACAAGGAGAGGGCAGTGGCTCCTGGTGGGTGTTCTCCCCAGCCTGTCCCTCAGGTTTCCAGATGACCCTTTACCTGCTTCTGTGGAGGAATGTGATGGGAAAGCACCCAAATAGCCTTCAGGAAACCCTTTCTCCATGGCAAGTGACCTGGGAGGTGCTTTTATGATGTAAAAAATGCCTTTGATGTAAAAACTCCACAAGTGGAGGCCCCCTTACGAAATGAGGGCTTAATAAGTGAATCACTTGCTTAAGATCATATTGATGGTGAGTGATGAGCGGGGAGCACCCACCTGTGTTTTTGCACGGCCCCCCCACCGCCCCCAGCCTGTCTCATTTCACCCGGGAGACAGTGGTGCTGGCCTGGGGGCTTACAAGCCTGGGGCTCCTAGGGGACTTCCTTACACATGGAAAGCCCCTGGGGGTACAAATAGAGCAGCTGTCTGCTGGGGAATCAGCTGAGAATCTTCACAGATGGCTGCTGGGTATCTAGTTAGCAAACCTCAGGCCCCAAAGGCTGGAAGGCAGGGGACGACCCGGGAACACGCTCAGTTAGATCAAGAGCAGAGGCTGGGCTGAACCCAGAACCCCTCACCCTGAGCATCTGGACCCTGACCAGACTCTCCTCACAGCCCACGAGTGGCTGGACCACACGAGCCGTCCCCTCTACCACAGACCAGACAGAATCCCTCAGAGTACGGACTGAAAAAGCAATTTCAGGAAATGACTTTTTTAATGATCATAAGGCAAGAAACAAAGGCCACACAAGATCATTTCCTTTGTGTGTCATCTGCCAGAAGACCGAGCGCTTGTTGGGGAAACAGTGAAAAAAAACCCAAACTCAGATGAACACGAAACAATCTCATTCTGAATAAACTGGATTTGCTGAGAAATAACAACGGACAGGCTGACAGATAAAAAGAGAGAGAGACAGTGACTGGCCTGACTCAGAGCAAGGCAAAGAGACAGAGGCAGGTGGGAGGGCTGTGAGCAGTCTTCTTCATCCCCTCCTCGGCTCAAGCAAGGTCTTCTGAAATTGTCTGGCAGTTTCTTAAAAAGTTAAACAGACACTTATCATATGACTGAAGAATTCCATGCCTAGGTGCCTACCCAAGGGAAAGGAAAACAGTTGACCACACAAAGAATTGGGCCCAGATGTTCAGATCAGCATTATTTATAAGAGTTCCAAGCTGGAAGCAGTCTGAATGCCCATCAGCTGACAAATCAACGTTCACACATGGAACACTCCTCGGCAGGAAAACGGAGAACATTCCACATCGCGCTGCAGCATGAATGGATCTCAAACACACGATGCTGAGTGAAAGAAGTCAGACACAGAAGACTATGCTGCTGCTAAGTCGCTTCAGTCGTGTCCGACTCTGCGACCCCATAGACGGCAGTCCACCAGGCTCCCCGTCCCTGGGATTCTCCAGGCAAGAACACTGGAGTGGGTTGCCATTTCCTTCTCCAATGCATGAAAGTGAAAAGTGAAAGTGAAGTCACTCAGCCGTGTCCAACTCTTAGCGACCCCATGGACTGCAGCCCACCAGGCTCCTCCGTCCATGGGATTTTCCAGGCAAGAGTTCCGGAGTGGGGTGCCATTCCTAGTTCTACGAAATTCCAGCAGAAGGCAGAACTACAGAGATGGAAAACGTTAGTGGCCACCTGATGTGGGGTGGAAATGAAGACTTCCTGCTTGAGAGAGTCTTCTGAGTGAAAAAAGTGTCCTAAAACTGGATTATGGTGGTGGATTTACACCTGAATAAATTTAGTAAAGGACTTCCCCAGGGGCTCAGCTGGTAAAGAACTCGCCCACCAACGCAGGAGACAAAAGAAATGCCAGTTTGATCCCTGGATCAGGAAGATTCCCTGGAGAAGGGAATGGCTACCCACTCCAGTATTCTTGCCTGGAAAATCCCATGGACAGAGGAGCCTGGTGGGCTACAGTCCATGGGATTGCAAATGGTCAGACATGACTGAGCACCGCCCCCCTGCCACACAAGTTTAGTAAAACCCATCAAAGTGAAAGTGAAAGTAAAGTCGCTCAGTCGTATCCGACTCTTTGCGACCCCATGGACTGTAGCCTACCAGGCTTCTCAGTCCATGGGATTTTCCAGGCAAGAGTACTGGAGTGGGGTGCCAGTTCCTTCTCCAGAAAACCCATCAAAGTGTACCCTAATATGAGTGAAATTAATGGTATGTAAATTACACTTCAACAACACTTTTCCAGACAAGACGATCTGCTGATTGTGCAAATCTGGGCCAAGGATGCCAAGGAAAAAGCCCTGCTGTTCATAAGGACGGCTGAAAACATAGTAATGTTCCGGGAACATCAGTGTTATGGATGGGTTAGTTCAGGCCTGCTCAGAAAGCTTTGACATATTTTAAAAAAAGTATTTATTTGGCTGCACCAGGTCTTGGTTGCAGCACACGGGACCTTTAGTTGCAGCATGTGGGATCTAGTTCCCGGACCAGGGATCCCACCTGGGCCCCTTGCATTGGGAGTGTGTAGTCTTAGGCACTGGACCACCAGGGAAGTCCCCAGAAAGCTCTGACATATTAAAAATCAGCTTAAGGTAAATTTAATATAAAAGGTTTTTACATCAGTCAATAAAGGTGTTGTCCTTATTATTTTCCGGGGCTCATCGAATTTTACAAATGACGTTGTAGAAGGTGAAATGTATGCCCCTGAGAGACAAACAAAGAGTTGGATGGGTTTGGGTAGAGTCCAGGGTAGGGTCATTTGTGTATTAAGATTCTGTTTTCCACAGTATGCTGCTGCTACTAAGTCACTTCAGTCGTGTCTGACTCTGTGCGACCCCATAGACGGCAGCCCACCAGGCTCCCTCGTCCCTGGGATTCTCCAGGCAAGAACACTGGAGTGGGTTGCCATTTCCTTCTCCAATGCATAAAAGTGAAAAGTGAAAGTGAAGTCGCTCAGTTGTGTCTGACTCTTAGAGACCCCATGGACTGCAGCCTACCAGGCTCCTCCATCCATGGGATTTTCCAGGCAAGAGTACTGGAGTGGGGGTGCCATTGCCTTAAGTTCCTCAAAAAACTAAAAATAGAACTACCATATGACTCTAGTAATCCCACTCTTGGGCATATACCTGGAAAAAATCATAATTCAAAAAGATACATGTTTCTCAATATTCATTGCAGTAGTCTTTACAGTAGCCAAGACAAGGAAGCAACCTAAATATCCATTAACAGATGAGTGGATAAAGATGTGCTACATAAATACGATGGAATACTACTCAGTCATCAAAAGAAATGAAACCATGCAATTTGCAGTGACTTTGATGGATCTGGAGACTGCCATACAGAGTGAAGAAAGTCAGAAAGAGAAAAACAAACGTCATATAATGTCGCTTATTTGTGGAATCTAGAAAAATGGTACAGATGAACCTATTGGCAAAGCAGCAATAGAGACACGGATATAGAGAACATACGCGTGGGTACCAGAGGTAAGGGGGAAGGAAGGCAGTGGGAGGAACTGTGAGCTTGGGATTGACATATATACATTACTGATACTATGTATAGAGTAGTTAAGTAATGAGAACCTACTGTCTAGCAGGGAACTCTAGTCAAAGCTCTAGGGTGACCTAAATGGGAAGGAAATCTGAAAAAGAGGGGACATATGTATAGCTAATTCACTTTACAGCAGAAACTAACACAGCATTGTAAACCAACTATACTCCAATAAAAATTAATTTAAAAATTAAAAAAGGATCGTTTTCCAGAACATAGCATCCTGGACGAGGGGGAGAACCCCAAAAGACTCCCTCACACAAACAAAACACTCTGACTTTGGTGGAGACAGACCAGATTGGAATCCAGTTTCACCTCTCCCTGAAGGTTAAACGTTTTCATCCGTGAAGTGGGCTCTCCACTGCCACCAGTGGGGTGCGGTTCTGAAGGCTGGATGAGGGGAACCAGGGAAGGCGATGGAAGGGAAACAGTCTGCTGAGGCGGTTTCACTCCAGCCCCTGAGCCTCTGGAGAGGCCACAACAGGGAATCTCTGGGACAGGGGATGTGCAGGGGACCAAAGCACAAGGCTTTAGTCTCTCGTCTTCCCAGAGCATGTCACAAGGCACAGCTCTCGAGTATCATTTTCTCAATGTTCAGGAACTTGGTGGGAGAAAGAGTGATGCACTGCGGCTTAGGTGCAGGGAGCAGTGCCTGCAGTCCGCCCAACACCCAGAGGATGCGGGACATCCAGCAGCAGATGTTACGAAGACACTCCTCGGTCCAGGTCTGGTCTATTTGTTTCAGCACATACATGTCTCCTGCAGAGTTTCCAGACTCCCGGTCATCACTGATGTCTAAGAGACAGAGAAACACACTCCTGTAGAAAGATGCTGTCGGTTAGCAACAGACATCTTTCTTCCTCTCTTAAGAAAATGGACCTCATCTCTGCACAGAATCTAAAATACAAGTAAACACAAAAGAAACTGCAAACAACCTCTCAAACACCCACCACCCAGATATGCTCATATATTTTAAAAAATTTTTATTTATTTCTTTGATTTTTGGCTGTGCTGGGTCTTCGTTGCTGTGCGCAGGCTCTCTCTAGTTGCGGTGAGTGGGGTCTCTTCTCTAGAGCGGTGCACGGGCTTCTCACTGCAGCGGCTTCTCTTGTAGTGGAGCACGGGATCTAGGGTGTGTGGGCTCATTAGTTGGGCGTGAGCTCAGTAGTTACTCCGCGGCATGTGGAATCTTCCTGGACAGAGATCTAACCTGTGACGCCTGCCCCCAGATACGCTCATGTCAACATTTCCGTTTCTGTCACTGTAGTCTTCTCCTCTGGGAACATGAGCATGTGTCAGTATATGACAGATGCCACACCAGAGCCAGAGGACTAGGCTTCAAACCACGTCTCTACAACGTGTAGACGTGAAGTAAACGTGTTAGTCGCTCAGTCGTGTCCAACTCTTTGAGACCCCATGAACTGTAGCCTGCCAGGCTCCTCCATCCACCGGGTTGTCCAGACAAGAATACTGGAGTGGGTTGCCATTTCCTTCTCCAGAGGATTTTCCCGGCCCAGGAATCAAACCTGGGTCTCCCACATTGCAGGCAGACTCTTTACCTCCTGAGCTACCAGGGAAGCCCAGTATGTAGACAGGTGACCTGGTAAATGAGGTCATATGCTCCTCTGAGTTCTGGTGAGGGACAAGTGGATTAAATACACAATATGCTCAGAACTGGACATGGTGGAAGACAGTGCTTACGGTGTGAGATCAGGATGCCTGGGGCAGGAAGGGCATCTCCCACAATTGCTGGGGTCTGCACGTCCACACGTGTGCCCGTCTGTTGACGGGTGAACAGGCCTGGACTGAGTGTGTGCATGTGTGCAGCTCTTATGTCCAAATCGACAACACAGGATCCAACTTAAGGCAACATGCTTTTTTCACACCACTTACCATGAAAATATTTTCAAGTAAATAAATACAGATCTGCATCTGCATCTTAGCGGCTCTGGTGTCTCCCACTGTACAGATGTACCAATCTGTCTATGCTTTCCAACTGCTGATGGTCTGCATAATCATTTGGAGTTGTGTTTATGAGCTCTCCTGGTATGTATCACAGAAATTTAAAAGGAAGTCAAAGACCAGAAAAGCAATGGTCCAGTAGATCAAAACAAGACTATTTTCCACTCCTTTGAACCAACCTCAACTTAGTGAAGTGGCTTATTCAGCCCACTCAAGTCTAGTTATGATTTAAATCAGAAGCTATAATTTAATACCTGCTCAACATTAAAAACAGTAAGATCATTTGAATACAAATTTTATTTAATAAAAAGGCTACATGATTCTTAACAAAATAAAAATCAGAAAAACTTCAAACGCTTCCCTTCCAACCCTGTGGATGCCTCTGTGTTGCTGGGCTACCAGCCCCACCCCATGACCACGCAGCCTGGACGGGGTGCGTCAGGCACCGCCGGGCGCCAGGGAAACCTAGGTAAGAACACGCCTAGCCCATCTTCCAATCAGAAGTGAATGCTGGCCTTCCGAGCGACAGGCGAGGTATGTGCAAGGCTAGAATTCTGAAGGGTCACAGACTTTGTTCCAGGGAGTCAGTCTTGCTCCTAGTTTGCATGTCTGTGGGTCTGGACTGTGCGAAAAACCGGCTTGTCCACGAACTCCACGGTGCACAGTTCCGGGCCGCCGTCCTGGCAGGGCGCATGCTCCAGCTCCAGCACCACGATGGTGTTTGGGGTCGAGGTCACCAGGATGTGCTGAGGCACGAACAGGGTCATCTGGGGGCCCCGCACTGGCCAGTAGCGGCCGAGGTTAAAGCCGTTGATCCACACCTGACCCTGGAGAGAGAGAAAACCATCAACCCAGCTGTGCTGACCCCTGAGGGGCATGAGAACCTTGGTGCAGGGGGCGTGGGGTGGGGAAGCAGGCAGTGTCCCCAGGAAGATGCTCAAGTTGGGCAGGAGCTGGGTGGGAGAAGCCACTCATCCCAGTACCCACCCTGCTTCAGGAAGAGACGTGTTTGGTCCCTCCTGTGGCTTCAGTGCCGCGCAGGTCAGCACTGGATGACACTGCGGCACAGTCACCAAGTTTCTGAATTTTGTCCTGGGTCCGGCGCGACGTGGGGGTGGGGTGCCTGTCTGCACATGCCCGCCTCTGCCCGAGGCCTCTGTACACAGTCGCCTCCCTGCCTCCTCAGGAGACGAGCTTTGCCTCTGTGCTCCCCCCTCCTCCAGGCAGATGGGGGCCTTGCTGCCGGAGGTAAGCAGGAGCCCAGCAGCCCAGACACATGCGCCCTCTAGAAGGATGGGGAGTCGAGGAGGGAGAGGCTGGCCGCCCAGGTCGTCTACCTTCTTGCTACCTTTTGATGGTTTTCACACCAGCATAAAAGTGAGGGGTGGGGACTTGCTTCAAGGAGCACAGAGTATCCTACAAGCTGCGAAGACTTCTGCCGATGCTGCTGCTAAGTCGCTTCAGTCGTGTCCGACTCTGCGCGACCCCATAAGACGGCAGCCCAGCAGGCTCCCCCATCCCTGGGATTCTCCAGGCAAGAACACTGGAGTGGGTTGCCATTTCCTTCTCCAATGCATGAAAGTGAAAAGTGAAAGTGAAGTCGCACAGTCGTGCCCGACTCTTAGGAGTAGGAAAAGCTGCTTCCACTGCAAAACCCAGAAGGAGGAGAAAGTTCTCGGGAATGGGGCCCGGGCTGGGGTGTGTCTGCACAGCGTGAGAGCAGGAGCTAGAATTTGCTGTCAGGTGGGACTTAGCAGTTGACGGAATAGGTGGACCATTCTGTTATGGAGAAAGCAAGGGAGCAAAGGAGAGAAGGTCACACACAAGAGAATACCTGAGAAAGGATGGAGGAAGGAAGAAGGGAGGACGAGGGGTGGGAGGAAGAAGCACCAAAATTGGCCCCACAATGGCCCTAATGTCTTGGGGAAACATCCTGCAGAGGTCCAGCCCCGGTTGCCCCCTGGAGCCCTGATCCTGAACCCAGCTCTGGGTGCTCACCCTGGAGCTACCTACTCAGGTCTCACCTTTGGGTAATTTTCAGCCCCCAGGTGGCCCCTGGATGCAAGCTTCCCACCTGGCTTCAAACCTTATTCCTGCCGCCTCCTGCCTGTATGACCCTGGGCAGGTCCCCACTCCCACTGGTACCTGGGGATGGGGGGCAGGCAGGAGGAAGCCGCGCGTGGTCAGCATGGCGTGGCTGCACCCCTCACACCACCCAGTGAAAAGACCTTGGCCTCCACGTCCCCTTGAAAGGAAGCCAGTGATGGAAAGCCACCTGTCTGTCGGGATAAGTCATTTAGAAAAAGGGTGACAGTTTCACACTTCTCAGAATTATTTTACTCTTGTTTTTACCACGGGATATGCTATCTCGATCCATGCCGAAGGTACATGCAAACGACAGCTTCACCAGGGTTTATCACATTGAAGATCTGGTGGTGCCCCGTTTCCGCAGTGTTAGAGAACAGTAGAGGCCGACTCTGCAGTCGGGGTAGGGGCAGATGGGCTCCAAGGGGAAGCGAGGGAGAGCGCTGTGAGCAGCACGTGTGGGCAACCCCGGCCCCACCTTGCGTCCTGGCCACACCGAGGACCAGTCCCTGCCAAGATGCTGCCCCTCCAATACCTCTCCCGCTGCACCGAGCGGGTCTCCTGTGTTGGTTATTGGGACTGGGGAGCTGGGTGAGAAAAGGCGCCCCCAGCTCCCTCCAGGGTTAGGGGGTGCAATTCACCTGGCGGAGGAGATGAGGTGCAGCGGGCTGGGGCCCCAGGAGCACCTTGCTTGACACTGGAAGGTGGCAGGGGAGCTGGGCCACTGTCAGGGGCTTGCACGGGTAGACGGGGGACTGGCACCTGTGGGCTCAGCTCACCCTTGGTCCCCCAACTACCCCAGGTCTAGCTTATCCTCCAAATGCTGCCTTGCTCACAAACAGTGCAGTAGCTGCACGAGCCAACAGCCCTAAAGACCCCCTCCATGAGCTTCCAGGGGTACCACTTCCTCCTGGGAGCCCCTCGAGGTGCCGACTGGACCAGCCGGGGAGGAAGATGAGCGCTTCTGCCTTTGATTCTCCAGTCCCTCTTCCAACTTCCGCTTCCCCGGCTGCCCCCACATTTCTGGAAGGTCCAGCTGCCACCAGTCAACACTCAGGGTGGCCCCACTTCCCAGACTGCTCTGTGACTGACAGATGTAACCCCTAACCGTCACTCCTAGTTCCTCATCAAATTGGATGTAATTTTTCTTCTGACCCTCCTGGCTTTGGATCATCTGTTTAAGTTTTCTTTTCTCTCCCAAATGATCACCCATTTGGAGCCTTCAGCCCCCATCTGGATTCTGCCTCCTAACTCACCTAAGTGACTCTAACATGTAGATATTGTGCCTGGCCCCTTCTCTCCAACCTTCCCCAAACTCAGGCTTACAGGATCTTTGTTGGTGGTGGTTAGTCTCTAAGTCGTGTCCACCTGTTTTGTGACCTCATGCTGTAGGGTCATTCTGTAGCCCACCAGGCTTCTCCATGGAATTCTCCAGGCTACTGCATTTCCTTCTCCAGGGGATCTTCCTGACCCAGGAATCAAACCTGTGCCTCCTACATTGCAGGCAAGTTCTTTGATTTTGGTTAATTCTCCAAAGCAAGAAAAGTCTTCAGGACAGTTTCCCTCTACTCTCCGTCCTGAACAGAATGGGCGTGCGGGGATGCCTATGATAGTTTGGTTGCCCTTCCAACCCAGAGGAATGAAGGATTCGGAGAGCACAGGTCATGGTACATAGTCCTGAGGCCCTGCTGGTCCACAGAACTGTCCACAGAGATGGAGGGCTTGGTGTTGCCCCACAGGGTAGCTACCTGCACTGACCAGCGGCTGGTGCAAGGGAGGAACTAAATTTTCACTTTGAATTAATTCAAAGGTAAATGGAAAATAGCCAGGTGGCCGGTGACTGTTGTGCTGAGCAGCTCAGCAGAGGTGTGGTGAATGCCCATCACTCCATCATCAGACCCATCTCCCTGCTCCTCTCTACTTTCCCAGCCAGTTCTTCAGACACATTCCGGGCAGCGCTGGCTCAGGAGCCTGGAGCCACTCCCCACCCCAACCCACCGCCTGGGCAGGTCCCCCTGCTTCCTCTAACTCTAGATCCCAGGCTCCACATAGCAATCCCCCACACTCCAAGCCTTCGGATCCCTCAAGTGTCCACCCCATCACCACCTCCACAGAGAGAAGGTCATCTCACCCTCCTCAGTCCTGGGGCTTCCAAGTCCCTCGCTTGCCCTTTAATATGATTCTTCTAGTTACTGTCATTGTTTGCACACGCAGTCACTTGTTTGACTACTGGTTTATCAGCTATTTGCAGCAGAGAGACATACAATGTACACCCATGACACCCAGGAGGTAAGACTCGTGGACGATTCTGCCCGGGCAAATACCCAGCCCCACTTCAAGAATACTCCTGTCCCTCCCCTCCCAGCTTAAGAATTTTAGGGACTACTGTTCACAGGCAGAACAATGCAGCATTTGCCTACTCCCTTGATTAACACTGTGATTTTTTTAAAACACAATTTTTTACGGCACTAAAAAATCAGTTTAGGACTTCCCTGGTGGTCCAGTAATTAAGAATCCGCCTTCCAATGCAGGGGACATAGGTTCAATCCCGGGTCTGGGAAGATCCCGCATGCTGTGAGCAACTAAACCCGTGTCCACAGCTTCTGAAACCCATGCTCTAGAGCCTGTGCTCTCCAACAAGAGGAGTCACTGCAATGAGAAGCCGGCGCGGTGCTACTGGCGCATGGCCCTCGATTGCACAACTAGAGAAAGCCTACGCTCCGTAACTAAGATCCAGCACAGCCAAAAAAAAATCACTTTAAAAGAGTCAAACTGAAAAAAAACTATTAAAATATATATGTACATTCTGATTCTTGTTTCTCTTTTAAAAAATTATGCTGAAATTATTGGTGCGGGGAGAGTAGGCCCATGTGATCTGAATAGACATAACTCTTTTTTCCCCTTTTGTTCTAGCCATGTGGCTTGGGGATCTTAGTTCCCTGCCCAGGGATAGCACCTGTGCCCCTTGAGGTGCAAGCTCGGAGTCCCAACCATTGGACCTCCAGGAAAGTTCCTGAAAGTAGACACACTCTTAATCAACACAGTTAAGTATTAATACATACTAAGGCCGAGCATCTGTAGAGTGAACACTGATGGCTTCAGAGTTTCCCTGGGTTGTCCCAGCTGAGACATCTCCATGACAAATGCTGACTTTCTCTGACTGTGGCTTGACCCCTGACAGACTCCCCGCTCTCCGCTAAATATTATCACCAAGGCTGTAATAGTTCCAGTGAAGGACAGGTTCCTGGCAGTGACTGACTTGCTTCTGTGTTAATCAGGCAGACATGTGTCTGTCTGTCTGTTTTCAATTCTCCAGATAAATAGAACCCTCTGAGAAGAATGTAAAACAAAAGATTCAATCCTGGTTTAAGTCATAGCTTCAACATTCTCAAATGTGGTCAGGAGTTCCTTTAACAACACCAAACTTGGGTTGAAGGTTGACTCTGTTCTACTCTGGAAGAAGACATTTAGATACTTGGAAGACTTAAAGGTCCATTTCTCAAGGTTAAAAGGTTCTCACATGCATGATTCATGAGTATTTATGGTGCTAACTTGGGAGGAAAAAATAAAGAAAAAAAAGTAAAACCGTGAGAGATAAGATGTTAAATAAACCTCCACACAGGATAAAACCAAAATCTCCCCTGCCTTCAGACCCCAAATCTGTAGCTGATGCAACACCTTTCCTTCCTCCTTTGTCTAAGAATAAAAAGTTTACGATTTCTCTGTATTTTAGGACAGACCCAGATAGAATCGAAGCCACGAAAATGCAGAATATTAACATAAAGGATGAGTCACTTCCTGCTCTCAGCAAACCCCCAAAGATAAATTCCTTCCTTTTCAACTCGCCCTGGGTGCCAGCATCGCTTGATCTTTTTATGGAGCATCTCCCCTATGACTTTCCTCATGCGTCCTCACATTCCTGGAACGAAGCTAAGAACTGGTAAGCGAAAACCATCTCTAGGCAGCATATACCATTTGTTGCGGAGTCCATGCACTAAAATTTGTAGAGATTCTCCTTTACTCAGAGCCCATTTACTCCTGTTGGCATACAATTCTTACAAGCCTTGTTACTAAATTAATATACATTTGGGCAAAGGTGTCTATCTAGTTTCCAAGTTCACAGGACTTGTGATTAGAAACAATGAAGTGGAAATAGTAAACCTTGTTAGGGGTAGGAGAACTGTAAATCAGGCCAAAAAGAGTTGAAAAAGCATATCAAATTCAGAATGAAAGTAGGGTCAAACAGGGCTAAGACTTCGTGGTAGGCTGCAGACATGCCCACAACTTTTCACAGCATATGCACTCAGGAAGTAGAATCTTGGATGGGGCTGGTCGAGTGTTGGGCAAAGAACATGGAAGAAGTGACATGTGAATTCTGACTTGGGTCTTAAGAATCCTTGCACGTCTGCATTTTTTTCTTTGAACACTGCCAGTCATCATATGAGCAAGCCCAGGTTGGCCTGCTAGATGATGGGAGAGACACAGACCGATCTGTACGGCCTCAGCAGACAGCCAGCCAAGCCCCAAGACGAGGGCCTCCTCACTGACTGGAAGGGCTTGCCCAGCCAAGACCAGCGAAACCACAACCCAGTCTGCCAACACTCCCAATCAGGAGCTAAATAGAGGCTTGCTGTTTGACACCACTAAGTTTGGGGTGGTTTTTTAGACAGCGAAAGCTAACTGATAACACAACTCCATGGCCATCAGTGTACAGCAGCATGCTACTTTTCAGTAAAGTAAATGATGTCATTGAACCCAATTTCACAAGAGTAGGGTTATCCTCTACTAGTCAGTTCCTCTTTCACCAATTAGCCTCCAAATCCCATCTCCAAGTCCCCACCTCTGTCGTATCTGTACCTCTCTCAGGGTTGTTGTAAGTAAGTGAGAGGATTCAGGTGAGCACTCAGCATGGTGGCTGGTGTGCAGGGAGCTCTCCACAAGACTGCTGGTATTGTTTCCCACAGCTGGGCCCCTTTTCCATCCTCTCTGCTGCACTAAATTCAAGCTTCCTTGCTTGTCCCTGGACCACTTCTCCTGCAGAAGAGCAAGTGTTGGGGAATGAGGAAGAAGGGGCTGTCTTATATATCAGACGAGATCTGAGGCCTCCAGTGGTCAGTCCACCCCGGTGGTTGGATGTGGTGTTCCCCATCCTCAAAAATGATGAGCTGGAAATCGGGGTGTTACATCTGTGGGGATGAGCTCCCCTCAAAGTGTAAGCAGAGGGCCCTGAATCAAGTCCTGAGAACTGAAACACAGACAGAGAAAGAAAAGCCTGAGAAGGAACGAAGACAGGGTAGGAAACCAGAAGTTCGTAGACATCAGGAGAGCTTCAAGGGAGGGCGTGGTTACCTGTGTCAGATGTTACTTGCCAAGAAGTTAAGTGAGACATGTCTGGGGAGCATGTCACCATGTCGGTGTCAGTGATCTCAGCAGGGACAGCTTCTGAGCATGGGCGCAGAATTCCTGCCCACTGCCGTCCACTCTACAGACTGAGTCCTTTCCTGACAGGCATCTTCCTGCTGCATTCCCATAAGTGCTGAAGTCTCCCCTTTAACTTGCCTCACACAGCCCGGCCCCCGCAACCTGTACAGAATTATCCATAGAGACTCAAGATTGACGGGCCATCTAGAAGATGACCATCAGGTCTGGAAACAGAGATGACACAATTTCATTGTGCTGAATGCAACTTTCCTTTTTTGCTGTGTTCCAGACTTCATGGCCACTCCCTGTGACGACCAAGAGCGGACAGCTCTTCCTGAATGAGCAGGAAGTACTTGAGTGGCCTCTGACCCCCACCATGCTCCTGAGTCATTCCCCTCAGAGGCTGACAGTGCCATACCTCCAGTTGTGTAGGCTCCAAAATTCTGGAGTCCTAGTTCTGAACAACCTGTTGGGGATTCCCATGAGCCCCTCCTCAGATTCAATAATGTCCTAGAATGGCTCACAGAATGCAGAAAAACACTTTACTGATATCTATGGGGTTATTATAAAGGATACAACTCAGAAATGGCCAGACAAAAAAGATTCACAGGGCAAGGTATTAGGGGTGCAGGGCTGAGCTGCCGGCCGTCTCCATCTGTACCTCCCGCCCAGGTGTAAGCTGTCAAGTGTTCACCGACCCAAAAGCTCCTGAATCTTGTTGTTCTAAAGTTTTTTTGTAGAATTTCATTTCCAGTCCCTGACCCTAACTCCAGAGGTTGAGGAAGGATGGGCTGAAAGTCCCAATGTCTAATCACATTGTCTTTCTGGTGACTAGGCCTCAGGATAGGACGGATCACCAGAAAGACCAAATGATTAGAGAGCTGGAAATGTCAAAAGCAAGATTCAAAAAGAGTCTCCAAATAGAAGATAGTTACCAACCCTTCATTATAAATTCTTTTATCCACGGTTCTTTTACAGCTTCTTGCTTTTCATCTATATTCAATGTTGATTTTTTTTGGTCACCAGCATGTGGTGTCTCCGTTCCCTGACCAGGGATCGAACCTGTGCCCCTGGCAGTGGAAGCTTGGAGTTCTAACCAGTGGACCACAAGCGAGGTCCCTCTATGTAGCTTCTTAATGTTCAAAGCTTAATTCTGGTAGAGGAAAAACCGGAAGTTATCCCAGCCCTCTCACCCCCATGCTCTGTTAGGCACCCAGACCTACTGCAAGTGGTAATAAATGTAGGAAGTCTACAGAGGATATTCATGTGGTGTCCTCCACATGCATCTGAAGGAGAGATAAACAGCACACACGTCACTGCAGAGACAGAGTAAGGGTTTTAGGTCTGGCCCATCTGGCACGCTGGAGCACTGAAAAGCAATGCTCGCTGTGGGGAGTTTGTGGTCGGACGAGAGTTCTGTGCAGACCAAGCGCTGGTCTGTGTCTCTTGGATGAAGCCAAACATGTCAGACCACTTCCCAAAGAAATCCCAGTTGACGTTCGGGCATTTAACCAGAAAGCCACATCCGACCCAAGTATGGCCGATTAATCAGAAGTGACTTTTTTTTAATCTCCTGAATCTCCTTATCAGTGACTTCATTCACCCCATCAAAGTAGTTTCTCTATAACAAGTGAATGGCAGAAGTCAAAGGGCCAGAACAGGGGCCTCCACGGGGCCTCCCAGATGGAGGATAGAGCGGGTTTGGTGTCGAAAGGCAGAGTCTTAGAAACCGCCCACGCTTTGGGTGGTCCATCCCCTCTGCATCCCCCTGGTCTGCTAAAGTGCACATCCTCCCAAACTCAGAACTCCATGCCCTGGGAGGGGGTGTGTGATCTGTCTGCCGTGCATGTGTCGATCGCTCAGAACCTCAGGAGCTGACATGGATGGTCCATGGCAATAGGGACCACCGCTCGCTGGAACAGAATAGAAAACGCGCATGCTCTGTCCTAGGCATGATAAACGTGTGTTCTCTGACCTTCAGACCTAGGCAACCCAGGCTCACAAATCTCAAGGACAGACCTTCTGGTGTGTGTGTGTGAGGGGGTAAAGCTTTACTGAAATGTAATTCACATACTATATAACTCCCTCATTTCAAGTATACAACTCAATGGTTATTAGTTTACTAAAGAGCAATCCAACCATCACCCCAAAGAAAAACTCTTCAGTCTTTAGTATCCACCCCCACCCCCTTTCCCTAATACCCCCTTTTCCCTGCTCTAGGCAACCACTCATCTTCCTGGGTCTATAGATCTGCCTGTTCTGGACATTTCACATACATGGTACCACATGGTATATATGGTTTGTGACTAGCTTCTTTCACGGAACATGTTTTCAAGGTTCATCCATGTCGTTCATTTGTCTTTTTAATATTTTGATTTATTAACACTGCTGGGTGGACTTTTCTCTAGTTGTGGTGAGCAGGGCCTACTTTCCCTCGTGGCGTGTAGGCTTCTCACTGCGGTGCCTTCTCTTGTTGCGGAGCAAGGGCTCTAGGACGCACAGGCTTCAGTGGTCGTGGTGCACGGGCTTAGTTGCTCTGAAGCATGTGGGATCCTCCCGGATCAGGGATAGAACCCGTGTCTCTTGCATTGGCAGCTGGATTCTTTACCACTGAACCACCAGGAAAGTCCTGTTCATTTGTTTTTACTGCCAAATAATTTTCCATTAAACGGATAGGCCATAGTTTGTTTATTCATTATTAGTTGATGGGCACTTGGGTTTTTTTACCTTTTAGTTGATTCTGGATAATTCTGGGTAATACTGCTCTGTACATTTGTGTACAGTTTTTACCTTTATTTTTGGCTGAACTATGCAGCATGTGGGATCTTAGTTCCCCTGCGTACTGGTTTTTGATGAGACGTATGAATTAGATGAGTTTCTTGGGTTCTAAACACCCTGACATATTCATAAATATTGTGTGCACATGTACTTTAAGATTAAATTTTTTTTTTACTTTTGACTGCACTGTTTCTTGGTTGCTTTGTGCAGGCTTTCTCGAGCTATGGTGAGGGGGGCTGTGGGGGCTATTCTTCGTTACTATCCAGGAGCTTCTCATTGCAGTGGCTTCTCTTGCTTCAGAGCACAGTGGGCTCTGGAGAGCGGGCTCAGTAGTTGTGGCTCACGGGCTTCGTGGCTCTACGGCATGCAGAATCTTTCCAGGGATAGAACACGTGTACCCTGCATTGGCAAGTGGATTCTTATCTACTGCACCACCAGGCGAGTCCTGTACATGAACTTTTCAAGCATAAAGGTGCAGAAAACCCATCAGACTAAGTAAGTGAAGAGCTTCTGCCTGGATCATTAGTACAAGCTCCCCCTGGACTTCGAGGCCCTGTACATGCTGCCGGCCTTTTCATCTGGGCCTCCAAGTCAGACAGACCTAGGGCTGGGGAGCCTTTTCACCAGCATGTCTGTACCTCACACCAGATACTGAGGTCTTTGAGCCTCTATCTGCTCATCTGCAAACTGGAGACACTACCAGGACATCCTACCACAGGGGCCTCCTTTGATGATTATAAAGATAGTGTCTCTTAGGTGCTGAGCAAAATGCCTGGGTCAGTAACTCTTGGGTGTGACACTTCCATGACCTGGCCAAGGTGAACCCCTTTGACCTCCAAAAACATGCTATGCTTTTCCATTTATTTTTTTCCTTTATATCTGCTATTCTTTCACTTGGAAGTTCCCTCCCTGACATAACCTCTGATTCTGATGAAGGACTTACCCATCTTTTGGGTGTGTTTCAAGCTCCATCTGAGCCTTTAGCCCTGCTCATAACTCCTGGGAAAGATAATGCTGTCTTTATGCGTTACATCTCTTGAAGGTTCTTTCTCTAAGCCATGGAGCTGATGCCACCTGGTGAGCCACCGTTTGTGTTGGCTCTTCTCGTGGGCCTTGGTCCCATACCCCCAGCAACAGCCAAGCCTCTCTTCACCAACGGGACCCTCGGAAGGCCTGCACTCTACTCACCTCCAAGAGGTTTCTTGCAAGGGACCCAGCAACATAATCAAGTCCCCTCTTCCACCTGAAGGCAGTTACAGAGCAACCAGGCCCAGGGAGGAGGCCAGATAAACCGGGCACTTAAAAAAAAAATGCCTCTCGTGAAACTTATGGCTCAGCGAGTGAAACTGGGGCGCCAGCTTGAGTGACGAAGTGTCATGGCTGCTGAGTCCAGACTGGGCTCTAGAGGGATCAAGGGGGACAAAGGGTCTAGGAAGGTTTCAGAGAGGAGTTAATGCCAGTCTTGAAGTTGTGAAAACCCAGTGGGCACAGAGAGGGAATGAAAAAAGAGTGAACAGAGGACACCAAGAGGGAGAAGGGGGCCAGTAACGGGGGAAGGGGACATGGTGGAAGAGCGGGGTGAGGAAGCGGGAGGGAGAGAATGAGCATGCGCAATCCACTGGGAGGATCCGGGAAAGGCTATACTTTGTTTCCGGGTCAGGCCATACTTTGTTTCCGGGTCCCAGCGGCCCTAAATATTGCTTCTGGGCTGCATGCAACAAGGAGTTGGAGAGAAGACGGAGAAGCTGACAAAGTGCAGGAGGAGGAAAAGAGAGAACAGGAACTCGGCCTGGAGGAAGAAGGTGGGGAGGGGGTTTGGAGCTTGCACTTCCTTCTAGAGGCCACGGGGCAGGAAGTGAGGGTGGAGGCAGAGAGATAAGTCTGACAGGAAGCTGAGGAACAAAGGATCTCACCTGATAGCGTCAAGTAGGGTGAGTCCTCTGTGGAGGAGGTGGGGAGGAGGCAGGTGGTTTAAGGGAGGTGGTGAGAGTTAGAGGCCAGCTGGGGATAGGGAAGACTTGCTGGGCAGCTTGGGGACCTCCAGAGTTTGGAGACTGAGGGGACGAATATGCCAGAGAGGCCACACCCGGGGTCCTCAGTTACCGAGAACTAGCAGAGAGAGGCTAGTGCTGAATCCATTCCCAGTGAGGGTGAACAAGGAGTGGAAGGGCAAGGGGGCCAGTGGATTGAGGGCTCCTAAGGAAAAGACTTTTCGCTGGAAAAGACTCTGATGCTGGGAGGGATTGGGGGCAGGAGGAGAAGGGGATGACAGAGGATGAGATGGCTCAATGGACATGAGTTTGAGTGAACTCCGGGAGTTGGTGATGGACAGGGAGGCCAGGCGTGCTGCAATTCATGGGGTTGCAAAGAGTCGGACACGACTGAGCGACTAAACTGAAGGAAAAAAAATGGTGGTGTCGTCTAGGCAGGATAGGGAAGAACTGTGGCCCTGATGGTGGAGTTTCAGGTCATCTACAAGATCCAAGAGTAGACCTGGGAGCCTTGAGAGTTTTGAGGGATAGAAACATATGGCCAGAGAGAGGATGCTGCTAAGTCGCTTCAGTCGTGTCCAACTCTGTGCGACCCCATAGACGGCAGCCCCCCAGGCTCCCCCATCCCTGGGATTCTCCAGGCAAGAGTGCTGGAGTGGGGTGCCATTTCCTTCTCCAGTGCATGAAAGTGGAAAGTGAAAGTGAAGTCGCTCAGTTGTGTGGAACTCTTAGCGACCCCATGGACTTCAGCCTACCAGGCTCTTCCATCCATGCGATTTTCCAGGCAAGAGTACTGGAGTGGGGTGCCATTGCCTTCTCCGAGAGAGAGGATAGTAGAGCTTAAAATTACAGAAAAATGTTCACCAGGAAATATATGCTTGGGCGATAAACTAAGTCTCAATAAATTTAAGAAGATTTTGCAACCATCACCACAATTTAATTTGGGGACATTTCCATCACCTCAAAAAGGAACCCCATACCAATTTTCAGTCACTCTCCCTAAGACTTCCCACCCTAAGTCCTAGGCAGCCATTCATTTACTTTTTGGCGTTTCTGATTGGCCTTTTCTTTTTTTTTGATTGACCTTTTCTGAAGAATTCAGACAAATGGGATCACACAATATGCAGTCTTTTATGATCGGCTTCTTTTACTTAAGGGTCTTCAGTCTTGCAAAACACCTCCAAGGGAATGGTCAGCCTTTGGATGGGGTGTGTTAATCTCTATTCACAGGTGGGCAGGGACCTCCAGGGAGGCCATTAAGTATGATTATAATAGTAAAGCAATGAAAATCAAGTCAAAGAAACAATTTTGAACAGGGAGGCAGAACTGGCTTCCTCCTTGCAACATTCCTTGAAGAAGGTGATGGCAACCCACTCTAGTACTCTTGACTGGAAAACCCCATGGATGGAGGAGCCTACAGTCCATGGGGTTGCAAAGAGTTGGACACAACTGAAGCGACTTAGCAGCAGCAGCAGCTTTTACTTAGCATAATATTTTTCAGATTTATCCATGTAGCCTGTATCAGTAGTCTGTCCCTTTTTATTGTGGAATATCATTCCATTATATGGATATTGCATAGTTTCTTTCTCCATTTATCAGTTGATGGACATTTTGAATTATTTCCAACTCTTGGTTATTTTGATAATGCTACTATGAACATTTGCATGTAACTCTTTGTGTAGACACATGTTTTCATTTCTCTTGGGAACAGCTGGGAGTAGAATTGAAGACAATGGCACCCCACTCCAGTACTCTTGCTTGGAAAATCCCATGGACGGAGGAGCCTGGTAGGCTGCAGTCCATGGGGTCACTAAGAGTCGGGCACGACAGAGCGACTTCACTTTCACTTTTCATGGTAATTTTAGGAGAAATTGAAGAAACTGCCAAACTGTGTTCCAAAGTGTTTGTACCATTTTACAATTTCACTAGCAATGTAGGAGGGTTCCCATTTCTCCATATCCTTGCCAACATTTGTTCTTGTCCATCTTTTAATATTACAGCCATTCTAGTGGGTGTGACGTGGTATTTCATTGTGGTTGATTTGCACTTCCTTAATGATTTGCACTTCCTAAAAGCATTAAGCATCTTTTCACATACTTATCTTCTTTGGTGAAATGTCCATGCAAGGCCTTTGCCCATTTTTTGAGTGGGTTGGTTATCTTTCTATTACTGAATTCTTTATATATTCTAGAACCAAGTCCTTTGTCAGATATATGCATTGAAAACATTTTCTGCCAATCTGAAGTTTGGATATTCATTTTTTAAATAATGTCTTTTGAAGGGAAAACATTTTCAATTTTGATAAAATCTAATTCATCAATTTTTTCCTTTAAGGATTATGTATTAGGTCTCAAGTCTAAGAAGTCTTTGCCTAATGCAAGATCAGGAAGATTTTTCTCCTTCCAGAAGTTTTATATAAGAATTAAGTTAGAAATAAAAAAATAAAAAATGCTTCTAAAACAAAAACACAGAGAATTCCTTGGTGAGCCAGTGCTTAGGACTGTGTGCATTCAATGCTGAGGGCCTGGGTTCAATCCCTGGTCAGGGAACTAAGATCCCACAAGCTGTACAGTATGGCAAAAAAAAAAAAAAAAATATATATATATATATATAATATTAAACAATGCATATTTAAATCACTTATGGTTCAAAGAAGAGATATTAAGGGAAATTAGAAAATATTTCAGACAGAATGATAATGAAAACATATTTCCATAAACATGTAAAAATCAAACATTATAAAAGGGCACTTATTAAACACATGCCATGTGCATCTTCGGCTTCCCTGGTGGCTCAGCTGGTAGATAATCCGCCTGCAATGCAGGAGACCTGGGTTCGATCCCTGGGTTGGGACGATCCCCTGGAGAAGGGAATGGCTACCCATTCCAGTATTCTGGCAAAGAGTCAGACACGACAGAGCAACATTCACTTTCACTTTCACATGTGCGTCTTCTCTTGCAGCTTTTTTTCCAGTATTTTTTTCCCTCTTCTCCTTCAGAGCCAAACTTCTCAAGAAGAATGTTTATCTTTAAGTATCTGTATTTTTCATGTTTCCATCTCCTCCCCCTTCAGTCCTCAGTAGAAGGCTGTTTGGCTTGCAGTGTTCGCTCCACTGGCTTAGCCCTTACTGAGGGTCCCTGTGACCCCTGGTGCTAAACCCAGCAGAGATGCTTCAGTCTTCATCTCACTTGCCTCTTGGCAGCATAAATGCTGTTCTCCTCCCATTTGTTTGGTCTCTCCTCACTCTCCATCATGTTTGTGTCTCTCAAAGATCAGCTCAATGTCTTCCTTTCTTCCTTCTGCATCATCTGTCCTTAGAGGAACTTGTCTACTGGTCATGTCTTCAATGACCATCCATATACAAATGATCTCATTCATATATTCCCAGCCCAGATCCCTCCTCTGAATACCCACCCATAAATCCAACAGCCTCCTCAAGTACCTTCTCTCCGCTATTCCCCATGGCCTAACTCAACTGTCCACATCCAAACTCATGATCATGCTCTTCTAGCACAAATCCTCTTTTGAAATTTCTTCTTTCAGTAAATGGTGTTATCTTCCTAGCAGCATGCCTAGAACCTGAGAGTCACCTGATATGTCCTTCTCTTTCAATACCTATGTCCAATCTATCACTACCTCTTTATGGATTTAACTACAAACATCTCTCAAATAGTGTGTCATTGCCATCTTGTCCCACCAACCCCGTCTGGCAACGAAACTATGGTCCAGCCTCCTAGCCAGTTTCCCTGAGCCCAGTCCATCCCAGGGTCACAGAAACTCATTGTATCACAACCATGCCATGTCACTCTGTTTTGGTGGCTCTCAAAAGAAAGATAAAACTGTAATGTGGTTAAATACCCTGTCCTGATCTAGTCTCTACCCACTTTCCAGCTTCTTCTCTGAACCACAACCCTTCTTCTCTGTGTTCCATACAGTTGAGTTCTCTATGAGTTCCTCATTTTGGCCACTTTTCCCTCTAACCACATAACCTTGGCATGTGCTAGCTCCTCTGCCTGGCGTATGTTTCCCTCCCTTTTCTGCCATGTTAAGTCCTATTCAACCCCTCTATCTCTGTCAAGCCATCATGTTCACATGTCCATCATGTTCCCTAACCACCTTAACATGGGCAAATGCCCAATTATTGTCAACCTCCATATCTCTTCTTAGCACCCATTGCATCTGCAATTGTATCATTTAATTTGAGTGATGATATGATTTGGGTATGCTAGATTTTAAGTTCCATGAGAGCAAGAGGGCTTCCCTCTTGGCTCAGATGGTAAAGAATCTGCCTGCAATGCAGGAGACCTGGGTTTGATCCCTCAGTCAGGAAGATCCCCCGAAGAAGGGCATGGCAACCCACTCCAGTATTCTTGCCTGGAGAATCCTATGGAGAGAAGAGCCTGGTAGTCTACAGTCCATGGGGTCACAGAGTTGGACACGACTGAGTGACTAGCACACACCCAGACTTTAAGTTCGGAGAGAGCAAGAACCATATCCAGTTCTCTTCATTTTTGGATCCTTAGTGCCTGGCACAAAGTCTGGGCACGTCGTAGTGAAAAGGAGCAGGACCCTATGGGCCTTCCCCCACCATGCTTCCTGCCTGCATTTTGTCTGTAGAAAACCTTTAGCCAAAGGATAAGTTTAATCAGAGAACTAAGAAAATACAGAAGCAAAGGAAAATAATCAAATAGGATAAAATAATAATAAAGTCAGTAAGCAAAGTCAAGGAGCTTTAGTTTCTTCTCAAGGGCTTTAGATAATATTAGAGCCGTATCTTTGGAGCTGTGTTGTAGATGCTGAAACCCCCACCAGGTGGAAGACGTTAACTACATGAAGACCAGACTATAGCCCCACGAATTGGCCCCAGGGAAATGGAAGCAAACTGACCCCAGAACTGAAGATTAATTGCACTTAAAATAATCAAGATGACACTGGTCAGGGATTTCCTGGTGGTCCAGTAGTTAGGACTCCACACTTCCACTACAGGCAGCCCGTGCTCAAGCACTGGTCAGGGAACTATGATCCCAAAAGCTGTGCAGTGCGGCAAAACAAATACTCAAAATGCTGTCAGAAAAGCTGTGCAGTGCGGCAAAACAAATACCCAAAATGCTGTCAGACCACTGAATGATCAATTTCAAGGTGACTCAGAGCTGACTGTAGCCCCCTCCCGAACACCTATACAACCCTGAAGATCCCCTTTAAAAGCTCTTGCTCACTGCTTGTCAGTGGGAGGAGGAATGAGCTGGCCTATGGACAGGAGTCTATCCTCCCTTTGGTTTCATACATCTGAAAAAAAGACAACTTTCCTTTCCACTAACCTTGCCTCTTCATTGCTTTTGAGCTCTGAGCACCTGGACCCACTTTTGCTAACAGATTTTGATGCAACGAGACAGCTCTAGCAATACCTGCCTCCTGGGGGTTTTCCCCGAGGGAAGCCGCCACCATGAAGACACGCCAGGAAGGCTTCAAGGAGCCATTGCTCATGGCTCTCAGGTCCGGGGAGGAGATTTGGGGGACATTCCTACCAGCTGCCAAAACCATTTGTTTTGGGGGTCCTCCCTGTTTCTCCCCTGCTTGGCACTGGCCGCCAACATGCGCTTTCTTGGTGGAACAGAAAGACACCCCAGGACGAGTTGAGGAGCTCCCAGACCCAGTAAGTCCACAGGTGTGCACCCGGCTAACTTCTCTTTTGAGCTTGAAGTGCTATTTGGGCATTTTTGCCAGCTGGTTCTGATGTATGTATGATGTTGAGGACTGTTTGTGTTGCAGAGTGTTTATTTGGGACTCCATATCCGTCATCCTCTCAGGGGATTTATGACAGTTCTTTCTCTGGTGTGTGAGTGTGTATTCTGTTTGTGTGATTGGTATTCTTGTCTTTTGTAAAGTGAAAAATTCAGGTTCATTAGAAAAATTTTAGCTATGAAACTATTACTAAAGGAAAAAAAATGATTTTTTAAACACTGGGTGGCCACCAAGTGTTCTTCAAACTCCAAAAAAAATTGGTTATGATGAAAGTCTTTTACTTTTCCATATGCAGTTAGAAAAAACATACTTTTTTTTTTTCTATTCACAATTCTGACCCTGAGAGAAACAAAAATATGCTTAGGAGAAAGCTTGAAGTTAACTCTTGTCCTTGAAATACAAATACAGCTCACGTTGAGACTTCAGACTTGGGTTATTTAGTACAATTTTAAACAAAAAAAAAAGGGAAAGAGGGCTTAGATTTAAACACAATAAATGCATATTATTAAATACACATATTGTACCACATTAAAGAGAAATTGTGCTATGAAAAAAATGTATGTTTTTAGAGGTTATGGAATATGTTCTTAAGTTTGCCAATCAGAAATGCTGGTATAACAGTTCAACTACTTGTTTCTTAGTTTTGTTAAGGCTTTAAAGAGTTAAAAATTGTAATATGTGAAAATGATAGGGATACATTTCAGTATTGAAAGCAAGTAGGATATGTGTTGTCTGCCAGAGAAAATATAAAGGATGGAGATTTTGTTTTTTCCTTTGGTCCCACCGTGTGGCCTGTGGGATCTTAGTTTTCACCAAGGATCAACCCTGTCCCCCTGCAGTGGGAGTTCGAAGTCCTAACCACTGCACCTCCAGGGAATTCCCGGGAGATATTTTTGTTGAAGGATAAAAGGAGAATAACTTTTGGGTGGGAAAAAAATTAGAAATTAAAATGGATATAGAAAATATCCTTTTTTGTAAAGAAAAAGTACTATGAGAAAGGAATTTTGGACACTTAAGATTGATTAAAATTAGATTGAATTTAGTAAGGTAAATGAATTTTAATGGTAAGCTGATACAGGGCAGCAATTTGGTTTTCTCTCTGTTACGAGAATAGAGTTTTCCTGGAATATTGTGCTGCTTTTGATAACAGATCGTAAGTTTCTTTATCTAGGTAACTGAGTTTTCCAGAGGGCCCCTGAGGAATCTCAGAGAAAAATACTGTTAAGAAATTGACAGAATTCTAATGGAAAGCTGTTGTTTTTCTTCTAATCATACTTTTGACCCCAATGTTCAGGATGGAAAAAACTGTTTAATGAAGTTATCACAGAGTCTAACTACTCATGATGTGTACCATTGCTGCCTTTAAGTTTACTACTTAAAATACATGTACAAGGTGTAAAGATTGGGTGTAATCAATACAGTGTATGACCTAGAAAATGCTTCCCTGTCAGCATACCTCTCTCTGCTTGTTTGTTACGTCTAATTAGTTTTCTCCCAGTGTGGATGACTAGATAAATATATAAACAAAAAGTCGGCCGAGCACCGAGGGACATGAATGGACTGAGAGCAGGCAACAACTGAGCCACTCTGGCAACAGTGGAAAATATATTGATTATCAGTGCTTTTTACGGGAAAGGGGAAAATGGTAGAAGTTTTCATATACTGAGGTATGGGGGTCATTCTGGCTTATACATGATTTAATTTGAACTTTAGGCTGACCAGGGCTTCCCTGGTGTCTCAGAAGGAAAAGAATCCACCTGCAATGCGGGAGACCTGGGTTCGATCCCTGGGTGGGAAGATCCCTTGGGGAAGGAAATGGCAGCCCGCTCCAGTATTCCAAATACCCAGCTTATGGCCTATTAGACATACATTGTACATCTGCTTTAACCATTAAGAAGAAAATACATTCAGAGAATAATACAAAGATGCATTTTGATTATTATCCTCATCCATAATATGTCTGCTAATTTTTAAGCGTTTATCCAGGCACTGTGACAAGGCAATCAGACAGAGGTCATGTTTTCACAATACAAAATACTGATGCTAAACTTGAGACTTGAGATTATTTCCAACTCTGTGTCCATTCCCCAGATTAGGCAGGACTGCACCCCATTTCAGCAGAGAGGAACCAGAGCAGCCAACACCCACTGCCTCAAAGAATTGGGGAATACTGGAAGAGAAATGAATTAAAACCAAGTGCCTCTGCCAACTTTATTACTAACTTTATTCTCTATTCAAAACTTTTATTCCATTTCTTGCTCTCTGTCTGTCCTTAATCTTGAAGCGTGTCAAAAAGGGGTGGATTGAAAGGGAACAAGACCCTATGGTCCCCAACCCCCATGTCCTCTGCCTGCCTTTTGTCTGCAGAAAACTTTAACCAGTTTAAACAGAGAATTGGGAAAATACAGAAGCAAAGGGAAAAAATCAAACAGGACAAAATGATAATGGTTGAGTCAGTAAGCAAAGTTAAAGACCTCTAGTTTCTTCTCAAGGGTCATAGATAATATTCTGAGCCATATCCTTGGAGCTGTGTTGTAGACACTGAAACTCCCACCAGATGGAAGAATTTAATTACACGAGGACCAGACTGCAGCCATGACATGAGGTGCCACAATTCCGAGAATTGGCCCCTAGGAAATGGGAACAAACCGACCCTGGAACTGAAGATTAACTGTACTTAAAACAATTAAAATGACACTGCTCAGACCACTGCATGACCAATTTCAAGACGACTGTCAGAGCTGACTGTGCTGTTTCTGCATGTAGCTCCTCCCTCTGCCTATAAAAGCTCTTGCCCACTGACTGTCAGTGGTGGGGGAGTTGGCCTGTGGACAGAACTCTGCCCTCCCCCAGCGCTGCCAGCCTCTGAAATAAAGCAAAGTTGCCTTTCCACCAACCTGAACTCTTCATTGGCTTTAGGGCGGCGAGCAGCTGGACCCACTCTCAGAAACAGAAACCACTAAATATTTGTTGAATGAATAACTTGAGTCATGATAAGGTCTAAGATGAAAATAGGACTTGAAGTAGAGAAGACAATGGTGAAAGAAGACATGTCTTCCAAGAATAAAGGAGAATGAAGCAGGGAGTAAAGTGGCCAGGGGGGAGCTGAGGATCCTACAGACAGGGGTGGATGCACCCCGGGCATGGGAGCATCCCCATACGGAGGTGGGGTGGTCTGGAGAGTATAGAGTTAGGCGTGAACAAGAGAAAACAGGCTTCCCAGAGATTTGCCCCTTTGCCTGGGCCGGATTTTCTTCAGTATAAATAAGAAATGCTATTCCTAGTCAGTTTTCAAAGACGGTATGGTTTTTCTTAGGGGAAGGAGGAAGTTGCTAAAGAAAGTTGTCAGTGAAAATGGGCTAGATGGTTACCTTCAGGCTGACCACAGCATCTTTTGAAGATCTGCTGTGGCCCTGCTCCTGACAAATGGATAAGCGTCCACAGAAAACCCTCCACTCCCCTGAGTCTCACGCAGCACACCATTAGCAGTCTTTTTGATGCTGTATCAGACACAGAAAAGAAGACATCGGAGGCCTAAACGCAAATACTTTTCATGAAGACACATACCTTGGTCCATCCAGGAAACTGGATAAAGGTGTCCTGAGGCAAGTCTGCGATCCCACTGGGAATAGTGAAGTTACCCACATAAAAGGTCGGGAGTGCGTAGGTAGGGGGGCTGTGTGCACGGGCTTTATTGTGGTAGCCCCCGTCACGGCCACCCCAGGTCCCCAGGTGACTGCGTACTGCATCCTCCATGTCCAGCGGGAAGATCTCCCAGTTGGTGAGGATTTTGGAACCAAGGGTCAGGTTAGAAACAAGACCCTGTAAAAGAGAAACAGAGTGATGAGCTGGGGGCTAAAGATGGTGCAGAGAGGCTTCATGTGACTCTGTGTTCCAGCCCTAAATTCCTGGGAAAAGCAAACTGGGATATGAAACACCAACAGCACGTGAAATCCAAACTGTGTGTCCATCAGAGTGACACAGATCTGGCTTGAGGCCAGAGCTTTCGACCTCAGATCCCCGTCTTCAGTGTTTGGTTCAGAGACATGGCCAGAACAGAGGAAATGATGGTTTCGAGGGAGGGAGAGTGAATGGAGGTGGGGGGAGAATGCAAAGGAACACTTGGCCACTGTAAAAGGATAGAAGGGTCTGTGATAATGATGGGGAGCCTGAGACTCACATTCTGAAGTTGCTCTATTTGTCCAGCGGAGGCAAGGGCTTGAGGTGTCCATGGCACCAGACACTGCATGGAAGCCTTTGCTCATGGCTCATCTGGCTTCCTCTTCCCAGCCTTTCATGAGGGGAACTTTTCCATCCCAGTGGGATCCCATATTTGTTCTACAACACCTGTCAATACCATGTCTCAGTGGCCCAATCAGTAATTCAATAAGCGTTGACCATGCAGCTGTGTGCCAGGCTCTTTGCTGGGTCCTGGGGATTCAGGCACCTCACAAGAGTCCCTGTCACTCTGTGGGTCAGTGTGGCCTATGATAGCCAAGCAGCACGACCATTAATTAGTCTGACCACAAGGACGGTAACAGGAACATTTCTTTTATACTGGAGACAAAAGTGGCCCCTGCATGACTGTTCTCCAGGAGTGTCACTGCTTTGCTTCTGAGATGCCACCAGGAGGGTCAGGAGATAGCCCCAGACACCTGTCCTGTCGTGGGTGTTGCCGTCATTCTGGAGGTGCAGCCTTCCCTCCTCTAGCACGTGGTGAGCTAACCGAGGGGCAGTCTGTATCTCAACATCCTTGCCTTCCTCCAAAAGCACCGCATGGAGCACACACACAGAGGATGAGCATAGCAAACACTTACTGAACAACGCTCTCAAAATGCACATCAGAAAAGCATACTTGGACTAGACGCCTAGGCACAGACTAACCAAGAGAGCTGAGAGCAGTGCACGGAGGGAAGGGCTTTCTAAAATTCAAGAGTTTGTCCACACCCAGAAAACAGCAGAACAAATGCTAAATTGGCTTTGTTGGCATGGGAGTGCCTTTTGCAGGCTTGGTGGGTTTTTTAAGCAAAGGAAAAGCATGGTGCAGTGGCTTCCTCCTCCTGTTTCTTGCTAAAGGATGGCTGAACTCAAATGCAAGTGTTCTGTTTGCAAAGCTCAACTTTCTCATCATCTACAGAGGAAAACAGATCTTCAAAATAACCCAACTTCTAGGCTGCAAAACAAATCAGGTAAGTTTACTCATCAAATTTGGCAAAGGGCGCATGCTTTTAAAAATTACTTCTACGTGGACTTCCCTGGTGGTACAGTGGATAAGAATCTGCCTGCCAGTGCCAGGGACACGGGTTCAGTCCCTGGTCCGGGAAGATTCCACATGCCTCGGAGCAACTAAGCCCATGAGCCCCAACTTCTGAAGTCCCTGCACTCTCGAGCCCACGCACTGCAACTACTGAAGCTCATACGCCCTAGAGCCTGTGCTCCACCATCAAAAGAAGCCACCGCAATGGGAAGCCCGCGCACTGCAACTAGAGAGTTGTCCCCACTAGAGAAAGCCTGTGCGCAGCAGCAAAGCCCAGCACGACCAAAGCAGAAAATCACTTCTACGTGAACAGGGCTGCAAGGAAAGAGTGTATGCAGGAGAGTCTTTAAGTGGATTTACAGAAACTTTCCCCAATGACTTAGGCACAGTTCGGTCAACCTTTGAGTCTCACTCCCAACAGGGAGGCTGGGCCTACCTTAAAATCATTGATAGACGAGCCATAGTTCACACGCCCCATATTCTCCACCAGGAGGTCCAAGGTGGCTCCAGCTTTCCCTGTTATGTTCAGGGTGATCACAGATTCTCGTTCAAGGATTCCCTGGGCAACCTGTGGGTTCAGTACCAAATGAGAATTAACTAGGGTGGGAGGGTCAGCAGAGGCAGCCTGCTCAGTCAACTGCACACTCATTTTGCTACCCTGACGTGTCACCAGACTTCGGACAGAAGTGCTCTGATGGCTCCCTTGCCCAAGTCCTCAGCCAGATGCCCAGGCTCCTGCAACAACTGCTTTCTTCATAGGAGGGTTGCCAGACTCAGCTCCCAGCAGGGAAGGGCTGAGGCTGATTTCCTTAGCTCTGGGTTATTTTCTTGTATGTCTATTTTATTTTTTTATTTTGTATTTATTATTATTTTAAATGTTATTCATTTATTTTTAAATTTTTGGCCATGCCGCAAAGTACATGAGATCTTAGTTCCCCAGCCAGGGATCAAACCTGCACTCCTTGCAGTGGAATCACAGTCTTAAACACTGAACTTCCAGGGAAGTACCTTATTTTTTAAATTTAACTTTTATTTTATATTGGGGTATAGTTGATTTACAATGTGTTCACTACAGGTGTACAGCTAAGTGGTGCAGTTATATGTATACATATCAATGTATGAATTCTTTTTCAGATTCCTTTCCCATATAGGTTATTACAGAGTATTGAGTAGGCTGTGCATCTATTTTTAATAGAGAGGGGATGGAGGCAGAAATTCCAGGGAAAGATTTCTAATACAGGAATCTCTTCATGCGCTCACAGCAAAAAAGGCAGTAATAAAAAATAGGTTTTAAATCACATGGAGATGGGACAAAATAAGACAAACGAGATAAAATCAGAGAGTTAGGTGGAGTAGTTTTACTTCAAAATACCTGATATGATACATTAACCACAAAGATGAAATAATAGAATGAGGGGAAATAACTGGTAATTTAGCAGCAACATATTCCTAACTTTTTAAAATGCAAGATTCTTTAAAAAAAAACAACAAACAAAAAAATCACTAAAACAACCCTCAAATTGGAATTTTAGAAATCGTTGCCATCAGTATACATACTCATAGCGTTTTAGACATTTGCTGCCACTCAAATTAAAACCACTCATCACCATAGGATGGAAATATTTTCATTTGAAATTGTCTCTCACCTGAAACTACCACAACATTGTTAACTGGCTGTGCCCCAATACAAAAGAAAAAGTTTAAAATCTGAAAAAAAAAAAAAAGATGTTTGGGAGACATGGGAGATTGCTGTAGAGAAATCGAAGCAGCAGAGAATTAGTTCTGATAGTTCTTGAGTGACCTTGGGTGGATCACTCCCTTCTCTGGCCCTTAATTTCTTTCCTTTTGTGTTGCTTTTGAAGCATAGTTGATTTACAATGTTGTGTTAGCTTCGGGTGTCCAGCAAAGTGATTTCATTTTACATATTCTCTTCCATTATTGGTTATTATAAGATATTGAATATAGTTCCCTGTGCTATAGAGTAGGACCTTGTCGTTTGCCTATTTCATATATTAAAATCACTTCATTCTTTTTTTTTTTTTAAGAAAAATTAAAAATTTTTTTCCTCAACAAATTTTCTTGGTTATGAACAATCTTTCATGTGTTTATTTCATATGATTGTCTCAGCGAGAGGAATGGAAATCCTATAACGTTATGTATGAAATCAAAGTCTTCGTATCTCTTAGCTCTGATTATCATGAACAGCCCTTCAGAATATAACTTCTCATGTAGGATGAAGACCCTAAGTTAAAATGACTCATCTGGTGTATACAAAACAGACCCTGCCATCCAAGAGTAAAGAAGACAGGAATGACACCCAGTGTCAGTCAGAGGGGATGGCCCTGGACTAGGGGGGCGACCAGGAAGTTCGGATGGACGGGGGGGTGTATACCTCAGGCAGATGGAGTGCAGGTGAGGCTACACCAGCCAGCAAGCGGAAGAGCTCAGGAGCATCACAAGGAGGGTGGAGCCTGAGGATGGGAAGGCAGCAGTCTCCCTGACTGTCATGTTACTGAGGTAGGAGATAGATGGGCCCTTGGGTTGGACATCTGGCATTTGTCAAGTGGGGTCAAACTGAAGACACTCCAAGGACAAACCTAGTGGCAGAAGCTGACCTCTGCTGAAGAGAAGCTGAAGATGACCACTCCTGAGGGCAAGGGACACTTCCCTGTCCGTACACGTGCAGGCAGGCTCCTTGGGGGTCACAACGTGCCACCCCATGACAAGTGAGGACATGCACCCAGAGGCCTCTGCAGTGGGATCCATTTTAGCAAAAAGTTACGCACGCATGTTGGGGAAGGCCCGAGGACAGGTCAAGTGTGAAAAAAGAAACGATAATTGGCCAAAGGTACACAAAGACCCAGAAGGACTGTCTTATATAAGGGATTTGAATCACCTCTTTACTACACTCCCCATTCAGGACACCGGCTGTCCTCTCCAGGTGTGTATTTCTGCCTTGCTTCAGTCTTTTATTTTTATTTATTTTTTGTATTTTGGTCCTGCTGTGTGGCATGCAAGGCAGTTCCTGGATCAGGGATCAAACCCAGGCCCTGGCAGTGAAATGCTGACTCCTAACCACCAGGGAACTCGGATAAACACGCTGTTTCTCTGTGTGCTGTCCCTCTTCCTGTGCTGTGTCTCTAAGGATAAACTTGCTACCTGTTTTTACAGTTTTTGCCTCCTTGAAACATTCTTGCATTCACACAGGGGAAAGAGCCAGGAGAACTTTGCCTGTAGCCCCTGGTGGCCCAGCAGCTAAGATTTCTGCTTTTCATCCAGGCTAACCAGGTCCAGTTCCCGGGCAAGGAATAAGATCTCTCCTCAGGACTGCTTACTGCTGTCTCTCTGAGATCATTACCAAGTGCAACCCACAACTCTCCTCCCCCGTGGGGGCAGACACACAAATTCAGAGAGAATTCTTACCCCGTTCACAGAGACGTAGGCCCGGTCATGGACACCACTGAGTGGCGAAGAGAGGGGTGTAGGGTCGCTGCAGTCTTCAGGGAGCATTGTTCGGTACAGCACAAATCCAAAGTACTGGTTAGAGAAGGATGCAAGAAAAAGACATCACTCTTGCAGTTCACCTTAGGAGAACTGGGTCACCCTCCATCCGCGTGAAAGCAACATTTCTAAAACTATAGGAATGAAATGCTTCCCCAGCCTCGGCAAATATTCTGTCTAATTAAAGGGAACTGGCTTCAGTTTTCAGATCACAGAATAACCATCACAGCAGCTAACTGCAAGGAAGCCTGGAGGCCTTTGTCACACATCCCCTCCCCTCCCACAAGAGGGAACCAGACCCTGGAACGTGGTAGGTGATGTGCCCAGAGTAACTTGGGGGGATCCTGTCACAGATCAAAAGGTTACTGCCATTACCTCAAAAACCAAAACCAAGGACAACAAAAACAAAAGGTAAACAGCAACAGAATGCTCCGTAAAGCATTCTCCAGCTTCTTGGGCTAACTCTGCTCTAACATACAAAACAAGAGTCAATCAGAAACCGTTTCAAGTGGAGGCGAGGGGGAAACAGGCGGCGAGAGACAGATGGAGGTGGGGGTGAAATGTGCCTCTAAATGAGCCTCAGAAAGTACTCTGAGATGCTGGGACCCCTGGTTGGAAAGGAAGCCCCCAAACACCAGCCTGGGTGAATGGCTTCCTGAGTGGTCATTAGCTGGGAGAGCTGGACAAGTCAGGTCCTACAGGAGAATCCAAATGGAAACCCAGCAGGAAACAGTTTCCCACTCCTCAGCCCTGAATGCGAGAAAGAGCAGCCCAGCAAAGGGGAGGGGTGATATGCAGGAGCGGAAGGAAAATGCTAACCCATGTTCCTGTGCTGCAGGAAAGTGCTGAACTCAAGAAATGCCACTGTCATCACCCAAACCTTCGAGCACAAGGAGGCCTCCCTTCCAGACCCCCAAATCTCCATCTCTTGTTTCTTTTTTTCTTTTGAATGCAGCAGAGTGGTGAGTCCTAGCTCAGAGACTAGGGGTTTCCAGGAGGGGAGCAGAAGGTGAGATGCTCCCTGCAATGGCAAAGTGAGGACTCCGGACGGGGCGGATGGGGGAGGCAGCTGCAGGGGTACCAGAGCTGCACCCCACTCCCTGCAGCTGTGCCCACCGAGAGGTTTGCTGGAAGTAAATCTAATACGGCCTGTCCCAGATCTGAAGCAGTCAGGGCCCAGGAGCCACACCTGATCTGAGAGCACTGCCTTGGCCAAAGGTGAGAGAGCAGAAAGGGGCTGAGAAAAAGCAGGGACACTAACCTGGGATCCACTTCCCAGGTTCCCACTGCTCTGAGTTGTGTCTTATCTGATGTGCTCCGACCCTCCTCGGTGGAGAGGACAGGTAGATGGAGACACGGATGTACAACCAGTGTGTGTTGGAACCAGAGAAAGAACACTACCCAACGCTAACAAAAAAGTGAGGGGGGCTTAATTAATCATTTTTATTTATCACAAAGCAGTATTGCTGGAGTGAAATCACAAACTCAAAAAAAGACAGTTATTTGTTCTTAGTTCCAAGATATAATAATATAACAAAATAAGCTAAAGCAAGACCAAATGTGGTGTTACTATATCATCCTCCAGAAGGTGATCTCCTCAGAAGTCAGAAAGGAGCCCCTACATAATTTTCCATTTCAAAAACCAGAGCTGAGATCTTAACTAAGTGATCAAATAGAACACTGAACTAAAGGCACCAAGTGACCCTACTACGGCAGCCTGAGACGAACACGCCGTGGCCGTCGTGTGTGCGCCAAAAATGTCTCACAGACTTGAGTCTAACCGGTGAGGTGTGGTCTGCAAAACTCAGAAACTGTCTGAACTCTTCAGACATGACCATGTCACGAGAGAGAGAGGAAAAACAGACTCAGGAACTGTTTCAGATGAAAGCAGACTAAATGCAATGTGTGATCGTGGACTGGCAACTGGACTGAAAAGAGAGAAGCTATAAGGGACATTGCTGAAATAAACTGGGATACCTGATCGTAGAATGTATATTAGATAATAGGACTGTATCCATGCTAGATTTCTTAAGGGTGATCATTATTTGTGATCATGTACTATAATGTCCTTCTTAAAAATACATGCTCTAATATTTAAGAGTGGAAGTGTCATGATGTTGACAACTACCTCAAATGCTTAAAAAAAACAAAAAGCAGCTGACTCCAAACCATACACACACAGAATGCCAATGAAGCAGCTGTTAACACTTGATGGATCTAGGTTAAAGCTCTATGGGTATTGTACTATTCTTGCAAGTTTTCTAACACAAAAAGTTGGGTAAATTTTACAATAAAGATGGAGCTGTGCCTGGAGATTAAACACACACACACACACACACACACACACACACCGTGTACTCTCTTCTTTTTCTCTGCAAAGGCAGGAAAAAATCTCTAATAACCTAATCTATTAAGAACACAGTCCCTATATCTTGGAACTAACAACAAATATGGAGAAGGAAATGGTAACCCACTCCAGTGTTCTTGCCTGGAGAACCCCAGGGATGGGGGAGCCTGGTGGGCTGCCATCTATGGGGTCGCACAGAGTCGGACACGACTGAAGCGACTTAGCAGCAGCAGCAGCAAGAACAAACAAGTGTCTTTTTTGAGTAATAAAACAGTGGTTTTACTTTGATACCTAATAAGACTAATTATATCAGACATATACTCAATGTATAACCTGCACAGAATTATGCTAAAGCAGGTTATTACCTATGTGATAAGAAATGGGATGGGGAGAACAGCAAAGATCAGCCACTGTGCAGCATACAGAGCTAGAGCCTGGAGATCCGAGGTGATTTTACATAGGGGTCTGATTTATCTGCTTATCATTTTGGTCCCTGTGTTCAGAACAGGTAGTGTAGAAAGCACATATTTTTGAAGGTAGAAAAAAGGTAAAGCATTACCTCTGAAGCCTTACCTGTTTCACATCGATAAATGTCAAGGGATAAACACTTTTTATGGGTCCAGAGGGACACAGGATGTTGAGAGCATCCTCCACTGTCTTTAACTGGAAAGAAACAAAAGCAGCTTTTACTCACTGTCACCCCTCACTTAATCACAGTAGAAATAACGTCATCATCAGAGACAGTGGATTTGACCAAACCCCTAAATGAAATGGTTTGAATTCCACTCAGGGCTGTCCTGAGTAGAATCAATTCTATCCAGTCCCTAACTCTGGATGAAAAATAACAGATGATATTGTAAAGAGTTTCAAACATACCTATTCAGTCACAACCTCCTGTATAGGAAAGGCCCGTAAAATGCATGAAAACCAAGGCTCTGTAAAACCTCCCCTCCACCTCCGAGTGAAGCAGCCCCACTGTGCCCTCCTCTGAGCTTGTCAGCAGCATGTTCCCCATGCCTGGATCACCTTCCACTTGTTGACCCCACTGTCCTCCTTGTGGACAGTCAGCTTCTTAAGAGCAAGGTCTGTACTGTGCTCACCTCCAATGCCCAGCACATAGTAGACACCCAATTAACACTTACATTCAGCCTGAATGACTGTGTTTACTTGTAGCCCATGATGTTTACTCTGATGTACAAAACAACCGTGGGTGCCTCTCCAAACTCTAGGAGAGACCTCCCTTTACCCACACACCTCACTGAGTCCTCACAAAAGCCGGCAAGGAAGGCAATACTGTCCCTTGTTAGGGAAGAGGAAGGAACTGGGGACTCAGGATTTCACTTGAGTCACGGCCCAGACGGGATTTGCAGTTAGGTTTGACTTCAAACCCAGAGCTTTCCCCAGCATGAAACTGGTTAGGAATTTTTATAAACGCTTTTTAGAGCTACCTCACTGATAGGTAGCATGGAAGAAAAAAAAGCCATCGGTTAGGTACAATCCCATCAATTCAGCTAAGTGAGTGCTTTCCTACTTGGATAACTAAAGGAGCTCATGGTCAGAGCTTTTATCCTATATTACTATGATCTACATAAACTTCATTCAGTATTTGAAAAAATTAATTATTCATTTATTTGGCTGCACGGGGTCTTAGTTGCAGCATGTGGGATCTAGCTCTCTGACCAGAGATCAAACCTTGGGCCCCCCGCATTGGAAGCATAGAGTCTTCGACACTGGACCACCAGGGAACTCCCAGCCTTTACACAGTTTTATGTCAATTTGCTGTCTTCAATCCTGTATTTAGTTTCTGGTCTCACAGTTCTCCTTCCTGGTAAACAGAATGTGCTTTGGTACTAAGGTTAGCAATATTGTTCAAAACATTTGCAGTTATTCTCTGTTGCATAAAAATAAACTTTTCACAGCTTAAAAAGACACAAACCAAACTTTTCCTTAAGTAGCAGTAGCAATGAACAAGTTGAAGGTACTCCCTTTACAAATGTGATTAAAGTCTGATTAATCTAAAGCAAGATTCCTATCAGGCAGAGAAACCACATTCTTTGTAGAATGTAACACACATATCCGACACTAGGTGGAAAATGTTACAAGAGCTCAACCAAACATCAAAGGGCTTCACGAATGGAAACATTATACAATCATGTTTGGCATTTTGCTTAAAGATAAAAACTTATGATGCTATTTTAGCATATCAAGATTCTTAAGAAATGTGTAACTTTTTTTTTTCTTGTTAGTTAACCCAGGTAGGAGTTAGGGATTATCAGAGGGGAAAACCTGAAGATGGTCAAAACAAATTGCCTTGGGCTTACGTCACTCCTATCAAATGAAGCCTCTCCTCTTTTGCTCTTTCCCTAGAAGAAAAACCTCTTTGCTAATATTTATGATTCGTTTCTGGCTTTCCCACTCCCAATTACCATATTTCCCACAATATGGTAATTATATGTCCCAATTACCATATAAGCCACAAGCCACGAGGACATGATTTTTCTTTTTTTCCTGAAGACATGATTTTGAGATCGAGGGCAATGTACAATTTAGAGTTAATGTTCGTGGCTTTTGAGAACTGCTTTTAGAAAAGGAGAATTATAGAAACGAATGTCACTAGCCGTAACAGTAAGGTTACATTTTATTCCCACAAGGGCTCCTAAGGCTGGTTTTGCCACTGATAATGGAAACAAAATGATCTAAGAATGCCCGCTCACGCCTGACGCGCTCACCCTGTCACCATCACACACAGCAGCTCACGGCCTGTGTCCCCGTTTTCCCAGAAACATCACCCACCCCATCAGTCTCACAGAAAACAAGTTCACAAAAAAATAAGGAGCCGATTGCCAGACGTAACACTTTGACTCATGACTGCTGAATTCCACTTCCTCACTCTTAATGTTTCTGTTAGTTTTTTTCTTACCTTATTCAGAGCAACTTTTCCATATGCAAACTTCGGTGTGGATGGGGGGATAGGACCTTCTGGTACTTTTGCAAACTATAAACCACAGTGGAAAAAAGAAAAGAAAAACGGCTGTTAAACTCTCAGAAACACATCTCTACAATTCATGTTTCAAAAGAATGATCAAAGATTCAAATAGTGCCAGTGATTTTTGGAAAGGCAAAGGAACCAAAAACTCCCTCCAAAGCAGAATTCTAAGCACATGCCTGTGTATGTCTGTGCTTTAAGCTCCAGGAATCACTCAAATAATTATAGAACAAAACACCTGAAAACAGAAAGTGGAAACAAATAGACTAACACAACATTGTAAATCAGCTATCAGTTCAGTTCAGTTGCTCAGTGGTGTCTGACTCTTTGCGACCCCATGGACTGCAGCATGCTAGGCCTCCCTGTCCGTCACCAACTCCTGGAGTTCACCCAACTCATGTCCGTAGAGTCAGTGATGCCATTCAACCATCTCATCCTCTATCGTCCCCTTCTCCTCTTGCCTTCAATCTTTCCCAGCATCAGGGTCTTTTCCAATGAGTCAGCTCTTCGCATGAGGTGGCCAAAGTACTGGAGTTTCAGCTTCAGCATCAGTCCTTCCAATGAATATTCTGGACTAATTTCCTTTAGAATGGATTGGTTGGATCTCCTTGCAGTCCAAGGGACTCTCAAGAGTCTTCTCCAACACCACAGTTCAAAAGCATCAATTCCTTGGTGCTCAGCTTTCTTTATGGCCCAATTCTCACATCCATCCATGACTACTGGAAAAACCATAGCTTTGACTAAATAGACCTTTGCTGGTAAAGCAATATCTCTGCCTTTTAGTATGCTGTCTAAGTTGGTCATAACTTTTCTTCCAAGGAGCAAGCATCTTTTAATTTCATGGTTGCAGTCACCATTTACAGTGATTTTGCAGCCCCCCAAAATAAAGTCTGTCACTGTTTCCATTGTTTCCCCATCTATTTGCCATGAAGTGATGGGACAGATGCCATGATCTGTTTTCTGAATGTTGAGTTTTAAGCCAACACTTTCACTTTCCTCTTTCACTTTCATCAAGAGGCTCTTTAGTTCCTCTTAGATTTCTGCCATAAGGGTGGTGTCACATCCTGGAATGTGAAGTCAAGTGGGCCTTAGGAAGCATCACTACAAACAAAGCTAGCGGAGGTGATGGAATTCCAGTTGAGCTATTTTAAATCCTAAAAGATGATGCTGTGAAAGTGCTGCACTCAATATGCCTACGAATTTGGAAAACTCAGCAGTGGCCACAGGATGGGAAAAGGTCAGTTTTCTTTCCAATCCCAAAGAAAGGCAATGCCAAAGAATGTTCAAACTACCACACAATTGCACTCATCTCACACGCTAGCAAAGTAATGCTCAAAATTCTCCAAGCCAGGCTTCAACAGTAGGTGAACTGTGAACTTGCAGATGTTCAGGCTGGATTTAGAAAAGCCAGAGGAACCAGAGCTCAAATTGCCAGCATCCATTGGAGCATCAAAAAAGCAAGTGAAGAAAAACAACTACTTCTGCTTTATTGACTATGCCAAAGCGTTTGACTGTGTGGATCACAACAAACTGGAAAATTCTGAAAGAGATGGGAATACCAGACCACCTGACCTGAGAAATCTGTATGCAGATCAAGAAGCAACAGTTAGAACTGGACATGAAACAACAGACTGGTTCCAAATTGGGAAAGGAGTACGTCAAGGCTGTATATTGTCACCTTGCTTATTTAACTTATATGCAGAGTACATCATGAGACACGCAGGGTTGGATGAAGCAAAAGCTGGAATCAAGATTGCCAGGAGAAATCAACTATACACCAAAAATAAAAATTTTTAAATGCTACCATTAAAACAATGACAACTGGGGCTTCCCTCGTGGCCCAGAGGTAAGTAATCTGCCTGCCAATGCAGGAGACAATGGGTTTGATCCCTGGTCTGGGAAGGTCCCACATGTTGCAAAGCAAACAAGCCCATGCTCCCCAACTAGTGAGCCAGTGCTCTAGAGCCCAGGAGCCACAACACCTACTGAGGACCATGCTCCCTAGAACAAGGGCTCCGCAAGAGAAGCCCACATACCGCAACTGCAGAGCCGGCCCTGCTCTGGAGAAAAGCCCATGCAGCAAAGAGGATCCAGCACAGCCAAAAATAGATAAAATTATTTTTAAAAACAACAACTGAGACCTGAATTAGGAATGGGGTGAAACAAAAGAGCAAAAACAAGTTAGAGAGGATGAAAGTGACAGCTGAAGATGAGTTGGGAGGAAAAGAAATAAAAGGTACGTGCCCAAACTGACTCTGAAGGGGGGGAGTCTATAGCAGGAAAAGATGCTGTGTGCAAATTAAATCTTACGAGTAGATTAAAGTTTTGTGTCAGTGTTAAATTTGCTGTGGTTATATAAGAGCATATTCTTGCCTATTCTTAAACAGCATACACTGAAGTATGTAGGGGTCGAGAGTCTTGATGTCTAAAACCCTCCAGAGGTTTAGAGAGCGTATGGGCTCGGCGAAGGGCAAATGGTGACACAAATGTAGTGAAATATTCACACGGGTGAATCTGGGTGTGGAAGACACAAGTGTTGGTCCTGCTATTCTTATTCTTGAAATATTCCTGTAAATTTGAAATGATTTTTAAATAAAAACAAAACCTTATTAAATATACACACACACACAATTTATATTAATGTCAGAAGATACGGGTGTCATTCCCAGGTCTTAAAAAAAGTCGATGTCCATCTGGAATCTCCAAGTATTAATAGGTTGTATTATGATCTGTCAGGGCTCTTAGTTCCTTCCTTCTTTCCCCGCCCGCCCCCCACCCCCCAGCCGCCTCTCAGCTTCCCTTTTTAAAAGTAATTTTAAAAAGCATAGTAAAAAGCAGTGGTTTCCTGCAACATTCTTTTAGTTCTGTTCTTCAGACGAAACCATTTTAAAATCATTTCACTGTTTCGATTTTTGCTTCTTTTAGTCTCTAAATTTACCTGCTACTTCTTGTTTGAGCAACTTAAAGCATGATCATTTATTTCTTTAATACATGGGATTTAGCTCAGTTGTACTCTTCAGATATCACCCTTTCTTGCCAATATGGTTATGTCACTATTTTTACTTTCTCTACTGGTTATCTCTGTAGCTTTAAATAATACCCTATACCTTTATTTCTTAGTTCTTACCGACTAGAACATTATCCATCGTCTCCACACATTTAAAGATAAGGCTGTCTGCATCCTTCCCCTTAGCTCTCCTCTCCACTCCATCTCCAAACCATCAGCTGTGCTTTTTAAATGTCAAGGTTAAAGGTCTACCCTATTAGTCACAAGTCCTCCCATCAAGTGCACATTGACCTTATATTAAAATTAATCACCTGTGCTCACATTATTACAATTATATAAATACCGCTCTCTGCACAGCTAAATGGCAGATATGTATCAGGATGGCATATTCTCTCTCCTTGCAGATGTTAGTTTTCTTTTCTCTTCCCTGGGGTTTCTAATTGCCTTTCTTTCTTCCTCTCTGCTGTTTAGTTCACATGGTGCTTAGATGGTTCCAAATTTCCAAAGACGGTATCAAGTTTCTTCCAACACTCTTTTCTCTCCCAGAAATCCTCCTACTGGGACCCTCAGTCTTCTGCTCCAAGGGTTGAGAGTCCACGATTATTTTAGAAAAACTTTCGTATTTCATTTATTTATGGCCCCGCTGCACCACTTGTGGGATCCCCATTCCCTGACCAGGGATCAAACTCTTGCTCCCTGCATCGGGAGTGTGGAGTCTTAACTGCTGGACCACCAGGGAAGTCCCCAGGCTTTATCATTATTCTGGCTTTTCCCTCCTGTTTCTAGAATCTCACGACTTCCTCATTTCACCAGAGCAATCTCAAGTACCTTCCTAAGAACTGGTACATGGGAAGGAAACTTCCTGAACCTTTGAATGTCTGCGTATGTCATATTTAGTTAGCAATTTGGGTAGGTATAGAATTCCATGTTGAAAATCATCTTCAGGACTTCCCTGGCGGTCCAGAGGCTAAGACTCCCGATGCAGGGGCCCCGGGTTCAATCCCTGACCAGGGAACTAGATTCCACATGCCTCAGCTAAGAGTTTTCATGCTGAAGCTAAGACCCAATGCAGCCAAATAAATATTTTTCTAAAAAATCATCTTCCCTCAGAATGACCAGGGTGCTGTTCAGTGTCCTCTGTCACCTGGTGTGGCTCATGCCAAGCACCTTCCTGAAAAAGGTGACCAGCTTTTTCTCTCTGGAAGCTTGTAGGTTATTTATTCCCAATATCCTAAATTTTTGTAAAGGTGCATCTGGACACACATGGGTTTTACATTCATTGTGCTAGGCAACTCAGATATTCTTTTTTATTTTGGAGAAAGTTCTGTATTATTTCTTTGCTGTTTGCTTTTTCTCCATTTCTCCCCTTCCTTATGAGTAACCTGCACCTCCCAGATTATTCTTCTATGGGTCTCATCTTTCCTCTCCTGTTTCCATCTGTCTTCTCACTCTATAATTTCTAGGATATTTTTAAAATTTCCGATAACTTTTTCTTGGTCTCCTTTATCAAAGTATTCTGTTCTTCTTTTATCGATGCCATATCTTCTCAGATATCTCTGAAGGATATACATTTGAGAAGGTTTGCTTTGTTCTGTTTAAGATCTGTCCTGTGGATTCTCTGTTGCCTTTAGGGTTACTTTTCTGTTTATTTCATCTTGGTCTTCCTCCTCCTGGTTGCAGTTTTTCTGGGTTTGCACAAACATGTGGCCATCATCCTTAGCTTTCTATTCACATTTAATGGTAATGCAAACGAATGCACTAGCATTTGCACACTCAGCTTCTTTGTGCCAGTCCTGTTATACGTACAGGAGCCAGGCTTGTCCAGTGGGGACCTCTGTTTTAGGATGACTTCGCAGGGAATCAGACATAACATGTGGGGTCTTTGCTCTGGGGCTATGCACTTTTTTTTTTTTAATCCTCCAATTTTCTGGCTGGTAGAAAGATGCTTCCCTGATGGACAGTTTATTGGAAAGTGGGGTGAAGGAGTGAAGGATATGACTGGAAATACGTAGAGTTTCATCAGCCTTCCCACCCTGCCACCCCTGCTTTTTAAAAATCTTCTGGCCATGATACACACAGCATGTGGGATTTTGGATCTTTGTTCCCTGACTAGGGATCGAACACCCACTCCCTACATAAGGAGTGCAGAATCTTAACCACTGGACCACCCAGATCTTCCATTTTCAGCTTTCATTTCCATCCTTTGTCTTACTTGTAGTTCCAAGACCCCAGCTCTTCTTGGTTCTTTATGGTCAATCTACTCCCTGTTCCCTGTTCCTATAACCCTCTTCCATGCTCACTGGGAACCTAGATTTCCTTATCTTATTTGTTCAGTCACCACTGCTCCATCTATTTTTGTTTCCCAGAAATCTGCTGAAATCTCTCATGCATGGACAGCTCCCTTCTTGTTGGCTTCATTTAAAATAAAAAATTCTTTTTTTTTTTTTTTTTATCATTAGTCACATTTTAGAAGGAAGAAGAGATAGATACATAGACAGGCAGCCATCTGGAGCTGGGAACCCTTGGTATTTCTAATATTCTATGAGTCTATGTTTCTGTGAAATTTAAAAGATCATGTTACAGTGAACTTTATGACTCACAGTAACACAAATGAGGCCAGAGTGACTCCTGATCTTACAGCAGGATGCAAGGTCTCTCTTCCCAGCTTTGCCTGAAGCCTAGATCATATTCTTTCTCTTCTGCCAGGTGACATACCGCATTCTCCCCCCAACATTCTGGCCAATAACAGCAGTCAGCACAGATCCAGAGGGGAGACCTGACAGCAGTCTGAGATCCCCTATTTACTTGTGCGAGGTAGGGCCACGACCCACCTAATTTCTAAAGTCAAGGTGTGGCCAGGGCCGCAACCTCTCTACCACACTGGATGAAAAAGTCAACTGCACAGACACTTTTATTCAACCTACACTCGGCTGACTTTGATGTGCCGGTTCTGTCATTTTATTTACTCCTTACATAGGCCCTCATAGCTTGTTATCATATTTCCTCTTTAGAGATGAGACCGAGGAACTTGCTCAAGATTTCGGAAAGGGGCAAGGGAGGAGCCGGGACTTCGACTCCAAGTTTAGTGTTGTTCCTCTGGCTCTGTCTTTTTCGTTTTCACTATTGTTACTTATTTATTTTTTTGGCACGCTGGGTCTTAGTGGTGGCACTCAAGAATCTTTGTCGAGGCTTTCAGGACCTTTAGTTGCAGCATATGGGATCTAGCTCCCTGGCCAGGGATCGAGCCCAGGCTCCTTGCATTGGGAGCTCCGAGTCTGAGCCCCTGGACCACCAGTTAAGCACACATAAAGACGAGATAATTTTATAATTTACTCCTGCCACTTACCAAAAGCACTTCTGGCATGGGCCAAATAGTAACAACAATTTTACTTACTTGTATATTATATTCAAACAGATATAACAGAAGTTATATAACCATCGCTTTTCAATATTAGGTATTGAATTATTTCCAGTTTTTGATACTATAAATAATATTGCAATGAACAACTTCTTGTCTATAATATTCTCCACGTTCAGAATTTTTAAAATAAAGTTCCAAGTGAGGGGCGTGCACGTGAAGTCACTTCAGTCATGTCCGACTGTGACTCCAGGTACTGTAGCCTGTCAGGCTCCTCTGGCCATTGGATTCTCAGGCAAGAATACTGGAGTGGGTTGCCATTTCTTCCTCCAGTCAAGTGAGGGGTCATTAGGTCAAATGATATAAGCATTTTATATGATTTTTAACATAAGGTGTGTCAAAGTTTTCACTAGAGGTCTATACTTGTTTATGTCTTTCATCCAGTTATCTATTTGGATCTTGATTTTTTTTAAATCAGTAGGATGAGCTCATTATATTCTCCGTATTAAGCCTCCCTCTGTCTATCACATTTGCCACAACCTTTAAAAAAATTATTATAGAGAGTTTTCACTGATTATCATATAGCAAAATTCTAATCTTCTGTCCAAGTAACCAATGTGTCAGAAAAGAAATAGACAAACATAGCAAAATAAACGTCTGAACCTTTATGTCTCCAGAGTAATTTGTACTTTAATCATAGTTTTCAGACTTGTCGTAAATATTGCTTCTTATCCTACTTATTTAGAGGGACAAACTCAACGTGGAAAGCTGCTCTTTTCCTAGTAGAAGCCAACAGATGCAACAGTGACCAACTATTCTCTCCCTAAGATCTCTAATGTTTTTGTTCATTGATCTAGCAAACTCTCATTAAGAAAGTGACTGGGGAATCCACTGGGAGTCCAGCGTTTAGGACTCTGCACTTTTACTGATGGGGCCAAGTTCAATTCCCGGTCAGGAAACTAAGATCTGGCAAGCCACGGGGCACAGAAAAAAAATGAAAAGAAAGTACTTTGTGTCAGGTCCTGTGCTTGGTACTAAGGATAATAACAGCCCCAAGTCTAGAGTGCAGTGTGTATACACAAGTCATATTAACACTAGGAGAAGCTGTGGATTCAAGATTTCCACAGTGTAACTCAGTGGCAGAAAGCAAAGTGTGACTAAATCTGCAGAGAGATGACTCAAAGATGACTCCCCAGAGAAGCTAATGAGGCATGTCCTCATTTTCTAGGTGGATAAATGAGGGGCCACTCTGTGCAGAGGCCAGGGAGTAGAAGAGGCACCTCCTGTAGAACTTGAGGAATTTTATGTACCTTTATCTTAAGGCTAGACAGTCATGTAGAAGAAAGGGAGACCTGCATAGCACAGGGAACTATATTCAATAACTGTAATGTAGGAAAAGAATCTGAAAAAGAGTGAAAAAAACTGAATCATCTTGTTGTACACCTGAACCTAACTCAGCATTGTAAAGTATACTTTAAAAAATGGTTTAAATAAAAGGGAGAATGGAAAGATGAGGCTTGATGAAAATAGGGGTGGAGTCATGGAAGGCATCCTGACCAGATCAGGGTTTCAGAGAAATCACTTCGGAAGACAGACTAAAAAAGCCAGGTATGCAGGAAATGAATGGACTAATGCCACAGGAGTTTAGGCGATGCTTTAAAAGACTATCTGTTTGGATTAGCAGATGCAGACTATTATATGTAGAATGCATAAACAACAAGTCCTACTGTGTACCACTGGGAACTATAACCAGTATCCTCCGATAAAACCATAATGGAAATGAATATGAAAAAGTATATATCTATATGTATAATTGAGTCATTTTGTTGTACAGCAGAAATTAACACAACACCGTAAATCAACTGTGCCTCAATAAATTTTTTTAAAGACTAACGTTTATGAAGCAATATTGACATTGTCATCCTTGATTACCTGACATAAACACTGTGTTTCCACCAGCACCATGGATCATTAAGAGACAGCTAGTTCACCCACTGAACTAATGTCATTCTAGCCATAAACCAAGAGGACATTTAGCCAGTGTGACTGGTCCTGGGTCAAGGTTCAAATGTCATTAAGCTTCTGAAATACTGAAAATCACGTTGGCCATTCTCCCATGCCCCGTCACCACCCAGCCCCAATGCCACCCTCAAGGAATTCCAAGACCCACTCCAGTCATCAAGGTCAATCAACTACAACTTGATTAATTTCTACAGAATAACCCATCTTCAAAAAGTCAGCTGGACTCATCTTTGATAGAACCCCTATTAAGAACTGGAACAAAACTCTCATTCAAAAGCATACAAAAAGAAACTCACCACTGCCCCTCTCAGGAATTGGTAATGAGCAGGAGGGCGTTTACCCTACAGTCTTAGAGTTCATCCTCGAGGTCAAAGTGTTAACCAAGTTGGTTGAGTTTTACCCACAGCAAAGAGAATAGCTTTAAAAATGCAAATATCGAGAGCACTGCCCTGACTTAAAAGAGTCCTGTGCGGCCTGGAGGGCTGCCTGGAGCCTTCACTTCCCGTACAGGCTGGTGCAGCCCTCTGGGAAATTCCATCCCCGGGAGTCCACGTCAGTGAAAGAGACTGTCCGTCTCCACCCAGCTTAGTCTTGAGATGGACTATAGAAGAAACCCAGTCAACTTTTTAAGTCTTTGGTGAAGGAAAGAGGCAGGAAGAGGTGTATATGGGGATATTTATGATCCCGTTTCTTTTCCTCCATGCAAACAAATACTCTGAACACCATCTAACAAACCAGCTAGCTGAACATCTACAACGTCTCCTAAGCAAGAGCCCGCTTTTGAAGTTGTTCTTTTTTCTCTTCCTATACCTAAAATATCAACACAGAGAACGAGGGGAAAGACAACTAAATGTTACGTTGCAATCTATCTATCGTAAGCTACTGAATCACATAAATTTCTGAAGATTCGGTCTCCTTCACGAGTTCATCTTACTGCGGCCGCTGGTTAAACACCTGGGATCCTCTGGATTTGTCCTTTGCTTGGCCCACTGCCCTTCCGGATCAGCTCTCCAGGTGCAATCTCAGCCTCTCCTGAACTTCACCCTCCGCCTCCACAATGACTGTGGAATCCATGTCTGTCCTGACGACTTCTTTCTGGAACTTTTCACTCTTAAGTGAGTTGCCTGCCAGACCTCCCCCAGTTGTCCCCAGAGGCATCCTGAGCATAACTGGCTTCTCTCCCCTACCCCACTTCCCACCTGCGTTTTCCTTGCAGCTCTCTGTCTTAGTTGCTAACCCCAATACCCATCCAGTTATCCAGCTAACGTTGTAACATGGACCAATTAATGACTCCTCATTCTTCCTCACACCTGCATTCGGCCAGTTGCTGCCGCTACTGCTGCTAAGTCACTTCAGTCGTGTGCGACTCTGTGCGACCCCATAGACGGCAGCCCACCAGGCTCCCCCATCCCTGGGATTCTCCAGGCAAGAACACTGGAATGGGTTGCCATTTCCTTTTCCAGTGCATGAAAGTGAAAAGTGAAAGTGAAGTCGCTCAGTCATGTCCGACTCTTTGTGACCCCATGGACTGCCGCCTACCAGGCTTCTCCATCCATGGGATTTTCCAGGCAAGAGTACTGGAGTGGGGTGCCATTGCCTTCTCCGCAGCCAGTTGCTAAATCCTACCAATTCTGGGCTTCCCTGGTGGCTCAGATGGTAAAGAATCTGCCTGCAATGCAGGAGACCCAGGTTTGATCCCTGGGTCAGGAAGATCCTCTGGAGAAGGGAATGGCAACTCACTCCAGTAATCTTGCCTGGAGAATCCCAAGGGCAGAGGAGCCTGGTGGGCTACAGTCCATGAGTTTGCAAAGAGTCGGACATGACTGAGCCACTAACACTCTCACTTCCCTTTGTCACCAATTTTACCTCCCAAATATTTTTCAAATCAATTGCTCTCTCTCCACTCCCTACTGCCCGTGCCGTCATCTCATTCCTTGGTTACTTCAGCAGCCTCTGAACTCATCTCCTGCATCCAGAAGTGCCCCCAAGGCTCACTCCCTCCCCAAGGGAGAGTCCTAGTAGTGCGTGATCAGAGGTTTCTGTAAAATTTGCAAAGTAACACAATTTAACCACAAAAGGCTAAAACACTCGTCTTTTTCTGCTCCAGTTTTCTTGTCAAGCATGCTCTTAGGTGAAGGGGCTTTAGAGTGGGTATAGGCCTTGATTCAACCAAAGGAGAGTTGAGGTGGGGATTTATTTAATTTGGGTGGAAAATATATTTACCAGCTGCACTATCACTCCCATGAGTAGGCAAACTATTGCTAACAGATTATGCTGACCTGCAACATGACTGTGCTCTAAGGCATCCAGCCCCAGAAATATGTGGGTTGCAGAAGGGAAACAGGGTTTGAAATGTTATGCAGCCAGAACCTGTCTGTAATTTCTTCCAAATATTATCGCTCATGCTTGCAAGAACTTGAAAGACATCTTCCCAATTTGCATGACAATACTAAATAGTCATACAGCACCATCAGTAACAAAATGTGAAGCTTTTCTGTTTTGCTAAACTGTCAATACTGAAAAACAAATTTCTATCAACCACACTCAAGAGCCAATCTCACTAGAGAAGATTACAAACACTGCTGTCATTTGAAGAGACAGACAATAAAACAGCATGAAGCCAAAAGAAGTTAAGGAAAGAAGGATGGCAGAGGTGTTTCAAGCAGTGGATAAATCAAAATATGTTTTTAGGTTTTGTGATGTTTCCAATTATTTTAATCTTTAAAACATTTTAACTTGCAATGATTAAAATGTTTTCATTGGAGTATAATTGACTTACAGTGTTGTGTTAGTTTCTGGTATACACTAAAGTGAATCAGTAATGCTGTTGTTGTTCAGCCACTAAGTCGTGTCTGAGTCTTTGCGACCCCATGGACTGCAGCACACCAGGCTCCTCTGTCCTCCACTATTTCCCAGAGTTTGCTCAAATTATGTCCATTGAGTTGGTGATGCTATCTAACCATCTCATTCTCTGCTGCTTTCTTCTCCTTTTGCCTTAAATCTTTCCCAGCATTAGAGTCTTCTCCAGTGAGTCAGCTCTTCACATCAGGTGGCCAAAGTACTACATCTTCAGCTTTAGCATCAGTCCTACCAATAAGTATCCAGAGTTGACTTCTTTTAGGATTGACTGGTTTGATCTGCTTGCTGTCCAAGGGACTCTCAAGAGTCTTCTCCAGCACCACAATTTGAAAGCATCACTTCTTTGGCGCTCAGCTTTCTTTATGGTTAAACTCTCGTATCCGTGCGTGACTACTAGAAAAACCATAGCTTTGATTATACAGATCTTTGTCAGCAAAGTGATGTCTCTGCTTTTTAATACGCTGTCTATGTTAGTCATAGATTTCCTTCCAAGGAGCAAGTGTCTTTTAATTTCATGGCTGCAGTCACCATCCACAGTGATTTTGTAGCTTAAGAAAATAAAATCTGTCTTGCTTCCATTTTTTCAACTTCTATTTACCATGAAGTGATGGAACCAGATGCCATGATCTTAGTTTTTTGAATGCTGAGTTTCAAGCCAGCTTTTTCACTCTCCTCTTATTCTCATCAAGAGGCTCTTTAGTTCCTCTTTACTTTCTGTCATTACTGATACCATCTGCATATCTGAGGTTTTGGTATTTCTCCTGGCAATCTTGATTCCAGCTTGTGATTCATCCAGCCCAGCATTTCACATGATGTACTCTGCATATACATTAAATAAGCAGAGTGACAATATACAGCCTTGACATACTCCTTTCCCAACTTTGAACTAGTCAGTTGCTCCATGTCTGGTTCTAACTGTTGCTTCTTGACACCTGCATACAGGTTTCTCAGGAGACAGGTAAGGTGGTCTGGTATTCCCACCTCTAAGAATTTTCCACAGTTTGGTGTGATCTACATAGTCAAAGTCTTTGGTGTAGTCAGTGAAACAGAAGTAGAGTTTTTCTGGAACTCCCTTGCAATCTCCATGATCCAATGAATGTTGACAATTTGATTTCTGGTTCCTCTGTCTCTTTGCTCGTACATCTGGGAGTTCTTGGTTCATGAGCTGCTGAAGCTGAGCTTGAAGGATTTTGAGCATCACCTTGCTAGCAATTGTGTGGTAGCTTTAACATTCTAAGGCATTGCCCTTCTTTGGGACTGGAATGAAAACTGACCTTTTCCAGTCCTGTGGCCACTGCTGAGTTTTCCAAATTTGCTGACATATTGAATGCAGCACTTTAACAGCATCATCTTTTAGGATTTGAAATACCTCAGCTGGAATTCCATCACTTCCACTAGCTTTGTTTGTAATAATGCTTCCTAAGGTTCACCCAAACTCACATTCCAGGATATCTGGCTCTAAGAGAGTAACCACAATATAGTGGTTATCCAAGTCATTAAGATCTTTTTTATGTATTCTTCTGTGTATTCTTACCACCTCTTCTTAATTTCTTCTGCTTCTGTTAGGTTCTTATCATTTTTGTCCTTTATTGTACCCATCCTTACATGAAATATTCTCTTGATATCTCTAATTTGCTTGAAGATACCTCTAGTCTTTCCCATTCTGTTGTTTCTCTGTTTCTTTGCATTGCTCATTTAAGAAGGCCTTCTGGTCCCTCCTTGCTCTTCTCTGGAACTCTGCATTCAGTTGGGTGTATCTTTCCCTTTCTCCTTTGCCTTTCCTTGCTCTTCTTTCCTCAGCTATTTGTAAAGCCTCCTCAGACAACCACTTTGCCTTCTTGCATTCTTTTTCTTTGGGATGGTTTTGGTCACTGCCTCCTGTACAGTGTTATGAACCTCCATCCATAGTTCTTTGGGTACTCTATCAGATCTAATCCTTTGAATCTATTTGTCACATCCACTGTATAATCATGAGAGATTTTATTTAGGTCGAATCTGAGTGGCCTAATGGTTTTCCCTACTTTCTTCAATTTAAGCCCAAATTTTGCAATAAGGAGTTTATGATCTGAGCCATAGTCAGCTCCACATCTTGTTTTTGCTGATTGTACTGAGCTTCTCCATCTTTGGCTACAAATAACATAATCGGTCTGATTTCAGTATTGACCATGTGATGATGTCCATGTGTAGAGTCATCTCTTGGGTTGTTGGAAAAGGTTATTTGATATGACCAGCATGTTCTCTTTCCCTTGCCCTGCTTCATTTTGTACTCCAATACCAAACTTGCCTGTTATTCCAAGTATCTTTTGACTTTCTACTTTTGCATTCCAATCCCCTATGATGAGAAGGACATCTTTTTTTAGTGTTAGTTCTAGAAGGTGTTGTACGTCTTCATAGAACCTGTCAACTTCAGCTTCTTTGGCATCAGTGGTTGGGGCTTAGACTTGGATCACAGTGAGGTCGAATGGTTTGCTTTGGAAATGAACTGAGATCATTGGGTCGTTTTTGAGGCTGCATCCAGGTACTGCGTTTTGGACTCTTGTTGACTGTGAGGGCTACTTCATTTCTTCTAAGGGATTCTTGCCCACAGTAGTAGACCTAATGGTCGTCTGAATTAAACTGGCCCGTTCCCGTTCATTTTAGTTCACCGATTCCTAAGATTTCGATGCTCAATCTTGCCATCTCCTGCTTGACCATGTCCGCTTTACCTTGACTCATGAACCCAAATTCCAGGTTCCTATGCAATACTGTTCTTTACAGCATCGGATTTTAGTTTTACCACCAGATACATCCACACCTGAGCATCGTTTTTGCTTTGACCCAGCCGCTTCTTTCTTTCTGGAGCTATTGGTAATTGCCCTCTGCTCTTCCCCGGTAGCATATTGGACACCTTCTGACCCGAGGGACTCGTTTTCCAGTGTTATGTCTTTTTGCCTTTTCATACTGTTCATGGGGTTCTCCAGGTGAGACCCCCGGAGCGGGTTGCCATTTCCTCCTCCAGTGGACCATGTTTTACCAAAACTCTTCACTATGACCTCTCTGTCTTGGGTGGCCCTGCACGGCATGACTCATAGGCTGTGATCTATGAACTGGGATCAGTTATGCATACACATATATCCACTCTTTTTTTTTTTTTTAGATTCTTTTCCCATTGCTGAGTTTTGAGTAGAGTTCCCTGTGCTATACAGCAGGTTCTTATTAGTTGTCTATTTATATATAGCAGTGTGTATACCTTAATCCCAATCTCACAATTTATTCATCCCCTCTTATTCTCTGGTACCCATAAATTTTAATGATTTGTTTTTGCTCATTTAAATACACGTTCGCTTTTCATGCCTCATCCGATACCCTCTCTGAAATGTATATCTATGTCACCTGGCTTTTTCAGTAGCATTCATGTTCCTGATGAAGGAGGAGACAGCATCACCTGTACATTACGGGAAAAGTGTGGCGGTGACGGTTCACACTGGATGGGGAGAAGAGATGAGGGTGGAGACAGAGAAGTGCAGACAGTTAAAGGTCCAGTTGAGGCTGAAAGTACAAATTCCTGTTCCAGCCAGTCGACACTGACACTCACAACCCTCCTGCCTGTTTCCAGGGCCAGAGTGTGACAGCAGAATGGCCCAGGCTGGTATATGGGGCATGGACCCTGAACAGCAGCAGAGAGAGCTATGCAGGGCGACAGTGACTCTAACAGCCAGCAATCATAAGGGCCAGGGAAGGTCAAGAAAATGTGAGGGGCTGCAGGAGTGGGGAAGAGGCAGAAAGCAGCAGCTAAACGTATAGGAGAATAAGAGCGTGAGGTTGTGATGAGGCCAAAGATAAGACGACGTTTCGTGCAAAAAAGCACATGTAAATATCTGTTTTTAAGTTTGATTTGCATTTTTTTTTCTTGTTAGGCATAGAAAAGTTCATTATTTCAGAAAGAAAAGTATTCTAAAAATAAGCCTTTCCAGCAGTACCACTGCAAGGTATATAGCCGAAAGAATGGAAAGCAGGACTTGAACAGATATTTGTGCCCTGATGTTTAATACAGTGTTATTCAAAATAGCCAAAAGAGTGTCACACAATTCGAAGTGTCCATCAAGAGATGAATGAAATGAATAGATAAACTGGTACACAAGTTTTCCCTTCGTATCTGCAGGGTACTGCGACCAGGACTCCTGCAGATGCCAAAATTCCAGGATGTTCAAGAAATTTGAGTATATCTGCATATGTCCTGTGCACATTCTCCCATATACTTTTTCTAATAATTAAAAAAATTTTTGGCTATGCCGTGCGTACTTTTCTCTAGTTGTGAGTGGGGGCTACTGTTCACTGCAGTACACAGGCTTCTCACTGCAGTGGCTTCTCCTGTTGCAGAGCACAGGCTCGAGGGCATGTGGGCTTCAGCAGTTGTGGTAAGTAGGCTCAATAGTTGCCACTCCTAGGCTCTGGAGCACAGGCTCAATGGCTGTGGCACACGAGCTTAGTTGCTCCAAGGTATGAGGGATCTTCCCAAACCGGGGATCATACCTGTGTCTCCTGCTTTGGCAAGTGGATTCTTCACCACTGAGCCACCAGGTCAGCCCTCCCATATACTTTAAATCATCTCTAGGTTACTTATAATACCTAATATAGTGTAAATAGGAGAAGGCAATGACACCCCACTCCAGTACTTTTGCCTGGAAAATCCCATGGACGGAGGAGCCTGGTAGGCTGCAGTCCATGGGGTTGCTAGAGTCGGACACGACTGAGCGACTTCACTTTCACTTTTCACTTTCATGCATTGGAGAAGGCAATGGCACCCCACTCCAGTGTTCTTGCCTGAAGAATCCCAGGGACAGGGAAGCCTGGTGGGCTGCCGTCTATGGGGTCGCACAGAGTCAGACATGACTGAAGCGACTTAGCAGCAGCAGCGGCGGCGGCACAGTGTAAATGCTATGTAAATAGTTGTAAATACAATGTAAATGTCATATAAAAAGTTGGTGCTATGCAACCACCTCAAGTTTTGCTTTATGGAACTTTCTGTTTTTGTTTTTTTTTTCCCCGTAATCTGTGGTTGGTTGAGTCTGCAGATGTGGAACCCACAGATATGGAGCATTGACTGTATATATACCATAAAGTATTATTCACTATAAAGAAGAAATTAAATTCTGACACATGCTATAACATTGCAGAATCTTGAAAACATGCTAAATGAAATAAGTCAATCACAAAAGGAAAATACTGTATGGTTCCACTTCTGTGAAACATCTAGAATATGCAAATTCACAGCGGCAGAAAGTAGACCAGAGCTTCCCAGTGGCTGAAAGGGGGCTGTAATGGGGAGTTATTGCATAACAGCGTTTCTCTCTGGGCGAATGAAAAGATTTCGTGACTAGATAATGGCCATGGTTACACCACGTTATGAATGAAATTTATGCCACTGAACTTTTAACCCCTTAAAAATGATTAAAATGCCAAATTTAATGTTATATATATTTTATCACAATTTAAAAAATTAATGTACAGAATCCATCGAATTGTGTACTTTAAATGGGTGAAGTCCACAGTATGTGATTTATATGTAAAGAAATCTGCTAAAAATAAATAAATAAATCTGAAATGGTTTGTGAGATGAAGCAACAGAAATAAGTCCACAGGCACTATAACATTAATAAAATCCTGGAAATCAGTCAATAATTTAAAAAGGAAAGTACAATGGAATATTCATGTTCAATTTAAGGAGACTAAATAAATTAAATATAGTATATGTGGATGCACGCATTTGTGGTAAAATCACAAAATGTATGTAAGGATAAATACCATTCCCTCTTCCTCCATCTGAGGGGGGAGGGCAAGAAACAGGAGATAGAGCCAGATTTATCTGCATTGTATTATTTTCTTAAACAATTAGAAGCAGAGATTTCATAATAACCTGTGTTATATCTAGGTATTGGGTACATGAGTGTCTGCAACATTATATATTAAAAAAATTTCAAGATGTTATATTTTGAAGACAAATATATATCATAATATTTCTCATGAAGAAATAAAAGACTCCATTTATAATAATATTAGAATTAGGAACACAGAATACTTGAGAATAAACATATTCAGAAATGGACAGGGACTATTTTTTTTAAGAAAACTTTAAAACAAGGACATCAGAGAAGACTTGAATAGACAGAAAACCATTTTCTTGGCTAAGTCTCAATACAGTAAATATCACCCCTAATTTGATGTATAAATTTAATACAAAACTAATTAAAACATCAACAAGTATCTTGAGTTTTTGTTTTGAAGTTGATAGAATAATATGAAAGTTTATAACAGTTGGGGAAATTCTGAAAGACTATAGATGGAAGACTAGGACTTTCCAGTGGCTAAGACTCTGGGCTTCCACTGCAGGGGGTGCCCAGGTTCGACCCTTACTCGGGGAACTAGATCCCACATGCCATAACTAAAGATTCCACATGCTGCAACCAAGACCCGGTGAAGCCACATTAATTTAAAAATTTTTCAATAAGTAAAATAAAAGTTCAAAATAATCTAGATGCCCATCAATTAGAAATGGTTTAAGTAAATGGCAGTAGATCTAAATAGTATAACAGCATGTAGCTGAGTGCATGCTACATGTACAATAGCATGTGATGATCTCATTACAGAGAATGAGATCATTTAGGTTAAGAAGGCTCACTAAACAGAACACCTGATGTCATTCTTGCCCAAAACACCAGTAAAATCTCAGTGAACAGATTTTTGTTTAAGACATAAATACACAGAACTGAAGGACAGGACAGGAGACAACAGTAACAAAATTTTGGAAGCTGGAAAATGGACAAATGAATGGCGAATCAGTAGTAAGAAAGGCAAAGAGAACGGGAGGAAACTAAGAACCAATTCAATTTGGTTCTGAAGAATTACTAAAAGGCTCGAAACTGGCAGCACCAGGTACTTCCGAACCTGGGAGGTACAGGTGCTTAATTAAATAAGGAGCCTGATCCACAGATTTCTTCTTCTCCAAGCTAAGGGTTCTCAAACTCTAGTGCATGTCAGAGTCTCCTCTGACTGTAAAATCCTGGATTGCTGGCTCTACCCACAGAGCTTCTGATTCGGTGGAATTAGAATTTCCATCAAGTTACTAGGTGGCTCTGATGTGCTGGTATTTGAGAAACACTGCTCTTTGTATGCAGTGCCCTCTCCCACCTGGGACTAGAGATTTATTTTCTGGGGAGGAGAAAACATGGTCTTTGGGTTCCTGGTTAACCTGCAGAGTTATGGACATGTGGAGCATTTTAAAAGAGGAGGCTGTGATCATGTACAAAGTAAAAAGTAACTACCGCCACCCCAGCCCTGCGCCAGGGTGCAGAATGCTGGCAGCCAGCAGCTTACTCCAGGCAGAAAATCAGAAGACATCTTTCTTGAAAATCTTAACAGTCAGAGAGGAAACATTTAAAGATACTGATATTTGGTAATTTTATATAATTAAACAAAATTAGGTCAAAAAGGAAAAAAACAACCTCTATAAATAAAAAGACCATTAAAGGAAATAAATGAACCTGTTGGACTAGCAGCATAACCAAAAGTTACCTGTGGTTACAATGAGTGTTGACTGCGACAAGTCTGGCCCTGACTGTAGGGGGATGTGACGGTTTTAACAATATGCCCACAAATTCTCTGATCCTCTTCCCCTCAATAAGTGGAACTTAGGCCCCGTGAAGATGGCCCAGACTTAGTAATTGGCTTCTGGAGGAAAGAATGTGGAAAAGGGATGGAATGTCATTCTTTGTTTAGGTAATTCAAAGACTGCAACTTTGGGAGTTCAGTGATTCAGTGATTCCCTGGGAGTTCAGTGATTCAGTGATTCCCTGGGAGTCCAGTGGTTAAGACTCCATGCTTCCACTGCAGAGGGCATGGGTTCAATCCCTGGTTGAGAAATAAGATCCCATGTGTCATAAATAAATTTAAAAAAATTTTTTTAAGAAGACCACAACTTTCATCTGGAGGTGCCTGCTTTCCCACAGACCTTTCTCTGTGGGGGAAGCCACATTGTGAGCCACCTCATGGAGAGTCCTATGTGGCAAGGAACTTTAGCGACCTGCCCTTAGCTGTGTGAGAGGGACCTTTCAAAGCGGAGCTGCTGGGAATGTAAGTTGTTGCAGCCACTATGTCTCCATGGAGGTTCCTCAAAAAACTAAAGATAGAGCTGCTATATGATCCTGCAATCCCACTCCTAAGAATATATCTGTAATTCAAAAAGACACAGGCACCCCAGTGTTTGTAGCAGCTCTGTTCACAGTAGCCAAGACATGGAAGCAACCTAAATGCCCACTGACAGATGAATGGATAAAGAAGATGTGGTACGGATATACAATGGACTATTACTAAGCCATAAGGAAGCATAAAATTATGCCATTTTGTAGGATGGACCTACAGATTATCATTCTACACGAAATGGAAAGAGAAAGAGAAATGCCATATAATATCACTTATATGTGAGATCTAAAAATTGGTACAGATGAACTAATTTACAAAACAGAAACAGACTCACTGACATAGAAAACAAACTTACGGGGACTTCCCTGGTGGTCTAGCAGTTAGGAATCTGCTGGCCAATGCAGAGGACATGGGTTGGATACCTGGTCCAGGAAGACCCCACATGCCTTGGAGCAACTAAGCTCAGGCGCCACAACCACTGAGCCCACTCTCTAGAGCCAAGAGTCACAACTGCTGAAGCCTGTGCTCCACGACGAGCGAAGCCACCACAGTGAGAAGCCTGCGCACCACAGCGGAGGGCAGTCCCCGCTCGCCACAGCCAGAGAAAGCCTCACGCAGCGAAGAAAGCCCAGGGCAGCCCAAAGTAAATAACACAAGTTAAAAGAAAACAAATTTATGGTTACCAAAGGGGAAAAAAGGCGGGGGAGGGATAAATTAGGAGTTTGGGATTACATATACACATTACTAAGTTATGACCAACCTAGACAGCATATTCAAAAGCAGAGACATTCCTTTGCCAACTAAGGTCCGTCTAGTCAAGGCTATGGTTTTTCCAGTGGTCATGTATGGATGTGAGAGTTGGACTGTGAAGAAGGCTGAGCACCGAAGAATTGATGCTTTTGAACTGTGGTGTTGGAGAAGACTCTTGAGAGTCCCTTGGACTGCGAGGAGATACAACCAGTCCATTCTGAAGGAGATCAGCTCTGGGATTTCTTTGAAGGGAATGATGCTGAAGCTGCAACTCCAGTACTTTGGTCACCTCATGCGAAGAGCTGACTCATTGGAAAAGACTCTGATGCTGGGAGGGATTGGGGGCAGGACGAGAAGGGGATGACAAAGGATGAGATAGCTGGATGGCATCACTGACTTGATGGACGTGAGTCAGGAGTCCAGGAGTTGGTGATGGACAGGGAGGCCTGGCGTGCTGTGATTCATGGGGTCGCAAAGAGTCAGACACGACTGAGCGACTGAACTGAACTGAACTGATATATATATAATAGATAAATAGCACCGGGAACTATGTTCAGTATCCTGTAATAAACCATAATGGAAAAGACTATGTGTATGTATGTATAACTGTACACTTTGTTGTACACGGGAAACTAACATAATATTGTAAATCAACTATACTTCAATTTAAAAAAAAAGAAAGAGAGAAATGGATCCTTTAGCCCCATGCAAGTCTTTAGAGTCTGCTGCTTGGCCAACAGCTTTCACTGCAGCCTCGGGAGAATTCATGAGCTAGAACATACAGCTAAGCCACCCTATATTCTTCACTGTCAGAAACTGTGAGATCATATATATATTTGGCCATGCCACGAAGCTTGTGGGATTCACCAACTAGGGACTGAACCTGGGCCATGACACTGGAAGCCCAGAATCCTAACCAGCAGGTAACCAGGGAACTCCTAACATCTGTTGTTTTAAGCCACTAAGTTTGTGGGTAATTTGTTGCATAGCGATAAACTGGGGAGAAAACAAATCTCTTTTGAAGATTCACATCCACAACTAGCCCACTACTAAAATACACGCCATCCAGAGCATGTAAGTCAGGAGGGATGTAATTGAAGTTAACGTGAGATAAAGTTCTGGTTATAGGAAGGAAGTAAAGATATAGATTAATTTTAAATTATTATAAATTCAAACTGAATGTTAAAGTTTTTTGAAAGCCAGATATAAAGGAGTGCATATTGTATGAACCCATCTATATAAAGTCAAAAAACAAGCACAGCTAACTTGTGGTGATCAAGGTCAGGGGAAAGTAATTAGAAGGAACACGAGAGAAGCTTCTGAGGGGCTGTGTGTTGGTTCCAGGAGTCTGTGTTTTATAAATTCACTGAGCTCTGCATTAAAGAGCTGTGCTTTTCTGGGGAGGGTGGGGTGCGCATACTTCACACTTCATCAGGTAACCCCTAAAGAAACGAAAATACAGACGATAACATCCAAATTAGGATGTGGAGGGGGCGGTGATATAAGAAAACAAAAATAAACAGTTCAAAAGAAAGTAAGAAAGGAAGATGAAACAGAAACGGTAGGCAAGTACATAATTACAAGATGGCTGAAATGAATCGATGTGTATCAAGAATTATAATGAATGATGATGAGCAGGTGCACCAGTTAAAAGACAAAATGTCCAAACGAGATTTTTTAAAAAATCCAGCTATATCCTGTTTACAAAGGATGTATGTTTTTATTTTATTGTTATTGAAGTAAAGTTGATTTACAGTGTTGTGTTAACTTCTGCTGCACAACCAAGTCAGTTATACACTCATACATTATTTTTCATTATGGTTTGTTACAAAGATATTAAATCTCGTTCCCTGTACTCTACAGTAAGAAAGGAAGACCTTGCTGTTTATCCACGCTATGTACAACAGTTTCTCTCTGCTAACCCCACGCTCCCAATCCGTCCCTCTCTCCCTTGGCAGCCGCAAGTCTGTTCTCTATGTCTGTGAGTTTGTTTCTGTTTTGGGACAGAGGTTTTGGGGATGATTTTTAAGAAAGGATATAGAAGGATATCTTTCACAGGTACAAAGATACACCAGGTAAAAGATACACCAGATAAAAGAAGGCAGGTAAGTATATTAGTATCAGACATAACAGATTCTAAGGCAAAAATCATTATCAGAGATAGTTTCCATATGATACAAAAAGATTTAATTCTCAATTTGCATTCTAATAATATGGCCTCAAAAACTGACAGAACTACAAGGAGAAATATATAAACACAACTCTCTCAATAACTAATAGAATAAATTAACAAAAATTAGGAAGGACATAAAAGATATCAATAGCACCATTAATAAGCTTAATCAAATGAACATGTATACAGATCATAGCCAACAGTTATAAAACATGCGGTCTTTTCAAGAATATATGGAGTATTTGTTCATATTGGTATAAGCCAGGCTGTATGAGGAGGTTCAATAAATTTCAAGGGATTGGTATTATACTCAAAACATTCTCTAACCAGAATGCAGCTATGTGAGAAACCATCAGACTAGAAAAATACTTGTGTTTAATATTTTAAAACCTCACTTCTGAACATTTGAAGGGCCAAAGAGAAGTCAAAATAAGCATGTTTAAAAGCAAATAATAATAAATATATTATATATCAAGACTTACGAGATGGAGCCATAGCAGTACTTGAAGGAAAGGTACAGACTTGAGTATTTATATTACAAAAGAACAAAGTCTGGTTTAAAAAGCTAAGCTTCAAATAAAGGAAGGAAACAATAAAGATAGGAACAGAGAGCTTTGAAATGGAGAACAAATGTACAAGACAGAACTTGGGAGTCATCACTCTAAATTCTAGAGATTAAACCCACAATAAAAATTACACGAGCAACATTCTAACCACACATCTGAAAATGCAGATGAAATGAACAAACCCTGAGTAGTTAGGTATTGACTCTACTTTTTAATAGGCTTAAAGTATTTCATAATATTAACGTTAACACTTAGGCATAAATTGAGACTATGTTGAAAACAAAAAAAAAGTTTATACCATTTATAGGCAGAAAACCTTTGTTTTTTAACTTCAAAACGCAGGTGACTGAGCAGAAAAACTGTGGGTTTTTTTTTAAAAGCCACACAGAGACAGGAAACCCCACCTGGGTGCGTTAGATGCTTCAAAAGGTCACAACGCTAGCAGGACTAAGTGTTCAGGTGTCAGGCCAGGAGGAAATAGCAATCACTTGCTCCAAAGCAGAAAAATGAAGCTCTGCTGACAGCTCACACTTGCCCTGTGTTCACGATGCCCATAGATTTTCTCTCCCGCACACTTCAGCTATTTATGTGGACACACATTTATACCTTTAGTATAAATAATAGTAATGGCTAACACTTACTGGACAGCGTATGTGCAAGGGCTATTCCCGAGGCTTTACCTATGTTCTCTCTAATCTTTACAACACAACCGCGTGCTGTGGCCTGACTTGCTGACAGGCTCCCTCTTAACTGGGTGGGGCCAGGACTTGAGGTCAAGTCTAGCTGATGCCTCCATTCATCCATCCTTTTACACACAAAGGCTGCAGGAAGATGTCTACAGAGCATCCTGAGTCCCAGGCAGGCTTGGTCCAAGACCAGCCCCTGGAGCATGTACAAAGCACTCACCTTCTGAATAATATCCCGCAGAGCAAAATACTTCTCAGTGAGGTCCCCGGCCTCGCTCAGGGGGGCATCATAGTCGTAGCTGGTGGGCTGTGGTTGGTAGGGTATGTTGGCTCCTGGAAGACAAAACCATGCCGCTAGTTACTACAGAAGGCCTTCTCCTGTGAGAAGTTCTCATGGATTTGTGGAGGTGGTGAATAAAGAAGCACATTACAGCCAACTGTTAAGTGACACAGAGGTGGCCCTCCAGATGCAAGGTTTCTTCCTGCAGGTGGCCCTCACTAAGCACCTTGGTGTCTACAAAGGACTTTCCCCATTTACTCTCTCAGCAACCCCAGCAGATATCCCTGCACTGGATCCGCAGGGCATCTGAAGCTCCCAACAAAGCCCCCAGACATCTCACAGCCAGCAGTGGCCAGGCCTATGGCACGACTCACACGTCCGAATGTTAACCTTGCAGCTGTGATCTTGTTTATGACCTCCTCTGTGGCTAAAAAACAGGTCCATGGTAGACACACAGGTTTCTGGGCCCAGGATCAGCAGCAAAGCACTAAGGGGTTATCAGACCAAGTAAACTCAGAGAATTTTATCATGATTTTTCCTACCCCCAAAAAAGACCATGGAGGGACTTCCTGATGGTCCAGTGGTTAAGACTCTGCTTCCACTGCAGGGGGCGAGGGTTCAATCCCTGGTCAGGGAACTAAGATCCCACATGCCAAGTAGTGTGGCCAAAAAAAAAAAAAAAAAAGACCATATGGGAAATATAGGAATGGTGTATTTGCTTTGGAAAAAAACTGTGGCAGTTCCTCTAACTCTAAAAATAGAGTTAGTTACCATGTGAACCAGCAATTCCAATCCTAGGTGTGCAGTCAGAAGAACTGAAACAGAGACTCAAACAAATACTTCCACGTCAATGTGCATAGCAACATTATTCATAATGGCCAAAAGAGGTGAGACAACCCACATGTCCATCACTGATGAATGGAGAAACTGAATGTAGTATATCTGCATAATAGAGTATTATTTCTCTATAAGAAAGAATGAAGTGCTGACACCCACTATAATATGGATGAACCTTGAGAAGATTATGCTGAATGAAAGAAATTAGACACAAAAGACCATATATTGTGTGGTTCTACTTGTACTAAGTGTCCAGAACAGACAAAGAGTGGTGGCCAAGAGCTGGGAGAAGGGCAGTGGGGCATTTCTTGGGTATGAGGTTTCTTTGGGGGGTAATGAAAATGTTTTGGAATTAGATGGTGGTAATGGCTGCACAAGTTTGTGCTAAACTAAATACCACTAGATCATATATTTTAAAAATCATCAGCTTTAGGGTATGTGAATTATGCCTCAACAAAATGTTTTTTAAAAAAGAAAGAGAAAAAAGACCAGAATATATGAACAAGTAAGTTATAGCCAGAGACTACGACTTGCCCAGTTAGCTTGATTTTAAACAATAGTTTCTAAATGCACAACCTACAGCCCTTAACGTTTTTTTAAAGAAAAATGATTTTGTAGGAATTCTCTGGCAGTCCAGTGGTTAAGACTCCATGCTTCCAATGCACGGGATATGTGTTTGATCCCTGGTCAAGGAACTAAGATCTCACATGCCATAAAGTGTGACCAAATAAAAGAAAAATGATTTTTTGACCTACTGTATAGCCAGAGACTCGATATCTTATAGTAACATATTAGGGAAAAGAATCTGAAAAAGAAATATATATCTGTATCTACATCTATCTATCTATCTATATATCTGAATCACTTTGCTGTATACCTGGAATACACTGTAAAGCAACTATACTTCAATAAAATTAAGAAAATAAAGAAAACCTAGAAAAACTCAAATTTACATAGGGAAAAAAATTCCACTTCTATGATTCTTACACATTTGTAAATTAAATTGAAATGTTGAAGTAAATTGTAGAAAGTAACTTTTGAACATCTAAAACAAGTATAGAAGGGTAATTCAGAAGCAGCCTAATGCTACTCATTCATATAACACTGATTATTTCATGACACCTGCATACTCAATTTTAAAAAATTATTCTCAATAGAAAAGTAAATTCAACATTTCTCTCTTCCTAATAAATAAACGATGAAAGTGATTTTTTAATATTATATAGGCAATCTTACATATTAGAAAATTTAGGAGAAGACAAACCAAGACAGAAGAATCACCAATGGCCATGGTATGGACAAAATCAAGCACCAGAAACATTCTACCATTAGATTCTACAAACAAATGTTAAATCGCTCTTACCATTCCAATAGGCAAAATTGGTGCCACCTATAAACATGTACCTACAAGGAAACAAGAGAACAGATGAGCCCACAGCTCATCATGAGCCCACAGCTTCACCATGAGCCCACAGCTTCATCATGAGCCCACAGCTACAGAGGACTCCCTTCCCTCCAAAAATTAACACTCACATGTTTACATTTGCCCCGAGAGCAAGCATATCATGAAGGGTGAAAGCCACTGCTTTGGAGCTGACTGTGGAATGACGCTGGCCCCAGTGATCTAACCATCCGGTGTAGAATTCAGAATTGACCTAAAAAGAAAGGGATATGGAGCTTAGGACAGACTTAAACCTTCACGTGCTGGGCTTCCCAGTAACTACTGCCCTAGGTTATCCACTGAAGAACAGGAAGAGGGGGCAGCTGACATTCACTGCTTTGCTGGGAACTGGGGGACCAATGAGGACATTTCATAATAGCATTGCCTAAGCTCAGGTCTCAGGTGTGGACAAAGCAGGTGTTCCTGAAAAGCTGTACCTGCATCAAAATCTTATTAACCAATCCCCAGTTTGAATACAGGAGGAAAGTTTGTTGGGCAAAAGAGTCAGATGACAAAATATGTTTATGAAATCATTAGCACCAAATTCACCCTTTGTGTGAATCCAGATTTTCAGATCTCTGGTTGACTTATTTTAATTGAAGAATAGTTGATTTACAATGTTGTGCCAATCTCTGCTGTACAGCAAAGTGACATACAGACGTTCTTTAGATCTCAGACTGACTTAATGTGTTGTAGAAATATTGTCCAAATATTCTAGCGCTTGGTGTTTCTGTTGGGCATGACCCTGCCACGCCCTTGTCTACAGAAGAAAAGAGAAATCTGGGTGTGTTCTGGGGACTTCTTGTCTCAGGCTGCAGGAAACAGCTCCACTCAGTGTCTGTGAACATGGGTTCTGCATGACTCAGGAAGCAGAGGCCAGGTTCAGAAAAGGCTGCTTTGTACAAAGGTGGGTGCACAGGCAGGGCAGCCTGACCTGCTGCGGGGAAGACACCCCTTACGTGGGGCCAAGTAACAACAACAACTGCGGGGGGAAGGGAAGCGGAGAGAGGGACACATTCGTTGATGGGCTGAGCATCCCTGCCAGGACCTCATTGCCGTCTCTGCCTCCCAGCCGTCTACGGAGATGCCACAGAGCCCTGCAACTCCCAGAGCGGTCAGCAACCCTACATCCCCACATCTCCTGGCTGCTTGTCAGAAACTCTGTGCCCCTTCCCCAGACCCAGTAAATCAGTGTCTGCATTTTCACAAGACTCCTATGTGATTTCTAAGTAGATTGAAGGCAGAGCAGCTCTGTCACAAAGAGCTCTCAAGAAACACAGACCTGAGCTCAGATCCTGGCCCTGCCACTCACCAGCTATACAGGCATGGGCAAGTGACATAGTCTGAGTCTCACCGAAAAGAACGAGCTCTCATAACACCACTTATGAGAGCTGCCACGAGGACTAAAGGTCCTAAAGCTATGCCAGGGTGCAGAGCCTGGGACTTCCCTGGTGGCCCAATGGTTAAGAATCCGCCTTGCAATCCAGGGGATGTGGGTTTGATCCCTGGTAGGAGAACTAGGATCCATTCTGGAGGGGGCAGAATGGGGACCATGGTGAACATCCCGCCTCATTAAGCTCTGCTTTTTTTTTTTGCATTAAAAAAAAATCAATTGTATTTCTTTTTCTTTCTTTCTTTAATGATTTGGCTGCACTGGGTCTTCACTGCGGCGAGCAGGCTTCTCTAGTTGCAGCACATGGGCTTAGTCCCCCGTCCAGTGCAGAGCCTTAGTCTTGAGCAGTAGTACTGCTTCAGCTGTTGCCCGTGCATCCAGAAGGTGGTCTCTACAGCCCCATCAGTTCTGACCCCAGACCCAGAAACCAAGAATCCACTCCCACGCTTCACAGCACCTCATCACTCTCCCCCAAGAGCAGAAAAGAAGTCTGTACAACCAAGTGGTCTCCCCATGCCTCACCCCTGACTCTTACCAGGGGTCCTGTGGGTTCAAATTTCCTCTGGAGCATGAAAGCAGCGGTGAGGTTGGTACCTGAACGAGAAAGAGGAGAGAGGTCAGCCGTGGGAGTGACAAGTTCAAGAAAAAAGATTCCTTTGGAGACTTCCCAAAGGAAGTGGGTCCAGTAGTTAAGAATCGGCCTTGCAGGGACTTCCACCTGCCGATGCAGGGGACATGGGTTTGACCCCTCTTTGGGGAACTAAGATCCCACGTGCAGAAGAGCAGCTGAGCCCATGCACACCACAGAGAATCTGTGCTCCACAACGAAAGATCCTGAGTGCTGCAGCTAAGACCTGGTGTGGCCAAGTATATAATAAATTCATTTCTTAAAAAAGACGACTTTCCCTGGTGGCACACTGGATAAGCATCCACCTGCTAATACAGGGAACATAGGTTCGATCCCAGGTCTGGGCAGATCCCACATGAGGCAGAGCTACTAAGTCCCTGTGCCACACCTACTGAGCCCATGTGCTGCCACTCCTGAAGCCCATGCACCTAGAGCCCACAACAGGAGAAGCCACCTCAATGAGAAGCCCGGGTACCACAACGAACAGGGGCCCCCGCTTGCTGCAACCAGAGAAAGCCCATGTGCAGCAACGAAGACCCAGCACAGTTGAAAATAAATTAATAAAATAAAAAAAAAAAAAAACAGATTCCTTTGCAGGACTTGAGCCTCAGGTTCCCTGCCCTCCCTCGTACCCCCATGGGCCTGCACACCTCCAAGCCAGCCTCAGGTGAGGACTGCTTCAGGTGGGGACTCAGACCATACATTTGATAGACTGTGGGGACCACAGAATGATGTTTCCTTTGTGAACAGTGTCTGGGCCTCTCCTGACTGCATTCCTCTGGGAGATCATGACACAGGCCTTGTGCTTCCTCTGTGGCCCCAGAGCCTAGACACATGGCTGGTGTGCAGCTCTCTTTACTCAGGTATCTGGTTGACTGAGCTGCTCCCTACACAACGACCCTGCTTTGAACATACTTCCTGGTAGCCTCCACAGCACCATATGCATCACAGTGCCCAAATTAGAACCAGACATGGAACAACAGGCTGGTTCCAAATTGGGAAAGGAGTACGTCAAGGCTGTATATCCTCACCCTGCTTATTTAACTTATATGCAGAGTACATCATGAGAAACGCTGGACTGGAAGAAACACAAGCTGGAATCAAGATTGCCAGGAGAAATATCAATAACCTCAGATATGCAGATGACACCACCCTTATGGCAGAAAGTGAAGAACTAAAGAGCCTCTTGATGAAAGTGAAAGAGGAGAGTGAAAAAGCTGGTTTAAAACTCAACATTCAAAAAACTAAGATCACAGCATCTGGTCCTATCACTTCATGGCAAATAGATGGGGAAACAGTGGAAACAGTGGCTGACTTTATTTTTTGGGCTCCAAAATCACTGCACATAGTGACTGCCACCATGAAATGAAAAGATGCTTGATCCTTGGAAGAAAAGTTGACCAACCTAGACAGCATATTAAAGAGCAGAGATGTTACTTTGCTGCCAAAGGTCTGTCTAGTCAAAGTTATGGTTTTTCCAGTAGTCATGGATGGATGTGAGAGTTGGACCATAAAGAAAACTGAGCACCAAAGAATTGATGGTTTCGAACTATGGTGTTGGAGAAGACTCTTGAGCGTCCCTTGGACTGCAAGGAGATCCAACCAGTCCATCCTAAAGGAGATCAGTCCTGAATATTCATTGGAAGGACTGATGCTGAAGCTGAAGCTCCAGTCCTTTGGCCACTGGCCACTCCAGTCCTTTGGAACTGACTCATTGGAAAAGACCCTAATGTTGGGAAAGATTGAAGGCAGGAAGAGAAGAGACGACAGAGGATGAGATGGTTGGATGGCATCACCGACTCAATGGACAGACACTTGAGCAAGGTCCGGGAGATGGTGAGGAACAGGGAGGCCTGGTGTGCTGCAGTCCATGGGGTCGTAAAGAGTGGGACATGACTGAGCAACTGAACAACAACAAATTAACAAATCAAAGGGACACACTGTGCTCTAATTACATCTATCCTGAGTCACAGAGTACACTCTGTATTTTAATTTGTACATCTCAAGCCACTCCAGACCACTTGTGCTCAATTTTTGTCTTTTGAAGTGTTCCATTAGGATGTCTATGTCTCATCTTGCATCCCACATCTTCTGTTCTCCCCACCTCCTCTAAAAAGAGAAAGGGTTTCTCCACAGAGAAGTAATGAGCACGAACAGCGTCTCTCCAGCCAGAGTTGAGGACACCCTGGCCCACCCTGCACTGTCCAGGTCCTGCAGCAGGTGTCCCAGGGTGCAAGCACACCAGCCCAGTCTCCAAATAACCCCTTGCTGTCGGACAAGTCTTGGGCTTCTCTGCGAGGCTAGCTCTCAGGAGAGAAAGCGATGATCAAGAAAGAGTGGAATTTCATTTCCTTTATGGCTGTAAATTTCTCACTATTAACTAAGCATTAGGTGGTTTCTAGATTTTTTTTTTTAAATTTTTATTGGAGTATAGTTGATTTACAGTGTTTTGACAGTTTCAGGTATACAGCAAAGCGAATCAGTTACACATATACATAGATCTACTCTCTTATTTTTTTTTTAGGTTCTTTTCTTGCATACCCCTCCTCCTGCCTTATCCCCTGATAACCCTGTTTGATTTCTGCATCTGTGACTCTATTCCTCTTTTGTAAGTTCATTTATACCCCCCTTTTTTTTAGATTCCACATATAAGTGATATCATGTGCCATCTGTCTCTCTGAACCTGACTTACTTCACTCAGTATGACAATCTCTGGGTTCATCCACGTTGCTGCATATGGCATTATTTCACTCTTTTATGGCTAATATCCCACTGCACGTGTGCTCTATGTCTACTTTATCCATTCCTCTGCTGATGGGCATTTAGGTTGCTCCTGTGTCCTGGCTATTGTAGACAGTGCTGAGCTTCATGCTGGCGGCGCATGCATCTTTTTGAATTCTAGTTTTCTTTTGCTCTAACCTCAGGAGTGGGATTGCTGGATCGTATGGTAGTTTTAGTTTTTTAAGGAACCTCTATACTGTTCTCCATAATGGCTGTTACCAACTTACATTCCCACCAACAGTGTAAGAGGATTCCCTTTGCTCCACACCTTCTCAGCATCTACTGCTTGTAAATTTTAGATGATGGCCACTCTGATTGGTGTGAAGTGATACTTCATGGTAGTTTTGACTTACATTTCTGTAATTGTTAATATTAGTGATGTTGAACCTCTTTTCATGTGCTTTTGACCATTTGCATGTCCTCTTTGGAAAGATGTCTATTTAGAACTCTTCTCCATTTCTTAATTGGGTTACTTGGTTTTTGTTTTTTTTTGTTTTTTTGGCTTCAGATCTTGAAACCTGCTCTCAAGAGCCTCTCCTGGGATCTGACCCCAGGCACTGCTCCTCTCCCACTCCAGGAAATGAAGCCGCCACCATCCCCCCTGCCCCAGGCACACTGGCCTTGAGTGTCTGTCCTTGAACCCACAGCGGTAGCAACCATGCTGTCACCCCACATACAAATAACATAACTAACTTGTGATAATCCTCAATTTGTTCCTCCCAACAGAAAAGTGCTGTGCTTTTTCATCGCTGTGTTAGGAAATGTGCCAAAACAGGAGGAAACCAGCATGCCACTTCCTGTGCAGCCCTTTGTAGATGACTTACTTCATCACCAATTGATCTGAGCAATGTACCATGTTTCTAGAAACACTCAGTTCACTCGGAGCCAGTTATCTCTTTGTTCGTAGCAGAGAAGAATTTTTAAAAAAATGCAACTTCAGTCTGAACATCCTTCTCTACAGAAGGCAATGCTGGATGTGTGTCTCCTCCCTCAGACAGGACAACAGTGGGGTCTTTATGCTACTTGAAGAGCTGGTCTTATGGACGAGTGGGGTAACGTTTTATTTTGAAATCATTCCAAATTTATAGGAAAACTGTGAGAATAATACAAAGAACTTATTTTCCCTTCACCCAGGTTCCCCAATTGTTAACATTTTACCAATTCATTGGTTTTTTCCTCTCTATATAAATATGCACATTTTTTTTTCTGAGCCATTTGAGAATAAGTTGTAGACAGGATGGTCCTTTACCCCTAAATACTTCAGCATGTATCCCCTAAAGAGCAAGAGCATTCTTTAAATAAATACAACACAATGATACAAAAAAAAAAAAAATAGGAAATTAACATGGATAGAATATCATTATCTAAAGGCTTTATTCAAAGATTTCAATTGTCTCAATAATGTCCTTCATAATAACAACAACCAAAACAAACAGAAAAAAAAGTCCAGGACCCTTTTCAGGATCACATTGCACTTAGCCGTGATGCCTTTTATAAAAGCCGCTCTGAACCCACGTGAAGACCTCTTAATGTCGTTGCACCCTGAGCACCCCAGCCATGCCTTCATGGGCAGAACCTCAGTGGCTCACGCAGCATGAATGCGTCAGGAAAGACGATTCTTTGCAGCATCTACCAAACCACCTCCGGCCCATCACAGTTCCCAGTGTTATGAGTTATACAGAAAGAAGATGGAAGTGCCAGGCATGTTCTCTGCACTCCAGAGCTGACCTCAGAGTTCACAGTGGCCTCAACCCAGCCCAAGCATCCAGCCACGACTTGAGGGGATGGGGGTGGTGAGGGGGCAGGTGCAGACAAGAACAGCACATCCCAGACACAGCCTGAAAGGTGGTGCTCCTCCAGGTAGGGGAACCCCTGGCAGCAGCCCCTAAGAAAACAGGACTCCAGGCTGCAGCCAGCTCCGCCAGGGCTGGAAACAGAGCCTGTGTCCTAAGGGCCAACCCAGCTGACATCAAACCATCTCCGCCATCAAGGGTGCTTTATCAAGTATTCTATTTCACCGTTACAAATAAAGGAAAATTTGGGAAATCCTATTCAATATGCCCATGCCACTTAAACAATAGCTGCTTAGAGCAATTGACTGAGTAGAAGGCCCAGGTCCGCCCGCCGAGCTGGGTTTCTGCAGACACCAACCTGGGCTGAAGTCCACGGTGGCGTAGAGCCCCTGGAGCGCCCCACACTGCAGCAACCTCTCATTCACCCCGTCCGTGGTGAACAGAAGCACATCCTCACCCAGGTGGTCGTGGAAACGCTTCTGCAGGAAACGCAAGTAGTCGTAATCACAGGAGAGGTAGCTGCCATATTCATTTTCAACCTGCAAGTTTAAAAAAGAGGAGGGGAAAAAAATCAGAAGACTCCAACGTTCTAAGGCAAACTGTGGTTTGGAGAAACTCCTCGAGCCTCTCTGAGATGACGAGGCTTAGGGGTCCCCTCCCCCTAAATATCTCCTACACTTGATCCTCAAAACTCATTTTCTAAAGAGCAACTCAGCATAAAAACCTAAGCCTGTGAGTCACAAGTAAGACCCAATGCAGCCAAATGAATAAATAAATAAACATTAGAAAAAAATCTTAGAGGTATAGAGTTTAATGAAGGAAGCATGACACTAAAAAATACATATAATACAACTTCCCGAACAGAAAATCCAAACCAGTCAAAACCAAACTATACGTGTGGGTGTGCGGATAGTTGGTTGGTAGAAGTGTAAAAAAAATCAAGAAGCTGATGGTCATGAAAGTCAGGACAATGAGAAAAAGTAGAGCATTATCAGGAAGCTTCTAGGGTCCTGGTGTGCATTTCCCATCTTGGGTGGTCGTGGCTGTTCTCTCCACAATGCTTCCTTCACTGCACATTAATGTGTGTGTGTTACAGCTCACAATTTTACAAAAATTTAAGAATTGCCCAAACATAAAAATTTCAATTAAAATTCAATAAAAATTTCAATTAAAATTCAATAAAAATTTCAGCACACAACACAAAACAAACTTCTGTGATACAAGGAATACGTTGTCTTTGAACACGAGCATAAGAAACCGAGAGCCCCCAAGAAGGGATAGTTAGGGAGTCTGGAATTAGCACGTATACACGGCTATATTTAAAACGGATAACCAAGAAAAATCTGCTGTACAGCATAGGGAACTCTGCTCAATGTTATGTGGCAGCCTGACTGGCAGGGGAGAATGGGGGAGAATGGATCCATGTATATCTGAGTCCCTTTGCTGTGTACTTGAAACTATCACAACATTGCTAGTAATTGTTAAACTCCAAAATAAAAAGTTAAAAGAAAAAGAAACCGTGAGCCCCCAGAAAACAGGTGTCCAGCCTGAGGGAAGCCGGGAGAGGAGGTTAACGGAGCTTCCCCGGAGGGGTTACCCGAGGCGGCTCTAGACAGAAAGGCACTGGTCAAGGAGGCCAGACAGGTGGAGAGCGCTGCTCAGAGAGCAGGCTGTTTGCAGAATTGCTGGCAGCTCCAGGAAGCCTGTGGACACAGTCGGGGTGTGGGGAGGGGTGGGGAGTGATGCAGAGGAACCCAATACCACCGTCACCGTCTAAAAGCTTAATGCGTGACGGCTTTCTCAGCAAGAATCCCTCTGACTATACCGTCATGGTGTGGGTTCAAACAGCAAAACGGGGACCTCCCGGGGGGTCCAGTGAGTAAGACTCCATGCTTCCAATGCAGGGGACACAGGTTCAAGCCCTAGTCGGAGAAATAGGATTCTATATGCCTCCAGGTATGGCAAATAAAATAACATAAAAATGTTATGGGACTTCCCTGGTGGTCCAGTGGTTAAGAATCTACCTGCCAAAGCAGGAGACATGGGTTCAATCCCTATTCTGGAAATATTCCACACTGCACGAGGCGGCTGAGCCTATGGGCCACCACTCCTGAAGCCTGAGTGCCCTCGAGCCTGCGCTCCGCAAGAAGAGAAGCCACCGCGATGAGAAGCCTGTGCGCCACGGCCAGAGAGAGCCTGTGCATGGCAACAGAGACCCAGCACAGCCAAAAGAATACACTGTCTTTTAAATGCTCTTAAGGAGAAGAAAAACAGGCAGTAGCAGCCAGTACCAAGGGCTTCACAGGGCATGAAGCCATCCTGAAAAAGGAGGTGTTTCCACTCAGAGCAGGACACGCTCCTTGGGAGACTGATCCTGATACCCTGATGACCTGATCCTGATCAGCAGCCCCTTTGAAAATAAATGAAATAAATCTTAAGAAAAGCTCCATAAATACTGGTAAGGTACATTCCTCCTCATTTTCTTTTTCCTCCTTTTAATTAAGAGCTATTTATAGGGACCTCCCTGGTGGTCCCGTGCTCAAGACTCTGTGCTCCCAATGCAGGGGGCACAGGTTCAATTCCTGGTTGGGGAACTAAGATCCCACAGGCTGCACAACACAGCCAAAAAGAAAAAAACAGGTACTTATATGGCTGTGTCTTCCTTCATCATCTGGCTGCCAAGAAGTTCAGAGCTAACTTAAAGGTCAGCTGTAGCAACAAAGTGGGCTCACAGCCTCTGCACCCCGGGTTCTTTTCTGGCCATGCCCAAGCTGACATCGTTGATCTTCACTTACTTTTTCAAGCCTCGTTTATCCATTAACATCATTATATTACAGTAAAATATAGGAGGGTATTTTAAACAGGATTGTAATTCATGCATACACATAATTTGGTTTGCTTTTTAGAGAAAGAGAGAAAAGCTCCACATTGGCAAGGCAGCTCAGCGCTGCGGTCACAGGCACAGACATCAAAGGCCCAAGAGCCCTTGTGCAAATCTCAGCTCTGCCTCTTCTCATCCATGTGGCTCCACCTGTAAACTGTCTGTCTGTCTGTCAGAGGCTGGTGTGCCTTCCCCACTGGGCTGCAAGAGGAGTCCCTGAGCCGATACATGATACCTGGCACCTTGTGAGGGCTCAAAATGCTGGCAACAAAGCGTATATTCAAGTTCTCTATCATTGCCAAGCGGGGGGGGGGGGGGGAGGAGAGGTAGGGCAGGTGAGAGGAGAAACATACAGAAAAGGGCTTGAAAGACACACAGAAGAAGTCGAAGTGAGATTCCGAGGAACACTGATTTTCCTGGAGCAGGAGTCTGCTAACTTCTTCAATTAAGGGCCAGACAGTAAACACCAGGGGCTTCTGGGCCGTAAGTCTCTGTCTCAGCTACTCAAGGACGTTACTGTGGTGCCCGAGCACCCTAGACAGTGCATAAATGGCCGTGTGCCAATGGCACTGATCTACCACAACAGGCAGGGGGCCCCTACCGCAGCGTGCAGATACTTGCTCTAGGATAATCATCTCACCCTGTAAGCTCCGAAGTCCCCTACATACGAACCTTCAAGTTGTGGACTATCAAAGATGTGAATGTGCCCAGAGAAAGGATGAAGAGAAGCAAGAGAAAGATGAAGAAACTGAAGAACCGAAAAGATTCACAATGCAGGGAAATGGCAAGGGCATTTGCTTTATTTGAGGAGTCACTGTTTAGTTTTCAAGGCATGGGACCCAAATGTAGAACAGTTCACAAAGGCTGCAGGAGCTGTTCAGAATGCAATCCAGTGCTACCATTGTCATCTATGATGAGAACAAAAGGGCTACGACCTAGATATCACTGGATCATTTTCCAAGAGGGTAGACAGAATTGTTTGTCTATGACAAACCTAGACAGTATTGATAAGCAGAGATATTACTTTGCCAACAACGGTTTGTATAGTCAAAGTTACGGTTTTTTCCACTAGTCATGTACGGATGTGAGAGTTGGACCATAAAGAAGGCCAAGTACCAAAGAATTGATGCTTTCAAACTGTGGTCTTGAAGAAGAGTCTTGAGAGTCCCTTGGACAGCATGAAGATCAAACTAGTCAATCCTAAAGGAAATCAACCCAGAATATTCACTGGAAGCACTGAGGCTGAAACCGAAGCGCCAACACTTTGGCCACCTGATGCAAAGAGCCGACTCACTGGAAAAGATCCTGATGCTGGAAAAGATTGAAGGCCGGAGGAGAAGGAGGCGACAGAGGAGGGGATCACTGGGTGGCATCACCAACACCACGGACATGACTTTGAGCAAATCCCGAGAGATGGTGAAAGACAGGGAACCTGGAGTGCTGCAGTCCATGGGGTCACAGAGAGTCGGACACGACTGAGCAACTGAACGACAACAGACAGAATTGATCCAGCAGGGAGCCAGAACCCGTACCATCAACATCAGGCATGGATGAAATCAAAGCCTGTACTCTGTCCCCTGTTGCTGACGACTCTTCAGCTCCGCCATCTCCCACCTCGTCTCCCCTCTCCAGTCAGTTGCTCCTCTTGCCTGTTCGCTTGATGCCAACCCCCGTGTGCCAGTTGTTAGGCACTGTACTGTAAGACTGAACACGTTTCCTTTTTTGTGTTTGTTTTTTAATGTATTATTTGTGTGGAAAGTATTATAAACTTATTATAGTACAGTACCATACAGCCAGTTGTGTTAGTTGGGTACTTGGGCTAACTTCGTTGGATTTAGGAACAAATTAGATTTAGGAACGTGCTCTTGGAATGAAACTCGTTCATACGTGGGGGATTTACTATAAAGCGACAAAGACATTTTCAGTTGTTGACCTTCCAAAACAACAGGTATAAACAGAGGGGATCCCTCATGACAAGTGCCCCACAAATTAGGTTGTAGGGTAGAAGGCCCCCATTCCTGATTACCAAGGGGCAAAAGGATTAGCTGGGATTTGAGCATGCAGAGAGATGTGGGGAGAAGAAAGAGGAGGAAACTCAGTTCCCTGGCAGGACCCAGAGTTAAGTTCATGTCACCTGAGGTTGCCAGGGATGGATACAGGAGGAAACACACCCACCGTCCAGCCCTCTAAATCAGTCAACTTTGCTCTCCTGTGCAGAGTTTGTATTTGATGACATTTTGAAAGTCAAAGTGAAAGTGTGAGTCACTCAGTCGTGTCCAACTCTGTGCTACTCCATGGACTGTAGCCCGCCAGGCTCCTCTGTCCATGGAATTCTCCAGGCAAGAATACTGGAGTGGACTGCCATTCCCTTCTCCAGGGATGACATTTTAGTGGCTTTCAATAACCAAAAGATACGGAAAACTTGTGAGCGAAAATTGAAAGTGATTTAGGGGGGACTTCCCTGGGGGTCCAGTGGCTAAGACCCCTTAGTCCCAATGCAAGGGCCCTGGGTGTGATCCCTTGTCAGGGAACTAGATCCCACATGTCCCAACTAAGAGTTAGCATGCTGCGACTGAAGATCCTGCATGCTGCAACTAAGACCCAGTACAACCAAGTAAATATATAAATTTTTTTTTTAAAGGTGACTTAGAAGCAAAGGGCTTTCCAGGTGGCTTAATGGTAAAGAATCTGCCTGTCAATGCTGGAGATGCAAGAGACGGGGTTTGATCTCTGGGTTGGGAAGATCCCCTGGAGGAGGAAATGGCTACCCACTCCAGTGTTCTTGCCTGGAGAATCCCATGGACAGAGGTGGGCTGTCCATGGGGTAACCTGGTGGGCTACAGTCCATGGGGTCACAAAGAGTCAGACGTGACTAAGCAACTAAACAACTAAACAACAACAACAACAACAAACTAAAAAACAATGGAAACTGAGGAAAACCTGAAATTAAGAGGAAGGAGGAAGACCCAGCTAGGCAGACACATCCAGCTTCAGCCTTGAAATCGTCATACAGGAAAATGGGCTCCTATAAGCTTAACTGTGTCCACTGTTTCCCCATCTATTTCCCATGAAGTGATGGGACCAATGCCATGATCTTCGTTTTCTGAATGTTGAGCTTTAAGCCAACTTTTTCACTCTCCTCTTTCACTTTAATCAAGAGGCTTTTTAGTTCCTCTTCACTTTCTGCCATAAGGGTGGTGTCATCTGCATATCTGAGGTTATTGATATTTCTCCTGGCAATCTTGATTCCAGCTTGTGCTTCTTCCAGCCCGGCGTTTCTCATGATGTACTCTGCATATAAGTTAAATAAGCAGGGTGACAATATACAGCCTTGACGTACTCCTTTTCCTATTTGGAACCAGTCTGTTGTTCCATGTCCAGTTCTAACTGTTGCTTCCTGACCTGCATACAGGTTTCTCAAGAGGCAGGTTAGGTGGTCTGGTATTCCCATCTGCAGATGATGATTGCAGCCATGAAATTAAAAGAAGCTTACTCCTTGGAAGGAAAGTTATGATCAACCTAGATAGCATATTCAAAAGCAGAGACATTACTTTGCCAAAAAAGGTCCATCTAGTCAAGGCTATGGTTTTTCCAGTGGTCATGTATGGATGTGAGAGTTGGACTGTGAAGAAATCTGAGTGCCGAAGAATTGATGCTTTTGAACTGTGGTGTTGGAGAAGACTCTTGAGAGTCCCTTGGACTGCAAGGAGATCCAACCAGTCCATCCTAAAGGAGATCAGTCCTGGGTATTCATTGGAAGGACTGATGCTGAAGCTGAAACTCCAATACTTTGGCCACCTGATGCGAAGAGTTGACTCATTGGAAAAGACTCTGATGCTGGGAGGGATTGGGGGCAGGAGGAGAAGGGGGTGACAGAGGATGAGATGGCTGGATGGCATCACCAGCTCGATGGACATGAGTTTGGGTAAACTCCAGAAGTTGGTGATGGACAGGGAAGCCTGGTGTGTTGCAGTCCATGGGGTCGCAAAGAGTTGGACATGACTGAGTGACTGAACTGATCTGAACTGAAGCTTAACTGGTACAGACTCAGGACAGGTTGAGGGCAGTGAATGCTACCAGTAGTACATCCCTCTGGGAATAGCAGCCTGGCCTTTCTCTACCACGCAATGTCAGAACAGGCACCCTGGTCAGCCCAGCCCTCTTGTTGCAACCTGCATATTTGTTTGTTTGTTTTTTGGGTGGGAGGGGGGATATCCCACACAGCTTGTGGGATCTTAATTCCCTGACCAGGGGGTGAACCCAGGCCACAGCAGTGACAGTGCAGAGTCCTAACCACTGGACCGCCACGGAGCCCCTTACAGCCTGGGTCTTAAGTGCACAGAAGGGGCCAGGCTCCTTCCCCACAGTGACCATCCCTACGAACAGTGAACAGTGCTGGTTCCAAGTGCTGGCCCACATTCCCCTAGGGAGCACTGCATACATCCCATGCTGGTCCGGGACACAGCCAGTTTTACATAACATACTCTCTGCAGTAAGAGAACCCTTGCAAATGACCAACAGACATGGTTTTGTTTGACCTAAGTCATTTTACAAATATCAAAAATCACTGCAGGTCAAGTGAACTGATCTTTCTCTTGGAACACCCTTGCCACATGACAGACTCCTCCTTCTACCAGTCACTGCAAAGGGAAAAACACATGGAAGAAGGAAGGTGAGGGCAGGAAGTGGGAGGAGAAAACACAGTGGCCCCAGCTCACCGCATCCTCTTTCTACACCCACGGGAACCGACGACCGAGGCAATACAGACACCAAAGTGGGTCGGTCCGGGCTGTGTCCCTGCAGCCAGAAGGCGCTGTGGGAGCAGAGAGGGGCCAGGCTGCAATCCTTACTGCCACCTGCCAGCTGCGTGACCTTGGCCAAGCCACTTAACCTCTTTGGCGATGGTGGCTGGGATAACTGAATGGCATCTGTAGGGCGGCCAGCACAGAGTCTCACACAGAGAGCATTCAAAAATGGTAACGCCCCCTCAAAATGCAATTTAAATCAAAGTACCGTCTGTGGCATTGCCTCTTAGAGATAGACATAGGAAGATAAACAGCAAGGACCTTACTGTAGAGCCCAGGGAACTATATTCAACATCTTGTAATAACCTATATTGGAAAAGAATCTATATCTGTATATAAAACCGAATGATGTTGCCGGACACCTGAAACTTACATAACATAGCAAATCAACTACACATCAGTTCTAAAAATTAAAAAGAAAAAAGAAAGAAAGAAAGAGTCACATGTGGCTCCCATCTGCTTCACTCCCGTATACTGTGTGGATAAATGGAAATCTCCCCCTACCAGCCCGGGCTCCATGATTACCTGCACTGTTATAATCGGGCCTCCATTCTTATAGAGGAGGGGTCTCATCTTGGGCAGAAGGACCCCCAGCCACTTGTCCACAGCCGCAAGGTAATCTGGAAAACAGCCAGGTTTAACACCATCACACACCTTTTTACTACAAAGAGGCACCATGCACCCTGTTATCCTGGGGCTGGCAGCAGAGATCGAACAGACTGATTCAACCACTACTTTCTGAAACGGGGGTGTCACGTGCACCGCAAGTCTGGTAAAAGCTGTCCTGCCTGGAGTTGTCCGCTCAGCGGAGCCTTCAGAGGATCAGCCTGATATCGGCCCCTGCTGCTAGGGCCACAAGCCTGCAGCACAGGAGGCATCTGCCCGTGTTTGTTGAATGACTGAGTGATGGGTCCTTCTCTGTCACAGCTGAGTTTTTAAAAAATTAAGTTCTAATCAACTATACATTTACACTGTCAAATGGGGATAAGTATGCAGTTCACAAAGCTGCTGTAAGTATTAAATGAGCTAGTACATGGGAAAATACTAATAATATACTAAGAGTATAAAACGTGTGGGTAATACGCTAAGAAGAAAAGCCACACAGAGCATAACGTACTAGCCTTTTATTTATTTTTTTTTGTACTAGTCTTTTATACAGCAGATTTAATCGTTGTTAGCTGCTCTTATGACCAGCTTCATCCCCAAGAGAAATGAAGTCTTCAGAAGACAGAAAAGCAGCTAGGAACTCTACTGAGTCCCCTGCAGTGACCTACATAGAAAAAGAATCTCAAAAATATGCATATGTGATTCATTGCGCTGTACAGCAGAAAATACCACCACACTGTAAGTCAACCATACGCCAGCAAAAATAAATACAGCGAATTGGGGCCTGCAGACCGGTCAGGGTTTATAGCTAGATAAAGGGAAAAACCTATCACTCACAGATCACTCTGTAAAAGTAGATGAAGAGAGATCCAGTGACGCCACCAGAGAAGCTACGTCTGCCCGTCTGGTTAGCTGGGAGTCATCCCCATCAAGTCACAGACTGAGAATGGAGGCAGAGAAAGCACTCAAGTCAATCAGTCAACCGCAAACAGGGCCCAGTGCTAACTCAAAGAGTTACCACGGCATCGACAAGATCTAGTTGAGTTGTCCGAACAATCCTTCTTTCCTACACATTCAGCGTCTGGTGGAGAATGATGGACACCCACACTTTTACTAAACTTTCAGAAGCATTCACCCAGGAGTACCCCAGCCTTTGAAATATTGTATCTGACCCTTTGGATATAAAGTATCTGAACTTTCTTAAATTCTCTTACAACATCTCTAACAACTCACCTGGATCCGAAGAACGGAGAACAATAGATTTTTTCTCCAATAGCCAAGCAGGTAATCCTCCCTAGGATGGGGAAACAAGCAAACAAATTAAAAAAAGAAACCACTTTAAGGTCTTAGGGGAGATAGAAATTATTAATACTACTAACAGTGAGAGTAAAGAAAAAATGTGTCATGGAGAACGGGTATTTGAGGTAGGCTTTCTGGTTTGTAACTTTCAGGGCAATTAGAGATTGTAAACATAATAAAAAATAAGATCACTCTGCATGAATGCAGTGTCTTGAGAATCAAAGATTTTTCTATAGATTACTCCACTGAACCTCATATCTACCCTGTGGGGCAGACAGAGGCCACTTTATGAACTGCTCTTAACAGATGAGGAAACTGACTTCTGTCTGTGACCACCAGGAGGAGGACCCATGCCTTCTCACCCCTCCCTGTTCCTCTCTGCCTGGCCACCACCTAAGGTAAAAGACACCTGGGCTTTCTTAGCTACAGGCCCGTGCTATCTGGAATGAGACTTATCCACACCACTTTCATTCCCTTTCCCCCAGAGCCCTGTCTGTCCACGCACTAGGCAGACGAGGCCAGGTTAGCCACACTCACCATGTCCCACTCTGCACAGATGTAGGGTCCAGGCCTCAGGATGACCAGCAGTCCCAGCTCATGTGCCAGCTGAATGAAATGTTCCACATCATGGTCCCCGGAGAAATTGTACTGTCCAGGCTGCAGCTCATGGAAGTTCCAGGCCACGTACCTGCCAAGACGCACACAGCCCCTTCCTGAAAATAGCTCACAATTCCAGGGGTCCCATACATATATCTGAACCACTCTGCAGAACTATAAACCCACAGGGCATACACAGACATCTTCCTAAGGCAGCCTCTTGAGAAAAAACTCTTGTTTTGAGTTTTCACGGTAGCTACCCAGATAATCAAACTTGTGGGGACACTTTTAAGTGTATGCACCACAAAGGATGCCCATTCCTATTTAATGCTTGATTTAATAAAAAAAAAAAAATTATATATATATATATATATATATATATATATATATATATATATATCGAGTTCCCTTGTGGCCTAGTGGTTAGGATTCCGGGCTTCCACTGACAGGGCTGGGGTTCAATATCTGGTTGGGGAACTGAGATCCTGCAAGCCGCATGGCGTGGCCAAAAAACAAAAAATACATAATTACATGGACACAAACTTCTACTGTGTAAAAATTATATATGCCTGTGTAAGGCTTAGGAAAAATGAAAGTATCTGTGTTAAGGTCATAAGCGATATACTTACTTTTTGAAAAATGTTTTTCAATAAAAATGGAAGAGCCTCCAAGCCCTGTGTCCTCCTAACCAAAAATTTTATCAGGAATACCCTGAAGGAGGTACAGTAACCAAAACTCTGACCAGTTTCCCTGGCTGCCTGCAGCAAGGGACACAAATTTAAATACAAAGCTACCCATTGCCATCACAAAGGTCTCTCTGGTGACCCCTGACTTATGGTTTCAGGGTTTCATGGTTCCCTGGAGCCATTTTGGTCTCCTAGAACTTAGTTTAGTTTTAAAACTTTAATTTTAGGGCTAAAACTACAGACAGGCCCCAGTGGTCCTACAACCAGAAAAATGAAGGGGATTCTCCCTAACCATCTGTCCCAGGAATCTGCTGCTGGATTTTCTCATACTTTATCTTTGAAAAGTTATCAGCAATCCACATCAGCAATGCAGAAACCAGAGTGGCCAGCCACCCCAACTTCCTTCTCAATTAGTCATTTTGAAACAAACAGAAGAGATGAGGAGAGATAGTTATTGGGGGTGATTCTGTAACCCTGGGCCATAGAATCACCCCAGCAGAACCACAAAGACAAACTAGGTTTCAGGGATCTACCCAACAAGGCATGTTCCCCTAGGAGCTGAGAGGAGCTACGGCCACCTACAAACACCCTTATCTTTAAATCTCAGCTGGATTTCTGTCCAAAAGCACATGCCTCGGCAAATTTCAGTTTTATCAGCTGCATTCGGCTGACTTGGAGAAATGGCATCATCCATGTCGTTTGTCCTGCACACAGCAAATCCTCAATCACTGTTACTTCCCTCTGCCTTTTTAAGCTGATATTCATTTTATGATTTCTGCTGACAAAGTTCAAGGTTGGAAGAAGTAGTTAACTGTCTAAAGAAGCGACACCCAAGCCCACGACAAACCTCTCCCACGGCACTGTGCATGCTAAGGCATTTCAGTTGTGTCTGACTCTCTGCGACACTGTGGACTGTGGCCTGCCAGGCTCCTCTGTCCATGGGATTTCCCAGGCAAGAATACTCAAGTGGGATACCAGACCATGCTATTCCCGTTCTGAGCAACGAAACCTCTGCACAGAGAGATGCAGCTGGTCCCCTACTCCAGGTGCTTGTGTCTCTGCCTCGGAGGGGAGCCCAGTGCCCTCCTACTTACGTCTGGATGGCGTTCAGCCCAGCCATCTTCATCTTCAGCAGCCGGTCCTTCCAGTAGAAGCGGGGCACACGGAAATAGTGAATGCTTCCCGAGATGTAGCGGAAGGGCTGGCCATCCTTGAGGAAGCGGTTACGGCGGTAGTCGATCTGGAATGTTCTCTGGGTGGCGTTCTACAGAGCAAGGATTGGACCACATGAGAACTTCCACCCTCAGAAAGCAGATGTTTGGACGGTGATGAGGGACTCCCTACCCGTTTAGTTTATGCACGTGCCTGGTTCTGGGCTATAAAACAAACCACTGCTGAGACAGGGCGAGGAGGACCTACACGCAAAGTTCCAGAGGCTGGCACCAATGTGACAATCAGTGGGCGGTGGCAACACACACGTGGATGCACACACACGCACGCACACACACTGCCTCCCCCGCCCCCTGCGGCCGCGCCCTGCTGGAGCCCTGCATCTCCTTCAGCAGGAATGTCACTATGCTGAGAGCAACAGACCAGAAGTCCGAAGCCCCGAAACCTTTTCCTAGTTGCTGCTCTGAGCCCCACCATGACCGAGCATCCTTCTCTAACCCTCTGTCTCTTCATCCATAAAAAGGCACGATGCCAGACTAAATGAAATCGAAGGCAGTATGTGAGACCCAGTTTGTGAATCATGAACTCAATCTGGGTGATCAGAACTTTTTTAAATGAAAGAGAGCAGAAAAAAGAAAGAAAAAATCAGTATTACACATAGTAAAGAGACAAGGGTTATTTAAAAAATTGTATTTTATTGAAGTAGTTGATTTACAGTGTTGTATTAATCTTTGCTGTAGATACACATCTTTTTTCATATTCTTTTCTATTATGATTTGCCACAGGATACTGAACATAGTTCTCCGTGCTGTACAGCAGGACCTTGTTGTCTCTGCACTCTCTATATGATGGCTTGAATCTGCTGACCCCAAACTCCCAATCCATCCATCCCTTCCCCAACCCCCTTCTCCTTGGCAACCACAAGTCTCTTCTCTACAAAGATAAGTGTTATTTTATGAAACTTTAGTTATATAGGCATATATAGATTTGCATATGGATGTATATCTCTGCAGTGTTGCAATGTAAGTTGTATTTCTAGAATCAAATCAAATTTCAAGAAACACTGTTTGGGGATCACTGGAGAAGGCGAAATGCTAGGAGTTGAAAGAGAAGACCTCAAAGGGGAGGCCAACTTTTAGGTAGAATAGAACACTGCCCTCTGGTGGACGGAAAAAGGCAGCCACAGACCTCATGTCGCAACAGGACCAGGGTTACAAATTGCTGTTGTTTAGTCGCCCACTCCAGTGTTCTTGCCTGGAGCATCCCAGGGACAGGGGAGCCTCGTGGACTGACGTCTATGGGGTCACACAGAGTCGGACATGACTGAAGTGACTTAGCAGCAGCAGCAGCAGTCGCTAAGTCACATCCAACTCTTTTTCAATACTCTGGACTGTACAACCCACCAAGCTCCTCTATCCATGGGATTTTCCCAGGCAAGAATATTGGAGTGGGCTGCCATTTCCTTCTCTAGGGGACCTTCCCAACCCAAGGCTACAAGAAACCATTTAATTAGTGTCCTCCATTGTTAACAATGGTTATGGTTTTTCCAGTAGTCATGTACAGATGTGAGAGTTGGACCATAAAGAAAGCTGAGCACCAAAGAACTGATGCTGTTGAGCTGTGGAGCTGGAGAAGACTCTTGAGAGTCCCTTGGGCAGCAAGGAGATCAAATCAGTCAATCCTAAAAGAAATCAACCCTGAATATTCACTGGAAGGACTGATGCTGAAGCTGAAGCTCCAATACTTCGGCCACTTGATTTGAAGAACCAACTCACTGGAAAGGAGACCCTGACACTGGGAAAGATTGAGGGCAGGAGGAGAAGGGGGCGACAAAGGATGAGATGGTTGGATGGCATCATCACCTCAATGGACATGAGTTTGAGCAAACTCAGGGACACAGTGAAGGACAGAGAAGCCTGGCATGCTACAGTCCACGAGTCGGACACAACTTAGCGACTGAACGACAACTGTTGGTAAAATTTCTTGTGCATCTTTAGGCATTTTTTTAAAATCTTTTTTTCATAGCAGCATAACAGTCCATGAAACTTTTGAGTGTTGCCCTTGAAGCCGTATCTGGAAACAACCATGAGAGCAGGGGTCCTAGATCCCACTTGGCTTGAAATCCAACTAGAGTGTTTAAGTACTGTGACTGTGGGACTTCCCTGGGGGTCCAGTGGTGAAGACTCTGCACTTCCACCGCAGGGTACGTGGATTTGATCCTTGGTTGGGGAACTAAGATCCCGCTTGCTGCAGGCATGGCAAAAAAAAAAAAAAAGCATTGTGACTAAAAGTTAAACAATTCAGAGACTGCTAAGGGACAACTGGAAAGCTTTACTAACCAAAAATAAAAAACTAATTTAAGAATCATTTTTTCAAATGCCAGAGTGTCAATATCCCTTTATTCTTCCAGTAAGCAATGCTTTAATCGCCATCCAAAAACCAGAAACTAACAAAAATATAAAAATTATTTCATATACCAAGTTGCCCAATGGATGATTTTAAAAACACCTCAAAGCATGTATACGCCTAAATATCAAATAAAGGTTTCCCACAAGTTCTGTGAGTTCAAAGGCAGCTCAGAGGTTGGGGAAATTCTTTAGACCAATAGAAAGGGAGGGAGCGACTTCGGGTAGAACTGGGAAGAGGAAAGGGCTGTCTGAAGTCTGCTGGTTGGGAATTTCCTGGCTGTCCAGTGATTAGGAATCTGCATGTTCACAGCTGAGGATGTAGGTTAAATATCTGGTCGGGGAACTAAGATCCCACAAATCTCCTTGTCTAAGAGAAGTAGTTCAGAGAAGTAGGAAATGAGCTTAGAGAGAAGTGTTCTGTGGCTTAATTCCACAGAACAGAGCAGCACCACCATCTCTGCATTCACACAACCTCAAAATACAGCCCAAACATCAACCTAATAACTATTTATAAAAATTACAAACACCTACTATGTGCTGAGTAATAACAGGGGAACCACACAGATGCAGCCGCAGCCCACGTGAAGCTTCTGTCTAGCGAGGAAGAAACTCAAGAATCAACACAATGAGTACTAGATGATTACATGAGGATAAAACCACCAAGTTGTATACCTTAAACATACAGTTCCCCAATTACATCGAGTACAGCTGGGGGATGGGATAAGAGCAGAAGATGGCAACAGTAATAAACAGCTTGTAACCCAGGCCTGGGGGACAAAGAAGAATTTCCCAGAGGAAGGAACACCTCAAATTGTGATTCTCAACCTTGGCTGCACATCAGAATCATCTGCCCAAGCTTTTAAAAATAGCAAAGTCAAACCTCATCGCTCAGGCATGCAGATGTTAATTGATCTTGGGTGGAGCCCAGGCCTTGGCATTTCTTAACACTGCCCAGATGATGCAACGTACGGTCAGCGTTGAGAACGCCTGGTTTAAGCTGAGCCCCAGAATGAAGACGAGTTAGCCAAGGAGAGGTGCAAGGCAGGCAGCAGAAACTGGGAGCCCTGACAGAGAGGGTGCAGCACTCGGGCAGGGAGTGGTGGAACAACACAGATAAAGCACAGTGACAGCCGAAACCGCGAGACGGGACAGACCAGACCAAATGAACTCTGACCTCCCATCCAAGGGCCTGGGCTTTATGCCGAGAGCCACAGACAGCACCTTAAACAGAGGACTGATAGGAGCAGACGTGTGTTTTCAAATACTTGGTACTCTGCTCTTTTCCTGAAATGGCCATCAAGGAAGCAGAGTTGTGGACCCTGGTGGCGGTAGCGACGGGTCAGGTGGGCAGGAAGTGGACCCCATAGAACTCATGGGTTGGTTAGATGCAGGGTGGACACAGGGCCTAAGCCCGAGGCTCCCACTGGCCCTGGGCAGAAACAACTGAGCCTTTTCTTTAAAAAAGAGAGAGGGACTTCCCTGGTGGTCCAGTGGTTGAAACTCCACACTGCCAATGCAGGGTTCAATCCCTGGTCAGGGAACTAAGATCCCATATGCCATGCAAGGCAGCCAAGAAATCAAAACATATTAAAAAAAATTATTTTTAAAAGAGAGAAACTTAATAGGTATCATCTGGAACAAAAAGACTGCAAGGATATTAACACCTATGAGTTCATAATGATTCACAGAGGGGAAAAAAGAATTCACCAGTCACTTTTGGAGACTGCGAGAGTACCAACTCATTACTCCAAAAATGACAAGCAAAGGGAAAAAGCCAAGCAGGTTATTTCCCTTTTCACAGAAAAAATATATTTCAGGGTAACCAAGAAGTTGACAATGGAGAATTCTTCACAGAATTCTAGCTAATAAATGGCAACAGAATAACAGAATCTGAAAAACATCCTTTCCTAACCTTAAGTGAAATAATAGACTTAAGTTGTAATCATCAGTTCAGTTCAGTCGCTCGGTCGTGTCCAACTCTTCGCAACCACATGGACCACAGCACGCCAGGCCTCCCTGTCCATCACCAACCCCTGGAGTTTACTCATACTCATCTCCACTGAGTTGGTGATGCCATCAAACCATCTCATCCTGTGTTGTCCCCTTCTCCTCCCGCCTCCAATCTTTCCCAGCATCAGGGTCTTTTCAAATGAATCAGCTCTTCGCATCAAGTGGCTGAAGTATTGGAGTTTCAGCTTCAACATGTCTTTCCAATGAACAGTCAGGACTGATCTCCTTTACAATTGACTGGTCAGATCTCTTTGCAGTCCAAGGGACTCTCAAGAGTCTTCTCCAACACCACAGTTCAAAACATCAATTCTTTGGTGCTCAGCTTTCTTTATAGTCCAACTCTCACATCCATACGTGACCACTGGAAAAACCATAGCCTTGACTAGGTGGACCTTTGTTGGTAATCATCAGTGTATGCTAACACCATCATCAAGGTTGAAGGAATCTTATAAGAAGGGATCAGGCAGATGTGATCCCTCTGTTCATGTCAACCTCATGAACGTGGAACAAGCAGACGTGACTCTCACGTTGTGGTTCAGGAAGATGTACACAGCCCCACCCTGAATCAGTGCTCATTGTTGAACTTTAATCTCAACTGAACCTGAATCTAACTCTAACACAAGGAAGTAAGAAGCCAAATCCAACATGTGGGACATTTTAAAGTCCCATGGTAAGAGTTACTCTGAAATGTTGATGGTATTAAAACAAAATAAACTAATTGAAAATAGCAGTGCTTGGGAAGGAACATTGGGGCATTTTCTGGGGCAATGGTAACATCCTAGAGCTGAATCAGGGTTTGGGATTACCAGGTGTATGCGTTTGTCAAAACTCATCAAGCGGTGGGCTTCCCTGGTGGTCTAGTGGTTAAGAATCCTGTTGCCAAAGCAGGGGACACGGGTTCAATTCCTGCTCCGAGAAGACCCCACATGCCTCATGGCAACCGAACCAGTGCATCATAACTACTGAAGTCTGTGCTTCCACAAGAGAAGCCACCACACTGAGAAGCCCATGCACGGCAACTAGAGAACAGCCCCCACTCGCTGCAACTAGAGAGAGCCTGCACACAGCAACGAAGACCGAGCACAGCCAAAAATAAACAAATCTTAAAAAAAACACAAAACACTGTTAAATTAAAAAATGTCTCATGCATTTCACTGTATGTAAAGTCAGTAGTAGTGAAAGTTGCTCAGTCGTGTCTGACTCTTTGTAATCCCACGAACTGTAGCCTGCCAGGTTCCTCTGTCCATGGAATTCTCCAGGCAAGAATACTGCAGTGGATAGCCATGCCCTTCTCCAGGGGATCTTTCTGACCCAGGGATTGAACCCAGGTCTCCTGCATTGCAGGCAGATTCTTTACCATCTGGGCCACCAGGGAAGGCCCATGTAAAGTTTACCTTAAAGGGAAAAAGGCTGAGTAATACTCCATTGTGTATATGTACCACAGCTTTCTTATCCATTCATCTGCTGATGGGCATCTAGGTTGCTTCCATGTCCTGGCTATTGTAAACAGTGCTGCGATGAACATTGGGGTACACGTGTCTCTTTCCCTTCTGGTTTCCTCAGTGTGTATGCCCAGCAGTGGGATTGCTGGATCATAAGGCAGTTCTATTTCCAGTTTTTTAAGGAATCTCCACACTGTTCTCCATAGTGGCTGTACTAGTTTGCATTCCCATCAACAGTGTAAGAGGGTTCCCTTTTCTCCACACCCTCTCCAGCATTTATTGCTTGTAGACTTTTGGATCGCAGCCATTCTGACTGGTGTGAAATGGTACCTCATAGTGGTTTTGATTTGCATTTCTCTGATAATGAGTGATGTTGAGCATCTTTTCATGTGTTTGTTAGCCATCTGTATGTCTTCTTTGGAGAAATGTCTATTTAGTTCTTTGGCCCATTTTTTGATTGGGTCATTTATTTTTCTGGAGTTGAGCTGTAGGAGTTGCTTGTATATTTTGGATGAAACTGGAGCCTATTATACAGAGTGAAGTAAGCCAGAAAGAAAAACACCAATACAGTATACTAACGCATATATATGGAATTTAGAAAGATGGTAACAATAACCTTGTGTACGAGACAGCAAAAGAGACACTGATGTATAGAACAGTCTTATGGACTCTGTTGCAGAGGGAGAGGGTGGGAAGATTTGGGAGAATGTCATTGAAACATGTATAATATCATGTATGAAACGAGTTGCCAGTCCAGGTTCGATGAACGATACTGGATGCTTGGGGCTAGTGCACTGGGACGACCCAGAGGGATGGTATGGGGAGGGAGAAGGGAGGAGGGAGGAAGGTTCAGGATGGGGAACACATGTATACCTGTGGCGGATTCATTTTGATATTTGGCAAAACTAATACAATTTGTAAAGTTTAAAAATAAAATAAAATTTTAAATAAAAAAAAAAAGGGAAAAAGGGCTCTAAACAAATATTGACCTTTAGGTAATGATTTATATGCTGATATATTTCAGAGGAAGTACACTTATGTCCACAACCGACTCCCAAATGCATTTCCAAAATAAGACAGAGTTGATGGATGCAGTGAGGGATGGAGGGATAGACTGACAGTAACATGTTAATGGGAGAATCTGAGTGGTGAGGATATGAAATGTTTTCAACTCTCTGTATGTGTGAAAACTTTTCCAAGTGAAATGTTAACACAAATTAAAAAGTTGGGTCAGGAAGAATTGGATAAAGGTGGTCAAAAGGCACAAATTTCCATTTACAAGGTAAGTACCAGAGATGTCATGTACAATATGATGACTCCAGCTAAGAATGCTGCAGGATCTATAGGAACATTGTTAAGAGAGTAAATTCTAAGAGTTCTCATCACAAGAAAAAATTTTCTTTCTTCTTTCTTTCCTTTTTATTGTATCTGTACGAGAAGAGGGATATTACCACCTACTGTGGTAATCATTTCACGATATGTAAATGAGTCAGGCATCTTGTTTACCTTAAACTTATACAGGGATGTATGCCAATTATTTCTCAATAAAACTGGGAAAAAAAATAAGCTTAAAATGTGAACTCAGGGGACTTCCCTGGCAGTCCGGTGGTTAAGACTCTGTGGCCCCAATGCACAGGGTGTGAGTTCAATCTCTGGTCAGGGAACTAGATCCCACAGGCCACAACTAAAGATCCCAAGTGCCGCAACTAAGAGTTGGCATAGTCAAATAAATATTTTTAATTAAAAAAAACACACATCTACATCAGCTCCTGTGGATAGTCCCTTGGGAACTCATCGTGCTGTATGCTGATAGGGTCTCATCTCAAACTCATCGCTCAAGTCTTTGTGACTTCCCACCCCAAAGTCACTGTGGATGGTGACTGCAGCCATGAAATTAAAAGACGCTTACTCCTTGGAAGCAAAGCTAGGACCAACCTAGACAGCGTATTAAAAAGCAGAGACATCACTTTGCTGACAAAGGTCCCTCTAGTCAAAGCTATGGTTTTTCCAGTAGTCATGGATGGATGTGAGAGCTGAACCATAAAGAAGGCTGAGTGCCAATGAATTGATGCTTTTGAACTGTGGTGTTGGAGAAGACTCTTGAGAGTCCCTTGGACTGCAAGGAGATCCAACCAGTCCATCCTAAAGAAATCAGTCCTGAATATTCATTGGAAGGACTGATGCTGAAGCTGAAGCTCCAATACTTTGGCCACCTGAGTCAGCAAAGAGCTGACTCATTGGAAAAGATCCTGGTGCTGGGGAAGACTGACAACAGGAGGGGAATGGAGAGCCAGGATGAGATTGTTGAATGGCATCACTGACTCAATGGAGCAAACTATCTCCCTTTGAGCAAACTCCAGGAGATAGTGAAGGACAGGGAAGCCTGGCGCACTGCAGTCCATGAGGTCACAAAGAGTTGGACATGACTGAGGAACCAGAGATCAAATTGCCAACATCCTCTGGATCATCGAAAAAGCAAGAGTTCCAGAAAAAGATCTATTTCTACTTTATTGACTATGCCAAAGCCTTTGACTGTGTGGATCACAACAAACTGGAAAATTCTTAAAGAGATACCAGACCACCTTACCTGCCTCATGAGAAATTCATGTACCTAACATCCCAAGTTCATTGACCTAACATTCCAGGTTCCTATGCAATATTGTTCTTTATAGCATCGGACTTTACTTCCATCACCAGTGACATCCACAATTGGGCACTGTTTCCTCTCTGGCTCCATCTCTTCGTTCTTTCTGGAGTTATTTCTCTACTTTCCTCCAGCAGCATACTGGGCACCTGCAGACCTGGGGAGTTCATCTTTCGGTGTCATACCTTTTTGCCTTTTCCTACTGTTCATGGGGTTCTCAAGGCAAGAACACTGAGGGGGTTTGCCATTCCCTTCTTCAGTCGATCACGTTTTGTCAGAACTCTCCACCATGACCTGTCCGTTTTGGGTGGCCCTACATGGCATGGCTCATAGTTTCATTGAGTTAGACAAGGCTGTGGTCCATGTGATCAGTTTAGTTAGTTTTCTGTGATTGTGGTTTTTATCCTGTCTGTCCTCTGATAAGGATAAGAGGCTTATGGAAGCTTCCTGGTGGAAGAGACTGACTGTGGGGGAAACTGGGTCTTGTTCTGATGGGCGGGGCCATGCTCAATAAATCTTTAATCCAATTTTCTGTGAGAGACTTTGTACTTTTGGGCTCCAAAATCACTGCAGATAGTGACTGCAACCTTGAAATTAAAGATCCTTGCTTCTTGAAAGAAAAGCTATGACCAACACAGACAGCATATTAAAACACAGAGACATTACTTTGCTGAAAAAGGTCCATCTAGTCAAATATATGGTTTTTCAGCAGTCATGTATGGATGTGAGAGTTGGACTATAAAGAAAGCTGAGTGCCAAAGAACTGATGCTTTTGAACTGTGGTGTTGGAGAAGACTCTTGAGAGTCCCTTGGACTGCAAGGAAATCCAGCCAGTCCATCCTAAAGGAAATCAGTCCTGAATATTCATTGGAAGGATGATGCTGAAGCTGAAACTCCAAAACTTTGGCCACCTGATGTGAAGAACTGACTCACTGGAAAAGACCCTGATGCTGGGAAAGATTGAAGGCAGGAGGAGAAGGGGATGACAGAGGATGAGATGGTTGGATGGACATGAGTTTGAGGAAGCGCCAGGAGTTGGTGACGGACAGGGAAACCTGGCATGCTGTAGTCCATGGGGTCACAAAGAGTTGGACACGACTGAGTGAACTGAACTGAACTGAACTGGGCTGTAGCCCGCCAGGCTGCTCTGTCCGTGACATTCTCTAGGCAAGAATACTGGAGTGAGTTGTCATTCCCTTCTCTAGGGAACCTTCTTGACCCAGGGATAAAACCTGGGTCTCCTGCATTGCAGGCAGAGTCTTTACTGTCTGAGCCACCAAAGAAGCCTGTTTTACTTCTAGGACTTCCCTGGTGGTTTTACTTCTGGGGCTGCTGCTGCTAAGTTGCTTCAGTCGTGTCCAACTCTGTGCGACCCCATAGACGGCAGCCCACCAGGCTCCCCCATCCCTGGGATTCTCCAGGCAAGAACACTGGAGTGGGTTGCCATTTCCTTTTCCAGTGCGTGAAAGTGAAAAGTGAAAGTGAAGTCACCCAGTCATGTCCGACTCCCAGAGACCTCATGGACTGCAGCCCACCAGGCTCCTCTGTTCATGGGATTTTCCAGGCAAGAGTACTGGAGTGGGGTGCCATTGCCGTCTCCTGGTTTTACTTCTAGAGGAATCCAAATTAAGACAATTTGTTCCAGAAGTGGCCTAAACAGCAGATCCTCATGATGCTGAGTCTGTACCTGGATTTCTCATTTCCTGTACGTCAAGACAGCAGTGAGAACCCTGAAGTAGTGCTAAGTGGAGGGGGCAACAGCCTCTGGTATGCAAACGCACGCACCGAGGCCCCACCGGTACAGGACTGGGAGGAGACACAGGCAGATAGGAGCTGGCGTCTGCCTTAGCTTTCCCTGTGGGATGGGGCTGAAGGACGGGGTGCTGGTAATTGTAAGGACTTTGAGCTTGGCTGGCTTTTATTAACCGATTGGCAGTTTTGAAGAAAGACTGGCTGACAGGCTCAAATCATGCGTACACAGAGGGCATTCTGTGAGTGCTAGAGGCTTCCGTGGCAATGTTGAAAGAGACCTACATCTCCTGCCAGAAAATAAGGCCAGGACTTAATGGGGTGGAGGGGAACATGGTGTGCGGATCTCGAGGGGACGGAACACAAGGAGGAGAGAGGGGAGTATATGGACATGGCTCACTCTCCCAAGATTCGTGAGCTTTCATCTTGGTAAAGGCATTCAATCCAGGCCCTTGCTGTTGGAACCGGGTGCCTGGGAACTCGGACTTGATGTTGACCTATAGGAAATGAAGTGAGGTGCCAGGACTGTGTTGCAATCCTCAGGAACGTGTGAGACAGCTCTAAGAGATGAGAAGGTAAAGCCGGTGACCAGACACCCCACCATCTGCCTACACTCCCAAGCCTGGCCAGATAACGCGCCCTTCCATAAGGAAAGCTGCAAGGAGGAGGCCCTGGAGACCTCAGGTCCCCTGAGGGCTGTGCTCTGTGGGTAGGCAAGGGCAGAAGACACTCCTTTGTGTCTCTGAGGGTGATGAAGTGCTGACATACCCAAAGAGGGGCCACCTAACCGCCAGTGACCGGTGGACATGATCACCATCTCTATGACTGGTGGCAACCGGGGCGTGTTGACAGAGATGACCTCAGGCATGGGCTCAGAAACCACAGCGTTCCGAGAGGGTGAGACAGTTGGGCAGCCAGTGGGGCTCCAGCTTGATGTGTCTCACAAGAGACAAAAAAATCAGTCACTCATGAACAAACGGCTGAGGTCAGCCACCACCATGCGAAGTCACGACTCCCTCATCCAGGCCCCAGCTCTGAGGCGGGAACCGACAGATGGAAGGGAGGATCCCCCCGCGGAAGGGCCCTGTGATGCCACCCAAGTACACATGATAAAAACTCCTTCCCCAGTGGGACTTAGGGCACCTTTGTCCTAAGGAAAGGGCACCCTAGACCCTGTGAGGCCTGTCCAATGCAGTCTGGGCTGACAGTGATACCAGGGCTCCTGAAATGCTGCCATCCCCGCCTTGTTGCTCTTTGGGAGACCACAGGAAAGGGCCACGTCCTTTTCACAACAAGTCAGAGGACCTACCCGATGGCAATGTCACCAGTCATGAGTGTAAATTGGGATGGTTTCCCCAATGGCTCAGAAGTAAAGACTCCGCCTGCAATGCAGGAGATGTGGGTTTGATCGCTGGATTGGGAAGATCCCCTGGAGAAGGGCATGGCAACCCACTCCCGTATTCTTGCCTAGAGAATCCCATGGACAGAGGAGCCTGGTGGGCTACTGTCCACAGGGTCAGAAAGAGTCGGACACAACTGAGTGTGCACTCAACTTACTTAACAACCTCCAGAACCTTCCACCTGAGTTAGAGCCCATGGTTGGGGGAAGGGCCAGATGATTGTCCTGGAGCTACCCACTGCCCACCTCCACCTAAGAGAAATCTGAACAAGCCCACAGTTCCCCCTGAAACTGAAGATTCCTGGTGCCTCTTCCACAAACTCAGTGGACACCCTCACCACATCCGCAGTCAGATCACCTGTGAGCCCTGCCAGAAACAGGCTGATGCGGGGAGACCATTGTTTAACCGAGCACCAGCCCCAGGGGTGGCCGTGGAACGCCAACACCGCCTCTGGCATGTGTGACTCACTAAAAAGCATCAAAAGCAGTCTGTGAGTGGGCGTGACAGCAGGGCACCTTCTTTCTCTTGCTCCAGGGATCTTGTACCTGCCCTGCTCTGTCCCCTGAGACCTTGACTGCCAGGATACTCTCTGAGCTGTCACGACAGTCAAACAACAGCATGTTATTTAGACCTGGGGAGCAGTGACAAGTCTCCGAAGGAAAGCTTAGAAAAGCAGCAAATGGGGGGATTTCTCTGGTGGTCCAGTGGTAGGTCCAGCTTCTAACGCAGGGGACGTGGATTCAGTCCCTGGCCCCCGAAGTAGGGCGCCACAGGGCAAGAAAGCCCATGCCACAGCTAGAGAAGCCCATGTGCTACAAGGAAGACCCTGAGTGCGCAACTAAGACCTAACTCAGCCCAACAAATTTTAAAAAAGTTTTTTAAAGGGGGATAATACGGACAGATGCAGAAGCAAGAGACGTCACCTAAGAGACCGCCTCTAACTGGTGCCTGTCAGAGCCAAAGTCAACAAGGAACATCCACCTCATGGCTCCAAAGTGACCCCTCTCCACGCTGAAGGACCTGAAAGGATCCAGCTTACTAGAGGCAGCTTCCTTAATCTCTGGGCTGTGGCACCACGAATGGGAGTAAGACAATCGAGGAGTGGGGAGAGGAGAAAGAGCGAAAGCTGTCTTCAGAGTTTACTCCCTCCAGATACATATAACGGAAAATCAGCCTTCTGAGCAAATTCCACCCCTTTTAAATAATTAGCACTGGAACCAAATACTGAAGAGTCACAGTTTTATTTCACATGCATTCAGGTGTGGGAGCATCAGTATTTACAAGGCATGAAGTCATAGAACTCACTCAGGAATTCCAAGCAAGTCAAAGCCCACGCTTTTCCGAGCCACCCCCACCATCCCCAACCAATGAACACACTGCATGCCATACTGGAGAAAAAGAAAGCCAGAGTACAAGTAACCCCAGTCCAAGTACATATCAGGTAACTCATACTGTCCAGTACAACAGTTTTAAAGTTATTGATAATGTTTAAGATTATTTCAGTGGTAAATAAGCCTTTCTTTTAAAAAATTAAACATCACATCAGTATTTACATCACCAGGTAATGCGAACATGCCTCAAGTTTCCTAATCCTCAGGGCTAAAAATGATTATATTTGCATTATTAGTGCACACTCCTCAACCTGAATAAAGAAAGAAAAGGAGATCAGTGCTATCACAGTTATGGGTCATGCTGATTATGTGAAGATACTTAAGTTGCTCACTATAATTCGGTTAAGCACCTCTTCACGGACCTCCATCCCTAGCCCCTACACACCCTCTCAACCTACCCCAGAGGCCCCACAGCCTGGAGAATCCCTGACATGAGCTGCTCAGCTCCAGGGTGACAGAGACACAACCCTCCCAGGCTGATAGTACCCCAGGGGTGAGGGAAATGGGATTAAGAGAAGGGGAGAAGACAGGGGTGGGGGGTGTTTCCACTCATGGGCTTTCCCAGATCCCTCAGTTCACAGAACAAGGAGAAAGAGCAGCAGTGTTGCAGACAACTCTGAAACACACTTCCACTGTGCCAGAGCGGGAGTTCTTTCAAACATCGTGCCTCATGGAAGCATCATTACTTCAGACAGGCTGGAGGAGCAAAACCGCCATAGGGAAGGAACAGTGATAACCAATATGGATCTGGAGGAATCTGTGAATGATCTGCTACAGCTTATGTATTTACTCATTTTATTTATTTATGCCTGTCTTATTTCAAACAGATTTTTGTTCAGCCTTCCAAATGACCATGGATAGAAAGAATACATTTCAGTGGAAGAGGAAGGAAAAATGGCAGAATAGAAAAGAAATGAGCACAGTTGAGGATCAGTTCCCTATCCTCCAGGACTCACAGACATTTACAGATTTAATTCTACCCGCTCCTCTCAGAGAAGAGGGAAGTGCACATTTCATTAATTTTAAATAAAATTTAAAAATTAAAAAATATACAATAATTTTTAAAAGTTAAAAACAGACCTAACTTTCCACAGAGGAAAAGAATCAAGTCAATTTGAAATAGTATTTTAACTAAGGATAAAAATATATCTTGAGCTGCATTAAAACAAACAAACCTGCATCCAGTAGATTTCATCCTATTAACATTTCATGACTATTTTGAATTCATAAAATACACAATATGATACATATGTAATTGTATTGCGTTGTTAGGAACCAAAATTTTCAATATAAAATAGAAGCAAATATAAAATCAAAGAAAGGGGGTACTCTTTCTGCCCCCTTCTGATGCCTATGTCAGAAGCTTTCTCTATCTCCTTTATACTTTAATAAAACTTTACTACACATTTTCTGCTATGCTTTACTAACTCTACCGTGTGCTTGTGTGAATGAATGGCACACCCTGCGTGAAACAAGTAAGGAGCTCTGCTCTGCAGTTCCACGGTGATCTCATAGGGCTTATGGCAGAAACCTGTCGGGGCATTATACCGACCTGCCAATGCCAAGAGGCACCCAATGTCTCCTTCGGGAACCGACCAGAAATGGGCAAAGCGTGTGGACCGAACTCTCCTTTCTCGGTCAAACTTTTCGGTCTCTTTGACCATTTCATAACTCCTTGGGAATAAAACTTTACTACACACACACACACAAAAAAAAAAAAATCAAAGAAAGTTAATTAAAAATCCTATAACCAGAAAATCTCTTACCTTCCACTCAATTTTGCTACGAACATAAAACTGCGTTTTCCTTTTTATAAAAAAAAAATTTATTTCCCAGCAGTAGCCACAGAAACAGCTTAGAAATGACAATAGCCGGTAGCACTTAGCTCATCTAGTCCCTTAAATTATAGTCTCTAAATATTTCCCATTAAAAGAACCCAGGGCTCCTTAAGAAATTACTTAATCCAAGTCTGGGTAGAATATATACAAAATAGCCCTAAACCAATCAATAACTATTATCAACAACAAAATTACATACAAGCCAATTTGAAAGGGCTCCTACTGGCTGAACATGGGCTATTTTGAGCAGCAAAAGATTTAAGATTTCACTGGATTGAAACACTTCAGACATGTAAAAATAGCCAAATTCAGCATACTCCCTCTCACACAAAAGAAAAGCGTTTTGTTCATCCTCGAAGTTTGCTGGGGTATCAGTTCATTATCCTGAAAACTGAAGACTGAAGGGGAAGAATCAGCATCTCTCTCGCCTTTGCTACAGACTTTTTCAGAATAACCAAAAAACTGATGAAGAGAATTCTTTGTAGACAAACCATAGCTAGTAAATACAGAAGAAATGATGTGATTAAAAATCCTCATTTTGGGGGCTGATGGCCGAATTATACCTCTTTTTGGTCACACTGTGTGGCTTGTGGGATCTTAGTTCCCCAATCACAGATTGAACCTGGGCTCTGGAGCAAGAGCTCAGAGTCTTAACCACTGGACTGCCAGGGAATTCCCAGGATTATATTTCTAAGTGCCACAAAAATGCCTTCAAAATACAAAACTGAGGTAAAAGAAGCTTCCATTGTCTCTTGAATACATTAAAGCCAACTAATTATTCCTAGAAAGCCTACTTGGTATTCTGGCCTACTAAATTCTGTATTAAATGTATCAAACTTAAAAAATCACCATTTTACAGTCCCTATTAGACTAATGACTTCAGGCAACAATCATCAATGATTCCTGAAACCTTAGATGAAAAGATGATGTGCAACTTTCTGGTGGTGGGGCCAAGCTGACAACACCTGATCAACCTCAGCCTCACCGAAAACAGTGGCGTCTTCCTACCAAAAAGGGCAAAAGTTGAACGTGAATCTGTCCAGCTTGTAGCTCTAACTTTAATAGATGTCCATCTCTATCTGTTTACAGAAAATATGAAGGATAGTACATGTCAAACACCACCACAAATCCAAAATGTAGGAAATACCAAGATATAAATCCAGGTAATTTGAATAAATAAATGACACAAAATAAGAAGAGAAGATATCTTAAAGACTTAGAGAGACTTATGAAATATATTATATATAGACCTTTTTTTTTTACCTCCTGATTCAAACAAAAGAATTATAAAGTGACACAATTCCTCAAGAAATCAAAGGGAAAAACTAAACCTCAAGCTAACAGAAGGGAAGAAATACTGCAAATTAATGTAGGAATAAGTGGCTCAGGCAGTAAAGAATCTGCCTGCAAAGCAGAAGACCCAGGTTCGATCCCTGGGTCAAGAAGATCCCCTGGAGAAGGAAATGGCAACCCACTGCAGTATTCTTGCCTGGAGAATTTCAAGGACAGGGGAGCCTGGCAGGCTACAGTTCATTGGGTCGCAAAGAGTCAGACACAACTGAGCAACTAACACTTTCACTTTTTAAGTGAAATAGAGAATAGAAAAAAAAAATCAATGAAAGTAAGAGTTCATCTTTTAAAAAGATCAACAAAATGGACAAATCTTTAGCTAGATTAAGAAAAAAGAGATAAAACTCAAAATTAGAAATGAAAGAAAAAATACTACAACGGATGCTACAGAAATCAAAAGGATTACGAGACTATTATGAACAACTGTATGGCTATAAATTGTGTAACAATACAACCTACCAAGAAACATACAACCTACATAGACCGAATCAGGAAGAAATAAAAAATGTGAACAGACCAATAACTAGTAAAGAGACTGAATCAGTATAGAAAATCTAAAGAAAAACCAAGAACCTGATGCTCTGAAAGTGAAAGTCAATCAATTGTGTCCAACTCTTTGTGACCCCATGAACTATACAGTCCATGGAATTCTCCAGACCAGAATACTGGAGTGGGTAGCCTTTCCCTTCTCCAGGGGAATCTTCCCAACCCAGGAATCGAACCCGGGTCTCTTGCATTGCAGGCAGATTCTTTACCAGCTGAGCCACAAGGGAAACCGAGGAATACTAGAATGGGGAGCCTATCCCTTCTCCAGTGGATCTTCCTGACCCAGGAAATGAACTGGGATCTCCTGCATTGCAGGTGGATTCTTTACCAACTGAGCTAGGGAATTCTACCAAACATTTAAAGAATAATAATGCCAATCCTCCCGAAACTATTCAAAAAATTAAAGAGGAGGGAACACTTTTATTTTATTTTTATTTTTTATTTTTTGGAGGGAACACTTTTAAATTCACCCTATGAGAACAGCATAATCCTGATATCAATGCTAGATAGGACATAACAGAAAAAAGAAAACTACAGGCCAATATCCATATCCTTGGTTAATACTGATGCAAAAATCCTCAGCAAATATCAGCAAACTAAATTCAGCAACTCTTTTTCTTTCTCTTTGGCTGCACCACTTGGCTTGTGGGATCTCAGTTGCCTGATAAGGGGTTGAACTGGCACCCTCAGAAGTGAAACTGCCAAGTCCTAATTACTAGACTGCGAGGGGTTTCCCTTAGCAACTCTTTATATCAGTATATCATGACCAAATGGGACTCAGAACACAAGAGTGATTCAACATATGAAAATCAATGGGTTGCACCACATTAACAGGTTGAAGAACAAAAACATGATTGCTTCAGTTGAGGCAAAAATCTATTTAGCAAGATTCTATACCTTTTCATGGAGAAGGAAATGGCAACCCACTCCAGTGTTCTTGCCTGGAGAATCCCAGGGACAGGGGAGCCTGGTGGGCTGCTGTCTATGGGGTCGCACAGAGTCGGACACGACTGAAGCGACTTAGCAGCAGCAGCAGCATACCTTTTCATGATAAAACACTTAAACTATGCTGCTGCTGCTAAGTCGCTTCAGTCGTGTCTGACTCTTTGTGACCCCATAGACGGCAGCCCACCAGGCTCCCCCGTCCCGGGATTCTCCAGGCAAGAACATTGGAGTGGGTTGCCATTTCCTTCTCCAATGCAGGAAAGTGAAAAGTGAAAGTGAAGTCGCTCAGTCGTGTCTGACTCTTTGCGACCCCAAGGACTGCAGCCTACCAGGCTCCTCCGTCCATGGGATTTTCCAGGCAAGAGTCCTAGAGTGGGGTGCCATTGCCTTCTCTATTAAACTATGAATAGAAGAAAATTACCTCAATACAACAAAGGCCATATATGAAAATCAACAGCTAACATCATTCTCAATATGAAAGACTGCAAGTTTTTCTTTCACAATCAGGATGCACATTCTCACCACTTCTAGTCAAGATACTAATGGAAGTCCTAGCCAGAGCAAGGCAAGAAAAAGAAAAAAAAAAAAGACATTCAATTGGAAAGGGAAAAGTAAAATTATCTCTGTTCACAGATGACATGATCTTACATGTAGAACACCCTAAAGAGTCTCCCCCAACCCCCATACACAAACAATTATTAGAACTAATAAATGAATTCAACAAAGTTGCAGGATATAAAATCAACATACAAGAATCAGCTGCATTTCTATTCATTGACAAGAACAATCCAAAAAGGAAAGTAAGCAATTCCAATCAAAATGGGATCAAAAAGAATAAAATGCTTGGGAATAAACCTAACAAAGGAGGTGAAAGACTCATACACTGAAAACTACAAAACATTACTGAGATTTACACAGACTCACATAAAGGGAAAGACATCCCGTGTTAATGGGTCAGGAGACTTAGTACTGTTAAAATGTCCGTATTACCCAATGTGCTCTACGGAGTCAGCGTAATCTCTGTCAAAACATCAACAGCATTCTTTGCAGAAATGGAAAAATTCATCCTCAAGTTCATATGGAATTTCAAGGAGCCCCAAATTGCTAAAACAATTTTGGAAAAGAAGAACACTGGAAGACTCATACTTGCTGATTTCGAAAGATATTACAAAAGTATAATAATAAAAACAATGAGTTACTGATATAAAGACAGACAAATAGACAACTGGAATAGAATAGAGGGGCGTGAAATAAACTGTCATGTATATGCTCACCTGGTCATCAACAAGGGAGCCCAGACTACCCTGGGGAAAGGACAATCTCTTAAACGAAGTTTTGGGGAAACTGGATATCCACAAGCAGAAGAATAAAATTGGATCCTTACTTTACGCCATATACAAAAATAACTCAAAACAGATGAAATACCTAAACATAAAACCTAACAATTAAAACTCCTCAAAAAAAAAAAACATAAAACCATGGGGGAAACTTTATGATATTGGGATTGGCAGTGACTGCTTGAATATGATACCATAGCATAGGCGACAAAATCAAAATAGACAAATAGAATACAGAACTTAAAACCTTTTTCACATCAAGGGATACAATCAATACAGTTAAAAGTGAGTTTATGGGAGATAATACTTGAAAATCATATATCTGGGAAGCGGTTTATATCCAGAATATATAAAGGCCTGCAACTCAAAAACAAACAAACAAAAAAATCAAATACTATGACTTACAGTGGGCAAAAGACCTGAATAGACATTTCTCTAAAGATGCTATGCAAATAGCCAACAAGCATATGAAAACATGCTCAACATTACGAGTCATCAGAGAAATGCAAATCAACACCCACAGTGAGTTTGCATGTCACACTACCATCAGAAACAAACACAGATGATACATTTGGGTGAGGATGCAGAGGAACGGGAACACCGTACTGCTGGTGGGACTGCCAAGTGGGCCAGCTGCCATGGAAAGCGGGATGGAACTTCTTCAAAACGTGAAAAATAGGACTACTACATGACCCAGCAATGCCATTTCTGGGTATATATCCAAAAGAAGAGAGAGCAGGGTCTCAAAGAGACATCTGCACACCCATGTTCAAGTAGCACTCTTCACAACAGGCAAGGGGTGAGAGTGATCCAGCTGTCCACAAGTAAACAAAATGTGGTAGATACATTGCAACATTATTCCGCCTTAGGAAGCAAGTCTTGGCACATGCTACAATATGGATGCACCCTGAGGACATTATGCCAAGTGAAACAAAAGACAAATAATGTATCATTCTGCTTATAGGAGGTACCCAGAGTAGTCAAATTCATAGAAACAGAATGTGAAGCGGGAGTTACCCGGAGCTGGGGGCGGGTAGGGGCATTGTTGTTTAATGGGTACAGAGTGTTAGATCTGCAGATGAAAAAGCTCTGAAGAGCTGTTGTACATCGATGTGAATATACTTAACACCACTGAACTGTACACTTAAAAAATCACTAAGATGATAAACTTTATCTTACGTGTTTTTTTAAATCACACACACAAAAGACAATTGAAATGATCAGAAAAAACCTGAAAACTAATCCTTATCCAGTTAACTGCATTTGAATCCTATACTTACCTATAATAGATATAGCTACTTAATCCTCAGATAGTGGGAAAAAACACTCTTATTAAGAGGTAGAAGACCTATTATAGCTTCTAGCCCCAAGTCTCCTAACTATTAGACAATATTCAAGAATTACTATGAATTTCATCAGATATAACAGCATTATGGATATGCTTTTTAAAAATTGATTCATACTGAAGTATTTTAGGGCGAAATCACATTTTCTAAGATTTGTCTTAATATACTCCGGACAAAAACAAAGAGTGTGGGGCTGGGGTAGATGAGAAAGAACAGGGGAATAGTCACAAGTGTTGAAGCTGGGTGATGGGCACATAGAAACTCAGTTGCTGTTTTCTCTACTTTATACTTTCAAATTTTCCCAGTAAAAGACTTTAAAAAGAATAAACAAAATAAGAGGGGAAACGGATAGTTGGATGGATGGATGTTTGGAATAAACAGCAGTAGGATAAATGTACTGAGATTTTCCAACAATAGCATCATACTACACATGCTACTGTTAATTTTTAGAAAGTTTTTTGTTTAACTTGCATTTAACAGATATATTAAAAAAAAAAAAAAACTAGAATGAAATTGAAAGCCTTTTCAAGCTTCAAGTAAATGTTTCTCACCACCTCCCCTGGCCTCCCCTGGCAATAAATAAATCAAAGAAGGTAAATGAGCAAAGAACGGGGGAACATAGGCACCCGGGGGCCGTGGAGAGAGGCCACACATGCCTCTCCACAGATCATATCTGAACAGAAATGGAGAAATTTCTGCTCGGAAAGCTTCCCCCATAAAATCAAGGAACACAAACCAAGCGTGAGAAGGTGTTGCTGACTATTCCTTGGGCACAGAAGACGGACCTGTCCTGTTTCTGTTAAGACAGGAATCAGTCAACCAAGGACCTCAGAATAAGGATGCCAGGGCACAGGACCAAAAAGTACCGGCACTCAAGGGGAAGAGAAGAGACAAAGCTGCAAGATGAAAAACAGGACTGACGCAAGTAAATTCCAGCCAGCTCAGGCACTGGAAGGAAAGATCCCCAGTTAAGAAACCAATGGAATAATACTTGTTGGAGCAGGAGAGACGCACACGGCCTGTTGCATCGTAAGACGGAAGACAAATGGCACAACTAACACAGACTGGGGGATCCAAACCCGGGAGTCAGAGAGCCAGGGACCCCAACTGGGGTCAGGCACGAGGGGGTGAGAGGCTTTGGAGGAGCGGCCTTTCTGAGACAGGGAGAGGCGGGGAGCTTGAGTGGTGCCACGGAGAGGGGAGTCAGAGAACTTGAGCTGAGCTGGGCACTGCCCAGGGCAAAGCACTTCCCCCTCCCACGACCCCACCATCTGCAAAATGTGTTCAAAGAAAGGCTCTCCAGGGTCCCTTTCTTGGTTGTAGATAAGTTCTACTCCAAACATACTCCTGACTGTAAGAACGATTAAACACAAGAGGGTAAATAGTAAGGAAACCACTAAAATCTCCATGCAAAGATGCATTTTAAACTTGGCTGCCTGGAAACAAGGGAGGTGGTCTCCAGGATCCCCCAAGGTTCCACTGACCAAGAACAGAGGCAACTCACACTTGCCTGGGAAAATGGAGAAATGCCCTGGCCAGGCCCTGCCTCCCTCCCAACAGGGAGACAAAAAACAGGCAGAGAGGCAGAGGAAAGCAATGCCAGCAGTTGCTGCTCTGACAAACCACTGGGCATGGTACCCACTCCCATTCCCTAGGAGTGGCTGCTCCACCGTTCTCTGGGCACCTGGTACCAACAGTATCACTGCACACCCCATGGGATGTTTTAAAATTGGCAACATCAAGTGCTTCCTTGTGACTGAGCCCTGGCAACTGCTGCACCACGTGTTTTTTTGTTTTTGTTTTTTGCACCACGTTTTAATACCCTCCCCTCAAAACAATCTTGAGGTACATACAGTAATTATCCCCATCTCAGGGTGAAGGAAACTGAGGCTCAGTGACGTCAAGTTTGCCCAATGCTGCCTGACAAGTGAGCAGGAAGGTGAGGAGCCCCACCCCACCCCGGTCAGAGGTCACAGAAAGATTCCCAGTGAGGCCTTTTTTATTAGGATTTATTGCTAGCCCGGGGTCACAAGGTCCCCTGCCTCTGGCACAGAGGCCAGCCAGTGGGGTCAGGGCTGCTCCTGACTTATTGACCCCTGCCTCTTTTTCTGTGGATCCAGCACAGAGATGGCCATCTGGTTCCATGACCAGAGCGCAAGGATAACTCTGATGGGGTCAGCTGGCGAGGAAGGATAGACCAGCATCCCAAAGGCAGGATCCCCAGGGAGGAAAGGCCCCTGCCACTCCCCATGCAAGCCTCAACCTCCCCATTGGGAGGGCGCGAACCTCCATTTCTAACCCCAACCTGGGGTGGAGGGTGTGGTCTTCAGTTTCCTGGCTGCCCCTCCCGTGTAATAGTTGCCCTACATTGAAACTGTCTAACCCCCCTTCAGGGCCCATGTAGTTATGATGAACTGAAATCAGCCTCAAAGAGAGCACTTGGAAAGGACATCAGGTTCCAGGCCCTTCTCGTTACATTGTTACTTGTGTTTGAACCCTGTTCTCACCTGTAAGGATACAGGCAGTGGGAAGAATACTTCTGTTGGGAGGCAGAAACCTGGCTCTCAGCCCGGAATCTCCCACGACCCCTGCAGGGTTGCCAGTGCCCTAACTTCCCTTTGCCTTAGTGTCCTCATCTCTCAGCAAGGGCGAGTTGCCTGTCCCTAATCACCCCATCCAAGTGTTGTAATACAAATGGAGTCAAGGTTGGCAAACACCCTCTGAATTCTAGGCAGCAGCACCATGACCCCATCTCGCAGTGCTCACATCCTTCCACTCCACCCCCAAGCCCAAAGGTCCAGCAGCCAGTTAGACAGCATCAACCAAGGCCCAGAGGAACAGGAGGAAGCCTGTATTCCGGACGGTTTGGCTGATGCTCTCTAGTCACCAGTAAAGGTGACTCTGATAGAACCCAGGGGGAAAAGTAAACCCTCTTCTCCAGCAGCCAGAGGGGCCTCCATCTTGCCTGCTCTCCCAGATTACCTAGCCCCACTGCCCCTTCCCCAGAAAGCTCAGGATCACTGATTTCTGGAAACTGCTTAAGTCCAAAAGACTTTCAGAACACGAAGAATCCCTTCCCTATTCCACTTGCCAGGGACATCCCTATTCAGCAACCCCTGTTTTCAGGGCATCCTTGTGAGTTCTGCAGAGGAGGAGGGCTTACTCCACATCATTTGGAAAACAGATGTCCGTCCTTACACGTTATTTAGTGGCCTCACAAATGCGTATGAAAAAGCAGGTGGTCATCTGCAGAGTTAACCTCCCTGGACTTGCCAGGTAGCCCCAGCACAGATCACAGTGCCAGCCAGTCTTGTGACAAGTGTGGGTTGGCAGGGGAGGCTGGGGGGAGGGGTAGATGGACGGCCTGCTCTGCAGAGGGATGGGGACAGAGGACAAGGGCGATGAGGAGGCAAGCGCTTGGGGGGCAGACAGGGGTGGGGTCAGGGAGCCGCCTGCAGGATGAGCTGGGTAATTTCTGCCCTGCTGCCCAGACGCATGGGTATCCCATAATAGGCCGTGCCTGGGCTCACATATACAAATGTAGTCTCGGCCACCTGGTAGAGACCAGCAAAGAAGGGGTTCAGGAGATAGGCTGCCACGTTCAAGGGGAAGATCTGCCCAGCATGTGTGTGCCCAGAAAGGATCAGGTTAATATCTGGCCGGGCCTGGAGGGCTCTCTTAGCAGCCAGGGGCTGGTGAGCTAGCAGGATGGTGGGGTGGTCTGGGCTGCAGCCCTCCAGGGCCTTCTCCAGGTCCATGCCATGGCCAGTGTAGTGCAGGATGTTTGCTTCGATGTCATCCACCCCAGCCAGGCAGATCCAGTCGTCGTCCTCACGGTGGGCCCCGGTAGCAGAAATCCTCACGTTCTCATTGTGGAGGGGCTGAACGTTCAGGGACATCAGCAGCGCAAACCAGTTGCTGACATCCGACGTGTAGTACTCATGATTGCCCGTGACGAAGTAGGTGCCCAGGCGTGAACGCAGCTGGCCCAGAGGAGCCACGGCCGTGCGCAGGACAGAGGCTTCAGAATCGCACAGGTCGCCCACGATCACCGTGATGTCCGGCTCCAGCGTGTTCACCATCCTTACGAACATGTCCATCTTGGTCCTGCCCACCGTGGGACCCAGGTGGATGTCCGAGAGGAGCACGATCTTGAGGCTGTTCATGGAGGGGGGCAGCCGATGCACGGGCACCTCCACAGTGGTCACTGCTGGTGGCTGGGCGGCGTTCAGCAGCCCCACCACGCTGAGCACAGTGGTTACCATCACTGCCAGTGCCGGCCGGAGGGCCAGCTTCCTGGTCTTGTCAAGGCTGCCCACCGCCCTGCCGGCACGCCAGGCCAGGAGCTGGTAGGCCTGCTCCATGCCGCTGAGGACACAGAGGAAGCAGAGCATGATGACATACGCCCCGAGGCAGGTGTAGGCAACCAGGGAAAAGAGATAGGGCTCCTCGGCCACTAGAAAGATCATGGTGAAGAAGCTGGAATGCGCTAGGGCCAGGAAGGCAGCGACGACCATCTTCCAGAGCTGGAAGCAGGCTGACTCTGCAGCCGGGGAATGCCTGAGATTGCTGACGGTGCTACGCCAGATGTAGATGGAGCCGAGCAGCATGAGCGAGTTGACAAACAGGGCGAGCTGCAGGCGGAACAGGCATCGCCAGGCCCTGAACTCCAAGCTCTCCGCCAGGTAGGACCGGGAGACAATCATGGACACGAAGACAGTGCCGGCAGCCAGGGCGGCCTTTGCGCCCAGGGACAGCTGCCTGAAGATCGCCATTGCCTCAGCTCCTAAGAGGATACCCCGCCAGCTCTGTGCGGGTGAGCTCTGGAAGGTGAGTTCCTTAGATAGGACAGTGGCCAAGGACAGGTTTCCAGGTCAGCTCCTCCTGCAACCAGGAACCGGCGTCAGCTTTGTGGGATATGAGAGCTTTCTTGTCCCCTGTCAAAACCTGAAGGCCACTTACATCTGCCCAACCAGCCTTGAACCCAAGCCACTCAAGTACCAGTCAGCTGCACACTATATCAGTGAACTACAAATACATCTTGTAACAGGATGGGCAGTGTCACTTTCTTACAGTTCTCTGCATCTTTCAAGTATTTCCACAACATGTATATGAACTTTTATAATAAGAAAAACATTATTCTAAATCAGTGGTTCTCAAAGTGTGGTCCAGGGAGACCCTTTGGCTGTTGGGGTTGGGGGGGAAGGAGGGGGGTGTCCCCTGACTGTTTTCAAAAACAGTACTAAGCCATAACCATTCTCTCATGAGTGTACAGTGAAGTTTCCAGAGGTTACATGACATGTGATATGGCAAAACTGAATGCAGAAGTAGCTACGAGCATTCAACAGTCCTCTATTAAGACAGACATGAATGGATACAAGTATACATATGGCTGAGTCCCTTTGCTGTCCACCTGAAACTACCACAACATTGTTAATCAGCTATCCTCAATACAAAATAAAAAATTTAAAGTTTGAAGAAAACAAAGTCTAATATCAAAAAAAAAAAAAAACACATGAGAGATTTGCAAAATGTACAATGTCACTTTGTGCCCTAAAAACTGGAGAGAACAACTTATTTAAAAAATATATATATATATTGTTTATTAACATATAGTTTTAAATGTTCTAACTTCTAGGACAGTCACAGTTTGAGAACCGCTGTTCTAAAGTGTAAACCAGGAAGCCATGGAAAGCTAGTCTGCTGGTATTTTTTTTCAGCTGTAGGCCAAGAAGGGAACTGAGGCAACTGACATAAAGATTCCTGGGGTGGAGCCAGTCTCCTTGTTGGTTCTCATAGCTGGCTGGCTCCCAGACAAAAAACTGCAAGGGAACTACAGACCTGGATAGACAAAGGTTAGCAAATATTCATTTGAGGTGACCTTTTCCCAATAAGACCCAAAACGAAAATATTTTCAGCAGTTGTTTTCCAAGTAAAATTCTCAACCTTGCTTTTAGATAAATGTAGGCCTTTTTTTCTTTTTTCTGCTCTAGGCACTTTATAAAAAGCCTCTTATCAGAAGGTGTAATTTGCAAGCCAAGTTCACCAGCTTCTACTTATAAAACAAGCCCCAGACTCAGCCCACCGGAACTCTGGAGGAACCAAAATTAGTTCCCAGAAAGTGTAGAGAGAAAGGCGCCCGTTTCAAGTCCCCACTCTCACCTCCCAGCTCAGATCTCCCCACCCCCACCTTTCCAAGGCCAGGATGCTGACCTGTACAGGAGCGATCCCGAGTTCCCTAGGCCCCTACCTTAGCTCTGCCGGGTAGACTGAGGCTGTCCTTCTCCCGCAATCGTGCACGACTCTCCCCCCAGCTCCCCGCCTCCCGCGTCCCCGCCCCAGCACACACCTCGCCCGGCCAGACCTCCCTCCAGCAACGCTGGCGGCCACCTGCAGCCTGCCCCTCGCCCACCGTCAAACGCTGAAGCTCTGAAAAATCCAAGCCTTAAAAGTAGGCGGAGGGAAGTAGCGAGACGGGCAAGAGACGTCCTCAAAGAGAACACCCCGAAGGTAATTGATCCAATGTTCCCATTGCTGGGGCCTCTCGTGACCCCACTATTCTCCTTCCGGAGCGCTCCACAGAGCGCAGGCAAGAGAGGAGCGCCAAGCCCGAGCCTCCGGCGCCCTGCAAGAACGCACGCTACTCAGAATCCCACTCCCGGAAACCCGCAAAGCTGGAAAGCACCTCATCTCAGCCTTTGGTTGCATCGATAAGGAAGTGGCTTTCGGCGACAGAGGCGGCAGGAGCGGAACTCACAAGCGACAGAGCTACTGGTAAGGACGAGCGCCCCGCCCGGCCCGCCTCCGACGGGAGGGCCGGCCCACTGCCTGAGCTTCCCCGGTAGCCGGGCGGGCCCGGGCGTGCCTCGGGGGTCCCGGGACCTCCGCCCTGTGGGGACCCAGGTGGCCGCAGCCCCAGCCCGGTTCCCCGCCAGCGTTTTCCCGATTCATCATTTGTGCGCGGGGGTCCTGTGGACTTACGTGCAAACCACGCGCAGAGCCCAGCAGCAGCGGCACCAGCAGCAGAGCGAGGAGGCGAACGACCCCCGGCATGTCCACTGTCGGGCCTCCCGGCTCTGCAGTCAGCCGGGGCAGCCGTTCGGTGTCACTTGACCGAGGACCGGGGGCCTGGTCCCGCCCCACGCCGCCTCCGCCCCGCGCCCCGCCCCGCCGCCGCAGCCGCGGAGCCCGGAGCCAGGGTAGCCGAGAGCCTGGGGCCACACGCGGCCGCGTGACTGCAGGGCAGTGTTATCTGACCTCGGCGGGCCTCCGCCTGAGGGAGGAACCTTTTGCAAAGACTCAGGAGTACTCGCTGTCAGCGGCTTGATAACGCACCTCCGGTTTGGACTTTAACAAGGGTCTCCTTGCTCCCCGGCTTCCTGGACACGACAGAAACGGAGCAGTTAAACCTAAGTGACTAGATGGATCCTCAGCTTTTCATAGGGGCAGTCTGGAAAACAACCAGGGGTCCGCCAAGTGTGGTCCCTGATCCAATCTTCTATCTGGTACGTGTTAGAATGGGAAATAACGAGTCCTCACCCAAGAGATAACCCTAGGAATAGGGTCCAGAAATCTATTTGTACCCCTCCAGGTCATTCTGACAGCACGCAAAGCTTGAGAACCATTCTTCCAGGTTACTGATACATTAAGAGATGTGGTTCAACTGTGGCAAAATCTTCAGGAATTCCAGGCAACCCTCAAGGCACCCGGGTCTGCGGAATTTTTATTTCATGCTGGGTTTTGAGAGATAGAAGTCCCAACAGCTCCCATCTTTCAGTTTTGCACTTAAGCCACTCAACATCCCTGTGATGCAAGCAGATCTGTCAAGTGGCTGTGCAATATCTAGTATGATCTCTTTTCTACACTTGGGGAAAGGGAGACTCTACTGTGAGTTACCAGTTAACTGTGAGCAGCAGTCCAGGACTGCTGCTGCTGCGGCCAAGTCGCTTCAGTTGTGTCCAGGACTGCTGGTTACCCCTAGATCTGAACCTAAAGTTGTCTTTTCCTACCTGGTTGCCAAAACTCTCTGCAAATCCCCCCTTTGCATCACTGTACTTTAATCAACTTTAATCAAAACTGAGTCTCAGAGGAAGGTGCCTTTAGGGAAATCGCTTTCAAATATATATATGTATGTATATTTTCCAGCTTTATTGAGTTACGATTAACATTCTACTGTTGTGGAATCCGGAATCACAAAACACGACGATGTGGAGTACCGTTTATTACTGCCAGCAGGTCCCAGGGAATCAGTTCTCAACAAGGACTTCGATGGTTCCCAGAGGCCGGGTTTTATAACCATCCCCACCCCCAACCCCCACCACGTGAGTGGTTACATGTTAGCAACCTCTTTGTTGTATAGGACTGAGTTTTACAACAAGTAGGTGCTAGGAGAACAAACAATTAAGGTTAAATGTGGGGAACAATGCTTATACATCAAGGGGGGATATCTCTATGGTTAATCTAACAGGGGCAGCCTGACCTCAACTAGTCTCCGTTTGCCATCTGTATGGAGCGAAGTCTCCAGGATACCTGGTTTTTATTAGCAATGGTCTTCTCATTCTTGGGCAGGGTTCAGGCCCAGTTATTTACATCCTGTCTTTAAGACAGATGACAGGCTTTAAAATGGAGTCTCTCCTTCTTTCCTCACACTGGCCCCAACACTACAAAAATCACTCATGTTAAATGTATTAACTTGCTAATGGTTTAGTCGCTAAGTCGTGTCCGAGTCTTTGTGACAGCAGGGACTGTAGCCCACCAGGCTTCTCTGTCCATGGGATTTCCCAGGCAAGGAAACTGGACCGGGTTGCCATTTCCCTCTCCAGGGAATCTTCCCCACCCAGGGATGGAACCCAAACCTCCTACATTGCAGGCAGATTCTTTAACACTGAGCCCACTGCTGCTACTGCTGCTAAGTCGCTTCAGTTGTGTCCGACTCTGTGCAACCCCATAGATGGCAGCCCACCAGGCTCCCCCATCCCTGGGATTCTCCAGGCAAGAATACTAGAGTGGGTTGTCATTTCCTTCTCCGAGCCACTAGGGAAGCCCATATTGTTAACTTGAGACTTGAGGTTAACAATAACAGTATAGGGTTAGTGAATTCCCTGGTGGTCCCAGGATTCGATCCCTGGTAGGGGAACTAAGACCCCACAAGCCAAACTGCGAGCACCCCCCCCCCACCAAAATTACGGTTTATTGATAGACTCCTTGACTAAACTTTAATTAGGCTTCTCTGACTAGAGACTCTTCTAGACTCTTCTAGACCTGGATCTTGGCCTTCTGTGCCTGACCTGTCCTTGCCTGCCCAGAATTGTCCAGTCTTAGCAAATTAGCAAAAAAAAAAAAAAAATTCTTAGCAAAGAATCCTGCTAAATCAGTTTGGGAATAATCCCCCAGTTCTTGGTATCTGATCAAGTTCCTCATCCCCACCCCACCTCTCTTGACATCTAACTCTTTGACCTACCCTTCCTGGAGAAGGAAATGGCAACCCACTCCAGTATTCTTGCCTGGAGAATCCCATGGACGGAGGAGCCTGGTGGGCTACAGTCTACAGGGTCGCAAAGAGTTGGACACGACTGAGCGACTTCACTAGCAAAAATCCCTTGAGACCTCCTCTTACAATTTTCCACCCACAAGCCCCTAACTCTGCTGGCTATAAATCCTCAGCTCTCTTTGCTGTAGTTAGAATTGAGACCCATCCCTCTCCACCTGTGGCAGTAGAATTGACTGTTATGACAAAAATCTTGAAGAAAATCTTCCTTACCACTTTAGCAAGTATACAATTTTTTTTCTTTAGCACTATTTTTTTTACAATTTGCAGACCTTTTTCAAGCTTAGTCTGGTTTTTAACAATGAGAGTGATGGTTATCAAAGACAAAATTAGTGGTTACAGGTAGTAACCACTGGTAGTCCAGTGGCTAAGACTCTGAGCTTCCAATGCAGGGGGCCAGGGTTCGATCCCGGGTCAGGGAACTAGTTCCCACAGCAGTACATGCTGCAACTAAGAGCTTACATGCCACAACTAAAACCCAGCACAGCCAAATAAATAAATAAAGTAGTAATAATAAAGAATAATAATTACTTATGAGAGTGAGGGCCTGAAATGGGGGGAAGGGCCCCCCAGATTTTGTTTCTTGAACTAGAGAGTGGTTACAGGAGTACTCGCCACCTAGTCATTCATTTGTTTTGTGTCACTTCCTGTATCTTTTTTTTTTTTTTGACCTCGCCTCACGGCATGTGGGGTCTTAGTTCCCCAATGAGGGATTGAACCCATGCCCCCTGCAGTGGAAACACAGAGTCCTAACTACTGGACTGCTAGGGAATTCCCTGTAATTGTTTTTAAAATTAGTTTAAAAGTTATTTTGGGGGCTTCCCTGGTGGCTCAGTGGTAACAAATCCACCTGATAATAGAGGAGACATGGGTTTAATCCCTTTTCTGGGAAGAGTGCACATGCTGCAGAGCAATAAGCCTGTGCACAGCATCTGAGCCCATGTTGTAGGACCTGCGTGCTGCAAGTACTGGAGCTCGTGTGCCTAACGCCTGTGCTCCGCAACAAGAGTAGCCACTGTAATGGTAAGCCCGTGAACCGCAACTACAGAGTAGCCCCGACTCTCTGCAGCTAGAGAAAGCCCACCCAGCAACGAAGACCCAGCACATAAAGAAACCTAAAAAAAAAAAAAAAAGATGAGGGGGATTTCCCTGGCAGTCCAGTGGTAGAACTCCATACTTTCACTGCAGGGGGGGAGGGTTCAATCCTTCGTCTGGTCTAAGAACTAAGACCCCACAAGCCTTGAGGCATGGGCAGAAAAAAAAGATATGAGATTCAAATGTTAGCATCCATGAATAAGGTTGTATTAGACTACCACCCCTCTGACCCACTATGTCCTGCATGTGACTGCTTTGGGATTACAATGGCAGTTGAGCAGCTGAAACAGAGACTTTGCTGTTGTTGGTGTTCAGTCCCTAAGTTGTGTCTGACTCTTTGCAATGCCATAGACTGAGCACGTTAGACTCCTCTGTCCTCCACTATCTACCGGAATCTGCTCAAGTTCATGGCCACTGAGTCAGGGATGCTATCCAGCCATCTCATCCTCTGCCTTCCTCGTCTCCTTTTGCCTTCAGTCTTTCCTAGGATCAGAGTCTTTTCCAGTGAATCAACTTTTGCATCAGGTGCCCAAAGTACTGGAGTTTCAGCTTCAGCATCTATCCTTCCAATGAATATTCAGAGTTAATTTTCTTAAGGACTGACTGGCTTGATCTCCCTACCGTCCAAGGGACTCTCAAGAGTCTTCTTCGGCACTCAGCTTTCTTGATGGTCCAACTCTCACATCCATACATGACTATTAGAAAAAACATAGCTTTGTACGGACTTTTGTTGGCAAAGTGATGTCTCTGCATTTTAATTCGCTGGCTAGGTTTGTCATAGCTTTCCTTTATGAGCCACAAAACCTAAAATGGATCGTATCTGACCCTTTACAGTAGAAGCTTTCCCAGAGAGTATAGATAGAAGTTTGTTTCTGAGATTTTAGCGCCAGACTCTGTGTTATAGTTGAACTGGAAGTGATAATAGCTGTGGTTGTGCTAAAGGCTTTACCAGCAGTGAGTCAGTCTGCATCACACCTAGTTTCATGTTATTATCCACATTTCACGAATGAGGGAACCGAGTCACAGAGGAGGTGCCTGTCAGTAGCCACAGAGCCAGGAAGTGATAGGACCTCTAGTTTCATTGCCTGACTTTAAACCTCAAGTTTTTTATCTTTATTTTTGTATTGAGGTATGGTTGATTTACAATGTTATGTTATTAGTAGTTTCTAGAGTATAGCAAAGTGATTCCAGTTTATTCATGTACATATATATGTATATACTTATACATATGGTTAATTAGAGCCCGGGTTATTTTCACAAGGCCATGATGCTTCTGTGCCTGCTCTATTTATAGTTCCTGTCTGAGTGTGCACACATAGTAGGTGCTGCTGTGCTGTGCAATGCTCAGTTGTGTCTGACTCTGTGACCCCATGGACCATACCCCACCAGGCTCCTCTGTCCATGGAATTTTCCAGTCCAGATTGCTGGAGTGGGTTGCCATTTCCTTCTCCAGGGGATCTTCCCAACCCAGGGTGAAACCCACATTTCTTGTGTCTTCTGCATTGGCAGGCAGATTCTTGACCACTGTGCCACCTGGGAAGCCTCATGTGTATGTATTATATATATAATTATACATTAAAATAAATATATACTTATTACATGTATACATATAATTATACATAATATACATATTATTACATGTATAGGATGAAAGAAAACTATGGAGCAAATGAGGTAGAATGTTAACAATCGATGAATTGGGCAAAGGGCATATAGAAATTCTTATATCAAAATGAAAAGGTTATTTAAAAAATATAAAATAAAGCCTCCTGTCTACAAATTCAGACAGTTGTGCTGTGTAGCAATCCCTCATGCTTCTCACAAGTCCTTAAATTTTCTGATGAAGAAAGTCACAAGACTATCCTGGGGTTAAATTGTGCAGCCAACTAATGGGTATGATTATGAAACAATCAGTTCAGTTCAGTCTCTCAGTCGTGTCCAACTCTTTGTGACCCCATGGACTGCAACACACCAGGCTTTCCTGTCCATCACCAACTCCCGGAGCTTGCTCAAACTCATGTATATCGAGTCAGTGATGCCATCCAACCATCACATCCTCTGTCGTCCCCTTCTCCTCCTGCCTTCAATCCCTCCCAGCATCAGGGTCTTTTCCAACGAGTCAGATCTTTGCATCAGGTGGCCAAAGTATTAGAGTTTCAGCTTCAGCATCAGTCCTTCCAATGAATATTCAGGACTGATTTCCTTTAGGATCGACTGGTTTGATTTCCTTGCAGTCCAAGGGACTCTCAAGAGTCTTCTCCAACACCACAGTTCAGAAGCATCAATTCTTTGGCACTCAGCTTTCTTTATGGTCCAACTCTCGCATCCATCCATGACTACTGGAAAAACCATAGGTTTGACTAGATAGACCTTTGTTGGCAAAGTAATGTCTCTGCTTTTTAATATGCTGTCTAGGTTTGTTATAGCTTTTCTTCCAAGGAGCAAGCATATTTTAATTTCATGGCTGCAGTTACCATCTGCAGTGGTTTTGGAGCCCCCAAAATAAAGTCTTTCACTGTTTCCATTGTTTCCCCATCTATTTGCAATAAAAAGATGAAATTGTGAAATCATCAGCTTGCAGTTTCCTCACAATCTCAATAAAAGTTGGCAGCTGTGCCCCAGGACTGGTCCACCTTTCATGACTCTTGTGAGGTTAGGATGGCTGCATGTCCTCAAACTCCCTTTCAGGAGTCTAAAACCAAAATATCTAAAAGCAAAAATACCCCAAGTGAGGCCCTTCTTAATGGGGGAGGGGGATGGGAGGCGGAATGATTTTGTTTTCAACACACACACTCTCTTTTGAGACTTTCCCAGCGGTCCAGTGGTTAGGACTTCATACTTCCACTGCGGTGGCCTAGGGTTTGATCCCTGGTCATGACACTAAGCTCCCACATGCTGCATAGTTCGACCCAAGAAAGAAAGAAAAAATGATCAGAAAGTCTAGCCACAGAAGGGCCAAGGTCCCATGGGGTAACAGTAGATCATATATTGCATTGGGACATTCTTTAGGCAGGTAGGTTCTTTCAGTTTGCAACATCTTCTCGTCTGCTGCACCTTTGCTATGGCCTGCAGGCACCAGCAGAAGAGAAAGTTTCTAACTTCTGGGGCAGAGAGTATCGATGCTAATTTGATTACAACCTCTCTGACTGCTATATCAAACACATTGATGTGACCCATGAGATCCCCTAGTTCCCTGTCTCCAGAGCCCTCAGCTGCCTGCTCCATCCAGCTAGCCTGGCTGCACATCTATCGCCCCAAACCAACCACCTGGAGTTTCTGCTCCTCCAGATACCTGTGCGCTCATTGGAACAGAGCACCACACTTCCTCTGTTGTTGCCAGAGGCTGGGTGGTGCAACCCAGAGGGGCAGGCAAGTTCACTCTCTCATGGAGAACCACAGTGCAGTGGGGATCAGAGCGGGGAATGAGCCAGTAAATAAATGTCCTC